>NW_027437179.1:35762299-38162299 GCF_033239565.1 Halichoeres trimaculatus | reverse complement strand
TCACTGACTTCTTTTATAAATCTGCTCATGTTTCTGGTTTTTGAGTGCATTTTTAAAGTCCTTCCACCAACTCTGGATTATATTCAAAATCTGACAGCGACAGTATCAGCTGAATATCTGATGGGCAGAAGTGCACAACTTCTTTGGCTCTGGTTCAGTGAACCGCAGCCTGCGGCCAGTTGTGGATGGAAATTCTGCAGAAACAAAGCTGCTGGACGAGGTTTAATCACTTTTTTGGACGGAGGGAGAGGAACAGGACGTGCTTGTGAAACAACTCAGTGGAAGGAAAGATGGCAGAGCAGATGTGAATGATGCACTGCTTCTGATTCACCAAACAGTCCAATTGGAGAGCTGAAAATTGAACACGTTCTGTCCCCCGTGGGGCCGACATGGATGTACCGGTGTAACACTGTGCAGAAAAGAAATCGGTGCTCTATCACAGTCTGTTCTCAAATAAGACGAACCATCACTGCAGCTCATATCAGGCTACAAATGCCAATAAATGTAGTGCAGCACCATTAATTTTTGATATTAATTAGCCGCCCAGGGCCAGTGTGGACATAAAAACGTGTGCTCGAGTGTGAGAGGGAAATTTGGGGGTTGAGTATTAATAGAACTGGTCTGGCAGGGAGCTGCAAACACTGGATAATTAATTATGGAGGGTGATTTGATGCTGAGGTGATAGCGATGGTGGAGGAGGAGGAGGAGGTGGGGGAAGAGGTGCACGGTTTGGAGTGTGTTTGGTCTGAAATATTAATCACACAAGTTCACAGGGTCACTCTAGCAGCTAATGGAGGCCGTATTGGTGTGGAGCTAATGTGATGAGCTTCCCACTGTTTCTCTCTAATGGCTTAATACGGTTATACCAGGGCATTCATGTCGCAGTCAAAGAGCATTTTTGAATAGGTGGCATGTGAATCCACTGCGGGCTAATTTCCTGGGTTTGGATGTGAATACACCATCAATCAAACGTTGGCTCCTGCGGTGGGGTTATTGTATCACTTTATTAAGCTTTTGTGTGCTCATGACGTGTTGTGATTCAGTTAAAGTTTGGTGAAGTGCGCAGGTGAAGCTGTTAACTGTAAACTCAGTAACACTTTGAAAAGGAAGTGGTATCACACGTGCAGTGAGTGACAAAGTTTTAAAGAGGGAGTCTAAAAAATTGGTTTACTGAAGGGTTTAACCTGTTACCCGCCTTTTTTGATATTTTATACCGATGACTGTAAAAGTTCCCACTCTGGCTGACATTTCTAATAACACAGTCACACTAAGGCTGTTACTAGCATGTCCTGTCAATGTTTGTTTTTATCCTGATTTTGCATGCACAAAGGCATTTTACATACCCAGAAAAAAAATCTGTCAATAATAAGAGGAATGTTGCAAACAGGTGTTGTAAAACTGGAAAAACACTTGTGAAAAATGTTAGTTATGACTGACAAGGATTCTTTAAAATTGCAAAAAACTGAAGTCTCATGAAGTATTTTTTGTCTTATTTTCAGTAGAAAATATTTTTTAGACTTAATATGAGCCAAATTCACCTGACCAGTCCAAAAAATTTCTGGTTTCAAGTTATTTAAAAACAAAAATGAGGTCTGAATAACTTGTAGCAAGTTAAAAAAAATTCTGCCATTGGAACAAGAGAAAAGTTACTCGTATTAAGACATTATTCTAGTTCTTGCTCCATTGGCAGATGTTTTTTTACTTGTTACAAGCAAATCAGACCTCATCTAAGTCTTTAAATAACTGGAAACAAGACATTTTTCTGGACTGAGCAGTTAAATGTTAAAATCAAGTTTCATATAAGAACATTTTTACTTAAAATAAGACAAAAACACTTGATCAGGTTTCAGTTTTTACTTTATGATGTTATCACACTGATAAAAACACAAGATCTCATTTCTCATAATTGTATTATAACTGGAAGGCAACAGAGGTCTCACTAGCTCATAACATTGACCTTGAAATGGGCTATGAGGAGTTTCTAAGTGAAGCCTGATTTTAATCTACACTTTAAAATGAGATTATCAGCACCAATATGGGTTATTCTTAAGTGCTGCTTCTCAGCTTTCCGATTCAAGTCTCTATGACAACCCCATACCAGCTGACGAAGTTTAGTAATGAGAAGAGAGATCTGTATTTTTCTCTACTGAAAATGATTCCTGTGATTAATTTTGTAGTGATGGTGGACACTGGAGCCTAACTGTCAAACAGAAAAAGGACGAAAGATAAACAGGAGAGAGACAGCCCGAGCTAAAGGCTAACACAGGAGCCAAACTGTTTGTGCTAATGTTGACTCCAACCCACAGTCAGCAGTTATTCTGCAGTGGTCTGTTCAAACTTGAGAGTCTATCAATAAAATGAAGAGTGAGGTTACGTTAGTTCTGACTGGTAGATGACTGGCAGGACATAACCAGGATTCTCAGAGCACAGGGCTGTGAGTAGCGCTCAATATCCCCGGCTACTAAACTATGGTACAAACTGACAAAGTCTGCTTTTTGTCACGTTTTTGTCGCTTTGTATTTGGTAAAAATTGTCTTGAAAGTCTAATGCTAACCCTCCATTCATTTCCAAAACAAAGTTACGCCTTCTTAAAAGTCTCGTCGTTTTGGCAGTGTGTGTGCGATTCAAGCTAAATGTGTTGCTGAAATCTTTGTCAAACAGATAGTCCTCACAGCCTCTTTAATCTTATGTCATCTTTAATCTCATAACTGCTTCTAGCCACCTAATATAGCTGGGTGACAAACTATCTCCTGAAATAAACTTCCCTTTTTAAAATTTTGACTTTTGCCTAGTAATTTTGATTTTGTATCTCATATTTTTAATTTTTTTTGTCTCATGATAACACTATTGTCTCTTTATTTTGACTTTTTTATGAATGAATTGTATTATTTGGACTTTTTTTCATTCAAGACAAGATTCCATCTTTTTTTAATCAGCAGGAAAGATTACACATAGATATCACATCATACATGACATAGATTGAGTAGAAATGGTACATATGGATTACACTTTCTTTTTAATGGACTTTATGTTAATTGTCTGATGTCATACTGAAAACTCATCAAGCTGTTTGTCTGCAGACTTCTCCTAAAGGTGAAAAACACAGTTACAATGACTGTCATCTTTCCTAATAAGCTCCAGCTTTGTGGCAGTGTTTGCATTATCATTCAGATACAAACACTCCTGTCATTTGCTCTTAAGTTAAATATAGTTGACATTAACATAATGGCTCAAAGTCAAAACAGCTTTTCTGAGCAGTTAGAACACTTATGTACTGGCAGGCTAAAACAGATGAGCATTTAAATGAAGCCCTTCTTTAATTTACATTATTTTATCAACTCTCAAGGCACCAGAAGAAGGCTGAAAATCAAAGATGTCTTTTTGTCTCATATCTAACAAACACAACTCTGCAGCAGGGCCTCTAGAGACAAAGGCGAGCCAGACAGGGGGAAGTCTAACGCTTATCTTTTTAGGGTTCCTCTGGGACCGCTGGCCTACAATAAAGCACTGCTCTGTTAGGAGGAGTGTGGATTTAATAAGCAGACCTCGGGTATGAATATGTATAAGGTATTAAAGAAAAAGTATACACTCTGCAAAATTTCAATGCATTAAAAAGAGATCGTCAAGATTAAATTACATCAAAACAGTAGTTATCTGTGTTTACAGCTGTGAGCAATGAGCTCACAAACTGCCAGTTTAAGCAAAGTCGAAACAAACAGGCCATGGCGAATGCATCATGTTGATTCAAATGAAACCTGACAGATAAATTGAACTCAGAGGTTATCTAACGGCCCGATCTTAAGTGGAGCTGCAAGCGTCAGTACATCATTGCCCTAAATTAAGTTGTGCTCTCCCATTTATTGAACGAATCAAAGGTAGGGGGGAGGAGGGGGAGGGAGGAGGGGGTGGCTGGACTCACGTTTTATGGGTGCTGCAGTTGTAGAACTTCACCTCAGTGCTGGCGACCATTTGGCCCGTCTCTTTTGAGTTCAGGCGGAGTTCAACACCCGCCCAGTCTGAGAGGAAAGAGAAAAAGAGGGAGTAAAAAATATAAGAAAAGATTTTAGAAAGAGAAACGGAGACAGTGGATGAAAGGACAAAAACAAAGAGCAGAAAGAAGAGGTCAAAATGAGAAAAAAACATGTTAATACTTTTATCACATTTCTCTAAAGAGCCACCTGGTGTCTGTGCCACTGCAAGGGCACATTGCTGTTGTTGTGAGGAAAACCTTCAGTCAGAAACTTCAATTGAGGGATTAGTGAAAATGCTGTGAGAAAATTCCAGCGCTCCTTGGTACTTATCAAACTCTCTGGATAAACCAAAAATTCAAGGTGGTCCACCTGAAAGAGGGACGTTTTCTGATGTGTCTGGAATATCGATAGTCAGAGTTTGACATCATTTCCTCTGTGTCTGTGGCCTTTGATTAACTCTTGTTGGTTTGATATCTTCTTACCTTGTCCCTCCGGTATCTGAGGGACCTCTTTCCCAGCTGGGGACAGACACATGACCCTGTTCCCATTGACGTGACCCTCCACTTGGGCCTGCTGGCCGAATGAACAGGTGATCCCAGCAGACAGGTCAGGAACGTTGTTTACCTCCAGCAGAAGCTACGGAAATATGGGCGGAAAAAAAGTTGAAATGGGCTCAACTTAAGACTAGAAATGTGCGCATAAATCAGCCAAAAAAAACAAAAAATCTTTCTCTTATTATGAATGAATGAGTATTTTATCTCAGTTACATTATCCAGTACAGAATATGAATTATGTGCAATCACTTAAAAATAACTAAATAAATAACTAAATTTTTTTTTTCAAAACTTAAACAATAAATAAATGAATATATTAATATTTTAAAAAACATAATTAAATGAATATGTTAAAAAAAAAAAAACTCAAATCAGTAAATAAAGAAAAATAAAAAAAAAGGTTTGCACATTTGCACAAGACTGTTATTTTCCAAAAAAAAAAAAAGTTTAACAAACTCTGCAACCAAAAAAGGAGTAGGCGAAAGCCAAGGCTTATTTTTGCCTAACCTATGCAATCCATAAAATAACCCAGAATATCAGTTATAGAAATAAGGAGAAAATATCATGACAAGACTTACTCTTAATTTTTTTTATCCTTATTCATTATTTTACTTTTTTTTTTCAATGTTTTTTTGAAACCCAACAGTGATTTACACAATTTCATGTCATCTCTAAGTCTGTTCTATAATAATTCCCAAAAATGAAACCCATCTGTGTTTAACATTCATTCTCACTTTACCTTTTTCAAAGACAACAAACCCCCTTAACTTCTATTGTTTTTCTCTTAATTAAAAAGAAATATTGAATACACTTTGGAAGACTTTTATTCTTTGCCCACAACAATATGCATAATATTATAAAGTTAACAATATCTAGGATTTAAAAGTGCAAGACCATGTTGATAATTTATTTTTCTCAGAGTTAAAGAACTTTTTTTTTCAATTTAAAGAAAGGGCCTAAGTTTTCTTGCTAAAAGTTTAACGATTCAGTGTACATTGCTTTCATTTGACGTAACTAAATCCAGTCTTCTGGTTTTCTGTTGGGTTGTATCTTGTTTAATTTGATCTTTTATGGTGCCATATCCTATGGGAGGGGTCACTGATGCTTCGCACCTGGGTGCCCGCAAGAACAGCACTGGTCACAATGGAGCTTCTTCCAGAAATGTATTTGTGTTTCCTACCACCATTGTCGTGTAAACCATTAATAATAATTGTAGAATGATTAATATTGACACGTGATTAGTCTCTTCACATAGTATTACTTCTACTACTATAAATATTGTTATTAAAAATTGATCTGTGCAACTTTGTTCAGGAAGTTTATATCAGACAAGTCACCCTTCAGACCACTCATTTCTCTTGAGGCAGCCCTCAGTCTCAGGAAGGTTGGTGATCCCTGTCCTTTGATATTCTTACATAACTTTATGTAATCACCAACACTGTATAACAACTGCACTTAGTCTCTGTGACATCACCCATCTGTTCCTGATTCTGAGTAATTAAGCCTTTAGTCAGCGGTAGCCATGTTTTACATGCTGACTCAAGACGCTGGTTATGAGCCTCCTCACTAACAGCTACAAGGTGCAAGACCTGGTAGACATTTGAGCTCTTATAGGATAAACTTGTGATCTTAATATCTTCTAAATTGCCAAGTTTGAAAAAAAATTAACCAGAGAAAAGCTTGTGCCGATGGTCAAACTAGCAATTCAGACCCAAGACGTTTTTTAAACCAGGCTGTAAATATGTTATAATGCTGTAAAAGTCTGTTATTTGTCTTTGTGTGTGTGTTGTGTCTTGTCTTTTACAACCAGCCTCAAGTGGACACTCACTGAACTGCAGCTTTTGGCACTTTGGCTTCATTTTTTATTTTTTTTTAACTGGATGTTGCCCCTTTAGCATAACTTAACGTATCATTGCGTAACATAATGTATTGACATGTAACATTACATAATTGACCGTAAGGTAATATAAAGTTACGTCAAATAATATAATATAATATAATTCTCATTATATTATACTATAGTAATATACTATTATACTACTATTCTATTTTCTAATGGGGGAACACATGGGCCAGCATGCCTTGAAATTACCCTGTAAACAACCATCAACAACAACAACAACAACAAAAGATTTGCCTTCATTTTAAATCCCTCAAACCAACTACTAAACATTTTTGACTATTATTTGTGTTGTTTATTGCTCTCCCCAGGCTTTTCTCAGGCAGATAAATTTACTGTTAAAGTGTACAATTTTATTTTTCTGTTACTGTTTATTGAAGGATTAAAAAATAAGATATAAGGATTTTAATTAATGTGCTTAAGGGGTGCTAGAAAAAAAACCTAGCTTAATTCCTGTGTCCATGTTAAGTTTAGCTAACCAGCAGCTAGCTGCAGCTTTATTGGTCGTCTTAGAGAAAGAGTGGCATTAATCCTCTCATTTACTCTCAGCAAAGTAAGCAAGTAAGTGTGTTTTTTCAGAAAAAGTTGAACCATTTTCTCGAGCTAATCCCCGCTCATACTGTACTTAAGTCTTCTGTGCTCTTGGCTTCAGAACAAAAACAGCTGAATTAAGCTTTCAGGAAATGTAATCAACCTTTTGGCAGATTCATCAGAGATGCAGACGGAGTCGCTCACAGCCACGAAAACAACTCTTACCTCATTTTTTCACTTGTCTCTAATCTAACACTCCATGTGAACAGATTGAGTGAGTACCCCACAGGGAGAATTAGCTAATTCTTTGTCTGTCTTCATGTCAACACAGAGGTCTGTGACGCCAACATGAACATGTTGAGTCAGGCTTATTGTTACTACACATGTTTTTACTGCTACAAGGAACAAGGTTACTCTTGGAGATTGCTCATAAACATGGGCTCAGTGCGTGCAGGGTGACAGTGATTGGTGCAATGATGGTGGACTTACAGGGACACTGTGTGCTGAAACAGCAATGCTGTCGGGGTGAGCGATAACCTTAACGCAGCGGTCAATGTCAGTGGCAAAACGAAACGTCTCCTCTGCCCTGTGACACCGATCCCGTCTCGAGCACCTGTGAAGAAAGAGGGAAGCATTATCCAAGACTGAAAGTAGCAGCGTGTGGATGAAAATCAGCTAACTTAGCACAGCTAGCATGGCTCTGTATGCTGATGATAGTCAGCTGTTACACCAGATTAGCATGATTTGAAGCATGGCTGAGTTGAGGGACAGGTGTGTATGCTGTAGCTGTTTGTCAGCAATGAAAGCTAGCTTTAGCTACGTTTTTTTATGTCTGTTTCATGGCTGAAAAATTAGCTAGAGTTAGCATTTCTAAGAAGGCCACCACACCAGACGTCAGAAACCAATGTGACAAATTTAAGGTTTGGAAAGCAGTGAGTACAGAGAGTTTTTTCATTATAATTATCATTATTTCACTCAACTTCAATAAAAACAGGTTGGCTATAGAGGGTATGCATAAACATCACCTCCCATCAAGGCCTTGTCCACTTTCAGCCGGACTGAGAGGCAAAACAAACCTCACTTAGGACAGTTGGACTGGGCTTTGATTCGTTAAAGCAACCAAAGAACCATTATGTGGCCACAAACCATATCCTGACATTTATTTGTACCTAATTTCAACGCAAGATAAGTCCCCCCAACAGTATTTAAGTAAAGTTAATATCAAATACTTTATACAACACAGCTACAGCTGCTTCTGCTGAAGTTCAACCTCATTTGGAAAACTGGGTTAGCCTCAGTTTAAGGGTGTATTCACACCTGTGGCTCATTTGCTTTGTACCAATTCAGGGGCAAAAATGACACAATTGTAGCGGTTGTCACTTGGTTTGTTTGTGTTAATAAGGCAAAAGTCTGTTGCGGTCCAAAGTTGTAAACAAAAGTCACATGTGATCGTTTTTCTTCTCTCATTGGCCAGAAATCATACCCAGAAGGCGGGGAGTTTCCTTATCTTCATTTATTCACTCATTCATGTTCTTGCCTGCTTTCCACAGGGAAGAACAGCCATGTAGCATCAACAGCGTGTGTGGCTAATTAGCGTTGTAGCGTTTATCTGGCTCATGTAACATTATTACAAGGCACTTCCATAAGGCACTTCATTCTTTTACTGCTCTACGTGAGCCCACAACTTATTTTTTCAGTTCTTCGGTCTTCTTTTCTTCTGCTGCTGTGGTTGATTCATCTACTCCTTCTTTTTCTACTGTTTTGATTGTACAGTCGTTAACCAAGCTTGTTACTGCTCGCATTATTACAATTTGAGCCAGATCACAGCCAAAATCCACTTAATCAAATTTTTGTATGTGTAAATGCATCCGGGAATGCATAATGTGATGCCCCCTGTAGTGCCACTAGGTTTGGTGATGTCATCCTTGAGGTGTGTCTGACCTGCACTTTCCTTCTGGAGCACACTGATTGGGGTAACTCATCACACCTGAGCTGAGGTTATTTAAACACTTGCGGTCACTCACTTTCTCTCTCTCTCTTTTGGCTTCCCACCTCACAGGTACTTTGTGTTCTGTTAGTTCTGGTTGGTCATGATTTCCTAACGTTTTTCCTTTGTTTGCATTTAACAACATTTACACACACACTTTCCACTCATGCACACCACACACCACTGATTCTGCTGACCTTTCACATCTCATTCAGTCAATACTTCATTTTGAATTCTAATTTGGTCTTATTTGGTTTAATCTGGTTTAATAAAATATCATTTCAAACAAAGTACATGGTGTTTTGTCTCCCTTTTTTGTCATGATCTTAGAGCCGGGTCGTGACAATAAACTGACCCACATGTGTGAAAAAAAGATTTGCAAATTTGTGGATTAACTTTCGCATTTGCAAATCTGTTTACATTTGTGAATTGACTCACACATTTGTGGGTGCATTTACACATTCACACAAATTTTGCGCTGGTGAATTTTGACGCTGATCTGGCTCCATACTTCCCCATTTTTTAATTTTGTTTCTAAGTTTAGACGGTATTAAAGCCAACGCTGCCACTCATCTCCCTCTTTCTGCCATGTTCCTGTGACGTCACGTGCTAACCCTCTAAAGTTTGTGATTCCTGCTAATTATCTTGTGTTTGTTTTTGTGCTAACGTCACTGGTTTGTTAGCGTTGTCTTTGGCAGCATAAGTATGACAGAGCAATGCGCTTCTGCCACAGCTGCAGACAATTATGTAACTTTGTGGATTAACACTCAAACACAGCTAATAGTCGAAGGCCTGTCCAAATCAAATATGATGGACACGTCTTTGAATCTTTAACAGTTTTAAGCTTTTACATTCTGCTTTTTTAACCAAACCACAGCACAAGATTGTTCACGCCAAGATTAGTCTGGCTTTAAAATGGTCATCCACAGTAAATTGCTGTCTGTCAGACGGTCAGATCGCTCCTTTTTCATTTTACTTCGCTTTTCTTTGGAGCAAATTACCCTGAGTGCAACAGACGAATAAGCTTGGATCCTCCTACATCCCAACAGGCAATTAAAAGTAAGAAGTGAGATGGTTTGCACCGGAGTGTGACCTTAATATAATCTTGTAAGAGAGAAATGTTATGCAAAAGGACATTAAAAGTTACACCGAGGCAAAGAGCGGAAGTTTAAAACTTTCAGCTGCTTGTTCGGGTTTGGAAAAAGGGATTTGTGGACGAGATCGTTCTTATTGTGATTCCTTTGAAAGAGGAATTTTGGGGGCTCAGATACCAACATGCAGGCTGTGTTTAATCATAAAAGGCGTATTTAAAAGATAAAGAGTCTCCCAGCTGTGGAGTTAAGTGGTCGTGGCAAACTCGCAGAGCATTTTAGCCGCACACTATCACGTCTTTCTTTTCGATGTGTAAAGCGCGCGGTGAGGGAGATGGTTCTTAAAACACTCTCTGATGCTGCTGAGGGGGCGGCACCTCCTGAGAGAGCTCAAAGAGCGCCGAGGCCTCCGCTGTAATTACAGCTCGATATAAAGGCAGTATGGAAACGCGGTGACAGCTGCTGCCGGCTGGGCTCCTTGAGGCGGGCCGACGCCACGGGAGTACAGACAGTCACCTCCTGACCGCTCATCAGCTGAAGTGCCTCGGAAAAAAAAAAAAAAAAAAGCAAACGCCTTTCATCTCTCATCTCTATTATTCACCGTGTTTTGTCTGATGGAGCCATTTGTTCCCTTTTTCCTCCAGGCTTTGTACATGCTCAGAAACACCCCCCCTTCGCTCACACACTCTGTCAGAAAGGTGCTTTGCTGCACTCAGCCAGGGGTGGGAAAGTGAGCTCCTGAAAGAGGTCCACATGACACAGCGTGGCAGTCATTCAAAGGCAGCAGAAAAGAGCTCAATCTGAGTTTATTAGACAGAGAAATGAAGTAGCCTCACTCTGCAATGTGAGGGATAATGATTCACTTTGGGTTACTTGAGGGAACGGCAGCCTATCTATTCCCTGATAAGTGTAAAGCATTCATTTAAATAAACAGTGTAATGGCTCCAGCAGACAAAGTCAGCACTCAGGAAAAAAAGAAAAAACAACTGTTTAATGAGGTAATTTAGATTAAAACAACCCCATTATTTCCCCTCCTCTCACTTCACAGGCTGTTTGATAACACTGAGAGCTGCAATTTAAAAAAGGCTGATCACCATCCTGATACAGGGAGCTGAAATGCAGATGTCATAAGTTGAGGCAGCGGGTAAATCCCTCGCTAGGGTCAGCTTCAAACTCAGCAGCTGGTTCAGAAACACAGGGTTTTAATCTCCTTCATCCCCTTTGCTCCATATCGAGGTATTATGCAAGCTAACCTCGGGGTCAGATAATTAAGATGGGAGAGATAAGCTGCGTCCGTCAGGTTCAAAATGTTCCCCGGGTATGTGGAGGTGCAGTTTGTGCACCCGCTGTGCCTCGCAGGCTGTAATCCCCCCCTCCACCATTAACACTCCTCCTCCCCCTGAACGACATTCAAATCTGGTTTCTGCTTTTTATGAAGGATCACAACATCCAGCAACCACTTCTTGGTGCTCTGTTCCTCCAGCCAGCTGGTGATAATGGTGAGCCACAGGGAGCATAATATGAGAGCGTAATAATTCTGATATATTAAATGGCACAAATCATACGACCACGTGTCCCGACTGTTTATTTATAGCTCTTTATGAGCTGTTTTAATCCCCGGGCCTTCATGTCTGATGTGAGCGTAGGAGGGAGAAACAGAGACAGACTCACATGTTGTAGAGGACACACCAGCCGCAGTGAGGGTCACCAGAGCTCAGACACTCAGCACATGTCCCGTACTGTCCGCAGGCCTCCACAGGGACCTGAGACACCTGGAGCAGGGGAGAGACAAGGATGTGAGCATGTTAGCTGAAGACACACAAGCTATTTTTAAGAAACAGAGTGAGGATATGTCAAAAGAGAAAGGAAAAGCTGTGTTTTTTTTTCACGTTTTACATCATGTTACCCACACAGAGGTACATAAGTCGTAAACATAGACTCTTTGTTTCAAATGGATTGTATGAAATGAGGGGCGACATCTCTGCTCCCCAAAAGTAAAGCCAAAAGTTAAAAATGCCCTATAGTGACGGGCTGCAGAAGAAGCCAGAATCTGGGTCTGAAACATCTGCGTCTCCTTCAAATCCCCTTTCCTAAAGGTTAAGGTGTTTTCCTGTATTTTGTTGGCATGCGTGTTGTCTAGTTTTTGTTTGTAGTGGCCGTTTAAGTTGGATTAATTGTTTGCTAGTTTTTCGTCAGGTAGGTAAAAGCTTGTCACTTTCTTATTTTGCTTTTCTTATTTGCATTGGTGCTTGCTCTGAGTTTTGTGAGGCCTTGAGCTTGGCAAGCCACTAAGTTTGATAAAGTAGCATGTTTTCTCGATGCTTGTGAGGAGTGCCCTTTTCTTCGGCCACTTCCTGTGTTTCTATAATCAAGTACATTTGTGATCAGTAAATTGTTGTTTCCCAGCTTTTGGTAGTACCTATAGACTTCACTTTTGTTGGGCTGCTTCTTGGCTGCGAATTGCAACATCTGTGTGTAGCTGAGGCTACAATGTTTGCGTTTTGGTTGTGCGGTCCCTTTTTTTGTACAGACGTTTTTCTGTTACTGGTTGTGCTCAACTGTAGTATTTTATTTTGTTCTGACTTTGGTGGGTCTTGGTTTTAAGGGTAGGAGTAAGGCCACTAAAATTGTGTTTTGACCAAGCCATCCAGTACGGATCAGTGCCAGTGGCGGCTGCTAGTCAGTCAAGGAGGGGAAGCTCATTTTTTTCCGGCCTACATCATAAACTTGTTTATTTAATTAAGCGTAAATTCTATCCTCCGTGCCAACCTGATAGCAGCTGGAGCTGCTACGTGAGACTATGACAGGCTGTAAGTGTGAGTGACAGGGGGAGAAGCTCCACAGCTGTAGCTGTAGCTGCTTATTGGTGAAAAGAGAATCTTTAAACACAAGGCTCATAGTTTTTAAAAAAAAGTAAACTAGCTGGAGATCAATAAAGCCTCCGGATCAGCCCAGAACAACTCAGAAGATGCTCCGGTGGAGGGTTATACTTCAAGATGGCTGACTGGCTCATTTCACTGTCAATCAAAAAGGGATTTAGCCTCAGACAGATCATCCAATCATCATGCAGAAGCCCAGCGTCCAGGCCAGCCCACTGCCTCATAGACCCCCAGAGACGCTGAGCGTCCGAGGGCGAGACAAAGCCCAGCGTTTATCCAGTGACCGTCCAGTTTCCACAGTGGAACAACCCACTCTACGCTTCCCTGCTGAAGTCAGAAGACGCTCAGCGTCCCACTGTGTTAAAGCGCTGAGACGCTGCGGGGATGAATGAGATGGAGGTGGAGCCAGTTACCTGTGATAGGAGCTGATTCTGAACTAAAGATGAAGGAATTCTAGCGCAGATTTTGTCAATGAAATGTTCACACAGCAGAACATATCACCACTTTTTTTGGGGACATTTTAGGGGAAGCTGAGCTTCCCTTGCAGTCTTACCGACTCTGTACCGTCCCACAAAAAGTGGGACGGTACAGAGTGGTAATTGCTTGTAATTTGGAGACCTGTCCCAGTTTTAGGCCATGTCCACACGTAGCCGGGTATTTTCAAAAACAAATACCCCCCCCCCTCGGTGTTTAAAAATACTTCCGTCCACACGCAGCGGGTTAATCCGCCGGTGAGTGCAGCTCGAGGCATGTCAAACCAACAATAGGCCATATATTCCAGACCTAAAACCTGTGTCAGCCAACCAGAATGAGCACCCGCCATTTAGCTGTGACGTTTACGAACCGAAAACTCAGTTTACCGGCGTCTACACAAAACCATGAAACCAGAGTTTTCCAAAGTCTTCACTTTGGCCAGAAGTTTTAGAAAACATCGTTTTCGGTGACGTAAAACAGCGGTTTCATGTGGACGACAGGCGTAAAGGTATAAAAAATATATGCGTTTTCCTAAATATCCGGCTAGGTGTGGACATGGCCTTAGTCAAAGGAAATGCCACAAAATGCGGCCGTAGTGAGACAAACCAAACTGAACTGCTTGGTGGCAACAGCCTCAACTGCCAATCAGGCTCACCTGGGTCCAGCCTTTAAAAGATCAGTGCTGCTTGTGGCAGTGGGAGGCGTTTTGAGTTGGGGGCTGCTACCCTGCTGCCTCTTCTTGGGGATTTTGTTGTCTTGTTTATTTAGAGCTGTTTAATGTTGAACTATTTGTCTGTTCTAATTATAAACCCCTTTTGTAAAGGTTTCTGTATTTATATATGGGTCACATAGTGGGGCGTACACCATTCGTCTTTGAAAGTGAAAATCTCCTCATCCTGTATCTCTTTATTGTTCAAGTCATAGACAGATTGTCGTTTTCATAACTGAGGTAGGATGTAGGTCAACAATTGAGCTTTTATACCTGTTCATAATTATAAGAATAAAGAAAATGTTTCATCTGTATGTTATTTAAAATAATTGTTCTGCAGGGGGTGTCTGATTGTTCGCGCTACTTTCATGTAAACGTCTTTGTTTCTCCTCAAGCTCGCTCCACACAGTGGGACAGAAGTTAAAAATGGCTGCACTGGAGTGAAAATAAGGTCAACAAAGGCATGCAATCACAACACTGATGAAATAATAAGCAGTTTCTGATCGGAGAGGAAGAAAGCATTTCCTCTTTTTGTCTAGTTTGCAAAATGTGAAAGCCTCATCACATCTCACTCTGTGCAAACTCCCAGAGGAAAACAAGCGTGATTTTTGCTCCCTCTTACTGCTGACACACATTTGTAACATGCAGCATTGTGGTTCTACCACAAGAGGAAATTTGGTGATATTTCTCCTTCTTCGATGTCATAAAGCGCATGAAATGACACCACAAGTATATGAGAAGCATGTTTCTGCAGGAAAAGTCTTATTTAACTTTCTTTATAACGCTGGAGAAACGATTTTCCTGCAGTATTAAAGAATTCTGGACTCTCAGGATAGTAATTACACACTGCAGGTTTTTTTTTTTAAGATGCACACACACACACACTCACACAGAGGCTAAAAAACAGACAACCACACACTCTCCTTCTGCTGCCACTTCCATCATGAATGTCTGGCAAAGCATAAGCTCTTCATTAACCGCTGTGAGAGGCGCTGCTGTCGCGCAGCCAGCATCACCCCTGCATATAAACCAGGCTGGAGCTGCAGCCTGAGCCCACTTCTTTCATACTTTGTTATTATTCCAGCTCTGGACGTGTGATGCAAGCAATTTCCTGATGTAAGCAATCACAAATGAAGAGTGGATTATAGATTAGAGCGTCTCCGCTGCTCTTGATAGCATAAGTGGGTGCTCTCTCAGGTCTGTGTTGGCAAAATGGATTATCTGCTGCTCCCTATGAAATAACTTTCACTCTCTCTTCTTTTTTTTTTTTTTTGAAGCGGCCCAGAAGCAATTCGGTGCTTTCCATTAGCAAAATGCTTCTGTCGGCACAGGAGGGGCTGAAGGTCTGTAACTGATGCAGCGGGAATAATCCATGAATTGTTGTGGACGGGAGCTGGTCTGAACTAACAAAGTTGGTGTGTGACCTTTACAGGAGGAGGAATCAAATGTGAGGCTCTGTCTGAACACCAGAAATGATTTGTTTAGTGGGTCTGGCCTGAGCAGAAATGCGTGTGGAGGAATAAAAATTAGGTTAAAAGATGTGCCCTGATGTTTAATGGTCTCAATTCAAGCAGAGTGGTCCAGCATCTGTCTGTTTATTGAATTGTACGGTGAATTTATTGTCAGAAGGTTGTTTCTAGGATGTCTAGGAGTCAAGGATGAGGGTGGGAAATGAAGGGTTGAGGTTATTGCTGTGTAATTTGTAAAAAAAAAATCAAAACCTGAATAAAACATGGACACAGTTTCCATGACAACATCCATCACTCTCTAAAAAGCATCATGAAGCCCAAAGTTGAATCGCCAGAAATTTTTGTAGCTTCAGTGACATTTTTACTGTTTTTTTTATCCTGTGTTTGTCTGGAGATCCTACATGCAACCATGGCTGTATTGTTTACATGTGAACTCAGCTGTTAGCAGCCTGTAGCATGTCAATGCTAACTGGTGCCAGGCCAGATGTTTCCCACAAGGTGAGGAGAAGGAGGTGAGGATGACATGCTGGTTCTCAGGTGTGAGCTAAGAAGTGATGACATCGACCTGTTCTTCCATCCTTGTTATTGGGAACGTAGGATCCATCTCCAATAACGATGGTTGAGCTAGCCACTTTAACCTAGCAACAGAGGGAATACCAAAAGGCAGAGTAGCATCATGCTATACAGACATGGCTAACAGAGCTAACACCAACGCCACATTAGAAGAGAGGTGTTATGTTGTTTATGTTAATGTCTATGTTTATGTTTTTGATCGTAGCATTTAACACGACGAGGAGTAAACAAATGTGCAAAAGTGACGGGTTGACAGCTCTTCCAGCCACTGCTACTGTGTGGTATAGAAGCTTTAGTATAGGAGAAAGTATTTAATAGGAATCGCTTGAACATTTGTTTGTGTTTTCAGGGATTAATTTCAGGGAAATTCTGCTGGAAAACTGATTGTATGGATGTATGCTAACCAGCAGCATTTCAATGCAATCTCCAATGTAAGTTAGCATCAAGCGAGCGCTAGGTTTTCATAGCGCTTTTGGAGCATGTTTAAATATTGAATAGGAATCTCTTGTGCGACGGTGACTTATTGGTTGCCCTGTTTCTACCTTCAACCATAATTCAATTTAATTTGTTTAATTTAACTTATATAATTTAAAAGGAAAATGCACATTAATTGAAATTTCAGTAAATATGCCAGAGTACTAGCCAAAGGGCTAGTACTCATCTGTAGTCAGATGTTAAAGTAGGCTGCCTAAAAATCACAAGATGAGATAGAACAAAGCAGAATAAAATGTTTGGGGAATCAGTTAGAAAACAGACAGATGGATAGATAGATAGATAGATAGATAGATAGATAGATAGATAGATAGATAGATAGATAGATAGATAGATAGATAGATAGATAGATAGATAGATGAAAACATAGATAGACAGATAGATAGATAAATGGATGGGGGTAAGTAACCATAGATATGAGACACATGCAAGACAAAAAAGAAATTGCATTAAGTTAATTTTTAAATCATGCAAAGAATACAAAGTGAAACTTAACTGAAGTGGGATGGAGTCATAATTTAAAACACAATGTTTCTTCCCATAACCAGAAATGCACAAACATTCTCACGCCAATGTGGAAGTGATGCGTACACAGAGCCCATTGGATCATAACTGACTCTACCAGCCTTCTTACTGCAACATCTACCACACAGTTCAGAGGATTAAACTGGACCATGATGCACAGATTGGTCATACTAAGTTAATTAAGCTGTGTCCATGCGTCCAATAATGAGGACTTGGGTCCAGTGAGATTGTGATCAAATTGACCAGATGAACCCAGCTGTTGGGTCAAGAGTATCCAGATCTTAGTCTGGGTCTCTTATAATAAAAACCACACTTAGATTTATAGTTTTGAGCTTTGTTCTGGTTTTACTCCTACTTAGGATGCCTGTCATGAATTCACAGAGCAGGAAACAAGAGGTGAAGGATCCAGTTGCAGTTCTAACAAAAATATATTTATTTTAACTGAAACGCAAATTCCAAAGTAAAGAAATCCAAAACAACAAAACTCTTAAAAAAAAAGCAAAACTTGAATAAAAACTTACAAGGACACATTGGAGGTGGAACACAAGGGGAAACTACAGGATACAATGAGCTGACAAAAGAACTCTTGAAACACAGGGGCTGTTTTCCAAACAGCGTACTACACTACCAGTGCCTGCTGTTTTCGCCAAAATTGAGTCTGTAGTAGTCAGTATGCGAAAACAAAAATCCCTGGATGTCCTACTGATCCAAGAGAATTTCTCAGTATGCAACAGACCAGTCTACCTGGCATGCTGTTTACCACAATGCACGGTGCTATTGTTGTTTGTCTATGCAGTGGAAGGTTTGTTGAATTACCACCATCTACTAAAATGAGTTGGCTTTGCAACTACAATACAACAACACTAACGTTAAACATTCTGTGGTAAAGAAGTGAAGTGATGCGAAAGAAACACCAGTAAATCTTGTTACTTCAAGTTATAAAAGAGGTGTTTACTTCTACAAATTCATTAAAGCCCATATTAACCACTAGTTCACTTTTTATAAACCATACATGGATTATATGGGGGTGCTTTTTTCCATCAGCTGTAAAAGATAGAAATCCTTTCCAGATTGAGTAAACGATATAAATAAAATATGATGACTCTGCTATGATATGATTAACAAAATAACTAAAATGCCAAGATCTACCCAAAGTTTGTGTTGTACATTTATAATAAAGGCAAAATAAAATTTGTAGCTCCATTTTCTGAGACTGAAAACCAGAGCAGTATACTACAAAACGGACCCAACAGAAAATTCATACTACATACTGCATGCAAAAGCAGTAGGCAGTACGCAGTGCCTACTACATACTACACCACATGTAGTACGTAGTAGTAGGCAGTTTTGAAAACAGCCTATATACACAGAGGGACAGTTACACAGGTGTGGAACAAGACACAGGTAAAACACATGAGGGGGAAACAAACAGGAGGGGGATACAAAGATAACTAAGACTTTGGCTGTTTTCCAAACAGCCTGCTACACTAGCAGTACCTACTATTTCGGCTTAATTTCAGCATGTAGTAGTCAGTATGCGAAAACTTGCAAAATCTGCAGTATAATAAAAATTCCCGGATGTCCTACTGATCCAGGAAAATTTCTCAGTATGCAACGGACCAGTCTACCTGGCATACTGTTTCCCAAAATGCACAGCACTAACGCTGTTTGTCTATGCAGTGGCAGGTTTTGGTGAATTACCGCCATCTACTGGAATTAATCGGTACTACAATTACAACACAACACAACACTAACGTTAGACGGTCCATGAGATACAAGTGAAGTGATGCGAATTCACATTTTAAACCATATGTGGGTTAGATAGAAGTGGTTTTTCCATCAGATGTAAAATCAAATAAAAATCCCTTTCAGATTTATTTTCAGTAAACAAAAGAACTTTTGGTGTAAGATTAAAAATCAAGAATGATGATTCTGTTTGGTAACTAAAAGAAAGAGATCTGCCAATTGCTTGTTTTGTATATTTATATTAAAGGCAAAAAAACCTAAGACATCTATGGCTCCACCTTCTGAGACTGGAAACCAGAGTAGTACGCTACAAAACAGACCCAACAGAACAGCCATACTACATACTACTACTACATACTACATTTAAATATGTGTATATATATATATATATATATATATATATATATATATATATATATATATATATATATATATATATATATATATATATATATATATATATATATATACATATATATTTTATATATATATATATATATATATATATATATATATATATATATATATATATATATATATATATATATATATTTTATATATATATATATTTTATATATATATATATATATATATATATATATATATATATATATATATATATATATATATATATATATATATATATATATTAGGCGATTTGGCAAACAGCTCTTGTGTAGCCAAGCATTTTCAAAAACTACTTTCGTCCGCACGCAGTGGGCAAAATGCGGCTCGGGGCATGCTAAACCCATAATTACCAGTGTTTTTCAGATGTAAAACCTGTGCTAGCCAATCAGAATGAATGTTTTCCTGTACCTACACAAAACCATGAAACCAGAGTTTTCCAAAATCTTCACTTTGATGGTAGTTTTCAGAAAATATCCTTTAGTGACATGAAGCTGTAGTATTGTGTGGATGACAGGCCTCAACTTATAATAATATTATATGCGGTTTCCAAGATACCTGGCTACGTGTGGACATGGCCTAAACCAAACGCAGAGAACAGATAAATCCAATCCACAGAAACACTACGAATAACATAGACCCGCACATGACAAGAACCAAAACAAAACTACAAGGAGCAAAAACTACTAAAACAGGAAAGACAGAAACACAAGATCACTGTAGAGATCACAAAGGAACTCAAGATATTAAAGAACACTGGAGAGTAAAAAAAAAAAAAAACCCTGAAATACACAAACTGAAAATACCAAACCATGACTGTAAACACAATCATGACAATGCTGAGGAATCTGGAAATCTGTGCACCGTTGTGTTGTATCCTCTCATTGTTTGACACATTTTCTATGCACCACCAAAGAACTAATTGGGAACCTGTGATAAGAGCTTATGAGCAACAGTTTCTTGGCTTCTTAATTAAGAAATCCTGGTTCCTCTCCACCAAAACAAGGGCTTTCCAGATTTTCCAACCCAGCACATCATTATCTACGTTTGCAGTAAAACCAGTATGCACATACAGTATGATGACACCTTAAAGTTGTTCTGGATTCACTGTGACTTCCATGGCTCTCCTGAGTTCACCCTCTGTCATCAACGTTTCATATTGTGTAGTTTTGGCTTCATTCCACGGTATAACGCATATTTTCTGTTCATCTCAATCATCCCTCTACAACCACGGATGACTGAATTAAGCCTCCACCCTCAGTTTATGTTCAATGTACTGTACTTCCTCATGAATCATTCATCGCTGCATGTTCACTTTCTAATCAAGCTTTTGTTTGTCTTTTCTTCTCCGAGATAATTTCTTCAGGAGAATCTGATCATTAAAAGCAAACACAGAAAAACGTGGAAACCCAGAGAGGCCAGATCTCATTCTGTCTGCCTTTGGCTGCGTCTCTGTGCGATCACATCCACTTTCCCAGCTTTGGGAATTACAAAGTCTTTATCTTTTTCATAACATCTGGTATGCCCTTACACTAATGCCCTAACTTATCATCTCACCAGTTTTCTATCACTTTAACTCTTTCATCTGGATTTAATGGGACTTTGAGCTCACGTCATGGACATAAAGGGTTTCAGACTTCAGCACTACATGTCCTCCTATATCCTCCACCGACGCTCTGACCTAAACTCACTGTGACTGCTGGGGTTATCAAGGGTTTTGTGCTTTTTGGGCTTAGGGGAAATTAAATGAAATGCAAAGAAAGGAAGAATGGTAGGGATTTATCAGCAGTTCATTGTTTCTTTTCACAATGAGGGCAGATTTTTATAAATCTACTTTAGAAAACAGTCAATCCCAAGTTCCCTGAAAAAGTAAAACGTTCAATATTTGAAAGTAAAACACCTAAACCTGAACAAAGAATGATACCAAAGACAATCTGTTGCCTTTGTGTCTATATTTGTATGGGTTTTTATTTTTACAAGCCCACATAAATATTTAGTATACATATTTCATAGTATACATAAGCTTAGATTATATTTATCAGGGTTGTTTTTTTTTTTTTCTTTTTTTCTTCTTCCCTTTTTTTTTTTTTTTTTTTTTGGGGGGGGAGGGTTGTTTGCATTTATTATTATTATTATTATTATTATTATCATTATTTATTTTTTATAATAATAATTATTATTATTACTATTATAAATATTATCATTACTATTATAATTACTACTATTATTATTGATATTTAAATTAAATGATAATAATAAAAAATAATAATAATAATAATAATAATAATAATGAAAAATAATAATAATAATGATTAAAAAATAATAATGAAAAATAATAATACTAATAACAATAATAATAATAATAATAATAATAATAATAATAATAATAATAATAATAATAATAATAATAGTGATAATAATAATAACAACACTTATTATTATTATCACTATTATTATTATTATTATTATTATTATTATTATTATTATTATTATTATTATTATTATTATTATTGTTATTAGTATTTATTTTGTCATACTTTTTTATTTCTTTTGGATTTATACTGTCCCTCTTGTGCCCCTTTGGTAACTTTACATGATTTACAGCTGTAAGAAATTCACATTTTTGTCACACATGTGTTTCACAAAACCAATATTTTAGCCTCTGCCAGATACGCTTTGTTCTAGCTGCTGTCTCTTTAAGGCTTACTGTTTCATAAACCCTCTCCACTCTGATTGGCCAGCCCTCTGGAGGCCTGTCAAAGGCGGAGCTATAAGCAGACCCTTGGTGTTTGAGGCCTGCCTCTCCATCAAATGATGACCTTACCATTTCAACAAGTCGTGTGAAGATATTGTAGAGACTGTGTAGCAGTTTGAAAATCTGCACAGATTTAGCTTGGACATCCATCTAAAACTAAGCACATTTTAATATCTTACCAAACCATGCTGTGCTACAAGATACCATTACCAAGATACCACACTACCATAGGTAGTTTATGTGCACCACTTCCTATCCCACTTACTCTTTCCAATGGTGAATTGATGTGTCACAGCTCCGGCATCCAGCAGAAATAGGATAGTTGAGGGTTGAGGGTTGACATATCGACTTGAGTGGAAATCTATCTGATCTGGTGCCGTGAAAGAGCGGCTGTTTTTCAATCATTACTTTTAACATTTTTCTGGTATCTTAAACCTAAAAATAAAAATAAAAAAGTTTCATAATTTGGTTTACAGCTATTTCTAGTGGCAACCACTGATGGTGAAGGTGTTCCAGTGTTTACAGTTTTGGCTTCACATTCGTGCAACAGGAGGAAGTTAAGACATATCCAGGAGTTGTAACAGGCGACCAGGAAGGACAAACTCCTCTTCAACATGCGACATACACTATAGGACATCCTCAGGTCTCAGGATGCAGTATCAGTGATCAGCAAAGCTTATGTTATTTGTCAGATGAAACGGTGTCAGACCAAACAGCTTCAGACCAAATGGCTTTACTTGTTAAACCAAACAGCGTCAGATGAAACGGCTTCAGGTGGTAAAACACAAATCGACATTTTATATTACTGTTTGATCATGTTTTGTTTAAGGAGTTTGGACACTGCATTTAAATGAGATGTAGTTTTAACATGTCTCTATTAATTCTTGGAGTTGCTGAATCACTTACAAACTTTTCCCTCTTTAAATTGGTATTTATATTGATTTTACAATTAACGACTTGAATTGTAAATTAATACAGTGAACATCATGTGAAAACAGTTATTTACGACTAGTTAACTTTGCCATGTTATTAGTTAGGGGTGGGATAAAAAAATGAGAAGCGATATATTGGGATCTTTTGTTTCACAAAATCAAAATCAGGGTTCAATTTTTTTTTTCAAATTCAAATTCTTTATTTCAGTCTTTGTTTTTTAAACTAGATTGGAAAAAAGTACCAATTTTCTCCAGCAGAGGGCGAAATGTTTTTCTCTGACTCCCGTGATGTAAAGTCTGTAGACATTATCATTTAGCTTTTTCACATGGTCTGGTGTTAAAACAGCAAACTAAAAATCACTAAAATTGTACATATCAAAGAATCACAATTTAAAACTAATCGGCGCCCCAAAAATCAAAATAGAATTGAATCACAAGAATAGCATATCGTCCCAGCCCTAGTATTAGTACCACAAACATGACAACAGTAACTGAGTGTGACAGAATCTGTGAATACAACTTTCACCCACCTGAGGCTGTTTTATCTGACAAATGACAGAAGTTTTCCTGATAACTGATACTTACACCGTTCCATCACAGGCTGATTAAGACCTGAACAACATGTGTCAGAGTGGAGAAATGATTATAAACAAGTCATCATCAAGTAAGAAACTTCAAATATATCATGAAAGTATGCATTACAGGCGGTAGTGTTTATCATCTGCCACTCTATGCTGCAGTTATACACACTTGACTGAACCTTTAAGGGCTGCTGCTGTACAGTAAACCCACTAACAGGCAGACACAGGCAGAGGGACACAAAGAAGCGAATGTGTGGGATTTCAAACGGTGATTTTACATTTTTCAGAGTGGCACTTTGAGAGATTGCCCTGGAAAAACCCTGCAGCACTTCCCCCTCCCACCACCACCACCACCACCTTCACTACGTTTAAAGCCTCAGCCATCATCTCCGGCAGACAGACGGCTGGCATTCAGAGAGGTTACTGTGCGTTTGGTGCAAGGGTACTGAGAATTTCTATTCTTAGAAATGATCAAACTTAAGGCACACTGTGAGAAAAAGATTAACCGCTGCGAAGAGTCTTTTCTTTTTTCATACCCGTAATGGCTCCTAAATGATGTTTTGGTGCGAACACAGACACACACACATATGTATCCACACGCACACTGATTCCCTCTTTTCTCTCCTCACGCTTCATCATCATGCTATCCCTGCGTGTTTCACTCGGCAGGAGACAGAGAGGCTCATTGTTATTCCACGAGGGTCGGCTGATCTCAGCCAAATCTGTCTGTGCCTCGCTCCTCATTCCACATCATTCCTGCATTGTTTGGCTCCCAGGAATCACAAAATCCTTCATCTCAGGGATCCACTGGAAATGTGGGAAATCTGTGAGTGAAGCCTTCTCCCCGGGGGTGCCTTACGCGTGAAAGTCTGAAGGGAAGGGAAGAGCCGAGCAAAGACGGAGCGGGAGACAGAAAGAGGAAGGTTTTACTCTGCTCCAAAACTCCTGAGGGCTACAAAGCCAAAGCTGATCTAATATTGAGAGAAAAAGCCTGGGTCGAGCCGGGTTTTGGGGGGTTTTGTTGGGTTATTCTGTGTCACTGGAGACGGACTGAACAGACTAGCTGGCTATCTCCTTGAAGGAAGCATGTGTCTCTCCTTGAACGACCGGAGCTCATCAATAAGTGATGTCCTGTCTCTTCCAGTCTATCACACAGAGGGAAGAGCTGCCTTGATTTGTTTCAGAAGACAGTGCCCAACACAATTCTCCACTACTCCTCAGATGACTTACATTGCTTTCATAAACTCAGTGCTTTAATAGTGCTTTAGCCTTTATTTGTAAAACAGTTTCAGAGACAGTTTCTTTGAGAAATAGTTCAGGGTGTACGAAAAAAGACAGATACCCACAGATAGCTTCATGAATCGCTCTTAATCTGACGCTAATGTCGGCTCTGTCCCAAGGTCTGGTTGAAAAGCACATTGCACTTTTGACACTGTGGAAAAAATGGCAGAAGAGTGTTCTTTCATATGCTGGTCAGCCTCGAACCAGTCTTACATTTATCATCAGAACAAATTACCATTGCTTGGCGCCGCCCTGTTGGTTGTGGCTGCCTGTTGCAGAAGCTCTCTCTTCCTTATCCATTTCTTGTAATTTTTTTTTTTTTATCTCTTTTTCATCATTTTTGCATTCGGTATGGATCATTACTGTACTGCTTCACCCAGTGAGACTCCTGTCTTATACTGAGATTCACAGCCAGTTAAACTCTTCATGACATCCCATCCTCCAAGGAACAGGCAAAGTTGTGGTTGGACGGGATTTAATGCCAAAAATTGTGAAACCAAAAGGACATAAACACAAAAACCCCAATTAATGATCGATACAAACACATAGCGTTCATAAATGGGCGTATAATTACAGTCGGCGGATCAAGTATTTGCTGATCTTCGACACATTAGAGCCACGGTACGAACATAAACAAAGTTATTACACAAGCGGAGTCAAAGCTTTAAACACTGCTGTACTTATCAATGAAAAACAACAGTTACTTACTTAAATTGCCACTTCAGAGCCGAAAAACATACATGTGGACGAAGAGTTAGCTTCAGAATGCTAGGAAAGTTTCTCTCAGAAAGCATAGAAGAAGAACAACTTCCTGGTAACTAGGCAACCACTAAAGTGGACAAAGCTCAGAAACAAGCGAATTATGCCATCTGCTGGCCTAGAAATGCCACTGCCATTATAGATATTAACAGTTCCAACACAATTACTTTGTATGGTTCATTTGTTGGTTGTGGCTTCAGTGATATTTTTACTATTTATGCTCCTGTGTTTGTCTGGAGATCCTACATGTAACCATGGCTGAATTGTTTACATGTGAACTCGGCTGTTAGCAGCCTGTAGCATGTCAATGCTAACTGGTGCAAGGCCTGATGTTTCCCCACAAGGTGAGGAGAAGAAGGTGAGGGCGACGTGCTGGTTCTCAGGTGTGAGCTAAGAAGTGACGACATGGACCTGTCCTTCCATCCATAGTTATTGGGAACGTAAGATCTATCTCCAATAAGATGGACGAGCTAGCCGTGCTAACCCAGCAACAGAGGGAATACCAAAGGGCAGAGTAGCATCATGCTATTCACAGACATGGCTAACAGAGCTAACACCAGACTTCACCTGCTGTGAGCAGACAGGATCCAGGAGACAGAGACTGAACAGTCTGCTGAAGAAGCTCAGTCCTGGACCCTGTGGAGGTGGAGGCTGGCTGACTGGACAATGATGGACAAGCTGTCATCATCTATTTTCTTGTGGAGCTTTTCGCACTTTCTATACACTCTCTTACTTTTGTTTTCTTGATTGCTGCTGTGACTCCTGAATTTCCCCCTCGCAAAGTCAGTTACACTGTCCCCTCTCTGAGGATGCAAATGATTCTACTCCAGTTTTAGCACGTGGCTGTTAATGCTTGCTTTTGTTAATTGAAGAGTTGCCAGAGAGCTAGGAGCAAAGGAAGGGGTGATTCTACAATAAACACAAGCAAAATTTCTCAAATTTTGCACAACAGCTCTCAGTGTCATTCGTGCTGTTAACCTTTTTTGCTTTTGTCTGTAAGAGTAAGCTTTTTTCCCCTTGTTTTTTGCTCAGTATATCATCTGCTAAAACATACAGCCCCTATATCAGTTGCTTGGCACTACCTGTGCCACATAAACCATACACTTAACACTATTCTGGATATTTTTACAGCTTTTCTTGCAGCACCAGACTAGCTGCTTAAATGCTACGTGTGTTTTTTTAACCAGTAATGCACAGTCTTCTAAGGTTTTTATACAATGTGCTTTAAAAACAGAGGTTTTCAAACTTTTTTAGACCATGGACCCCTGTCAGGTTTAACATTTTCTCAAGGATCCCTCCATTGTTATAAGAATGATTAGCTTAATATTCGTACTATGCAATACTGTGCTATCTTGTATTTTGCAACAATAGAATTAGGCTGTATTTATACTTTCCAAGTAATTCATTTTGTGGTGGAGGGACAGTGTTGCTGTTACTACTTGATATGTGGCTCCAGTGAGACATGAAGAGGAAATAAAAATGGCGAAACTTTCCTAAGAAAGACTTTGTGAGTTTGGTGAGGAACTTCTACCTCTGTTTTTCTCTTTTATGCTAGAGTTTCTTTAACAATACCTGCTGCACAGTCGCCATGTTTGTTTTGGAGTTTGTTGTTGTCACTGGGCTGCGCCCCCTGGTGGATGTAATAGTTAACAGTAATTCCAACGTAAAAGACGCACGAAAGTATGTGAGGGTAACATCTTTTGTAAAGGATATATACATTTTTGTACGTTAAGAGAGGATAAATGGGCTTTCAGTCTGTTCTCTGCTCTTTTCTATTAGTTTTGTTTTTTGTTTGTTTTGTTTTTTTACAGCATCCAGTTTTGGGTGCTAAAAAAGTTAGTTTCTGTTACTGTAATCATTTGGTTTCTGCTGGTATTGTTTCCAAGTTTAAATTCCTTTATCACAGCGACTCTCACAACTCTACAGTCTTTTAATTAGCACTGTGTGCCCCTAATTAAAAAAACGGAACTATCTCTTTAAATAACTGACACAACTGAAACTGTCCCATTGCCCTCTCCGTCCTGTGACTCTGGCTCGATACATTCCAGCGGTCAGTGGACAACGCAGAGTGGTTATAGGTTTTTTTATTTGGCCTCACTGACACCTAATCCCATTTCACAGCACCGTGCAGCCGTGCCAAAATAATCACTTGATGGGAGTTGAAAGTGATTACCACTGTTCACTCTTATCTCCAATGAGTGCAGAGAATATCGTCCAACAACAACAACTGCTCGCCGCTGTGATGCCAGGCCAAGTGAGGAGCAGACAAAGAGGGGGAGGGGATGAGGGGGCATACAGGCACACGGGAGAAAAACTCCTCTATGGGATGTGATGTGTGTGTCTGTGTCACATACAAAAGATGCATGCACTGTAAGTCGATTCGCATGGATAAGTAATTAGAACAGTGGTCCATCCCTTTACACACAGCCTGCATATTTAACAATCCATCTGCAGACGTGCTGCTTCTCAGCGGTTGAGTTCTGCCACACTGAATTGAAGGGATAAGTCATAATCATCTGGCTGGTTTCCAAATAAAATAGCATTAATTTATCGTTTACCATAAATTAATGCGCTTGGTTTGAACTGTTTTAATGCTAATTCCCAAACAGAGCACAATAATAAGGCCAACTGTAACGCTCAGAACAAAGAAAGGCACGTCTTTATGTTCTACTCTGATAAACCGAATCTTATTAAATCCTCAGAAAACTGGGATAACTTTGTGTTTTGTTCCCCAGTACAACAGTTGTTTATTGTGATACAAGTGTGGAAATTTTCTCTTTTAAAATGTGGCACTGCTTTATGGAAACTACACACCAGTCATAATCCATGTTCTTTCTGAAATCAGCTTTTTCTTCAGCAACTTTTAAACTGTTCCAACTACAATTAAGCCAGCAAAGAGGAATAGTGTGCTGCTAATGATGTGTTCATAATGTTATGTGACCATTTGATTGCAAAAGTAACCTTCATTTTTGAAGCTAAAAGAAGAAAAAAAGCAGGTGGGTGTTCATAATCAGGGTGTCTTCTATGTTTTTGTTGGTCAGCACAAGAAAGACCATTAGCCAAACAGTTGCTAATGTAAGTTAGCTTGGTTCCAGGCTCAGCTTGTCTTATGTATTAGAATTCCTTCAGTGTACTTGACCTCACCTAGAAGTCTTACTGCAATAATATCACATTCATAACCCTTCTGGACTAGACTCTTCAATAATAACTGAAACATTACTTTTTTATTAAATCATTATTTTGCAACAGGAAGCTATGGGGCACTGATTGTAGAGTTGCATATGCTACAAATAACATTTCTCCACATTTAGCTCTAAAACATCACTTTTTATGCAGATTTAGAGAAATATTTGCAAAATATATTTGTCAAATATTATATATATAACTGTTGAATGTTTTATCTAAATGGTAAATATCAAATATTGATGCTATTAATAAATGTCCTGATTCTAAATATTTAGCTACGTTTCTAAACATTTAGTTTACATTTTAAATATTAAGCTAAGATTTCAAAAAATTAAGGTTTGATATCTAAATATTTCAACTTGATTTCTAAATACTAAGTCAAGATTTCTAAATATTAGCAAACATGCAAATTCACACTTCCACCCGCCAGGAGTACCAAAATAAAAGTTCGAGGAAGCGTCCCAGCCAAGTGGGATTTTGAGAAAGTCTAACACAGTCGGCTACATCAGTCGCTAAAAAATAAACGTACCAAGTGCTGTGATGGAACAGTTGAAAAGCTTAACATTCTCAAAATCCAGCTTGGCTCGATTACTTCCTCCAACTTTTACTTTTTATTTGCTCAATCTTTGCTCAATATTTGGTCTTAGCTTAATGTTTTAAAATCTTATTTGAATATATGGAAATCTTAGCTAAATATTTATGCCTTGTTCACATGACAATGTTGAAACATTGTCATGTAAACGGGGCCTAAATATTTAGCTAAGATTTCCATATATCCATATATTCTTTAGCTAGTTTTCTAGCTCTGAAAACGCTAATACGCAGTGAAAACACTGTAAGAAAAGTCTGTGTTTACACGGAGCTATGAGGGACTGAAAACGCTGTTGTAAGCATGCCAGGCCTGCAGGTGGTGCTATAACGGTCTTGTCCGGAAGCCACTCTTGGGAGATCTCTACTGAAGTAGAGTTTGCTGTTCACATGGCAACGGTGTCGGCAGTGTTTCAGCAAAATCCCACTTAGGAGGCTGTTTTCAAAAGTTTCAATTTTATGTCAGCTGAAGCGCTGTTTCCCTGTAAATATGAGGCTAAAATGCAACAAAACTTTTGCGTTTCACCCTAAAACCGTTATCGTATAGACGGCCCCTTAGAATATAAACTAAATATTTAGAATCAGGACATTTATTTATAACATTTGACATTTAGATATAACATTGAACATTTAGATAAGGTATTCAACATTTAAATATAATATCTGACAAATATGTTTCACAAATATTTCTCTAACTGTTTGTTAGATGTTTTAGAGCTAAATGTGGAGAAATGTTATTTGTAGAGTGTGCAACTTTACAATCAGCCTCATAGCAAACTGCTAACACCACTGTTAAAAATTATGCCAGCTTCCTTTGTGACCTAACTAATTTTCTTTTTTTCATCTATCCCTTTAGACACAATTTTCTTTTTGTATAACCCTTGTCTACTAAATACTTCATTATCTTTTAGTGTTTTTTTCATCTACATTGGACAATCTTTGTCTTACTTTCATAATATAAAATGTTAGAGCAACCTGAAACCAGAATTTCAGGATTACTAAAGTCAAGTTCTTGCTAGATACAGCTTGTTTCAACATGACACTAACACAACACGATTAGCACCCATTGGGAACTTGGCATCAGCTAACTCCTTGTTTTAAGAGCAAAGTGTTTTCAGAGTTCATCCACAAACTACTCATTTAAATATTGCATGCCCATGTGGCATTCACCGCCAGCGGAGCTCGATTCTGTCGACTCTAGGCTGAGTGAGAATCTGGCTCTTCTCTCTACGTGACCCCCACAGTTTAGCATTTCTCCTGGCAACAGACGCTGAAGGAGGGCGTTTCCTTACCTGGTTGTCAGACATGACATAAAGATAGTTCCTGTCCAGGGAGAAGGCCATGTCCCGGAGGATGGGGCTGCTATCCTTCATCACGGTCACTGTCTCATAGAGCACCCCTCCCTCCAGAGGACCGTCCACTCTGATCTGTAGAGACACAAATACAGAGAGGGACGGACAGTGAATACCTTGCTGCAGGATACGGTGGCTGGAGGGTTACCGTGGAGCTGTGGAGCAGCATCTGTTTAATGTGGATGTCTCTCCAGAACACTAATATCAGGGGAAACCAGAAAATATCAGTTATAGAAGTCAACCGTTTACTTTAAGCTCCAAAGTCTACGATTTAGATTGTTTAGCAATAACAAAGAACAGAGCATGTCTTTGATTTTTCCTTTCTTTCTCTCAAAGTTTGAGTTTTTCTTAGAATTTAGAAATAAAACATCAAGAATAAGTAGAAAAAAAGAAGTTTTCTTGTTTCTTCCAGGCTCTTTGGAGGATGCAGGATGACATGAGGTCCATTAGCATAGCTGTTGCTAACATAAGTTAGCCTGATCCTCCACCTCTCACCTTCACATTCCTGCTTATTCCCATAAATAATGAAGCAGAAATCAAGAAGAAAAAAAACGGAGTATAACAATTTTCTATACTGTACAAACTGTCTTGGACAAGCTGTTCACATTCTATTCACAGTGAGTTAATATATGTACCTGAGAACAACTAATGGGCGCTATATGAGCCCTGTGTTCGAAGCATTAGCTCACTGACAGAAAAAGCTGCATGTACAGGGTTGCTGGAGGTCAGTCATAGAAAGCCGTAGAGAGAAGATTTGCGTCATACTCTCTGCTGCGCACATTCATATTTTATTAATTGAACTGAATGTTCAGAATTAGTCTTACCCAGAACATTAGCAGATGCACTAAAACTCAGGACGATCTCAAGAGCATAAGGTCACACAGACGTGACCAGGTCATTGACAGGATACAGTTTTTTCTGTAGGTGATGAGTGGATGTAACCACAGTGATGCACACTCTATGAAGCTTTTTCTATGATACAGTGATGATGTGTTCACAGAAACTCTGGTGTGTAAAGCTTTTTACACACTCCACTGATTACACCAGGACAGATGATCAAAGTTTTGTTTCTTGTCTCTACTTTTCTCTGTATACTGGCATCTGTGGGCTCATCGTCTCTCAATCAGAAGTTGTAAAGCTATAAAATCATACTAATAAAAAACAAAGATAAAAGAAACATTAAGTCATACTGTTCAGTCTGATGAGGTGATCAGACATCCTCGGTTACACTGATTATGTTAAAGATCTCTCAGATGCACCTCAGCGTCTCAGTATTAAATACAACAGAGAACAGACAACATAAATGGACGAAAACTTCCACACAACATTACTACTCTAATATAAATAAGTTTGACTGCTTTTCTGAAGCACTCTCACTTCCAATGCATATGTGCCAATTGGGATGACAATTAAATAAATGCACAAAAGTAGGAAACACTTGCATATCCTGTCCTGTTGTACTGAAAAAAAAAAAAGTGGATTCTGACTAAAATGATAAATGTAGAGCACAAATGTTAATATTTGCAGTTACCATGTTACAGAGATGTAAATAAAAATTCCACCTCTAAGTCCACTTACTATCTAGAACTAGGACATATTGAGCCCAGATTAGCTTAGCACAAGGTGGGCGGAAGAACACCTTCTAACATTTTAGAGCTGACATGTTTTAGCTACATGTTAAGCTAATTTTCTAGCAGCATTGGTGTAAATTTGTTGATAAACAAGGTTTGTAAATAGCAGTAAATAGTAATACAAGAAACCCTGTTTCAAAAAAAACAAACATGGAACTTAAAATTTGTGTAGAGTTTGGCACCTCCTGAGGATAAAAAGCACATTCCATCTCCCTGCTTACTGTACATGCCAAAAAAGTATTTTTGACGAAAAATCTCTTTGTGCTTCTTCTTCATAGACATTATGAAACATGGATGTAGTGTCCATGACATCACCCATCTGTACTTAAAGCAGTGAAGTTAAGCCAGCTTTGAGCTTCCTTTCTAACAGCTACAGGGAGGGCATCGGTCAGGTGAGCTGAGCTGTGACTCTGATTGGACAAACAATCCTAATAACTTCCAAACTGTGAAGTCAGAAATGAATTCACTCACTGTACAGTGTGTGCCGATAGCGATATTAGCATTTTAGACCCAAGCTGTTTTTTGAACCAGGCTGTAAATATGTTTTTGATACTGTAAAAGTCAGTTGGTTTTTTTTTTGGCTAAGTGTGTACGTGACTTTCCAGTCTTTCTGCAGCCAGCACTTCCGCGTAAGGTTCATTTTTCCAAACCAGAGGTCGCCCCTTGATCTTCTTACAGCTAAATGTGTCACCTGTTGTGTAATTCTGATTTAAAAAAACATTCATTCACTGTTATGTCCATAATGACACCAAAACCCTCACAGCAGTTAAGGCGTTTTAAATCTCAATATAAAACTGAATTGTGTCACTGATACAGAAGTTGAGGGTTGAGCTTCAAACTGTTTCACATCAGTGAAAAATTTGTCACAAGTAGGGTTGGATACCTCTCACATTTGAAACGATACGGTACCGAAGCCCGGTACCTGGTAATCGAAACCGGTACTCAACAGTACCAATTTTCTTTTTTTGCGTTTATGTGAAAAAAAAAAAAAGTTTAATAATAAAATGTAAAACAAAATGTCAATTTAACATATTTATTCTTTAGTATATCCCCTTGCAATGCTGTGTTCATGTCCAGCATGGAAACTCACCTACTCTTCCACTCCTTTACAGTCACAAGGATGGGTTTAGGAACCTAAACGTGGTGCCTTTTGGTTTTATCTGAATCTGTACCTGGTACTTCTGACAGAATTCGGTTGGTACCTATAAAAGTACCTAATTCGATACCCATCCCTAGTCTCAAAGGCCTCCGTCAATCTGCGTTCTCTAGGTTTTGCTATGTCTAGTTTTGGTAAAATTGTATTGTTCAAAAGTTGTATAGACTGCAAAAGGAAATGGACGTCATCTTGCTCAGCTCCAAGTGAGGTCGCCACAAAAACGGCTCCCTCTAGCGGCTGGCTGCAGTACAGGTTAAAAAAAAAAAATCCATCTCCCCAGTCATTTCAGATGGGCTATGGTTAAACTTTGAGAAATGAATCCACCTAACAGAAATGTTTCTCACATCTGATCGTTGTGGTGATTTGAAGATATCATTTGGCTGCCTTGTATTTAAGTCCCTTTAACTGAAAAGTTTCGTTTTTGTAAAAAACAAGGCTTTACGTCACGTTTACCAATGACTGACAGCTACTGTACTTGTGTATTTTTGGGGGGGATTGTAAAATATGTCTGGAGGGAGACCCAAGAAGAGGTCAGACTCATGAAAGAAAAAAATAATCATTATTTTTGTCACTCAGCTCCACTCAGATTCTCTCATAACCTTTACTGCGCAGACTTTGGACAACAGCTGCTAATAGCGGCGCCTGTGACGGGGTATTTTGGTCTTACCTTGTTAACCACTAGGCTGGCCAAAGACACAAGGATTAACTCAAAGCTTTGACAACATCCAAGAGATAACTTCGCAAAATGCTGAATTTTTCCTTTAAAATAATCTCATTGGAGTCGCTGTCTCCCTTCATCTGACCACTGAATGGCTGCTTTATGAGTCTGCTGTCATGACTCTATATCAGCGTTATCTCTGCAGTTTGACAGAAAGCACACACACTAAAGGGGACGGAGAACAGAAAGACGTGGGCTTTCTGCTGCTAACTCATTCAGAAGTCCAATTGAACACCAGTACCACTGTGACGGAAATCTACCCCTTAGGTTAAAGCTGTGACGCAGTTGAGTTTGAAACGTGTTCACTGAGCTCAGCCTTAATTTGACTTTGGAACGACTTTCAGGCAACAATCTTTTGGGGCTCATTAAATACAGACATGGAGAACAGATGCCCGGTGGTGAAGGGTTTTTTCGATTCTCCTCTCCCACCTCTGCCGACAAACAAGATGTGCTGTTGCTGTGAAGCAAACAAATAAGCAGGTCTGTCTCTGTAATAAGTGTCTTGCTGAAGCTGGAGCTGTCGAGAGGCAGTGAAACAGTTTGTAATGATTTAATGTGGTGAGTAAGCTGAAAAATAACTCTATTATTGCTGATACAATCTCTCTGTTTGCTCTCACTACATAATGAAAACCTTTTAGATCTACTCACCACATAGAGAAATCTCTCTATCCATCTGTTTCTTATTGCAAAGACATTTCCCAACTTTTTTTTTTTTTACTTTCACTCCAAAAATCTGGGCAGAGATTTCAAACCTTTCCACTTCACAATGATATCTAGTTTTGCACTCATGAAATCCGTCTTGCACCACAGGAAAGATGTGGATCGTTGCAGCAGAGCAATGATGGGTGTTGCATCATACAGTGATGATAACCTGACACTTGTAATATAACTCAGAAATGTGAAACGAGAGTCTGAATTAAGCGTGATAACCAGAGGAAAGAAACGCTCATTAGCTATGCAAACCAAGGTCGAGGCTTAAATTAAATCCCCGAGAGATCAGATCATTGAACATGTGATGCAATTACAGTAAATTGGAATTAATCTCTCAATCATAATAATTAACGCAATTCAGAAATAATAACGAGGGAACTGGAGCAGAGAATTGTGGAACTGTTGCGAAACGTCTGCAGTGCGATCCTTCCCCGTCTTTCCTGCATGCATCCTGACGCGTGGACTTAAGCAACCTCACCACCCAAATCAAATTTGACTGCAGAAGATTTTGAGTGTGTGCCAGGTCTAGCTTGCACACATGGCGGCGGTGCCTCAGCAGTCTCTCAATGGGGACAGTCAATCAATACGAACTGATTACATGATTGGATCCCCTGGGCACCGAAACTTCATCAATCAATCACGCCTCCACCTTCCAGGCAGCTGTGCCTCTCCGACTGTCGGCTCTGCCAGGAAAGACTGAGCAGAGGAGGGAGAGGGTGTGTGTAAATCTGTGTGTCGGTGTGTGTTAGTGTGAGCCCAAAATCAACAGTTACAGGCAAGGTGTGGTGTCATCTTCCAAAAACCAAAACTCCAAAGTTGGTTTAACAGTTTGCATCTGGCTTTCTAATAAATCTCCTTATTTCAGCCTTCCCTGATAAAATTACTAACTCAAACAATTTATGCTAATAACACAGAAACAGATATTTCACTATTACAAAGAAAAACATGTTTGCTAATCCAAAACCGCAGCATTTGCTAGCTAACATTATGCTAGCTGTACATTATTTACCCATTAGCAAGGAGGCCTTCTCTGTTGAATCTTGTAAAACTACCAAACATTAAATTTAAGCTACTCCTGAGCTAACTGATAGTAACTCAAGCAGGGTGTTGAATGCTAACACTCTTTAAGAACAACAAATGATAGAATCTAGTTACTTTAAAATTGATGGTTTCATCAGCTAGGGAGTTACTGCATGCTATCACTAACTGTTTTTCAACTGTTACTATCAAGTTGTAGCTGTATTGTTCCCAAAACTAGCTAAGTTGTTTGGCAAAGATTGGCACGAAGAGACCCAAAATGTTAACAAAGTAAAACCCAAAAAGTCACAGTAATGCCAGAAGAAACTTGAGAAAAGGTGTTAACTAAGAGTTACAGTAAGTTCAAAACAGGCAGAAACAGGGCGCAGGTGTAACGAAGGTGGCTAGGGTTCAAATCCAACCTGTGACCCATCCCCGTATGTCAGTCCCCACTTTCAACCTGTTTCCTACTCCATTAATTGTCCTATTCTGTCTAACTAAATGCATAAAAGCCCCAAAAATAACTTCAAATAAATAAATAAAGGCAGAAACAAGCTTGGATGAATCAGAACTGATTGACTGGCACATAATGAAGCAAGACACGGACCTTTATAAGTGAGGAAATAGGGCTCAGGTGGAAACAATGAGTGTCAGGTCACAAACACAAAGGGCAAAGAAACATGAGAACAGGAAGTGAAGTTATCTGAAACAAGAGAAAAGATAGGACGACGAAACAAGAGTGGACATGTCAACTATGAACGAGAACACTGAAGTCTTTTCAGTGGTAAAGCATCCTACAACCAATGAGTTGATGGCAAAAGTTGTCAAACTGACCAACCTGTAAAACAGAGGAAAATGGCAGTTTAGGCTAAAGTCTTAGGCCCCATTTACATGACAACGTTTCATCCGAAAACGCTAAAACCGAGTGAAAAAAGTTTGCGTTTACATAGAAATTCTGAAAATGCTGTAGTGAGCATACCAGGCCTGTAGTTGGCGCTATAACTGTCTTGTCTGGAAGCAGCTTTTGGTAGATCTTCACTGAAGTAGAGTTGGGCTAATCATCTGGTTTATTGGTGAATACTAAGAGCAGAAGTGGAGCAACAGATGCTCATTTTGTTGAAAGACAGTCAGCAGATTCAGCAGATTCAGCAGCACAAGCACAACACAGTAGTCCATGATGATGGTAGCAACGGTACTGTTGAAATGTTGTATGCGTTTACACAAAGCAGAGCGTAGGGTTGGGTACCTTTGACATTTGAAACATTACGGTATCGGTACTCAACGGTACCAATTTTTGGTACTGTTTTATGTTTATGTGCTAAGAAATATCAATTTTTTAAAAAGTAAAATATACAAATATTTCAATTTAACATATTTACTCTTCAATATATAACCTTGCACTGTTGAGTTTATGTCCAGCATGGAAAGTCCCCTACTCTTCCGCTTCCTCGTGGTCACAAGGATGCATTCAGGTACCTAAACATGGTACCTTTTGATATTACGTGAATCAGTACTAGGTGCTTTTGACAGAAATCGTTGGTATCTATAAAAGTACCTAATGTGGTACCCATCCCTAGCAGAGCGTGACATCAAGGTTCCACTGACAACGCTGTCGTACTGTTTACACAGCAACGGTGTCGGCAGCGTTTTAGGAAAAACCCATTCTGGAGGCTGTTTTCAAAAGTTTGTGTTTCAGGTTTGCTAAAACACTGTTTCCATAAAAATGTGAGGCCAAAACGCGACTAAATTTTTGCGTTTGACGCTAACATCATTGTTGTGTAAACAGCCCCTTAGCGAGCAGCATTTATTGGCTGGAGTATACTTCATAGAGCCGACTTTTCCCATTATAACAGATGGAAAAGAGTCAAACTAGGTTATTAAAATGCATGTCAAACAAATTTTCCTCAAAAACACAGATAAACAATCTGTATAAAACAGTTTTTTATTGTGTGGTTTGCTACCAAACCTCTGTTGACTAATGTTAGCTTCCTGTCGGGCCCGTTACCAGAGCAACACTGAACTTTAGGCTTAATTTCACTGAAACTGTTAAGTTACGTGAATCTCATGAACAGCTGTCATGAAAAGAACATTTGGTTATAATCAATAACCATCTGTTGACATGTTTATTTCCTCTGTATAGATTTGTATTTCAGTGTACAGCCTAAGAAGAGCCGTGTCTCGTTGCTCTGCTCCGTCTCCAGTCTTCACCCTCTGAGACTGCTGCACTGCTGAAACGATCCGTAATGATATGAGATCATCTGTTAAAGCAGATCATAGGAGGACACTGTTTGTCTCTCACAGTTCATTACCTCAATGCAGCGCACAATCCTATCCTTTAAATAGTTGTTTCATAGACAGATTTATCTCCCGGCTAAGCTCTTTTTCTTCGCTCATTGTCTGCTTTCTCTCCCCTGCCCTGTCTTCTCTGGCTCCCACTCTGCCTCCCCTCCTCCTCCTCCTCCTCCTCTTTATCCTCATCCTAATTCTCCTCTCCCATACTACAGTCCCACGCTGTAACTGAGCCAGTTTACATTATATTTTCCCACACTCCTCGTTTCATAAATAGCAGAGATGGAAACCAGAGCATGTTAGCGTTTGTGTGGTGTAACCGTGTTAAAGGAAAAAACCCAAACACCGCTCTTTAGGAGGGCAGAGACAGAGCTGCGTGTGGCGATTTTAGCCAGCCATGGTGAAGTTGACGGAGGGCCAGGAGTGCAGGGATGAGCTCAGACAAATTCTGACCCATGGTGACCAATCCTCGGTGTTTGATTTCAGCGGATTAAATGTTTTTATCATTTAAAACAGGGCTGACCAGACAGGAGCCCTCAGGGTGTACAACAGGTCCTGAGTCTCTGCTTAAGCTCCAGAGCTCCATAATGAGAGTAAGGCAGGTTTAATTGGTTTTATAATTGAGCCTGCTTGTAGGAAATGACACACACACACAAAGACGCACATACTCACCTACACACAGGCGTGCAAACAAAGACACATATGCTCCACTTGCACACAAACACACTGTGCACACACACACACACACTCTTGTTGGTGTATCTGATTAAATTTGTTGTTGAACATTGTGTGCATGATCACTTGTTTAATCAATACATTATTATGGATACTGGCATACACACACACACACACACACACACACACACTGTGCAACAACCTGCACAGTTCCTATACCCAGCATGCTTTGTTTCCATCCTTGCTGTAGTGGACGCACAAGTAGGAAAATCATCATTTTAACTACACAGTATAAACACATTTTACTACTCAGGTTCCTCATTGGTCTTCCAGGTGTGTAAGATGCTTGATTCTGATTGGTCCAAACCCCTAGGCGAAGGTTTTTAACTTTCACTAACATGAGCTATGCCAGGAAGAGTTTAGCTTTTCATTGTTGACACCATAAAGTGAGGTAAAACTGTTAGCTTCTGTAAGTATCATACTAGTATACAATGTGGCTAAAAGAAATTCGATTCCGTGTTTTGCACACTCAAGCCGAAAATTTCGTCCGTCATTATTTTTTTTCCAGAACAAATTTAATTTTTTGCGTTTTTACAAATCTGCCCAGCTCATTTCCTGGGTAGTCTGACTATTCAGAGACTCTGTAGGTTACTTGCAACATCACATTCTCATAATTACTGACATATTTTCTCTGCACATTTTGGGCGATGTTAAGATAATGAATGAAGAGTTGTGTGTGTTGGTGTGCCTGTGTATGTGTATACCTCAAACATACTGACTGTCGTTGCTCAGGATCCATTCCTTGATGATTCAATTTTTCTTGTACTGCCAATTTTCACAATCAATGCAAAAACAAACCCATCAGAATCAGTGTGCAAGGTGTCTGTGCGTGGCATATTTTTTCAGATTGTGGATCCAAAGAGTCCGAAAGAAAACAGACTCAGTTTGCAAAGACCTTCAGTGTGTATATATCGCCTGAGAACTTCAACATTAATGTTTACCAAGGACTACTGCAACTCAAGACAAAGACTTTCCTTTCACTTTATTTTACAACTGGACCAAATTGATGGATAGGGTTAATCTGGAGTTGAGGAGGCCAGTCTGTCACTTTCAGTTTTCCTTTTTGTAAAGAAAATGACCCAAATCTGCTTATGATCGCTTTATTCTATGCTACAGAGCATAATTATGACTATGATGGCAGGTTTTTTTAATCATTTTAAGAATATTTTAACAGGCAATTCAACAAAAACAACTGAAACTTAAGTGTTCTCATTATTTTGACCACCAACTGAAATAAATAAAATAATCTTATGATTAATCTTTTGTAGTACATTTGTACCTCGGGAAAGTAGCGAGGAACCCTGCAAAAAAATGAAATCTTATCAAGTGTTTTTCATGTGTTTTCATCAAAAATGTCTTTTTAGACTTGGTATGAGCCACATTCACCTGACCAGTCTGTAAAAGTGTCTTATTTCAAGTTATTTAAAGACATAATGAGGTCTAAATTACCTGTAACAAGTTAAAACAAAATCTGCTAGCGGGGTAAGAGAAATGTGTTTATCAAGATTAGAATAATGTCTTCCAGTTTTTCTCAATTGCTTTGGTACCTTTCTCAAATCATCCTCACTATTTGCAAAACAGTAAGTGTATTTCTCAGAACAGTTTGCACAAATAGCAAAACACCATGGATTACCTGCAAAATCCAGTGTCTTTCTCAAAATCCTTAGTCCTACTAAAAAGTAAATTTCTGTCAGTGAATGTGATTTTCCTTTTACAGGAAATGTGTCGCCACTGTCTGTACATAGGAAGGTACACATAAGCTGCGTTTCCACCAAGCAGTCCGGGTCGGTTCAGTATGGTTTGGGACGGTTTGGGACAGTTAAGTCTGATCCCGTTTGCGTTTCCACAGCAAACTGTGCCCTCTCGTGGTGGGCGGCGTGTAAGCTGCATGCCGGAAGCCACAGCTGGTAAACAATAGCGCGACGCAGTAGCAGCTTACCCCGCGATTAAATCCAACAAAGAAGAAAACGCGACACAGTAAACAAAGAGCACGGATGGAAGACATGCAGCATTTCGTCCTCTCTGTGATTTTCATGTAACTCTCTGTTACAAAGTGCAATCAAGCTTCGTTTCAGAGAAGTCTGTGAGCCGCCAGGAGAAATGCAGCCGCTGTCGGGGTAAGTGACGATTCTTTTGACCAATCAACCGTCTGCAGTGTGTTGCTCCACCTCCGGAGAGCGGATCGGTTCAGTCTGGCACCCATACGAAAGGGTCCCAAAAAAGTGGGACGGCTCGTCTCGGTTTTTAGGGATCCGTCCCGGGATGAGTCTGTGGAAACGCGGCTAAAAGCGCACCGTACCGAGACGAACCGACCCGGACTGCTTGGTGGAAACGCGGCTATACATATTTTCCACAGCTCCAAAGCAACTAAGAAAAAAACTGTCATACAAGCACATTCCTCTTACCCAATTGGCAGATTTTTTAACTTCTTACCTCATTTTTGTCTTTAAGTAACTTAAAATAAGATATTTTTCTGGACTGGTCTGGTGAATTTGGCTCATATTAAGCCTAAAAAGACATTTTCACTGAAAATAAGACAAAAACACTTGATAAAATTTCACTTTTTGCAGTGTAATAAATGAGAAAATGAGATGTTTATGTGCATTTTATGATCAACTTAAACAGCCAATTTTTTTCATATCTCTTTAAATGGCTCTAGCTTCAGTAGCTTAGCTTCAGTTCAAGGCTTTTCAAGCTACAATCCTCCTCTGCCTGTATGAAAACAAGCACACATGACAGATGGCCTCTCATTGTGTAATGTGTTTTGGCAGTCCTCTGATCCAGTAAATGGACATAAACTTGTATACAGTCTGTCGAGTAGCCACTGTCAGCTGACCAATTTGACCTAATTTAGCCACAGACTCTGAAATATGGAGTTTTAGATCCATAAACCAAACTGTTGACAACTGCAGAGGCAAAAAAAAAGATTCAGTTTGTATTCTGCCCTGCTGAACGCTGCCTCACCCCTCAGTGATTGGACTAATTAGGGATCGGATACACACTGCAGAGACACAGCGCACCTTCTGTTCGACTGTATGCATGAAATCACTTTTCTGGTTGTGTTAATTAGACAGCGAGAAAAAAAATCCTTCAATTCTCGCCTCGGTTTGAGGTTTTGACCCTGTGAGTAGAGATTTCTACATCGTTTTCGTCCTTCAGCGTTAAACAGGAGCGCAGGAACTGGATTACACCTTGAATGCTTCTGCAGTGAGTTATTTTAGCAACAATGAGACATCTGATAGTGGTGAAAAGCTCGACAAGGCCAAGTGTAAATGGGGTCTCGTTTAGGTCGTGGGGACTTGGTTTAAGATGACTATCAGAGCTGCACATGTTCTCAAAAACCTCAGTCAGCTACCCTCTGAAAAACCCCGGCACATCTCCCTTGTGTGGTCCGTGTCCTGTAACAGAAGAACTTAACTGGTTTAACATTAATACCACATGTTCCCGACCTCAATGAGCTGCTCGTTTCAGCCTCTTCCCAGCATTTCTCAACTGACAGGGGTGTATATTTAACCCATGAATAATATTTAAGCCAATAACCACAATATCCTTCCTGCTGCTGAAATTCCCTTAAAAAAAAAAGAAAAAAAGAAAAAACGTTGGGTATAAACAACTCAGCTTAGCATGGCTTCCACAAACAGATATGAAACCTGAGCCCATGTGCTCTGGACAAAAACAGCCTCCTTTTTCCTGTGGTGGGGTTTTTGTGCATCTTAAATGCTCAGCCTCACTCTCATCCTGTGAGAGCCAGGAAAAAAAAAAAAAGAGGCGACGTCTAAGATGTCACTTGGCTCGAGCCAGGTTGGCTCCGCTGTAAAGCTGCCAGACCTTCAACGAGCAATGCACTCACCAAAAACGTCTCTCCTGTGAGTATTTACACCAGATCCATTTCAGCCCATGATTTTTCATCAGGCTGAGAGGAAGTTTGCATGCTAATGTCCGGGACCCTCTGCTTTCCTGCTGCAGATTCACAGACCTGTGTGCAGCTCATGATTACAATGTTTATGTGGTAGCGTCTGTCCAATCTTGAAAAAGTGCGTCCATATGTGGCCAGCCGGTCTGTGCCCTTCACGTTCAGCCCGCTAACCTAAACATATGGATGATGACCCAGGAGGCAGCGGAGCACTCTGCTCAACCAATCATATCCAATCTGCCACTCTGACAAGGTTTCATCTGTCCCTGAAGACGGCTCTGTGCCACATGGACCAGAGAGGAGGAGGGGTCAGTTCATTCAGAGCACAACAAACCAGACCTCAGTGAGCCCTGCATACAACTCTTTAACAACAGGGAACAGTCGGGATAGAATCACAGTAATCGGTAAACTATGAATGACCATTTCCATCAGTTAAAGAACTAAAATGACAAAAAAAATAAAAAGATAAAAAGCCATATTAATAAGATAAAAAGTTAAAGTTATCAGATGAAAAGAAAGAGTTATGAGACACAGAGTTATGTTTATGAGATACAAATTTAAAATGATAAGATAAAAAGTCATAATAACAAGTCGCAATAAGGAGAAATTAAGTTGAAATTATAAGATAAAAAGCCTAAATCAGAAATAAAAAAAGTCATGAATATGAGAAAAGAAGGAAGCAAAATGGGAACAATTATAGCCCATAAAAATACATAGTCATAAGATAAAAAGTTGAAATTGTGAAAAAAAAAAAATCATAATTATTGATAATGCAGTTTTGCTTATTGGCTAAAAGTCATAATGATGAGATAAAAAAGTTGCAAATTTCAGATAATGATGTTGCAATAATGAGAAAATTAGTCAAAATTAAGTGATTAAAAGTTATATTAATGAGATAAAAAGTTGAAGTTATCAGGTAGGAAGACAGACTTTTGAAACAAGGAGAAAAACGTTAAAAGATAAAAAAAAAATTGAAATTATGAGATAAAAGTCATAATTATAAAAAAATAAAGTCTTAAGTATGGGCCAAAAGTCAAAATTATGAGATAAAAAGTTGCAATTATCATTTAAAAAGTTGTATTTATGAGAAAATGAGTCCAAATTATGAGAAACAAAGTTGCATTAAGTTGCATGAGAAAAAAAGGAGGCGAAGTGCTGATAATGATGATGGCTAATAAGATCATTATCATGAAATAAAAAGTTTTAATTGTGAAGAAAAGTCATCATATTAAAATAATACAGTATTAATTTTGGGCCAAAAGTCACAATTATGAGCCCCAAAGGTGCAATTATCATACAAAAAAAAGTTGTATTTATGAGAAAATAAGTTAGAATTATGAGATAAAAAGCAATAACTATGTAATAAAAGTCATAAAAATCATATTACGTCTTATGAAATAAAAATGTTAAGTAAGACATAAAAAAGTCATAATCATGAGATAAAACTTTCAATTTACGAGATAAAAGGTCAAAATCATGAGACAATGATTAAAAAAAGAGATAATAACTCAAAATTATGAGAGTATTAATTCATAGTTATGAGTAAATAAGTCTTAATTATGAGATAATAAGGCTTAAACTGCAATAAAAAGTTGATAATATGAGATAAACAGCCATAATTATGAGACAATAAATAATTTTAGCTTTTTATTTTATAATAATTACTTTTTATTCCTTAATAGGTTTTTTTTTTTCCTCTTGTATCTCAAAAAAATAAGACTTTTTTTTAATATATAATTTCCCTCTTTTTCTTTTTGGCTTTTTTTAAACTGGCAGAAATGGGCTTCCACAGTAGACATACTCAGCATGGTGTTAAATACATTTATTGTTTAATGTGAGTTTAATTGTATGCTTCATGCTCAATTTTAGATTCTAGTATGACATGAATGGACTACATGTGCCAGAAAAAAGTAGTGGGATGTAAGTAGTTATAAATAAGAATCCTTTGTTTAGTAATTCAAGTCATTAAAAAACTTCATGGCTGTTTTATTGAGTTTAAAAATTTCATCACGAACATTATGACTATTAAGAAGAATCAAACGATAACATTTGATTTGATATTCCTCTCATCTGTGATTGAATCCCCCGTGACACTGTTTTTATTCTGAACACTGTTAAAGCCAAACAGCCGATACTTTAATCATAAGTATTGAGTGTTGCTGTTTATAACCAACACACAGCGAGTTCAGCCCTGAGGCTGTTAATGCAGGAGTCCGACGGATGGAGACTGTAAAGCAGGTTTTCTTCACTCTTTGCTGTGTTAAGGTGTTTGATTTATAAGTAAAGTATCATTCCCCCAAAAAACTGGCACTTTGAGCTTTACTTTTTCTGACATGAAGCTTTTAGATACTCGATATGACTCCTCTTCACATGAGGAATGTCTAATCTAAGGTTTGTTTCTTAACAGATCTGCCTGATCATCTTCCTCTGAGTTGCTTTGTCCACTAACAGAACCCAGACTCTGATCACATTAAAACCACGACGTAATTCAGAAAGATATCAAGTTATACACAAATGAAATTTCCAGGGAAACAATGTTTGCTTCTGCTGTCTTTACGTGACATTTTTCTTGAAGTTTTCTTTACTGTGGTCGCTCCCTCGCATGTAAACATCTGATTTTAAGTAAAGTATTGTTTTTAATAGAGAGGCACCAGGAGGAGATGTCATCATCCTGCAGGAAACCACACACAGACATTTAATCGAGTAAACTGGAGAACAAATGAGCCTGTTTTGGGATAAACTCAGTTAAGTTGTAATGCTGTTTATTTTTCCTGGATATATTTGTTTATTCATTTGTTTTTTATTTGGCCTGCCATGGAGACAGGAATTAATGGGAAAGGAGAGAGCAACGGACCAAGGCCAAAAGGTTACTGTGAGCTTAAACTTCTGTGTCTCTTTCGGTCAGTTTTAAACATGATCTGTTGTTTGCTATTAAGTAGTCAAAACTGCATTTTTCAGAGTACATTTAGTCATGAAAACTACATTTCTCTCAAGGGTTGCCTCGCTGTTTTTCAGCAGTGAAGTAACTGTCAAGAATATCTCTCAGTGCATTTACAACTTCAACTTAATTTATGAAGCACTTTAAAATACAGCAACGTTGGGCAAAGTGCTGAACGTAATCTTAAGCTACGATTGATAAACAGAAAAGAGAAACCATAAGAAACAATAAAACAAAAAAAGGCAACACCTCAAATTGAGTTAAAAGCCTGGCAGAAAAATGTGTTTTGAGGGACAATTCAAAAACTGAGAGTAAATTCACCTGCCTGGTGTGCAAAGGCAAATTGTGCTGTCGTTTAGGGGCAAAGACGAAAATGCACAGTCACCTCTGTCTTTGGGACAGGTAAAATAATTTGATCTGCTGATCTAAGAAAGCATGGAGGAGCGTAGGACTGAAGCAGGTCAGACACTACTGTGGGACAAGGCCATAAAGACATTTAGAGACAAATAAAAAAATTTAAAAACCAATCCTAAAAGAAAACCCTTTTGCCAATGAAATGAGGCTAAGGCCCCATTAACATGACAACATTTCCCCTAAAAAAGCTTAAACACAGTGAAAAAAAATCTGCATTTACACAGAAACGCTGAGGTACTGAAAATGTTACAGTAAACACGCCAGGCCTGTAGGTGGTGCTATAACTGTCTTGTCCAGAAGCCGCCTTTAGTAGATCTCCACTGAAGTAGAGTTGAGCCGATCATCTGGTGTACTGGTGAATGCTTAAAGCAGAAATGGAGCAACAGATGCACATTTTGTCAGAAGACAGTCAGTAGATTAAGCAGATTGAGCAGCACAAGCACAACACGATAGTCCGATGTTAGACGATCGTAACAACGGTACTGTTGGACTGTTGTATGCACTTACATGAAGCGGAGCGTGACATCAGCGTTTCCATTGAAGATGCCATCTTACTGTTTACATGGCAATCCGAGGCCAAAATGCCCTTAGCTTGGCAGATTTGGTGCTGCCGGCAGTATTCATTCACCCACCACTGGTTGACTTTCAGAGAGTAGAGTGTGCTGTCAGCATTTCCACTGAAAACGCCAGTTTTCTGTTTAAACAGTAACAGTGTCAGCAGCATTTCAGAAAAATCCCACTCCGGAGGCTGTTTTTAAAAGTTTGCATTTTAGGTCAACTAAAACCCTGTTTGCGTGTTAACGCGAAGCTGAAATGCAACAATACTTTTGCGTTTCACCCTGGAACCATTGTCAGTAAACAAACCCTAAAGAAGGAGTTATGTTTCCTCATTTCTTGACACCAGTTAAAAGACAAAGCAGCTGCATTTTGGACAAGCTGAAGTCCCGAGAGGACTAACAAGAAGCAAAAAGCGCATTACAATAATCCAGAAAAGTTGCGATGAAAGTTCATGAATCTCAAAGTGACATCGAGAAGGGAAAGGCTGAACTTTTAAAAGACACCTCAAATGAAAAAAGCTTGAACTGACCACTGATTTTATCTGAGCCTTGAGGTTAAAAAGGTCAAAGCTCGATCACTGTCGATAGATAGATAGATCGATAGATAGATCGATAGATAGATAGATAGATAGATAGAAAGACAGATAGAAAGACAGACAGATAGATAGATAGATAGATAGAAAGACAGATAGAAAGACAGACAGATAGATAGATAGATAGATAGATAGATAGATAGATAGATAGATAGATAGATAGATAGATAGATAGATAGATAGATAGATAGATAGATAGATAGGTAGATAGATAGAAAGATAGAAAGACAGATAGATAGACAGATAGACAGATAGATAGATAGATAGATAGATAGATAGATAGATAGATAGATAGATAGATAGATAGATAGATAGATAGATAGATAGATAGATAGATAGATAGATAGAAAGACAGATAGATAGAAAGACAGATAGATGGATAGATAGATAGATAGATAGATAGATAGATAGATAGATAGATAGATAGATAGATAGATAGATAGATAGATAGATAGATAGATAGATAGATAGATAGATAGATAGATAGATAGATAAGAGCACATGAGCTATTGAGAGGAGCCCATGTAGAGCGGAGAAAATGAAACTTAAGTATCAATCTCATCACCCAAGTATTGATCAATACCGATCCTAACCTTGGTATCAGTTTATCAGTGTTTTAGATTGATTGGCACACCATTACTCATAACTATAAATCTTTTTTTTTTTTATGTATGTAGCACAGCGACCATATTAAGCATGATCATCTACTTCCTGTTCCAGGTGAAAGTTGCTTGCACTAGATGGACTTGTTGAATCCAACCGTGATCCGATAGCAATCCCATTTTCTATGTGCGAGTTATGTTCAGTCCTTTCTCAGTCTGACTAAGCTGTTTACATGCATCTCAATAGTCTGATCTCATTCTGACTGAACTCATAGTCTGATTTATTCAGCTGCATGTAAACGTACTGACTGCCATCATCTCAGTGACTGCATTGGTCTGTACATTTGCTTTGTCAGAAACTTTTAAAAGCGTGCACGGCATTTCCACCACAACTTTACGAGTAACGTTGTTAAGGGACATATAAATGAAATTTCCAGACGTGGATGGATTTCTTCTCATGATAGTTAAACTTAAAATCCCATCCTTGTGCATGCAAACATCTGAGTGGGCGGCTTCTTTTTTCCCCAAGTTAAACCACAAACAGTATTAAAGTTACGACTCTGTCGTTAATATAACTAAATACTTATTTTATTTATGTCTGGGTTATTTTAAAAACTGCTCTTTTCTGATAGCCTTATAAATCAAACCAGCTGATTTCCTTTTTGGCAGCTTTGCTTTAACTCAGCGTCCTCCACAGACAAAACATTGTGGATTAACATAATCCACTCTGTGATTATATGGCCACAACATGATTTGGGGAGTACTTTGGTTTTAAACAATTCTTCCAGGAGAGGGTTTGTTTATTTTTATGTGGCAGTTTAACATCAAAACCACGTCCTCCAGCATCCCAACTGATCATACTAACCCCAGTATCGTTTTTCATGTAGAAGCACGAAAAGTAAAGAGTCACAATTTGGGAGAAACCACAAATAAATCTTCCATTTCACTGGAGAAGGGGGCGCAGACTGAAAAGACATGCTAGACTGGATCTGAGGTGAATGAAAACCAATGGAAAGCGAGACAGGTTTTGGCACAGAGTTGTCTCAATATTGTGACGCGAGGCACGGAGCGACATAAGGGCCAGACAACTGTCCACCTTAAGGGCTGAGCGCTTGTGCATATGGTCCGGTGGCGAACGACAGGAGAGGAGAGCAGGCATTGATTAGCCCTTACATCCATCACGGCTGTGTGAATGCTAATGAGACGGCGCCCAGAATAAAGCTGAGGGTCACTGAGGTGGAGATGTGTATTACAGGACACGACTAATCATTCAGCCATCACATTAAATGCAGTCACAAAGAGAGGGGTATTGATTGCAGCCAGTAGATTCGCTCTCTGTTACCAAGTGCACATATCTAAACACGATTACCAACTGGGTTGGAAGGGAGGTCACGGCGTGTGCGTGACCGTGCATGTGTGTTTCTGAGGGTGATTGTTAAAAGCATTCCACGTTACGGCCGCCAGATTTTCAGTTCCCTGCATCCTTCAGCTGCGTGGCGAGCCTCCAGATCTTCATACCAAAATTTCTGCGTCTTCACCACAGTCTCCTCTCCATCTCTTTTCTCTCTCCTTGAGGACACGGTTTCCTGTGCCCCGTTTCCTGTCCTCCTTCAGACGCCCCCAGATCCTCAGAATCAGTCCCATTGTTTGTCAGGTTTCCCATGGCCCATCAACAAAAGCAGTGGGAGGGGGGACAGTGGAACAATTCATGGACACCGTATGGTCTTCATTTTCCTGACCACAGAAGAGTCCCAGTCATCATGTGTGTTTCCATCTGTGTGTGACCGAGCGGGGGAAAGAAAAGACAAGAGGAAGGAGGGATGCTGCCACCAGGGCATATCGATCCTTTTTAGAGTCCTCGATGGGATTTCACACGGTACAACTTCTTTACACTGTGGGAAATGACTTCTCTATAGTGTATTCTGATCAAAATCTAACATCTAAATACTCACTGGCCCTCATGTAATAATCTTGTGTGGGAATTGGCTCAGATTTGGGTGTCAAAACAAGTTTATGAATTGTGGACCGGGGTGTACCTCTGATCAGGTATTGATGTAAAAAAAAAAGGAGCCGTCTTCAAGGGAATCACACAAGCAACAGCATGAATGTGACATCTAATGTACAACAGAGTTTTCACATCCTTTGTTTTAAACCTTGATAAATCCATGACATCTAACCCTAAAAATACACAAGAACGGCAGCTGTCAATCATCGTTAAATGTGACGGAAAACCTTGTTTTAACCTCTTATAACTAATGAAAATGAGACTTTTCAGAAAAAAAAGAGGACTTCTTTTTAAACCATTTATTTTCATTGTCATTTTAATTTACAAAAAGGATAATAATAATAATAATAATAATAATAATAATAATAATAATAATAATAATAATAATAATAATACATTTAAAAAAAATAATAAAAATAATAATAATAATAATAATAATAATAAACAATAAATAAATGAGTAAATAAAAGAAAAAATAAAAATAAAATAAATAAATAAAATATATATATATAAAAGAAAAGAAAAGAAAAGAAAAGAAAAGAAAAAGAAAAAGAAAAAGAAGAAGAAGAAAAAATAAATAAAAAGAGGACTTAAATAAAAGGAAGCCAAATAATATCTTCAAATCACCACCACAATCAGACATGAGATACATTTCTATGATGTGTATCAATTTTTTAAAGTTTTACCACAGCCCATCTGGAATGACCGGAGAGCTGGATTTTTGACCCATACTGCAGCCAGACACCAGGGGGAGCAGTTCTTGTGGCGACCTCACTTCGAGCCATCCATTTTTTACAGCGCATGTTCAAAATGTGTTTCAGCTCTGAAAGACGCTTGAACCTGTTGCTGGCAGAAGGAGCTCTTACAGGGTCTGCATCATTTTTAGGAATTAGTGACAGAAACAGATGAACCTGCACCGTGTCAGATGCAATACTCAAGACTGCAAACTTGTTAGCCAAAAAACTGAGTTCAGTAGACTTAATTTGTGACTGCCACAGACAGAGTTTCCTGGCTGCATTACTCTCATCTCTGACAGGACACTTTAGTACAGAAGCTCAGACCTGGCCTGTCACTTGAGCGTACCCTCTGCTCACTTTCAGATTGATAAATGCTGATCTTTGTGTGTGAGCATACATCCATTTTTTGGTCGTACAAACATTTGATAAATGAGGCCCAGGGAGCTGAGACAGTGGACAGAGTTTACTGTGAGAATTTTGTCTCTACAGAAAAACAATGCAGTGAAAAACAGAAATGCAGACTTAGTGATGTCACCCTCTGGTTTCTGAAGTGGTGTCATGAGGTCCTGTGAGGGCGGTTGCCTCGATGGAAAAACCGACTCATTGATATTTGGAATCATAAACCAGGGGTCTGCAACCTTTACTTTCATTGGAGCCATTTTGCCTCAGTTCACCTGAGTTAACAGAGCCACAAAACCTACTTTATCTTCACAATACAGACAAAAAAAGTATACAAAATTATATACATAGTTTACATTTAGTGAATTATTACTCTAACATTTTTATTTATTTATTTATTTTGTGTGTGTGTGTGTGATTTATGAAATTGTACATGTAGTGACTCAGTTTTTTGCTTTTAATTAATTTGCAAAAATTTAATTTAAAAAAATGAATTAAAAAAAATGTTTTTTGTAACTTTTTGGTGACTTATGAAATTGTACATTAGTAACTCCATTTTTTGTTTTCAACTTATTTTCGAAAACATTATTTAAAAAAAAAATCTATAAAAATGAAAATTTGAAAATTAGCAAAAAAAAAAAGACATTTTGAAAATTTGCAAAAATATATGAAAAAACAGAAATTTGCTAAACAAATGAAAAAAGTTGAAGTTTAAAAAATTATCAAAATTGTCAAAACTTTGCCAAAAAAATAAAGTTATTTACTTTAAAAATGTGCAAAATTTGAAAATCTTTCAAACAATTTTGAAATTTAAAAAATCTACAAATATTAAAAAAAAATAATTAATTTGCAAAAAAATCAAAATTTCAAACTTTTTAAAGAATACCTTAATTTGACAATATTTATGATAAAATTGTTAAACTTATCATTTTTTGTTGGTTGCTTATCACTTGCCATATATTAAGCATGCATGTTAAGTGGACATGTTGGCACTTAGTTGAACCCATACACACAGAATCTAAATCTGATTTTCTTCCAGATTTGTCTTTTTGTAGATTAAGTTATCTGCCCAGGGCAAGAAAACTTGAGGTTAGCCACAGGTGCATGGAAAGTTGGATTGGCTGTTGATGTTGTAGCAGGTGAAGTAGAGCGGTGGCAGGTTTGTTAACACATGATTTTATTGAGTGTTGCTGTCTTTAATCATCAATACCCTCTGTAAGTAAAATAAAAACTCTATATTTCAATTTTTTTTTTTCAAAGCTCCAAGGAGTCACTGCAAAAGAGTCAAAGAGCTGCAGGTTGCAGACCACTGTTATAAACCAAAAAGGTGCATCCACAGTCAGTCAGAGTGAGTGATCTGTAAGCTCCAGCAGTTGAAGATCTTCGGTAGTTAGATAAAACTGCTGTCAGAAGAAAACAGACACATTTATGTTTTATCCTAAAATCATCCCCTCTTTAATACCACCAGTGATCTGCCTTAAATACGTCTACCCTCTGGTCCAGCTTGTGTCTCTCAGTTATGAAAATCTGTCCTATTTGGCCTCCAACACACCTCGTCTAGAAGTCCCCTCTATCACCTAATCTACCCTTCCTGGCCTCCTTAGAAACCGTGACTTAGAAAAGTCCAGCTCATTTAGCCGTTCACCGGAGAGTTTCCCCATCCGGTCCATTCTCAATAAGCCGTAATGAGTCCTCTGTTTGCTAAAGAGAGTATTTGACTATAGCTTTATTTGCCTTCGGCTCAACATGTGCGACCATTTCTCTGGAAATGCTGCAGCCGCAGAAGCAAAGCTCTCATCTCTCCTTATTTCCCTCACCCTTCCTTTATTACATTGTCTGCATCCTTTAAATGACATTTACCCACACTGAGCTGGTTCACTCATAATGAGTGAACTTTAAAAGCACCAGTGACTTGCTCAATAACGGTATTTAGGCAGCTTCAGGGATCAAATTTGTGATGCTTCAGTGAGAGAAGAGTTCCTCCACCAGACTGCTCTTTCTCTGAGTTTTTAGAGCTCTGTCTTCTCCTCCTGAGGTGAAATCCTCCGGCACACATTAAAGGGTTTAATCATATGTTATAAAACGACTTCAGTCTCTTCAAGGCATGCATGATATCATTTCTTTTCCCTCTGAAATGACATGCAGCCTAAACTCAGTGTACCATCTTTATTTTGACTCATGCAGCCACCATCTTTACACTCTCCTTCTTTCAGGAGCATCTGGTTCAGCTCTCTCTGCCACGGTAGCCTTTCCAAGCATTACAGCACTCTTCAGAAACATTTCCTCTGAAAATCAATTTCACTCAGCACCTGTTATGTGTTTAAGGCTGGCGCAGGGTGAGCACAGGTACGCCGCACTCCACAGTGTGTTTGCTGCTTACTTATTAAGCTACAGAGGAGAGAGACGGAGATCTGTCTAATCACCAATCAAAAGAAGTTTACTATGACTGGTTTTGACGTTACTTATCCAACACTAGCGATGGCCTTCATAGAAATGTGAAAAGTCAACAGAGTTACAATGAAATGAAATTACCCAGCAGTAGATTTTGATTGGTAATTACAGGGCATAGACTTTCCCAAGGTTGCTCTAATGCACAAAGCCAATAAAAGACAGTAAACACTCTTTGTTTAGGCTATAATTAAAGTATAATGCAGCCTGATTGTGTAGCTTTGTGCTGCAGCGCTGCTATCAGCAGGTATGTGAAAATGCTGAAGTAACAAGCAAAACTTCTACCCACGACGCCAGCTGATTGTCGACTCCTAAGTTAGTAGGTTTTTTAAATTAGAGCACTATTTCAGAATTTTGCGAGCGTAATTGTTCATCACAAAAACCAGGACTATCAGCCAAAACTACAGGCTGTAAAAAGAAGGACGTCATCCCGCTCGGTTTGCTGTGGGGTCGCCACATAAACTGCTCCCCCTGGTGGCTGGCTGCAGTATAGGTCAAAGCCTGTTTCCTCCATTCAAAATGCGATGTGGTTAAACTCAAATAATAAAACAAAAATCGTAGAAATGTTTCTCACATGCGTATGCTGTGGTGATATCAAAGACGCTATAAGGAGGATCCGTTTTAATTGGACTGCCTCGCCACCTTCTGGCCCGGAGTCTCATAAATTACTTTAAGCGAGGAGTGTGTTTGTTTTGGAATTAAATGGAGATTGTATCAAAACAAATTGTCTTTGTTCAATAAAAAATTTTACATGATACAATGCGCTGAGGTAAGGTATTTATTGGTACAGTTATGCAGCCCTACGGTGTGAATTGAACGTCAAGCAAACATTGTAGTAGCACTATTGGCAGCCCGGTGCTCTAAGACGTGTCCGTAATGTTTAACGTTCCCATTTGCATTTCCACAGCAAACTGTGCCCCCTCGTGGTAGGCAGTATGTAAGCCGGATGCCGAAAGCTGCAGCTGTTAAATAATAGTATGACGCCATAGCAGCGCTATACATTGTACCCCGCTTATAAATCCAACAAAGAAGAAAAACGTGACACACTAAACAAAGAGCACAGATGGAAGACATGCAGCATTTCGTTTTCTCTGTGATTGGCATGTAGCTCTTTGATACAAAGTGTAATCAAGCTTCGTTTCAGAGAAGTCTGTGTGCCACCAGGAGAAATGCAGCCGCTGACCAATCAACGGTCTGCAGTGTTGTAGCTCCACCTTCCGAGAGTGGATCGGTTCAGTCTGGCACCCATACGAAAGGGTCCCAAAAAGTGGGACAGCTCGTCTTGGTTATTTGTCCAAACCGGTCTGCTTGGTGGAATCGCGGCTTGAAACATTATTGTAACATGTAACGATAGTTAATCCTGGTTATGTCCTGCCAGTCATCTACAAAGCAGAGCTAACGTAACCTCACTAGACTCTCAAGTTTGATCAGACCACTGCAGAATAACTGCTGCTGCTGCTAGCCCCTGTGTTAGCCTTTAGCTCGTGCTCTATCTCTCTCCTGTTTATCTTTCTTCTGCTCTTCTGTCCTTTTTCTGTCTGACAGTTAGGCTCATGTGTCCACTATCACTACAAAATCAATCACAGAATTTTTTTCAGCAGAGAAAAACACAGATACCTCTTCTGACTACTAAATTTACGTACCGTAAATAAATCCAGTCCTGCTCAACTTGATCAGTAAGCTAGGAAGTAGCAATTTACAATAAGCTGTAACCTGTAATATTAGCGCTAGAAGGGAAACTTTTTCAAGATCACTGAGAAGCTCATCGAAGCCCCCTTAAGGTATTAATAAGCAGTCCTCTTTTTTTCTGCAAAGTTTTTTTTCTCATTTTTCATTAGTTATTAGATGTTTAAAAAAAGAGTTTTACCTCACATTTCACAATAATTGACAATTCTGTTCTAGTGTAGTCTTTTCTGAAAAAGTAACAGCCACCTTCTTTTAAGACAAGTCTAATAATAATAATAATAATAATAATAATAATAATAATAATATATTTTATTTATAACATACTTTTCATTTTTTAGAAATTTGAAAGTGCTATAAGAAATGTTTTTATTATTATTATTTTTTATTATTTGTGTGTGTGTGTGTGTGTGTGTGTGTGTGTGTGTGTGTGTGTTATAAACTCAAACAGTGTTTTGACTCTACTCAATATTTTCAGCACAGGAAGCACCACATCTATAAAAATGGTCTTTAAAAATGTATAGATATGGAGCAAAGTCTACATTTGGCCATGTCCTCATAAAAAATAATAATAACAAAAAAAAATGCATTGCACTAGCGTGAGCGTTATCCCCTGTCTTCTCCCCCAGCCATGAGACTGCCATAGGCTTAAAAAACAATTACTAAAAGGCTACTGGCCTTTACCTGGATTCACCTCATTACCATGAGTCATGTAAAGCCTCTTTTGTATCCAGCTCAAAGTTACCTACAGGGGCACATTACTCACCTAAAATCAACCTACGAGTCCAACCAGGCTGTGTCAGGTGATGATAGAAACGTCCTGTTGTGTTAGAAACAGAAGCAGCCTCAGCGAGACGCGATGACTGAATCATCCATATGCTGCGCGGAGCCCAAACGCTGGGGCTGTTGGTTAACCCTGCGACCTTTCACCCTGCTTACACCCTTCCTGTGGCAGGCTTGACCTTTGAGACGACCCTGCTGCCAGAGTGATCTGCTGATGGCATTTATTGTCATGCCCCATTTCCACTCGGCCTGTCCATTTGGGGGTGATGGACTAGGATTCGAGTGGTGACCCGTGCTCCTCAGAGGCTCCTGGGAGTCTGAATCATGGCGGCACACTCTGTCAGTGTAATGGCAAACTCTGGCCTTTAGACGCTCTGCACTTAAAGCCGTAATGACAGATTTCTCACTCGCTTCACCCAAACTTGCTGCTCACTTCCTTAAAACAAGAGTAAAAGGCTTTTCTCCACCAAGTTTTCCAAGCTTTGTATTTTCTTTTGCTCCTGTATCTGCCTCTGAGACTTTAAGTTACCACTGTTTTCATGATGATTAACATGATAATTATCTTTACAAGTGTTCAAGTTAGGCAGAAAGAAAGTCCTTCCTGATACTGCAATAATTCCTTCTTAATACTGGTTCTGATACAGATCTTGAGTATTGGGGGCACTGGTTTTCCTAAGGCAGAGCATGAACTCCTTGAAAAGAGTCTGGTCCTTGTCACACTGGTCATTAGAAAAACTCTCCTGTGCGTCATTCTCCCTGTGTCCACATATTTACTGCGTCTCTGTCTGATCAAATCAAAGAAAGAGAAAAAATTCAAACACAAAAGACTGAAAACAAGACTTGAGCTTTGGCAGCTAGCTAATTACTTTGATACACAGAGTGACTAGAGAAATGGCCATCACTTATGAAGGAAGTTGTTTATTTTTTTTATTTTCAGCTGTGTGCTTTTATGTTTCCCTATTCAATGAAAGAAAAAAATTAAATCTTTGAGAAATTAAACTTGAAATTTTTGAGAAACAAATTCGAAATTTTCAAGATTGGAGTGAAAGTTCAAGTGACAAATTTATGACTTTTTGAACTTAAAAATTACCCTTTTCTACAGATTTATATATGGATTTGAGCCTGTAAGTTGTGATGAAGCTATGTACTTTGATTGCACTTTCCAGATGGACTCAGCAATAAGGAGATATCACTGGTTTTAGCCTAAAGTCATTGCATAATTATACGCATTCGGACAGTGAAAAGACAATGCCATATCATGGGGCTGTTCAGAAGTTGTTCATAAAGTTGTTCTTAAAATTTATTTATTAAATTTCTGTAGTGGCCCTAATACAGTGTCGTAGTTTTCAGACATCATTTATCTAAATTTTTTTTTTTTTTTTTTGCAGCCAGTGGATGAAGTATCTGTTACAGGCATTGATTTAACCACAGACCTTTAGCCCCGTTTCCACCAAGCAGTTTGGTTTAGATCTGTACAGTTTGGTTCAGGTTGGCTCGGTTAAGCCCGGACCTGTTTGTGCTTCCACAGCGAACTGTGCCCTCTAGTGGTAGGCGGCGTGTAAGCTGGATGCTGATAGCCACATCAGTTAAACAATAGCTCAAGGCCATAGCAGCGCAACACAGTGTACTCCACTAATAAATCCCACAAAGGAGAAAAACATAACAAAGTAAAGAAAGATCAACAATGGGAAACGTGCAGCAATTTGTCTTCTTTGTGATTGGCATGTGGCTCTTTATTACAAAGAACAATTAAGCTTTGTTTCAGAGAAGTCTGTGTGCCGCCAGGAGAAATACAGCCGCTGTTGTACCATAGGTGACGATTCTTTTGACCAATCAGAGGTCTGCAGTGTTGTAGCCCCTCTTTCCATGATTGGTTTGGTTTCGTCTGGCACTCCTACGGAAGGGTCCCAAAAAGTGGGATGGCTCATCTCAGTTATAAGGGGATCTGTACTCGGATTAGTCAGTGGAAACGCTGCAAAATGCATGCCTTGCCGGGACGAACTGAACTGAACCGCTTGCAGGAAACAGGGCTATAAACTGTGGACAGACTGTGTATAAATGGCTGACAAGACAGCTCCCTAAAACAGAAGTAAAAACATTTGGAGTCATCAAGCCTGTTGTTTCTATGCTAACTTTAGCAACATAAATAATAAAATAAATGTGTAGTTTTCATAAATTTATCCCAAACATGCTTATTGTCATAAAAGCTGCTTCTAATCTTGCTGAGTTTGCTTACAAATGTAAAATTTTAGGATTAATTTTGTTTTAATAACTGTTTTTATTGTAAAAAAAAAAAAAAACTGCCATTTAGCCATGTTGAACAGATTGGTTGATAAATATGGCTCCTGCTGTGCTATGTGAATTGATTTAGTAGAGTAGAGAAATGTCTTAAAGCAGCACCTACAGTACTGATGAATAAAGCTAATGATGTGCCAAAACTGCAATTCCTCAAGTGTCCACTTGAGGCCTGCATCAAAAAGCAAACACTATCTATTGGGCCTAATATCAAAATACCATTATAAAAGCTAATGTGAACATGCTAACAGTCTGTTTCAAAAATTTGTTGACTTTCAAAATGTTTCCTCAGACACCAACTGCATCACTTTCATACAACAGAAGCAGAGGGGTCGCCGTCCACCTTTACACACAGTCATAATGCCATGTTGTATATTTTATGACATGGATAGGTCATTCTGAAAATAATGTAAGAACAATTTAGCTGCAAATTGCTTTTTTGTGAAGTACAGCTCAAAATCTGAACACCTCATTTACTGAAAAGACTGGCATTTAATTGTCTTTTATAAAAGCTGGAACCTTTGCTTGTAAAATCACCAAAATGAGTTATTGATTACCAAAATATTTAGTGATGGATTTTTTCTCCTCTCCGTCAGTGGTGCAGCTCTGTCTGCTCCGCTCTGTCTCTCCTGCCTCTGTCTCTTTACCTCAGTCTCCTTTGTTTCTCTCTTTCTTTCTTTACTTTGCTGTTCTTCTGTCCTTGTCTCACACTGGCTGTCTCAATTTCTCTTTTTCTCAGTGTGTTGTGCTTTTCCCCAATGGCTCCTGCAATGAAAGAGCTGCAGTGATATGCTATCTGTGCTACCAATCTGGGCGGGCATGTTTGTGTGTGCGTGTGTGTTTGTGTGTGCATGTGTGTGCGTGTGTGTGTGTGTTTGCGTCTAGTCTGTCAGACAGATTGCTCCTCATAAGACTGAGGCCCCCGGGCTAATGTCACAACAGTCCTCTCACACATTTCCTCAGTCGGTCGCTTGCTGTACGACTGTGCATGAAGCAGGGCCCGCGGTGGCAACAAGTCAATCTAGTTCAATCAAAGACCAAGCTGTATAGGAACTTGATTATAATATATCATTACAGTATGTATTTGAAAGAAACCATGATGGACAATGAGCCAAATCAACTTCATGAACCCACGAAAAGAGGTCAGCGTATGTCTGTGGGGACCATGAAAGAAACACCAGGAAGGATCTGAGTGGCCACTGCGCTTCTATAAGAGCTTGTTTTCTTTACTTCAGTTTTACATCTAGAAATCATTTTTTGGTGGCTCTCTAAGCGTCCATGACCTCAAAAACCTTGTCATTTCATCCTGAGTGATTTGCAATGATATATTCTTTGGATTCTTGTTCAGTTTTCTCATCTGTTTCTGAAGACGCTGGCAAAACTCTGATACAGAAATTGGTTATTAACCTTATCCCTGCTCCAAAGCAAACCTACAGGATGCCACACACGTCAGAGTACCTGTAAACAAAGAATCTACAAGAGACCCGACACTGATTCTTACTCCAAACAAACATCTTTTTATCTTTATGATAGTCAGGCATCTCACAAATACCCCTTTTCCACCAAACTGGTGCTGGTGCTAGTTCCAGGCCAGTGACTAACTAAGCACTGGTTCTTAAAATGGAGCTCAGCAAGCACCAACTCTTTGCTGGGTCAGAGCTAATGCTGCATTCAATCTGTACTCGGAAGTTGGAATTTCCGACTTCCGAGTGGAAACGCCCCCCCGAGGTTGGAATTTCGGACTTGCAAGTCAGAGCACCCACACCACTCCAAAGTTCCCAGTAGGAAATTTTGAGTTCAGGGGGAAACAGTAATCAAGCTCCTGTATTTTTCTGTTTATTTTAGAATTTCTGACTAGTGTTTGTCACAATAAATCAGCCATTGAATAGTATTATTTCATGTTATACACAAAAATACTGCATTTAAGGCAAGTTTTTCCTACTTGGCAACTGGAACGCTGAACTCGGAGATGACATCAGTGTGACAAACAGTCGTCAAAAGGTTAAAGGTTAAAAGGAAAGCTGCTGGGCAAGTTGTCTGTTGTTTTGATGGTGTTTACTCATTCATAACTTAAACTGGAGGAGATACTGAAGCAGCAGGGCTTTGTCTCTTACAGATCAGGTCTATACCTTATTATATTTAACAGACTGAACAGCCTCATGTTATTTATCTTATTTGCATGACGGGGTGTCACTTTGGTCTGTGCGTTCATATTTCTCTCCTGCTCTATATTGCACATGGCAGACATCTGCTTCGTTTACAGACACACAAACACACCACACACACGCACAGAAAGAGAAAGAGGGGGAAGAGTAAACTGAGTGGTAGACACTCGAGAACAAGTAATGTAAAACGAATCACTGCCTGGTTGAAAGCACTTCCAACTTTGTTGTCGTCTCCCACCACTTCGACGTCACCTCCCTCAAAGCAGTTATGTGCGCAGTGACGTGGTGACATTTTACAGTGATGCAATGACCTGGCCCTGACTTGACTCTTTGCTGATGGAAAACTAAACTGGTTCTTAGAAAGAAAGTGATTCAACCATAGACTGTATATAAAGTGGACAGCGTGGCTCCGCCATTTACCATTGTACGGTTTTGGTGCTAGTTCCAGGTCAGTGACTGACTAAGCAGTAAGATTGATAATATATATATTTATTTTTTGTGTGAGTCTAATCACTTCTTGACTCTACCTCTTATATTTTATAGTCCCTGAAAAAATACACAAGAACGACAGCTGTCAATTATCGTTAAACATGACATAAAACCTAATTTGTAACCTCCTAAAACTAATGAAAACTAACTTTTTCTGAAAAAAGAGGACTTGAATACAAGACAGCCAAATAATATCTTCAAATCATCACAACAATAGGACATGAAAAACATTTCTACGAGGTGTATTAATTTTTTAAGTTTGACCACAGCCCATCTGGAATGACTGGAGAGATGGATTTTTTGACCTATACTTCAGCCAGCCACCAGGTGGAGCAGTTTTTGTGGCGACCTCACTTAGAGCCGAGCAAGATGACGTCCTTTTTTTTATTACAGTCTGGAACAAACATCCTGTCCTGCAATCCAGTCACAGCAGCAGAGCTGTCAAAACCAACCCCTGGTTTTTGATTACAACAACTTAATTTAAACCAATAGAAACACTAACGTTTTGTTTAAGGCTCTTGTTCTTCTAGTTAATTCTTATTTGCAAAACTACCTGTGCACAATACATAATCCCTACTGTCCTTCAAAATCACTTAACGATTTTAGACAACTTTAAATGGTAGGTCTAAGGTTAATTGACAAAATGCTTAACTTGATATCATCCAGAATTTTTACACTAAGACAGACCAAATTTAGGCCAAAAATCAACCAAAAACAGGGTTCCTCTACTCTGATATCAGTGTTTCCAAGTCAAGCTTTAACCATGACTTTACTGGATATTTTTGGTACCTCTACCTCGGGATGGGTACTGAACTAGGTACTTTTATATGTACTAAGCAAATTCTGTCAAAAGTATCGGGTACCGATTCACGTAAAATCAAAAGGTACCATGTTTAGGTACCTAAATGCATCCTTGTGACTGTGAGGGAGTGGTAGAGTAGGAGATTTTCCATGCTGGACATTAATACAGCATTACAAGGAAATAAAAAAAAGAAAGTATTCTTAAACAAATTGATATTTTTACCACACAAACACAAAAAAGTACCAAAAATTGGTAACGTTAAGTACCAGTACCGATTGCCAGGTACCTGGCATCAGTACCTCTGTCTTTAATACTTTGGATTATTCTGGTTCAGGCATCAAAACAACTGGTCACATTCAGGGAAATATCATGATTCACTATAAAAAGAAATGTAGTTTGTTTTATTGAGCAGCCTCTAGTTGAATAAAAAACAAAACATGTGATAATTCTTCCTGAGAGTATTCACCATTTCCCCATTTCAGCAGACAGACGGCTTAAACAGCTCTACACCAGACCACACATCATCCAGACTAGATAATTTCAATCCCACTCTGAGCTTTACAGTGTTTAGTGCTCTGTATTCAACTTATTACTGATGATGCAATCAGGGCTTTACAGCAGCAAAAGACAGTAAACCACCCCTGAACCAGATTAACTTGGATTAAAAACCACGAGAGCAGAGGTTAAACTTTGAATAAAGAAAACATCAATTAGATTTTAAAAAAGAAGAGATACTTTGTTAGAGAAGAGGAAGCCTTTGAGGGATAATAAGACAGGTGAAATTCTCTATTTTTATGTTATTTTCAACACAGTCAAAAGTCAAAATCCAACAGTGTTTCGGTCAATCTCTTAATGCATTTGGAATTCCCCAGCTGGTCTGTGGCACTTAGCCTCTTTTGTTCCCGCAGACTTAAATCTTTTCAAAAAGAGGTCGGGAGTATACTTTCATTTTTCAAAGAACAGCTAAAGCTAAGTGATTTCCTAAAACAGCTGGTCCCGGCAGGTTTCAGGAAATGTCACCAAATGGGAGCAAAAAGTGCATTTGTTGGGGATTATTTTCAGCTGCAGATGCGGTGTCCCAGTGACAAAATAAAACAGCAGATCAGTGTGTGTGTGAGTGTGTGTGTGTGGGATGACTCAAAATAAACTGTGTGTTTTCTTTGTACATGTCAGGCAGTGTAACTGTGAGGCTCATTCATGTGTCTTTTAATAGGTTTTGGACAACAGCAGAGCTTTGTGGCACAGAGAGATGAGTGATATCAGGCTTTGGATACGGAGACTTCACCCTCTTCCATTCTGTTCCACATTTCCTGCACAGATTCACACAGAGCAGTGATACAACCAGTGGCTGCCACTATCAATACAGCTTTTTACAGCTGCCTTGCTAGCAGAGAGCAAACATAAGTTACGTTCAAATGCTGTTTTCTTGTGTATATTTGAGTTTAATGAAGAATAAAACCTATGAAAAGTACAAAATGAAGTAATTTTACATCAAAAGTCAGAGTTCTTCTTGCATTCTTTAGCAGGACAGCTGCTAACATTAGCCAACCTTTGCTAGCTAGCTTGGTACCAAACCACGGGTGTCAAACTCTGGCCACCATTTACACGACAAAACGCAGTGAAAAAAATCTGCATTTACACAGAAACACAGAGGGACTGAAAACGCTGTAGTAAGCATGCCAGGCCTGCAGGTGGTGCTATAACTATCTTGTCCAGAAGCAACTTTTGGGAGATCTTCACCGAAGTGAAGTTGAGCTGATCATCTGGTGTATTGGTGAATGCTAAGAGCAGAAGTGGAGCAACAGATGCACATTTTGTTAAAGACAGTCAGCAGATTCAGCAAATTGAGCAGCTAAAGCACAACATGCGCATCAGCGTTTCCACTGAAAACGCTGGCTTACTGTTTACATGGCAACAATGTCGGCAGACTTTCAGAAAAATCCCACTCTGGCAGCCGTTTTCAAAAGTTTACGTTGTAGGTCGCCTGAAAGGCTGTTTCCATATAAACACAAGGCTGAGACGCAACAAAACTGTTGCGTTTCAGCCTAAAACCGTTGTCGTGTAAACGGCCCCTCATTGTCACTGAGGGCCACTCCAGCATAATGGTTTCCTTCAAAGGGCCAGATGTAACTGTAAGAAGGTATAAAATGTAGCTAAATTTAACTAAATGTTATGTCAAATAAATGCTACTACTGTTTTAAAAATGCACCCTCTGAAAAACACTTTGCAACAGGGTAATTTCTTTAGCCACAATAAAGCTAGCTTTCTTTACCACAAAATGTATAGATTGTACTCTTTGACATCCGCTACGCCTCATCACACAGAAGACAAACCAGTTTTCTCCTTGAAGCACAATCATATTTTACATTTTGCGGTCATTGATTTATTTCTCAATTCCACTAGTTCGGAAAATGGCACTGATGTGAAAACACTGCAACCTGGTGGCGGGACGTCATTATTACATGGGTAACATTTTCGGTAAGCAATGTGGGGAACATTGTCTCTGGCCAATGAACCTTTTGACTTATCAATTAAAATGTAATCAGACCTTTTAAGCTCTCGTGGGCCACGTAAAATGGTGTGGTGGGCCACATTTGGCCTGTGAGCCACAGGTTTGACACATGTGTTTTAAACCCTGGGCTTCTCTTCAGTCAAATGTTTTCTCCCAAATCACTGAACCATGCTGTACAGAAATACAAGCAATCATTAAATCCATACAGGGTTAGTTGTGTGTTCTGCTTTAAAAGAGAGTCCTGTTTGTCTACAGCTAGCATAGCATGTTGCAATTCACACACTTTGAGACCGTATTTTTCAGATATGTCAAGAAAAAGACAATAGAAGGCTGGATTATTGTAAAATGTAGTAGTTTTATGCTAAAAGGGAGAAAAACGTTGGGTCTCTAACACAGTTTAGCAGACAGGAAGTCAGGAAGTGTGAATTAGCTTAGTTGCCGCTACTGTTAGCGAAGCAAATTTCTTGGTGTTGGATCTACTTTAAGTCAACGTATTGTTTTGTTTTTTTTGTTTTTCTATTCCCAAAAGCCAAACATACAAAACTGACAATTTTATAAATATTAAATAGTAAAGTAGTAAATAAATAGCAAAGCAAACAGCTGTTTGATTAAAATTATAACTGTATTTGCATCTTCTTATAAAGTGTATAGATATTGATAAGTCTAGGCTTTGTAATCATTATAAGGAAGATGAACAAGGACTATCTTCTTGGGAAGGAAATATCACATATTTAAAACATTACTGGAGATTTGTGTGTCTTTAAGTGTCTCTTATTTATGCAGTTATCTCCAGCATCCTCAAAGACACAGAGCACTAATAACTGTATTGGGGTTTGTCAACATGTCTTAATTTTATTTAAAGATCTCAGACATCATTTCCAGTATCAGTGAAGTGGTCCTTAAAGGACTCTGTGATGCTGACAGCCATTCAGAGCAGATATCCACCTAACAGTGTTAACTGAGAGGCACTCGAGCTGCATTATGTCCTGATAGTAATACAGCTGACACAAAGGAGGAGGAGAAAGGACGGACGTGCGCTTCAGCTTCAGCTCAAATACTCATCGGTGGAAATTTACATCAATTTGTCCTCATCTGAGAGCAGCACGAGATGCAGCGCTGTACGAATCCTGCACCTTTGTTCTGCAGCATAATGTCCTCCATAATCACTGTGCTACATTAAAGCCAGCTAGTTACGCTAATTGGGCCATTAATTGATCACATTATTGCATTAATTAGTGTTAATGGATTAAAGGTCATTAAATGTACCGTGGAGGTGAGACTCAAACACAGCTGTGGGTGATGTATCTCTCGGATGTTTTTCTTTGGGACCCATGATGTTACATTTAGCTTGTGAAGGGATTTATGACATTAAAGGGGCATTACACTTTTTTGGCACATAAAGGAAGTTTAAGTGATGCTGGTTGGAACACAGCAGCAGATGAAAAATGTATTTTTTTCTGCAGCTTTTAAGAAGATTTATCTCATTTATAAGTGCATCTAACAACCGAGCTTTCAAGAGCACTGTGGGAAATCTAAGCACAGTGCCCTGCAAGGGACTCTTATTCAGAATATCTTTATGTCTTGCTCTGAAATTGAATATTTTTTTATGTCTCTGTCTATTCCCCAAACTTTGTGACAGTGACGCACTGAACTGCAGGAACTCAGCTTTAATTTGAATTGGCAGCTTTCTGCTCAGGGTCAGACGCTTCATTTCAAATTTAGTCAGTTTTCTTTGCTGAGGCCTCGTCAGGTCAAGGTTTTCAGGTTTGACCTGAATGCTTAAAAATGATATAAATAACACAACACATTATGCTCATGGGCATGTAAAATTCATGTTAAGTACATTAAGTTTTCATGAATTTGCATAACTCTACAAAAAGCCTGAATTACTGCTTGCTACACTGAGACTCACAGATGCAGTCGCTCATTACGTCAATAAATTTCACATTTATCTCGCATTTGTGGATGTAAAAGTTTGTGGTTTTAATGTTTGAAGGAGAAACCTGAGATTGAGTGAACTAGTACAGGTGCATTGATCCTATTTTGGCTGTTTTTAATTTTGTGATTTCCCAAAAAATCTCGGCACTCCTGTGGTCTAGCTGCAAATATCAGAAAGAGCTTTTGATTCAGAAACTTAATGTGAACACCCACTCGTGTCAAGGATCTGGAAAAATGTTGTTGGGCTTCATGCAGAATTTGCAAGCTTAATGGCACATTGCTCAGAAACATGGTGATTGAGCTAATTTAACCTTAAACAATATTGGTTTTGGTCTTGCTTAGTCTGTAATTTGGTATAGTAGAAGAAAGAGTTACTTGCAAAGTTGCTCTTGTCTCTGTCCACACCACAGAAATATCTCTGTCCATACAAAGAGACAAAACTGAAAACGATCGCCTCTGAAGCCTGCAATGCCGTGCCTGGCCAATAAGTGGCAGGTTTGCAAAATGTGAAAACCATAGAAGAAGAACGTAATGAGCATGCGCAGTCAAAAACAGGAAGAAGAAGCAGTCAACAGAGTAAGGAGATGGCGAAAAAAAAAAAAATTGAGTTGTTTGTGTGGAGGGACGATGAGTTGGACTTTTACTTTATGAACATCAACAACATTACATTCAACTGTAGAGCTACACTGAGGGCAAAAAGTGCAAAGAACACAGAAACAGTGCGGTAAATATTGGCAACCGTTGCTACAGTGACTTGTTGCTAGTCGCTTGACATCATAGCATCAACACCAGCTTCATTCAACACTGCTACCCGGATCCACTTAACCGGATATTTTTTTATTTCCCCCCTTTTTATCCATTTAAAAAAATCTCTGTTTATGTGGGTGAAATTGCCATGTTCATGTGGTTGAGAAGCCCAACTGGACAGAAAAATGTGCGTTTAGGAATAAATCCATATTCGTGTGGTCCAGGCCTTATTTTCATCACTGCACAAACTGAAAATCAGCGTTGCCACAATGCATTTTGAATTTTAAGATACAACAAAAGAAAGCTTTTACAGTGCTATTTTGGTGCACTACAGCACCGTTCAGATAAGTTTTAGATTTAGTACTAATTAAAATGCTTTGTTTTAGTCTTGTTTGGTTTTTATAAGTTTCTTTTGTTGTTAAAGCTGTAGCCTGTTGATCTGGTATTTGTAAACAATAAGCTAAAATAAAAGTTACTACGGCAAGGACGATATGCTTCACTCGCGACTCAATTCTATTACATCTTATGGGGTGCCAATCCCATCCAATCCAGTTTGTAAACAAAGACTGAAATGAAGCAAATAATCCCAATATATCTATCTTCTATTATTTTTCTCCCACCCCTTAATGTTGCTGAAGTGTTGGCTCACATAATCCTCAGCACCCTGCTCTGGGCACCCCAGTCTAAAAAGCCTGGACACGCCCCTGCTTGTCACCAGGTGCCTCGTTGCAGCCTACGTTATGTTGCTCTGCCCCTTAAATTATGCTAAACTGAGGGTTCAGCTAATGGAATAGAGGGAGTTACAGTGAAACTGGACTCTTCTTTCCCCCAGGTAAAAGTCAAACAACTTCTCAAGCGTTTATGTACACGAAGCGCTGATTTCTCTCTGATTGATCCCTAAATATTTTCAGTTCTTAAAAGATCTTAAACAAACTGGCAGCACAGAGTGAACAACGAACCCTAATATCGTCATCTTTAGCTGACACAAACTCAAAACAGTGACTTTGTGTCCAGCTAGAAAACCCGCATCTCTCATCCCCTCTTCTGTTTACGATAGTGTCGCTGGCTGCTGTTACACGTGAGTTGTCCTCATGCTGAAAACATGATGGACACACGACACCCATTACTCCCTGAGACGCAATAAAAAAAAGCAGAATTTTTTTACAAGAAAAATGAGAAGAAAATGGTTACTGGTTTGGAAATAGTAACAGGTTAGATTACTCATTATTAAAAAAAAATGGTCAAATTAGAGCAACGCTTTACCAGAAATAGTGTGTTACTGGGTTTAGCTGCCTTGTCAGATTTAGCAACTGATGCTTTTCTGATGGCGCGCGTCTATCGATTTTTGCTGCTTTGACAAATTTTGCTACCGCTGTTTTTTTACTAAAGCTTTGTCCATAGCATAGTCCATAGCTATCAAATTATGTTCCAGTACTCAGTGCATAACAAATCATTCTTATTTACCTAATACCCCTGTGTCATTAATCCTAGATAGTTTTGATGTGTTTTTACCTCCTGTCCTTCTTGCCTCCTGATTTTAACTCCAGCATTAAGACAGCAAGCCAAAAATTACTGGCATAACACCAATGAGGTAGAGCTCACAAACACAAAGTAGCAGTTTTCAGTGGGTAGCAAAATCTGACAGAACACCCCAGCATCTAATGCAAGCAACAATCCCAGGGCTGTAGACTGATTTCTGCTTCTTCGCATTGACATTCACAAACTGCAGATAAATACAAGAAGAGATAGAAGCACAAATGGCTCTCTGTTAAAGGAAATTACTGTTGTGTTTTGAGTAGATAAGTGGTGCTATTTGTCATAAAGAGGACAGTTAGAAGGAAGAAAGGAAATCTCACTGTCAACAAGCAGACCATCCCTGAGGAGCGTTAAAAAGGTAGATAAAGCCCGTCTCTCCTGATAAGACTTGTTAACTGCTCTCACCTTCTTCAGCCGTCCACTCTTAGTCCCCAGGAAGACCACGCTGTGCCCGTTGTAGACATAGGAGGTGACAGAGGTCAGCCTGTCCCTGCTCTCCGTGTACACTGTCTGCCCTGAAACCAGCTGGGAACCCCCCAGGGGCTGGTTTATATCCAGGCCGCAGAAGTGATCATCGATGGGAACAGGCTGCGGAGAGAAAGAGACGAAAGAGGCAAAGGAGAAAGAATTATTAAGAATGTAAGGTTTTTTTAAGATGCTGGGGAGAAAGAAGTAGAAAAGGTTACAGGAGAAGGGGCAGAGAGTGAAGGAAAGGAGGAGTGAGGATGACAGATATTAGGAGGTGAGATGGAGGTAACGAGAAAGAAGGGAGAGTGTAAGTAGGAGATAGAAAAATGACTGATATCGCTGTCGACACATGTGAGTACGAGAGGAGAACTCAAACTGACTCCTGGTAAGCGTAACGTGCATTAAGCGCTCAGTTTCCAGGCTTGAATAGGGTTACTTCAAAAGGCTCTGAGGCTGCTGGATTTACCAACAAGCCTTGGAGCAGGCAGATTTTGCGGAGCAGACTAATTGCTGATGGCAAACACGAGTGAGGGTATGTGTTTTGCGCCTGTTTCTGTGATTTTTCAGATCGCTTGATCTGACATCACACAAACACACAGCACCAGAGATGTCAGGGTTTGATTAGGCATCAAAGAGAGCGGCATGCTAAGCAGTCCTGTTACATCTACTAACATGAACCTCAAACCTGTGCTAATTGCTTGTCATTCAGTGTATAAATCTACCTTTTAGGGCAGCTCGTGTCTCATCCCACATCTCCTTCTTCTTATGCACGTGTTAGTGCTCGCTGTGATTGCTCTTTCATCCAGATTTACTGAATGAGATCAGCAGAGAAATTTCACATCTCACCCAAAACTGTGATCTCAAAAAGTCATTTCCTGCTAGTATTCAAGGCTTCATGTTTAAACCTAGCAATTATTCTCATTAATGAGCATTTTTATTTCTGTTTTTAGATTCATCAATTACAAATGTTATGTTTATTTGCAGTATAGACAGTTTTTTAAAGTTGCACCGTTAATTATAAGGAATTCATAATTTAGACAGGCCGACAAAGACATTTTCATCTTATAACAAGAAATATTAACAAAAATATGTTTCAAAAAATTCCCATCAAATTAAAGCTGCACGCAGCGTTAGATGGGTGTTCTATAACAGTTGATACCATGTATTATTTCTTCTGCTGAGTCACATGACCAGCTGCACGGAACTCCTAATCAGTGTGTGACATCATCACAGCAGAGGGAGGATTCAAATTCACAAAAAAAAAATTGGAAACAACTTCTCACAGAGGCCACTGTTTTACCCAAATCTGCACAAAAATTCGATATACTTGTAGGAAATTTTGTCAGGAATCCATTCATGTCATTTTCAAAGCTTTACAAGTTTTATTTTTTTGTGTAGAGGCCCAAATGCGGCAGCCTGTGTGGGCTGGATTGAATTTTCCCATGTATTTTCATAGAGAGAGCTGAGAGTATTCATCAACTATGAGGGCTCGCCATTCAAAAACCAAGTCCAAAATAACAACTTCCATAAGAACTTTTGTAGAGCAGGGTCTAGTCCGCCATGTGAGCAAATTTCAAGCCAATACTAATTATGGTTTCGAAGGAGATAATTTTTTCAGAAAGAGTAAAAATGTAGGGAAATCTTATTTTGGAAGGCAAATTTCCTTCTTCCCCTGCAAGATAGGCGAAAAATTTACCTTTTTTTGTGTGCCTCAATGAGACAAACATTTTGACGTTTGTTTCATCTCTTTACGACATTCCCAGTACCTATTAGAGCCATTTTAGTGTGTTTTTTGAGTGCCTAGGTGGCGCTAGAGGGCACATTATGGGATGTTGGGGGGCTTGGTTGAAAACCCCCTACTACATACTACATGTGAATATAGTATGTAGTAGACACTGCATACTGCCGACTCCTTTTGCATGTAGTATGTAGTCTGACTGTGCTGTTGGGTCTGTTTTGTAGGACACTGCTCTGGTTTTCTGTTTCGGAGAACAAAGCTACATTTTATAAACATACAACACAAATATCACAGCTGAATTATCATAGTTGATTTTTTAATCTTTCACCAAAAGTTATATCTTTTACTAAAAATAAATCTGGAAGGGATTTTTTTTTTTACAGCTGATGGAAAAACCACTACTATATAATCCATGTATGGTTAAAAAAAGTGAATTAGTGGTTTATATGGGCTTTAATGAATTTGTTGAAGTAAACACCTCTTTTATAACTGGATGTAAAAAGATTTACTTGCGTTTCATTTCCGTCATTTTCATTTTTATCTTACGGACCGTCTAACATTAGTGTTGTTGTATTGTAGTTGTAATGCCAACTTATTCCAGTAGATAGTGGTAATTTACCAAAACCTGCCACCTCCATTGACAAACAGCGTTAGCGCTGTGCATTGTGGGAAACAGTATGCCAGGTAGACTGGTCCGTTGCATACTGAGAAATTTTCCTGTATCAGTAGGACATCAGATTTTGTAAGTTTTTACATACTGACTTCTACTGAATTTTGGCTGAAATGTAGTAGATGGTTTGGAAAAAAGCCAAACTTTAAAGAAACTAGTCAGAGAAACAAACTTTCCCAAAACAGCAGAGTAGAGGAGGAAAGACATTTCTTTAACTCTAACTTCCTCGATCAGATATTTGTCTTACAAAGCTTTGATTGTGTACCAGTGGACACACTGTGTGTCTTTCCCTGAGTCATCAATCAAGCAGCTGAAGCAGCAGTGTCTAACGGTGTCTTAACAAAGCTGTAGCACAGCGTGTCATTAACCATCCATTCTGGATATAAACCCCCAGCACCCAGAGTTTATTACTGAACATTTATGTGTTTCCATCCTCTTCCACTCACTTTTATGAAACACGTTACATCTTATTTGTCTGATTAGATGAGGGAATCAAAGAACATGTTGGGAGCCACAACAGCAGAGGATGTGATGAGAATCATTGTTTTCATGGTTTCGCTTTCAACTTGTTTCCATAAAAGCAGCTCATTATGCAGAATTACAGCTTTTCTCAAAGACTCGGACGTTTACAAGAAAGCCTTTTTCTCAAGATCAAGACTGAGTCTCAGAGGGTTCACATACTGCTGACAGCAAAGGTAGGTGGATGGAGAGGAGAGGAGGGAGGGAGAGGGGAGGAGAAGAAGGCGGGAGTCAGTGCCCAAACCCCTGAATAAAATCAAAGCTCTGCTCCAGACTCGTCTGATTAGCATTGTGGAATTAATCTCCTCCAGCTCCTCTGCTCATGAGGGATCCTGAAAACCTGAGTGGTCGTTAACCCGGCTCTGGCTGCCTGCCTATCACCTGATCAGGCTGCTAACGTGGATAACCAGAGCGGCGACGATCAGCAAATCTATACTGATGCTGCTTGGCACAACGCGGGTTACAAATGAGGTCTGTGAGAGTAAGCGATGCAAATGGATTCTCACTGAGTGTCTTCCCCATAGGTTTGACAAGATTATTTACACAAATTAGCGTCTCTTAAACATGACCTACAGATATTTACCCCTTCAGAAACATGTGAACCTCTAGGACCAGGATTCCTCAAGAGGAAAAACAACTTAACGAAAAATGAATCAGCCATAGAGCATCTGCCAGCCTGTTTGTAGTGATTGATAGTTTCTCTTTTAATACAAAGTCACACATAATAAAAGAATAATATCAATGTGTTGTGAGGTCTGATTGCAAGACTGGCCCATAGAGGATGTGAAATCGAGTGGAGACCCTCAGTGGTGTAAAAGACTGCAGCTCTCCAAGTGTCCACTTGAGGCTGGCCCCAAAAGTCCAGGAAACCTCATTGAAGTCCATTTTAAAATGTCCAACATGGTCCAAAAATACTTTTTGGTGTCTACACTTTTTTATTCACCTCAACTGCCCAGAGGGTCAAGATTTTTTTTCTATTTCATTGGTTTTCTGACGTGTTGTAGATTTTTCTCTAGTCAGCACAGTTTTATGTCACTAAAAACAATGTTTTCTAAAATGACCATAAACTTTCTGAAAACTCTAATTTCATGGTTTCATGTATACGTCAAGGAAACAGCTTTTTTTGGTTCTCAAACATCACATTCTGATTGGCTGGCATGGGTTTCACTTCAGGAAAAAGCTGCCAAATATGGGTTTGACGTGCTTCTAGCCACATTTATTGGCAGGTTTGATGGTTATGTGTGGATGAAAGTATTTCTAAAACCAATTAAGGGAGGATATACAAAGCCTAAGACTGTTCTTTATCTTTTGGTCCATTTTGATATTAGCCCTAAGTTTGGATTGAGCCACAATGCTGATTTGGCCTGGTGGGTTTAAATGTGCGCCCCATGTACCTTGTTCTTGTTGTACTAGTTGTGTTTTATGTCTTTCTGTACATTTCCTATTTTTTGGGGCTTTATGGGATTTTCGGGTGTTATCACGCCTCTGTGAGAAGCAATGGGTGACATCATTAAGACTATTGCTGCATTCTTGTGTTCCTCAAATGGTTTTAGTTTCTGAGTTAAGAAGTTGTTTTTTTAACTGTTTAATTAATAATTACTAAAAGTGATAGATAGATAGATCTTTATTGTCCTTAACAGGAAATTTTTGCCACGGTCTGTACAGAAAGGGAAAAGAAAAAGTACACACACATACCAACAAGTAAACCTCCATATCCTATGAACCTATATCTGCGTCTAGATGTGAGGAGTGTGAAAATTGAGTAGAGGGGATGGCTAGGGTCAAGGGTTATGGTGCGTGCTCTGCGTGTGAGGCAGTGCTGTTGAGTTCAGAAAGGTTGGGTGTAGGGAGGCTGATTATTTTGGAGGATCTATGTGTGATGTTTGTGAGTTTGTTTCTGTTGGAGGTGGTATGGTGGTGAATATTCCTTTGATTAGTGTATCTGACTTCCTAGTAAGTGGATAACACCATACTTATTTAAAAAAGCAGATATCCTTACATGTCTAGGTCAGTCTATATGGATATAATTAATGGTGTTACCATATCATTAATTATTGAGAGCAAAAGTTGAAGTAAAATATCCCACATTTTGGAATTACCCATGTTTCTGACACCACATGAATGCAACAGTCCACTTACCGCCTTGGTGCACTGCACGTCCTTTCCCAGCAGCCAGTGCAGCTCCAGGTGTCCCTCCCCCTGGTAGCAGGACTGCAGTCTCTCTTTGATTCGCGTGTTGATGTCTTGGATGGTGAAGACACACAGAGCAGAGTGATCTGGAGGGTCATGTAGCTGCTTCTGTCCCTTGGAGAAGACAGCGAAAAGCACATCCTCCCCGGCGTTGATGTTCAGAGACTTTGCCAGAACCCTGCCGGCCTTGGACAGGTACGCGGCCTGTAGTAAGCGGTATTCCTCACCTCTGTGTACGCACCCCACAGGCAGCGACACGTAGGAGTGGAACTTTTTGTCACCTTTGCAGAGGCGGATGATTCGAGAGGTGTAAAACAGGTCGCCAGGAGAGCTCCCTGCAGGCATCCCATTGTCAGGCGTCTCGGGTTGGACTGTCATGAAGTAGACAAAGTTCCCGCTGGCGAAGCCGTAGATGTAGTAGATGTCAAAGTGTGGAACAAGAGCCAGCGTGTCTGAGGGGATTTTAATGAGAGAGGAAACAAAGTCAGTGTGAAGTTCATAGTCCAGCATGGCAGAGGATTCTGGGTCACGAGGCAGCTTTCGACTAGAGATGGTGGGAAAGTAGTCCTGTTTTCCACCGACTGCCGTGCCGATGTAGAGAGTCGCATCCTGACCCTGTGAAGGCACGACGACCCCAAACATCGTCCCTGTCTGGTTGTCACTGGACAGGTAGTGTTCTTTCTTGTGTGTCGGCTCCACAAGAATAAACAAGTCATCCAGCCTCATCAGTTTGCAGACGCCCTGGTAGAGGCTGCCGCAGGCCAGCAGCCGGTTGTGAGAGTAATCGATGAGCAACAGTTTGTTCACGTTGTCTGTGGAGGCCAGAGATTCAGAACAGGGCTGCACAATCAGAGGGGGGTAGCACGCTTTGTTGTCATACTCTGGCCCCGTATCATGGGACACCAGGAGGGTGAGATTAGCCGACAACTTGTAGATTCGGTTGACGGCTCCGATATACAGAGCACCGGTGGACTGGTGCACAGTCAGGTGGTTCAGCGACCACTCTCTCCTCTCTGATTGAAAGTTGTTCAGAGTCTGTCCAACAGTCTTTTGACTCACAGAGATTAGAGTCAATAACCACACTGCCAGAGGCCATGACATGACCTTTTTTAAAGGGCCGTGGCCTTTACCGAGGCCGCAGCAAGTCCATCGTCTATCCGAGCACGCTCCCATCCCCACGGGGCTCCGAACACCACCGAGCTCAGACAAAACTCCAGAGACTGTGTGTCAGCAGGGAGCAGGACTGTGCTGAAAAGATGATCTGAAGTGCTGTCTCCTCCTTCCTCTTGGGGGGAACTTCACATATTTCTGAAAGACACAAAAAAGATATTTGTTTTAGCGTCAACAGATCCTTGATTCACGAGGAGGGGAAAAACTGCTCTCAGGGTATCATTAGACACATCATTTTAAAAGCTCAGAATCTGTGTGCTTGTTTCCCCCTCAGTCACTGCTTAGTCAGACACATGAGACATCAAAGAAACAAGTAATCATTTGTTCAGACTGTCTCCTTGTATTTACTGGCCCCAGAGATGGTCCAATTCTCCCCCCTCCAACAGGGGGGCTCATTACGTCCTCTTTTGTGTAACAGAGGACTAACTGTGGCCCATTACTTGAACAAAGCAGCAACCGTCTGTAGCCAAGCCTTCCCTCCGTTTCATTGGCTAATTAAATTATACAAATGTATTAATTATGCGTCTATATTTTGGCCTCCCCCTTTCCCTTCCTCCCCTCCTTCTTGTTCGTTTAAATGGTTGAATCCAGGAGGAATTAATCACTCTCCGCTGCGGCCGACATTCCTAAATTAATCAGGCTTTTTCCAGGGATGGAGGGGCGTCATTAGAGATTCAGCGCCAGGCGGCATCAAGCCTCACACTTCCCTGTTTAATTTCATTAGCATATTTTATGTAGTTATTTCCAGGGGACAAACAATGTCCCTCAAAGCCTCAGCAGACAGGAGGATGGATGATTCAGACACATGACAAAGGACGTGTGATGTGTTCGCAGATTTTATGTGTTGTATATTTTCGTTGGAGCAAAGTGAGATGACGTTAAAAAGCTTCTTTGGAAGGAGAAAGTGTTTTTTATCTGGAATAAAGACGGATTTCTCAAGAGGGCAAACACAAGCAGTGTAGATATAGTGGCTTCCCATGCGGTGTTACTTCATTGAAGTCCATTAATGGAGTCATAAACCTGCCCGCATAGGGGGACGGACCATAAATTAAGACACCTACATCACCCTAAATCCTGCCGGCAACGCCAGAAGCTTTTCCAATCTGGCTCCCAAAGGTTTTTCTCATATCCTGTTTTTTTTTTTTTTTTGCTCTCTTCAATGTCATATCAGCAGCAACCTTCAGACTCCCTCGATAATACCTTGAGGAAACCTTTCAGTGAAAGCATCTCGATTTCATCATAAGATTTGCTGCCAAATGCTGCAAGGCTGGGAGGCTTTAGCTCAAAGGCAACTGTCTCTTTTGGCCGGAGCTAATGTAAACAGGGTGTTTTCCCAGCGAGACTTCCTCCGGTATAACTAAAGGTTAAATGAAGACAGCCATGTCAGATCCTAACGCTGGGGTCATGATGCGGTGGGTGCTCTCCATTGGCTGGCTAACGGGACGTCCAGCTGACTTGAGCGGGAGCCAGGGACGGAGCGGATGGACTGACACTGAGCCTGCTGGTTCGAGTCCAGCTCCACTCCAGCATCTCCTGTCCATCTGTCCACGCAGAGCTCACACCAGGGGGCGGGAGAGAAGTCACCCCAGTGTCTCGGCCCACTCTGTTCAATTTGGCTGACTGCATGTGAGCAACTCTTGCAGTAATTGGCCACCAAAGAGCAACATCTGACAAACACTGAGCTGGATTTCTTTAAGTCGAGTGTTTGCTTTCCTTTATAAGATTTGACATTTATCCAAAGCCATATGACTCAACATAAATCACATTCTGTTTGTCTTTTATCTATATTCATCCTTATATCTCTTAAAATGTTCAATGACAGGCTCCTTCTTCTTCTTTTCTCTTCACTATCATTATCCCAACTGGACTCGAGTGCTGTGTTTGCTTTTATTAGTTCTCAGAGAAGCTGAGATTTTGGCAGAACACACTTGGCTTGAAAAGCAGCAGCTTCTTTATTTTGGGTGAAATGATGTCCAGCGAATTCCTTCTGGAAATTTCTCAAATCATCTGCTGTGCCAGCTGACAAGTCCCTGAACCAGACTCTGTTTCTCATCATTTGGCCGTTTTATATAAAAACCTAAACATCGAGGCCTTTCTTAAACGCGTCAAAAGAAACGGTTTGGGTGTTTCTGTTCCAACGGCATTGGAAATGAACTCCGCTAATAAAATTCCTGAAACCAGCGGTCAGCAGAAATCTCGGTTCCCTTGAGTTTGTAAACCTATTTCTGAATCCTTTGTCTGCATTTCTGATGTGGGCTTTATGCTGTGAAAGGCGGATGCTCAAATGGATGTAATGCATCAAAGAGCTGTTTGAAAGTGGGCGGGTAAGATCACAAAAATCTGACTCAATCCCTTTGTGCGGAGTCTTGAGCTGCCACAGAAAGCAGCAGACAATTGATTTCCTGTTTACCATTCCAACTAGAGTCGTCTCTTTTTTCTCTGCGTCTCACAGAATCCCATTACTTTACATTTCTCTTGTTTGAATCACTTTGTAAACTTCCAGGCGGCGACCTTTGGTTGGATTTGCATCAAATCTTATCAGACTCTCTGTCCTTTTCTCAGGGAGGAATAATTAATAAGTTAGCACTCTTGGGGTTCATGGTAAATATCAGATTGAGCGATATTTGCAAAGCCAGGTTTGAGTCTGGATTGACCTTAAACATCAGGCGAAAGCAGTGCCTCCATGAGGTTAATTCAGTGTGGAGAGACTCCAGACAAATCCTCGGAGAAATTACAAAAGAAGGGAAAAAACAAGAAGAGAAGTGAGGAAGTGGTGTTGGCCAGCGAAGCCGGGCAGACATGCAGCAGCCTCATCGTTTCATCCATTTCTTTTCTCCCGGCTTTAGTCACGTCTAAGGCGTGCAGTCATGCTGCTCAGTGTTTACCCTGGATTATAGAGACAACTCTTTGCCCTGCGCAGTCCTCCCCGCTGAATTCTCCGCCTCGCCACTCAGACACGCTCCAGCCCAGACGTGACTCATTCACACTCACACATACACACACACACACACATACAGGAACACGGTTTGCCGAGGGCCTCCGGGGACGCGGGCTCTCAGCGGGGACCAATCACAGCGCAGAGGAGGGGGACGACAGCCTCTTGTGCCTCTACAAACACGACCCTTTGACCTGGATCGAGATCAGTGGAACCAAAGCCATCCTGTGGGTTCAGATTTTATTGGGGTGAAATGCTGTCATCGCTGCCGTTGTGCCCTGTTAGCCATGATTCATGGCACAGAAGGAATGGTTAGCTGTTGCAGTTTCTTGTTTGTTTGACCCATCTGCCATCAAAGACAAACCAAAATCTTTGAGTTGGGTATTTCTTTGTTTGGCTGTCATTTTGCATCAATTTCACAGCTCACTGGAGTTTGTTTGCACAATGCAATACTGTGTTTTTTAAAGAAACTCTCCCAGTGTTGTGAAGTGGAAATATACAAACTAGAAGATATGAATAACAGTATGTTCATTTTTGAAGAAGTAAGTGAACAAGCAGGAAAACCAGTTAATAATTTAAAAAACAAAGTGACTACACTGTTGCTTCTGCTTTAGTCTCAACATTACCAACAACATGATGTCAAAAATTAAACTTTCCCCTTTCAAAATGTACAGCTGCTTGAATTAAAAAGTAGATTTATTCCAGTAACAATGACTTTGAATACAGCCTACCCTGGGTATCATGAGCACTTAACTTTGCTCTGTTTTGATGCGTCATATAACTTATTTTAATCTCCAAAAACCATTTTTAACGCAGCGTAACAAATGGCTGCAAACAGAAACAGTGTGCTGCTTCTAGAAAGTCTGACATCAGCAGAAACAAGTGGAAACTTTTGGTTAAGTTTTTGGGATTCAAAATACAATGTGCTTTTAGAAATCAAAAGAAGTTAATCATTTTCATTTTCATCATTTAATCATCTTCTGTCCTTTTTCTGTCCAACAGTTAGGCTGCAGTGTCCACCATCACTACAAAATTAATCACAGAAGTAGGGATAGGTACCGAATTAGGTAATTTTATAGGTACCGAACGAATTCTATCAAAAGTACCGGGTACCGATTCACGTAAAATCAAAAGGTACCATGTGAAGGTACCTGTATGCATCATTTTTTAATTAAACAAATTGATATGTTTTACTACATAAACACACAAAAGTACTGAAAATTGGTACCGTTGAGTACCGGTACCAAGTACCGGGAATCGGTACTGTATGAGCTATTAAGTGCTTTTTAGAATAGAATAGAATATGTTTTTATTGATCCCCCTTGGGGGAAATTTTTTTTGCCACAGCAGCTCACGAAAAAACAAAGTGCAGTAATGTGATAACAATTAAAAATAGAATATGATAATCGAATATAAAATTAGAAATTTGAAGAAATATGAAGAAATAAAGAAAAGTAGAAAAATATTACTATTTACATATTTAAATTGGAGCAAGATATATACAAAGATTTTTTTTTGACAGTGAAAATTTACAATTAGAACTGGTACGGAGTGCACAGGACATGTATTTATTGAATGTTTGATGTCATACTGGTGAGGGTTCAGGTGTGTGTGTTGTAAAGTCTTATTGCAGAAGGGAGGAATGACCTGCGGTAGCGCTCTGTCTTGCTTTCTTTGTTTTGTTTAGAATTTAGTTTAGTGTTTAGATTTTTACTATTTTTAAATCAATTAATTTTGATGTAATTATGATTACATTTTTGTTAGTCTTCCAGTAGTTTATCATTCCTTTAGTTTGGGTGTTTTATTTATTACTTGTTTAAGTTGGGCACGGTGGCACTATAGGATATATAAGTAGGCGCATGGTAGGGACCAGCATGCACCTGGGTGGGCAAATAGTTTTTTACCGGAGCGGGAGAGACACAGGGATTTTTTCTTTTTTCTGTGTTTGCTAGATTTCTGGTTAAATAAACCACGTTTTTGTAAAAATTGGTTTAGTTTGGACCTTACGTGTTTTCCCATCCATGTACACCACAACCCACGGTGCAAGAGTGGCCTTTTGAGCCTTTTATGAAAGAGTTTGTTTGAAACTTTTCGTTGCCCTTTTTTTGTAGACAAACGGCCACTACGGGTACCGATTGCCAAGTACCGTGAATTGGTACCGTATTGTTTCAAATGTGAAAGGTACCCATCCCTACACAGAAGTAGTTTTCAGCAGAGAAAAACACAGATATCTCAGCTCACGACGAAACTTCGTTAGCTGGTGTGTTGTTGTCATAGAGACTTGGACCAGTCTTGCTCGACTAGATCAGGAAGCTAAGAGGAAGCCACGAAGTAGCATTTCAAAATAACCTATATCTAGAAGGAAGACTTTTTCAAGATCACTTTGAATAATTCGATGTATGTAGCATGGACGTACACTATCCTTTTTATGTACCTTGTGATAACTCAGGTATCTAAGCAGGTATTTGTTGTGTGTAAAGGCGTCCAAACAATACATTAATCACATAGAGTATGATTCTTATTTTAAGCACAGTGTTGGGGTTGATCTTGTTGTACTTAAGGTTTTATAGATTCCTGTGAAATCAGAGCTCTGTCAACACGCCGAGCCATGATCCTTCTAAAGGTCAGGAGAAGCATCTCTCCTCTCACACTCAGTCAACAGTAGGAGTCATCGTCGGCAGCTTCTGAGGTGATAAAAACAGTTTTTTTTTTTCTTTGATGTTGTTCTGTGTGGCCCAGATTTATAAGACGACACCAAAGCAATAACAGAGGAAGAGCAAGAGGGCAGAGAAATATCTGAACGACAATAGACATATAAGCTTTTGTCCGTTATGATTACGAGGCGGCAGGGCAGGAACGGGCAGCGTTATCGTGTCAGTGTTTTTATTTTGGAAGATTACAGTTGGACCTTTCTTTTATTTTATTTCAGACTGGTGTAAAAAGTTTTGGCAGCAGCACTTTGTGATAATTCACTGTTTGATATTTGCATTTACAGTATGAAAACCTGATGGGATACTTTGTCAGGGGTTTCCTGTACACTCACATGGACGAGTCATCGGGGGGAGGGTCTGGGTTGTACACATTACACATGAATGAGCTGGGAGGGCGCCAGCTGCAACAGAACTTGACTTCCAAATGAATAAATGAAGGCAATTAGTAGATCTGTTTACAATGTTGTGGAGACAGAAGTAGGTCAAACGTGGCAGAGACAGGAGGGAGGAGGGAGCCAGCAAGCCAGAGCCAGGGGCTGTCGCTGGTACCTTCAGTGATGAGTCGGGGAATTAGGACATGAAAATGCCGTCTTTATTAGCACTGACTTATAAGTGAATGTCACGTTAAATCACATGAGACCGGTGGGGTTTGTGAGAAGAAAAAGAAAGGTTTTATGATCAGTCCACCGTGTTGTATCAGAGGATGAGCCCAGGGCGTGTTGGCCCCGGCTCGTAAGGCGGCCTTCACAGAAACGCAGACTGGAGCCTCAGAGGGCATAATGTGTAGCGAGGATGCTAACACTACAGACACCCACAGGAAAGCTACACTTTGATGCCACGTAGTGAAATGTAGTCACAGTTGGCCTGTGGTTAATTTTTATGTTCTAACAGCAGAGCTTCCCCTGGACATTTCTCACACAGTCAGGAAGGAAAACATTTAACAAGTATATAAATAAGTGACTCTGATGCTTTTTGATGCTCGTATTCTCTGGAAACAAGTGCTACAGAGTCATTTAGTGTTTTTAAAACGCCCGTGTGTGTCCCTGCTGGATTTTATATCACAGCCGGCTAAAATTGTAAAAAGTATGTTATCAAAGTTCAGAGTCTCTTTAGGCATCCAGAAATACCAGAAAGACAACAAATGTTTGTGGTTATTGGATTATCTTGTTGAAATAAAAAAAATAGCTTGTTTGGCTTGTTAGCCGTATACCAGGACTCTGTATGCCGCCTTAAATTGGAAACCACAACAACAGCCAAAGCAGCAGCCAGAGTAATTCAGTAATTCAGCCAGAGGAAGGAGCAGAAGCAGTCTCAACAGTATTTGTGTTTTTCAATCATATTGTTTGGCTAATCGTATCATTGTTTGGTGTTGTAATTAAGACAGGAACTTTTTCACTTCAGATTTAGACTGAAGCATTGACTAGATTTGGGCTGGGAATAAGGAAAGGAAGACTCAAACTCATTTCCTTATGAAGACAGTTTCAGTGTTTTTGTTAGTTGTTGGAGGAGCTCTCTGTGGTATTCATTCAGGTACAACTAAGGGCTGGCTTCACCTGTATGCATGTGTTGGAATTTCAGACTTAAGCAAACACCTGTACGATACACCCAGAAAAGTAAAAGAGCAGCCAAAATCACCTGGACTGTTAAAAACAACTGTTAGCTGGCTAGCATATAGGAGCTAACGTTAATGTGACCCTGAAGCGACTTCACCACTGAGTCTAACATGTTAAGATGATCAGTTAAACTCTGACACTTTGAGTGATCACAATGCAATGCAATGTAAGTGGGCGTAACCCTGTACCGAGTGAGGTGCAGTGGGTATTCAATATAACAAAACATTATAATGCAATGTACCACAATGTGATGTATCGTAATGTCACGCGTGTTATTAATGTAACATGTAGGGATGGGCAAGCACTGGTATCGGTATCAACTATCGGGCCAATACCACCTTTTTTCAATGTATTGGTAATCTCGAAGGAAAATCTTACATCAAGTGAGTCCTCCTCGCCAATAGTTGGCGCTACTTGCTGCAGTTTAACACCACGGCAAACATGCATCAGGTCCTGTTCAGACAATATGAAAGAACCAAGGAGAGTAAATGGTTAAACTGTTTTATTTTTCACTTCTGTTTCTTTTAAAAGATAGTTAAACTGTTGACAGTTGTTGTTTTTATTTTGCACTTTTGTTAATTTATTTAAAAAAATTGAAAATTCAGAGAGCTGTTTGTGTTTTATTTTGGACTTAATGGCAGAGTGACTATGCTGTCTTTGTTCAAAATGATCTGTCACTGTTAATTGAAACTGTATTCATCATTAGTGTTAGTGGTATTTAGGGATCTGTACCGATGCCCAGTACCTGGCAATCGGTACTTAGCATAAACTTTCCTGTTGTTATGTGGGTATAAAGAAATGAGCTATTCGGAACCCAGCTATCATCCATACCTGGCTGCATATGTGTTTTTTTTTCTGCTGTAAAACTCGTTTAAATCTGGGCTGCAATGGGGTTTCCTTGAGTTTGGAGTGAGCCGCAAGTGGACACTCAAGGAACTGCAGTTTTTAGCCTTTCAATCTTTCAACAGCCTGGTTTTAAGATTCTCTGCTTTAAGATGCTATAGCTGCGTTTCCACCAAGCAGTCCGTTACTGGTACTCAACGGTAGCAATTTACGGTTGTTTTTTGTGCTTATTTGGTGAAAAAAGATCCATTTGTTTAATAATATAGTTTTTATTTTTCAATTTGAGGTATTTATTCTTTAATATATAACCTTGTAATGCTATGTTTATGTCCAGCATAGAAAATTGCCACTCACTCTCGCAATCACTCTTCCACTCCCTCATAGTCACACAGATGCATTTAGGTCCCTAAACATGATACCTTTTGACTTTTCGTGAATCGCTACCCGGTACTTTTGATAGATCAGTCGGTACCTATAAAATACCTAATTCGGTACCCATTCCCAGTGGTATTGGTACTTGGTATCAGTTTATACTCAAGACGGAGAACTCGTACTGGTACCGGTTTGGAAAAAAGTGTTATTGAACAACCCTAGTAACGTATTGTTGATGAAACGTAATGTAGCATAGGCTCTGCGTAACATAAAGTGGCATGACGCAATAACAGCCTAATGTAACATGACATTATATAATGTAACATAACATGAAGTGACTTAAAATATCATTACCTAGCGTAATGTAGTATTGTAATGTCCCATGACTTAACATATGTAAATCTCAAGACAGAATCTGATGTTTATGTTGAGGAAATTTCATTAACCTTGACCGCTTCATTGAGAAGACTTAGGAGAGTCAGATGGCTTTAGTTGAAAAAGTTTTTATAGCTCGATCAAGGAGAAACGACCAACAACACACGTGTGCGCAGAGTAATGCAGAGTCAGTTCCAACAGACCACTCTTCTCTGAAGTTGCTGTCTATCTTTAAGCCGATGGGTCCAGCCTAGCTTGGGATCTCAATGTGCGTTACAGTGTTCAAGGAGACATGAAAATGTGAATCTGATCCAACTCAGACTGAAGCCATACTGTCTTTGTATGAGGATAACTTTACTTAACTTAGAGTCAAAAAGCAGCATGAAAATTTCCCCACAATTTATACTGATACTAATGGTAAACTGGACTCAGACTCAGACCCAGACCCTGACGAGGATAGCACAGGAAGTTTAACTTTGGTACAATCTTCAGCACTTTGTTCCAGAGCCGTGCAGTTTATTCGAGGATACTCAAGCTGTAGTCCTCTGGTTTTATGCACCAGTTTCTCTGTGCCCAGCTCACCTTTGTCTATTTATCACAAGTGTACTTTCTCTTGTACTCCTTTTTCATCTCTTTAAACGTGCTCCAGCCTTGTTTCCTCACAACTCCCTGTGTTTCCAGCTCTGGGTTTTGCTGATACATCTCCACTGGATGTCTTATCTCCTGGATTCTGAACAGTCAGCCTTCTGCTCTCATCTTTTTGTTGCATAACTCTCTACACTCTCCTCATGTAAAACCCCAAACGTGACAAACAACTGTAGTTGGCTTTTCTCCTGCTTATTTAGTTTATTGGCCAGCGCTGATATTGCACGCTTTAGGGCTCTCCAGCCAGCCACTAATCTTGATGGTAGAGCAGTGAGGGATGTCTGCAGGGAACACTAAAACTGCACTACGTCATCCAAACACGCTCTGCTCCTAATAACTGCAGGATGCTGCCAGGGACCCGAGCAGAGGCAAATGTGGCATAGGGGACCAATTCCAACACATCGCCACAACACAGTCAGCAGCAGCCTCCTCTGCAATGCATGCCATTATCTTAGAGCTATGCATTATACATGCAGATACAGTACTGTGTCTGAAATTGCTGTTAGGAGCAGGGAGCAGATGAAGGGCACTGCAGCCACAGCCAGATTTAACCATGCATGCCTTTCTCCTCAGCTCGGACTCCTCTTCCATAAATCTTATTGTCGGTCTTCCCTGGTTAATGGTGACCTCAAGCAGGCTCCTCTCCACTGCTGAAGCCCTCGTGTTGCATGTATTATGAGCGGAGAAGGGAGAGTCAAAGTGACCTCCAGCTCTGTGATGAAAACCCATGCAGCTCAAGTGCAATAGAGGGTCTTCTATAATTCAGCGAGCGCAGGAGAAGACAGAGCTGGCTGCTCTTTTTCTTTCGGAAAACCACACAGCGTGTGCGTGTGAGCCGGGCTGCTGGAGCTGCACAGCAGCCCCTCATCCATAACGTCGCTTAAGTGCAAGGAGAAGAACAAGGGGTAAACAGAGGAGTCCGACCGGGGCTCTGAGTGATCTTTGGACGGTGCAGCTGAGGGGAATACAGAATGAGGGGTAGTGAAATGTGAGCTCCACTCTCCAGTTCGCAGACAAGTACAGAAAAGCTCTCAAGACGTGTTTTTTCTCCTCTAAGAGCCATTTTTACTTGGCTCAGTGACTACCAGCCTGATACTCTGCTTCTAGCATGTCTGTAATTTTATTGTCTGCTCCATCTTCTGAAGTAGTGTCTTTATTCGTCTGAGCTGACATTGCTCTTTCTGCACAACAAAGCTACATCTCTTCTCAGGCTGATTCACTTACACATGTGCAGTGCTATATTGCTTTTGAATGCATAAATCATGGAGACGTGACAGGGGAGAGACATTACATTTGGCACAGACTAGACCCCAGTGAGTGTTCGAATGAGGAAAATAATCAAACACAGCCAGGCGGAGCTTCCATGTGTAACTGCGAAGCACATATGTCCATAATTCCCACACCACAGCACACAGAAATCAAAGAACTGGATCCAAAGACGCCTGTATGCTTCCACCGCTTCCTCCATCTTCGCCCATATGGCTCCGTCGGGTGGAGGATGCCAGGGTTGGAGGTATCTGGCACGAGTAATTACGATCAAAGGCGTCACAATGCAAAAGGAACAGCTGCTACCTCCAGTGCTGACAAATCACTGCGAGCGAGAGGAGACGGCGAAAGACAGCGAGAGAAACAAGGAAGAGGAGGAGAGACGCAGCGTGTTCGACAACTTTCCTGCTAAGTATCTGCTGCTCCAAAACCCATTTAACATTTAATCCGCAGAGCAAATAAGGCCTTTGGTGGCCATTCACCCAAAAGCTGTACAAATACAAGCATCTGCGCAGATTATCTCAGCCTGTCTCCACGGCCCGCCCGGCTCGTCCCTAATTCTAACCCACTGTGAAACTCTATCCCATCTACTCCGTCCCCGAGTGTGATTTCGGGCTAATGCACGGAAATTGCCTCAGTGTTCAGAAATAGAAATAGCCTGCTTGAAAGTACAGCACCCTAGTGGGCAAAAAGGTCCACCAGGACTGCAAACACAGGTGAAATTCACTCAAATGGAAATTCTCCGGAGGCCAAATGGAAGTGAAGGTTTTTAAATTTGTTTTTCTAAAAAGCTCCCTCAGGCTGAAGGAGAAGCGTTTCGAGTAAATACGCAACAGAGAAGATTTTCCATCACGATAACCTGTCCTTGCTGATCAAACTTCATCCTCAAATTATATTCAATTCTCCAAGTCTATTAAGTTAGTCCAGTCCCACCTGGGTTGTTGCTGCCAAAGGCTGAACACTGATGTAGTCCAGGTGCTCAGGGCTTCTGGGACATGAGGTACTGTAGGTAACTGATGACTTACTTTTTGTGTGAGAGTTTCAAGCGTTTGGGTATGGTGGCCCTGAGAGCTCACAACACTGCAACTTAAGAAAAGCAGATTGAGGAAACTATTGCTGTCAGGTGATTAAGTCCCCAAATAAAGAATTCGAATACTAGGACGTTACAAGATTGTAGTTCATGACTTATCAAATGAATACACAAAGAAGAGAATATTTGTGAATCCACATTTTTTTCCAATTTGTTTGCAACTGTTTGCTGCGTCTAAAGAAGTAAATTGTGTTTTTTAGCAGGGGGAGGCAGGGTCTGGCGGAGCTTGTCAATCAAAATCCTGCTCATAAACTACTGTGGGTGAGAGCGGTGCGCTCTTTGGATGAGAGCTCAGCATGGATATGAGGAGAAGATGTGAAATGACAGAGACATAGCGAGACGCTGCAAGTCAGAAAAGCTCGGGCAGCTCACGCCCCAATCTGGATGTGTCGCGGTAGTTCAGAGAGACAGAGCAACGCTATTGTGAGAAAAGACGATGGAGATCATGGCGAGGATCAAAGAATGGAGCGTCCAAGATGAACGCGATCAGAAAAGCTTGTCTGTTTTTTTGGATTGAAAACAGGAGTCCACTCGTCTTAGGTAGTTTTGGTGTTTACATAGTCAGAGAAAACTATATTATTTGGGTTTTTGAAAGATGCTCTGAAAATGGCTGGCAGCCAAGGAGTTAATCTAGCGTTAATTTGCGGCGTAAGTAATTAATTTAATGAATGTGCCAAAGTAACAGCTCTAAAGAAAACATCTTCATTAATTTGACAACACATGGGCAGCACTGAGAAAATGCACTGCTAAGACCAACACAACACAACACATTAGAAAAACGTGCTGCAAATACACTACAACACAATGGAAGTGTTTCCGGAGGACACTTGAAAGTGATGCACATGTCCAGACACGCTCTGGAAAATGAGGTAACAAGTATTTTTGATTTATTTATCATTGTATTGAAGTATGGGTAATAAAGCTGCGACTAAAAATCCACAGAAACAACAAGCCTGTCTGGACTTGTGCATCACTTTAAAGTGTCCTCTGGAAACATTTGCGTTGTGTTGCAGTGTGCATCACATTTTTCTAATGTGTTGTGTTGTGGTCACATGTCACATTGATGAAGATGTTTTCCTAATTTGGTTGCGTTTTGGCTTTTTGCATGTGTTTCCTTAAGTTGCAGCGCTGTGAGCCCTCAGGGCCACCGTAGTTTGGGTGATTTGGCAAAGAACTCTGCCAAAGGTCACAGAGAAAAAGCGATGCAGTAGATACTGCCCTCCTCCTGTAACTTAATTCAGTTGTTTGAATCAAGGTTAGAGCTTTTTTCTCCAGAACCTTGACCTTTCCATGAATTATTCAGTCTTTTTCAGGCTTCACTTCCAGCAGCTGAAACCAGACTCACACAGTGTTGAGTCAACAGAACGAATGGCTGAAAACCTCAAACTCTGCAGTCTTATTAATTTAGTAAAAGCCCTGATGAATATGGAGACTATCCAGAAGCATTTCATGTTTTTATTTATTAAAAAAAAATGTCATCTACTTGGACTGACACCCAATGCAGAAAGCGTACAAAGACCTAATTTTCTCAAAATGGAAAATGATTTCAGTCGGAGGCGTTTGCTGGAATGAAGGCGATCAGAATGTTGAAAGTGGAGTGACTGGATTAGCCATGGATTTTTTTACATCAAGACCAATTTCCATACATTTTCCATGTTATATAACACCACTTTCCATGACCGACACATGCATTTCTACTTCCAAGTTCAATTACCACATGTTAATTTATAACTAACTCGAATGTTCCAGGACTCTTACATCCTGAGACCCAACAATGCATTTTTGTCCTCTGTAGAGGACATCTCTTTCAGAGCTTCTTTTAGAAGCAAAACAGTCTGCAAGAATAAACCTGTTGTGCCCTGTAGAGGACCTCCTGTGCTGTGCTTTTACAAACTTAAACAACAATTTTCCCCAATGTCCTCCACACTGGACATCGGGACTCGCTAGATCTATTTTTTTGCATGTGACATGCTTGGTACTTTATGCAACAGTTTTAACCTCTTATGACTAATGAAAACGAACCTTTTCAGAAAAAAAGGACCTCGATACAAGGCAGCCAAATGATATCTTCAAATGTGACGTGAGAAACATTTCTATGAGGTGTATTAATGTTTTAAAGTCTGACCACAGCCCATCTGGAATGACTGGGGAGATGGATTTTTTGACCTATACTGCAGCCAGCCACCAAGGGGAGCCGTTTTTGTGGCAACCTCACTCAATTTGAGCAAGATGACGTCTTTTTTTTTTACAGTCTATGATTCATACACCAATAAATATACACTTGCACACTTCCATACATAACCCCATAGCCCAATTCAAGTTTAGTTTTAAGTTTTCAACATTTTTTCCCAGATTTAATGGCATTTTACTCCTGGACAAGGAAAGACAAACAAGCTACAGCTGTTGCAAACTAACTTCTAGTTATTAGATAATTTTTGTTTTATTTTGAGGACAAAAAACTGCTGGTTCCCGCTTTAAAACTGTACAAAAAATGACGGAAAAAGACCATTTTTCAGTATAAGATAGTCCCGCTGTGCCCTGCAAAGGACATTTCAATTTTAAAAAAATGTTTATGTAAAGAAATGTTGCAGCAAGCTACTTTCAGTTAAAATAAATTTCATATTTTTCTTTCAGGTCTCTTCATAGTAGTAGTTCTCCTCATGATTCAATGCAAGGACGAAGCTGTCCAGTATTATAAAATCATTAATTCAGGAACTTACAGGAGAAAGAATTGAACAAAAAGGATTAAGAGTGCTGAAGAAGCTGCCAAAGTATCCTGAATTTTATTCCCTACAGTCTGATTTAGGCTGAGCAAGTATTACCTGGGGACGCCTGATAATTTGTGTTAATTGGAGAGGCCGCCCTTGATCGCAGTCCCATGTGAATCTCATGTGGGTTCCTAGTCTCTTCTTTGCACAGTAAAAACACATGAAGATTACCTCACATGTTTCAGGCTAAAAATAGACTGGTTGTCAGAGTCCTATGTGGTTATTTGTTTCTGTTACTCGGGATCTGATTTCTGTTCGGATTTTTAGATTAACAGAAGCAAAAACACTACACTTCCTCCTGCTGTCATATCCTCCTTATCTCATATTTAACGTCATTATTGCATCACTGTTAAAAACATGTTTTCCTATTGCATTATCCAAGACTCCAGAGTCTGGGTCCCCGAACACTGATGACTCTCACTGAGACTCTGAGTTGAGCTTTTACTTCATTTGCACGAGACAGAGATGAAAACTTGTCTTGATAGTTTTTCCAGATTGGACAGGGACTCAAGTGCAGCTGGTCTGTACCAGGATGTCTAAAGAGGTGTTATAACCATAGACTGTGTAATATATGGATGTAGTCTCTGTGACATCACCCATTTGTTTTTGATACAGAGTTTTAAACTCAAGCTTTTGAGACTTAAGGCGGGTACACACTACAGGATAATCCCACTCTTCCACCCTTACAATCAAAGCCAGCAAAGGCCTGATTTTCTGTTTGAAAACACTGTTATTAGGGATGGGTACAATACGGTACCGATGCCTGGTACCTGGCAAACGGTACCAGTACTCAATGGTACCAATTTTCGGCACTTTTCTGTGTTTATACGGTAAGAAAAAACAATTTTCTTAATACTAAAATAGAAAAGATTTTTCAATTTAACATATGTTTTCTTCAATGTGTACACTTGTAATGCTGTGTTCATGTCCAGCACGGGAAATCACCTACTCTTCCACTCCCTCACAGTCACAAGGATGCATTTAAGTACCTCAACATGGTACCTTTTGGTTTTACATGACTTGTTACCCGGTACTTTTGACAAAATTCAGTCAGTACCTTTAAAGACACCCAATTCGGTACCCATCCCTAATTGTTGTAGTAACTACTCTGGCCATATTTTTAGTCACTGTCTGGGTGCAAGAGTGAGGTGTTTTTGAAGCGCTTCTGAAAGATACCAGCATCCAATCCTAAGTTACGACAGACTTGTTTCTTCAATTTGTTTATCCCCAGGAAACACGCAACTTATATAGACAACTTACTTCATTTGTTTGGTCAAACCCTGATGACTAGCCGTAAAAACCGTGTGCTCTTCCTGTTACCCAAACCACTACTTCTCCTGTGCCCTTCTTGTAGTATTCACCTGCCAGTTTACCTACAGTGCCCCCTTGTGGTTATTGTGTACATGACCCCGATAGCTCATAAATTCATGTCTGGTTTTTCTGTTCCAATTCTCTCTGAAGGCTTCAAATTGAGAGACTGTAAATGACCAACATTTTTAATATTTGCGACTAGAAATCCTGTAGCGTGTGGGGCGCTCCGAGAGAAGCTGAGCACAGTGTGTAATGTCACATGTACTAAAACAATCCGTTTGCTGACTTAGCTGACTGAGGAGGAAATAAGAAAGAGAGGAAGCCCTGCTCTTAAAGCTCTCCGTAATACTGGCGACAATTTTTATTCACTTCAAATTCATGTTGTAATTCATACAGCCCATATTTCCACAGTTGTGTTTTGTAGGAAAGTAAGAACTCATTTCAACCAAGCAGTCTGATATGAATCAGTGCACTTTGGTACAGGGTGGGTCGGCAAAGCCTGATCCTGTTTAGATTTCCACAGCCAACAGTGCCCCCTATTGGTAGGCTGCATATAAGCAGGTGCTGATAGCCGCATCAGTTATGTAATAGCCAGGGACATCTCAATACAGATTCTTTGACTTCAGGTCCAATCTTTTCATGTCATTCGATACCAGTCCCTTTCTCTGATAAATCCTGTACTCTGTTGACCAATCGTATTTGTTGTGTTAAAGTGAGCCCTGTTGGTACCTCCTCGAGGGAACACTCACTTTACACTCACTTTACAAATGTTGCAAGACGCTGTTTTACAATCATTGCTTTCTGAAGAGAAGTAGTCTCACACAGCGGACATGCTGGCAATGTGGTTTGATTTACAGCAGCCGTAAAGCATGACGGTGCTGAAAACAGGTAAAAAACTGGTGAGGTCCCGATCATGTTAGAAATCCGATGCTATCCCATCCTCCAAAAATAGCCATATCGAGCACTGATACCAATAGGTGTATTGGTTAGGGACATCTAGAGTAATAGCATGACACAGTGTATGCCACTAATAAATCCAACGAAGAAGAAAGCCTGGATAATCAAGCTTTGTTTCAGAGAAGGCTGTGTGCCGTGAGGTGTAATACAAGAACCGCTGCCGCACCGGAAGTGATGATTCTTTTAACCAATCAATAGACTGCAATGTTTCTAGCTCCACCTTCTGGGGTTGGATTAGTTTAGTCTGGCACCCCAACAGAAGGGTCCAAAAAAGTGGGACTGTACGGTTCGGTTATTTGAGGATATGTCAGGATTTTAGTCAAAGGAAGGCTTTTCCGCTAAGTTTGTGTTAAAAATGAAACTTTCTGGCTTCTTCTGTTTAATTGTGACGCAGGTAAACACTTCACTTCTATCAAATAAAAGGCCTGACCTTGAAACACCGGATCCTGAGTTGAAGTGAAGTCTAACCTGACAAAAAAAAACTGATGATTTCACCAGAGCCTTTAGTACTTTGAGCATTTAGTGCTTAAAACTGCAGGCGTGTCGCTTTAAGACCAAAAACTCTTCAAGTTAAAAAGTCATGTGTCAACACTTTCCTCAGTCAGAAGTAACACATGACTTCCTTTAACTTTGTTGGTGTTTCTTCCACTTGCCCATATGCTCCCTGCTAACACTGGTGCCAGAGAGTAGCACGCAAAACACACACATCAGCAAAGTTATCGCACTGTTTGTATCAACAACCCTGTGACAATCTGGAGGCGATGCGCCATATTGCTAGACCGTCATCACCGCGTGCCGAGGGGGCTGCCAAAGCTGCCATCTGGCAGGTGAGCTGCACAATTTCCACTTGTGCCTCTTCTTCGTCTCCTCCGCTGTCTCCCTCTCAGAGCTGTGTTTATTAGCCTGGCTTTCTTCATGTTTCCCACCTTTTAATCTCCTCTCTAACCATATTTTCCACCTTTATCTACCTGTACATCCACCTCCCTCGGGCAGGGGACCACACACAAACAGAAGGAGGCGTGAAGATTGAGAGAGGGATAAGGAAGGAGAAACAGCGTATCAGCTGTGCTTGATGATCTGCAGTGTTTTCTTTTCTCCTCTTTTTTTCTGTCCTCCTTTCTTTTCCGTCAATTCACATCAATGACTGTGTCTCTTCTCATTTTTCAGATCCCCTCTCCTCTCTTAATGCGCACACTACTATGCACAGACACATGAATCAATACATACATAACGGGCACTTACGTATGGATGCACACACATACAGTGCATGCAAACACTACCACACACACACTCACTCACACTGGGGGCTCTCCTCCTTCTTCCACCTCGGGCAGTAGCATCTGAGCAGTCGTGTTTAATCAGTGTCTCCGTGGGCAACTGGGGTAGCAGTGGGGGGAAGGGGGAAGGGTTTGAGGTGGGGGGTCTCCATCTATGGGTAGTAGCGGCGAGCTGCTGTGCACTCACACACCGTGTAATTGTGTTACATACACTAATTCGCCTGATGTACTGCTGCAGCAACTCGGCGTCGCCTTTGCCCCTGACCCACATCCATCGCGCTCCCCTGATATTCAAATTAGCCCAGAATTAATGTCACACTCTGAACTGGTGGACGTTTGAATCCGAAGCTGTTTTTCTCATCAGTTACAGACCTGTGTTTCTCATTTTTTTCAGTCTCCTCAAACCTACAGCCTCGCTCATTAATCTCTGCAGAAGTCGGAGATAACACTTAACTCCTGGCTCGTGGGTGAATTCGACAGAGACAGATGTTCCAAATTACTTCACCTACACTGGTCTGGTGTTGTCTGCGGGGTTAAAAGACTCCAAAAGAGATGAAGTTCACACGCAATCCCTCTGCGTTTACTCTGCAGATACAAAAGAGATGAACACATGCTTTTAAAAAACCATCAATCGCAAATATCAAACTGAAAACAGCCTTTTCATGCTTCTTCTCAGTCCAGTAAACACATTGTAGGGGGAAACAGGAACATAACTGATCAAATCCAGCTCTTTAACTCAGTCTCTCCTCAAAGCAGCGATAATGACAGTTGGAAATCTCTACAGCCTTTAATCGTGTCCAGGTTCCACCGAACTATCCACAGACGCCTTTTATCTCAGGGAGGAAAACGGATCTCTCTGCAGATAAAAACTGATCAGAGTGAGGTCTGTGGAAAATCCTCTTTTAGCGGGACATTGTTCCTGAATAAACATGCAGATTTGGAGCTTTTAAAGTTGTATTCAAACCAGATTTGTGATTCAAGCGTGTTACAGTAATGCTGCAGCAGCAGCAGCAGCACAGAAAGCAGGGAGAGGTACCTCAAAGCACCTTCCCAAGGATAGATCTGATAATCAAACATCAGACGGATGTTCAATATTATTTCTTTGCACACAGATGGTTCTTGATCATCTTTATTAGTTCTGATTGGCAGAGAAATTGGGGTGAGCCAAGACTTTTCACAGCTGAAGACGCAAACTGCTCAAATCCATGCATGGAAAAATGTGTGCTTTCTGGTTAAACTCAATAGTTTTATTTTCCAGGGAAGATTCCCTGAAGAATGTAAGAAAAAGGGATTAATATGGGTTGAGGTAAAATGAAAAATCATATTTTAGGTGAGTTGGAAGTACAGTACGTCTTCCACACCTCCACTGCAGTAGATGGCGCGGAAGAGCTACTCCGCTGTAAACTATATAATAAATAAAATCTCAACATATATACAAATATTTTATTCCTAAACTTGATGATATTGGTTTAATGCCGTAAATATTAATGTTCTCTGTCTATTCTTGGGTCAGTTAGTTTAAAATCATTTTAAGTTTAATTCTCACAGTGCAGTAGACTGATAAAATAATAATCATGATCATGTTTGGTGCAATGTTAGATTTCTTTTGAGTGACATTAGTTACACCAAGCGACATTTACCAGTTTCACCAACTGACCAGGTCTTTCAACTAACCTTTTTTTTTTTTGGATTTGTTTAATGTCAAAGTAGTCTAAGCCAGTGTTTCCCAATCCTGGTCCTGGGGACCCCCTGCCCTGAAGGTTTCTTTATGTTCCCGACTCCAACACACCTGATTCAAATGATCAGGTGTGCTGGAGTGGGGTAACATCTAAAACATGCAGGGCAGGGGTACCCAAAGACCAGGATTGGGAAACACTGGTCCAAGCGACAAACTTGATGCACTTTATGTTTTCAAGTTAAGTCAATGTATGAAACACAGCATCTGACTTTCTTTATTTTAACCACAATGAAATAGAAAAGCTGTTTCCAATCAATAAGTAAACTGTAGAATATCGCAGTATCTCAAAATATTGTGATATCCTGGTATTATCTTATCCTGACCGTAGACTGTATATAGAGTGGACAGTGTGGCTCCGCCATTTATCATTGTACAGTTTTGAAGCTAAAATTTCCCCGTCACAGGCGCCGCCATTGGCAGCCATTGTGCAGCCAGAGTCTACGTGTTATTTTTTCTTTCAAGAGTCTAATCTCTTCTTGGGTCTCCCTCCTGAGCTATTTTACAATCCCTAATAAAAATACATGAGAATGGCAGCTGTTAATAGTCATTAAACGTGACGTCAAGCTTTATTTTTTAACCTCTTATAACTAATGAAAACGAAACATTTTAGAAAAAGAGGCCCCAGATACAAGGCAGCCAAATAATATCTTCAAATCACCACAACAATCGGACGTGAGAAACATTTCTTCAAGGTGTATTCATTTTTTTAAAGTTTGACCACAGCCCGTCTTGAATGACTGGGGAGAAGGACTTTTTTTTTTACCTATACTGCAGCCAGCCACCAGGGGGAGCAGTGATGTCCATTTTTTTACAGTCTTATGATGTGTATTGTATCATAAGATTCTTGCCCGTCCTCACCCCTATAAACAGGACACATTCAGCATCACAGTTAAGACGTTTTCTCCGAAGTGGACAAAGCCATCATAGACTTCTCCTTGAGGAATCAACACCCGCAGTTGCCTGATGCTTTTCAGGATTTAAAATCACTGAAATCCTATTTTTAGAGATGATTTTGCATTAGCTTCTCCTCCTGCAAACCTGCAAATGAACCCTGCAAACAAGTGTCTTCATGAAACTGGCAAAAAGTCAAAGTTTAGACAGTTTTTCCCTTTAACAGAAATCATCAAAACACACTCCTCTGATTCATTTTTCTTTTGCCTTTAAACACAGTTAAAGAGAGAGACGCAGAACTTCTGTGGAGATTCATTTAAATTCTAAAATTAACAGGCAACTGATAAAGTGGCGAAAGCTGATGACTGGCATGAACACACTGACAGTGGAGCCAATCTTTCTCTCTGCCTCTCTCTGTGTCCGTGAGAGGCTTTACCCGCTCTGAAGGGGCCAGGAGAATAAAAGCTGGTCCAACTGGCCGGTTAGATAAGCCGGACCAGAAAGAGCATACAGAGGGAGGAGAGGGCTTCATCTGGTTTGCATGAGGTCTAACAGTCAAAGAATTCAAACGCACACACACACACACACTCACACACACAGAGGGAGGCTGTGACAAAGATGCACTTGGTCAACAGCATTGTTGGGGCTGGCTCTGCTACAGCTGTGTGTGCTGGGCTTCTTTCAGGCTCAGGCTGCCCGGGCTTATCAACGTCCCAGTGGCTTCTGCTCTGCACGCGCTGCCAAGGCGGCACGAGGAGGCACGAGGAGGCAGCAGGGGAGGACGGACTTCAGTCTGTTATCCTCCTGGTGACCACTGAATACGCTACATGTGCAGAGAGGTCTGGGGAAAACTGCTCAAATGGGCACATTGAACCGAAAGTGGAGATAAATGCTTCTCTGCCTCTTCTCCTTCAGAGAGAAGGAGGAGGAAGAGTCTTGAGAGCATCAGCCCACATCTGTACGCTGTTACAGGTGGCAATTAGAAGAAAAAAATCATCCACATCATGCAATGTCTTAAAAATAGCGCGCAGTGTCCCTGGATGTCTCACCCAGGGCGCGTAAAGTCTGCCCAAGTTTCCCCTCCTGCACACTCCAAGCTGCAGCTCAGTCAGAGAGACACTACTCACCTTGAAATAAAAGGAGACTCATTCATGAGCAGAGCAGATCCGGTTATTTCAGAGCTCTCAAAGGGTGGGTCGTCCCGTGTTTAAGTCAGTCAGTCCAGCCAGGTGTGGAGGATGAACGTAGAAAGACAAACTGCCGGTTAATTGCTGCCACGCGCGGCCGGTAAAGTCATCTGGACAGCGGGGAGCATCTCCGCGAAGGAGCCGGTGCCGACTGACCCTCCCACCTCGTTCAGGGATTGATCATTTTCTGTTACATGCTCTCCCTCTCCCTCCCTCTCTACATGAAGTCACCCATCAGTTCACTTGCACCTCACGTACAGTGCGCTGCGCGTTTCTGAGCCCTGCCTCCACCATCGCGTCATCCTTTTGGCACAACTTGGGCGCGCTGCATTACATGAGACATTTTTTTTCTCAGCGTTTAGACTCTCTGAGATACTTGTGCAGAAATGTAGAAGAAAATAATCCATCTACTATTTAGTAAAATCGTCCATAGATGAAACGTGTACCCGGATGTGTATGTATGGATATGCTACATGGTGTGTTGGTGTGTGTGTTATCAGCAGCAGGCAGGGTGGAGATACTGTCAGTGTGTAAAATAGACCAATATGTCATTTGATCCTCATCTTAATGTGTTTGTTCAGTGTTTACCTCCAAAATATTCAAATCATATTTGCATATGAAAGACCCATCTATCCACACATGTGCATTAAGTAAATCTGATAATATAGTTTCACAGACTGAGAGGAGACTCTGAGATAACAGTAGCTCACCCTCTCAGAGAGAAACAGACACACTCAGACTTTTTATTGTAGTAATGCAACCATTCATACATTTTACAGTGATTTCATTTCTCTTTTATTTCCATTCAACACTCACTAGCAGCCTGCACTCGGAGTGTCCTGTGAAATACTGCCATCTGTAGGCTGGGTGACGCAACTGCATGTCTTTCTTTCACTGCTGTGGTGCAGCGCTCACTTTGCTGCTTTGTTCCAGGTATTTGTGAATCGTTTAGGCGCTAAAGTCCCTGTTTTTTTAACCTAAACATAATTTTTTAATAATTCGCAAGACTTTTAAAGATAAATCTACTCAAATACTCAAGTACAGTGGCCGGTTGGTGTCAGACGATTCGCAAACGCTACAATACAACGGAAGAACACCCACAACGGAAGTTAATGAGTTAGTCATCCCAACGGACACAGAAAAGTTGCAAAAGTAAGTAAATGTTTCCTTTTTTAACTTTATCTTAGGGAAACAAAGATTTGTAGGGGTCTCACCTATCCTTCATAGTACTTACCTTTTTTTATTTACTGGAAAAATAGCTCATCTTTTGTTTAGCTTCAGTAACGTTAGCATTATAGCTATATTCGTCATAGCTGAACAGAGGTGCAGGTAGCATCCCACTAAAGTAAAAAAAATTGGGGTATCTATACTTTACTAGAGTAATTTTTTTTTAACTGACTTTTTACTTCTACTACTTACATTTTCTGGCAAATATCTGGACCTTCTACTCAGCACATTTTAAAAGTAGCCGCGCTACTCCTGTTTCATTAGCCTACAGCTTGTCATCACTCAAAAAGACACACACCTAAAAAATGACATTGTGCTGTTTGGAAAGAGTGAATCTGATTGTGGATGGATGCACAAACATAATACAGTTCCAACACCCTATTGGTTTGTACACGATCCTTTACACCTGCGCATGACGTTTGTAGCATAGTATGATATGAACTGTAGGCCCCTGTGGCACAGCCTCAGCTTTTGACCTTAATGGTATTTTCCCCCTTTAAGTTACTTTTACTTGTATACTTGAAGTAGTTTTCACACCAGTACTTCTACAGTTTTCTTTAAAGGTATAATTGGTAGTTTGATTTAGATACACTATTTGTTATACTGGTTAAAATGATCTATATGTCCCGATGGTAGCAATACATGATGTGTTCTTAGATGAGAGCGAATGATATCCGCTATCTACTGCAGGAGAAACTCAGGAAAACATCAGCCAATCACATCCATTAGGATCCAATCTGTTAAACCAATCAATTGGTCTGGATCAGAGTCTAATAAACTCTCACCACAGGGGCTCTGACAAGCAAAAAAATGTGTGATATTTAGTAAGTCCTATAGAAAATGTACATGTACTATTTGTATTTTAGCTTTACTCCTGATATCGTGTCACAGGTAAAAGTGGATCATGCTAGCCTGACAGTTGTGAGTACCAACAAAAGTCACGTTTGTTTATTTGTGTTTTAGCTTTACGTTTTAACGTTTTGGTGTTTCCTTATCTCTAAATGAGACATGACTCGATGTTGGAGCCATAATTTTGTTTTATTTTCTTCTGGGTTTCTTTTGTTTGTTGTGTGTTCAAGAACACAATTTTTTGTTCTGCCATTAGGTGGTGTTTGAGAGGGATTTAAGAAGCCTGAGTTAATGAGCCAGGTGTGTGTGGAATGGGAGGTATACAGTTTTTCAACCATGCTTGTTGTAACGGGTGGTGAATGTTTTGGTTATTTGTTTTAACGTGGATTATTAGTTTTCTTTTTTGGGGGGTGAATAATAAACGGGTCAAGGCATCCAAAGCTCAAGGGACAATGGTATTGGTTTTCAGTTTTGATTTCCGTGACTACTTAAACATGCGTCTGAGAAGTTCTTCCCCTCACACCGGAAAAATGTAGTCTTATTGGGAGACTCTACACTCGATGTAGTGCAAAACATAAAATGATGTGCTGAGTCTGTCTTTCAGTCATTCACAATCATAGTCGTGAAACGCGGCGCCCATGCATGTGAGCTGGGGTGTTGCTTTGGAGGAGCTCCAAGGGGAGGTGGAGGAGGGGCTAGGCAGGGTCCTGACGAGATGCTACGTTCAAATTCATGCTAGTTTTTCAGGACTGCCAACCCTGCCTTCAAGTAAAAAGCTTGAGTTGATAAAAAAAACCCTAGTATCTATGTTTGTACTTGAGTAATGAATGTGAATACTTTGACACCTCTGTAGCTAAAGGAAAAAAGAAAACAGTTTTACTTTCACAACTTTTCTGTGTCTTTCTGTGTATGTTGGGATATCTGTCCTCTTAACTTCCGTTGTGGCTACACTTCAGTTGTGTTGTTGCTCTTGCATTTGTGTTGTTGTGTTTGCAAATCGGCTGACACCTACCGGCCACCGTACTGTCTGTTTTTGAGCTTTTTTTTTGTTTGTTTAAACTTGTAGATGGTTTTTAAGAGAGAAAGTACCAGAAAGTTTGGTCTGCAAGAACAAAAGATTTGTCCTTCAAGGAGCAATGCTTGGTCTTTGTTATGTGTCTTTTTAAAGCCACTACTTTAGCGAGAAAGGAAGCATTGAAAATAGAAAGTCAGTGAATTGAATTGAAAATCTTTAACGTGCCCTAAGGGCAATTTGATTTGCAACAGGAGTTAAAACACACACTCTTACAACTCAAGCATGGTGAAAAAGCTTAAAAACAAGTATAGTACAATATAAATGAATAGATAAATACAGAGTCAGAGCATTTCACTGGTGCGTCATTTCAATCAGACTCGCTACAATCAGCCTGCTTAAAAAAACAATGGACACTGGGACAAATAATTTAAGATATCTGTTCAAATTGGCCTTTCAGATAAAAGTTTACGTTCTCTTATGGGAGAAGCTCAAACTCTGTCAAGAGTTGAGATCATTTAGACTAAAGCTGATGTTTTTTTATGGCAGAGTTTAACAATATTCCTCAGCCTGTTTTTGGTAGAGATGCTGAGGTTACAAATAGATCATTGCAAAGGTTAAATAGACTTAATAAAGGAAGAATAAAGTATTTTAAGGAGCTTTTTGTCAAAACTGAAACATCTCAGTTTCGTCAGATAAAACAACCTCTGATTTTTCTTTCTGATAATAGCATAGATGTTGTTATTTATATTATTATTTTTATATTATTATTATTATTTATATTATTTATTTTTATTATTATTATTTTATTATTATTTATGCTATTATTATTATTTTATTTATTATTTATATTATATTATATTATTTATTATTTATATTATTATTAACTCAGATCTGAGTTGGGCTCAAAAGACAGTTTGTCACTAAAGGTACACATTACGGCGTTGTAGCCTGAAGTCAAACCAGCAACTGTCGGGATGAAGACTATCAGCTTTGTACATGGGGCACACGCTAACTGCTGCCCCAACAAGACTCTTGTTTGCACAAGAATCGTATCTAAAGTGTGAAACACTTAGTGTTTTTCAAGGGAAAGCATCATTTCTGAGTTGTTGCACACTGGAACGTCTAAACTGTGGCACAAGGGTAGAGAGTTTCATGAATGATGCATGTGAAGGACACGTCTGCACACAAACACACAGGCAGCCAGAAGTGTGTCCAGATAAAACTCTCCACTAACAGTACTGCTAACGCTGCTGAAAACCTCAGCGCTGACATTTTCCCTGGTGTTGGTGAAGCGGGGAGGAGGGGCACCAGCTGTCCGCCCCTCATTATGAGCTGTTTGGTGAGTTGGAGATGAGTTGGAGATGTCAGAAGGGCTACCTGTTAGGGCTCAGCAGCTCTGGGTGGCTGACGGACTCCCTCAGGGCTGACCAGATGGCAGCTAGTCCTCACTGGCCCCGCGTCAGGTGCTGGGGTTCATGAGGCCACATTATACACACAATCATGCTCTGTGCAGTAAAAACACACATGCCTGCAGACGAACTAACATGTGCTTTAAACATGAGATGGGGACATGGGCATTAATGGTTCCAGGAATAGAAACAGGAACACAAGGCTGGATGGATGTAGTCACATATAGTCATGTATCTTGTTTATGGTGTGACTTTTGGCCAGGAATCAAAATCAAATCTGATTTCATGTAGAGATCTGAAATCAAAGCTCTTCTGTTTAAAATCTCCACTGACAGTTGCAGTTCCACAAGTGGCCACTTGAGGCAGAAACAAACTTTAACTGCATAAATAGACATGTTTACAGCCTAACACAGAAAAAAAATTAGACTAAAGAGCTATTTCAATGTTCTACTGAAGAGTTATTGATTAGGGAAAGCCAAATCTTTGAATTTCTACCAGACTTTGACAAAGTTCCAAACAAAGCCCCAGTTTCTTATTCATCTTTTTCAGGGTCTTTATACTTCTGCGCTAATATTTAACAACTATTCCTCAAACATTTTTACTTGGTAAAATAAAGGTCAAATAAATAATAGGCCAATATGATGCTAGTGGGCCAAAAGACTGAGTAATTCCTTATTTATGAAACCTGTACCAAAGGATAAAGCCACAAGATGCTCCATGTTATTTATTTCTGTACAGGTGGCCGCTGCTCTTCTGATAGCCTGGCTAAGGACTAAAATGATGAGATTATTCCTATAAATTTACTTTTCTTTCTTTAACATGGCCCCAATCCTCCATGGTATAATAGAAACAAAATTTGATAAGTAGTAATAAAAACTAACATGTAGGCCTACATTAAGACCAACACAAATGCAAAGCCACAACACAACGTCAGTACAGCCACAATAGAAATAGAAGAGGTCGGTTGTCCTAGACACAGAAAAGTTTTATAAGTCAGTAAATGATTGTTTTTTTTTTTTGTTTGTTTGTTTGTTTTTTTACTTCAGCTATGATAAATATAGCTTCATAGGGGTCTCACCTTGTGATATCCTTCGTTGTACTTATATTTATGTTTACTGGTAATGTGTCCTCATATATCAAAGGGGCCTTGAGGAGCTATTGTCAGCGCCCATATAAATTATCCCGAAATGCTACTTTGTAGCTTCCCGATCAGGTTGAGCATGTACATCTAAGTTTCTATGACAACACCACGCTGTAAAAACTCAAAAGTGAGGAGAAAGATCTGTGTTTTTCTCTGCTGAAAATGATTTCTGTGATTAATTTTGTAGTGATGGTGGACACTGGAGCCTAACTGTCAGACAGAAAAAGACAGAAGAGCAGAAGAAAGATAAACTGGAGAGTGATAGAGCACGAGCTAAAGGCTAACACAGGAGCTAAAGTGTTTGTGCTAATGTTGATTCCAACTCACAGTCAGCAGTTATTCTGCAGTGGTCTGTTCAAACTTGAGAGTCTATCAATAAAATGAAGAGTGAGGTTAGTAGTGAATGAGATTTGGACGGCCACTAAACTACTGTATGAATTGACAGTTTGCTTGTTGTCACGTTAGCCTACGGATATGTCAGAGCACCAGGCTACCGATAGCACCACACATAGCCGTACTGAGGTATGGCACAAACTTACGTTTGCTTGTTGTCACAGCGCTACGTAACAGTACTGATAAATACCTTACCTCGTCGCGTTGTATCTGGTAAAAAATTGACTTGAACAAAGAAAATTAGTTCCAAAAGAAACACACGCTTAGTTAAAAGTCACATTTGTACGATAGTTTACATGAAGGTGGCAAGGTAGTCCAGCTCAAACAGATCCTCTGCATAGCATCTTTAAGCCATATCAATCAGTCACAAGGTTAGCATCATAGCTAACAATGTTCATCTGGGGGTTGACAGTTAGCACGGTCTCTCTTAGCTCCAAAACACAAGTGATCAAAAGACATTTTTATGCTGCTCACAGTTTTAATTTGAAGTTTAAAGAACGCTACTCTGTCTGAATGAATGGAGCTTTCCTTTAACGAAGTGTGTATGTTATGATGATATAAGTTGTAAAGGGGTCTAGAACATGGTCGCCTTGAATGAAGGCTGAGGGCCTAAACTCTGAGTTTATCTTTATTGCTGCTTCGCCCTCGTTGCACTTAAGATCCACGAAACCAACAATGAAAAGACCCAATGCTTTAAACAGGATGTGAAACCAGCAGGAGACATTACTCCAGCTCTGTCCATCACACAGTCAGTGGTTAAAGTGCTGTCCATCTTCACATACAAGCCTATTTTTCTATCAGTGAAGAGCTGAAAGCTTTCATTACGTCAGTAAAAGTAAATACCAAGAACATGATGACTCAAACTTGAGTGAATGACACAAAGCAGATTCACAGGAGACAGCGCGCCTCCTGCGAGTGGAGCTGAATTATAGATTTAGTGCAGATTTTCAAGGGCAATCATAGTCGAGAATTAGTTTCCACACAGCTCTGTAACCTCCTGTTATCATTTCCTGAAGAGCTGCTCTCACGTACTTCAGTCTCCCTTGAAAACTCTGCCGTGAGAGGAGAAATCACAGGTTAGCTGCACGAATGAAGAAGATCTGAGGCTGCAGAAAGAGTAGATCTCTCAGAAATAATTCCTTAGATGGCTTGAACTGAAGTGTGCTGCTCATATGTTCCTTTACGGCATAGATGACGCTGCTGTCTCACTTCGTCCTCTCCTTTCTCTTTGGTTCGTCTTGAATTTTGATCATTTTCTTTGTCTGAAAGTGATTTGTCTGTCAGCAGATTTATAGAGGTTAGTCAACATTATTAAAAAGGCAAACTTGTTGCTTTGTAGGGCTTTGAAATCTGTAAAAGGTTGATAAATTGCTTTCATATCTGATAAAGAAAAATTTCTGGAAGACGTTAAAAGTCTTAATAGAAAGACACAGTTTACTGAGCAACAGTCAGTATGGATTCAGATCAACCCACTCAACATCACTGGATTTAACAGAACTCATAGAAAATATTACAGATTCAATAGATAAAATATGCAGCAGGAGTCTTTATTGATCAAAAATACGAAATAAAAAAAAAGCATTTGTTACCATTAACCATATTAATTCATAAATTTGAACAGTATGGAATCAGGGGAGTAGTTTTGAATTGGGTAAAAAGTTATTTAGAAAGCAGACTGTCTGGATATTGTGTGTGGTGTCCCACAGGGATCAGTACTGGGACCTCGGTTATTTCTCTTTTATATTGATAATGTTTGTCAAGTGTCAATATATATATATATATATATATATATATATATATATATATATATATATATATATATATATATATATATATATATATATATATATATATATATATATATATATATTGTTTGCTGATGACACAAGCATTTTCTGTTCTGGTGAAAACCTGAAAACAACTTGTGGATACAGAATTAAATAAAAATAAAATATGGTTTGACAAAAACAAAGTATCACTAAATCGTATCAAAACAAAAATGATGATATTTGGAAAGCAACCTCTGGTCTAGGAATATGAGACAATGCGGAAGTGCTAAAATCTGCTGTTTCTTGAGTGTTCGCTTGAGGCTGGCTCCAGAAGTACCAGAAGTCACATACACACCAATCCAAAAAAAGCTGTTTTCAAAGCAGAAATTAACCTATTTACAGCCCCGTTCAAAAAACGTCTCTTGTCTGAGTCGCTAATTTTACCACCTGCTCCCACTGTACGGGGGTGAATTTTTTTTTAACTCGGCTTTTCGGAGGATATTAAGATCGCGAGCTCCCCCAATATGAGGCACAGCTGAGGATCACATGACCGAAAGGTGCCCTATAGCTGTACGTGAAGCTCTAGCCACTACCAATATGGCCACTATAGCCGATGTGCTTCATTCACCATTTAAGAAACAGACGGGTGATGTCGGTGAGACTACGTCCATGTTTATACAGTCTATGAAAAAAACACAGTAAAGTACAGGTTTGAATAGAGGGTGTGGGCATTGAAAAACTAAATGAAAATAAATTTCTGAGTGATAATAGATGAGAAAACCAACCAGAAACCTCACATTACATACTTAAAAAAAAATATATATATCAAGTGTTTTTGTCTTATTTCAGGTAAAAATTGTCCTGTTATACTTGACATGAGCCACATTCAACTTATCAGTCTACAAACAATCCAGACCTCATTTTTGTCTTTAAATAACTGAAAACAAGACATTTTTTCTGGACTGGTCAGGTGAATGTGGCTCAAACTAAGTCTAAAAAGAGATTTTTACAGAAAATAAAACAAAAACACATGATAAGATTTCAGTTTTTTTTTCTTTAATTGTAATTACTCTCTGTTTGAATTGTCATATACAGACCTGATCAAAATCTTAATTTTGGCTTTAATAACGTGTGGTCATTAACTTTTGATTAGGTGATAAATAACTTATTTAGGATTTTTTTGTTTGTTTGTTTTTTAATTTCAAGTTCCAAATGTTTTGTGTCACACTCCCCCTTCTTGCTTTTGTACATTGTAGCTCTACTTTAAACCTCATTAAGATCCAAATGTGCAAAACGCATATTCTAGCAATTTTTCAACTGGTCTTAAGATTTTGATCAGGACTGTACATAAAAATAAAGTAATTCATTCATTCACTTTTGACATTTAAAGTCATGGATTGTAGCCCCTGTTAGGTTGGTAGTCCCTCTCCATTCTGCTGCTCTGAAATGAACTCTAACCTTCTCAAACCCTATTTAGAGTCTCACACACAGCCTGGATGTGTTCATTAAGATTATTACCCCGTTGCTTCGAGCTTCTCTCACAGGCAGGACCAGCCTGCAGCCGGCCAGATGCAATCTACTTCATGAAAATTACCATAACAACACAAATCTGCAGAGGGGGACGTGCATGCAAATGAAACGGCAATGAAAGAAGACCGCAGGCCCAATCAAGCTGTCATAACACAGAGAATAATAACAACTGGAGGCCATTAAAACCTTTCAATCCGAACGGTTACACCTCACTGTGCAGAGAATAGGACTGAGAGGCTCTCATATCCCTCATTTCGCCTAAGCAGTCACATATTCACTCAGGTTTTTATCCAGCGCACATCCATCATCTGTAGATTATAATGAGACATTCATCAAGAAGAGTCTGATGCTAGAAAACAATTACCCAGCTCTGTGCTGTTGGTTACGGCTTAAATCTCACATTTTCTGTTGTCCATAGAAATGTTTTCAGGTCCATTTATGATTTAAAAGAAAAGTGAAAATAGCTGCGTCTTGGATTGATTGATGATTAGTTTTGTGTTAACACAGACTCCTGTAGCTGTCAACAAAGACTCATAAAGCTCATCCCCCCAAGGTTTCACTCAAACATGGGTAACATTTCCCGTCCTTGAGACAAATGTGAATGCCTGCTATGTTAATTTATTGCAAAGCTGGGTTTAGTATTCTGAAATCAGAGCAACATTACATGGCATAAATTTTTTAGTAAGATGTTTGTGTTTATGGGAAATTCAAGAAAAGAGTTGACAGCAGGAACAAGTGGGACCCAGCACAGATTTCAAAGTAGGGCTGAGTACTGGCAAAAACCTCACGATACACATCACGATACTTGGGTCACGGTACAATGATGTCACGATATTGTGATATTCTGCACAGGTAACTACTTCATTAAAAACAACTTTAATATTCTATTGAGATGCAATGTGTCATACATACACTTAGCTTGAAAGCATCAAGTGTATCAAGTTTGTCACTTTAACTACTGAGAAATTAAACTAATACTGCAAATAAAAAAAGATGTGGTCGCTTGGTGAAACTGATAAAAGTCACTTGGTGTAACCAATCTTAATTTAAAAATAAAACAAATATTGTGCAAAACAAGACTATGATTATCATTTTATCGGTGTACTACACTGTAAAAAATAAACTTCAAATGATAATAAACTAACTGACCCAAAAATAGAGAGAAAACAATGTTTACGGCATCAAAACCCACATCATCAAATTAAGGAGCAAAATATTTTAATAGACTTTGAGATTATATTTATTATACAGTTTATGGGCAGCATACAGAGGCGTACACTTAAATATGAATTTTTATTTTAACAAAAATATTGACATTAAGAATTGAAATATCAATATTTTATTACAGGTCAAAGTATTGTGACATATTGCCGTAACAATATTTTTTCACACCTCTATTTCAGAGCTCAAACATGGTTCAAAATCAGGGCTTGTATGCATGACAGGCCATTAGCGGGGAAAACTGATCGTTTGTAGTAAAGGCGAAAAAAAAAAGTTGATTAGCGGTATGCATGAACCAGGTTAACGGCCCCGTTTGGCTGTTTAAAGGGGAACATCGTGTGATTCATTTTAGACTAAATATGCAAAGACAGTGGACAATCCTTTGGAAGGGTGGCAATGTGTAGTTATACAGCAACTTTAAATTTAGGAGAAACAACATTTTTCAGTGAACAGATGTACGATGGCGTATTAGGGCCACTAGAGAAATAAGAAAATAAGTAAATTTTCGAGAAAAAAACTCAAATTTTTGAGTTTCTAAAGTCGCAAATTTCCGACTTTAGAAACTCAAAAATTTGGAAGTTCATTAAGCTGAAAATTTACGACTTAATAAACTAGTAAATTTCAGATTTTACTTTGGAGTTGATCTCAGCAATAAGGAGATACTACTGGTTTTAGCCCAGAGTCATTGCATTCTTACGGGCTCCGAAAAGACGTTGTCGTGCCATGGGGCTGTTCAGATACGGGAATATAGAATAGAACTTTATTAGTCATTGCAACAAGTAAAACAAAATTGCAAACATATAGATGGTTCTCTGAGCTATACAGATGGGGTGTTTGGTTCAACAGGACACGAACGAAAGAGCAAGTCATTGAACTTTCCTCCTCAGGAGCATTTTATTAAAGGAATGAAAAAAAGTAAACAGCCAATCTCGCGCTTCTGCAGCGGAGACCAGAGCAATCGTTTACAGTCCACTCTGACTTCTCAGTAGATCACAGATGAACAAATAGATCGTACAAAGACACATGAAAACATCTGACATCTCCCATATCTGTCACAAAACAACCTTCGATTTTACAGTTTTTCAACTTAGCTTTTTTCAGCTTGTCTGCATCTCTCAAGCGTGGCATCCCCTGCGCCTGTGCATCAACTGACACTCAGGACTTGTCATAAACAAGTAAATTTACGACTTTACAAGGTCGTAAATTTGTGACTTTTTTAACTCGCAAATTTACTAGTTTATTAAGTCGTACATTTTCCACTTAATGAACCTGCATGTTTTTGAGTTTCCAAAGTCGAAAATTTGCGACTTTAGAAACTTAAAAATTTTGAGTTTTTTCTCGAAAATTTGTTTATTTATTTTATTTCTTTAGTGGCCCTAATACGCCGTCCTACAGATGAGATAAGAGAGACAATCGAAGTCTCAAACCGGCAAGGCTCCCTGGCGTCAGTTTTACAAGTGTGGTTAGCTCTTTGCTTACATCAGAGTCCTTCCAAGATATGTTGGAGTTTATAAGCTGCTTTAAAAGTTATAAATGGAGGTACTGGGGCATTTCTGTGGTGCTTGTCCCTCAAAGCAACTTTCATATAACTGATTTTATTAATGAGGTTTTCTGCTGTGGCTCAGAAACACCACAGACATTTACTCTGGTCAAGGTCGACAAACTTTCTCTTTCTCTTTGTTCACCTGATTGACTCACTGATAACAGCTGTTCGTCCATGTATATTCTAGGAACATAATCTCCATTTCTCCAGCTAAAAAAATGTTTTTCTTGATCTTAACTCAGTCACACAGTTTTAGCTCACCAGGTTTACCGCTGTGAAAGAGTGGTAGACATGCACAGTACTGGGTAATTATGACATTATCTGCACCTGCGTCTCTGTCATAGTGTAATTACTTAACAGGCTGATTATTTGCAGTCGTGCATGTGGCTAAGGTCGCATCCAAACGGGCCGTTCCATAACAGAACGTTAGCACTAATGATCCCGTTTGTTTAATTTTTTGGCTAGGCGCTACCCAAGTAGCTGCCTGTTGCAGCAGCTCTCTCGTCTTGTCCATTTCTTGTAATTTTTTTGTCTCTTTTTCGTCATCTTTGTATTTGGAGTGGATCATCACTTTGTTTGGTTCATTGTCGGTCATGGACACCAAACTTTTTGTGGCTTCGGCGATATTTTTACTACTTTTCTCCTGTGTTTGTCTGGAGATCCTACATGTAACCATGGCTGCATTGTTTACATGCAAAATTAGCTGTTAGCAGCCTGTAGCATGTCAATGCTAACTAGTGTAGGGCTTGATGATTTCCCTCGAGCTGAGGAGGAGGAGGTGAGGACGACGTGCTGGTTCTCGGATGTGAGCTGGGAGGTGACGACATGGACCTGTCCTTCCATCCATGGTTTTTGGGAACGTGGGATCTAGCCCCGGGGGATAGACGAGCTAGCTGTGCTAACCCAGCGGCATCGTGCTGTTCATGGACGTGGCTGACAGAGCTGACATCGGACGCCGGCGCCACATTGGAGGAGCTTCGCCTGCTGTGAGCAGACAGGATCCAGGAGACAGAGACTGAACAGACTTCTGGGGAGGCTCAGTCCTGGACCCTGTGGAGGTGTAGACTGGCTGGGCTGGAGAGTGGTGGACAGGATGTCGTCATCTAATTTCTTATGGACTTTTTTGCACTTTCTATACTCTTTCTTACTTTTGTTTTCTTAAATGCTGCGGTGACTCCTGAATTTCCCCTCGGGGATAAATAAAGTATTTTCTATTTCTATTTCTATTTCTAATGACTGAACGTGCAGAAGGGCCCTGATCTGAAACATAATTTTAACCATTTTCAATCAGTGAAAATAAAACAGATAAAAATGAAACAAAAGAAGTTTAAAAGCTTCATGCTTTTTAAGTAGCATGAGGATTTTAATGAGGATGAAAAAATAAATCTAATCTGGAGAAAAGGAAACAACTAAAAAACTTTTTATCCTAAACTACAGGACAAACTGAAAAACTCAACTTTTGATGTGGAAAAATAATGATGTCTAAGCTGTAGCGGCTTGATAGATCTGAGTCATAACAGGATGATCATCTGTATTGTGAAAGTATTTGTTGTAATTTTTCAAACGAGACTCTTTGACTGTGATTCATCAGCCAGCCTTTAATTATTTCCCCGGGGAAATTAATCTGGAGTATTGGAGCGCTGATGCTTTGCCTTAATCTGATTACATCAATCAATTCTTCTGTCAGACAGCTGCTCTTACATTCAGACTCCTTCATACATTGTTCATCGTAATTATTTTAAACTCACACTTCAGTCATATTCACAGAAACATAAACTTATATCTAAACAAAAACAGAAATAATTCACAAACAATAGTCTGTGCTGTAAGGAGCAGTGGACCAGGTGAACTTCGTTACTACTGAGTGACCTCACCTAGAAACAATAAGAGAGGAGGGAAAACAAAGAAACAAGCAGCCGTAACAAAAGAAATCAAACTTTTCAGCCACAAAACTTAAATAACCTGACATCTGAGTCTGTATCTTCTTCTTTCCTCAGTTCCTTCCATGAAATTTTCTTTTCTGTCGTCAGCACGCCTCTGTCTGTTTTTGTGTTTACACCCCAACTCAATAACATTTGGATGAAATTGCGGCGCCAAAATTCATCTATTACATTGAATACACCCGATTCACTCACCACTTAAAGTGTAACAGACATGTTTTGTACACTCACGGATAAATAGAAAACAACTGCAAACAAGTGAATACAAAAGAAAAAAAAAACAGAGAATCTTACATTATATTTGTGTAAAGGGTAGAGATCGTTGTTGCAACAGAAGTTTTACAAAACTAATCCTGTGAGAGTTGAGCAGCAGGGGGTTGTGTAAAATGTTCACGTGTATCAAGTGAAAAACATGATCCATCTTCTCTGGATCATGTTTATATGCTGTTTCCTCTTTGCATGGTCTGGTTTTACTCAAGCAAACTGCTTTTTTTAGATGTGATTTGGAGTTACTGCAGTGAATTCCACTACAGAGTCATGTCTGTTCTCAATGCAGTGCCACCTGAAAGCCCAGATTGTAAGCGCTGGCTGAATTTCAGGCCTTGTACACATGTAGCCAGGTATTTTCAAAAACAAATATCCCACCCTCATTCACTTTTAAAGAATACTTTTTTCCACACGCACCGGGAATTTCCTCCAATTAGTGCAGCTTGACGCATACCAAACCCATAAGTGGCAGTGTTTTTACTGTCCAATCAGAATGAACCCCTATCATTCGACTGGGATGTTTGAGACCAAAAACTCTGTTTGCTGCCATCTACGTGAAACCATGAAACCGGGGTTTTCCAAAATCTTCACTTTGGCAGCTGTTTTAGTGACGTAAAACTGTGGTTTTATGTGGATGACACGCTTAACTATGTATAAATAAAAAATAGGGGTACCCCAGATACCCGGCTACCCTGAGCCAGACTCAACTGAGATCACCTGGAAAATGGTTGAGTCATTGAGTCTACAAGGGCTCAAAATGAAAAACCCAGGTCAGGACAGCACTTTTTCTTACATAACCTGCCTGTCATCATGTAGCCCACCTGAGCAGCAGTATGAATTGCTAATAAATAGAGGTAGACCGATATATCGGCCGGCCGATATATCGGGCCGATATTTGGACATTTGTCTCTATCGGCCATCGGCCGCATTTTCTTTTAAAAAGCCGATTTTTGATCCGTTGTATAAAATGACGCAATTTTTGATCAGGCACAAAAAAGATGAGCACCTCAAACTTGTGGAACCACTTGGATACATTACATACTTTTGTTCAAATTATATTAATAAGTTTAAATTTCTTTTTTTGACATTTTAAGAAGAGTGTGAATGTTTACTACTGCTTGTTACATTGTGTGTTTACTCAAACAAAATATTTCATTGTTTTGAAAGCTGAATAAATGTTCAGAGGACTGGACACGACTTGTTGTAATAGATTTCTTTTAGTTGCTTAGAAATTGCCGCGTATCACAAAAATGTGATAAATATATATTTATTTAACAATCGGCCTGAATATCAAATTGGAAAAATCGACTATGCATATCCGCATCGGCTGCCCAAATTTGGAAAGCATCGGCATCGGCATCGGCATCGGCCCCCAAAAAACCCATATCGGTCGACCTCTACTAATAAACATTTACTTTAAGATAAGACATTTTCACCAATACAACATAAGTCAAAAGAGTTTATCCACAAAACTGAAAGAAAAATCTGAATAAACTGTATATTCAGTTTGTATAAAGATATAAAGACATGGGCAGATTAAGGCTGTTTCACACTCTGTATTTTTTATTCTCAAAAGTAAGCAGACTTATACTTATGAAGCATCACCGTTAGTTTTCATTTCTGTGGTTCTTGCTGTGTTTGTGGGCTTCTCCTCAAAACCGTGAGTGCAAGATCCCTAATGCGTTTGACAATGTGATGATGGGACAAATTGTGGGAGAACAGGTACGCACCTCAAAGACAGAAAGTGTGTGATAGTGGACTTGAGATTCGACCATACAGGTTTTTGGCCTTGTCCCTTTTGTGCTGAGATTTCTCCAGATCGTCTGAATGTTTGAAAGACTTAACATCCTGTAGATAATGAAGTCCTCAAAGTCTTTGCAGTATGACTCCTAGGACGAACAATGAATTCTTGATCTATTTGCTCACACAGAGGGTTTCCATGCTAGCATGGCTCTGTGTACATTCCAGTTCCCAAAACCCAATTTTGAACCAGCAGGAACTTAACCCAAAATTGGTTCAAAACCAAAAAAAAAAGGGTTGGTTCCACCTTTGCAAACTGTGACATCATCAATGGGCATGTCATATTCTGTTTGGATAAAATGAGCAGGAAGTCGACAAAGTAGAGAAAATAGAGGAAAAGGAGAGCATGCAGTATACTTTTTTTTTACACCTCTTAGGGATAGGTACCTTTCACATTTGAAACAATACGGGTACAGATTCCCGGTACCTGGCAATCGGTATCAGTACTGAGGGGTACTTTTGTGTGTGTTAATGTGGTAATAAATATTAATTTGTTTCATGATAAAATCTCAAAGTTTTTCAATTTAACATATTTATCAGTTTATAAACTTGCAATGCAGTGTTCATGTCCGGTATGGAAAATTGCCTACTCTTCCACTTCCTCACAGTCACAAGGATGTGTTTAGGTGCCTAAACATGGTACCGTTTGGTTTTACGTGAATCGGAGGATAGAATTTGGTCGGTACCGATAAATGTACCTAATTTGATACCCAGCCCTACTTCTGGTGTTGCTTTATATTCAAAGAATAATATTTATTGACAGTCATGTTTGTGTTATTGATGTGTCTTTTTTTTACATTTTATAATAAGAAAGACATGGCACTGTTTTGTACATTTTTTCTGTTTTTATTGTCAATTTTGTTTTAAAAGGCATTGAAAAAGCAGAAACTAAATCAAAACTCACTCGAAATTAATGTACTGTCCTTCATACTATCCACCCAAGTAACAAGGACTAACATCCTCCCACTTATATTAACTATTGAGCTTCTTCCTGTCCTTACTTCAGAGAGACTTCCTGAATGTATTTAAAAACACCTTTTCATCCTGAGAGTGTGTAAGATCCACTACCTTGTCCAAACAGAGCTCAGGTGTTTTACAGTCCCAGTCTGAGCTCTCTTCACACTCAAGACATATTCAATGAAGCTCCAGATCATGACTCTGCGTCTTTCTTTATTCACCAATTCCTGACACAGAGGAGATGTGGAGCAAAGTTTTCTGCCTCTCTGAATCGTTTAATAACCCCCTTCGTCTGCTGATTGGAGTCGGTGTAAATTGACCCTTTCCTCTGCTGCGGCGGTGTGTAAATGAAGTCCTCTGATGTGTTTACGCGAGCTCACTGTTTATCATCACTTTATTACCCTCATTGGCTCTGAGGGTGTTCGGCCTCCCGTCACAGGAGGAGGGGAGGGAGAGAGTCAGAGCCAACTGTGTGTGAATGTGATATGAAAACACACACTTCACTCATCAGTCGTGCATTTTCATCAGCTGACATTTTCTGACATTTTGTGCCTTCCGCCTTATACAAGCGCTTATAATGCAACAAATCAATACGGCAGATATTGAGCTCACCGAGCAGATGAAGAGGAGCAGAGACGGTTTTTAATGATGTGAGTTGATATCGATTTAATCTAAGTATCTGTGGAATATTTACAGCCACATTTAGAGTGTTCTCTTCACTTTATGATCACCTTAATTTTCCTTTGTAATAGTTTAAAGATTGCATGTTTTAATACAGATGTGTTGGCCGTAATCTCTTTACGCTAAAGAAGGTAAACCAGAAGTATTGGTAGCATCCACACACAGCAGGAAATTGATCTCTAGGGCTTAGTTCAAAGAGGAAACATGGACAGCACATCAGCTCTCTTAAAGTGAGGTCAAAATACTCAGAGCTCCCTCTGCTGACTGGACTCAATACAGGTCATAAAGAGGGCCTCCTTCATGTTTAAAGAGGGTGATGGGACAATCTAGAAAGTGGGTTTTAAAGATGTTACGGCTAATGTTCACTACAAAAAAAAAAAAAAAAAAAAACACTGAGGAGAAGATGGGGAAAATGTCTAACTTTAACAGCAACCTATCCAGTATGCACCCAGAGAAGTGAGGAGATGGGGATGTTAGTGTTAGTGCTGATTTATGCTTGATGCATCCGCGCGTTGTCTGCGCAGCTTCGCGCGGATGAATGACATCATTTTCGCACCTATGCCCCCTTGCACGGTGCTTTCCAGGCAGAATATTTCAGCGCTGCGCACACTCGAAAATTTCTAACCTGCTGGACAGAGACGCAGGGACAAGATGGCGGACGAACAGGATCTCCTAGTTGCGGGAATCTATGTGACTCTTCACACAGAGGTCACTGTGATAATCTCAGTGGTAAATAATTCATGGCATGACATTGCAGTCACTTGTAGCAGTGAAGAGGAATCGGTTTAAAAGAACCTGGAAAAGGCAAACTTCTTTGATTCTTATTTAGTACTCTGGTGAACGTATATTTGTGATACACCGCCCCCTGCAGTTTGGGAAAAGACACAGTTTAGGGGTGTTAAAAAGCATAAAAGCCTCACGCATTCTCTCACACAGTTCTCTTGTGTCTGATTTTCATGCAGCCTTTACCTTGAGTGTTGTAAACCTAGTCATAAGCCAGCAGCTAAATAGAACAGAATAGAATAGAAAAGAAAAGAATAGAACTTTATTGTTATAGTAACAAGTACTACAAAATTGAAGTCACAGCAGCAATCAAGAAAACAAAAGTAAGAAAGTGAACAGAAGGTGCAAAAAGGTCCATAAGAAAATAGATGATGACAGCTTGTCCATCATTGTCCAGTTCAGCCAGTCTCCAACTCCACAGGGTCCAGGACTGAGCTTCTTCAGCAGTCTGTTCAGTCTCTGTCTCCTGGATCCTGTCTGCTCACAGCAGGTGAAGCTCTTCCAATGTGGCATTGGTGTCTGGTGTTAGCTCTGTTAGCCATGTCTGTGAATAGCATGATGCTATTCTGCCTTCTGGTATTCCCTCTGTTGCTGGGTTAGCATGGCTGGCTCATCCATCTTATTGGAGATAGATCTTATGTTCCCAATAACAATGAATGGAAGGACAGGTCCATGTCGTCACTTATTAGCTCACACCTGAGAACCAGCACGTCCTCCTCACCACCTCCTCCTCACCTTGTGGGGAAACATCAGGCCTTACACCAGTTAGCATTGACATGCTACAGGCTGCTAACAGCTGATTTCACATGTAAACAATGCAGCCATGGTTACATTTTGGATCTCCAGACAAACACAGGAGCAAAAAATGTAAAAATATCACTGAAGACACAATAAGTTTGGTGTCCATGACCGACAAATGAGCCACACAAAGAAATAATCCACTTCAAATCAGAGGTAGACCGATATATTGGCCGGCCATTATATCGGGCTGATATTTTGACATTTGTCTCTATCGGCCATTGGCGGTATTTTCTTTTAAAGGCGGATTTTTGATCTGTTGTATAAAATGACGCAATTTTTGATCAGGCACAAAAAAGATGAGCACCTCAAACTTGTGGAACCACTTGGATACATTACATACTTTTGTTCAAATTATATCAATAAGTTTAAATTTCTTTTTTGACATTTTAAGAAGAGTGTGAATGTTTACTACTGCTTGTTACATTGTTAACTCAGACAAAATATTTCATTGTTTTGAAAGCTAAACACATGTTCAGAGGACTGGACACGACTTGTTGTAATAGATTTCTTTTAGTTGCTCAGAAATTGCTGCGTTTCACAAAAATGTGATAAATATACATTTATTTAACAATCGGCCTGAATATCACATTGGAAAAATCGACTATGCATATCGGCATCGGCTGCCCAAATTTGGAAAGCATCGGCATCGGCCCCCAAAAAACCCATATCGGTCGACCTCTACTTCAAATACAAAGGATACAAAAAAGAGAGGAAAAAATTACATGAAACGGACAAAGAAGAGAGGCGCCAACCTGTTGGCTATGGCTGAAATATGGCTAAAATTATGAATAAAACTAATTGGCTGGAATAACGACATTAGCCTCTGAAGTCACTCAAACAATGGTTCCGAATGTTTGGTTAAACGGGCTGTGAGGAGTTTCTAAGTGACCTTGCAAAAATCTCCCCTCTAGATTAATGCCTGATTGTAATCCACTTTTTAAAATGAGATTATCTGCACAAATATTACTGTTAATGAGATAAGCAGCAGAACTGAGTATGTGGGTTTGCTACCATGAAAAACTTGCCAAATCTTCTCTGCCGATGCCAAACAGCTCACTTTTTGTGTAATTTCAGATAGCTGATGCTTGTGATAGTAAATAAACATACGTCCTTAACCACACAGCAAAGATCTTATAGGCTGGTTTAATCCAGAGTAAACAGCTTTTTGTGTCAGTTTAAAGCAGACATTCATTTTTATAAAAGGTACAAGGCCTTGGATGCTCTCTACACTTTATCAGCTTTATTTAATCAAATCTGCCCTCACACCAGATGGCGTTTCAGGGTGATTTCCATCACTTTCACTTCTTACACGTTGCCCTTGCATCCTATTGAAGTTTTCACTTTGCCTCCCTCTTTTTGCTCGTTTTATGTCCCTGGCTTCATCATTTCATCTCTGTGCCGAACCTGCTCGCTTGGCTTGAGCATAGACTCACCCTGCTGGGACGTCTACCTGTTCCTGGAGGTCATTCCCTCTGCGAACAGGTGGGCACAACCCAATCAGCCCACTCAGCATTTCCACACACCCTGTGGAGCAGGATGCACAGTTTATGCCAAATCACTCTGGTAACCTGCCCGCTGCACACATTAGAGTCGTGTGTGTGTGTGTGTAAGTCCTTCAGGGAAATGTCAAACTCTGCTTTTGTCTGTTTTTGTTCTGGAGTGAATAACCAAGATTTTTGGGTCTTAAGAGCTCCTGGATTTTGTTACCAAGTAGGACAGTGAGACTTTCCAGCAATCAGGGCACTGGGTTTCTATTTTTAGAGCACTTTCATACTAAGACCAACAACATCAGACTTTTTTATGAGGGAAAAAAAGGCTCGGGAAATCTTGAATATGTTTGACCTTCTTTACTGGAATACATTTGCATCTGGCTTATTGGATGAAAGCAATTTTGCCACGTAAATTGGCATTTTCTTGTCGAAGGAAGATACTGCGTGTGTAAATATTCAGCAGGAGGAGAGTGAACCCTTCCCTTGGGCTGCAAATTAAACGTGGTGGGATATAAAAAATGGGTTTTTCAGAGTAAGATGGAGACTGTTGGTGTGGTCAAAAATGATGAAAATTAAAGAGACTGTCTTCACTCACAGCTTGGTGTCTTCACTGCTGATGTTTAGGGTGGTTGCGCGACAGGAACCTCACAGCAAATTTCAAACAAGATTCTGGTTTAAGTCGTAGAAAAAGAAATGCACCGCAGGCGTCGGGAGTAATGATAATTTTTAAATTGGCTGCTGGAAATGACTGTTGATGAGCCCGGCTGCAGCACACGTCGGACACTGGCTCGGTACTTTGTGCAGCGCTGATTAGATCTCTGCAGGGTTTCTCTCACTTTCAGCCGTATTATTGGATTCTTTCACAATACACAGAGAGGATGAAGCTGGAGCTCAGAATGGAGTTTAATGTGTGGAGCCTCCACCTTGGTGCAGGAAATCATTGCATGGTGGTTGAGCAAATAAAGGAAAGGAGGAAAGAGAGGAAAGGGAGCGTCAGTATCCAGCTCTGGTTACTGGAAAGGTTTCAGAGCAGGGTGTAAAATAAAATGTTATAATCAATCTGCCCCAAATTGATGTTGGTGAACTTTGAGTGTGTGTAATTTTAGGAATCCCTGATCTGAAATAAAGAAGACATTAAAGGCACAGTATGCGATTTTTAGCAGCATTTATCAGAGCCGACTCGGAGTACAAAGAGAAAGAAGAGGATAATTGCTGTACATTAGCTGTACATTTCATGTCATCTGACTTCTCCTCTCTACACTTCCATGTAATAGATGCTTTTTGATTAATTACCAAATGTATTAGCCACAGTATTACTTCTGTAATTTCTGTGAAACACAAGCAAGATTTTAGACAGAAGGAAAACCTAGTTAGTGCGACAAAAGTGCTACAAGTTATTCGGCTGCAGGAGCTGCCATTAAGTGAAATATGTTTTAGCCAACTAACCACAATTAATTGCTGCAAAGATATAGTTCAATCTTCAACAATATTCAGTAATAGTGTTGAAAATTCACTAAGAGCTGAGTCTGAGACCTTCTGACTCATTCTACCCCTGAGGATGAAGAGGAGAAGGGTCAGATTGAGTGTTTCAGTGTTCCCTGAACAGATGAGTCTCCAGACATCTCTTAAAGTAGAAAGGGACTCTGTGGATCATATAAGCTGCGTTTCCACCAAGCAGTACGGGTCGGTTCAGTACGGTTTGGGACGGTTTGGGACAGTTAAGTCTGATCCCGTTTGCGTTTCCACAGCAAACTGCCCTCTCGTGGTGGGTGGTGTGTAAGCCGGATGCCGGAAGCCGCAGCTGGTAAACAATAGCGCGACGCCGTAGCAGCCTACCCCGCTATTAAATTCAACAAAGAAGAAAACGGGAAACAGTATACAAAGAGCACAGATGGAAGACATCCAGCATTTCGTCCTCTCTGTGATTTTCATGTAACTCTCTGTTACAAAGTGCAATCAAGCTTCGTTTCAGAGAAGTCTGTGTGCCGCCAGGAGAAATGCAGCCGCTGTCGGGGTAAGTGACGATTCTTTTGACCAATCAACTGTCTGCAGTGTGTTGCTCCACCTCCTGCAGGTCGGTTCAGTCTGGCACCCATACGAAAGGGTCCCAAAAAAGTGGGACGGCTCGTCTCGGTTTTTAGGGATTATTGGGATCCGATGAGTCAGTGGAAACGCTGCTAAAAGCGCACCGTACCGAGACGAACTGCCCAGACTGCTTGGTGGAAACGCGGCTATAGAGTTAGGTAATTCATTCCACCATTTGGTAAAAACAGAGGAGAAGAGTCTGGCTAGAGATTTGGAGCCGAGCTGGGCTAATTGTAGACCTGGATGAGGGACCCCAGGTAGGAAGGAGCCGTTCTTGTCAATGTTTTGCAAGCCAGAAGAAGAGCTTTGCATTTGATTCAAGCCAGGGATGCAAACAGTTAATCGATTATCAATTAATTGTCGAAAAGAAATTACTTGATCAAAATAAATTTATTGCAATTAATCGCATTTTAAGCTGCAATTCCCCGCCAGTCTGCATCAGGGCGCACTTTGCGCCAGACGTCCTTGACACACATGCGGGAATACAAGAAAAGCAGATCAGCAGCATGGTGGAAGGTAAATAGAGGCAGGTTTCAAAGAGTGGTAAACCTTGCACAGAAATACCTGGCCATTCCTGACACGTCTGTCCCTGCTGAGCAAGTGTTTTCAGCAGCTGGCCTAACAGTGAACAGGCTGCACACAAGGCTCACTCCTGACCAGTGTTTCCCCTACCATTGTGTAGGACCATGAAAGCCGAGTTAATTTTACTTTCCATATAGCTCCAGATCAAAGCAGAAGTGATTCGGTAGCCACAGTTACATGAGGAGTTTTTCGTCTTTACGAACGGAATCTTTCCTAATGACTTTTCTGAAAACAAAAGTAAACATGGAAAGGAATATTCCAATCTCTGGTCTACATGCGCTGAATAGAATAGTAAATGGGGCATCCGCGGAAAAACGTAAACATCACGAGATTTATCAAAGCTAGAGGATGACAGTTTGTTTATCGCGGTGTTGCAATACTCCGTATTGCGAGTTTGTCGTCCGTCCAGTCTTGATATTATGTTCATTTCTTTCAAAGTTTGGATCAAAAACAAACTGTCCGCAGTAGTCCAGTGCTGACGGCTCGCCGCCATTTTTAAAGTTGAGGAACGTCTCTAGTTGCGTCTTACGTCATATCTGAGCATGCGCTGAAAGAACGCACCCTGACAACTTTCCATCTGAGTGGATACACGATACCTCAATCGGTTTGGGGAAAGGAATATTCCACCCCTCTGAAACCGATTAAATGTTTATTCGGATTGGCACTTTTCTTTTGGAATGATTTGTATAAAAAGGTTAAATTCTTTCCATTTGAGCAAATAAACCGAATACAAGCAAAATATTTGGGTCCATGTACACGTGGCTAGTGTTACCTTTCTCATAAATCAGGTCTAAACCTTGTTTTTGTTTTGTTTTTAATTTGACAGACTAAAGAGCCATATCCATCTAATTTACATGACGTGATGTCATTTGTACATCGTCGCGTTCACATTTCTCCTTGCGTTGTTTCGTGCATGGTGAAGTTCTGTCCCAACACGTTGACAGACACACAAACACGTGTGCACATTTTCACACACAGACAAGCTCATTCTGTATTGTAAAAACACAACAAGAAACATCTGCCAGCGCCTTCTCTGTATACATGCAACACTCGCTCTCCTGCCCCCAGCTGTGGACAATGCCACGGCACGGATGTTTTTGCTTTGTTTATGGGCACATCCATTATTTAGTCTTTAGTTGTTCACGGCAGCCTGTTTTATAAATGGTCCTAATCATCCAATTGTGACACCCTAATTTCTTTCCAGAACTTATTTTATATATTTAATTACACTGCTATATAAGAGACAGTGCACTAATTTATTTCAAGTTAAAGTCACCTTCACTTTTGTTCTATTCATGAAAGTACCATTTGAGAAGTTTGTTTTGATTCTAACAGACAGTGCACTTGTTTATCTTCATGTTTCAAGTAGCCTAAAAGAAGCCTTGTCATTGCATTGTTCCATTTGTGAATGTGTTGTTCCCTGCTGTCAGGAAAATAATTCTTAAGGAATATGATTTTCATTTTCTCTTTCATAAGACAGATGGCATTTTTGTAGAAAGGAACCTATTGATTCAGAGGGAAATTCAGCTTCTCAGAAAAATTGTTGCTTATCAATTGAACGTACTCACAGCGAGGCCTGCTAGGGGGAATTGCAGTAGTCCATGCGAGATATCACAAGGGCCTGTACCAGAAGCTGCGTGGCCTCTTGTGTCAGGTAGGGTCTGATCCTCCTGATATTATTGGGGATATCCACAAGACCAAGCAATCAAGGCCACATGAACCTTAAAGTGATACTCCAGGATGGAACAAGTTGGGTCCTATCACAAGGTTTAGGGCAGAAATTACCCCTACAGCAGTGTTTTTGTGCAGCAGAAGCTCAGAGCGCTCGCACCAAACACCCCCTCCCTGCTCCTCTGCCGGTTTCCTCCGCACTCAGACGGGGACATATTTTACTTGACCAAAAACACAAATAAACGGACTCCTACCGAAAAAATCTGATATCGGTCTGCATTCACGCTTTATTCAAAGCAAACGGCAGGTCGTCCTTGCTCTCATAATCACTCATCTTTACGTTGTTATTGCATAATTCGTCCTGGCAGACCACCAGGGTTTGTTTATATCTGGCACGCCGCGCGTGCGAACTGATACACTAAGCGGCGAGCGCCTTGTAGCTAGCTGTGGGTCTGCAGCGGAGGTAGCGCCGATTTACGACACGAAGAGAACTAGAGCCTTATTTAGCGGTGTTTTTGTGTGAAAGTAATGCGCTGAAAATTCTCTAAATCAAGCGTGAATGCAGACCGATATCAGATTTTTTGGTGGGAGTCCGTTTATTTGTGTTTTTGGTCAAGTAAAGTATGGCCCCGTCTGAGTGCAGAGGAAACCTGCAGAGGAGCAGGGAGGGGGTGTTTGGTGCGAGCGCTCTGGGCTTCTGATGCACAAAATCACTGCTGTAGGGGTAATTTCTGCTCTAAACCTTGTGATAGGACCCAACTTGTTCCATCCTGGTGTATCACTGTAAAGGTTTGCTGGGTATCAATGATGACTCCCGGATTTCTGACAGAGTTTGTGGTACAAGTTGATTGGAATCAAGCAGGACCCTGAGGTGTGGTTGAAGTGCGTTTTCTTTTTAATCGCATTCTAAAAAATAAAATCCATTAGCTGGTTTAAAGTCAAAATTATAGAGTGACAAAAACATTCATTAATAAGAAGTGGAATCTAAAGAGTCACACTTTTCTAAATCATAAAGAATACTCAACTGAAGTGCAGATGCTCAAAATGAATTCAAGTACAGTACTTGAGACATGAAGTTCATCATTTTCCACCTCTTAAAGTTTTAAAAGTTCTTCAGAAATTCCTCAGATACTTTTGTGTCTGTTAAACTCAGAAACTTTCATACTTGAGGAACTCATTCTCTCACGGTGAGATGTTGTTTCTGACATCAACAGCTGCACACACTCAGTCTTCATTTCAAACCAGTTTTGATTCCCAATCTTGTGATGAAATGAGGCCTGATGAACAATTTATCCCCTCACTCACTTCATCATAATAACAATAAAAGGCTCTGATGTGAGCAAGGCGTCAAGTTAGACAAATGTTTTTTTTTTAATTAGCGGGAAAAAATGCACGAGAAATGAGTGGATGCACCAAAATAAGCTGTCCAGAAAATCAGGAGTGACTGCTGCATTCTCCGTGGGAAATAAACAACATTTGATGGAGCTGCTGTGTTGATGGAGCAGGTGCCCCATGTATGGAGGCTTCAGACTGTGACACTGATTGAGGAAGTCATCCTCACTTTTCTTGAGCTGTTCTGTCAAAACAAAATGACTTTTCTGCTCTCAACAAAGACGGACGCTTTTCTTCTAGCTCCCTCCTCCCTATCTGCCCTGCTTGTTCTTGGTCTGTCTCTGTCTGAACTATCAGAGCCTCTCTTTGTATCCTATCCAAAACATAAAACCATGGATTTGACCCTCTCTCAACGCAATTCATCAAATTTTCTCAACGAGGAAACTGGGCAAAGGGGGGCCCGCCTGGGCAGCCTGGTATACGATCGACTCCTGGGATACCTAGAGGACCGTATTCCTGTCAATTCCTGTTGTTCCGTTGAGGATGTTGATGATTTCTGCATATTTGGATTTATGATAACAGGCTTTCTGCTGTTTGGACCTGGCGGTTTCCTGATTTATCGCAAACTCCTGAAGACGCAGGCAGCACTTTTGGGTTATAAGCTGCCCGTCACTTAGGGATTGTGCAGGGCTTTCAACACTCAGACTCAAGCGATATGTGAAGTGAATCGCAGGCAGGATGGGATTCCTGGACATCTTCGCAGGATGGATAACAACTTAGAGAGGTTGTCAGCTCGGCTCGGCTGTAATGGGCCACCAAATTAGGTGATTTGGCATGCCACAACATTGACCAGTAGGAACTTTGAGGCAGATGGAAAACAAAAATTTTCAGTGTCTGCCTGACCCAAACAATTTCTATCTCTCTTTCGGCTCCTCCGTGTCGGCCCTGGTAGGCTGATAAGCGCTCTACTCTCCTGGATGGAATGCAGACAGGTGCTCTACCCCCTCCCATCCCCCACCTTTCTCCTGTGAACTTGTCTCTGGATCAGAACTCTTGAGGTCGTCTCCACGGCAATAGCTGTGGCCTTGTTACCATCAGACTGTACGAACACTGTTGAGAACATCTTCTTTGGCTCCGTTAAGCCTAGTTTATGCTTGACGCAGTCACGTGGTCGCATGGTTCGTGCGCCACGAATGACGTCAACGCGCACCTCGCGACAGTTGGGCGCGCTGCGGCTTCGCGTGGTCCTACACCTCCAAAATTTTTAAATGCGTCGCAAGAGCCGCGAGTGGCGCTTCTAGATTTTCAAAATGGACGAAATATAGGGTAGACTTGCTGAGCTGCTACACTCATATGAACATTTATATAATCCATCGTTAAGCAGTCATAAAGACCATTAAATGGTACTGAACTCCTCATCTACAACCCGCATGGGTTTCACGAGCTGGGTGTGTTCCCCATCCAGATGCCTCGCTGCATGCAACAGGCAGACAGACCACCTTCTTCTCCGGCGCTGCTTTTGTCTGCTCAACAACAGTAAACATAATAATTCCTCCTCCTACATTCGTAACTTTTGTGCCGTCATTGTTTTGGTCCCTATGCATGGTCCACGTGACTTCACTTCTTCGTCTTTTGGTTGCTTTTACTGCTTTCCGTAACATTTTTTTCTCTACCGCCCCCTGTCTTTGCGGCAAATATTACAACGGAGAATGCACCAAGCATAAATGCCACTGCGCTCTATTGAGGTGCACGCGCCACCCGTGAACCGAGCCAGGAGAAAGTATAACTAGCCTTTTACAGTTTAGCTGCAGAGGGTTGATGCACATGTGCCCCAGTAAGGCTGCATGTGCGTCCCTCAGTGGCCGAGCAGTGACATTTGTGCAAGTCTTCGAGTTTATGTTTGTCTTTATCATGTGCTTATATGCTGAGGTGTTTTTTTTCTTGATCTCAAACTACGCCCCCTGTTGGCAATAGTCTGAAATTGACCCTTTTTTTCCCCTGTCTTCTCCCAATGTTGTTTTTTCATATCTATTGCAAAAGGGGCGCTGGGTGGCTGGCAGCTCCTCGGTTGATCCCATTTCTGTGTTTTCTTATATGTCTTGAAAGAGATGTAACTGAAGTGAAATTTCCCCTCAGGGATAAATAAAGTATTTTCATTCTGATTCTGAAAAAAAGTCCAAAAATAATCTGAAAAGGGCAAATATATTGGAGGAGTTTTTTTCACCATCATCTCTCTGTCATCCATCAAAAGAGGCAGCTCTTTCGTCGCGTATTGGACACTTCACCTTGAATGCATTAGAGAATAAATCCCGCTGATGGACACTCTGTTAATGAGGCTTTCATTACTCAAAATCACCTCCAAATAATCATTTATTTAATATAATGAAACGTCTGTCAGAGTCAATCCTGGAGCCAGGAAAAGCAAACACATTCACACACATGCACGTCTTTGTATGTCAATTTCAGCACCACGGACAGCTGCACTCACTCATCTCCCTCCACACTGCGTTTTGAAATTGCCCGTCCAAAGCAATCACCGAAGTTTTGATGAGTATATATCAGCACCTGCAAACTTCTGATTTAACCACAGAATGCTCTCGGACTGGAGACAACACACACACCCGAGGCAGAATCCACATTTCCCCTCGCAGTAAAATAATTACAGCTCTGACAGGCCTGTCCGGCGTCCGTATCAGACTATCATCCCTGCTGCACTTCCTTATCTGGTTTGTCATTTGAATTAGGCGCTGCACATTTCCAGAGGTGAGCTGAGGCTTGTGTTAGCTGTCACCGCAGGAGAGATGATGACCCGCACAACATGCTCCACTGAAAGCCTTAATAAGTCGAGCTCGGCTCCAGCGCCGAGGAAGATCTGCAATATCAACCATCTGATCAGCAGGTCAGCCGGGATTTGTATCTCGGGTCTGGTCTGATGAATGAATCATTTCCTCTCATCTCCCGCTCAAAACACACTGTGTCAAAAGGCTGGATTGTGGAGGATATCAAATAGAGACGGGGATGTGAAGGGAGGAGACAGCGCTGTCATGAATTTATCAAAACCCTCTTCTGGGGGAGACATGTTGAAGGGGAAAGGAAAATGTTTTTATTCGGGATGTCTTCAAAGTTGTCATTTCCAGGCACTGATGCATTATTTGAGAAAAATGACGATTTAACTTTGTAACACCGCTTTCTGTCTTTGTCTCTGTCTCACCTCTGGCTTCATTTATTTTAATTGGGACCTTGAAGTAATTGCCCCTCATTCAGAGCAGCTGAGTGGTTTTATTTGAGTGTGACAGCCACCTCCGGTAAATATGTTGGCCACGGCTCAGGATGGTTTTGTCCTGACTCCCTTTATGAGAAAAAACTCCTTCAACCCAGTTCAGTTCCCAATGCTGCAAAACCATCGTTCTTCAGGATATCTGTCTCTCTGCTAACTGAAAATTTGAAACATAAATTGCCATAAATTTTCTATTCTGACTCCTTCAGATAGTGGCCTTTTGGCCCCTCACTGCATGCTATTCCAACTCTTTCTTACATCTTTAAAACTTTCATTCAGTCCTCTTTCTAGAAGCAGAAAAAGACCCAAAGCCTGTACTGTTAATATCACACAAGTGAAATGCCTACTTCTCCTATTTTTCCGTCTGAGATGAGACCTGAAGAATCTCAACAATAGAGAAATGCCTGATCATAACCCACAATTTAAAATGAGATTATCAACACCAATATAGATTATTCCAAGACGCTGCTTCTTAGCTCCCCAGGTCGAGCAGGAATTGATTTACAGCACCAGTTCCTGTGACAGCACCACACAGGTCAACAATATTTAGTGGTGAGAAGAGGAATCTGTGTTTTTCTCTGCTGAAAACAATTTTTGTGTAGGGATGTGTACCTCTTCACATTTGAAACGATACGGTACCGATGCCCGATACCTTGCAATCAGTACCGGTACTCAACGGTACCAAGTTTTGGTACTTTTTTCTGTATATGTGGTAAAAAAATATCAATTTGTTTAATAATGAAATATTAAAAAAATTCAATTTAACAAATTTATTCCTCAATATTTAACCCTGCAATGCTGTGTTCATGTCCAGCATGGAAAATCATCTATTCTTCCACTCCCTCACAGTCACAAGGATGCATTTAGGTACCTAAACATGGTACCTTTTGGGTTTACATGAATCGATACCCGGTACTTATGACAGAATTCGGTCGGTACCTATAAAAGTACCTAATTCGGTACCCATCCCTATTTCTGTGATTCATTTTGTAGTGATGGTGAAGACAGTAGCCTAACTGTCTGACAGAAAAAGGACAGGAGAGCAGAAGAAAGATAAACAAGAGAGAGATAGAGCATTGGGGGAATAATAATATAAATAATAACAATAACATTCCTCTATCGGGACATGTCATGGCACAGACTTGCCTTTGCAAATAGCCATGTGAGTAGCTTTGCCTCAGCCCCTGGAGCAAGCACACGTGGGAAATTTTAACCATCCAACACATTACAGCCCTGCTTTTAACCAGTAGGTGGGGCAATGACAATTGCCTATGACAAATACCTACCTGACAAAACAAGCATTTGTTATTTAAAGTATGTTTTTAGCTGTAGGGAGATGTAGGCAAATACCATTTGTGTCCAATAGGTGGAACTATTCTGTTGACCAAAATGCAGGAAGATTGAATCAGTTTAGGAGTATTAGAAACACTGTGAGTTTGGGGGGTATGTAAAGGCCCCATGAACAAACTTTTTATCTGAAAGAAAAATGATAAATGCTTTGATCAACTTAAAGTTTTCTGTTTTAGTCCTTGCACTTGCATTTTGCTCCGTAAAGGGCTTAAGACTTGGTTTATCACCACTCAGGAGGGATGTAACAAAATCCCAATCTCACAATATAAGACAATAAAGATGGAAAGACTACAGAACAGTATGTACTGTAATGTTGAGCGGAAAAAAGTCACTTCTATTGTAGTTCAGGAAGTCACCTGCTCTGCTTGCCTGAGGCTCTGTGTTACTTCAGCTTTTGTCTCTCTTTGCTCATGTAACCTCCTGGATCCTTTGTTTTATATCACAGAAAGGAACCATAGGTTTTTATCGATATACTCTGTGATACACTGCGTGATCTGTTGAGCTTTCACACTGTTATAAGGAAATGAGGCTGTAAACGCTTCCTTTAAAGTCTTTCAGCCTGGCTGGATTTTCTACCGTTGCATCTCTTGACATCTTTTCAGGGTGACAAATTGCCAAGCTGCTTCTCGCTGTGTGTTATTCTATGACATGTGGTCCAGCAGTGGCAGCTTGTTGCTTTGTGTGACTCTTTTGTCTTATCCCTGTTCTCCTGTTTTTCCTCCTTTTTTTCCCCTTTTTTTTGCGAAACTATGAATACGTAGCCCGTCATTGCTTTTTAGGCCTCAGTTGTTGGTCATTGATCCCAAACTGGTTTGGTTTGCAGCAGTGTTTTTACCTTTTTCTTTTTGTTACCCTGTGTGTTCAATACATGCAACCATGGTCACATTGTTTACATACGAGACCAGCTGTTAGCAGCCTGTAGCATGTTGATGCTAACTAGAGCTAGGCCCAATGTTTCCTGTGAGCCAAGGAGAAGGAGATGAGGACAACATGCTAACAGTGTAAGGATTTCACCTGCTCTGAGCAGACAGGGAACAGGAAATGGAGACTTTAGTCTTTTTTGTTTTTATATTATTCTATCTATATATTCTTAGACTTTCTTACTTTCTTGTATTGCTACTGTGACACTAAATTTCCCTTCATTAGTTCATAAAATGCATGCTATTACAACATAAACTGTTCCCTTTTATCACAGAATAACGTTACATTGAATCTTAAACTTAAAAAAAAAAAAAAAAAAAGTGGAGTTGTTTTTTGTTTTGTTTTGTTTGAAGGAGGCGCCAGCATGTTTTTAGTATCATCCCAACACACTGATGGTTTTGCCTTTTTTTTAAATTTATGACTGAAAAAGAAACAGACTGCCACCCAACTCATCCTTCAAAGCAAATCTGGCATGCTTTGTTTAAAAGAGCAGGTACGTCACTGTGAGTGATCTCTATTTAAACACAGGCTCCACTTCCATGATTAACACAGGATTACATGTCTTAATCACAGGATTTTAAGCTTGGACTGCCTGTATCTCAAGCGAATCCACATTCATATTCCCCGACTAAACGATGATCAACTTCTGATGCAGCTTGTCTCCCACAATAGCTTCCACAAGTCGGCTAATCCCAGGTTTTCTCTGCCAAGTCGTGCTGACATATTATTAAAGGTTAAGCTACCTCGCAGACACACGGGGGGAGCCGACAGAATTTAAATTTCAGGACATTGCTTTAGGGAGCTAATGAGAACTTAAGGATTATTAAAGTTATTGGCTCAATCGGGTCAATTGGAAGGTATGTGAGCATCAGGAGGCTGCAGCAGACGAAGCCCCAAACTGTCTCAGTGACAAGCCGTGGGTCATGCACAGTGGTAATTCCCTGAAAGGTCACATAAAATGACACCTAGCAGCATTAAGCCTGGCCCAGTCTCTCCTCTCCTCTCCTCTCCTCTCCTCTCCTCTCCTCTCCCTCTGCAGACCTATAATCTGTCTGATTCCTTTTCCCTGCGCTGCTCGTGTCATCTCTCACACTGCTTTCAGCCTCGCTAATGCCACCTCTGACAAGGAGAGGGCAGAGAGGGCCATCTCCGTCACAGTCCTCAGGCGTAATGTATCTCTGGCTGCATCGTCTCTGACTTAAAGGCAAAACCTCTTACTGCGTGTGTGTGTGTGTATGTGACGCTGAAAATCAATGAAAATGGATTTCACAAAGAACGCGTGTATTTTTTTTCCCCTCTTCTTTTATTACCTGAGGAGGAAACAGTCTGTCAAAGATTTATGACGGTGTTAGCATCACAATGCTAAAGCAATTTGGTCAACTCCGGCAGTAAATTGGCTTGTCACATAAGATAGCATTAGCGAGATGAACGGAAAATGCCAGGGAGCGCATTAAATTATGAATGATGGGAATTATATTAACATTTAAATGAGACAGTCACGGTCTAGTGGGAGTACAAGATTTCAGTGTTTATGGTGTGGAATGATGTATCGCGAGGAAATCAGAAATGAATTTTGGTGTGTTATTACATGCCTCTGGTTGTTCTTTATAAAACAGCGGTTTATGGCGTCCTGATGAAGCTGATGCGATGACTAATCATCATGATAGACCCGTTAACAAGCTTCAGGAAGCTTCATTACTTTGCGTTTGTGGACATACAGTCCTGATCAAAATCTTAAGACCATTTAAAAAATTGCTAGAATATGCATTTTGCACATTTGGACCTTAAAGAGGTTTTAAGTAGAGCTGCAATATGAAAAAACAAGAAGGGGGAGTGCGACAGAAAACATTTGGAACTTGTAATTAAAAAACAAAAACTGAAATAGGTTGATTATCTCCTGATCAAAAGCTTAAGACCACGGGCTATTAAAGCCAAAATCTGCTCTAAATTTTCATTTTCCATCAGGTATTCACACGGTCATGCCCTCCTGACGGCTAAAGCTAAGAAGCTGTCTCTTCCTGAACGTGGTCGGATCGTCGAGTTGCATAAGCAAGGCCTCTCACAGCGTGCCATTTCTGCTGAGGTTGGACGCAGTCAGACAGTCATTCTACATTTTCTGAAAGATCCTGAGCATTAAGAGACAAAAAAGTCAAGTGGTAGACCCAAAAAAATTACACCTGCACTGAGCCGGAGGATCCGATTGGCTGTCCGTCAAGACACAGGGTGGTCCTCGACCCTTACTGGTGCAGACTACGGCGCAATAACCATCAGACAGCATGTGCGGGAGAAGGGTTTCAAAAACAAAAAACAAATTCAAAGACCTCACAAAACTGCCCGTTTAGACTTTGCCAGGGAGCATCAAACATGGGACATTGAAAGGTGGAAAAAAGTTTTATTCTCTGAAGAGAAAAAAATGTAACCTTGACGGTCCAGATGGCTTTAAGTTACTGACATGACAAGGAGATCACATTGTTTATATACAAGACCAGCTTTTAGCAGCCTGTAGCATGTTGAGGCTAGCCAGTGCTAGGCCTGATGTTCCCTGTGATCTATGGAGAAGGAGGTGAGGACAACATGCAAACACTTGGAGGATTTCGGTACAGTGGAGGGGGTCCATCATGATCTGGGGCTTTCTCATTCAGTGAACACTGGAGCTTCAGATGGTGCAGGGTGGTCAAACGGCGGCTGGTTACGTGCAGATGTTGCAGCGGGCGTCCTTCATGACTGAGAGCCCTGGTCTGTGTAGTAACAGCTGGGTTTTTCTTTCTTTTCTTCTTTTTTTTAAATAGATAAAAAATAAAATTAAAAAATAAATAAAAATAATAAAATATAATAAAATGAAATAAATAAAATAAAATGAAATAAATAAAATAAAATAAATTAATTCAAATTAAAAAAATTAAAATAAAAGTAAATTAAAAAAAAACAGCTGGTTTTTCAACAGGACAACGCTGCAGGTCACAAAGCTGGCTTGATGAAGGACTTCTTCAGGGAGAAACACTCTTTGGACCATCTTGCATGTTCCCCTGATTCACATCCAATAGAGAACATTTGGGGATGGATGGCGAGGGAAGTTTATAAAAATGGCCGTCAGTTCAGACAGTTGATGCCCTTCATGAAGCCATCTTCACCACTTGGAGGAATGTTCCCAAAAGCTACCTGGAAACACTCGCATCAAGCAGGCCCAAACCAATTTTGGAGGTGATTAACAAGAACCGTGGAGCTACTCATTACTGAGTCCTACTGAGAAAAACTTTTGTTCTGGTTTGGAGAGTTTTTTTGTCATTTTTTGAGCGACGGTCTTAAACTTTTGATTATCTGATAAACAGCTTATTTCAGCTTTTGCATATTGTAGCTCTACTTAAAACCTTATTAAGATCCAAATGTGCAAAAGCTAAATTCTGGCAATTTTTTCAACTGGTCTATAGGTCTATAAATCTGCGGCACATATGAGGAATGTTGAGTATTTCTCTGGAATCACAGCTCCTGATTCCCCCACGCCGCAGCTCCAGGAGGCTACAAGCAATCACAGCAAAACATGTCCAGAGGGGACGCGGGGAGAAAATGAAAGCAGCAAGTACAGGCAGTGACCTTTGCAGACTCCTAGCATGATAAATGTCAAAGGTTTTCTGTTTTTAATTTGTCAGAGTTTCCAGAGAAGCCTGACCTATGCCTACTTTCAGCCGCGGCGTTCCCATCACAGCAGTCGCTGAAGCGGCACCTCAAAACCTATTACTGCCCGCCTTTGCTGAGGCTGCTGCTGTCAAAGCTGCAAATTAGCCCATTTGCAACCTTTCATAATGCACTGTAGCAAGGAACAGCTTGTTTTTCTCAGGGAGGGCTGACGCTCAACAATGTAATGTAGCGCAAATGTGACATATTGCAGACAAACTGGAGAATATACATTCAAATCTGGCAGCTGTCACTTCTGCGCCGCTCTGCAATCCATTATGCTTTCTCTTGCTCAATGTGGGGGAATGTTGACACAGAAAAAGGCAGCGTTTTGTGTTTGCAAGACTATCAAACTTTCAAATTCTTCCACACAGCATCATAAAGAAGAATTTTAATACCGATATCAGCCCTGAAATCTCACAGGATCTGTACCAAATATCAGCAATGACGCATCATTTTGTGCATCTGTGGAAATGTGTTGTGTTGCTGCCTTCATCTAACTCCGAGAGGGAAAATCATAACAATTTTGCAGGTTATTTCCCAGCTGCTTGATTTCTTTTCAATCTCTGAAAACACAATTTCAGGGAAATAAAAGGTTCAAGGTCAAACATAACGACAAACAGGCAGATAGGAACACAGGGATGAGGCTTTTGCAGATGGCTTGATGGAAATCCAGGAAACTTGTATGTTTGAAGTAATAGCTGTCGTGATTGTGCTGCTTCCTACGCAAGAGCAATTTTCCTACAGGTACCTGAGGAGATTTTTTTTAAAACATACAGTCCGATTAGAGCTATGATTGTAAATTTGGCATGGACAGTACATCCTCATCTTCCCTCACTGGAAGATGTAAAGACAAAAATACGGGCTTGACGCTGAGTGATACACAGAGGGAAACAGACAGCTGGTGTGAAAACTTAAAGCACACTCACAAAAACTCAGTCGCTTTCTCAGAACAGTCAATATTTCACACATCAAACACCGCAGAAAATGAGGAGGATATAGAAGCTACAGCCAGACTGACCTGATCAGGATGAACTTTCACCTGGGGCTTCTACGGCTCCTGCTACCAGAAACAGACTCAGCTAATTGGCTGAACTGGGAAACCATTAACTGCTTTTCACATTTGCTGTGTCAGTCAGCACTGTGAAGCACTGTGGCAACAAAACCTAAAAATAAAAAAACATCTGTCAACTGGGAAAAAACAATCTGGTTGGAGGATAGAGCTTAAACTGAAGGGGATGTTTGAGTTTAAAAACGTCCTGTGATAACAAAGGCTTGCCTTTCAAAAGTGATACTTGCATTGTTTGTAAAAGGTGAAGTAATCAGCAAATGGAAAAATGTAAGGTCTAGTTGTTTTAAATTGAGAAAATCATTCTTATTTGTAGAAGGTGTAATTTTACAAAAGAGGGTTAGGGCCGCAAACAAAAGCCAAAATTTCATTTTATCACATTTTTTTCTGACAAAAAAGTTGGAATTTGGAGATCAAAGTGAAAAATCTGAGTTTAAAATCTGTTGTTTTTAGAAAAAGTCAGAATTCTGACTTTTTAGTCTCAAAGTTCTGACTTTTTTTCTGAAAAAAAAAAACATGTTTCTGAAAATAAAAAAAGTTAAAAAAAAAAGAAATAAATATTTTTTTCAAATGTGGGACATCGTCAAAATTGTGGGGAAAGTGATGGAAAATGCTGTGAATCCTGCGCAAAGGCCTGGTCGCGTGGTCACCTGGTCACCCTACCTGGGGTCGGTCATCCAGGTCTACATTCATTCTTGCCCACTACTCTCTCTTGTTGCTTTTTTCTAGTTGTAGACAGCTGTAGCTGCACTCTTTCAGATGGAGGGGAAAAAAACAGCACTTCTTCTGGCACTAGATGGCAGCACCCACGGTCAAACTAACTTGAGGCACTTGTTGCACTAGCTATAGCCCCGTTTCCACTAAGCAGACCGGTTCGGTTCATCTCGGTACAGCGCGCATTTTGTGGCATTTCCACTGACTTATCCCGGGACAGATCCCAAAAAAAACGGAACGAGCCGTCCCACTTTTTAGGACCCTTCCGTATGAGTGCCAGACTATATGTGTATATATATATATATATATATATATATATATATATATATATATATATATATATATATATATATATATATATATATATATATATATATATATAGTTTTATTTTTTTTTAATTGATGACTTTTTTTCTTTTTTTTTCAGTGGCTTTTATCATTTTCCATATATTTTATATCTTTAAAAAATTAAAAAAGAAAAAAAAAACTTTTTTTCCGGAACTGTCAAGAGTGAATGAGGCTCTCGTTGAAGCTTTTATTTTTTTCAGTTTTGCCAACAGATTGTCGGTGAAACCACCAAAAAGCAAACTCCCCTCTGGGATCAATTAAGTATTTCTGATTCTGATAGCTCAGGTTGTCTGAACTTACAAGCAAGCTGAGGCTGCAGAGGAAAGGCGGACTCCATCCTTGGAGTGCTTTGTTTGCTCTAACAACTCAATAAACCAAGATAGAAATAGCTGCTGGAATCATCACACTCATTTGGTGAGGAAGTGGCGTAAAAATAGAGACAGGCTGACGTCTCCAAACGTTCTGCATGGCAACATCACAGGACTCAACAGCAGCTGCTGGTTACATTCAAAGAGTTTTGTTCAGTTTGTTTATTCTGGGGAAAGTGAAGCAACTTTTTTATGAAACACACAAAATAAAAGGATCCAGAATTTTACAACAATTGACAATTTCATTTAACAGATGTTTTTATTCAAAGCAACTTACAGCACGAGAAAGTATTTAGACTGAAGGGAAAACTTTAGTTAGTGACAAAGTGCTTCAAGGTAGTTTGACCGTAGTGCTGCCATCTAGTGCCAGAAGAAGTTTTTGTTTTGTGTGTTGTTTTTTTCCACCACCTAAATAGTGCAGCCACAATTAACTACACCTAAAAAAAAAGTTGGAAGGAGCTGTTCTTGTCTCTGTTTTGTAAGCCAGAAGAAGAGCTTTGAATTTGATTGGAGCTGCCACTGGAATCCAGTGAGGAGAGGTTAACAGCGCAGTGACACGTGCTGTTTTGGATACCTTGTTTCCACTCGGCAACATACCCATTTTCGGCCTTTTAGACTTACACAATACATCCCAGTTGTCATGAAATACTTTTTTAAAAAATAAAAGACCTTAATGAACCAATAGCAGTGTTAGAATTTGTCACATGACCCTCTGGAGGTGGTGCACAATCCCTCTTTGCAGACCTTTTTGCAGGGACCAACTCGACCAATTCTCTCCTCAAAACTCTCCAATAACTTTTTTTATAAGGTCTCTCTCAGTCTTGAAAAAATATATTCATATTAATAGACAACTAAAGCTTAATCTCTAATAGTTTAATTTACTTTATTTGCTAATTAATTCAAGAAAAAATCTAAAAATGCTAATGTTGCCCTGAGGCAACACTGTACCATTACGGATTCACCGAGAAAACATTTTGGATACTGTTTTGGGGGTGTAGGAACTGTTCAAAAACAAACTGGTCATTACACTTTTGTTGGACCTCTCCAATTTTCACCTGCATAAATTTATGTCACTTTTAGTAAAGTTCAGGTTTACACTGTAGGCTCTGGTCTACTGGAGTGAACTTTGTGAGCCTTCTTCACAGAGCACAGGCTCATATCCTCCACACATTTTCCCCACAATAAAAAGTCTGCCTCCTGAAAGCCACAGAAGTGAAGTCTTTCTTTAAATAGTTCATGTAAAGTTTGATAAAATGTGTTTAGACTCTTGGACCCATTCATTTCAGTGGGGTGTTCCTCAATAGTACATTGTTGCCTGCAGGCAACGTTCAGACTTTATATCTCAAAAAAAGTTTTTTGTTTTGTTTTGTTTTATATATTTTTTTAAGTTTTTGCACTTTTTATGGCATCTATTGTAAACTGTTAAAGCAATCAAGTATTATCCAAGGATTTTTGAAAAAAAAAATGTGTTTAAATATGAATAAATAAATCTCTTTTTTCATTACTGACCATTATGGTACAATGTTGCCTCAAGGCAACAAACCCAAAAATTATCTATTAAAAATGCCCTTTTGAAAATGTCTTTAGATTATGTTTATTTGATTTATTTAAAGACAAAAAACACTCAAAACATTTTTTATCTAACTGGCATCACTATAGAGGGTTAGACCAGACGTGCTGCTGCATTCTGGGTAATCTGCAGAGGTTTAAATGGACACTCATAGAGGCCTGCTCTGAGGGAGTTGCAGTAGTCAGTGGGTGAAATCATAATGGTCTGAACCAGAGGCTGTGTGCAAGGTGTCCGTGGGGTCTTTATAAGTATTAAAAGTTGATAAATCAGTTGTTGGAAAATAAAGGCCCTTATAAAGTATTAGAAAGTCTTAATGGTGATGTTATGAGGTATTAATTTTATTGGTGTTCAAGCTTTGATTCCAAAAGTATCCATGAATATTTGTTTTCCTCCTTGCAACTGTTACAAACTAACCTGACTCGCCAGACGTGCAGTTCCATATAACCGCCACGGAAATAGTCCATCTGGTTGGAAAATGTTTTCAGGGGCTGAACCTTCAAAAATAACCACACCTGGGCCCTGTTCTATGAAGCAAGTTCAGCCTAGCGAGATAGCCTTGGAGCTACCTCGCTGAACTGAGCGCGGTAGCCGGCGGTCTCGCTACACGGTTTTATGACGCTGGTTATCAACCTCATAAGTGGATCCAGCTTGGCAATGAGCGCGTGCACGCATATAAGGCGGAGCCGGCTGCATCTGACCAATTGCGAACATGGAGCAGTCTGAAATGTCAGAGCAGGCCAGAGAGAGAGGGACTGCATACTTCACACAGGAGGAGCAGGAGGTGATCATGAGGAAGTATGACGAGGTGAAACATGTTATTAACGTTAAAAGCAACACCGTCGCCGCTGCTAAAGCACCGAAGGAGTGCTGGCAGAAAATTGCTGACAGTCTAAATGCGTAAGTGTAGTGCAAAAAAATCTTTTGTGAAATTATCATCCTGAAATAGCACTGTTCACCATGCACTTTTACTGTAACATGTACCATACTTCTTACATGAATTTATTCATTTGTTCATTCCTATCGTGTTTACATTTTTTGTGTGATATGTAGCCCACACGAGCCCTACATGAATTCCTGTCACAATTTTAATACGGACAATAAAATATTGTCATGGAACAGAAGTGTTGGCATTGAAGATCTTATTACGGCAATGAGAGTTCTTCATTCCCTTTAACTACCTGTAGAAAGTGTCATGTACTACCAACCCCTCCCTGGAAAACCGGTACCTTTCATAAAGAGTGGGTTGGGCTCCGAAGTCCTCGGGATCCTCTAAGAACGGACAAGCCATTTTTTCGTGAGGGCTCATTGGTCAGTGGGCGGGGTTTTTAAAGTCTGCAAGTTCAATCTAGAACCTAACCTGCCCCGGAGCAGGTTAGCCGTTCAGCGTATGTTGCCATGGAGACTCGCCTCGCTGAGGAGTGATCTCGTGTCGTAGAACAGGGAATCCAGAACCTATCCTCAAAGCTACCTCACTAGGCAGTAATCCTGCTTCGTAGAACAGGGCCCAGGTGATTGGACGATCATTCTGCTCGTCACACTCATCACAGACCAGCGTGAAGATCTAGAAAAAGTTTTAGCATCTCAAAATATTTCTCTCTAGATCATGAGAGTTACTCAAGTCTCCCGAGAAAATTTCTTGGACTTTTGATGACCTGAAATCTTGGATTCTTACGATTTAGAGAAAGCTTCCCCTGATCTCAGTTGTTTTGGAACAAATTTTCTTTGTTCAAGTCACTTTTTTACTGGATACAACACGATGAGATAAGGTATTAATCAATACAGTTACGTCATTTTGTGAGGCACGGGCTGTACGTAGCGCTAGCAGCCCAACATATCCTTAGGCTAATGTGACAACAAACTCAATTTGTACAGTACTGTAGTAGCCGTCCATATGTAGCGCTAATGAAAAGCAAATAACACAATCTTAAGCACGTCTTAAATTTTGACAATAATGAAATAAAATTCCTGTTTTTTTCCTGCAAGTTGGCCTTGAATAACTGCTGTTACTTTTTGTGGGAATGGGAATGTCAATTAACCTGCCTTTAGTTTAATTTATTCTTTCAAGCTTTATTCCTTCTTAGTTTACCTAATTTATGTTCAAATGCAAACTACAACTGTCAAAGATCGGTTGCTAGCAACAGCTTAAAGTCGCGATAAGGTATTGAATTTAACCTCAGGATTTCAGCATATACCCTGAGTGTGGCCTGTTGGGTCAGGTAGAGTCTGATTGTCCTGATGTTAGAGATGACATATCCACAAGATCAAGCAATCAAGGCGACATGAACCTCAGAGGTCATCGTTTCTGACCACAGAACAACTGGACATTTATATCCTGCTTTAAATCTTAATTTAGAGTTGAAGGAGCACGAAATGGGCTGAATGAATGGCGCGTCATTGCTCTCTGTGACGTAGGTTTTAAAGCTGGACTTCTTTTAATTGTGAGTCTTATCTAGGTAATGATCTTCAATGTACACCATGCTACATATTTATAATGCCTTGACTGATATGACCTTCATTTCTTCTCTCTTCAAACCCAAAAACAGACATGTGAGTCACTGAGGTTTGATTGTGAAGAGGCTTTTAGCAGCAGGAAAGGACTCATCCTCCTCAAAGTATTCTAATCTTGCCGAGCTTGATCAATGAACCAGCAATCGTTGAAAGACCCTCGGGCGGATTTTACATTAGACTCCATCTTCTTTCTGAAAGAGCTTTTCTTTCTCTGTCTCAGCCCGCTCTGTGTTTCCAGGAAGATCATGTTTAGTGTGTGAATGTTGATTGTAAAAGCAGCTCTTACATCAGGACATGACAGTTGCCTGTTTGAGCGGTCAGAGGCTGTAAAGCTTCAATCCTCAGAGATCACCTCACAGAACATAGAAAAACCCTCCACCTGTCAGAAAAGCAGCAGATCTGTTCAGCATGCAGTACGCTGACCTTCATCCCACAAACCTGACCGGCTCTCCCCTCCTGAGGCTCCATGTGAAGCCGGTTTGGACGTTATCCAAGGTCAGATGGAGGGCTTGGGTCCTGTGGGGAGGTGATGAGGTGATGTGTTCGATGCCCTCTGCTGTTAATGAGCGTATCTTGAAGGACCGTGGGGGGGCAGAGGCACGAGCTGGAGGTGAAAGGGTCTCACGACATCCAGCTAAATGTGGCAGATGTGTGTGTGTGTGTGTTTGTGTGTGTTGAAGGATGGGTCATGTTAGTGAGGGTCAGGGTTTGAAACTGATGCTCTGGAGAAAGAAGAAGCAATTTTACAGCAGGGTTAACGAGCAGCAGTGTCCTCAGTTGGTCTTAACTTCTCTCCTTTAAAAACCAGCCTCAGGTCCAAGGTAGAAACACATTTTCAGCCGCGTGTCCAGACTTTTTTCTTTAACTGTGATGACTCATCACCCTTCATTTTTAACTGCTAAGATCCTCTTTTTCACATAATTATTGCACACATGAAACCAGAGTTCGGACACTGATTGTAAAGCTGAGACTCGAGCATTATTTTCTCCATGATAAATACATTTTCACCCTTTCTTCTTCCTGATGCGTCAAGCTGTGGTGATTTGGCTCCAGCTGTTGTTGTTTTTGATGCCATCTAAATCAGAATATTGAGACAAGAATTAAATTATCTCTGTCACTGCTTTTATCAGACGGTGAAAGAAACATGTGAAACAGTGTCGGTGTTTGTTACCTTTTGATTCTCTTTCATTTGTTTACTTTACATAACCTCGATGATTTTACCCTTAAGGCTGGGTTATGCTTTGTGTTACATTATGAGATGCCTTGAATCAGAGAGAGGGAACCATAGACTGTAAAAAAAAAAATGGACGTCATCTTGCTTGGCTTGAAGTTGGGTTGCCACAACAACTGCTCCCCCTGGTGGCTGGCTGCAGTAGAGGTCAAAAAGTCCATCTCCCCAGTCATTCCAGATGGGCTGTGGTCAAACTTTTAAAAATTAATACACCTCGTAGAAATGTTTCTCACATCTAATTGTTGTAGTGATTTGAAGATATCATTTGGCTGCCTTGTATTCAAGTCCTCTTTTTTCTGAAAAGTTTCGTTTTCATAAGTTATAAGAGGTCAAAAACTAGGTTTTACGTTTCATTTAACAATGATTGACAGCTGCCTTTCTTGAGTATTTTTTTCAGGGATTTTAAAATATGCCAGGAGGTAGAGTCAGGAAAAGATTAGAATCCAGAAAGAAAAAAATATATATATTTTTGTCACCTGGCTCCACTCAGATTTTCCCAGAATCCCTCACAGTCTCGACTACGCAGACTCTGGCTGCACAACAGCTACAATGGGCACAGTACTAAACTAGATAAAAATAAGTTGTTTACACTGTTTACAATTATTTTTCACCAATTCCTCTTCTCTTCGCTCCTCACAACTTAACGCCAGGAATTATTGATCACACAGTCGCCACTCTGTGTGATGACTCACATAAACGCCAGTATTTTTGTTCTTCAGAAGCAAGGAGCTCCCGTTCGTCCATGTGTCTCTGTACAAAAGTGTGGAGTTTTCTGAGGTGCTGACGTGGAAATTTTCCATTTGAGAGGGACTGTGCATGGGTGCAAGGCTGCTAAAATGACTCATTCATCTATACAAAGCTGCACTGACTGCAAGGACCTTGCAAATACGCCAAGCATAAACCAAGCTTTACTGACTCCACTTTTAATGCATTTATACACTCACCGGCCACTTTATTAGCTATGCCTTGCTAGTGCTGGGTTAGACCCTCTTTTGCCTTCAGAACTGCCTTAATCCTTGGTGGCATAGATTCAACAAGGTCCTGGAAACATTCCTCAGAGACATGATAGCATCAGAGACATGATAGCATCAGAGACATGATAGCATCAGGTGTAACACCATTACACCAGCAGCAGCAGCCTGAACTGTTGATACAAGGAAATCCAGACTCATCAGACCAGGCAACGTTTTTCCAATCTTCTATTGTCCAGTTTTGGTGTTGCTGTGTGAATTGTAGCCTCAGTTTCCTGTTCTTAGCTGACAGGAGGGTCACCCGGTGTGGTCTTCTGCTGCTGTAGCCAGCCTGGTGTGTTCACATCAAGACATCTTGTCTCAAAGTGCCCACCCTTGATATCATTTCAAGCCAGTTGAGGTCTTAAATCAATAACAGTGTCACTATTGTAGACCTAGAAATAGGTTTTTGAGGAGAAAAATACACATTTTGAGCATTGTAAGCTTTCTTTGAGACACAAAACTTCACAATACAAAAAAATTGACTTAGAATGAGTTTTCTCAACTATTTTCAAGACCAGTCTTACCTCGGAAAGCCTAAATCTTTTGACCTATTTCAAGAAATCTTATCGAGGCAGTTTTCACTTCTTCTATTGGCAGATTTTTTATTTGCTTATTTCAGGCAAAATCACATCTCTTTTGAAACATATTTTTAGATTGGCCTTTTTTTTGCCTTTTAGTGCAGAGATGCTCTTCTGCAGACCATTTGAGTTACTGTTGTCTTTCTATCAGCTCCAACCAGTCTGTCCATTCTCGTCTGACCTGCTGCTCACTGGATATTTTGTCTCATCTGGCACCAACAACCATGCCACATCCAACTTAAATCACCTTTCTTCTCCATTCTGATGCTCAGTTTGAACTCCAGCTCGTCTACATGACTAAATACTGCAGAGTGGCTGCCTCGTGATTGGCTGATTAGCAAGCAGTTGAACAAGTGAATCTAATTTAGTTGCAGCTGAAACCATAACTCAGAGGGAGGAAACAGCTCGTTACGTGCTTCTCATGTGAAACACACAATAGGCACCTACTCCTACAGTCAGCTGCTTTTTCCTATAGAGCTTTAAAATGAGCTGTCAGTGAGTTTTTCAAGTGGAATGTGTCGTTCTGAAGTGAAAAGGTGTTATTTTCCATTAAGGTAGCAGCAGGAAGCAGGAGGACACGGCAGCACTGTAACTACATGTAGGACAATGAGACAGAAACAGCTCAGTGACAGCCTTCATTTAAGACAATCATCACCTGCATGAACATGTCACACCTCAACACGGGTTAAAAAAGCTCTACGACCTGTTAAATTGCTTTTGATATCTAAGGAAGCAGAAGTCTTGCAAAGTTCTGCAGCCACTGAAGAGAGGGGTATACACTCACCGGCCACTTTATTAAGCACACCTGTCCAACTTCTTGTTAACGTAATTGGACAGCTGATAGAAAGGCAACAGTAACTCAAATAACCACAGGTTACAACCGAGGTCTGCAGAAGAGCATCTCTGAACACACAACACGTCCAACCTTGAGGCAGATGGGCTACAGCAGCAGAAGACCACACCGGGTGACCCTCCTGTCAGCTAAGAACAGGAAACTGAGGCTACAATTCACACAGCAACACCAAAACTGGACAATAGAAGATTGGAAAAACGTTGCCTGGTCTGATGAGTCTGGATTTCTGCTCCACATTCAGATGGTAGGGTCAGAATTTGGCCTCAACAACATGAAAGCATGGATCCATCCTGCCTTGTATCAACGGTTCAGGATGCTGCTCCTGGTGTAATGGTGTGGGGGATATTTTCTTGGCTCACTTTGGGCCCCTTAGTACCAACTGAGCATGGTTTAAAGTCCACAGCCTACCTGAGTATTGTTGCTGACCATGTCCATCCCTTTATGAGCACAGTGTACCCATCTTCTGATGGCTACTTCCAGCAGGATAACGCTCCATGTCATAAAGCTGGAATCATCTCAGACTGCTTTCTTCAACATGACAATGAGTTCCCTCTACTCAATTGACTCTCATCATCTTATTTCATGATAATATGATTCAAAATTTTTCGACTTTTAATTTCCCAGATGGCTAAAACGATGCAGAGTAAGAAAACATCTGTGTAGTGCAGATGTCACTAACCTGCAGTGACAGGATCACAGTTTTCTGCTATTATTATATCGTGAATAGTTTTTTAATGTCACATCAGACGGGTCCGTACTGTTTGAAAAGAAAAAAAGAAACACTGGCAGTTCTATAAAGGCTGATCTGACACAACCGCTGTGCCATTGATCGTCTGGCTCACTGTGGAGCTGATCCAGACGAATGAGTCGATACATTATTCAGAGCGTTGAGACTTCTATAAAACCTACGACAGGGGACGAGTGGCCTCCAGAGACCCCTAACAAAAAGATCTTTATTATCACCATCTGAGACACAGATTGGCTCTTCAGCTCGCCTCTTATTTCTGATGATTTTATTAGTTTTTGATTGGTTTTGGATTTATAGACATGTCACAGCTGCAGGAGGGATTGTGTCTCTTTATAACAGCATTGACGTGTGAGAATAAGTAGTAAACAATGTGTTGCACATTTACCACTGTAGGTCTTAAATGTGGACTGCAGCGCCACCTTTTGGCTTGGAGTCTTACACACATTGTAGTAATGACATTTAGGAAGGTGTGTGTTTGTTTTGTTTGTTTTAGTTATCAACAGTTACTTAGCGTGAAACATGACAACAAGCTAATGTTATCTGTTTTTTAACCGTAGTTTAGCAGCCAGCTATATGTAGCGTAGCTGGATTATGATCAGGCTTATATCTAGAAGAGAGACTTTCTCCAGATCAGTTATTAACTCCTCACAGCTCCTTTAAGCTCTATGCTACTATTAATAAAAGTTTTCTCACATTTACTTTTTCATTTTTACAACAATGTTACCCAACTGTGACCAAAGTGTGTCAGTTGAGGCTAAATTATGTGAACTGGGAGTATTTTAGCATCTGCTTTCTGAGAGAGACCAATTAGGAAGGTGAAGTCGTGACCAGAATTAGTCTGAAGCTCTCTTAGGATTGTTACTTTCTGACAGCGTAACAAATGAAGACGTGAGAGTTCTTCCAAAACGATTCAGCACTTTAACAGATACAACAAAGCTGTATGAGCTGGATCTCTGTTAAAGTTTAGGTCAAACTTTTTTCTTCGGTCAGCAGGAGCAGGTTAAGTAGCGATCCCTGACTCCTCCAGTCTGCAACTCAACATGCTCCTGGCAGTGAATGTGACTGTGATTAAATCTTAAAGAGCAGCACTTCACATGAAAGCCTGTCATCAATGTGTGAATGTTGACATGATGTATAAAGTGCTCTGATGACAAGGGACAAGTCCATCAACACAAATGCGAAACATGTATCCTACAAATATAGAGCTGCTTTAAGCTGTCAGCTGTGGTTATCGTGTGACCAATCAGAATCAAGAGCTTGAAATATGTGATAAAGTCTTTCAAGGAGCGCTTGATAAATTTATCAGATACCAAAATACTTTTTTTTGTAATATTACATCCAGCAGGATGTAAAAGCTGTAATCAAAAATATATCTTAAATGCTAGAATTTAATTATTGTCGTCGTCCATGGATTATCAAATATACTGTTTTACAGAAAGCAGAAAAAAGGGAAAGCGTGTTATTATTATTATTATTTGATTGATGGTTTGATATCAGTGGGCTCACTCAAATTTAAGAATAAAAACATGAATCAATTAAAATTCAATGGATTTTCACTGGATTTTTTTTCTTAGAGTTTTTATTTCAGAGTTTCTGAGTCCAAACTCCGACTTCAGTGGCTGTTCCAGTTCAAGTCAAAAAGCCAGAATGTCCTGACCTCCGAGTTGTCTGGAACACAGCATTTGTCCCTATGACAACACAATGCTAGTCGACTAAGTTTAAAAGAGGGGTCTGCGTTTTTCTTTGCTGAAAAAACATTTTTTGGATTAGTTTTGTAGAAATGGTGGACACTGGAGCTGGACTGTGAAAAAAAAAGGACCGATGAACAAAAGAACAGGGAGCAGAATGAGAGAGTAAGCTTCTGGGGCTAAAGGCTGAAATGAGTGTAACAAGTTTGCTTGATGTCACAAAAGTGACACTTAACTATAGATAAATAAATAACCTTGTTGCTTTGAAAAGAAATAAAGAAAAAGTTTTCTTGAACGAAGAAAAGTTGTGTTAAAAAGATCTGCTCCCCTTTTATTTGCTTCAAAACAAACATGGTGAGCATAGACTGTAAAAACAATCAACGTCATCTTGCTCGGCTCGAAGTGAGGTCGCCACAAAAACTGCTCCCCCTGGTGGCTGGCTGCAGTATAGGTAAAAAAAATCCATCTCCTCAGTCATTTCAGATGGGCTGTTGTTAAACTAAAAAAAACTAATACACCTGGTAGAAATGTTTCTCATGTTTGGTGATTCAAAGATATCATTTGGCTGCCTGGTATTCAAGTCCTCTTTTTTTCTTAAAAGTTTTATTTCCATTAGTTATAAGAGGATAATGAGGTTTTATGTCACGTTTAATGATGGTTGACAGCTGCCGTTCTTGAGTATTTTTTTTCGAGGATTGTAAAATATGTCAGGGGGTAGAGCTAAGAAGTGATTAGACTCTCAAAAGAAAAAAATATTATTATTTTTGTCACCCGGCTCCACTCAGATTCTCCCAGAATCCCTCACAGTCTCTACTGTGCAGATTCTGGCTGCACAATGGCTGCGCCTGTGACGGGGGAATTTTGGCTTCAAAACCGTACAATGATAAATGGCGGAGCCATGCCGTCTACTCTATACACAGTCTATGTTGATGATAGTTACATCCTCACAACAGTCAGTTAAATTGTTCGTGGGAAATGGAGTCTTCATGTCAGAAAGATACCAGCTTTTTCAGATTGTCCTCATAGCTCCTTTGAGAACTACAAATTTAATCCTGTAAAGTCTGACCCATCAAAACATTCAAGCCCCCCAAAATATCCTGATATTTTTGAGCCGAGATGTTTATTAACCCTTTTAAGAAAATCCACAGAAACTATTTGATTTTTTATTTATTTATTTTTTTTGTATCACATTGGAAAATTTCGGTCGTTTTGGAAACTTTTGTCATAAATATGCATTCTTTCAATAGAGAAAATACTTATTCAAAAAAATAAGGGTTTAGATGTTTTCCTTAACGCAGGGACTTGAAAAATAAGCAAAAATCTTCCAGAAAAAAATGCATGTGGATGATTTCTTTAGAGTGATTTACGAAAGGGATCAAATTACAACTTCATCTACCTGTTGTGGAATGATAATTCCCAAGAGTACAGAATAAATAGAAAATAAATTAAAAAATAAATAGATTATAAATAAATAAATAAATACATAAATTAACTAATAATAAATAAATAAAACCATAAATTAATAATAAATAAATTAATAATAAATAAATTAATAATGCAAATAAAAATGTTGATGAGATAGAGGTCCTTGAAACTCATTAATCAAATATGATATGTTTGTCAATAAAGGGTTAAAAGCCTGTCATTTGTTTGCCAAAGGCCCCAAAATCACCTTTTCCTGGCAACAAAGATCCAAGCTCACATTATGTCTGTCATTTTTATCATTGTTGATTTTTCATACAGACAGCAACTTTCACAGCAGAACCTGAAGTCTCCTGTCAAATTTTTAATCACGTTGCTGCATTAAGATTTTTAAATTATGGTATTATAACTTAGATTTTCTCAGAGTTCCGAGATTATTCTGCTATTAAATGCCTGGAGGCATGACAGCACTCTAATGAATGAGCTTCCTCTGTAAATACTTTAAAACAAAGCCGCAGATAAGAACAAAGTCGGTGTGTGCCTGGAGCATCTTTTCCCTCTTCATCCAAAATGAAGTTAAATGAGTTCAATAAGTTTTTTTACAGGGTCATGATGAATTTACTAGCAGCGCAATTCAAGTGTAAGATCTTCACTTGCTTTAGACAGATCAAGTATTCATAAAGAGTCGGTAAACTGTTTGGTTGTCTGAAGAGGAGGAATCTCTTTCTTTCCCTGTGCGAAATTATCTTTGTCAAAATCAGCCTACAGCTCTAGCAAACTGATCTCACTGCAGAGTTTTACTGTCATCATTTAGGTTGCCCCATGTACTTCTGTAAAGAACCAACAGGTGGCACCCTCTCCTGCCCCATTTCCGAATCCATCCACCCCAGCTCTCAAAGTGCCCTCCAAATCCTCAAACTCATTTCTTAAAGTCACCTGAAAAGTCTGAAGTGAGCCTGGCTGGATATTTTTAGATATAGAGTCACAGCAGGACAACAAAAACCAGCGAGTGTGCCGTTTAATTTGCGAGGCGGCCCACCTCGGCGGGCCGTGGAAAGCAGACTCCTCTCAGCCTGCGGGCCTGTTTGATGCTGTGATTCACTCGGCTGGTATACGCTCCGATACGTCTGTGTGAGTGCTCCTCTCATGTATTTTGTAATCACTCTGACGGCAGCTGTTCAATACACGGAGGATCCATCAGATCTATTATTCAGCTTTAAGTGGGTGTAGTGACACCACTTACTCTGAAAAATCACAAGGAGACTCCATTTCTCAGAGTGTGTGAGAGGGATGCTCCTTATCATCACATGCCAACAACTCCAGTCCCTGGACAATTTGTCATCTTATTCACATCCCATTAATACTTTACTACTGTGTGATACATGAGTGCTGTGTGCATTTATACAGGGAGCTGTACTCACTCTTACAGACTGTGGCTTCATAAAAACACTGAAATTACCGACACTAACAGAAACCTGTCCGATGGTGCAGTAATTTTCAGGAGTAATTTAAACTATATTAAAATCTCATTTTGGTGACTGGCCTCTTCACTGTTCAATGAAGTTGCCAGAGGCTCAGAGTGTTTGGTTTTGATGGCTTGATGTTTACTGATCCTTGGTGAATCTTAGGGGTGAGTATTGGCAAGAACATCACGATACTTGGGTCATGGTATGATATTATCATGATATCACGATATAATGATATAATGCGATATTTTGACTTGTTAACTAGTTGATTGAAAACAGCTTTTCTATTTTCTTGTGGTGAAAATAAAGAAAGTCAGATGCAGTGTTTCATACAGACACTTAACTTGAAAACATAAAGTGTGTCAAGTTTGTTGCTTAAACTACTGTGACATTAAACTTGTGTTGCAAAGAAATTATTGGGTAAAAATAAGTGGTCAGTTGGTGAAACTGATAAACGTCACTTGGTGTAACCAATGTTACTCATGAAATAATCTAGTATTACACAAAACATGACTATGATCATGTTTTAATCAGTCTTCTACACTGTAAAAACTGAACCTAAAATGATTTTAAACCAACTGACCCAAGAATAGAGAAAACATTGATGTGCAGGCATCAAAACCCAAATCCTCGAGGTCCTCCACTTACGTGGTTCTCAAACTGCATGTTTGGACCTTACAACACCGATAAATATATGTTTGTGAGAAAATAAGGAAGGTTTTGAAGCTACGTCACTGTTCGTAAGCTCCTACGACGCATACTAGTTTTTGACACGTATTTGCTACCCAGTGCTACACGGTCATCAGCATTATCACTTTGTCTCGAGCTGCGTCATAGTGTAGGTTGTCTGTGTTTGTGCTCCGTAATTTTCTCGTTATCCTCACCTTTTTTGCATCATGGACACAAAAAGGAAATCAGTATCTGTTTTCCCATGAATACGAAGTATAATACATGTGCCAAAGTGCCGTCCTGGTTGGCAAAAAGCTCAAAACTGCCCCTTTTAGCTTGTTAAAACACAATTAACCGTGAAACTCAAACCTTGGAAAACATCTGATATGGATCGGTACCAGCGGTACCAGGCACTATTGCACGGGAAGTGACAGCCTGGTCCTGTTTGCATTTCCACAGCCAACCATGCCACTCTTGGTGAGCTGCATTTAAGCTGGATGCCATTAGCTGCATCAGCTGTATGTCACAGTGTACCCCATTAATAAATCCAACAAAGAAAAAAAACTGTGACACATCAAACAAACAGCAACGATGGAAGACATCCAACAATTTGTCTACTTTGTGATTAGCATGTGGCTCTTTGTTACAAAGAGAAGATTGGAGATGTGCTGTTATTTATTACCGCCATTGCATGGGAGGTGACAATTCTTACACACAATCAATGGGGTGGGATCAATACAGCCCCATTTCCACCAAGCAGTCCAGTTTAGATCAGTACAGTTTGGTACGGGTTGGCTCAGTTAAGCCCGGTCCTGTTCGCGTTTCCACAGCCAACTGTGCCCCCTTTTGTGGTAGGCAGCGTGTAAGCTGGATGCTGATAGCTGTATCAGTTAAATAATAGCGTGATGCCATAGCAGCGCCACACAGTGTACCCCGCTAATAAATCCAACAAAGGTAAAAAACGTGACACAGTAAACAAAGAGCAACGATGGAAGACATGCAGCAATTCGTCCTCTCTGTGATTGGCATGTAGCTCTTTGTTACAAAGATTCTTTAAACCAATCAATGGACTGCAGTGTTGTAGCGCCACCTTCTGGAATTGGGTCGGTTTAATCTGGCACCCCTACAGAAGGGTCCCAAAAAGTGAGATGGCTCGTCTTGGTTAACTGGGGATCTGTCCCAGGATTAATGAGTGGAAACGCCACAAAATGTGTGCCGTGCTAAGATGAACCAAACTGAAACACTTGGTGGAAATGGGGCTTTAGTCTGGCACTCTAACAGAAGGGTCCCAAAAAATGGCATGGTACCATAGACTGTAAAAAACTGGACGTCGTCTTGCTCAGCATGAAGTGAAGTTGCCACAAAACTGCTCCCCCTGGTGGCTGGCTGCAATATAGGTCAAAAAATCTGAATCTCCAGTCACTCCATGTGGGCTGTAGTCAAACTTTAAAAAATTAATACACCTCATAAAAATGTTTCTTATGTCCGATTGTTGTGGTAATTTCATGTTATCATTGGGTTGCCTTGTAAGTTTTGTTTTCTTTAGTTATAGGAGGTTTTAAACAAGGTTTTACGTCACGTTTAACAATGATTGACAGCTGCTGTTCTTGTGTACTTTTTTCAGGGGTTGTAAAATATGTCCGGAGGTAGAGTCAAGAAGTGATTAGACTCTCAAAAAAATATATATATTATTTTGTCACCTGGCTCTACTCAGATTCTCCCAGAATCCCTTATAGTCTCTGCTGCCAAATGCTGGGCCTGTGATGTAGGGCTGCACGATTATCGCAATCGCAATCGCAATCGCAATGTCAGCACATGCAATTCAGATTTTTCTCCATGATAACCAAGCAAGCCTGTAGACTCATCATGACACAACTTTTTTTATTAAATCGCAAGCACAATCGCAATCGCAATATTGTCCACCTAATCGCAAATCGCACCTTTTCCCCAAATCGTGCAGCTCTACTGTGATGATGTATCTTGGCTTCAAAACCGTACAATAGTAAATGGCGGAGCCGCGCTGTCCACTGTGAATACAGTCTATGGACGGTACAGGTCAGTAATTCTGGGACCTGTCCCACTTTAAGTCAAAGGAAATGTTACAAAATGTGTGCTGTACTGAGACAAACTGAACTGGACCACTTGGCAGAAACTTAGGGCTTCTTTTGGATATCATCGTTTTCTTTTTTCAGAGTTTCTCTTGGGTTAAATATAAAAATGGTTCCAGCTGTTTTGAGAATCACTGGGCTGTCCCATTGTCTCTTATACCTTATTTTTTAAATAAGCAGGTGATTTGTCCTCTTGTCTTTCAGACTTAACTGCAGCTAAAGCGCCACTTTGTAGTAGCTACACGACTAAGCAGGTGACCCACACTCATGAGCTTTACAGAAATCAGTCATTACCTGTTTTGTTGAGATTTAACCATCACTTCCCTCTCATATTTGTATCCCCTCTTTAATTCTTGCCTGAGGTTAGAGCTGGCTTGTGCCTTTGGTTTTATCTTTGGTCAGGGCTAGCTTGAAACATTGGCCCACAAATCAATCTATGCCGGGTGAAGCCACTGCTTAATTTTTTTGCATTCAGTTAGAAAGAGGTTGACCTCATCATCTCATGAAATTGTTTCTTTTTATGACAGACACAGGAAAGATGCAAAAAAAACAAAGTGACCTTTCATCCATCAGTGACCCAAACTGAGTCCACGCAACAGATTTTCTCCTGTCATCATTCTGCACTTCCTTCACCTGTGTGCAGGCTGGTCGAGGCGAGGTGAGATATGTGAGGCTGTTATGTCAGCACATGCCCGTGTTGTATAACTTTACAAGCTCTGTTGCTCTGAGGCACAGATAGCAATCTACGACTGTTTAATAGAGCACTCGTAAATGTCTCCAACTCCTTTGAGTTTGGAGTTTTGTGGAGGGACATCCTGCTGCTCTGAGGGCTTTTTTAAGCTTTCCTTAGCTGGACAGAGGAGTGAAATTACTTTAAAACTACTTGAGGAAAACGAACTGCGTCATAACATACATCCTCTTTGACTCAGAAAACGCAGCAGCTGAGTTCCTCTCCTTCATCTGACTCCCTGCAGGATCTTTACATAATCAACAGCAACAGTGACAGCTACCCCAACACAACAGCAGTGATCTGGAGTTTAAGTAACAGCTCGACAAACCCCCTGAGGGGAGAATTAAGGCGCTGGACAAGATGTGCACAAGCTAAGCACCTTAACATAGTGTTACTGCAGAGATGCCGTACTCCCCAGGCTTGCTCCATCTTGTCTGCATTCCTCAGTGAACTCAGGGGAAGTGGCTCGTGGAAAATTCCACCTTTGTGGCATTTAGCGGTGAAGATTGGAGTGATAAAGGGCAGGGACCTAGTTAGAGCTACAGTGTAGATTTGACACGGAGAAGGTTGTGTTACTTTTTGATTAAAGGTCACTGTTGGATGATTTCATACCTTTTTTTTTTACACCAAGGGATGAAAAATGGAAAATACTGTTAAATTCACACCATTTATACTGTCTCTCTGCTGATAATTTATGTGCAGTATGGTCTTTTCTGTTTCTGTAAACCTGCAAAACTCTGCAGCGTCATCCACCACTTTTTATATAAATGTTAGTGCAGTTTAACCTTGACTGAGCCGTTCATCATCACACTGAGAAAACAGCTCCTTCACTGAGAAAACAGGCCCTGCATTGACTGGGAAAAGACACACTAAAAGGCACATGCATTACTTTTAACACCAATGCAGAAGTGAAAAAATGATAATAATTGCAGTTCCTCAAATGTCCACTTGAGGCTGTCTGCAAGAAACATCATAATTAACGTGCCTATTTTTTATGCTAAATTTAATCTGATTTCTTGGATTGGAAAAAAAAAGTGGTTTGGTCGTGTATCTTCTACCCCCTTATCCTGGTCAGGGTCTTGGGTGGCAAGAACTTATCCCATCTGTCTTCAAGCGAGAGGCGGGGCACACTCTGGATTGGTGGCCAGTCAATCACAGGGGTGACAGACACAGACAACCTATCACACACCTATGGACAATTTAGAATCACCAATTAGCCCGATAACCAAATGAAAAGATATTTTTTCCACTGTGTTTTTTGGTATTTTGAGGTGAAATGTTGTCTCAATGGGCCTCAAACTGGGGACCTGGGCTAACCACTGCACTACTACCTACACAGTGTTTTGAAGACTTTATTTCTGTATTTATTCACACTAGGTCAGAGTGAATCTTTAAATAATTGTTCTGTTTCAGTGATTTTGAGCTTCAGGAGTTATGCATTGATTTGCATTATTATGGGAGCCAGTGCAGATGTTTGCTGGGATGCTCACAGCCACCTTAGCCCCCATCTCTTTATCAGCGGTTGGGTCCAAAGTTAGGCCCAATTAGTCCAGTAATCAGGCCTCAAAGCTCCTTTTCAGAAACCAAACGGTGGTGCCATGGAGGCTAAGTCCACATTTGATTTAGTCTATGGTGTAAAAAAAAAATCAACCATTGTAAATTATTTGGGTAGATGCTTCAGAATTCTTTTTAAAAAAATCGCAGTGGTGCATAAGAGAGGCATTAGAGGTAGATGGTAGGATGTCTGTTTGGTAACATAAAGTTACAGCTAGCTGTTTGCTTAACCCAAGACTGAGAACATGAGTTGAAACTTTTTGGCTATGATTTTTTTTTTTAAGTAGCTTTATTTGTTCTGTACCCCTTTTGAATGCTTAAAATTCTGTTTTCAAAAAATGTCAACTTCTTCTATCCTCAAGGTGGCTAGCAAAGCTGAGATGCTATGTTCATGGTTCCAATCATATATGTTCAAGAATTCTAAAGGAGTTAGCATCTTATTATTTGATTCTCATGAAAAACACAAGTTACCATCAAGCAAAAATCTGAAAGGATGTCAAGTCAATAATGATATTTTACCTCAGATAGCATATTAGGAAAGCTACAGTGTAGTCTTGACTTATGAGTTCAATTTGTTCTGTGACTGAGCTTTATCTCAAATTACACGTAAGTAGGGATGGGTACCTTTCACATTTGAAATGATACAGCAATGGTGCCCGGTACTTGGCAAATGGTACCAATTTTAGGCACTTTTCTGTGTTTATGTGGTAAAAATATGATTTTTTTTATCATAAAATGTTTTTTTTTTCAAGTCAACATATTTATTCTTCAATATAAAACTTTATAATGTTCAGCATGGAAAATCGCCTACTCTTCCACTACTTCAAGATCACAAGGATGCGCTTAGTTACCTAAACATAGTACCTTTGATTTTTCGTGAATCGGTACCTGGTACTTTTGACAGAATCTGGTTGGTACCTATAAAAGAACCTAATTCCGTACCCATCCTTACACAGAAGTCAGTCAATTTTTGCCATTGAAGTGAATTAAAATGCCATTAATCTGTTCCAGACCCCCCAAAACATTGCATTTTTAGAACATGTTTTCAAATAAGAAAAAAGTACATATAAATAAGGAATATTGTATAAAAACAGCTTGGAGATCAGACTTAAAGATCATGACAAAGGTGGAGAAGAAAGGCTGAACTGAATAACTGAATCTCATTCACGTTCCTCTCTTTCATCCACAGGTGTTTCCCATAGAAACCTGTCCATGGAGCTCTGGTTCATCCTCCCTTTCATAAAGTTTCTAAGGTGAGTCAGACAAGTGTCATAAAATAGCACCACCACACACCCAGTTTTGTAAAATAACTGAAAGCACAAATGTGAGCACAACACTGAAGCTAACTGCTTACAGCGAATGACTGAGACACAGGATGTTGTGCGGATGTTGCACTAGCGATGGGGCATCTAAAGCCCGAATTTTAGCTCTCAAAACAAAATATTGTCCGACATAGCTCAAAAAACTTCTTAGTTGGGGCACTGGTAAGTCAAGGTGTACTAGCTTTATCGCGACAAGACTGCTAGCATTAGCATCTGTTAGTGTTTGTTTCTGTTTGATACATAAAAAGATGAGCTCCAAAATTTCAATTAGCTAGAAAAAGGATGAATGCTAACATCAGATGATGCTATCAGATAGCTTCATCTAAATAACAGCTAAGGTTAGCATTAGCTGATATTACTCTGGTATTTTACACAGGACAGAGAGAAACTGCTTTGTTTTGGTAACAGCGATGTTGGAGGGATGTAAGCTTTATGCTAAAAGTAACTTTTAAATTTCGACTTTATTTGAGTTAATTTTACAGTTTCAGATCTTCATTCTGTTCCTGGCATCTGCTGAACCTCTACTCCCCTTTAAAAACCCAGTATTTGAGTTGTTTTTGATCTGTTTTATCCAAAATCATGACCTGACGTCTGATCTGTGTGATATGAACCTGGAGAACGTCAGAGTTTCGGTATTTTGATAAGGTCCACAGTTTGAGCTGTCAGATTCCTGGTGTGTTAATCTAAAAAAAGGAGTGATTTGGTGAAGCAGATGCAACCTTTCTATTATTCCTGGAGTTAAGTTCGATGTTCAAAGCCCTGGTTTGCACCCTGCCGTGTTCGCTGCCTTTAAACTGCAATCGTTTAGAGAGATTAAAATCTGGGCGCTGGGTTTCTGCATTCGCACTGAGCGTTCGGCATAAATCAACGCCCCCTGAGGGATGTTGGATTGTCTCATCAAAGGATAAATCTCCACCAACTGACATATCAATGAAGCCCATTCCTCCCTGATATACACTTATATCTCTCATTAAATGTATCTCTGTGTTAGAGAGGCAGATCCTGATCTCAGCCAGAATACCTGAGCAGAGATGAAACTAATTCCCCCTTGAGTCATGAATTATGAGCCAAATATCTAAAGATACTTGGTTCATGTCAGGGCAGGTTTCAGTCAGCTCCAACTCCCATCTTCCTGCTGACAAATTATTCATATTCAGTTGTTTTACAGACATGACAACAAATCCATTCCTGTTTATAGAGTTTCCTCCTCGAACTCAGGGACCCAGCCCTGTCCTCTCGTACTCTGTTTTCTTGTCTTTAAGGTGTGAGACTCTGCCAGGTAGGGAGCAGTGCATCCTGAATATCTTTCAAGTCTCAGCACAGCAGTGCATATCTTACCTGAGAGTGTAGTCACAGCAGGCTGCTGCCCCGAGGCCTCATAGACTCAACCCCGCCCCTGCTACCCCCACCCTCTTTCAGTCAGTGTGGTCCTTGTCCTGGTGCTCTGGGAATGAGTGTCATCTACCATACTGTCTAGTGTTGTTGTGTTTGATCAGAAAGCACAACAAATACAAGCACAGTACGCCATGTTGTAGCTCTAAGCCATCGCTCAAGCATCTATCACCGGATCCATCTAAAAGCCTCTAAAAGCGACAAACTACCAGGGTTGTCAAAAGCCCATTTTCCTCATTAAAAGACTCACTTTGGGGACAGATACCAAAAGTAAGTCGCACAAATGGGTCACAGACTGATGATTGCAGCTTCCAGCATTTTCCAAAAGTATAAAATTGCATAAGGAAGAGGAGCCGGTTTAGCTCGGTGGTTAGACCATCCACAGGGTATAAACCTCAAAGCAGGTGTCCCAGGTTCAGATCAGACCTGAGACTCTTACGTTAATGTCATTTCCCAATCTGACTTTCAGGCTTTTCTGTCTATTCTCTGCCCTGGAATCTGAATAAGTCATAAATAAAGCACAGCACAAGCCAGTCAGCCCACATATAGAGAGCAGTGATGAGTTTGAGTGACTTAACATGAGTCAGAGACCTCAAAGCTGTGACAATCCTGCACTTTGTGTGCAATACCAGCACAAGACACATGCTTACAAATCCAGGCTGGTGCATAAATATATCACATACCTTTTAAAGATGATCCCTCTCAGTGATATGCAATCCTGGTGAAAGCAGGTAGGTCAGAAATCTTAGCAACTGATCAGTCCAGAAAAAAATTTCATGTTTTAAGTTTTTTAAAGACAAAAAAAAGGTATGCCAATGTAACAAGAGAAATTTGCTTGAAACTGGAATAATGTCTTAATACAAGCGGCTTTTCTCTTGTTCCATTGGCAGTTTTTTTTAACTTGTCACAAACAATCCAGACCTCTTTTTTCTCTTTAAATAACTTTAAATAAGACATTTTTATGGACTGGTCAGTTGAATGTGGCTAGACGCCGTCCCTTTGTGGCTGCCTGTAACAGCAGCTCTGTCGTCTTTGTCCGTTTCCTGTAATTTTTCCACCTCTTTTGGTCATAAACACCAAACTTTTTGTGGCTTCAGTGATATTTTTACTGTTTTTGCTCCTGTGTTTGTCTGGAGATCCTACATGTAACCATGGCTGCATTGTTTGCATGTGAAATCAGCTGTTAGCAGCCTATAGCATGTCAATGCTAACTGGTGCAAGGCCTGATGTTTCCCCTGACGACATGCTGGTACTGAGTTGTGAGCTAAGAAGTGACAACATGGACCTGTCCTTCCATCCATCGTTATTGGGAATGTAAGATCTATCTCCAATATGATGGACGAGCTAGCTGTGCTAACCCAGCAACAGAAGGAATACCAGAAGGCAGAGTAGCATCATGCTAGTCACAGACATGGCTAACAGAGGTAACACCAGACACCAACGCCACATGTGAAGAGCTTCACCTGCTGTGAGCAGACAGGATCCAGGAGACAGAGGCTGAACAGACTGCTGGAGAAGCTCAGTCCTGGACCCTGTGGAGGTGGAGGCTGGCTGAACTGGACAATGATGGACAAGCTGTCAGCATCTATTTTTTACGGACCTTTTTGCACTTTCTATACACTTTCTTACTTTTGTTTTTGTGATTGCTGCTGGGACACCTCCTGAATTTCCCCTTTTATTCTATTCTATATTAAGTCTAAAAAGGCATTTTCTACTGAAAGTAAGACAAAACACTTGATAAGATTTCATTTTTTTGCAGTGTATGAGCCTGCAGGGCGTTAGCTTAGCTTAACATACAGACTGGAAAACAGATAGCTTGCCTTTCTGAAAACTCACTTCCTGCTTCATGAGATGTTTTTACACTCCCCAGCTTGAGCTCTGGTCAAATAAACAAGATTTTGCTTTAATTATTGAGCTAAAGACACTTTGTTCACCTTCCAGGAAGCAGAGATAGTGGTTTTACCGTCTTTGCTTTAACTACATTTTGCATGAAGAGTATTGATCTTCTTATCTTTAACTCCAAGAAACGAATAAGATGAAAATCCCAGATGTCTGTAAACTTCTTGTCTTGTAAAACCAGTCAGTTAGCACTGTAAAGTACTGCTCCGAGTTTATATTAAACCTGCATCACAAACTTTTCTACAGTAAAGGTTTAATCAGTGTAAATCAAAAGGAGGTGTTTTCCTGTTTGGAGACACAGCAGGCCAAACTTTCACCTAAACTCCGTCAGGTTTCTCTGAACACAGAGCAGCCTGCTGACGTGCAGCGCAGCATTCCAGGCAAGCTGAGACACGACTGTGTTTGTACCCTGTCTGAGGGAAGCAGTTAAACTGGGTGGATGCAAGGAAATGGGTTGAATATATGGAACTCTGTAACTTAATACTGCGAAAAAATAACAAGAAACCATGTTAAACTCGTGTCACCTCCCAGCAGGTAGTCTGAGGCAGAGCTGGGAGCACGCTACGGCCCCAGAATTTAAATATTCCCTCTCTTTATGCTCAGACGAGTCAAAAAACTCCAGTTTTTTTTTCTCACAATCAATCCTGGAGTTCTAAAATGGCTTGATTGACTTAAAGTGAGTTTTTTTTTCCTGTTGCATCCTCCATCAGCAGCTTCACTCAAATAACGAATTAATCCTCCAAACAAGACACTTAAAGAAGCTTCCCTTTGAGGGAAAAGCAGAGACGGTATCAGCAGACATAAAAAGAGCTTATTATGACGGTAATTTCCATAAAATGTGGGTTTGAAAGCACAGCAGGATGTGTTTATTACTGATACATTTTTATAAAGAAGTAAGCCTGGAAGTTTTCAGCAGCTTCAGTCAAGGAAAGCTTTTTTTGGGATAAAAACTAGAGAAGACTATTTGTTATTCACTTTTTTGGGTTGCAAGCTGGTTTATCGTGCAAATAAATTTCTTTCGATTCATAAACAAACTGTTTGACGAGACTTTTGTATATTTGAGTCATGCATGATGAGCTTTTGCGCATGCATCAACATGCTACTGCTAATTTAAATGTGCATTAGTGCTGTACAGCCTGAACAAATGTGTGTGTGTGTCATGTGCACACACTGATTCACATTCAGATGTTTGTGTGATTGAGAAGAGGGTTCGGTTTGGAGTTAAAAAAAAAATTCAGAAAGGTAGATTACAGGGTGTGGACTGGCTCCCAGGCAGCAGAAAGGGGGCGGGGTTTAACCCCTCTGCTGCACTGCTATTGGTGGAAATTGGGGACAAAAAAGCCTGTACCTGCTGCAGGTAAACAGACTGACATCAGGAACAGCAGGGATGGGTCGACCGGAGGGATTTACTGCAACATTTCTGCTCTGGACAAGATGACAGCGCGCTTATTTTTGCTGATTTTCACAGGTTGGTATCTTGAAGCTTCTTTCCCTGCAGCAAAACGCAAACATCAGTGTTTTAGTGTGAATTTTATCATGTTAACTTGTGCATTTTTCATTTGTCTATCTCTCCAAAGACTCACAGGATTAACAGATAACAAAGATTTTTATTTTTATACTAAAACTGAAGTTTCAGATGCAGATTGACGACCCTAAGTAAAGATCTTCAGACATGTGGTGATTTGAGAGTGAAGTGGAAAACCAGGGGCTTCATTTCACAGCATAACGCTGCGTTCATCGAGCTCAAAAGCCTCCAGAAAGATGAAAAACAGAGAAAACTTGTCCTGTCTTGTGCAGCAGGGAGAGGCCGGCCTGGCACACCCTTCACACACTCACACACACACACTTAAAAAACAGACAACACACTCACACAAATGGAACCAGTTTTTTCAGTTCCTTTTAACTAATCTGCTGCTTCTTTTCCTGACAGAAAAACAAAAGACGACATCACGGGAACATCGAGAGAAATTAGCCCTGTCAGCTTCCTCCAAAGGCACCTGTGAGCGTCTCTTTTTTAAAGGAACAGTCCATGTTTTCTATCCTTCATTCCACCGGAGTCTGTGTAACGTGCTAATCAGATTTCAGTGGTTTGAAGAGTAAAACACATGGAAATAATCGTCTGCAGAAAGAGTCGCCTCAAGGAGGGTTTAAATGATTGCTACCCCTACAATAAAGTTTAAGGTTGTGTTTTTGTGATTTTAATTTTTATAAGATTTGATGTTAAACTGGTTTTGACAGTGAAAGTTTTGCACAAGCACAGAAAGACGCCTCCTCCTCCTCCTCTTTCTTCTCCTCTTTCTCACCTGCATTGCGACAGTAGTTGAAAATAGCGCCGGCCGCACTGATTGCTCTTTAGAGTTATTGCAGGATCACAAAGTGCTGGCAGCCCCACTTTATGTCTTCTGGCCTGTCACTCACACACCCTGTTATGTACTCACCCTGTCTCTCTGCCCTTGCTTTCCCAAAGACATGACAATTACATAATCACTCCTAAATTCCCACATTGCCACATCCAAAGAGAGCTCTTCAGGGCCTGTGCCAGACGGCGCTTTTGTGCACCCAAAGTCTCATCTTTTTATAACTGCACCCAGAAGAGCTTAGAAACACATTGTTGGCGCCGTATTGAGTGATTAATCGCTGAGTAATGAACATCTTTTTCATCTTTTCCTCTAAAGAATATGGTTTTCCCATCAGGTTTTAAACCCAATTCTCTGTTGGACGATTAACCTGCCTCATTAGCGAGGGCAATTCCCTGATTCCATTCAAAGCCTTAATTATAGCTAAATGGGCAGCTGGAAGTCGTTCGACAGCTACATTGAGTCCTGAGTCACCCAGCTATAATTCTTCCACCCAATTAAAAGCGAGGGAACTTAATGAATAAACAAACAAAGCAGCAAAGTGCTGGATCAGCACAGAGGCGTACAGGCCTGCACTGAGTTACACAGTGTTTTCAAGAATTATAGACAAACTTTGCTTACTTTACACCTTCTAATCCAGAGTTACAGCTCGTAAATATCCTCTGTGATTTCACAGTGGAGCTCAAAAGTTTTATGATTGTGATAAATTTAACAAATATCAAAACTTTGTCTCCAAAATCTGAGTAGAGAGCAGAGGAAAATACCACACTGCAAAAAACTGACATCTTATCAAGTGTTTTTGTCTTATTCTACGTAAAAAATGTCTTTACACTTACCGTAATATTTGCCACGTTTGCCTGAGCAGTCCAGGAAAATGTCTTGTTTCAAGTTATTTAAAGTTAACAAGTAAACAAAAATCTGCCAATGCAACAAGAAAAATGTGCTCAAAAATGTGCTTGAAACTACAATAATGCCTTAATACAAGTAACTTTTCTTATTACAAGCAATTCAGACATCATTTCTCTCTTTAAATAACTTGAATCAAGATATTTTTCTAGACTGCTCAGGCAAATGTGGCTAATATCATGTCCAAAAAGACATTTTCTACTGAAAATCAGACAAAAACACTTGATAAGATTTCCTCTAACAAATTTTAAGGTATCTATATACATTCAAGAAAAATCCAGTTTCGATACAATATAGACTAGAAAAACACTCAGAGAGCGCAGACCTCCACCAAGCATATTTTGATTGTCACTAACACTTCAGTCCAACTTTAATGTTATTCTTCCTTTCAGCAGACTGTCTGCTACAATTTGGTGTTAGTTGCAGGTTTGTACGATAATTTGTTTCCTGACAGTGTTGAAAATTATGACGACCCAGTTCATATTTCACATTCTGGATCTTAGTATCCAGAATATTGCCAGGATCTGGATCGTACTTTTACATCTGTCGGAAATTATGGTGACCTTGTCTTGTATTGTTTTGCAAAGCAATCCAACCATTTATTGTGGAGTCATATACACATATGGTGAAAACGGCCCAATCTCACAATGATAAAGAATCCTTTAAAAAAAAATCCTGTAAGCAGACAGTGATCCGAATAACCTCCAAAGTTGAATCACTTTTTCCTTATCACATTTTGAACATTTCCTGAAAATTTCATCAAGATCTTTTTGTTACTTTTTGAGTTATGTTGTTCACAAAGCATTACCTCCTTGGCGGTGGTAACGCAAATGAAAATTAACAATTAGCATGAAGGCACAAAAAGCTATTAGTGCTAAATATTTGGCTCATTTGGCTATTAAAATGTATGTAAACAGCTTAGACAGACCGAGAACAGACTGAGTATGGCTCAATCAACACATATAGATAACAGGATTGCTCTAATGCTGTGTTTCCACCAAGCAGACCAGTTCGGTTCGTCTCAGTACAGTGCGCATTTTAAGGCACTTCCACTGACTTCTTCCAGGACAGATCCCCAGATAACCGAGACGAGCCGTCTCACATTTTGGGACCCTTTCGTATGGGTGCCAGACTGAATCGATCCGCTCTTGGAAAGGTGGAGCTACAACACTGCAGACTGTTGATTGGTCTAAAGAATCGTCACACAGTCTTCTCTGAAACAAAGCTTGATTGTTCTTTGTATCAAAGAGCTACATGCCAATAACAGAGAGGATGAAATGCTGCATGTCTTCCATCTATGCTCTTTGTTTACTGTGTCGGGTTTTTCTTCTTCATTGGATTTATTAGCAACGAACACAGTTGCGCTGCGATAGTATCACACTATCATGTAACTGATGTGGCGCCGCCTACCACAAGGGGGCACAGTTTGCTGTGGAAACTCAAACAAGATCAGGCTTAACTGAGCCAACCCGTACCAAACTGTACTGATCTATACCGGACTGCTTGGTGGAAATGGGGCTTTTGTTCTTGTAGTTCATCTAGAGGTATCCGTTCCTGTTTTACAACCAAATAAAAAACTAAAACAGAAGAAATAAATATAAATTAAAAACAGACATTCAAAAAGTCAATGCCAGCCACCCGCAGGCCTCACCCAGCAGTAAGACCTGAAGCTTTAGCTTTTACACGTTTCCCCTGCACCGCACACCTCAGCGCTCTGTTCACCTTCCTGTTGGTCGCGATGATGACGATGGGGCTAAGCGCGGCATACAGCGAGCCGAAGAAGATCCGCAGGTCGGATATCAGAGAGGTAGTCATGGTCTGCCTCACAGTGAGGGTGTAAACCCACAGCCCGTTATCCATCCCATACAAGACCACGTACAGAGTCACAAGAGCTACTACAGCTTTGGCAGCTCGCCGCTCTGACCCTCCACTAACGCCTCCGCCTCCCTCACTGCTGCTGCTGCTGCGGAGCCCCTTCACCTGTTTGCTGTGCTTGTAGAGGAAGATGAGGATGATGACGCTCGCCACAGTCATCAAAGTCATTGGGACAACGTCTCTGCCGACCTGAGCCGCACCATTCGCCTGTTTGGACAGCTTTGACGGGAAGTGGACGTAGCAGAACTGCACGTTGATGCCGTGGCTTATGAGGCTGGAATTTTTCTGGGAGCCGAAGGCGAAGAGTATGGCTGCAGAGGTCATACAGGTGTTGATCAGCCAGAGAAGGAGGAACACAAAGCAGAGATAGTGAGATACAACAGCACGGATGGAGGCCCAGCGCGACCCAGGAGGGGCGATGCACAGACACTGGTACGCACTGAGGACGAAGGTGAGCCAGATGGAGAGGGACCGGGACGTCCTGTAGATGAAAATCACGGCTTTGCAGCTCAAGTCTCCAAAGATGGAGGCCAGGTGGAAGGAGGCGATGGTCTCCAGGAGGCAGCGGATGCCCACCACCAGGAAGTTGACGCAGGCGAGATGGAGGACGATGACGTCAGCGGGGAGGAGGGTATTCTCCTTGTAGAGCAGGAGGAGGAACGCCAGGATGACAGCGGAGTTCCCCGGTACTCCAACAACAGTGAGAGACATGTAGAGCATCCCACGGATGAACTCCTCCGAGGGCATGTCTGCAAAAGAGACAAAGAGAGTATGAGGAAACCTTTCTTTTTTTAAAAAAACTATAACTTCATGTTAACAGATTAAGACAACTTCAAAGATCACTTTTCAAAAACAAGGGTTTTCAAATCAAATCAAACTTTACGTACATTAGAAAAAACATAGCACAAAAAGCATCAATTCCAACCCCACACCTCCACACACGCACATACACAAATGCTCTTAAAGATAACATGGTTTAAAAATTTGTGGCTGAATACAGAGGAGCCAGGTGAGGAAACACACTCACAGGAGGCCATCGGCACTGGACGTCACTCACAGCCCAAAGGCAAGGACGCCTCAACTCAGGTGCCCACCTTGCTAAAGGCCAAGCGAGGGACCCACAGCAGCAAAACACTGCCGCAGACACCTCACCTGCCAGACAGAGACATCCCAGCCAGAGCCGACAGCAGCGCCCAGCGCAGAGGGCCCCCTGCTGAGGAAACACTGGAGATATGGAATAAAAACATAAAACTAAAGGAGAAGGGTGTACAAAACAGTTTATTTGAATTGAAGTCTGCAAATAAAAGTAGTTTGGTCCTAAAAATTGAATTAAAAAAATGCAATAGCTTTATAAATTTATAATGCAAGATATTTAAAAAAAAAAAAAGAGTAGGTAGTTTATACTAAAATGCAGTATATGTAAAATACAAACAAAACAACAAAATTAGGTTGCCATAGTTAATTCTAATTATATACAATGAACATATAAAATTCTTTAAATTTATGTGGGTTTAGCATATAGTTAATAATTATACCTAACATTGAAAAAACATTTTGAATAAACCTGGAAATAAATTAAGTACATTGGATGCATATAAATTATTTTCAACCATTAGTTTGATATTTGATGTAAATATTTTTATGTAATGCAAAAATATTTTTTTAATGTATAAAGTAGAAAAATAAAACTATATAGGCAAAAATTAATTAATTGATTAATTAAGAAAAGGGCTTAAATATAAATATAGGCGAAGCAAATCTAATAAATTGATGAAATTGTAAATTGAATAAATCAATCAATTAGATAATAATGAATGAATAAATAAATAAATAAATCCTGTAAATATATTGCTTCACATAGTTAAAGTGCTTCAGCACATGAGCGAAAACATTCTGAAGAATGAAAACACAAAGGAAAAAAAACATTAACAACATAATGATCTGAATAAAACCACAAAAAAAAAAACAGGAAGAATCATAATTATGATAAGTGCAACCGATGTAAAAAAAAATTTTAATGTAATATTTTTTTTCAGTGTATGAAGTAGAAACATAGAAATACATAGGTATAAAAAATAAATCAATTAATGAATTAATTAAGAAAAGGGCTAAAATATAAATATAGGCAAAGAAATTGACTAAAATGTAAGTTGAATAAATTAATTACAAAATGAAATAAAATAAAGTGCTTCACATCTTTAATGTGCTTCAGCACACGAGCGAAAACATTTACATGAATGAAAACACACTGAGAAAAAATAAACATTAACAACAAAATGATCTGAATAAAACCACAAAAACATAAAGTATCAACATTTTCAGCCCAAAGATTTGATTTTTTTTTTTCTTTCATAAGCAAAACAATCACAGCTTTGCTCTGTTATTTGGATCAAACATTTGAAGCTCCAGTAAGAATCTTTTGATTTTGGCGCCCCCTGTGGACAAGGCAGTTTTTTGCAGATATTATGTTGTACATGTAGTGTATTTTTTAAAAAAGGAAGAAATTAAGAAAGAAAATCATACTGCTTGTTTAACCATCCATTACTGACCCTACAGCAGCAGTTTCAGGCATTAAAACAACTGCACAGTAATAATCAATCCTGTCACTAATAGTCCTGTTTGCTTCTGTAATTCTTAGAGAGACATCAGCATTAATTTCATTCTGTTTTATAAACAGCTAAAAACTTCCCACAGGAGCTTTATAGTGGGTTTCCTTTTCCTTTTAAAGTCGAACGACAAACATTAGCAGCAAACATTTACCTGAGAAGAGTGTCTGAAGTAGACCCTTTCCCGCCCCGTCTCTCCTCCAGCAGTTGCCTTGTTTGTGCTCTTATACTTGCAAACAGGTAACGATTGCTGGATCTGTTTTTCACGCTCCATTGACTCCTCTTCCCTCAGCCTCCAATTACTTGAGATCAATCCAGTTGACTGCTTCTGTCCCCTCGCCGGGGTTCAGAGCGACAGGATAACACAGGAAGAAAGATCTGGATTCATTTGCAGGGAGCAACCAGTGGACTGAGGAAAGCGTGTTAACGGCGGGATGATATCTATTAGCTTAATGTTTGTACTCCGAAAAGATTAAAACAATCTCTCACTGTCAGGACTGAATACTTTTTCTAATTACTGATCCTATATTTAGATCACCTCAGATGAGCCGGTGCATGACTTTTCTGTTTTTCATTTCCACAATCAATTCTGAAAGCCTCTACATTTAAAAAGAGGCCTTGATGTGTGTGTATGTGTGTGTGAGTGTGTGAGTCAGATACCAACCCCACAGTGTCCTCCAGTGGAGAGATGAAACAAATGTAAAAAGCCAGAGGATGTTTGAGTCGGTCTGCATGATAGATCACACACAGATCTTTTCTAGAGCATGACGGAGCACCCAATTTACGATCAGCGACTCTTCCAGAGAAATAAAAAGTCTGAAAATGGAGTAAAACTCAAACTGATGGCATCCTCGAAGGGTTAAATGACGTCTTTACAATGCTTCAGTACACTCCATATCCTACAGCAAGAAGTTTCTGATTCATATGAAGTCACATGACCTCCTCAGGGAGTGGACAGAGAGAATACAGCAATGTGTCCATTTATCACAATGATACTGAAAAGTTATTTGTTGAACACAGAGTAAGAAGTTTCCAGGTATTGGCTTTGTAATACGTCAAACAGTACATTAACTTACCACCTAAATTGGAGGTACCTGAGCTTATCTAGTGTTTATTGATTTTAGATACAGCCAAACCCAGCAGGGGTGAGTTCAGAACAAGTGTCTCAGTTTATCTGTCCCTGCCTACAGGAGCTATATAACTCTCTCTGAAGAGCTGAAGCATCGCTAGTAAGCATGCGTTTTTGTGTAAACACAGATTTTTTTCTCTGCGTTTTTGAGTTTTGGGATGAAACAGTAGGGTAGAAAAGGGGCCCCAGGATTCATCTCATTGTCCTGAAACTCAGATTTTGTAAATAACTTAATCTTATGGGCTATTTTTACTGTAGCTTCAAAAGAGTCAGAACCAGAAATATAATCAGAATCAGGTTTTGTTGCCAAGTACATTTGGAATGTAGGAATATGACTTGGTGTATTGGTGCAACAATACACCAAGGAAATAATGGGAACAGCATCTGAGCAGCTACTTAAATAATACAAAATTACTAGCTGTACACTCTGTACAATAGAATAAAGAAAAAGTTAAGATACAAAATATACAAAAAATTAGAAAAAAAAAAAAAGAGTATTTATAGAAACACAAAATAATAATAATAATACATCTGAAAGGCTCTGGAGTGGTTTTACATGTTTCTTTAGTGGCGTTTCCACCAAGCAGACCGGTTCGGTTCGTCTTGGCACGGCGCATACTTTGTGGCGTTTCCACTGACTTATCCCGGGACAGATCCCCAAATAACCAAGACGAGCCGTCCCACTTTTTGGCACCCTTCTGTATGGGTGCCAGACTGAACCGAAGGTGGAGCTACAACACTGCAGATCGCTGATTGGTCGAAAGAATCGTCACTTACCTCAACAGCAGCTGCATTTCTCCTGGCGGCACACAGTCTTCTCTGAAACAAAGCTTGATTGTTCTTTGTATTAAAGAGCTACATGACAATCACAGAGAGGATGAAATGCTGCATGTCTTCCATCTATGCTCTTTGTTTACTGTGTCACATTTTTCTTCTTTATTGGATTTATTAGCGGGGTAAACTGTGTCGCGCTGCTACGGCGTCACACTATCATTTAACAGCTGCGGCTTTTAGGATCCAGCTTACACGCCGCCTACCACAAGAGGGCACAGTTTGCTGTGGAAACGCAAACGGGATCAGACTTAACAATACCAAAATGTGCCAAATCGTACTGAACCAAACCCGACTGTTTGGTGGAAATGCGGCTTAAGTCTCTGATTTGGGTCTTTGGAATGCCTGATTCAGGCTCTGTCTCTTTAAGACTCCTCATCAGCATCCCAGAGCTCTGCACTCTGGTAGCCTCCTCCACTGTTGCCATGCTACAAAGTTTTCATCATGAGTTTACCAATGTTTCTGCGTTTACAAATGTGAATTAGCAGCTGGCCTATGACTCAGGTATAAGGAGGTGGTTGGAGCGATCGTGTTCCTCTTTTCATTGGTTTTGACTCTGAGTTTTGACCATTTTATCTCTTCCACTTATCAGCTGCCCTTTCTCCTAAAGGCAGCAATCCCCAAAAGAAACTCTTAATTCAGCCTCTAGGATTCAGCATTCAAGTATCCTCCTCCACTGTTGCAATGCTAAAAGTTATCATCATGAGTTTACTAGTGTTAAGGCCGTAGTCTTCATTGGAGTGGTTGCTGACTAACCTCCCAGTCAGGGCCATTTGCTGCTGGTCTTCTTCTATTTCCCACATTTGCTGCCTTGAATCAGCTGCTTTTTCTAAGAAATGCACATATTTTTTATTTTTTGCAGCTATATATATATATATATATATATATATATATATATATATATATATATATATATATATATATATATATATATATAATATATATATATATATATATATATATATATATATATATATATATATATATATATATATATATATATATATATGTTATGCTTTTTTATTTTTTGCTGTTTTACTTTATTTTCATTAATTTTATTTTATTTTATTTATTTATTTATTTATTTATTTTTGGGGGGGGGTTCTATTTATTTATCTTTCCATTTTTTTATCTTTATTTTTATTTATTATAAAGTCGTTAATAATTTTTTTTTTTTTATTTTTTTTAATATTTTTTTTGCTTATTTGTTTAGAGGTTTTTTGTTTTATGTTGCGTTTTTAAGGAGTCCCCAACCTGCAATCTCATGAATTAAGTAAATATTGTCACTCTCTGTAATAATCCTTGTGCAGCTTTTGGAACAAGCTGTCTGAAGTCCCAGACATTCACCTCATAATTTGAAACTTAATTAAATGGAAGTTTAATTAATAGCTGTTTGAAGCCAGTGTTTAAATACTTCATCAAGGGTTTGGGCCTTGAAAGAGCTGAGCACTCAGGTAAATAGTCTACTCAGAGTTCAGTATATATTCATTTTCACAGGGGAAGGTCGTAACAGCTGATAGAACAGGTTAATAGAGTCAGTTGTGCTGTAAAGTTTGAAGGATACGATACAGAATTCACATTTGCAGAAGTATTGCACGGCAGATTGGTGCCCACAGAGTCAAATAAAGTCATGGGAGGTCAATGTTGCTCCGTTCCACTTAAATGCAAATAAAGAGTCGGAAGCCTGTCAATATCAAGCAGGAGACTGCTAAGCTAAAAGCCTCTTAGAGCACAGTCTGGCTGTGGGACAGATTAACGGCCCAGTGAGGGGTGCGCTGAATGTTCCCTCCGCAGCAGCCAAAGCTGCAGCCTCACCGTGATGCTCGGGAGTACACAAGGTTCAAAAGTGGCAAACTTTACAATCTGAAGGAATCATTTCTGTAATTTTAGAGTTTGATAAGTCATAAAGTTTATCAGTTTGAAAATAACAGGAGATTTGATTTGCTGATGTTTTGAATGTCGAATGGTTCTTATTCTCTTCTGCTTGGTTTTAACACACATGGTTGTTGTTTGTTTTTGTTTTTTTTTATAAAGTTAAGTTTCAAACTATAGCCATGTTTCCACTAAGCAGTTCAGTTATAGATTGAATTGGTAAAGCCTGATCCTGTTTGCGTTTCCACAGTCAACCGTTCCCCCCCAGTGATGGGTGGCGTGTAAGCAGGATGCTGATAGCCGCATCTGTTACTTATTATTTTACTTTCATTATTTTACTTATTATTATTATTTTGTTGTTGTTGTTGTTGTTGTTGTTGTTGTTGTTGTTGTTGTTGTTTTAGTCCGTTTCTTGTAATTTTTTTCTTCTTTTTTTCATCATCTTTGTATTTGGAGTGGATCATTACTTTGTATGGTTCATTGTTGGTCCTGGTCAAACTTTTTGTGGCTTCAGTGATATTTTTACTACTTTTCTCCTGTGTTTGTCTGGAGATCCTACATGTAACCATAGCTGTATTGTTTACCTGTGAAATTAGCTGTTAGCAGCCTGTAGCATGTCAATGCTAACTTGTGTAAGGCTTGATGATTTCCCTCAAGGGGAGGAGAAGGAGGTGAGGACGATAAGCTGGTTCTCGGGTGTAAGCTGGGAGGTGACGACATGGACCTGTCCTTCCATCCATCGTTGCTGGGAACATGGTATCTGTCTCCGGTGGGATGGACGAGCTAGCCGTGCCAGCCCAGCGGCAGAGGGGCTGCCGGAGGGCAGAGTGGCATCGTGCTGTTCACAGACGTAGCTGACCGAGCTGACATCGGACGCCGGCGCCACATTGGAAGAGCTTCACCTGCTGTGGGCAGACAGGATCCAGGAGACAGAGACTGAACAGACTACTGAAGAAGCTCAGTCCTGGACCCTGTGGAGGTGGAGACTGGCTGGGCTGGAGAGTGGTGGACGGGCTGTCATCATCTATTTTCTTGTGGACCTTTTTGCACTTTCTATACACTTTCTTACTTTTGTTTTCTTAAATGCTGCTGTGACTCCTGAATATCCTCTCAGGGATAAGTAAAGTATCTATCTATCTATCTATCTATCTATCTATCTATCTATCTATCTATCTATCTATCTATCTATCTATCTATCTATCTATCTATCTATCTATCTACTAGCTTGACGTTATAGCAGCGCTACAATCAAGCTCAGAATGTTGTGAAGCATCAAAGCCAAGCACAGTTTGAGCTGCTGTGGCTAACATTAGCAGAGCTAGCACCACAAGCCCTCCATCCTTCTTGCAGGCTAATAGCCACATGTGACCATCATTTCAGGCCTTTGAAAATAAAAATACTGATAATTTGTTTCACCGACATAGACCTGGAAGGAAGAATTGTAAAAACTGTGAAGTTGACTGAGCTCAAACATCCTGTGTTTAAACATGGGAAATAACATAAAATGTTTTTATCATAGTTTTAATTGGATGGGTGCGATGGGGACAAAACGTTTTTCATCATCTGTACACAAAAACAAATCAAATCTCCTGTCAGGCTAAAAAGCACAGATTTATAAACATAGTGTACACCATGGCGTCTCCTGAGAGGGACATGCTTTAACTTGCCGTTTTAATGAGCTCTCTGAACATGTAAACATGTAAAAAGAAACACAGACACACACAGGGAAATAACACTTCTTAAGATGCTTTATTCCAAAGAACAGCCCCAGGAGGAAACATGCTTTTCAAACAGCTCACAGTGTCACAGCTGAGGATCTAAAACTGTGTGAACCAAAGGTTAAAAACCTTTCATGTTAGACACGTTTGATTTTTACAGCGTGTGTGAGCGATGCCGCCAAACTCCAGCGTGTTGTTGCATGTGTCAGAGCGAGTGGTGAGAACATAAATTAATAATAGCTGCTCGTCCCAATGCCCCCAATTAGTACAAACATGTATTGTGATGGGGCTAATTGTCTGGCTCCTCTGTGTCTTTAAGCGGCTCCCAGGACATGTAGCAGGGAGCGGGCGCGGGTTAAAGCACCAGCTGTGAATGTAAAAGCCTCTTGATGGCTCATTCAAGGCATCATCAGGCTGCTTCAGCATCCACAACGAGTGCACACCGCTGTCTCTCCTGGGGGTCGTTTAACTCTATTTTTAACTCCACAGGGAAAGATTTATTATTCTCCAGCAGATCGATGTGGAGTCTGGCTGGGTTTGAAAGCTGGAAACTGACAGATTGGGTTGAAAAAATACAAGTTCAGAATCCAAACGTGTGTAATAAAACCTAAAAAGCTCAGTTATTATTTATGCTGATACATAAAGCTCTTTGATATTAAGGCCCCAAACTAATCTGGACTGATGTGTTGACATACAAGGTTGGGAAACTTCATTGATGCCAAAAAAAATAGTTTATTTTTAGTCCCTTGCGCTTCACATGCTAAAGTCATCTGCTATATTTGCTTTTCCACCAATACAGTGGGTAAAATAAGTATTGAACACGTCAACATTTTTCTAATTACGTTTATTTCCAAAGACGCAATTCAAACAAAATTTCTACCAGGCATTGGTATTAACTCAAATAATCCACACATGAAAAGAAATCACAGCATTCAGGTCCATAGATAATGATTATGTGGAATTAAGTACGATAACACAGGAAAAAAGTTCTGAAAACACTAACTGAGACTCATGTAATACTTGGTGGAGAAGCCTTTGTTGTTTGTCTTTAAATCTGGAATATTCTTTGGTGCCCTCTGGTGAACCCTTTTCTTTACTTCTTTCCAAAAATGTTCAATTGGATTTAAGTCAGGTGATTGACTAGGCCGTTCTAACAGATTGATTTTCTTTTTCTGAAACCATCTGAGAGTCAACTCTGCCGTGTGCTTTGGATGGTTGTCCTGCTGGAAGGTCCAGCCACGTCTAATCTTCATCATCCTGGTGGATGGCAGCAGATTCAGATCAAGAATTTCCCCATACATGGCTCCATTCATTGCTCCACCAATTATATGAAGTTTGCCAATACCATGAGATGAGAAACAACCCCATGCCATGATGCTTCCACCTCCAAACTTCACTGTTGGTGTAGTGTTTTTTGGCTGATGTGCAGTGCCATTTCTCCTCCAAACATGGTCTGTAGTATGACAGCCCAAAAGTTCAGTTTTGGTCTCATCTGACCAGACAACATTCTCCCAGTATTCTACAGGCTTGTCAAGATGCTGTTTAGCAAACTTTAAACCAGCTTCAACATGCCTTTTCTTGAGGAATGGAGTCTTGCGGGCTGAGCGTCCATAGAGGTCATGGCGGTGGAGTGCATTGCCTATTGTTTTCTCTGTAACAATTGTACCTGCTGCCTCCAAGTCTTTCTGGAGCACTTTCAGGGTGGTCCTTGGCTCGTTGAGTACTCTTCTGACTATCTTTCTGACTCCCTGGTCAGAAATCTTCAAGGAGCTCCTGTGCGTGGCCTGTTGATGGTAAGGTGGTGCTTCTTCCACTTGTGAATAATGGCCCCAACGGTGCTGACTGGAATATTCATGTGCTTTGATATAAGTCTGTAACCAGTTCCATTCTGATGCTGAGCAACAATCAGGTTGCCTTTCCATGGTGTGTTCAATACTTTTTTCCTGTGTTATCGTACTTAATTCCACTTAATCATTATTTATGGACCAGAACGTTGTGATTTCTTTTCATGTGTGGATTATTTGAGTTAATACCAATGTCTGGTAGAAATTTTGTTTGAAATGCATCTTTGGAAATAAATGTGATGAGAAAAAAGTTGGCGAGTTCAATACTTATTTTGCCCACTGTATTTACTCTGATATTAAGATTTCCCCATTTTCTTCGAGATTAAAAGTGATCATAATGATCAGAAGGTCACACAAAAACTGTGAGAATTTCTCCTTTTTCCAACAGCAAATCAGTCCAACTCCAGACAAGTAGTTGTCCAAATTGATATTGGTCTGCATTTACATTTGCCCCACACCAGAAACAGCAAGAAGCTAAAATATTTCAGGGACACAAGAAAAAGAAATATCACTAAAAGGATCGGGAGAATTGACTTAAAAACAAAGCTGACTAACTTTTTTAAATCTTTCTTCCAAAAAAGAAAAAAATCAGAGAATAGCTTAAACATGACATAATCTCTGCTATTGACTGAAAAGACAAAATGACTTTTCTCCACACTGCAAATGTTATCCAGCTGTGATGCCTCAGCACTCTGAGTCAGACAAATCAAATGTGGATCTTCAATAAAACATCATTCTCCTTCATGTAATTATCTTTTTTTAAATCGCTCTGCCTCTGCTGCAGCACAGCAAAGAAACATGAAGAGAGGATCTCGCAGGAGAAGACTGAGTTTTACAGCTTACTAACTCAGTTTGTCAAATCAGAGTGCTGAGGAATCAAATCTCTTCATCCTCTCCAGGAAGATTGTTGGAAACTATTTTGACAACAGCAAAGTCAAACTACAGACGAATCTAGTTTGAGAAGTTGCTATTAGGTAGAAACTATGATAAAACATGCCATAAACCCTTAGAAAACGGCACAAAGAGTCTACAAGCAAACCATTTCATGCAAAAACGTCAGCTAGGGATGGTCTTACTAGTGAACTGAACACAGTTTTACAATTCTACAATTTGATTTAGCAGATGTTTTTGTCTTAAGTGACATACAACACAACTCAATGCACAGCAGGGTCTCCTGACTCACGGTTCAAATGTCTTACCCAAGTAAATATGTTAAAACAACCATAACAAATTAAGCTGGACCTGAAAAATGCAGATAGGTAATTGTAACACAATTACTTTGTGTTCACACAACATAGAATTTCTGACTGGGAAGTCAGAGCACCCACACTACTCCTGAGTTCCCGGTAGGAAATCCCTACTTCAGGGGTGAACAGCAATGAAATTCCTGTTGTATTTAGTTTATTTTAGAATTCCTGACTAGTTTTTATCACAATAAATCGACTGCCCATGAGCTGCATGTGGCACTTTGTCTTTCAGTGTGAGGCTTTTCAATCCATTCTCATAAAAAGAAAAAAGAAAAAAAGATATCATTGTTATGAGCAGTGGTGTGCAGATCAATCTAATTTATTGATATAATGATGCCAGTGTTGGAATCAGTATTGATCAACACTTGGGTGATGAGAGTCATACTTAAGTTTCAGTTTCTCTTCTCTTATCTAAATGCCCTTCTCTCAATTATGAGTTCATTAGAACTACTGAAAAAGAAACTTTTCAAATAAAAGAAGACTTGAATACAAGCCAACCAAATAATATCTTCAAATCACCACAACAACTGGATGTGAGAAACATTTCTACAAGGTGTATTGATTTGTTAAGGTTCGACCACAGCTCATCTGGAATGACTGGGGAGATGGATTTTTTTTTTTTTACCTGTACTGCAGCCAGTCACCAGGGGGAGCCATCTAGAACTGTCTATCTATCTATCTATCTATCTATCTATCTATCTATCTATCTATCTATCTATCTATCTATCTATCTATCTATCTATCTATCTATCTATCTATCTAGCTATCTATCTATCTATCTATCGATTGATAGAACTTTGTCTCTTCTGCAGTAAAAACTGAAATTTGTCTTTGACGTGGCTCCAACTACACAAACACAATAAATCTCGCTTTACATTTTTGCATTTTGTTTATGTGAAAGAGGAAGTGCATTTGTAAGACCACATGGACCATGTGGCTCTATGTAGTACCCTTTTAATTTTTGTGGCTCTTTGTCTCTGACTGGTTGGCCACTCATTGTCTAAGGGGTCTGGGGCTTCCGTAAGAGTTGAGAAGTTTAGAGATATCAGTCTCTGATTGGTTAGTTCACTGATGAGGGATTGAGTATCACAGCAGTGTTGTTGTGTTGCTTGCTTGTTTGTGTTGAATGTCACTTTGAACAAAAGTGTCTGCTTAAAGAAATTGGAGAACTGTAAAATCAAGTGTGGCTGAGAAGGTTGTCTGTGTCCCTCCTGCTGTTTCTCTTTAGTGATCAAAAAGCTGCACAACAAACCCTTGTGTTACAAAAAACAACTCTTCAAACTCCTTGAGTATGTAAACAACACCACTTTTATTCAGATTGTCTTTAATGAAATGTTGTTCACTACTCACTAGATGATAGAAATGATATAAGAGCGCTCATAAAAGTCTGAATTACACCAAGTGTTTAACTTCTTCACTGAGAGTGTGAGAGTGGATTTGAAGGAGACTTAAAAACAGTGTGTATCCTTCAGTGGTACTTTATTCCCATTTGTGTGCTTGCCCTCTGAGACCCTCTGAGTCAGATTTAGTTTGTTGCTTTAATTTGCAAAACTGTGGGCTGCAGCGTTGGCCAAAAATCTCAAGGGGCTCCTGCGCCTATAAATTGCAATTACACAGTCTATTAAACAGGAAATGCATTACATGCCTCACTTTTTATCTGCAGGAAGGTGAGCATCACTCTGAGTTTTATTCAAAGCTGCTGATTCTTATAGATTTTCTGTGTTTGTCACTTCTGAGCGGTGCAGGCGTCTCTGTCATGGATCTGTGTGTGACCATCAAAGGGGTCTCCTTCCTCCTACAGACAGGGATGGGCATCTTAGGGAACACCGTGGTGCTCTTGGCGTATGCCCACATCATTTTCACTGAGCCAAAGCTCCTTCCTGTAGACATGATCCTCTGCCACCTCGCCTTCGCCAACCTGATGCTTCTCCTGACCCGCTGCGTTCCCCAGACCATGACTGTGTTTGGGCTTCGAGACCTGCTCAACGACCCCGGCTGTAAAGTGGTTATCTACGCCTACCGCATCGGCCGGGCCTTGTCAGTCTGCATCACATGCATGCTCAGCGTGTTCCAGGCGGTGACCATCGCCCCTGCTGGGCCACATTTGTCCCGCTTGAAGCCGGCTCTTCCCTCCCTGGTGCTTCCAACCTTTGCAGGACTGTGGCTCCTCAACATGGCCATATGCATAGCAGCTCCCTTCTTCTCCATGGCGCCACGAAACGGCACCGTCCCAGCTTTTACCCTCAACCTCGGATTCTGCCATGTGGACTTCAGAGACAACCTGTCCTATGTGATAAACGGGGTGGCCGTCTCTGGGAGGGATTTTGCCTTTGTGGCACTAATGGTGGGCTCAAGCGGCTACATCCTGCTGCTTCTCCACCGCCACGGCCACCAGGTGAGAGGGATCCGTCGCTCTCAGGGCGGTGGTGCAGAGACAAGAGCAGCAAAAACTGTTGTCACATTGGTGGTCCTGTACGTGGTCTTCTTCGGGATTGATAATGTGATCTGGATCTACATGCTGACGGTGGCGAAGGTGTCACCAGTGGTGGCTGATATGAGGGTGTTCTTCTCCTCCTGCTACGCCTCTCTCAGCCCGTACTTCATCATCTCCTCCAACAAGAAGGTCAAGGCCAAGATCGTGTGTGCGGTGGAGCAAGAACAAGTGTCAGCAGACACTCAGGAGTCGAGTGACAAATGACTCCGTCTCCAACCTGACAAGCTGTCAACTGACCTGCAAGACAACAACTGCTGCTGTCAGACAGTTTCATAATGGAAGCAACTTTAGAGACAACTGTTATTTAGCTTAAAAGTGGGTGCTAGGTAATGTAGTAATAGCATTCTTCTATGCCCTAAATCATCTATTGAATTAAATTGACAGAATCAATGCACCACTTTCAACAGTTTATATTTTCCTTGGATGACAAAATATATCAACACCCCCTTTTCAAGCTTGTTAACTGAGTTGATTTGCTGCTTTTCTTTATGCTTTGTAATTTTGGTGTCGCAAAAGCAAACTGGGTTGGAGTGGGCACAATAGAGAACTCCAAACTTATGCACTCAAAGTGTTAAAATATATGTTTTAATATGTTGATCCAGAGTCTATTTACAGTGCAGTTGTGTGTCATCCCAACACTTTCACAGTTAAGTTCAAATAAATCCTGAAATACAAGGACTGGTTGCATATTTTGTAAATCTTTGTGATTCTGAATTTGTAGATATTACCTTCAACTTTGAGAGATAAGAATAATGTGTATAATTTAAGGTAGTTAATCAATTGTGACGAATTGCAGACACATCTTTTTTAATCGGTATCAAAATATTTTGATTGTTATCATATTATAAAACAAAGTAGTACAGAAAATTGATCAATTATATTTCCCCTTATAATTTCAATACAAAAAATACAAAACAACGATAAGACACAGGAAAATGAGAGTAGATAATTCAAAAAGACAAAAGTGGCTCAGTAAAATAATTTTCCAGTATCTAAAAAAAATAATAATAATTTTATGATTTTATAATCACCCCTGCTTTACCTCTGGTGTTATATTTCTGCTGCGCTCTGATTGGTTGAAACGTGTGGGATAACGCGAGGAAAATGTCTCGTGCAACTATTCCCTGAGATAAGAGCAGCAGGCGGCCCAACTCCTTTGCTAACGTTGTAAACAGCTTGAATAACACTTAAAATAAAAAAATATCTTAAAATTATTTTCTAAATCCCATAAAAATATTAATTGTGACATTTTCCGTCAAATTGCCAATCCAGAACAGTTTTCTGATACGGTCCACAAATCGCAACCCTCGCCTGACAGACAAAACTCTGGTGATAAAAATCTCTCAAAGAAGCACAACAAACCCCGGAAAAGGGAAGCGGAAGACTGATCCAAATGTTGAACTACAGTGAAGTTAGCCAAGTTAAGAAAAGCTAGAGTCAAGTTATTTCTAATTTGACATTAGTTAGTAGAGGGAAAAATAATAAATGGCTCATTTACGAGTCATTTTCGGTGTATGGAGGTGGCAGTTGACTTAAAGTGAAAAGCTAACCGTTAGCTCAACCTAACAACAAGACGCTGCAACGCCCCTGACTCTGATGACAAAGTCTTTAAAAACCAGTTTGTGATGATTGCTGAAGGTGTACTCCAATACCTGCGTACACAAACTTTATGGGTTCATTTTAGGTGAGTTACGATATTTTTTTGATAACTTTTGATAGCTAACGCTTAACGTAAGGTGTTATAAAAGATGTACGTTCATGTGAAACTTGCTCCAAAGGTAACAAACAGTAACATCCCCCACAGAGCTAGAGTAAGCTTTATATTGGGTTATTTTCTGGTTATAATTCAGCTTTATTGTGTTGCCTTTGTATCAGCCTTATTGTATCATTGCTTTTTTGTTTTGTTTAGTGAACAGATCTGGATTTGTGCCCAGTGCTCTTTGTGAAATGACCTGACTGAACTCCTGAGGACAATGGCCAGAATAGCCTGGTATCAAGAGAAGGTAAGACATAACTATGACCAAAATTTAATTACTAGTTTTATCCTGATGGTCAGTGTACAATCTTAACAGCCCATGTAGTCCTTAACATTTTACTTTCCCCAATATATCATTAGATATTTTTTTAGAAATGGCTGTAGAGCTTCTGAATGATAAGTCATGAAAAATCATTGTAAAAGGCAAGCTACTCAAATTCCTTTTTGGAAATATTCTTGTTTTAATAGTTAGTTTGTCTTTGATGTAGATTTCAGAGCTAGAAAAGCTCAGTTGATCTTTTCCAAAACATTCTTAGCATTTTTGACAGCTTCTCTGTTTTCCAAGTCCCTCTTGAGACAAGAGATAATGATTTGTTTCAAGCCCAAACAATGCTGTAAATGTTCCTCAGAGGGTGAAATGAACGTGACTGACAAAAAAATCTTTTCTAAATCATTAGTAAATTCATCCCTATGATGACGCATCATTTTTAATTTTTAATTTTTTTTTTCTAACCTACTTGCACAGCACTTTGTTTACAACTGTGATTGTACTAGGTGCTTTATAGATAAAGTTATTTGATTAAAACAAGACTTCAAAAAGTTATGTTGTCTGGACAGATTGGAGCCTATGATCAACAAGTCTGGGAGAAATCTCTGGAGCAGGCCGATCTAAATGTAAGATACCCACAAAAAAAGAAGTATAGAAAGGAAAAATAAATAGTAAATGTGTGTTTTTGTTTTGCACTATCTAAAAATGCCATTTTGTTTTCATCAAGGGTTTGGACAGCAAGCCTAAAAAGACTGGGCACATCAAACCAGACCTCATTGATGTTGATTTAGTACGAGGTGGGTGTTAATGTATCTATGTATGTTCATTTGTTTATTACAGACACATTTAAAACACCTTCAAATTACGCATTTACAGATCTATATCTATGTCTCATAATGCCTGCCTTGACTCTGTTGTTAGTACAAAATGATAATCGTGTGTAAATAAAATCTCCTCCTCAGGATCAACATTCAGCAAAGCCAAGCCAGATAGTCCATGGACAGCTCTGACTCGGAAAGGTCTGGTGAGGGTGCTGCTGTTCCCATTTTTCTTCCAGTGGTGGATCCAGGTGACCTCCAGGTCCATCTCCTCATGTATCCTCGTGCTGTATTTCATGCAGGGTCAGTTCACTGTTTCCAATCTCACTTCTGTTCACCCTGATTCTTTTTTTTAACACTGATTTAATGACATTTTTTACATAGATAAACCGTCTGTACCATCCAGTGCAGTTCCATCAGTATAAAATATATAAAATCTTTACAGCAATCCAATTCTATACCAAATAAACAAACACAAAGTAAAAAAAATATTTAAAAAGTGACTGAATGAGCAGACAAAGGGGTCTCAGATAAAACAAACTTTCATCTTCTAAATCTTTGCTATTCAAGGTCCTTCATTGTTCTAAATTCTACAGTCATGTTAGCAACTTCATGAGGTTAACATGGATTAGTATCTCAGTCCCCTTCATCTATTAACTCTAGGTCTTTCACAAATAAAGTCAATGTTCCCTGAACCTCCTCAAACAAGTCTTGTCTCCCTCTCTGCATGTATGTTACTTTTCCAAAGGTAAAGTTATTATAATCTGTCTAACCCAAAAATTAATGTTTGGTATACATGTCTTCGTCTCAAATAATGAGATCATTTTTTTTGCATGCAAAAGGCACAAATCTATCAGTATTCTTTTGCTGGGGGTGTATTTATGGCTTGTGGGATAGGATCCTAAAATAAAAGAAGAGGGTTCATTAAAAAAATCTTTTGAGATAATTTTTTCGATTGCTTTTCTAACTTCCTCCCAAAACACTTGAAGTTTACCACATCGCCACATGCAATGAAAAAATGTCCCCCTTTCTTTCGTTTACATTTTGTGCACCAATCTGGAATTAAACAGGAAATCATGTTTAATTTGAAAGTGCTTTCTGATCGTACTGTTATTACTATGATAGTAATTTCATTTTTGTAATGCTTCTATAACTTAAATATTTTTTTATTTATGTTCTTACTTATTTCTTCAGTATGATAAGGAATAGTCTGATTATCTAGGCCGATATTTGGCATTTTGGGGCATATCAGCATCAGGTTTTTTTTCAAATCCGACAGCCGAAGTGAAACCCATTCCAAACTGTGTTTTTTTGGCTCTGATGCAGCTGCACCACTGTTTGCAGTCACTTCTCAGTCCCCAGCACTGTCCCACCCACAGTACCAGCCATGGCTCAACAGCCAATCAGCAGTGAAAGTTGTGCGCATGCAGCGCTTTGTCTCTCTCATACACAATACATTTTTCTGCCTCTTAAAAAATGATGAGAAATGTTCTAAGCTGCAAACATTCAGGAGCTGCTTGTCGATGCTTCTCTGCGCAGTTTTTCTGTCTACCCTATGGAAGCCCTAGATGGTCAAAACATTCAAAATCAGTCATGTAAAACTTAACAGAAAATTAATTCAACTGCATTACATGCCTTTAAAAAGCAGAAAAAACTCAATTCTGTCCAGTTTTGTTGCAGTTACATCAAAATTTTGAAAACTTTATTTACTGTAGAAAACTTTAGCTATTATTTTTTTAAAGTTTTCATTTAACTTTATAAAACATGCTGCTAAGCCTGGGAGCTGTTTTATAAACATATGCTAGAAGGAATTTGAATGAAGTTAAGTGTTGGAGTTTGTATCGTTCAAAATTTTACGCCAATATTCTCACTTTGACTGCAAATTAATATCGGCTATAAATATCGGTTATCAGCCTTCTTGATGACAAATAATCAGTATCAGTATCGGCCCTAAAAAGTCCACATCTGTCTATCTGTAATTATGATTGTGCTTGAGTGCTTGTGTTGGAATGGGGGTGCGTAGGGGTTTATTTCTAGATGTGCTGTTGTTGTTTTTTAATTTATGTTTTGTGTTGGGACCCCCTTGAAAACAAGATGCTACATCTCAAGGGGCTATCATAAATAAATTGAAATTAAATAGAAAAAAAAACTTTCAATAAACATTGTGCATGTTGTAACCTGAATATAATGGGTCATCAAGACAGTTTTTATATAGAATAAGTGATTAAGTTGTGCCCATTTTTCTATTTGCTGGATGTAGAATTTAAGAATATGTTGGGTAATAAACAATTTATTTCAAAGAGTGATATTTACATTTACAGAAATCTGTCATCACTGTCAGAACGAGTGAAACCATACTTTAAGCAGAGACTTGTGTGGCTCCTGTTAAACAGATTTCTATTACAGCAGTGACATGTGAGAGTGTGTTGTTTCTTTAAACAGAGGTTTTCATGAATTTTTGTTTGGCTTTGCAGACTTTTGCGACTCTTGTTTTTTGTTGTTTTTCTTTGCAGTATACTTTCAGTGACAAGCAACAACAGATTGTTACCCATCTCACCTGCAAACCCTGAAAAGACCTCATTAGTTCAAATGAATTCTGCTTTAATGGCTCCCAGAAGAATCTGTTTCTTTCGCTGATGCCAAATGTTTGTCTCCCCTCAGTGGCGGCGGTGCTGCTCTACCTTGAGATCCCTGGGGCGAGTGCCAATGAGGTGTTTGGACCCATGTGTCTGATGCTTCTGCTGGGCACGGTGCACTGCCAGATTGTGTCCACTGAGTCCAGCCGGTGGCCCTCGGGCAGTCCAGCTGCCAGCTGCACCACCAGCCCAGCACGCAGACGCAGGTGGTTTTCTCATTGTTAGGCACTGCACACTCATTTGTCTTTGCTAACACACCCTGCCCTCTAAGTACAAAGATTAACTCCCACATTACACACACAAATAGACTAAGTGGTCCCAGTATTGTAGTTTGAATTCCCTGTAAGTTTTGTTTGGTGTGTCTGCCTCAGGCCGAGGAAGGGCAGAGGGCTAAAAAAAACTGAGGAGAAGAACGACAGCGAGGACACGGAGCAGCAGGAGGCCTGGCAGTTTGAAAAGAACCAGCGATCCTACAGCGATGAAGACAGGAAGGTACGTTACTCACCTGAGCAGTCAAACTTTAACTGTACAGTCAAATAAAAGAATGAAAACGTAGGGATTTAACACAGCTAACCCCTGATCTATGTCAATCACTAAGTAATCTGTGATAAAAATGTTTACAGAGCAAAAGAAAGTCGGGGTTTGGGGCATCTGACGAGTTCTCCAGTGAAGATGAGGAGGAGGAGATTCAGTCAGTGGGCAGCAGGTCTTCAGAGCCTCTTCCAGAGAGACGTCAGGCCACGTCTGCACAACTTCCTCCTGTTTGGAAGAAAAACCCCAAAAAGTTTAACCTTAAATCTACACTAAGACCTCAGGTAAGCCTCGCTGTTACGCTTTGTTCTCATAAAGCTCAGATGCAAATGTGAAAAGTGCAACAACTGAAGACAACTGTTTTTACTCTGGACACAGGAGGGAAGTGCTTTTATCAAGGTGAAGCCTCGAGAGGTGGACCGCCTCAGGCCGAGCGTCGGCTCTCGACAAGCCTCGGATACAGATGACACCATGTGGGAGGAGCTTCTTCAAGATCCGGACTCTGCCTCCACGGGAAGCAGTGACAGTGAAGGGAACGGGAGGTACAACGCTGGCATGACGCTGCCACAGAGCAACACGATGAGCAGTGATGATGAGAGTCTGCAGCAAGGATTCAACGGAGTAAGATCACCAAAGTGTCCTAAACACTTATTTGTTAAAATTAGAGTTTTGGGACGAATAAAGCTCAGATTTGGAGTTTCTAACAGGTAGGGATGGGTGCCTTTCACATTTGAATTGATACAGTACCAATGCTTGGTACCTGGCAATTGGTATCGGTACTCAATGGTACCAATTTTCAGTACTTTTTTGTGTTTATGTGGTAAAAAAATATTTTATACACCATTCCTCAATATATTACGGAAGCATTCACTTGAAGTCAACAAAAACAACTCAGGTTTATCAGAGTAATTTATTCTTTGGTTTGTTTTTTGTGGTAATTAATTTTGTTTTCTGATTAATATTTTTTTATTGGTTTGTTTTTGTTATAATTTTTTCTGTTTTTATAAGTAATTGTTTTCGTCCTGTTTTTAGGAGTAATTTTTTTTTCCTGAAGTATCGAGCTTCTTCGAAATCCCGTGAGAACCTCAACCTGCAGACGACTCCCGTGGATGTGTAGTGGCTCCTGTGTCCCGCACGGATCAGAAATCCTGTTCGGCACATATATGCCTCATCCTTAACTTTCTACCAGCTTTCCAGTGTTGAATCAATGCATTTTTAATGCCACATCTTCGTCTATGCCTTAAGTATTACATTGAACAATAGGCTCATATAAAATATAAGGATAAAGTCGAAAACGTAACAAGGGTATCATACCCTGAGTGTGGCTAATGCCCTACTTTTATTGACCCGGTACAGACCGGTAGAAAATTAAGGATAAGGCATAGGCCTATAGCCTGTGGGACACAGGAGCCACCACACATCCACGGGAGTGTCTGCAGGTTGAAGGTTCTCACGGGATTTCGAAGTAGCTCGATACTTCAGGAAAAAAAAAATTCTCCTAAAAACAGGAGGAAAAAATTACCACGAAAAACAGAAGAAATTATTACAAAAAACAAACCAATAAAAAAATATTCATCAGAAAAACAAAATTAATTACCACAAAAAAAATTACTCATAAAAACAGAAATCTCCCTCACAGTCACAAGGATGCGTTTAGGTACCTAAACATGGTACCTTTCAATTTTACGTAAATACCCGGTACTTTTAATTTGATTCAGTTGGTACCTGTAAAAGTATTCATTCATTCAGTACCCATCCAACTAACAGGTGATATCACAAATTTACTTTTGATTTCTCTTTATGAGCCAAAAAAGGGAAACAAGATCCCCAGAAGAGTGATTATTATTTTTGTACAATGATTTTGAGCGTCAGTAACCTCAGGCACAAGGTCCATGTCAAACAGAGCAAGTCATCCCTGCAAACCTGAAGTTCCCTGAGGAACAAAAAGGTAGGCAGTGAGTGATTTGTATGACAGACGACGGGATGATTCATAGATCGCGAATGTTGAAGAGGCTAGAAACGTAAGGTACAACCATAGACTGTATAAAACATGGACAAAGCATCTGGGACGTCACCAGTCTGTTCCTGAAACCGTGAAATGAAGCCAATCCACAGACGCAGCCACATTTGCTATGACACCGGCTGTGAGTGTTTTCCTCGCCCGGTGACCTGAGCTGTGCCTCTGATTGGAATATCAGGGTGTGTACGTGACTTCCGGTCTTTCTGCAGACAGCCTCAAGCAGATCCTCAACCAACAGCGACTTTTGGCACTTCTGCATAGGCTTCAATTTTACTAACCGGATGTCGCCCCTTGGGTACAACCAGGGTCACCAAGAATGAAAGAAAGTGACATGTTTTTGCTACAGCAACAACTTTTAAGTTGTCAAATCCAGCTGGTGAGTCACTGGCAACCATCACATTTTGAGGAGCCCATGAGCATCAGTAAAGCACATTCAGGGCTCTGCAACCCAGTCACTGTAATCAGTCAGTAATAACACAGTTGAGCTTCTGATGAATAAGGGAGGGCTGAAAAGTTCAAAGTCTGATAGTGATGAAACTTATCTGACACTTATAATATAGTTTATGGTTTATTGGATCAAATTTGGCACCGTGGTGGTATCAAATATCTGCAGAAAAAGGGGTTTACCCCCAAGGACATTCACATGGTTGCAAGGTTATAATAGTTTTGGATTTGTCATTATAGTTTAGTTTTAGTTAGTTTTGACATTTTGGACATTTTATTTTCCATTACAGTTTAGTTTTAATTTGTTTTAGAGCAGGCATTCTAGTTTTTATTTAGTTTTTATTTTTGCAACAAGGCTTAGTTTTAGTTTAGTTTTAGTTGAGTTTAAGTTTTTTCATACTTAATTTGCCAGACGCAGGATTCAAAAGTGAAAGTAAATATTTGAGTAAATATTTTGTCATACTGTTTATTTTCCAGTCCAACATAGTGCTCACTGCTCAGTCAATGCTGATTCTGACCTGGCTGCAGCTGCCTTTAAAACAAAAAAATATATATAAATTTAATATAAAAAATATAAAAATAAATTATATAAAAATAATGGTGACCTAAATTACATAAAAATAATATAAACAAAAACTATATAAAACAATATAATATGAGCTTAAATATTTAGAAACTTGGACTCTAACAAGAAAAACAGACTTAAAAACAATTAAAGTCAGACTCACATGCAATCAAACTATTACAGATGCTCTGATTTATTGCTCCTCTACGTTTTGTTGCAGCACAGTGCACAGCCAGTCAGTGCAGTAAACAAGCACGTCCCAGTATGTTGCTATGATGGTGCTGTATGGCGCTGATAACTGCTGAAAACTGTCATAAAATTGGTTGGGAAAATGTGTCAGATTAATTTAAATCCTAAAGGCTTTAAATATTGTCAGAAACTAAAACTAAGGGCATTTTCTACATAATTTTAGTTAGTTTCAGTTAGTTTTGTGAACACAAGATACAATTTTAGTTTACTTATCGTTTTTGTTTTCTTTTCTAGTTTTTATTAGTTAGAGTTAACTGCAATGTATTTTAAATTTTAGTTTTCCTTTTTAGTTTTGTTGTAGTTAACTATTATAACCTTGCATGGTTGCTAGTTAGAGGGTAATTCTCCAGCTTTATCAACTGTAAAAAAGTGGGCAGCTGAATTCAAAAGGGGTAGGGAGAGCCTTGTAGATGACCCAAGGTCCAGACCACAGCAACAACCCAAGAAAACATCAACCGTGCTGAAAAAAAAAAAAAAATCTTTAAAGTTTTTCTCTTTAGTTGTATCAACTTACTTTAAATTAAGTTAATTTTGGGAATAATCCAGAGCAGCATCCAAAAGTTTTGCTCTGAGAGGACACATGCAGTGTAGGAATTTTAACAATTAACGTATTGTTTTGGGAGCGATTTCCCTCTGTGTGATTCATGTGTGAGCCGTATCTAGACTGAATTTGATGTGTACTTAATATAGACGATGATACATTCATTACAGGACTCCACATCACCCTGTAACACCCTCTGAAGGCCTGCGGTAAATTAAGCGTTATTTATTGTGTTTCATTTCAGAGCCAGCTGTCGTGGCTGCAGGCATGCCACCCATCCAAGGACCGCGTCAGTGCCATAATATGGGAGCAGGGCGAGTGTAAGAAGGCAGAGATGTCTGTGCTGGAGATCAGTGGGATCATTCTAACGAGGGTAAGTCGGCCTCATTATGTTTTTGTGTTAGTTTTGTGGCTTCTTTCTCTTTTTCAGCTCTAAAAAGTTGCACTGACATCTCGTGTGTCTCCCTCCTTATTGTTTCTCGTGTCCAGGTGAAGTTAGTGGAGCAGGGCGTGGGTTACCTCATGTTCGGGGGCCTGATGACCGCCACCCTTGCGCTGCTTCCCTTCGCCTTCCGCCTGTCTCAGCGTCTGGATTTGTCCAGTCTCGGGTCTCTGTGCCCCATGGAGCTGGTGGAGATGGCAGTGGGGCAGCCCGACACGCGGGTCTACGTCTTCTTCTTCATCACCACGGTGCAGAAGGTCTGCCTCACGGGGCTGTTCTTCTTCATGATGTGTGTGGCTGAGAGGACGTACAAACAGGTGAGTAATGGAAGGCTCTCAGAAGAAATGTCTGACTTTCATCGTCACTTAAACTCAAACATTGTCTGACTTTGTTTCTCAAACAGAGGCTCTTATTTGCCAAATACTTCAGCCACCTCACCTCAGCTCGCAAGGCCAAGAAATCAGAGATCCCTCATTTCCGACTGAAGAAAGTCCAGAACATAAAGATGTGGTTGTCTCTGCGCTCATTTCTCAGGGTTTGTATTCTTTAACACTTCACATCATCTCACCACTAGAGGGTGGTGTTGGTCTTATGGTGAATCATCAATCTGCTTTTTCACTGCAGAGACGAGGCCCACAGCGCTCAGTCGATGTCATCGTCTCCACTATCTTCCTCCTCGCTCTGTCTCTTTCAGTCATCATCTGTGCTCAGGTCAGTCAAACCTGGTCATACAAAAACAGAATATTACTGTTCAGATATTACAAAGAGGTGCAATAACTGTATGAAAGCTCCAAGATGTGTTATTGTTTTATCTTAAAACCTGTGTAGAAGTATTTTAATATTATTAGTTTAAAAAAAATCCAGTAAAAAGAAAGAAAATGTAAAAAACTAAACTGTTAAGAAAGCTACAGGCGCCCTGCTGTAACAGCCCAAAAAGTTTATTTTTACCCTCTTAAAAGGCCAATAACCAATCATTGTTTCGAATTTAGATGGCTGACCAAAGTTACAACTTGATCCTGTCTTTAAAGGGGCCGTGAGGAGTTTAAAAGAGATCCTGAAAAGTCTCTCTTCTAGATATATGCCTGATAGTAGTCCACACTTTAAAATGAGATTATCATCGGCAATATTGCTGGTTACAGGTTATTTTGAAATGCTACTTCTTAGCTTCTCTATCGGGTCGACCAGGACTGGATTGATTTACGGCATGTCCAAGTCTCTATGACAACACCACGCTAGCTAACCCTTCTCTGCTGAAAATGATTTCTGTGATTAATTTTGTCGTGATGGTGGACACTGGAGCCTAACTGTCAGACAGAAAAAGGACAGAAGAGCAGAAGAAAACTAAACAGGAGAGTGATACAACCCAAGCTAAAGGCTAATTAGCCTTTTTACAGACATGTATCACTCTATTACACAGGGGCTAAACTGCTTGTGCTAATGTTGATTCCAACCCACAGTCAGCAGTTATTCTGCAGTGGTCTGTTCAAACTTGAGAGTCTATCAATAAAATGAAGAGAGAGGTTACGTTAGCTCTGATTGGTAGATGACTGGCAGGACATAACCAAGATTCACTAATGTTACGGATACTTTACAAACAGCTACTAAACTGCGGTACACACTACAGTGTTAACTTGTTGTCATGTTAGCCTACAGATACATCAGAGCACCGAGCTGCCGATAGCACTACATAGAGCCGGCTACTACAACGTCTGCTTGATGCCACCTTTTAATACCTTACCTCAGCGCGTTGTATCCAGTAAAAAGTTGTCTTGAACAAACAAAATTTGTTTTGATCACATCTCCATTTAATTACAAAACAAACACACACCTTGCTAAAAGTAATTTACAACAGTGTGTGGAGACTCCAGGCCACAAGGTGGCGAGGCAGTCCAATTGAAACAGATTCTCCTCATAGCATGTCTTTCCTGATTTAAAAAAAAAAAAATCATTTAGGTCAGTAAAGTGTAAATGAAATAAAAAAATTACATCATGAGAAAAAAAAAATCTATAATATTAACAAACAAAAATGTTTTTTTATTTTTCTAAAAAAATTGAAATGATATTTGTTATGAGGCTTGTTAGAGCCTGAACTGTGATGACTCAAAATTTAATTAAAAATGTAATAAATGTTACTAGTTTCTACATTTTGGGCAAAATCTTATTACATTTGGGCTTATTATCATTACATTTTGGGGTAGTTGTTACATTTCAGGTTTTATTTCCCTTTTTTTAAATGACATTTTGAGTCATTGTTACATATTAGGCTGTTTCAGCTGTGTTGTCTGACCCCTGCTGCAGCAGGTGCTCCAACTATTAAAAACTGCCTTGCGAAATAACCTACCCTATTCCTGAAGGTTTTGTTTATTGATGTAGGTCATGCAGAGAAATCTGTGTTCATAACCAGCTGAAACCTCTTAGCTAGCAATTTTTAGACAAAGATTTAGCCATATGTGTTAAAGTCAACAACAACAAATGGTGTGTAAGTTGTTTTTGATGATGTTTTGTGCCTTCTCAGCTCCTGCACAGCCATAAGACATTCCTCGATTCCCTGACAAACTGGGAGATGGTGGTGTGGGCCTCCTCCCTTATCCTGTTTCTGCTGCGGCTCGCCACGCTGGGCTCCGAGACCAACTGCAAATACAGCAACAACTCAGTGCTGCTCACAGAACAGGTGAGAAACCACACCTGCAAAACACCCAAAGAGCTGCAGGTCCTTTCTTAAAACAGCTGACAGACTCAACATCACTCATTGTTGGTGTCATTTCATGCTTTCTTTGACAGCTGTTGTTGTTTTAAGATAAACATGTTCTTGTTTGCAGATTAATCTGTATCTTAAGATGGAGAAAAAACCCAATAAGAAAGAAGAACTCAACATCGTGAACAACGTTCTGAAACTTGCTACAAAACTGATGAAGGTAAGGAATTAGACGTCATTTATAACAGTTAAAATCGGGTTTGTTTGACTTATTTCTCCATGTTTGCCAGTTTTTAATAACGTCATACTCTTTTTTCCCCCTCTTCAGGAGTTGGATACTCCATTCAGACTGCTCGGCCTGACCGTGAACCCTCTGATCTACAACATCACCAGAGTGGTCATCCTGTCCGCTGTGTCCGCTGTGGTCAGTGACCTGTTTGGCTTCAACATCAGAGTGAGTCTTTTTGATAAACATAGACATAAATATAAAAGCTTCTTGGTTTCAGAGTGAGTAAGATGATTAGTCGTCCACTTTTGAGCTTGAGAAATCAGCTGTTCAGCTTCCTCTGCGACTCTGGTCCTAAGAAGTATATTACACTGGGGAACACAACTTTTGTTGAGTTAGGTCTGACAGCTGTTTTTGACTAATTTTTCGGTGTGGAATCCAAAACTGATCTCAGTTTTTCTCTATCACATCAAGTTTTTGAACTTAAGGATCCCTGTTTTCTTAAAAATATGAGAAATACTTAATAGGTAAGAGCTTGTTTTATAAACATCTTCAAACACTGACATACAAGGGTTGAAAGAAACAGGCATGACTGCAATGGTTATATAACACTATCATGTTTTTACAAAAGATACAGCTACAGGAGGAGCTACAGGAGCAGATATGATCTGGAACAAAGGAAATATAGACCTATATAGAATAGAATAGAATAGAATAGAATAAAACTTTATTGTCATTGTAACAAGTACAACGAAATTGAAGTCACAGCAGCAACCAAAAAAACAAAAGTAAGAAAGTGTATAGAAAGTGCAAAAAGCTCAATAAGAAAATAGATGCTGACAGCTTGTCCATCATTGTCCAGTCAGCCAGTCTCCACCTCCACAGGGTCCAGGACTGAGCTTCTTCAGCAGTCTGTTCAGTCTCTGTCTCCTGGATCCTGTCTGCTCACAGCAGGTGAAGCTCCTCCAATGTGGCGTTGGTGTCTGGTGTTAGCTCTGTTAGCCATGTCTGTGAATAGCATGATGCTACTCTGCCCTCTGGTATTCCCTCTGTTGCTGGGTTAGCACAGCTAGCTCGTCCATCTTATTGGAGACAGATCCCACGTTCCCAATAACGATGGATGGAAGGACAGGTCCATGTCGTCACTTCTTAGCTCACACCTGAGAACCAGCACGTCGTCCTCACCTCCTTCTCCTCACCATGTGGGAAACATCAGGCCTTGCACCAGCTAGCATTGACATGCTACAGGCTGCTAACAGCTGATTTCACACAAAAACAGGAGCAAAAATAGTAAAAATATCACTGAAGACACAAAAAGTTTGGTGTCCATGACCAACAATGAGCCATACAAAGTAATGATCCACCCCAAATACAAAGATTTCGAAAAAGAAACAAAAAAATGACAAGAAACGGACAAAGAAGAGAGAGCTGCTGCAAAAGGCAGCCATAGCCAACAGGGCGGTGCCTAGCAGTTTAAAATAATACACCAAGATGGAATAGTTACAAGCTTTGAAAACTCAAAAACAGCATAAAACAAAATGGAACTTAAAACCTTATGCCCATGGTTACAAGGTTAAGAGAAAAGCCAGCATCAATCCTCTTAATTCCTACTGTGCTAGCTTTCTGTTAGCAGATATTGAGATATTGGGAGCTGCACACACATCTCATTGCACTGTCTCAACTGTGGCTGCACAAACAAGTTTCCATGTAGCTGTAGATCAGCTGGCAAGTCAAACTACAGATGATCAGTGGAATTTTGCTTTTCTGGAGGGTAAAACTTGATGTGCTGGAAAAAAAAATGACTGCAACTTCTGAATCAGCATTAAAATCTAACTCAACAGAATGTTTTTTTTTTCGAGTTGTATGATGCAGTTGGCTGCGTAGAGGGGCCTGTTGATGGCCTCTTCATTTGAGACTCTTTTCTTTTTTTAAAGATCTCTTTGCTTCAGTTCACTTTGTTTACACGTTGTCATTTCTCGTAACATCAAACTCAGAGTCGGAAGCTTCAAAGCTGTGTGCAGCAGACAGTGTCACAATGAACTGTGAATATGAGGTCACTTTCTGAGCCTGCTGTCCCTGCAGACTATTTTAGTACCCTTTATTAACACAGTTACAAATCAGTCAGGAAGCAGTGATATAGCAGCAGTTTGTCAGAGTCCAGCATGTATTACAGTTTCAGATTTTGTAAACAGGAGCACAAGAGCGTGATATCAGAGGAAAAGCGTGTGGGGTTAGTATGATTCAGACTTTCTTCCTGTAACTTTTCCTCCCAAGTGGTCAGCTCCATCCTGTTTACTTACAAACATTATGATATTTACACAAAAAGCTGGATATTTGGAGAAAAAAGCTTCTTCTTTAGACAGTTAGCCTAGCTTAGCATAGATATAGGGAGCAAAGTTGGCTTTACAACTCCGGCCCCACTTACTGATTACCACTTAGATGTGTTACATACAAATTCAAGTCAAACTGTTAACAATAATAATAATAATAATAATAATAATTATTATTATTATTATTATTATTATTATTATTATTATTATTATTATTATTACAAAATAAATAATAAAACTTGAGAAATATAGCAAGGTTGATCTCTTCTGTTTTCTTTCCAGCTGTGGAAAATCAAGTCTTAACACGAAAACAACAAACCACTACCGGTCTGACACTGGAGACCCGGAGCCGCTCGTCCAACACAGACAGCCCTGTCATCTGTGAATATAAGTGCAAACCTACTGACGGTGTGATCGTTGTCTGTGCCTTCCAGCTGAAACTTATGTCGAACATCCAAAAGCCTGAAATGCTCTGACAATCGCTCCAACAAAGTTACTGGCTGGCTCAGTGCCTGACCTTTGACCCTTGAATGTTCCTCAGTATGTTGTGAAATATAGCAGTGAGTGGAGGTCTGAGATCATTTCAGGCTGCTACATAAACCCAGATGTGCTTTGTACAAATGTATAAATGATATAAATGCAGATGATAGTTAGTTTTTAGTCTTGTTCCCTGATGTTTCTCATCAGTGTTTTAGTACATTAACTGTAAAACAAGCAAAAACATCTGCTGACTGAAGCGGGTATAAAATCAAAAAGGGGCAACCAGCTGTATTAAATTTTCTTTGGTGTCAACCTTTTGTACTATTTACAGAGGAAATATTGTGACTGTAAGTGGGCTTTATTTATTTTGGGGTCTTGTTTTTTTAGCGCTTGCAAAGGTACCTGTAAGTCTTTTTGACCACTATATGCCTTTTGTATTTAGGAGTATTGTTGAATAAAATGACTATGCAAAGTGGGTGTGATCAAGTGAAATGTTTGATAGAGGTGAATAAAACAGTTTTTCATCCCTAAATGTTGGCATATTTTTTTATATGCTTTATAATATGCTAGCTTGTTCCCTATCCTCTTAAGGGTTTCTATTCTGGGATTTTAATGTTTGATATGAAAATGATAAGGGCCACTGAAAATACAAAAATATGTCTATTTTTTTTCTAATAACTATTTTTCTGAGAAAAAAAAGGGTGTGGTTTCTTTTTCTTCATTCCAATTTTAAAGAAAAATAGGCAGGATTCTGTCTTTTTTTTTCCTCAGAATTCTACGATTAAAGTCAGAATTCTGATTTTAATTTTAGAATTTTGACTTATTTCTCAGGAAAAATTGAAACAAAAAATTTGAACTTTTGTCTTTGTTTTTTTATATTATTTTTTAGTGGTCTCTAATCCTACGGAAGCGTAATGCATTCACTTGAAAAAAAAAACAACTCAGGTTTTTCAGAGTAATTTATTCTTTGGTTTGTTTTTTTGTTGTAATTTTTTTTATGATTGATATTTTCATTATTGGTCTGTTTTTTGTTATGATTATTTCTGTTTTTATGAGTATTTTTTGTGGTAATTAATTTTGTTTTCCTGATTAATATTATTTTATTGGTTTTTTAGTTTTTGTGGTAATTATTTCTGTTTTTATGTGTTTTTTTTCTGTTTTCAGATTACTTTTTTCCTGTTTTTCTGAGTATTTTTTTCCCTTAAGTATCAAGTTACTTCAAAATCCCATGAGAACCTCCTGTTGGTTCTACCACGAAAGAACAGCAGGTTGAGGCTCTCACAGGATTTCTAAGTATCTCGATACTTCAGGAAAAAATTAGTCCGAAAAACAGGAAAAAAGTAATCTGAAAATAGAAAAATAAATACTCATAAAAATAGAAATAATTATAACAAAAAGCAAACCAATAGAAAAATATTAATCAGAAAAAACAAAATTAATTACCACAAAAAACAAACCGGAGAATAAATTACTCTGAAAAACCTGAGTTGTTTTTTTTTCTTCGAGTGAATGCAATACTCTTCCGTATAATCCTCTATTTTAGTCTAAATTTATTATTTTGAGTTTATTTATATTACTTAATATTTATTTTTACTTACATGTTTATTATTATCACTTTTAATATTATTTATACTTTTTTTCCCGTTATTTATCTGTATTTTATTGTATATGTCCTCGAAGTTGAGCTTTTCTGTCTATTACAAACATTACGGTAAAGAAGTAAAGTGATGACGTAGCAGCACACCTCCAGCTTGGAAGGACACCAGCCGGCCGAGGAGGCACGAGCACCAAGGACGGGCCGACCAGACTGGCTCCTCCAGCCGCAGCGGCGGACGCAGACTCTCGGTCCGGCGAATCGTTAACCCCCGTTGTGCTACGGTGTCTGCAGGGGTCATTCTCATTGGTAGGACTCTTAATTTTCTTTATTATTTTAGAAAATGACTCAAACGTTTTTCTGTGAGGGACGCGTCTTGAAAGAAGCGGATTATGTTTAAATTTTCAGTGTCGCATGAACTCATTCAACCCGCACTGAGGCATGCATCGTTCCCCTCGTTGAGATGCGGTTTAAAAATATAGAGTCCTTATCCAAGTGGATTTTTTTTCACCATAACAGATGATGTGGCAGCTGCTTTCTCTTCATCCTTTGCTCCCTTGCTTGCATCCTTCTCTATGTTACCAAGGGAACATGAAGCCATATTAAGCGTGATTGTAGAAAAAGCCTGTTTGGAGATGACACTATGCATGTTCCTGTTTTTTTCAGAGCTCCAACATGTCAAGCCCAACGATGGACAACGGCTCTACAAACTCAGGAGAAGCCAAGAAATCAGACATGAGAATGAATGAGAAGAAATGCTGTAAGTAAAGATCTGGACTTTGTCTCATGCTTCACTGCTTTAATAGCCTCCAGGTGCTCTGGTTGTAACATGACACCGTGTATTGGTCACGCTGAATTGTCCTTCTCTCTGGGACTTTGCAGCTCATTTCATTAATGCACAACCTGAAAAGTCAGACGTTAGAAAGTGAAGGTGGGTGTGACACCTTCTGAGTCTCACACGTCTTAAGAAGATTGCTTTTAGTTCCCAGGGATATTTGTGTCTGAAGAGACACTTATTTTTGTCCAGCGGCAGCACACAAGGCCTACTTTGTAGATTGTCTTAATCCTGCAAAGACAGCAGCAAAAGGCAGCATCTCCACTGCTATTGAAAAAAAAAATTGTCACATATTTTCAGTAGATTTATGATTTGTGTTTTACTTTTATATAACCGTTAAGTGGTGCTTTAATTTTCTTAAAGCATGCTGGTGATATGGTGGCCTGTAAAGGTCAAACAGCAACATGCAAAAACATATACCAAGCATTTTATCAATCAAAACATAGAAAAATATTTTTTTGTGCTTGTCTGAGAAAATCAACATAGAGCTGTAGGTTCATTCTTTGTATGTGATGTTTACGTCTGTGTCCTGTGTAGCCTGGGCCTCCTACATGACCAACTCTCCAACAGTGATCGTGATGATCGGTCTGCCCGCAAGAGGGAAGACCTACATGTCAAAGAAACTCACAAGATACCTCAACTGGATCGGAGTCCCAACTAAAGGTACGAGACAAGCAAGAGTAATTTAATCTCACCTAATAATCAACTGGTGCACAGAAACTTTTTATGCATGTTAAACAAATTAAGATTGAAATTAATCAGTTCAGAGCAGGGACGGAGCTAGGATTTCAATTTTGGGTGGGCCTTAAATTACAAAACTATTACTGTATGGATATAGATTTATTAGAATATGATAGAACAGAACAGAATAGAATAGAATATTCTTTGTTGATCCCCCACCGGGGAAATTTTCTTAATAAATAAATATAATAAATGATTCTAAGAAGATACAAAATTAGAAATTTTAAAAGAAATTACAAAAGTAGAAAAAATATGACTATTTACATAACAAGTGTGCATCATTGTAGTTCCTAAAATCTTTATTGAAAACTTTTGATGATGTAATCCTGTTTTGATCTCTAAATAAAGTTTAATCTTCTTCTGATTTATTCTCTATTTATTCTCTGGATTTTTTACTTTTACTATGTGTGTGTTTTAAAGCAGGTTTTTTTGCTTTTTGATCCTTTCATATTTTGATAAAATTTTAGTGTATCAGATGGCTATAGTTCACAATGCAATATTAACATTAACCACAGTTAAATAAAAGTCATAAACATACTGTCTTTCCCAACATCATTCTCTAGTCCTACCGGTTTAATATGAGGCTGAATGATTCATAACTTTTTAAAAAGCTAAAAATTGTAAAACTTGGCTCATTTTATAAAGACAGGGCATCTAACAGTAACAAACCAAGCATAAAGTGACAAAATTTTATAATATTCATCTTTAAAAACCAATTTTTGAAAAAGGAAAAAAAAAAAAAAAAGTTTTTTTTAAAGAAAAGTTTGAGGTGGACCTGCCAGGAAGTGGGTGGGCGTGGGACCGTTGATGCCACCCATGACACCACCCCTGGTTCACAGTATCTATAAATACAGAAATCATGACAGTTAAAGTAGAGAAAAATCCAAAGCACAAACTTCAAATCATAGTTGTGACGAGCTTTATGGTGGCCATACAATGCAAAAAAAAAAAAATGTAAAAGGAAAAAGGAAAAAAATAGACAGGAAGGAATAAAGCTCCTCCTTTCGGTCATAAAAACAGATAATGCTTACTAGTCACCTACAGGTACCTACCTTTTCTGTTTTCTTTTAATTGTGTGTATCCTTTTGTTCGTCAGTTTTCTTTTTTGTGTTTTCTTTTTTGTGTTTTCTTTTTTGTTATTGGATTATCTATTATTGAATTCTCACTTTGTCCTTTTTGCTTATGACTTTTTGTTTTTGGTCATGTTTGCACTTCAAGGCTACCGTACATCTTGTCTTCAAGTCTCCTTTGTAATAATAAGCGTCAAAAAAAAAAAAAAAAAACTTTAATTTGAAACTTTCAAAAACATGTTTCAAAGTGTGAAGTGTTTCCATCAAAACAAAGAAGAGTAGCAGAAGTAAAACAACAAAATAAGATGTCATCCATTTTTAGAAATCAATGTAAACAAAAAATATTAATAAGTGAAAAAATACAACCAAGCAATCAGTCAAAAAAGTTCCAGACAGTAAATTAACAAGTCTTAAAAAAGAGTTTTAAAACATTTAGATTAATGTTGGTGCTTTTTATCCATAAGTTAAGTGCTTGGTCTGTCTGCCAAACTTCCCTGTGAGGAAGAGGATGACATTTCCCATGAGCACCATCATCCACTGTGGGAAAGAAGTGGCTCCTACTGAAGTGTTTGTTCTTATTTATAGAAGCAAATTCATAAACACAAATCTTTAACTTCTTTTTATTCAAGACAATCTCATTTTTCTTTTTGGGCCATGAGGAAGCATGAGGATAAGACTGAGACTGTTTCAAAACCAGTTAAAACTCCTCACAGTGCTTTTACACAGTGTTAGATAAATGTTTTGATTTTAATTTTATCTCACTGAAGTTAAAGCAGACCACTAAAACCACGATGAGAGCCTTGCAGACCTTTTAAATACTTAAAATACTTTCCTTTGATGATTTAAATGCTCTTTTTATTGACATGTGCTGCAGCTTCAGCCTCACATGACGGTGCAGAGGGTGCCGCAGGTCAGAGTATCTCAGCATAAGAGACTAAATTTAGATTAAGTTGAGTTGTTTTGGTATGTTTGATATGTTATATTGACAGTGCTCTTCCAGTTAGAGCACATTGTTAACCTGATTTGTTCCTGTTGCAGTGTTTAACTTGGGCGTGTACCGCAGAGAGGCCGTCAGAGCCTATAAATCCTACGATTTCTTCCGTCATGACAACGAGGAGGCCATGAAAATAAGGAAGTAAGTCCCACACACACACAGATGCGTATATTATCCTTCTTTAACCACATTAAAGGAGGCTGAAGTATCTCTGCTGTCTGAGTCTAACATTTCCCTGAGTCGACATCAGGCTGTTTGATATTCTGCAGTCTGCGCTGCTGCATCGGTGACTAAGCTGTTTCTGAGCCAACAGTCGATACTCAGGGGTGCTCAGCAAACTGCTCATACCACCTTAAACTGGCTCTAATCTGTGTTTGATTTGCACACAGACACACGTTGTAATGAAATCACCTCCCAGCTCAGACAGCAACTCGTTAATATCCAGATTATCTGTCAGTCACTGTTAATTATCAGGAAAAATGCTGATGAAGAATAGGACCGTCTCTCTCCTCGTGGTCTTATCTCAGTCAGAGTCGTTCAAACAGGATTTCATGGGCTCCTTTGCTGTCATGAAAGTGTGACAAGCTCCTGACAGCATCCCCATGCTGAAATGTGACCCAGATATTAAACAAGCTGCTGCTGTCACTCTGCAGCCTGACTCCATGGTGCATTTGTTTCTAACATGGGTCAAGTTGCAGCTGTAAGAAAATCTGAGCATACAAAGTCAGAAGGGAGGAAGTAATTTGAGATTTTGTGTAATCACATTTTTGGATGAGTGGTAGATTTCAGAGAAGAATTTTAAAGTTCATCACCTTTGTACTTCCCTCCACCACCAACTCCCCCCAGCCTTACCATCATGCCCACTGAGAGCTGAAGTAAATAACACTGATTATCTCTTTATGACTGCAAACAAACATTTAGTCCTTGAAGCTGATGTGTTTAAAGAAGGGAAAATTACTAAATTTAAGAACAAAGACAATCAAGTCAGAGCATTTCTCTCCTTATTGTCTCCATAGCTACTAGAGCTCAAACTGCTGAAAAAGCTAATGCTAGTGTTTATGGACACATTCTGTAAAAATGTACAGTACATTGCAGTTTGAGGTGTAAGAGGCTGCATTTGTAGATGGTGGCATGCTAACTCTTGGAGCACACCAGTGGTGTGACAGAAGGGGGGGCAGAGGGGGCAATCAACCCCCCCTTAATTTTATAATTCAATTTCATTTCATTTCATTTAATAATTTAATTCAATTTAATTCAATTTCATTTAATTTAATTTATTGAATTGTATTGAATTGTATTGAATTTAATTTAATTTAATTTAATTTAATTTAATTTTAATCTTAATTAATTTTATTTTATTTTATTATTATTTTAATTCAATTCAAATTTAATTCAATTTTATTTGATTTATTTTTTGTTTTATTTTGATTTAATTTAATTAGGTTAATTTATTTATTTTGATTCAATTCAATTCAATTCAATTCAATCTAAACCAATTTAATTCAATTCAATTTAATTTAATTTAATTTAATTTAATTTAATTTAATTTAATTTAATTTAATCCAATCCAATTCAATTTAATTTGATATATAAAGAAACCATGTATAATATTTAACATAAATGTCACCATTTGATGCTTTGTAGCATGGTTAGCTTACAGCTAATTTTCATCCGCAGTCCCTTGGCATGGCCCAATAGTTGAAATACACACACCAGTGACCTTTTGGGCACTAAAACATGTGCTGAAGTGCACTCTTTGGAGCCACAATGTGCATCAAGTGCCCGCTTGAGTCCAAACACCGCCCCCTCTTTGGAGCCAAAATGCCTACTAGAATGCCTTCTTTGGGGGCCAATAGGTGTGCTTAACTGCCCTCGAAAACACAGAATTTAGTCCCCTTTTCAGTGGTGATAATGCGGCCTATGTGCCTTTTTTATTGCCCCTGCCCTCCAAAATGTCTGTGCACACCAGTGAAGCACACTTTCTACCAATCTAGCTAGCGAGCTAGGTAGCTAGCCAGCCTATCCAATCTGTACCAAACTGTATTGATCTAAACTGGACTGCTTGGTGGAAACGGGGCTTTACCATAGACTGTAATTAATTAATGGAAGTAGTCTCCCCGTCGTCAGCAGTGTGTTTCTGAAACTGACTTTTGAAGCATATCAGCTATTGTGGCCATATTGAAAGCGACAGGGGCTTCTATAGCTAAACTGAACAGTTTGAAGAAAATACACCCCCTGTACAGTGTGTGCCAACAGTGGAATTAGCGACTCAGACACGGGACATTATTTGAACCAGGCTGTAAATAGGTTAATTTCTGAAGTGAAAAACAGCTTTTTTTGAATTGGTGTGTTTGTGACTCCCGGTACTTCTGGAGCCAGCCTCAAGTGGACTCTCGAAACAGCAGATTTTAGCACTTCTGCATTGTCTCATATTCTGAGACTGGAAACTGCTGCTCGGGCTTTACTGACCACTGCAGCAGAGCTCATGCTCACAGGTGCAGCCTAACAGGAAGGGTTCATGAGAAGCCATGGCAGAATGAGGTGTTTGGCATTGACAGAGAAGATTTGGCAAATTTTTCATCACACGAATGCATGCTTCTTACAAATGTGGCTCAGTTTAAAGGGAAATAATCAGGTTTTACAACACTAAAATGGGAGGGCTTAGCATTAACAGACGAAGATGAATGTTTCAGAAAAGCCCTGGGGTTGAGTTCTGGGAATAGCTGGGAATGAAGAAACAGTCATTTTATGAAAAAAAGGGTCGGTTTTATCACCTCTTATTCCTTTTTGTTTAGTGAATGTATCAACACTTTTTGACAAAAAATACAACTGGACTTCTTTAGACAAGCATTCAGCCACAGCTAGCTTCTTAACTTCAATAAATGCACTTAATTCAGTATTTTAAGATGCGACCTTGTACTGTCTGGCTGTGGTATGTTGTTTAAGTTTTGCTAAGTATTTGAGCTCAGACTTAAAGAAGAGATAGATTTTTTTTTTATAATATCACACACTTGTAAATATAACTTGTGAAAATAAAAAGCCAAAAGTATAACAGGAACTTTTTTAGACAGCTCAAGAGAGCAGGAAAAGGATTAAATGAGTTTTACACACATTCAACAACCCAAGATGTTTGAGATACCTCCAATCAAAACTTTTTTTTTCTTCACTCAGTGTCTTCTCTCGTCTCTCGTCTTCAGGCGCTGCGCTCTTGTAGCTCTGCAGGATGTGAAGGCATACCTAACAAACGAGGGAGGTCAGATCGCGGTGAGTCCATCTGTCACTTCGTCCTCCGTGTCTTGGCGTTGGCTAATATCCAAAAGATTTAAAACATCCAGAACGGGAACACATCTGGCACAGGGACAACTTAATCCTGGACTGTCCTACAAACGTTTTATTATCATTCACCCACACGAACATGACAGATATTCGTCTTTGTCTGCTCCTGTTTTAGGTTTTCGATGCGACAAATACAACGAGGGAACGGCGAGACCTTATTTTAGGGTTTGTGAAGGAAAATGCATTCAAGGTACTTTTGATACAGAGACTCTGATGTGGAAACTGGTTGATGAAGAGATGTGACTTTAGCTTTGAGGACAGCCTTTCTTAAACTCTGACCCTCTGCCCTCTTTCCGACAGGTGTTCTTTGTGGAGTCGGTGTGTGACGACCCAGAGGTCATTGCTGCTAATATTCTGGTATGAACTTATGTCACCGCCTGTGACTTCTTGTGGGGGTCAGACCTGGCATCTATTAATATTCACAGCATCTACCGTGTTGTGTAAGAACTTTTCCTCTCGCTCACACCGTCTGGATGACTGATTACCTGTGACAGGAGGTGAAAGTGTCCAGTCCTGATTATCCCGAGAGCCACAGAGAGAGGGTGATGGACGACTTCCTGAAACGAATCGAATGCTACAAGGTGACATATCAACCGCTGGATCCTGACGATTACGACAAGTAAGGACTGAGAAACTCTGCTGATGTGATTTATTCCACTTTCTAAGATTTTACAATCAGACTTTCTCTGTCGTGTTTCGCAGCTGTTGACTTGAGGCCAATTCTATGAAGCAAGTTAAACACACCCGTGCTACCTTTTGGTTATCAAGCGCCACTAATCCTGACAAAGGAGATTGTGCAAAATGGTCACACAAAGCTGCTTATCAAGCTGATAACTCAGCCCAAACTTTCTAGCACGGTCTTTTGGAGGGGAGAGTGTTGGTGGCGTGTGACCAGAGACAAAACTGAAGTCTGTCAGAAAAATTTCACAAACTCTGAGAAAACTATGATATCAGAAAAGTTATTCAGTTGGTCTTTCTTCACCTTGTGTCTCCATCAGGTTACGTGTTGGAACAAAACTGAAATAGGATTTTAAAAAAAGGACATTCTGTCTTGAAGATAAATGTCACAACAAAGCGATTTAAAACACAAGCAAGAATTTAGACTGAAGGAAAGTCAACAAGAGCTGAGTCTTAGACCTTCTGACTCATTCTACCCTGAGGACAAAGAGGAGAAGGGTCAGATTAAGTGCTTAAATCTTCCCTGAACAGATGAGTCTTCAGACATCTCTTAAAGTAGAAAGTGAATCTGCAGATCGTATAGTGTTAGGTAATTCATTCCACCATTTGGGAACAATAGTAGAGAAGAGTCTGGCTAGTGATTTGGAGCCACGCTGGGCTGGGAGCACCAGGCGTCTTTCACAAGCAGAGCGTAGTGGGTGAGAGAGAGTGTAGACCTGGATGAGGGACCCTCCAGTTGATTGGAGCTGCTACTGGAAGCCAGTGAGGAGAGATTAACTGCGCGGTGACGTGCAGTTTTGGGCTGGTTAAAGACCAGATGAGCTGCTGCATTCTGGGTAATCTGCAGAGGCCTGCTAGGAGGGAGTTGCAGTCGTCGATGCTTAATATCACAAGGGCCTGAACCAGAAGCTGCGTGGCTCATTGTGTCAGGTAGGATCTGATCCTTCTGATGAGGGCGTACCAAAGAGATCCAGCAATCGAGGCTACGTGAGCCTTAAAGGTCAGCTGGTCATTGATCATGACACTCAGATTTCTGGCAGAGTTTGTGGCACAAGTTGATTGGAATCAAGCAGGACATTGATCTGTGATTGAAATGAGGAACAAGCAGAAAAGACAATGAGCTCAGTTTTGGACAGATTTAGCTAAAAACAATGTTTTTGACCTTCCGTGTACCATTTTGTCCCCCCATTGAAATAACAGCCTGAGTCATTTTTGACAAAAATTAGATTTTGGCTTCTCTTATTAATGCTCGTCATCTCTGGTAAAATCTCTTAAAGCTTTAGCTAAAAGGATCACGCTCTTTATGCCTTATAGGACAATTTTATTTCTAGCCTAAGTCAAAATTTTGGATTGTTTAGGATAAGATGTGTGACTTGGGCAATTTACCAATTTACCTGCTGCATCAAAAAGAAACTGAAACTTAAGTGCGGAAGAAGCTGAAAACATGATTCTTGAATCAGTTTCAACTGGTGAGTGATTAGGTTCACTTTCATAAAGGCTACACTGCAAAAACTGAAATCTTATCAAGTGTTTTTGTCTTATTTTCAGTAGAAAATTACTTTTTAGACTCAATATGAGCCAAATTCACATGACCAATCCAGAAAAATGTCTTGTTGAAAGTTATGTAAGGACAAAAATGAGGTCTGGATTGCTCGTAACCAGTAAAAAAATCTGCCAGTGGAACAAGATAAAAGTTATTTGTATTAAGACATTGTTCTAATCTCAAGGAAATTTTCAAGCAATTTTTTCTTGTTCCATTGGCAGATTTTTTTTTCTGGTTACAAGCGATTCAGACCTCATTTTTGTACTCTGATAACTTGAAACAAGACATTTTTCTGGATTGATAAGTTGAAAGTGGCTCATATCGAGTATAAAAAGACAATTTTTACTTAAAAAAAGACAAAAACACTTGATAAGATTTCAGTTTTTTGCAGTGTAGGGTATGATATTGTGTAGTAATTTAGTTTAAATTTCTCAATTTATAGTTTCACTACAAACTTAGCTACTTCTAGCTAGCTACCTGTTCGTGGCTAGCCTACTTTTTTCTCTAATCAAACATAAATGAGCACAAGGCAGTAACACCCCTCAAAGTTTTAAAATTAAAGAAATGTTTTTGCTTTTTGGTAGGAAATGTATGACTTTGCCAACTCAGCGTATAGTTGGTCTGACATTTGTTCAGTTTAGGTTGTTATTCACATTTTGAGTTAGCTTTGTGGAATTAAAGGACATTTATTGGTCAGGTTTCAAAAATGTGTCAAAACTGGATGTTGGAAATGGGTCAGGTTGAATAAAAAAGCCCAGCAAAAAAGACCTGGAGAAGTGAGGAGAAGGACAGGTTTGATTTACCTGACATTTGTTGGATTAAACTCAGGGTAATTTTAGTTTTGAGTTTGCACTGTGGGGTGAAAGGGCAGTTTAAGCCGGGTTTAAAGTTGCCTAAGTCAGACTGGAATGTTCTCTGCATATCAACAGTCATCCACTGTGAAGGCATCTTTAAATTGAATGATTAATAGAAATCATATGCTCTGTATTTGGTAAAGTTTTTTGTGTTTTCCCATAAACTTGAAAAATGCCTTGGACTATTGTTTTAATAGGGTGACAATTTGTTGAAATTTAGTTGCAGTTCCTAGAATCAAACACTAGATGGCAGCAGTAAACAACAGTTTGATCACTCCAAACATCTCCCACAGGGATCTTTCCTTCATCAAAGTGATGAACGTGGGCCGGCGTTTCCTGGTGAACCGCGTCCAGGACTACATCCAGAGTAAGATCGTCTACTACCTCATGAACATCCACGTCCACTCCCACTCCATCTACCTGTGTCGGCACGGGGAGAGCAACCACAACGTGGAGGGCCGCATCGGAGGAGACTCTGAGCTGTCTCCTCGAGGGAAGCAAGTACGGTGTTTCATTTCTGTCCCTCTATGAACTGTAAAGTATTCTGGAAACCTGGTTTACAGCTCTCACAGGGATGAGTCATGACCTTTATCTCATTAACTGACTCTTTGTCCCATTTTAGATTGGTAGAGTATGAAGAGAGGGAGTAATTTCTGTCTCTTACTCATTCCAGTTTTCTCACGCCCTGAGAGATTTCATCGAGCAGCACAAACTGTCAGACCTGAAGGTTTGGACGAGTCAGCTGAGGCGAACCATCCAGACCGCGGAGGAGCTCGGCGTTCCTTATGAACAGTGGAAGATACTCAACGAGATAGACGCTGTCAGTACTCTTTTTGTTGAATGTTGTGCAGCCTACAGTTTATTCAGATTTTGTGTTTAGTTAAGTTTATTTGGGTCACTTTAAACATAAAAACTCATATGCACAATGAAATGAATATGAACAAATGTTGAGTTAATGCTGTTCATGCATTAACACCAAACAGTCAACAACAACAAAACAAAAACAAAACATTTATATAGAATAAGATAAACATAACTAAATACTCATTAGTCATACATAGACTCTTTGTCAATCCAAAATCTCAGACATGATATGATTTCACACCCATTTCTGAACTTTGCAGTCATCTTTTGTTTGAATCATTTCTTAAACCTACCATATGTTTGACATTCTTTCATTTCTGTGTCTAATCTATTCCACAGACTAACTCCATACTCTGAAACACATCTTTAACATTTGTTCTGCTCTTTGTTTTTGCAAACATACAACTTCCTCTCAGTTCATACTCACACTTTCTCATCTTGAAATAACCGTGGACACAATCTGGTCTACTTTGACGTCAGTGAAGCTAGTCTTAAATCCACAAGCTCACCAAATTTTGGATCTGTAGATCAGAGAACTTCAACTCAGGTTTTCTTTCCAACCAAAAGCTCCACCAGCTGATTTCACTGATTAGTCCCTTCTCTCTGCTTGAAGGTGAGGTAATCAATGAAATCAGCTGGTGGAATTTTTGGTTGGAAAGAAAACGTGCAGCCTCTTGGCCCTCCAGGGTAGGAATTGGAGATCCCTGCTCTAAATTTATAAATAAATTGTGTTTTTGTTCTTGATAATCAGCTCAGTTTATAAGCTTGATTGCTTTCTTTTGAAGCTAAATTTGTGATTGTTTTGTAAGTTATTTCCAAAACTTCTGCACACACTGCAAAAAAACTGTATTTTTATCAAGTGATTGTGTCTTATTTTCACTAGAAAGTGTCTTTTTAGACTTCATATGAGCTACATTCACCTGACCAGTCTCGAAAAATGTCTTATTTCAAGTTATTTAAAAATAAACATTAGGTATGAATTGTTTGTAACAAGTTAAAACAAATCTGCCAATGAAACAAGAGAAAAGTGACTTGTATTAAAACATTATTTTAGTTCCAAGCAAATATTTCTAGTTCCAATGGCAGAATTTTTCTTTACTTGTTACAAGCAATTCAGACCTCATTTTAGTCTTTAATAACTTGAAATAATACATTTTTCTGGACTGATAAGTTAGATGTGGCTTATATTGAGAATAAAAAGACAATTTTTGCTTCGAAAAAGACGAAAACACTTGATAAGATTTCTGTTTTTTTGCAGTGCAGAAGAAATGTACACTGCAAAAAACTGAAATCTTATCAAGTGTTTTTGTCTTATTTTCAGTAGGAAATGTCTTTTTAGACTTAATATGAGCCACATTCACCTGATCAGTCCAGAAAAATGTCTGGTTTGAAGTTATTTAAAGATAAAAATGAGGTCTGGTTTGTTTGTAATAAGTTAAACAAAATCTACCAGTGGAATAGGAGAAAAATTACTGGTATTAAGACATTATTCTAATTTCAAGCAAATTTTCAAGCAAATTTTTCTTTTTCCATTGGCTTTTTTCCTGGACTGACCAGGTGAATGTGGTTTATACAAAGTAAAACAAGACCATTTTTACTTAAAATAAGACAAAAACACTTGATAAGATTTCAGTTTTGCAGTGTAGTACAGCAATTGACACTGATATTTTGGTTTAAATGCAATTTACATGAGATTTCCAGCAGTTTGTGATCTATAATAACGCCTAAAAGTTTATTATGCACAGTTAAAGATGAGTGGTATATAAATCCTTCATTTTTTTTGTCCAGGGTGTGTGTGAGGAGATGACCTATGAGATGATCCAAAATACATTTCCAGAGGAGTTTGCTTTGAGGGACCAGGACAAATACCACTATCGCTACCCTGGAGGAGAGGTGAGCTGACACGTCCCTCTGTCTCTTCTGATTTTGATAACTCAGCTCAGATTACTGCGCCTTAACCACAGACGCCAGTACGCAGTTAGAGCATCAACTTTGAAACGTCTCTCCTTCTTGTTCTCAGTCGTACCAGGACCTTGTTCAGCGTCTGGAGCCGGTTATCATGGAGTTAGAGAGGCAGGGGAACGTGCTGGTCATCTGTCACCAAGCTGTGATGCGCTGTCTGCTGGCGTACTTCCTGGACAAGAGTGCTGGTCTGGTTAACACAGATGCACATCAACGTTTACAAAACATTAATACTTACTGGTTAATAACAGGAAATAAGAATTCTGTCTCTCCTTCCTCCCACAGAGGATCTACCGTACATGAAATGCCCGCTCCACACAGTCCTGAAGCTGACTCCTGTAGCATACGGTATGTGTTGTGTTCACTGTGATACTGTCATTTTCTCAAAGTATAAATTTAATTAGACTGTGTTTTGTTTTCTTTCAGGCTGTAAAGTGGAGATGTTTTATCTGAATGTGGAGGCAGTGAACACACATCGAGACCGGCCTTTTGTAAGTTGCTCTGAATCCAGCTCAGGAGCCTCAGTTTGAGCATTTTTTAATTAAACCTGAGCAGGTTCCTTTGTGCAAATTATTGTGTTAAATTATTTTAATGATTGAAAGTGAAGATCAGACATCTGGTCTGAAGTCTAAGAGAGTCTTTGTCTTGTTTGTTGTGTCTGCTCGTTGTAATCAGACTTCATCCCCCTGTATGAGAGGCCTTGCTTTCCTCCTTATGTCCCCTTTCTGTTTCCGTACCTCTTGTCTGTTAACTGTATTATCCAGTCTGGCTTTGGCTGTGTGATGATGAATGATGACTCAGTTGTTAATGTAATAATGTTCATAAATGGAGGTCATGGCTGATAATGCTACCTTGCTTGGCTAAGCTAATAATCACTGTCTCTCTGGATGCATCCCTGAACATAAAGCAAACACTTTGATGGATAATTATGGACTGTTAAATCAGACCGTCCTGCATCACTCTGCCTGCCCTGCTTGTGTTAAGATGTAAACTTTTCAAATCACCATTTTGACAACAGAAACCCAGGAGGTATACAGCATATAATTGAAAAGGCTGAGCTGTGGGAAAGTGACACAGCATCCACCTCAGACGTGTCAGTCTGGATCATGCTGCCCGCTCATTATTTGTCATAAAATCCAAAAATTACCACTCGGACAGCAGCAGACAGTGCTCTAAACAACTCTACCACCAACAGGTCCAGGAGGGCTCCATTTAGCTGATAGCTCACCCAGCAGACTGTAGCTATGCTTCTGTGCTTCTAGCTCTTTGATTCTTTCTGCGCAGCAGGATTTTTGTGTTGTTGTCTCGTTTTGCTAAGCTTACAGCCTGCTGCTCCAAGGACAGGAAAGTTAAAGGGACTGTGAGGAGGATCTGTGTGAATTAGAATGCAGTAACATCTTTTAGCCCAGAGTCTCACACACACTGCTGTGAGGACAACTTTTTATTAGATACATTGCAACGAGGCAGGTTTTTGTCAACGGCTATGTAGTGCTGCTGTTTAAAACGTGACAACAAGCAAACTTTGACAGTTTGTACCGTACTTTAGCTTTAAACGCTTGTTTTAGCCTTTGTCAGTGTTTTGGTCTTTAGCCCCTTATTTTAGCCTTTAGCCTGTGTTTCAGCCTTATGCTTGTGTCTAAGACTTAAGCTCGTGTTTTAGCCTTTGCTTGTGTCTCAGCCTTTAGATTTTGTTTAAGCTCTTAGCCAATGTTTTAGCATTTGGCTCATGTTTTAGCCATTAGCTTGTATTTTAGCCCCTAGGCCATGGTTTAGCCTGTGTTTTAGCCTTTAGCCTGTGTTTTAGCCTTTGGCTTTTGTCTGATACTTTAAGTTGTGTTTTAGCCCTTGGCCCATGTTTTAGCATTTGGCTCTTGTTTAAGCCTTTAGCTTGTGTTTCAGTCTTTAGCCCATGTTTTAGCCTTAAACTTGTGTTTTAGCCTTTATCATAGGTTTTAGCCTTTAGCTTGTAGTTTTGCCTTAAGCTCCTGTATTAGCCCCTAGCCCATGTTTAAGTCTCTGGCTTGTGTTTTAGCTTTTGGCTCATGTGCTGGTCTTTTGCCCATGTTTTAGCCCTTAGCCAATGTTTTAGCCCTTAGCTTTTGTGTTAGCCCCTAGCCAATCTTTTAGCCTTTGGCTCATTTTTTTGACCTTCTGTGTGTTAGCCCTTAGCTTATGTGTTAGCCTTTAGCTCCTGTTTTAGCTTTTAGCTCATGTTTTAGCTTTTAGCTCATGTTTTAGTCTTTAGCCTATGTTTTAGCCAAGGGCTAAAACATAGGCTAAGCCCTTTTCTCGTGCTCTATCTCTCTCCTGTTCATCTTTCTTCTGCTCTTCTGTCCTTTTTCTGACAGTTAGGCTTCAGTGTCCACCATCATTACAAAATTAATCACAGAAATTGTTGTCAGAAGAGAAAAACACAGATTTCTCTTCTCTACAAAATTTGGTCAGCTGGTGTGGTGTTGTGGCAGAGACATTAAATTAAATCATTCCAGTCCAAGCATTTTGAAGTAACTTGTAACTTCTAATATTGGCGCAGATAATCTTTTTTTTCAGTGTAGATTGCAATCAGGCATATATCTAGAAGTGAAACTTTTTTGAGATCACTCAGAAACTCCTCACAGCCCCTTGAAGACACAAAGGTGTCTTGCCCCCAAAAATGACAGTCATCATTGATTACCATGTTGCGCTTTAGACATGTGCCAGTTTGTTAGACCTCCGGCTTCTGCTGTTTGTGTTAGCCTTGCAGTGTTTTATTACATTTTGATGACTAGCTTTGTGTGTGTTATGCTCAACGATGTGGTTCTCCCCTGACTCTGTGGATCCCTTTAGAGCTGACAGCCAGTTTGCTTGTCTGTGTCTGGTCAGGTGTCCCTCCCTGGGTGTTGAATACCCCCTTTAACACATCTCCCATAACATTTGCGGTATTTCATCTTCTACCAGGGTAAAATCCCGAAGGAATCTGCTCTCATTCACCGGCGGAATAGTTACACCCCCTTGTCCAGTCACGACCAGGTCAAGCGTCCCAGACTCTACAGCGCAGGCAACCAACCCTGGCTCCCGCTCGCGCCCACCCCGTCGGCTCTGATGCCAGAGGAACGGCAAAGCCAAGTTAGTGTCAGAGTTCCAGGCTCCCCTTCTGAATCAGTCACTGTCGGGTCTAAATCAATCACCTCCCTCCATAGTTGTTACCCTCTGTGTGGCATCAGTGTGGATCCTTTTTGATGATTTAGTGTTTGTGTTGAAGAAATCACACACTTAGACTCCATCCCTGCCTGTCTACCTGTTTAATCTCTCCTCCTTCCTCTCGTAGGGCATGTTTGATCCTGAATGGGTTCTTGTCTTCTGTTAACGTTTGCCTTAAACCTGTCACCAAATATTTGTCTGCACGACTTCTGCTCCATCTCTGGGCTGTCTCCGGCTTGAATATGCAGAGCAGCATGCCTGATTTTTACAGAGGAAACTCTTCATGAGTTCACCTTTGAGGAAAACAAAAGACACACAAACATTCAAGACATGTTGTGCAAAGAATTGGCATTTATAACCTTCATGACGACAGAGCTGGTTCCATTTTTAAGGAGACGTAGCAATCGGACAAAATTTACTCAACAAAATTTTAACTTTAAACGAAACAAGAAAGTATAAATGCATATTCATATTTGTACATGTTGTTGGTATTTGTTGGCCTTGCCTTAAAGGGTATGTTGCTTCAGCCCTTCTCCACATTTCTATCTCTTTCTCCTTCTCTCCCCACTTTCTCCAACCCGTCTTACAGCCTCGGATAGGAAGCAGTTGTCTGTGAGTATTTTGGAGTCACATGCTCATGTAGTCAGCCCATCATTTTCTCTCCTATTTACTTCACCTCATGTCACTGTAACCCCGTGTCCATAAGGTATTTTACTCTTTCAGTTTCTCTAATCTTTCATCACTTGTACACTTTTATTGAAGTGAAAGCTGACGAAGGTTTCTGTTTCATGTCTGCGGCCTTATCGGGAACACGTTATCACATACTGTTGGGTTGTTAGATAAACGGCTGCAGCAACTGACACTTTTATAACTGCATCTATAAGGTCCCTATATAGTTTTGATTTTAAAAAATGTGAGTTAAATGTTAGTGTAGGGGAGACCAGGTATGGTTGTAACATTGGGAGAGTTGTAACACCGCCAATTCCAGGGATAAGATGTTGATAAGATGATGCAAAATGTGATGCATTTTTCCATGCTAATTTCAATCCACTATGCTAATACAGCTAGCTAAACACATGCTGGCATTGATTTTAATAATGTTACAGATTAGGCAGTGGAGTTTAATATGGATCATTGATGTCTTCATGAAATGGTAGTAACATGTTTTGGTCCAAAAAGCCAATAAATCAAGCACAGCAGCATTGTTTCCAGGCTCTCATAGCCCCTCTGTTCAGAACGCTCTGATTTAGTGGGCGTGACCTTCATATGTAAATGAGCCACCGCTGATACCGCCCCGCTCTCCTGCGTCACTGAGAGCGGCGCCACGAGCTCTGAGTGCACAGTGTTTAGAAAACAACGAAGCTCATTTACCGTAACATTACAGGCTAGATCAACAGGCTAACTGCAGCTAAAGTTAGCATCCTGACGCTAACACAGGGACAGGGGGACACTGAGGAAAAGCTCTTACATCTGCTCCACAGCACACAGCATTTAAAATACTCACATTTCCAGGGTCCCAGGTTGGTTGGCGGATGGTTGGTAATGCGCCTGGATTCAGGACCAGTCTATTCGCTAGCCCTCTGTTGGACTGTCCAAAGTTGGAAAAGCAGTCAACTTTAGCCACTTGGTATTGTATCCTTCCGAGATGGGAAGTTTGTGCATGGAACTATGTGGCTGTTTACAGCCAAAAACAAAGCAGAGTGGGCGGGGAGGGGGTTCAGGGGGATCTGCTCCAGTGGACCAATCAGGTCAGACTTGCTTCTGATTGGTCAAAAAGGGAATCGCTGATGTCGGCAAATCCCCAAAATCCAAACAGCTCGTTTTAGGTCAGGATTTTACATTCACAAGCACTACTAAGTACAGGTTTTATCATTAAATATCACATTTTGTGGGCTGGGAGGAAAGACAAAGACCCACAAATTTTACGGAAAGACTTAATAAAGTGATTTTTGCATAATATGGGACCTTTAAAGTGCTTTAAAGCTCAAATGAAATAAAATCACTCTAGGCAAAATAAAATCATTGCATAAAATCACATCATAAAACATTAAAAATGATTAATTAAACTAAAAGAGGAAAGTGCAGATAAAATACTTTCAGTTGTTGTATGATAAGCTAAACAGAACTGTTTTCAGCCGGGATTTGAACATAGTCAGAGTTGAGGCCTGCCTCACATCTTCTGGAAGACTGTTCCAGATTTTGAGGGCATAAAACTGGAATGCAGCCTCACCGTGTTTAGTCCTGACTCTGGGCACCAGCAGGAGACCCCTCCCTGAGGTTCTCAGAGACCGAGTTGGTTCCATTAGAGCAGCAGCGTTCTGGATGTACTGACTCTGGTCTTACAGCTTGTTTTGAGAGTCCAGTGAGCAGGCCGTTACATTAATCTAACCTGCTAGAGACAAACACATGGATCAGTCTCTGTAAGCCAGGTTTAGACACTATTCCAGGGGTGGCCAACCTGTGGCTTGCGAGCTACATGCGGCTCTTTACCTTTCGGTGTGCGGCTCTTTGATCCATTCCTTATTGTTATGAGTAGTGGTGTGCCAATCAATCTAAATTATTGATATATTGATGTTGTGATCAGTATTGATCAATACTTGGGTGATGACATTGGTACTTAAGTTTCAGTTTCTTTTCTCCACTTGCACAAGTGCTCTTAGCTATCTAGATAGATAGATGGATGAAACTTTGTCTCTTCTGCCATAAAAACAGAAACTTGTCTTAGACACGTCTCCAAGTACAAATTGAAGCACACTTACAAACACACTTCAAAATTTGGAGGTGTATTGATTTTCATCTTACCTCCTTTTGTTTATGTGCGAGAGGAAGTGTGTTTTTTGTGGCTCTTGGTAGTACCACGGTAATTTTTGTGGCTCTTGGTCTGTGACTGGTTGGCCACTCCTGCACTATTCCTTTAATCCTGGCAATGTTTTATGGTTTGGAAAAAAGCTGTGATGTTATTGATTTGATGTTACTGTTAAAGTTCAGGTCTGAGTCCAATATCACCCCTACATTTCTAACCTGGTTACTCACATTTAGAGAGAGAGAGAGTCTGAAGATGACTGATAACCCTTTCCCTTTGTTTCTGTGAGCCACAGGCAACGGTTTCAGTTTTATCTGAGTTCAGCTGAGGGAAATTGTTCTGCATCCACATACTGATCTGTTCGACGCAGCGACAGAGTGAATCTACAGGCCCATGTTTGTATGCAATCATTGACACGTAGATCTGAGTGTCATCAGCATAGCTGTGGTAGGACACATTTTAGCTGCGGATTCGCTGACTTCATGGAAGCATGTACAAGTTGAACAACAGGGGTCCAAGGATTGAACCCTGTGGAACCCCACAGGTCAGGGCCATTTGGTCTGGGACACAGTAACCAATTTCAACAAAGAAAGTCCTACCCTGGGGATGGCTGTAACAAAGGACCACCGTGTATTTGATATCACCTGGTGAGGTCTGTGATGCAGAGGTGTGAGTTGGTGCCATTTGTAGTAAACACATGTGGGAACTTTGCATTAAAGTTTGAGTTGAAGGTTCTGCAGCAAAAAGTGTTACAACCATACCCTGTCTCCCCTATATTTTATATGACTTTGATAAAAGAGTAGAAGTCATGCATTTGTTGAAATATGTTAAAAATATTCTGAAACAGAAGACTCAGGTGTTTTCTCACACTCTGCTTCAAAAACCCAAAACTCCAGGGTCCACTGGGAGACTATTATTGTCTTTACAAGGATTTACTGCTTTGGGAGATTAATTTGTGAATCTCTGACATTTTCTCAAAGGAGTCCCTGTGCGAAGGAATCGACTTTGACAGCCCCGAAGAAACTAGTGGCTGTGTCCGCTTCTGAGTGAAGATGGGAAGACTCCCATCGTCAAGGCACAAAATATATTCAGGCTTGAATCAAAAGATGGAAATTCTTCAAGAGGCGATCCAGATGAAATCAAAGAAGAGTATCTTTCAGAAAGCGAGGTCATTTACCGGTCATATCTATCATAACCTCTGTGTCTAACTGTACTCTGCATGCTCAGGCTTTGAACTGGAACTTTACCAATACTATCATGAAGTCTTCTGCATGTGCACCAGAATAGATCAGTCAATCCAGACATTATACTGTGCTTCAAAACTGGCAACTAATCCTAATCTTCTGTAGTACAAATGCCTTACAGAATTTAAAGATCTCGCTCGTCTGTCTCTGCCTCTGAATGTAAGAAGTTATGCATCACTTTAATAAAAACCAAGCAGAGCTAATGCAAACACAACTTAGTATAAAGTAGATGCTGTAAAATTACTTTTATAACCTATTGTCAATAATCTGTGTGTTTGTAATTCTTGTCTATAAGCTATCACTTTTTATTTAATCTGATTTGGTTTGGAGCCAAGAGATTATACTCACAGCGTGTCATGTCTTTCCAGTTTTGGATGCAGTTTATGTCTTTTATGTTATAAAAAAGTTGACATACTGTTAATAGAAAATATTGCTTCCTTTTCTGCAGTATCACAAATCTTTTTTTTCCCTTGATAACATGAAATCCTTCTTGTGTAACAAAACATGAAATGTAAATCATTATAAGTCTTGTAAGTCAACAGTTGTTAAAAATACTTCATGAAATGTCTTTACTCCTTTCATTGTCCCCACATCAGTGTTTCCTAAGAACAACATGTATGTATTTCCTTTCAACCGACTGTGGTACGAGTTACATTTCATGGCTACCTGTAGAGTTTGACTGTTGATAAGTTATTGCCCTGCTCAAAGCAGCCGACCTGTGCCTTTTCAGCAGACAGTGAAAGAGACTTTTGAAGTGACATGATTTTTTTTTCTACAAATGTAGGAGACACTTGAATCTATCACACGTGGAATGAAGAAATCAATTTGAAAGTTTTGTGTTTTCAAGTTGTGACCATCATATGTCTGTTCCTTGTTAAATACACAAATAAAAGTATCAAAAATGCATAAAGATCAAAGTTTGCTTTGCAAAGTGTATTTTTGGGGTTAGTTTTTAGAACAAGGTCTGAGGAAAGAGTAAAACAGACTAAGGAGGCAGATTGGTATTTAGAAGGATGTGATGGCTCTACCTTTCACAACTATTATTATTATTATTATTATTATTATTATTATTATTATTATTATTATTATTAGATCCCCCTTGTTTTTTTTCTTGTTTTGTTTTGTTTTGTTTTGTTACAACAGCAATAAAAACAAAGTTCAAAATGAACCAATAAAATTAGAAAATAGTAAAAACAGCTAAATAAATAAATAAATGAATAAATTTACACTATTTTCAATTCAGGAATAGATTAAGTAAAGAAAAATAAAAAATTTAAAAAAAAGTACAACACGGAATAAAAACAAGACGTGCAACTGACTGTATAGTTTGATTGCTGGAAGCATTAAAGATGACAAATTACTTTGGTTACTTTTATTGTTTCTTTGAGGGGAACAAGACCTTAGCCAAGGTCAGACAAGTAGGCAATTCAAATAACTGTGAAAATATTAAATCAATGCAAATCAGCTTTTAGAGAGCTGGTTAAAAAAAAATCTGCAAATTTCATTCTTTTCATTGAAAAGAAATTATAATTTGTTCATGAACACTAGGTTGTTGCAGAAAAAAATCAAATCACGAATGAATAAGAGCAACATAATCTTTTCAGGAACAAAATTCATTGCCAAGAGAATTCAGCCTGAGCACGAAAACTAGAAATCTCTTGACAAACTATTTTCATATAAATGTTGTTTTTATCTATGAGGACCGTCTCTTTCTTTTAGAGTCATTTCATATTGTATACTAAAATGAGAACCGGTCACATCAAAAACAGGAAAAAAAAGTTTTTCTCTTTTAACAATGTTGCCAAGATCTAAATCCAGCTATTAGGTCATTTACGGTGCGCGCAGAGCCCTATGACTATCTATTGTCTATTCTACGATTCTACGGCGCTGTGTTTACGCTGGCACAGCGTCATGGCGTCATAAAGACGTAGCCTGACGCTCGGCGCATCAGTCACTCAGTGGTTGTTTATTGTTTGAGACGGGGCTGCAGTCAACAGCAGGTAAGAAAGCGAATTAAGTTGTCATGGCTCCAAACGAACAATTTATTTCATCTAAATGTCAAAATTAACAGTTTACATGATTGACAAAAGTTAAGTTTGGATTGGAAACATTTTCAGTGAGTGTTCAGTTAACGCTAAGTCGGGTTAGCATGCTAACGTTAGCAGATGAGACAAGATAATCAACCATTTACGTTTGTGTTCGAGTTCAACGTGAACGTGTTGGTTTACACTCTTCGAGCAACTTTTAGCAGAGCTTTTCATAGTTAAAGCTGCACATGATAAGTGACTACTCATGATTCTGACTTTGTATAGCTTAGCGTGGAGTTACTAGCTCCGTCCCTTATCTGCATTCTGTGTTGAGTAAAGTGTACGGTGACTGACAGAACAAAGAGCATAAAACAAAGCGATGCTGCTGACATGTGTTTGACTCTGCTGCTGCTGATCATCAGCACTTCAATTGTCAGGATGGTGACTTGGATAAAACCAGCTCTGTGTGTCATAGCGATCAGTAAATGTGGAATATGTGACACCGTGGCGAAGAGATGGAGTTAAACCGGGCCAAGCTAAGGATTCATTAGAAACAGGGTGCTGTATTCCAGATAGACAGGATGCTTTGATGACACAGTTTAAGAGACTACGAAGTCAGATTATAAATGAATACGTTCCCATAGTTTAACCTGATGACATTAATCATCAACCATAACATTATGACCACCTTATATTGTGTTGTTGCCCATCACCTCAGCCCAGGACAAAAACAGCCCAGACCTAACGAGACGTGGACTCCTCTAGACTTCTGAGAGAGTGCTGTTATCTGGCACAGCAATGTTAGAGGCTCATCTCTGAAGCCATAGCTGTGAGGTGGAGCATCCTTGGTTTTCCAGCACATCCCACGGATGCTTGATTGCACAGGGATCTGGGGAGTTTGGATATCAAGTCAACACCCTGAACTCATCAAATCAGCACTCCACAATCCAATTCTGATGCTCACATCTTCAGTAGGCTCTTAGAGGAGGTGGACAAGGTTTATGGGCTGAGATTTGTGCCAATAAAAACTGAATTTGAATTATTAGGTTGAATTTGAAAAGCATGATTTGAAACTGTTTGAAATAAAATTAAAATTTGTTTTTAACCTACTTGAGAAGTCAATTCTCCTTATTCCTTATATTCAAAACTACGATTCAATTTCAGTTTGCAAAACTTAGATTCAGTTTTACAATTCAGTTTCAGTTCAGAATCGATGTGTTGTGACCTGGGAGTTGTTGACTTTTTTATCAGGGAGGTCAGTCTTTAACCGCACAGATCTTGAAACCTGTTCACAGAGAAAGAGAAGGCAATATACAGTGAGTGACATATAAATAGACCACTATGGCCGCACTAGAACAATACGCTGATGTTATTAAGCAGTTGTTGAAGCTGGTAAGATCCACACAGACATTTCAGAGATGTTGCAGTACGTGGGTGTCCGGAGATGCTCTGCAATGAGTGTTAGACGTTTCTGCATCCAACACAAGCTCAGGCGGAAACGTCATGTTACTGATGCCTCCTAGGTGTGACACGCTTCCCCTCTTTAAAGGGGACATATCATGCTGATTCCTGATTTAATACTTACATATAATATAATAAATTTGAAAACAAGACCTTTCACCCCCTGAATTTTTTAAAAATGAGATATTGTATTTTTTCTGATATCCTAGAATGAGATTTGATGCCTCTGAAAATAGGTCATTGACATTTGGCTTCAAGATTTCGACCTTCATGACAACACGAGGATCCTTTCTTTTTATTGGAGTAATCTGATAAAGCAGCTCCTCCTCTGTGAAGTCAGTTAGTCACACAACCGCCACCGAGGGATACACCCACCAAGAGCCGAGTATAAACATATAAACTATACATGTTACAGTACCGGTTTGACTCACCACACTGAAGCGTCCTGAGATGATCTGTGTCCAGGTGGATTTTCTTCCTCATGAGCTGCAGAACCGTCCGGGTCTGACTCAGGGTCCAATACAAAAGGATGTATCCTACACTCTGCCATTTTATTAGTGCTATCAATGCCTTACGGTGAAGTTTTGACAAACAGCAAACTCGCTCGGTCTGCTCCATTCAATGTGGCGATTTTGTAAATACTGCCATGCTGCAAAAACCGCCCCCTGGCTCTACCCCCTCCGCCCCTCTGATAGAACTGACCAATCAGAGCACAAAGGGCTGTGACGTTGTGAGGTTACTGGAGGTCATTCTCAGAAACGGAGATCAACGAGAACTTCAGAATGGCCTAAACTGAGGATATTGAGAACGCTATTGTGGGGCAATGAAGGAACTAAATGACTTGTACTGAGGGCAGAAATGCTTTACAGGCATCCTAGTCTGGCATAGTGAAAAGGAGAAACAAGCATGATATGTCCCCTTTAAAAAGCATATACACGTCTGCCATCCTTGACAAAAAACGTTAACTAATGATAACTGAAAATCGTTAGCTATCGTGCTGCTCGATTCACCCATCAGTAGAATCACCCGGTAGAGACTGACTGACCTTCCTGAGAAAGAAAAAGTCAACAACTCCCAGGTCACAACTCAGTGAAAATGATTCAAACCAAATACGAACAGAACAAAAATCCCATGATAATTCCATTCTCTCATACTCTATTTTTAACTTAAAAAAACCCCCGAAAAATAACATAAAAAAATCAAAACAGTGAAAAATAGGCCGTTATTTATTTTCTGATTTTTTAATTGGAAACGAGAAATTAAATAACAAGTCATAATCCGTCTTCTTAATCTTAGTTAAATTCAGTTTTCCTTTAGACTTGGTCGTTTTTGCGTTTAAAGACTTGGCAAAGGATATAATAACTGTGGCAGTGAAAATCTGTGATGGGTAGGGATAGGTACCGACCAAATTCTGTCGAAAGGTACCGTGGTACCGTGACTGTTAGGGAGTGGAAGAGTAGGTGATTTTCCATGCTGGGCACGAGCAAAGCATTTCAAGGGTATATATTGAGGAATAAATATGTTAAATTGAAAAAAAATAAACATTATTAAACAAATTGATATATTTACCACATAGATGGATCAACTTTTCTGGAAGTTTACATCTTTGTTCCAGCATTTTGTCACACTGTAAAAGAAAACTTTGAATTTTGACCGTGGAGAGAATCACAAACTTAAACCAAGCTTAGCTCCTAAACACAGGTTAGACTAACCTACAGTTCTGATGGCAGCACACACGAAACTTTGTGTGTTCAGTTGCTGGGAAGCAGTCCAGATTGATTTCCAGAAGAACAAATTGAATTTTATTGGAGCAAATTGATTTAAGGCTGTATCTAAGGAGCGCAGACAGCCTAGCGGTAAAGGTTGTGCTTCATGATGTTTGCCCTCACGCGGGTGGACCAGGCAGTAGACTCTGCTGCATGTCACTCCCTACTTTCGCTCCATTTCATGCTCTGTCCACTTTCCTCTCTTCTATCCAAGTAAAGGCATAAAAGGCCCAAAAATGAACTTTAAAAGAAAACCAAAAAGGCATTATTTAAAAAGAAAAACATTTAAAATGATCAAAATCATCAGAAAATCTCAATTTGTTGATTCATTGTCTCGTTTTTGCAGGCAGGATGCTGCGGCTTCGCTGTAAGACCAAAAATGGGAGCCACATCATGCAGGGTCTGACTCATCAGTCCTGTGTGCAGGAGCTGAAGACCAAGGTGGAGGAACTGACGGGGATCCCATGTGATGTGCAGAAAATCATGGTCGGTTATCCACCATCAAGCCTTGATCTTCGAAACGGAGACGCTCACCTTAAAGACTACCCCATCAAATCAGGTTAGTTTTTGAATATTCAGAGTGTTGAGGCTGTAAACGAAAGCTTAAATTCAAACTGATATTTGACAATAAATAAATAAGTTGTTTATATGCCCAAGGCTGAACTGTGCTGTGACTGATGTGTCCTCTTCTCCAGGAGATACTCTCATCGTGGAAGAAGAAAAGAACAAGCCAAAGCCTCAGGATCGACCCACTGTGACTAAAGTACCGCGCCTCGAAGCCTCACCTGTGCTGGCACGTCGAGTCGTCCCCGCTGACAACTCCTGCCTCTTCACCAGTGTGTATTATGTGGTGGAAGGTGGGGTCTATGAACCCACTTGTGCCCCTGAGATGCGAGGCCTCATCGCTCAGATCGTGTCGAGCGACCCCACGGCGTACTCTGAGGCAGTGCTGGGAAAGACCAATGAGGAGTATTGTTCGTGGATACGACGTGACGACACCTGGGGAGGAGCCATCGAGGTGTCCATCCTCTCCAAGTTTTACCAGTGTGAGATCTGCGTGGTGGACACTCAGACGGTGCGAGTGGACCGCTTTGGGGAGGACGCCGGTTACCACAAACGCGTGCTTCTAATCTACGACGGCATCCACTACGACCCTCTTCAGAAGGAAACTCCAGGCTCAGACGTCCCGCCCCAGACTATCTTCTCCACCACGGACGACGTAATCCTGGCGCAGGCACTGGAGCTGGCAGACGAGGCTCGCCGGAAGCGCCAGTTCACAGACGTTAACCGCTTTGCGCTGCGCTGCATGGTGTGCCAGACGGGCCTTGTGGGACAGAAGGAAGCCCGTGAACACGCCAAGGAGACAGGTCACACCAACTTTGGCGAAGTGTGAGCATTACTTTGTCTTTTCCCCTCTCACGACTACAACCACCACTAACCCCGTGCCCCACATGTGGCTACTCTGTTGGTCTTTCTGTCAATCTGCTTGTGTGATCCTCTACCTCACATTGTCCAGCGACATCTACGGAGAATCTGCAGACACTAGCCGGTTCAGTATTACTTCTCAAACTGCTGTTTGTTCTCAGAGTCAGAAACACTTCTGCAGAGCTCAGATGTCATTGAACCATCGTTTCAGTCTGTCAGGGATGGTTTGAATCGTGTTCGACAGGGTTGAGTCAAAAGGGCAAATAATTCTTGGGGCTTGTTTTAATCAAAGATAAAAATCGTGCTCTTGACCACTTTTTTTTTAGTGTTTCACATCTCATCTTATTAGTTCCTAAAAATATTCCTTGAAGGGGATGGTCTGTTTTCAGAGCTGGGGTTATTCAAGGCACTGCTCTATAGAAATAGCATTAGCCTCATGGGAGCAAATGGGGTCAACCCTGCCACGTGAATTAGCTCACTTTAAGAAACTCTGATCCACACTCCAATGTTCGTTTTATGCTCAAACTAAACATTTATCATTCGTTTACTGTGTCTTCAGACACTTAGTCTTAATCTTAGACACTGCATATTCATGTTTTCCACCTGTAGCGTGCTGTTCAAAGCGTACATGCTTCAAAAAGAGACTGAACTACAACCAAACTAAGATCTGAACAAGTCTGGCAGCAACAGTGACAGGAGAAAGAGGAGAAACTGTGCAATTTGAAGAGCAGAGAGATCCAAAGTTAGATAGATTTCATGGCAGAGCATCTGTTTGATTCCTTCAGCAAGTTTCTGAACAAACTGTAACTTAAACTATTAGCTTAAACTATTAGCTTAACTTCAACACTTTTCTATCAAAACTTAAAAAACATAACCACTTCTCCTTTAACCTTGATGTATTCAGCTGGAGAAACACTGATTTCAACATCAAGCTGCTTTATTTGATGTTTTACTGTTTTTTTTTCAGGCGTTGTTTACATTTTAGAAATAGTGATAGATTTAAAACTTCTGTTAGTTACTTAAAACGTAAAAAAAAAAAAACAGTTGGGTCATTTTAGACTCAAAGTTCAAATGCTGTCTCAGTGTTTCTCCAGCAGTTTTGATTCACATTTCAGATTTTTCACTCCAAGTCCTGAAAATAATGTGAGTAAATCAAGAATCAAAATAATAATTTCTGTCTTAAAACAACCACTAAGAGTTATTTGCTCTCTGAAAAGATCCTATTCACTGTTGTCTTAAAAGCAGCACACAGAGTTTGACTGTTATTCATGATGTTGGTTATGTAGCATGTTTTTTTTTCATCATCATTTCCGTTATTCGACAGAAACTCTTCCAACACCTCAGTTTGTCTGACGTTAGATGTCTGAAATGATCTGCACACGCGGGCTGTTTGTACGTCCAAGCTGGATTATTCTTATTGTGTCTTTGTGACATCTGAATTCACAGAGGAGAGGCTGAGATTGAGATTTAACTTTAAGGTTATGCTTTATAAATATTATGTTACTAATAGTGATTTAAACCTTTTCTTTATGACTTAATTTTTCCTTATTTGGCTTCTTTTGGGTGTTGCTTCATGTTTTAATAGTGGGCTTACTATAAATAAAATGAAAAATATTCCAAACGTAATGGTGCTGATAACATTTTACTGAATCCGTAGCTTGTTTTGGTCTTCATTGAAAAAAAGAAAAGTGTTCAGGTGTGTAATTTTTTGATTCTGGAGTGTTTTTAATCTGCATCATGCTGTTCGAACGTCTTTTATCAGTTTTCTTGTTTCTGATGGATTTTTAATAATCACTGAAGCATGAATCCAAATCACAGTAAAGCATTGTGGACTGAAGAATCCTGTATGAGATCAATTCTGCTGAGATCATGTTTTTACTTTCCAGGTTTGGAATCAGTATTAACCCTTTACCCTCTAATTTTTCACAGCACAAAGAAAGTCAGGGTGTTTGATCAGTGTTGAGGCAGACGGTGAATTATCTTTCAGTTCTGTGCATGTGGTCCAGAAATGCCTTTTTTACACGATGTGTCGCACAAATCGGAGCATGTTCTCACTATTTCAGGCTTCTTTTGAAATTTCTTTGAGAGACTTATGAGGGTGAAGCATGCACTTATGTTAAACAACAGGTTACAAATAATTTTCTCTGACTTTGAAGCCCACTTTATTGTGGCCTCATGTTGTGAACAACTAGTTATTTTTCACATATCTGTGTGGGCCATACTGGTACTGAGTTTTGCCAAAATAAAGTGAGAATAGAAAGTTTTCTTACAGTTTTATGATCTTGATTCAGACTCTGAGATTTCTTTGTTTTAATGTGAATTACTTTAATGTTCTCTTCATCTGTTACTAAGCTAGTTTTTTAAAACAGTGGTTATGGATTAACAGCTTGCATAAAAGTGAAACTATGAAACAGCTTTGTTGTATTTTGTATGAACTAAGTTCTCATGGCTCTTCAAGGACAATAACTGATGAATGTTGCACACAAAGCACTACAGAATAACTGGATTTACTTGATTTTTTTCAGTGTTGTGTCACAAATAAAAGTTATCGACAAAGGTATTCTGAGATGTTCTGTCTTCTGTTTCATCAGAAAACATTTGCTCACAGTTTGTTGTTGTTTTTTTATTTGTTGAGCCCCAGTTAACTGTCTATTTTTACTCACTACTGACGAATGGAGGCCAGTGGAAACACACCCTCTTCGCTTTAAACAACACTAGATCTGTGCCATCGCAGCAGGATTACACTTCCTATGTGTTATTTTAGGATCGTCTGCCCCTCTTAATTGGATCTCAGATTTGTTTACTGGCTGTTTGACCAACTGTAGAAACAAGCGCTGCCAGAGGAAGAAAGCCAGTTCCACTTCAGGCTCACACTTTAATTAAACTAGTTTTTCTTTAGAGTAATTAAAGGTGTAGAGCTCTGATATTCAATAGATAGATCCATTAGTCTACACTAAACATGGTAATGTGACATGAGCTCCTTTTTACTGAGACCAGCAACTACATCTGTTGTTTCCTAAAGCTTGTCTTTCACTTCCAATACTGATATTTGTTCTCATAGTATAATGATTATTTATATAATCAACGTTTAGTGTAGAGATGCCAATAAAGCTCTTTTTATGAACTTGTTTTATCATGTTATAAAATAATATGAGTAGATTCTACCACTAAACTAAATCATTACCTGAAAGTAAATACATTGTTAATATAAAACACCCAATCATAACAGATGTTATCTCGGGATGCTTTACAAAAACATTAGCACAATTAAATCTCAAATTTTATTGTATGATTTGTTGCTCTGTAGCACTTTGAAATTCTTCTTCTTATTCTCATTATTATAATTATTGACAAAGACCCTACATCAAGACAAAACAAGGAATCTTATTCCATCTTAACACACCATAACTAGCATGCAGCATTTTAACAAGTCTCAATGGCAAGAAAAAAACTTCCTTTAACAGGCAGAAACCTCGAGCAGAACCAGACTCAGGTCAGACAGACATCCACTGAGGGTTGGAGAGAAATAGATGGATAGAGACCAATTATAATACAAATGAAAAAAAATAGATAATGGAGCCAAATGGAGCTAAACGCAATTTGCAAGAACTTCCAATTAATGCTAGTACACTGATTTGATACATGGGTCTCAGATTAGCATTTTTAGCCCAGGATGAGGAAAGAATATTACATTTCTGTGTGAAAAAGATAATAGAAAGTATAAAAATGTTTGTTACAGCTCTTAATTTTACCAAAAAAAAGTAGTCTGAAAGTTGAGGAATGAACAGAAAGAAGCCTCACATAAAAAGGGCTATCAAGGACTAGCTATGATTAAAAAGCTCTAAAACAGTTCCACATTAATTACATAAGTATAACTAATTCTTCTTTTTGAAGTCCAGATTAAAGCAAGCACATTTCATCCCCATTACTTTATTTTCTAAAATAATTTGCCTAATGACGACTTTCAAGGAGGACATATTTGACTTTTTTTTACTGCACCTTACAGATAAATATCTGACAGCCACACCTATTGTGTAAATCATGACTTAATATAGAGTATGTGAAAATTTGAAATGATAATTTCGTGTAAGCAATAAACCTGACTTTTATACTCGCGTTTGAACGATTTGTGGATGAGAGTATAACTTTCCTGACGATATTTAAAAGCAACAGTGACTGAATAATAACTGTCTAACTCGGTGGTTTTTCGCATATTTAGATGAGTGTGTTAAAATGTGTTAACATAAAAGCGACTTTCGCAGTAATCCGTTCATATTTTCTACTGGAGTGCGGAGGTTTCTCTTTCCGCAGACGCTCACTGACTAGCAGATTACAGCCGTTGGGGTTACCGTGGCGACGATCGTCTTAAGGAAAATGCTGCAACCTGATTGGCTGAAAGCTTAGAGCACAAAGTCCCTCGTGCAGGTATCTGAGAGCTGCTCACTCACTACTGTCTGCAGTCACACACGAGGCAGAGGATGGATAAGTGACCACAACACGGACGTTACAAAGGTAAGTGGACGAAAAAAAGACGTTAGGTCAGAACTATATGGAGTTTCTGAGCGTATTTAAAATATAAAAAGTTATTTATCCGTTTTTTATTAGTTTTGAAAACGATTTCGTCTTGTGTTTGCAAAATAGCTAATATGAATGCTAAAACGTAGTAAATATTAGCATAAACTTTCGATGAAATATGGATTGTTTAATGTATTTGCTGTTGATTATGATAATTTATTAAATTATATGTTCAAAATTGCAAAAAATAAATTTATAAATGTAGTCCTGCATTTTCTAACCAACTTAATAACTTTTAAATATAATTTTGGCATTATTTAGTGAGATTTTTTATTTGTCACAAACTAGTCCAAGCTTTCTTTTTTTATGTTTTACACAACAACTGATGATGAATATGTTTTTTATTTCTTTAAAGAGACTGTATTTAGGGCAGACGCTCTCACTTTTATTGGACATAGCGCTCCACATATTTTAACTAGGAGGAATTTTAATGCAAAAGGTTAATGACCATGGGTTCAGGGATAAAAAAAAAAAAGGTGTTATCCAAAATTGCATAATCCCAATCCAAGTCTCCACTAAAGACAATAAAACTTTGTCCAGTTTTTCTTTTATAACCACAATCAAAACAAAAAAGCCACCGAGTCATTGGATCACAGATTACAGTTAGACATAGCAGTCACATTTATTGCTTTCACCTCTGAATCAGACAGTTTCACTGGCTGGTTTGCTCCTGTGTAGATAGGTGTATCTATGTAAAGATAACATTGTAATGTGTTTTCAGTGACGGTTGAGATGTCCTTTCACTTCAAACCGTCTATAGGCTTAATGAGTAACTGCTGTGCCAAAAGTCTGAGGGTTTTCTAAGGATACAGGGTGAAAATGAAAGTCTGTCCATACACGTTACAATGCATAGGATAGATAATGCTTCAGAAAGATGTTTCATGACAAAAAAAAGTATATTTAAAATTTGAAATACTAAACTCTCTAAGTTTTCACTGCACCTGTTTTCTATTTGCATGCAACCAACCCAGATTGTGTCACATAAAAACACAATAAAAGTTATCTCTGAGATTCCTTTCTTCGGACTAACATGCTGACCTTCATGTGGTTTTTTACAGCTGGAGACGTTTCCATGTTGGTCAGGTGATACGGGCTCTAAGATTTGACAGGGATGGAGTATGAACAGTGAACAGGAGTGCTTTTGTGCCTCTCTGGCTCTTTTTCTCTGCCCTCACCTCTCAGGTGTTGAGACTCCTCTAAAAGGGACTTTCTTTTCAGTTTAGCAAGACAGACGTTTCTTTATGCTGAAACTCATGCTGTGTTTCTACAATTACAGTGGAAAAGTATGGAGGTTTCACGCTCTAAAATGTGTTTGTTCTGGTAGATGTCTCATGCCTGGCTAGCTTTTAAACAACGTAACACCACGAGGTGATTTTTATCCAACTTTTTTTGCTATCAAAATATCCTCCTAAAGTTAATTTCAGTAAAAGAACATACACTCATTTGCATCGTCCTTAAATTACACTGCTACTGTAGGACAACGTGGTTAAACTGGATATCACATAGCTTTCAGGAGATCATTCCTGCTGCCCTCCACTCCCTCTGAAACTGATCCGGTTGAGAAGATTAGGAGTGCTATGTGTGCTGTAATCTGAGTCACATGTAGTGAAGAGACAAGGTAGATATCTGTTAGTAAAAAGCTAAGCTATGACAGATTGTCATTTTCCAAGAGTGAGAAGCTGGTTGGCATGTAAAACACACCACAGGTTCATAGGATGCTACACGTGAGAAACTAGCCTGAGAAGTCATACATTGTCTGTTTAAAGTGGCACTAAATACATACTGTGGACTATTTAAAGATCATACATGAATCTTTCTGATGGATTCATTACAAAAACAGAAAATTAGCTCTGCTACCAAAGTAGTAACCCCAGTTTCATTTTTTAAACCTAATTTTTGCCTTCTAATGCACCAAAAACTATGTGACTACTGCAAAAAATTTAAGGTTTAACTTAATTGGACACTAATGGGAGCAATAAAATGAGTGAAAAGTGATGAATATACATTTCCCTCAGCTCATTCTCATTCATTCGTTCGTTTTAACACACTGAAAGATTAAAGCTGAAAAGGTCAGCTGTTGTAAACAAGCCGGCTTCAGAGAATTAGACCAGCATGAAGAGGACACTCAATTAAAAACCTTTCCTTTCAAGTGTTTCTGAACTGTACAATCGCCAAAAAATAAATAAATCAATATATGCACCAGATAACAACAAGTAATAAGAGAATAAGGTTTCGATTATTAAAAGTTAAGGTCTTCATTTAAAATTTTACAAGGGGTTTCTCTGTATTATTTTCTCTTAATCACTTCAGGAAAGTCAATAGAAAGAGTTTTCTTCCAGGTACTTTCTGTACCATAATATAGAAAGGCTGTTAATAGAGGTTAAAAAGGCCTTAAAATGCATTGACATAAAAATAAAAGCATGTCATGCTTAGGGATGGGTACCTTTCACATTTGAAACGATACGGTACCGATACCCGGTACTTGGCAATCGGTACCGGTACTTAATGGTACCAATTTTCGGTACTTTTTTTTTGTTTATGTGGCAAAAAATATTGATTTGTTTAATAATAAAATGTATATTTTTTCAACTCAACATTTTTATTCTTCAATATGTAATCTTGCAATGCTGTGTTCATGTCAATCTTGGAAAATCGCCTACTCTTCCACTTCCTCACAGTCACAAGGATGCATTCAGGTACCTAAACATGGTTCCTTTTGATTCCATGTGAATCGGTACCTGGTACTTTTGACAGAATTTGGTCGGCACCTATAAAAGTACCTAATTCAGTACCCATCCCTAGTCATGCTGTCTAAAGGTAGGTTTTTACTTCTCCCACTCTACACTGCCAAACCACAGTGTTAAGTCATGTCTAATAATGTTACAGTGGCCAAAGCTCCATTTTAATCCTTGGTTGACATAACTGGGTTATCTTTGTGTGTTGGAAAGAGTTGGTTTGTAATCCTGAGCTAATAGTAAACACAGATGAGCCTGATCTGGATCTGCCCAGTCCCCCCAGTGGGGTGCCGTTCAAAAACAACTCATCGGTAACCAAGCTGACTTGACTTCAAGCCATGTGTTAGGCAATGACTGTTATTGTTTTCTAGTTTATTACTACAATGTAGTTTGTTGGGTTTTTGCACATCCCTTACCACCGCCTTGTGTTACCGTCTTCTTAACGTATGCAGGAGCTTCCAATGGGAGACAAAGAGTATCCAGTTTCCAAAGAAACTAGGTCATGTGTACATGTGGTCAAGGAGGTCATGTGTGCATCTTTTGATGGCTCTTGCATGGACTTGTTCTTTTTTTATAATGTGGAAATGTTCCAGCTTGTTACAAAACAATCAACCAGTCACCAAGTTTTTTATTTGCATAGCACTAATTCAGAACAGGTGAGACTCAGGGCAACAATAGCTGAGTAACAATTAGCAATGCACATGTTGCATGTTTCCACGCACTGACAGGACTACAATCAGTGAATGTCTGGAAAGTTGACCATCTAAAATCCAGATCCAAAAACAAAGCAGTTACTATGTGATCTTGTCGCTAGTTTCTCTTGAGAAGTTTTAGAGTTATGATCTGAATCTTAACTCTGTTTGTATTTTTGTTTCACAGAGTGGATTGAAGCAGTTTGTGCCCTTAACTTTGGACAAGTAGCACCCAAAGATGCCTAAAAGTGACACCTGGCCAGGTGGCGTTGGATTAGAGAAAATGACTGGCATGGACAGTGCCGGAAGCTGTGACAGCGTCGTCAGCGCCAACTCTGGCTACGTAAGTATCTGTCCCCTCATTGTCTCCTTTGTGACATCTCATTTCAGCCTCTTCTTTTAAAAGAAAGCTTCCTTTCTCTTTTCCAGAGTGACGACAGTATGGAGCACCTGTCTGCCGAAGAGAAAGCCTGTCTCATGTTTTTGGAGGAGACTATTGAGTCTTTAGACACGGAGGAGGACAGCGGACTGTCCAACGATGAACCGGACCAATTGCCCAGTCCTGGTAACCTTGCTACCAAATTGGCCGACCTTTCAGCCTCCATGAGCAAAAGCAAGCTCACCAGTGAGTGGAATAAGCTCAATAATATAGTCAACTGAATACTTTGCAGGGAGATACAAGAATGTTTGCTTCTTTGTCTTTCAGATTCACCTACGCTCACCTCTACAGACAGCAAAAAGGGAAACTGTGACGTCAAGATGAAGCAAAGCTACCTTGTCCCCACACCTCTTGTAATGGCAAGCAGCTCTCCGTGTACTGAGCGCAGGGTTAATCCAGATGTCCCCACCGACAAAAACCTCACCTCTAAATCTCAGGTCACACCTTCCGGAAAAGAACTTGGTCACAAAGTCATCCAGAAGCCTGTTGCGCCACATGTACCTTTGGAAGTGAATGTCGTGATTTCTCCTCCCAACAAGTCCAAGGACTTCCCAGTTAAGACACCAGAAGCTCCTTTACCTCGGGGGCCTTTGTCCTACGAGGCACTTTTCTACCTTCGAAGGAGCGCCTCAACAAAGAAGACACCTTTATGTCCCACAATCGATCATACAATTGAATCAGACAAGCAATGCCCAGTCAAAGCAGAAGACCAAAATCTTGCAAATCCTCCAAAGTCCGTCAGATTTCACCCAGAGGTTTCCATCTCTAAGGCAAGCCCTCCAGAAGTGGCCCCCAAACCCAAAAGGATTCCAGTCAACATTACAAAACAAAAACATGAGCCCATAAAAGACTTGTCGTACAACATCAAGCATGCAACAGATCCCAAGGTGGTGAGAATGGAGGCTTTGCAGAAACTGGGCCTACTACAGGACCAAGAGCCAGAACATACCAGAGTAGCATCTCTAGCTCCCCCTAAAGCGTTTTCTTCTCTAGACCACACATCTAATGGATTTACAAGAGGTCCATCCCCATCAAGGAGCCCATCATTTACTCATTCTCAGATGCATGTAGAGCCCAAGACCAAGCCTCTCCAGAGCAGTGCCAGCTTCCATCACTACTCCAGAAGTGACCAACAGCCTGTGTTTGTCCCAAATCCAACTCAATCCAATGGAGTAGGGACAGCTGGCCTGGTGCGCTCTAATACGCTGGGCAACCACAGGAATGTGGGGAACTGTCCTGAACTGCAACACAACGTGGCTAAAAAGCCTGTGAGCACCCCTGCAGCTCAACCAGTGCCCCACAAAGCCCCAAACACAGTCCCGTACACGGTGATGGTGGTGCCTGGGATGGGCGCTGATCGGAGGGAAGCCCTCAGAAAGCTGGGACTGCTCAAAGTGTAAACAGACAAACAGCAGAGGTCTGCCTGCTCAGGAGGAGCTTAAGAGAACCATCAGATTAAGAGTCAAGGTATTAAGGGGGATCTTGGCACTCTGCACTTTGGTCAACTGAAATAGAAGTCAATGATGACGGACTGAACAGTACTTGTAATGTAGGCTGTGATCACATGAGGGCAAGTTTCCCAACCACCGCCGACTTTGTTGTTCTGAAGTATCTGAAAAGGAACTTTGCATGTTTGAAACCCCTGATCATACAACAAAAAGGCATCTAGTCAGAATCTAACGTTCTCACAACAAAGTTTTACGACCGACTAAGCTGGACATGACCTTCCTGTTGCAAGAAAATGGTTTTGATTTTTAAAACTTTGCTCTGAGTAAAAACGGTGGATTTTTCATGCAGTCAACAGAGGGAGCTACAAGTGTTTTGGTTTCAATTTTGAACACTCATATTATACAACTGTCAATGCAGGATAAGGAAAAGGTATTGTAATCATATAATTTAGTGTCTGGGAACAATACAAAGTTTTCAGAACTCTAAGCGAAGCTAGAGTTACCCTGAGACTCAAGGCCTTTGCACACTGAGTCCATTATTGACAGATGCATTGTTGTATCTGTAATAAAAAAAAAAGAAGTAAGGCAAAGACACCTTGCATGCTAAATCTGATGCGTTCATTTTCTTTAATGTCAAAAATTTGCAGTACAAGAAAAAAATGGAATTGTTTGACATTGTGTGACATTGTTTGTGTGGTTCTTTCACTGCTTGAGAAAAGAAAAAGAAAACACAGGGCTTATAACTGCTGGTAAAGGGGGTTAAAGGGGTTTCCACCAAGTATGGACCAGTACAGTTTACAGGTTGAATCGGTAAAGCCTGATCCTGTTGGTGTTTCCATAGCCAACCGTGCTCTTCTTGGTAGGCGGCGTGCTGGTAAGCCGAATGCCTGTAGCCACATCAATTATGCAAAGCGTAACTCCCTAACAGCATAACATAGAGTACTCCGCTAATAAATCCAACAATGAAGAAAAACACGACACAGTATCCAAAGAGCAAGGATGGAAGACATCCAGCAATTCGTCCTCTCTGTGATTGGCATGAAGCTCTTTGATACAAAGTGCAATCAAGCTTTTTTCAGAGAAGACTGTGTGCTAGCAGGAGAAATGTAGCCACTGTCGGGTTAGGTGACGATTCTTTTGACCAATCAACGGTCTGCAGTGTTGTAGCTCCACCTTCCGAGCGCAGATCGGTTCAGTCTGGCACCCATACAGAAAGGTCCCAAAAAAGTGGGACGGCTCGTCTCGGTTATTTGGGAATCTGTCCCTGGATAAGTCCGTGGAAACACCTAAAAGTGCAACCTGTACCTAGACGAACTGGTCTGCTTGGTGGGAACACGGTTAACTAGTGGGATAGTTCATCTCGGGTATTTGGGAATGTGTCCCATGATTAGTCAATGGAAATGCCACAAAATGTGGAAAAAAAATCGAACCTGTTTTGAAAACAATTATGGTGGACTAAAGTCTTGGCATGGGCTTGCAAACATGATTGACATAACATAAGATTGAGTTTCTTTTTAACGTGCATTGATTTCAGATGAAAAAAAAAAACAGACTCAATGTACAAAGGCCATTAGACCCTGGGAGTAAGAGTAGCAAGGTGGCATCTAGCACTAGGTTGGCAGCTGCATGTGTAAAGCAAAATGCTTATATTGATTAACAAAATCTTGAAATGCTATCTTATGATAACTGGTAGATTGCAGCTAACGTGTTTCACTTCTTTTGCTCTCCACTTGGATGTTTTACTAGCACACAGCCAAAGCTTGCCTAAACACTTTCTGTTGTTAATAACTGGACAAGTAGACACCACAAAAATATACTTTATCTGCACTGTAAATAACAATCTGCTCCACAGCACTTCTGCTTAAAGATGTCAATCAGCTTCATATGTTTAGACTGTTCTCAAACATGAACTCTGGTCCCAGGTAATGTCCGGACAAGCACTTTCACACATGAAACTCACAGCAGGGATTATCTGTGTACTACGTGATTTAATCTCCGGTTTGGTTTGGGTGCAAGGTGGTGTCATGGAGGGAAAGTAGGAGGAGATTTAATCTCGCAGGGGAAGCTCGGGACACTTACCTGCTAACCAGCACACTTTGTACTAAGGGGACAGTGTAGATATTTGATAATTCAGACATTTCCAAAGCAAAAAAGGGCTCAACTATTTTTAATTGTTTGATTGTCATGATTCACAAATGTGCCTATGGTTGAAACGTTGAGTAAATATCTTGTAATCAATCCTTAAAAATGAAGAAAAGTAAACACAGAGTGTAATTCTTGTACTTTTAGAGGTTTTACATGATTTTGCTGTTTTCTAATCTGGCGTAGTCAGAGCAGTCACTTGTTGAGATCTGTCTGATTGAGTTTCTGTTATTCTTTAAGAGGTAAAAATGGTTGGGGTCGTTTGAAAATGTGTGAAAAATGCCGTCAGTGTCTAAAGCTTGTGATGATCTTACAGAATTAAGCAACTAATTTTTACTGATGTATGATTTACTGAAACAAACAAGAAATAAACAAAGCTGGGTGTCGTATGTGTAGCATATTGTTCTGACTACACTGTAAATATTTCTTTGCTATGTTTCTTAAAACTTTGTATGAACTGTCTGATTTATTTCTTTTTTTAAGATCTTTTTTTGGCCTTTTTATTCATTTAATTGGATAGTAGAGAAGACAGTGGATAGAGAAGTAACTGCCTGTTACATGTCTGCTTAATCCAACACTCCGCCTGCAGAAAGACTCCTGAGTCGCTCATCTTACAAACCACTCCAGCGATGAGAAAACCTGCTCAGCACTTCTTCCATTATCAGATTATCTTGAGGCCAGCCTCCGTGTGAACTCCGCTGAGCTATGCTTTCCTTTCTGTTTCCTCCACAACCCCTTTACATGCAAGACTTCTAATTCCTCTCAGTGCCTCATCCGAACCACCGGGCGTCATTATGCAACGTGTGCATGTTGGGGTAACCAAATTAGTGCGTTGCTGATTACTGTAAGAGAGGATTACAGTTGCCCAACGTAGTGTTTGTTGTCTCCTGATGAAGCAAAGAGCCTGGGTAATGGGCCGGTGTCTGTGGACGGGCGAATGAAGGGTGTCGTGTTTGAAACTGACACGGCTCTCTGCTGGTCGAGTAATGATGAAGAATGGATGAAGAAATCAGGCCATAGCCAAGTTTGGAAATATGATACTCAGATGGAAAGGATTGAGTTTATCAAAACAGCAGTGACTGAAAAATGAAACCTATTGAAATTAACAAAAGATCAGTCTCATGTCCTAAAGATTTGTTCATAGCTCTATTAAACAGTCGTGGCTCAAAGTAAACGCAGTAAAACCCACAGTGATGACCCCAGAGGTCACGAGTAACACGAGATAACTGCTGAATACCTGTCAACACTGCTGCCTAGACAACGGCTCCCCTGACCTCTTTGTGCATGATTAGTTTGCACAGTTTGTTGTGTTTCGGAGCAACAAATTGCTCCGCCATGAGATCATATTTCACTTCCAACGAGACAGATTTTAATTCTCGACTGTGGGGTAAAAGTAAGAAAAGAAGTGGATGAAAAATGTGATCTTTTTTATTTAGCAGCAGGTAGATTTTTTTAAATGCTACACAATCAGCAGCTCAAAGCTGAACATGTTGAGAGTTGAATATTGACGTAGCCAGACGGTGCAGGAATCACACATTTTAACAGTGTTTTAGGTAGCTTCATACTGTAGGTAGCATGTTTGATTGTTCAGAAACACAGCAGGACTCATAGAAGGTGCAGTGTTTAAACAGGTAGTAATAAAAGCAATGCAATAAAAAACATGTCCAGCTGAGCCCTATGTGATCAACAAGGGTTTATAAAATCCTTCAAGTCGACGCTTACAGTCAGATTTGTTGGAGTACATACTGAAGTTTCAGTTTCCTTCACTGTTCATGTGAGTTTTGTGTTTCTTACGCTTCACCTTACCGCTGATGCCCAACGATTCGAGACGGAAAGGCCGCGGTAGGACGGAGTCAGAGCTGACAGGTGAGCTCATAGTGGAGCCACTCACAGTGAGGTGGGCTGCTCCGTTAACCAGGGGAGGGGAGCGGATGGCTGCAGGAGGAGAGGAGACAGGACGTCATGTCTAAACCCATTTTACACTGCAAAAAACAGACATTTCACTTAGTGTTTTGTCTTATTTTCAGTGGAAAATGCCTTTTTAGACTTAATATGAACCACATTCACCTGACCAGTCCAGAAAAATGTCTTATTTCAAGTTATTTAAGAAAAAATGAGGTCTGAATTGCTTGCAACAGCAAAAAAAACTGCCAATGGAACAAAAGGAAAGTTACTGGTAATAAGACATTATTCTAATTTTAAACAAATTTTCGCATTTCTTGTTCCATTGGCAGATTTTTTTTACTTGTAATAAGCAATCTGGACCTCATTTTTGCCTTTAAAAAAATAAAAATTAATTGATAAGACTTCAGTTTTTTTGCAGTTTAAAATCTGTACATTTCTCTTTTAAATAGAAACACAAAACATTTGCAAAACAAACAAAACAAACTGCAAGCAGGAACTTAAAATATTTTGATGTTTTAAATTTGAGGGTGTTGAAGGGCAGTGTTTTTGTGTGATTGCATGTGTTTTAAAATATATGACTGTGTGTATTGATGTGTGTCCATGTGTGTCTGTACATTTATATATGGGGTATTTGATATCAGTTTATGCTATTGAGTTATACATCCAAGACAGGAGGAGAGGAAAAAAGACACAGGGGAGCATATATGGATGCAGGATATAGTTTTCCATTTTCCCTCTATTTTAATGTTGTTGTTTTTGCTTTTTGTTGTTTATTACCTTCACCAACAAGGTTATGTTTCTGTGAGAGTTTATCTGTTTGTTTGTGAAGAGCACAACACAAAAAACTATCCCATGGATCTTGATGAAATTTTAAGGACGTATGGAAAATGGGGTAAGGAAGAATTGATTAAATTTTGGAGGTGATCCAGATCACCGTCTGGACCCAGGTCTTCTTCAAAGGATTTTTTATCATTGTGAGATAGGGCCGTTTTCACCATATGTGTATATAACTCCATAATAAATGGTTGGATTGCTTTGCAAAACAATACAAGACAAGGTCACCATAATTTCTGACAGATGTAAAAGTATGATCCAGATTCTGGCAAAATTCTGGATACTAAGATCTGGAATATGAAATATGTACTGGGTCATCATCATTTTCAACACTGTCAGGAAACAATTTATCGTACAAACCTGCAACTAACGCCAAATTGTAGCAGACAGTCTGCTGAAATGAATATAAAATTAAAGTAGGACTAAAGTGGTGACAATAACAATATGCTATTCATAATCCTAAATAACATTTTTTTTTTTACTTGACCAACTAAAAACAACATGTGATATAACCCAGTGGATCATGGTCCAGTCAGCAGGTCTTACCATGAACCTTTGCAGTTTCAGCTCCCAGCAGCTGACTGGCTCTCTTAGACTTGAAGTAACTGCTGGCGATGTTTTCACTGTCACTACGGCTCAGCATCTCCTTATACCTGTCCTCCTCCACCTGGATAAAAAAATACAGAGAGTGTTAAGGAGCAGTGCCAGTGTTTCTGTGTGTGAGTAAATATGTATTTAACTTAAACAAACCACAACTGGCTCTGCAGTCTCAGCAGCTGAACCTCTGCGAGCAGCAGGTTTTGGTGCCACGGCTGGAAAAAGATAAAGATCATATTTAAAGACTCTGCAAACACATGTGGTCTCCATCCATAAATGTAGCCCTCTCACCTGAGGGCAGCACAGTTTTCTGCACCGTCACATCAGGTAGCCTCCAGGTGGCGCTTTCCTCATCCCACACAGCCTCCTTCTTCAGGCGGTCCAGGTTGCTATAGTTGCAGTCTCGACGCACCAGCGGCACCATTCGCTCCAGCAGGCTCTGCAGTAACTGACCCTCCCTCTCCAGACGCCGGATGGTTGCTAGGTAGTCGTTTCTCTCCACCTCGAACTCTGCCTGCAGGTCACGGATCTCCAGTTTGGCTGCTTTCAGCTGTTATGACAGGTGGACGGTAATATTTGGAAAACTGGATGATAAATTTCTCTCCACAATCTCTGTACCTGCTGTCACTCACCTTTCCCTGCACTTTGATCAGCATCTGGCTTTTGGCGTGGACCTCCTCCTGGATGGAGTTGTAGACGTTGAGCAGGACGTTTTCACTTTCCTCGCTGTTCTCCGACAGAGCTTGAATAAGATTAACTTTCCTCTGGTCGGCAAGTTTCTTCCTCTGCCGGTGTCTCTGCTGGAGCTCCTTGTTCCTGACCTGCTCGCCTCCCACCACCTCCTGCTCCAGCTGCTGCAGCCTGCAGAGATGAATGATGGGTGATAGGGGACACCTTGCAATTCAAAACTATGAAGAATTAACCATGTACAAGCGGATAACTTTTCGCAACATTTTTAAAACGTGACATTTTATTTTTGCTAAGTAACAAATTTTGGTAGATAATGATCATTATTGTGCTATACAAACAGTTTTTTCCCTTCTACTGATGTAAGTCTCTTTCATTTCTTTTTCTTTTAATTGACCTTTGTTTAACCAGGTTGATCCCACTTAGACTAAAAACCTCCTTTTCAAGGAAGCAGCAGCAAAAACACAAAGTTACAGACAGGAAGCACAAAAGAGACAAAGCACAGTAAATAAAACACAAGACAACAGATTAAAATCACGTTCCAGGAAACAACTGTTCAAACAATCAAGCTAAAACACCAATATCTTATAGAACCAGCCTCCATGTCTTTCATTTTGGGTTTAAAAACATTAAAGACACCAGCTCCTTGAGCTTTAAGTCGTTCTGCAGCTGGTTCCTTTTCCCACTTTCTGTGTACCAATGTGTGAGCTTCAGGATCGCCAAAGCAGGCCATCCGACCCGAAGGTACAACTCACAATGATATTTTCCCATAAAACGCACATCACATGAGTCAGAGAGAAACATTTCGCCCTCTGCTGGAGAAAAAGTGGTAACTTTTCCCAATCCAGTTTAAAAACAGACTGAAATGAAGAATTTGAAAAAACAAAAACCACAAAAACCTTTTTTTTTCTTTTTTTTTTAAACCAAAAAAATTCAATTTTGATATTGGCAAACAAAAAGTCCCTATATATCGATTTTTGATTTTTCCTCCCACCCCTTGTAGGCTGTATCAGCCATATGGAGACACTGTGCAGAGGACAACACGTAGAACAGATCTCCATAATCTAAAACAGGTAAAAAGTTTGCAGCAATAAACTGTTTTTTTTTACATTAAAAGAAAAACACAACTTGTGTCTGAAGTGAAAACCCAGTTTTAGCCTCAGCTATTTCACAAGACACACCACATGTGATTTAACATTCTACAAATCATCAATCAATATACCAAGGTATTTGTAAAGGTGTACAACCTCAATCTGCTTTCCATCAACAGCACACAGCACAGGAACATTAAGAGACCTGTTTTTAGATCTGGTTAAAGTTTCTGTAGTAAGCTAAAATAATCTTAAAGTGAGCATGACATTTAAAAAAAACCTTGAAAGCCAATAACAAGAGCAGAATGAGCTGTTTGGCATTGGCAGAGAAGATTTGGCAAATTTTTCATGGGGACAACCCACATCTTCAGCTCTGCTTCTCATCCTATGAGTGCATGTTCCTCACAAACGTGGCTCCATTTAAACAGGTTTTTTAACAGTAGAAGATTTATCACCAAGAAGCATTGTTTCAACAAAAAAATAATCTGCCCATCACAAATTTAATCACTTTTCAGAAACTATGGAAATGTGTTCTCACAAACCTTTCCAGGACGTGTTTCTGGTCCAGAGATTCTGTCGAAGGGACTTCAGTTGAGTCACTGGGTCTGTTTGTGTCTGGATGCTTCTGGATGCTGACTGCTGCTGAAGGTACAACCTGCTGGTTTACCAACATGAAGAAAGAAAAAAATGTTATAGTTGTGTTAAATTATGTATTTTGATTCAAGGCATGTTTTGAAATATGAGCTGATTGTACAAACTACCTCAGCGAGGACGGCCTCTACAGCAGCGCTTCTCTCAGCCTCTTGTGTCACAGATGCTGGGAAACAAGTCAATCAGGAAGAGAGTTAGTACATAGGAAATAGAAATAACCAAACTGCCTTCACAGAACAACCTTCCAGGTGTTCATTTTTTGGAGGAAGAGTTGTTTTGATCATGCTTTCCAACAGGCTGAAGTCTTTACATTGTTCTTTTCTTGGTGCTGCTGGTTTTCCATTCTTTAGCACAGAGCTCCCCCTGCTGGCCTTGATCCTCTCCAGGCTGCTCAGCTTGGACTCATAGGAGGAGCGCAGGGCAGCAATGTCCTCCTGCAGCTTGGCCTTGGATTCCTGCTCTGCATTGTACTCAGCCTGCAGCTTGGCCAGCCTCTCCTCGTACTCCTGCGGAGGGAGCAGAACACAGAGGTGTAAATCAGCTACTTCCTGTACACTGTGTGGAGATGTGGAGTGATATACGGGTGTGGGAAAAGCCTTTAGTTGCCTCTTTAATCTTCTCCTTTTCTGTTTCTGATGTGCTGGACTGTGGTCTCGAAGGAGCTGTGGAGGATTTCTCACAAGACTGACCGGCCAGAAGAGCTGCATGATGATAAAATGAAAACAGAATAAAGATGGAGCTGTTTAATGCTAGAGAATCCAGATAAAAAGGAAGTTGAAGATAAGAATTTCAACTTGCATTCGAGACCAGCAGTGCCCAGCTGTCCTGAGACGAGGGCTCGCAGCTTTTTAATCTCCTCCTGATATTCTCTGAGCAGAGCGTCCTTGGGGTCCTCATTGATGCGAGGTCTGTTCTGGATGCTCTTGGCTCGGTTCGCATAGCGCAGTGTGCTCAGACTCTCTTCGTAGTTGTTGTCAGCAGGTGACAGACAGGCGATCATCAGCGTGCGAGTGTTCCCTCCCAGAGAGTCCTGCAGGAGCCGGGTCAGCTTTGAATCCCGGTAGGGGATGTATTTGGAGCGTCCGTCCACAAGTGCAGAGATGACGTTCCCCAGGGCGGAGAGGGAGAGGTTGATCTTGGTGGCTTCGCGGAGTCGCTCACCTGTGGCACCAGTTTTAGACTGGCGCTCACTTCCTGCCAGGTCAACGAGGTTGAGCTTTCCAGCTCGTATGTGGTCCTGGCCGACCGAATCTGAGAATGTAGAGCATCATAATTACAATTCACTCACTGCCCACTTGATTAGGCACACCTGTCCAACTGCTCGTTAACACAAATTTCTAATCAGCCAATCACATGGCAGCAACTCATTTAGGCATGTAGACATGGTGAAGTCGATCTGCTGCAGTTCAAAGCGAGCATCAGAATGGGGAAGAAAGGTGATTTAAGGGACTTTGAACGTGGCATGGTTGTTGGTCTGAGTATTTCAGAAACTGCTGATCTACTGGGATTTTAACCCACAACCATCTCTAGGGTTTACAGAGAATGGTCCCAAAAAGAGAAAATATCCAGTGAGCAGCAGTTCTGTGGGACAAAATGCCTTGTTGATGCCAGAGGTCAGAGGAGACTGGACAGACTGGTTGGAGCTGATAGAAAGGCAACAGTAACTCAAATAACCACTGGTTACAACCGAGGTCTGCAGAAGAGCATCTCTGAACACACAACACGTCCAACCTTGAGGCAGATGGGCTACAGCAGCAGAAGACCACACCGGGTGACCCTCCTGTCAGCTAAGAACAGGAAACTGAGGCTACAATTCACACAGCAACACCAAAACTGGACAATAGAAGATTGGAAAAACGTTGCCTGGTCTGATGAGTCTGGATTTCTGCTCCACATTCAGATGGTAGGGTCAGAATTTGGCCTCAACAACATGAAAGCATGGATCCATCCTGCCTTGTATCAACGGTTCAGGCTGCTGCTGCTGGTGTAATGGTGTGGGGGATATTTTCTTGGCACACTTTGGGCCCCTTAGTACCAACTGAGCATGGTTTAAAGTCCACAGCCTACCTGAGTATTGTTGCTGACCATGTCCATCCCTTTATGAGCACAGTGTACCCATCTTCTGATGGCTACTTCCAGCAGGATAACGCTCCATGTCATAAAGCTGGAATCATCTCAGACTGCTTTCTTCAACATGACAATGAGTTCCCTGTACTCAAATGTCCTCCACAGTCCCCAGATCTCAATCCAATAGAGCACCTTTGGGATGTGGTGGAACGGGAGATTCTCATCATGGATGTTCAGACGACAAATCTGCAGCAACTGTGTGATGCTATCATGTCAATATGGACCAAACTCTCTGAGGAATGTTTCCAGGATCTTGTTGAATCTATGCCACCAAGGATTAAGGCAGTTCTGAAGGCAAAAGGGGGTCCAACCCGGTACTAGCACGGTCTACCTACTTAAGTGGCTGGTGAGTGTATATCAAATTCACCATGGAGAAGAGGATGGATGGAGCACACACACTCAAAATATTACAATCAAAACACTGTTAAAACTCTTTACATGTTCCTACATGCACAGGCTTATGCAAACCATTTACTTCACATACTGAATATGTGTTTCAGCTTGTTTCAGGTATTTTATCAAGGAAGTGTGTGTGGTTGGTGTGTATGCGTGTGTTTACCTGTGCTGCAGATCTCCAGGTGGATGGTGAAGATGGAGTGTGAGCGCGAGGAGTCTTTGTTCATCAGCGTGTAGCCCACTGCCCGATTCCTCCAGCCCTGCTCGATGATCCTCTCACACTCGCCCACGCTGTGCACGGTGTGCATGGAGAGGTCTCGAACATACACCCCACGCTCTGGATGTTCTTTCAGCTAAAGCATTCATTAAACACACACAAACACACAATCCAAGTCTGTCACCTTGTTAAAACACTTTGACCTTCAGGGAATCACACACACCAGTGTGCTCTTAAGTCACCATGGAAACTTTTGCAGTGTTTTCACTGTGGAGGAGTAGTCTGAGGAACAGGTTTTATCATGACTCAGCTTAGAAAACTTTACTGATTACCAAAACAAGTAACAATAGGAACCACAATACAAGAAAAACAGGAGATGTGAGAGCATATCCTTCAGTATTTCAATGATGACATGAGGTGTGTAGAAAACACATAGATTCATGGTATCTCTTCCATCTGCTGATTTTAACTGTACACAGAATACCTGTGTTTACACTGCAAAAAAAAATGAAATCTTATCAAGTGTTTACAACTTATTTTAAGTAAAAATTTTCTTGTTATACTATATATGAGTAGGGATGGGTACCTTTCACATTTGAAACAATATAGTACCGATGCTCGGTACCTGGTAATGGGTACCAGTACTCAATGGTACCAATTTCTGGCACTTTTTGTGTTCATGTGGTAAAAAATATCAATTCAATAAATGTAATAATGATAATAAAATCTCAAATTTCTTTAATTTAACACATTTATTCTACAATAAATTACCTTGCAGTGAACTGGTACACAGTACTTTTGACGGAATTCATCCAGTACCTAAAAAAGTGCCTAATTCTGTACTCATCCAGGATGACACACATTCAAAGTATCAGTCCAGAAAAAATGTCTTGTTAATTATTTAAAGACAAAAATGAGGTCTAAATTGCTTCTAACAAGTATAAATCTGCCAATGGAACAAGAATAATTTGCTCTAAAATTTGCTTTAAACTAGAATAATGTCTTAATACAAGTAACTTTTCTCTTGTTATATTGGCAGATATTTTTTTTAACTTGTTACAAGCAACTCAGACCTCAATTTTGTCTTTAAATAACTTGAGACAACACATTTTTCTGAACTGGTCAGGTGAATGTGGCTCATATTAAGTCTAAAAAGACATTTTCTACTTAAAATAAGACAAAAGCACTTGATAAGATCATATCAGATAAAATCCCACAAACCTGTTCCTCGTTTTAATTCGGCACAAATTTGTGAGGGTAACTAATTTCAAGCTCAAGCTTCAACTGACAGACAAATATGTAAAACACGGATTAAAAGAACAGACTTCTGTTCAACAGACAAAAAGTGCATATACTGAAGTAAATATTAATAATAATAATAATCCTAAATAACGTTGTGTTTTTACTTGAACAAAAATACACCATATATACATGGATTTAATACTACATTTGTGAATATATGCATTAAAATTGTTTTTGATTTTTTTATTTCTCACCAAAATATTTCATATTTTTGCCATCTTTTTAATTGCAGTGCACAGCTCTTGGCAAGTCAAACAATGTGCCGGCCCTTAAGTGCCCACCATAAGGAAATATCAGCTCTGAAAAACACATGTCAATCATGATTTTTTGTGAGCACTGATCATAACAAAACCAAACATACCTCCAGTCTCTGTTTGGTGTCACTCCCTAAAAGGTCTCGGACTTCTTCGTTGTATATCTCCAGGTAGGAGGCCCTCACCAGGAATTTTGTATTTTCTGCACACTAGCTTGCCCACAAAAACACAAAGATCACATGAATAACTTTCAGTGTTGAAAAAAAAGAAAACTCTAGGGAGATGATGCAGATCATACACTATGATAAAAGAAACAAGGATGAGGAAATCAGGTGTGCCTAATGCTTAAAAAGGGAAATCAAGTGAGCTTGTATATCTTCAACAGGTGGATCCAATAAACAACAGGATTCAGACCTACCTGGATGCTCTCAAATATGTGCTCAAATGCTCGTGGGATAACCCCCCTCTGTGCTGGAGGCTCTGGTACACCCTGCATGGTGAAAGACTTCCCACTTCCTGTTTGTCCATAGGCAAAAATTGTGCCATTGTATCCCTCAGTGACACCCTGTAAAAAACAAAAATACAACTCAAAGCTGCAGCTGACCTTTAAGAGTGACTGACAGCAGACTGATGAGTTAGTAATGAGGTCTGCAGCCTTTAGCAATAAGATATGTGTTGTTGGCCTGGTGTCCAGTGACCTGCTTATGTAATACCTTCATCCCCATACATTTAATGCATAGAGGCACTGTAGGGAAGATTGTCCCAGGAGCTTACCTCAACCAAAGGATAGGCAATCTCATTGTACATCTGCTCAGTGGTTTGATCAATGAAGTAGGTCCCATCAAATGTGAACTGTTTGGCAGGCTCATCCACAGATCCTGGTTTCTCTATGAAGCACTGACACCGGTGCAGGTCCATGGTTAGCACCATCTTAGAGCAGAGATCCTTCTCCCTGTCATTCAGGGGCCTACACCTGACCACCACCTTCACTGACTCCGACCCCATGGCTCAACACTCTCTGCTACAGTTTGTGCGTTAGAAAACACTGAAAATGACAAGAAAACACCATATTTTGCTTTATAAATGCGCGTCTACTGAGCAGTTTGAGAAAAGCATCTTCATTTGCTTACCTTCATACTCCGACCAGCGGCTAACTCTTCACATCCAGGTTTAAACTCCACGGTGAAAAGAGTCAGCTCAAGATTCAAGAAAGCTGAAATAAGTTTTATTTCTTTGGAGGCAAAGATATTTCCCCACACAGTCCTTCTTCTCCTTGTCAGGTATTGCTACGAGTCCTCTGCAGTCTGCTCTCCTTCCCACGGCGTTTCCAAGTTGCCTGGCAACTGTATACAACTGTCGAGGGACCAGGACCACGAACGGCCACTCTCCAGCGGCCATTTTGATAAGGAGTGAGTATCAAAGTTCACGGAAACTTAGAGCTATATAATCACTTATGTGTAAATATTGAAAAATATTTGGCACAAATTTCTTGCTGCCAGATAAAAACCCTCTTCTTTTATTCTCAAAATGTCACATTATTGTCTTTTTGCCAAGCTAATGCTCCATTAGCATAGAATGTGTCACAGCCTATAGATTAAGTAGTTTCTCTAACTCTTAAATTATACCTCAGGTTACACCTTTCCTACTGCTTTTAAATAAGGCTGGTGTCTCTGTCAGTGCACATTGGTATATTATGCCTCAAAAATATTTTTCCTTTTGTCAAAATTACAGCTAAGGTGCTAGCTAAATGTTGAGTAGCATTTGACTACAGCAGCAAATTGACTGCAAAATGATTGAACGAATAATAAAAGGTCATAAAGTTTTTTAAATGTGTAAATATGAAAAATAATTCTGTGTTACAAGTTTGGAGCAGCAAAACGATTCTGCAACTAATCCATTGTAGGAACCATGGATAAGTAGGCCTATAGTAAAAACATTCACAAAAAAATAAAGAAAGAGAAGAAAGAAAAGGAAAGCGGGGAAAAAAGGGCCTCCAAAAATATAAAGTTTTTACTTTGGGTCTGTAAATATGGAAAGATGTTAGAGCACAAAATTAATATCAGTAATATCAACCATAGTTTTGGTTTAATTTTGGTTTACTTGTACTTGTGTATTCTTTACTAGTAAAGCAAGACGCGTCGATAGCACTACTAGTCGACTGAAAAATGTTCACTAGTAGTACTTAAAGATTGTTTTAAGTCTACTAGAACTAGATGGTTTGTTTATAATCCCTCCTACTTCATTTGCATTAGGTCTACTAGTACTACTAGTGGCTCTTTTGGCTTTACTAGTACTACTAGTAGACTACAAACATTCTAATAGTACTATGACACTAGTACTGAGATATTTTGAGTTTACTAGTTGTACTAGTAAACCAAAATTTTGTTTCACTAGTAAAGGTTTTAGGCGCGCTAGTGTGCAAGTAGACCTTACTGGTAAAGCAAAGTCGTCTTCTAACAAACCATTTTGTCTTACCAGTAGTACTAGAACAGCTTCGAGTTTTACCACAAACAGTACTTCAATTTTCTGAAAAAAAGTCTCCTAGTGCACTAGTAAACCAAAATTGAGTACATGTACTCTAAAACTGTGTGCTAGTAGAGCTGTACTGTGGTTGATATCACTGATATCAATTTTATGCTCAAACTACTCTCCCTACATAAACAAAATAACTCATGGGAACATTCACAGCATGGGGAAGATAGGTTTGATTCTGTTCAATAAACCCAACATTAACCCATAGCTTGGTGTACCTAAATGGTAACTTACCAAAGCTGTTTCAGTCATAAAAAACTACTTCAACGTGTTTCAGGTTCTAATAAGAACAAACCTGACGTTTAATCACAACAGGAATGAGCAATACTGAACACAGTTAGTTGGTCTATATGTTAAAGAATAGTGCTCATATAATAAAAAAAATACAGCAGCCCGAATGGGCTGTTAAAAATATATATCTCAAAGACAAAGTTATAAGACAAATAACTGGGCAGACCTGATTTAAAATAATTCAGGTAAAAAAACATTCTCAGTTAACGATGAGGGTCGTATTTGGTACACCAGGGTAAGAGGGTAAGATAATACATATTAAGGAAAACACTGTAATACAGCCTACATTTCTTTTGGTTTAACCCATTAATGTCTATCATACAAAGATTTGCTTGTAAGTACGAATACAAACAAACAAATCATAAAATCTGGAGAAAACATACAAGTGCACAATGTTTACAATACAAGAATAAAAGAAGAGTGAGCTTCTTGTACCTCTAAAAACAGGAATAAACTCTTATGCCTCAAAGGCATGATTTATGTATTAAAAATATACTTTTAAAATATCAGAAAAATAAGTCATCTCTGGAAACTATTTACATCCAGTGCCAAACTTTTAGTATTTACATTGAGTTATAGTTCAGAAAGCCCAAAACACCACATGTGACCACAAACATAGGGAATATTATGTGCTAGAGGAGAAAAGTGCCTCCTAGTTTGGATTCTCTGATGTTGTCAGCTCATTAGTTTCAATGCCCCGGGTTAAAACCAGTCCCTCCTCTGGCTGCTTTTGGCTCTGGCTTTGTGCGAGCTCTTGTATGGCTTCACAGCCTGCTGTCTGCTGGTATTTTCCTCCCACTCGTAGAGGTGGTTAACCCGGGCACAGCTCAGTGGACACGGCAGCTCACCCTTATTCTCTGTGTAGTGCTCTATCAACTCTGCTATCGAGCTGAACTCAGTCTTACATTTCTGTGAAGAAACATGATAAAAATCAAGTCAGCAAAGCAAGTCAGTTTGGTAAATATTAACCTGATGCTTGGCAAAAACAACCCTCTGACTACACAATTACCTCCAACAGGAATTTCCCTTTGCGGGTGTGTTCAATAAGGTGGGTGATGAGGCCTGAAGGGAATCGGATAATCAGAGAGCCACATTTGGGTTTCTTGGGATGAGGGCAAAGAAGGTAGGAGCCCAGAACATCGTCTGCGAGCAGGGAATAGCTGCTGTCACTGAAGTAGAGTTTAAAAAACAAAAAGTTAGGTTAAAAAAGGCTTAACAATAAATGAGATGTGGTAAACACAGGAGTGACACATACACCGCAATACCAGCCCAGCACCACACCGCCTGAGCCAGCGCTTCTTCTGTTTCGGCCAAGCTGGGAGCTCGGGATCTCTTTTTTGGCTTTGTGTCTTGATCCTTTCCTTTACACAAAAAGAGATCACAGTAAATAAAGAGATAGGGTAACCGAACATCTAAAAGTGCTGACATTTAATTAGCTGTGCTTGGGTGAACAACACTGATCCCAAAGCTTTATCTTAATCACCGTGTCAGGTTGTGTATTATTTAAAAACCTACCCTCTGACACCACAACAGACGGTGAGTGACTGCCCATCACCTGACACTGAGGGTTTTGCTTTACCTAATCAACTCTTTGACCTTTGAAAGCGCTCTGTGAACTCTCGGCCCACCTTGTGACACACTCAGTCGCTCCTGAACGACCCGCTGTTTGAGCGGCGTGAAAGTGAAGGAGCGGTAAGCTCCAGAGCGCAGCACTTTGGTGCGGATGGCTTTCTTGCGCGTCAAAGAGGGAGAGGAGGTGGGGAAGACTTCATCTTGGCTGCTGGGTGGATCATCAGAAGACTTCTGACTCTTCTGTCAATCAGAGAAAAAGACACTGCTTTAGCAGGAGCTGCAAACCAAAAGAAAATTCTGTGGAGTTTTGTAAACACTGCACCTTAGTCCCAGGCAACAACCCCCTGAAAGGAGCTCTTCTAAAAGACACCAAGGCGCTGACGCTGAGAGGGAAGCCGTGGTTGAGCAGGGATGGGTTTCGACGAGGAAGAGAACCAACAGAGTCCTCTTGGGCCTCCTCTGGGTGCTTTTCCAAGTAAGACAATTGGAAACAGCGGCAGAGCAGCAGGTTCAGGAACTGAGCCTGCAACAGAGAGGGTTGACAAAAAAGTGAAGTTGTACTCTACTTAAAGTGCTCAAATTGGTTAAAAAAAAATTCAGAAAAGAAACTCATTACAGTTTTCATTTGCTTCAAATAAGTGGCACAAAACCTTACCAAGGAAGCTTTCATGGACTTAGTCACCACATTTTAAGCAACAATTTAGATTATAACTAAAGTGGCATAGTTGAGAGTTCATTATTTTAACTGACTGCTTTTCATGGTACACATGAAAAACATGCTAGGCGCCGCCCTGTTGGTTATGGCTGCCTTTTGCAGCAGCTCTGTCTTCTCTTTTTCGTCAACTATGTATTTGGAATGGGTCATTACTTTGTATGGCTCATTTGTTGGTCATGGACACCAAACTTTTTGTGTCTTCAGATAAAAAGCAGCCTGTAGCATGTCAATGCTAACTGGTGCAAGGCCTGATGTTTTCCACAAGATGACGAGAAAGAGGTGAGGATGACGTGCTGGTTCTCAGGTGTGAGCTAAGAAGTGACGACATGGACCTGTCCTTCCATCCATCGTTATTAAGAACGTAAAATCTATCTCCAATAAGATGGACGAGCTAGCCATGCTAACCCAGCAACAGAGGGAATACCAGTAGCATCGTGCCATTTGAAGACATGGCTAACAGAGCTCACACCAGTTGTATTTTCTAGCTGTGGGGTACAATGGTTGGCCAAGTGATGTGAGGATGTTAACCTCCAAAAAACTCTTCTTTTTTAAACTACATAACACCAATTTAATGGATGGTAAACAACTCACAGGTTTGTGAGGAACCAGTGAGTGGATGGAAAATGCCAACAAGTGGAAAGACATTTTGTTTGTGTAAAAATCCAGCATGCCCCCCAGAGAGGAATTTAAACACACAAGTGACTCGATGCTTGTGATTGCATTATCTGTTGACACTAGCCAGACTGGGATATACCATCATCAGCGTGGGTCAATAGACCAGAAACCCTCCCTAACCGACAGGCATACAGACAGCTAAGACCTGGGTCATAATAAAGGAGCCAGAAAAGAGTCACCAGTTAGCACGGTCACTCTTAACCTCAAAACACCGTTAGCTCTGTAAAGGTCCAAACTTGACAGAAGTTGACACCACAGTCCGAGAAAAAAAACTGTGTCACAATATTTTTTTAATAGTCTCGTATCAGTCCATACCTATATTTATCACAATATAAATCAAATAACTATTTCATCAAACTTAAATGCTTTGTTACTCAAAAGTGAATTGTGGAGACATCACAAGTTTATTTTTTACTTGATTTATTTTCTGTCAGAGGTTGAACAAGACAGATGTACTGAAGAACACTATACAACTACTTTAGATAAATAAAACAGGTACATCTACTTTACTTTGTTATTAGTGGGCATGTTGCAGGTGATCTACTAAGACAGCGAGCAAACCGCCCTTTTTAAATGAAGATGTAGCACATGCTTCATTCTGTCACGATGGAGAGTTTGGGAGAGCAGAGTGGTCGTAAAGGAAAAATAAAGTTTGAAGCCATGGAGTTGGAGAAATCAGACGAATCTGTCACAGACTGTTTCCAACGTGGTGGGCGCCCTCTGCCGTGACACTCAGGCTCTCCGGAGAACACAGGAGATAAACGTTCATTACGCACCAGCAGAGAGACCAGCACAGCCGGTGAAAACACAAAGCCCCAGTTAGACAATATGTCTCCAATATTTTATTCATGACACTCTAACTGTTTTGATACGCACAGAAGACTTTCTCTGGTACAGCCATTTGTGTGCTTGTGTGCTGTGCCAGTTTGCGTCTGCCTTTCAAACGTGCTAATATAAGTGCAAAAACAGTGACTGCCAACAGTTTCAGGTTTGATAAATCACTCTGCAAGCGCTAAATGATCATATTTGCATCTCCTCACCCCAGATTTGATTTGCTAATCAAACGTCTATCAAAACATGAACGAATGAATTCTATTGAAATTCTATCAACCATGTCTCATATTTCTATTTCTATCACCAAGGCCTACTCTATGGCACAGTATTATTTCTGACAACTGACCACAGAAAAACCAGACATTTTATGCTGCTTACAGCTTACATTTAGTGTTCAAAGAGTGATAACTTGTCCAAATGAATGAAACTAAAAGCCACTTCTGTTGTGTGTGCACACTTTAGATGATGTCATCCCTGAATTGGTCCATATGAAAAAAACACACTCATTCACAGATCAAGCTGTCTTAGTTGGTAATAGAGGAATCAGTAAATCTGTCTCTTACCGCTCTGGCATGCCTTGCTTTAAAGACGTGGCAGTACAGCTGGGCGTCAAGGCTTCCTGGGTTGTGGGATACGAAGGCGAACTGGGCATCGGAGGGTCTGGCGGTGGACAGAGAGACCCTGCGTAGAGCGTGAGCCATCAGGAGCGTCTGCAAACAACACAGATGTTAAACCTTCTTCATCTACAGGTGTGAAAATTTCTTTTTGATAGAAATCAATCACTATACTCACTGTTTCATCCTCATCGTACATTTTCACACCTTTGATGGAGAATTTTATGGACACAGGCCTCCTTCTTTTGCAGGTCTAATTAAAGAAACAGTGTGAGGTATATTTAGATTAGACTGAAGAGAGTTTAAGGAAGCTCAAAAGGCTCAGTACTTACTCTGAGGGCCTTCAGCTGAGTGTGCAGCTGCTCGATCTGGTCATCCAAACAGCGGTCGTCCACAGGAAATGAGCCCACGTACTTCACAGCAAAGACAGGGGTTTAGACAAACAAACGTAGGCGTGTAAACTGAAGCAAATATGTAATTTGATGGTTACCTCAGCTGATCGTGTGATGACTGTACCATCCTCTCTGACTGGTGCTTCACCCATGCTGCTTGTTTCTGTCTATGAAAGACACACAGGATAATATAACTCTACAAAATCATCATTAACTTGTCAAAACATGATCAAAAGGAGACAGTTGCAGCTTGGTGGGAAGATTAAACGTCTGTTTTGAAGCGTTTGTAGTATTTTTGCTGTTTACGTTCTGGTGCAGCGTTGACACGTTTACGTTCTGTCTCACGTGCGTCAACGTCACTGGTGATTTACGTTAAAGTTAGCTAACTTTACGAGCGTTTACTGACAAATAACCGACATTTAAGCAGAGTAAGTGAAGGCAGCACTGTCAAATTTAGGTTAGTGAAACTTTAGGCTCAGTTCAAAGGTCGGAAACGAGGTTGTGTAAATCACGTTCACTCACTTTTCAGAGTTCACCTCCGCCCAGTCTTTCTCCACACGCCGATGTCCTCCTCACCTTTACCTGCATTCACCTCACGCCGCTTCGTGGTCCAGGTGAGCTGCTTCTGCTGCTGCTTCGGGTCCGAGGTGGTGGTGACGGTGAGAAACAGCAGCAGGAGGAGAAGAAGGACGAGAAGAAGGAGGGGAAGGAGTTCAGAAACACTTCTCCTGTTGGGATACGACACCGAGCGGAAGATAAAGCGTTGAATCACTCCTCCCTCCGTCTGCTCCTCTCGATCCACTCATTTTTTTCCCAGACATTCCTGGTCATTGCGCAATTCGACCTGGTGACGTCACAACGTGTGTAAAGTTGGTAACAAGATGAAGCGAACGTGACAAAAAAAAGAAAAGGAAAAACTCTACGGAAGAGGATTAGGGCCACTGAAAAAAAACGTGCTTTTTTAATTTTTAAATTTAAAAATTTTTTTTTTTAGAAAAAAGTCAAAATTCAGACTTCGAATTCAGAATTCTGACTTTTTTCTCTGAAAATTTTTCTCTGTGGCAAAAATTGGACTTTTTAAAATTTATCTAATTAAGGGAATAAATTGATTTATTTTTTTATTTTTCAGCACAATCCTGTATTTTGCTAATTAGTAAAGCTAATCATTACTCCATGCAGCACTCGATTTTTTTTTTTTGCTTTGTTCAAATAATTTTTTTTCTACCTTTTTTTTTTTTTTTTTTTCATATCTTCCATTTTACATTTTATTTTTCCTTTTCTTAAAAAAATGTTTTTTGACTGAGTGTTTCAGTGCTTTCAATTTAAATCAACAGGGATTAATGTGAATTTATGGTGTTTATATCAACTGCATTTATCTGGTCTGGTGCAACATTTCTAAATGACATAAATTATTTTTTTGATTTTTTTTTTGAGCTTACTGCCATGAACATAAGCATGAATATTTACTTACCTGTGAAAATTAAACACATTCTGATAAGCATTTGTTACATTAACTTAAATGTGTCCATTACTTAAAATTTAACCATACCATTAAATATATATTCACCCAAGTAATATCATCAAATCTTACCTTGAGTGACTGGTGACGATCAAATGTGCTTGGAATTGTTTGCACATGTGATTCATGTTATACAGGTGAATGTGCAATCATGGTTCAAACCAAGATCAGTTGATAAGCAAAAAAAAAAAAAAAAAAAAAAGAAAAGAAAAGAAAAGAAACGAAAAACGCCAAATATCCCAAGAATTTGTAGTAAAAATCGTCAAAGTTGATGACAGAAAACCCCGAAAAATTACACTATTCTTGAGCTAAAATTCTCATGGAAAATTTGAAGGAACTTTCCACTCCTTAGCAACTCTATTTTCAATGTTTAATCAGCTAGTGTGATTTCTTTATGAAGTAGACAGAGTTAACTTGAGTATACGATGTGGTAAAGATAAAATTGCATTGCCTGCTGTAACACTGAAGCCCTGAACATGTCAACTTATATATTTTCCTGTGATAAGTAAATTTTTGATTATTTACGGGACGTTTTTTCAGATGTTTACAATCTTGGTACGTCAAAGCTGCTTTTCACATAGCAAATGTTTAATTTATGTAAATACCAATGCTCTTTCTAAACAGAATGAGAGAGCTGCTAGTATCCACCCTACAGGTTATGATCGCATGGTGTGGATACAATATGTCACAATAATGACTGATATTAGCTCAACATGGGAAAACAGAATAGAGAATTGGACACTCGGGGCCTCCATACTTGTGCATTTACATCAGCTGGGGTTAGTCCACTACTTGGTGACATGATGAGACACATTTGGTGTCTACCAGACACTGTTTTTGTCATATGTTGAAAGATTTTCCTTTAATCTGTTTATTTGAAACCTCAGTCTGAGTTAAACTGACAGGTTGTCAAACAAAGGAAGACTTACATGTCGACTTGTTTTCTACCATGACCAAATAAGCTGTTTTTTAAATACAGTATATATTTACGTGCACCAAATGCAATTAATACAAATAGAATACAAATATAGCCATTTTATTAATGACTTGGAAAAAAAGCTTAACAACACAAGGGATACATGCATGCAGGTATGTATGAGCTATTATCCTCCTTTTTCTTTTTCACAACACACATTTCTTACAATTTGGTACTGAGTTACAGCTGTGAAGCATGAAAATCAATTTTGCCTGTTGAAACACACATTAAAAAAATGACACTTTCCCAAACGTGATTCATTTTTAAATGAATACTGTCAGGCTGAGGAGTTACAGAGGGTCAACTTTTCGTTACCTGCAGTCTTTTTTAGGGGGAGTTTCTGTAATTATATATAAACATATCTATCATTGTTTGAGCTATGATCACAAGTGAATGGATATGCATAAAAATCCTGACTCTGTCACAGTAAAAAGGCCAAAATATTATATTATATTATATTATCATTCCAGAACCCAGGAGAGAAGACTGTGTTTCATAAAATCTTAGTGTATCAGTTTACAGAGTAAACTTTTTAATTTATAACCTAAAACACTCATTTTCATCCTTCCAAAATACTGACGTTTCACATTGTTTGGTATTAGGATTGTGTGCTTCCAGCACCTATAGAGCGAATGAGGAACACGTATATAAAAACAGAAGTAACTGCATGGCTCTAGTTACAGTATGTCAGATTTCGCTATGCTTCCCTTACCTGGCAGCTGTTTTAACGGCAACACTAACTGAGCTTTTCTACACACGGTGGATAAAAAGGAAATGCAGAACCTCTCAATGTACAGTAAACTGAACTGGTAGGATAACGTTCTTATTCTACAATAGAAATAAAAAAACTACTGCCCCGTTAAAAAGGGAGAAAATGATAAAAAGAGTGAGAGCACGGAAACAAAGCGGCCCAGTTCGTGGAAGGTCTTCCTGGGCTCATTATTTCCCTCTCTTCGACTTGCGACCAGACTGCTTGCTCTTGGCGCCTTTCTTAGCGGGAGACTTGGAGGCGGGCTCTTCAGGCGCAGACCTCCTCCCTCCTTTGGTCGCTGGCTTCTTAGCTGCAGGCTCCTCGTTCTCCTCAGGCTTAGATCGCTTGGACTTCGTCGTCTCCTTTGGGACCTCCTCCTCCTCCTCATCAGGGGATGATTCTCTGTATGAAGGCCTCTTTGACCCGCGTTTGGCCAGCTTCTTCACAGCAGGCGTTTTGGGCTTTTTAGCAGGAGCGCCTCTCTTAACGGGCGTAGCTTTAGGTGCTGTTGTGGATTCTTTCTTGGCTGGTGGAGGTTTCCTCCCCTTCTTTTTGCCTGAGGACACGGCCTTCTTTGCCGGAGACTTCTTCGCGAGGGGTCGTCCCCTGCTCTTTGCTTTAGACGGACTAGCGCTCCGAGATTTCTTGGCCGGTGGAGGACGGCGAGCTTTGGGCGGAGGCCTCTTCTGAGCTTTCCTAAAAATAATGTGAGCAGGAAACTTTTACTCAAGTGTGAGGCACATAATGTACATACAGCACTTGTAGGTGAAGGGCTATTTGAAAACTGCATCAATGGAAAGAGGAAGCTCAGCACACTCAGTTTAGACTGACAACATTTACTCCTTCACTGGAGTCAGCTCCCACTCTCAATGGATGTGTATAATTATCACAGATAGAAAACACGACTGGGATTTTAACGTCTCTGCAGACTTTGAAAATTAGGAACATATATCTATATGTGAAGTATTTCTAAACCCACCTCTTAGGAGCAGGAGCTTCATCCTCAGACTCTTCCTCTTCTTCTTCTTCCTCCTCCTCCTCGTCAGAAGAATCAGCCGTCCTCCTCCGCTTGGCTGCAGGCTGAGAGTTTTTCTTCGGCTGTTCTTTGAACTTTTCAGGGTAGAGGATGGTGGGACTGAAGATTGAATATTGTTTTAATAAAAGAGGGAAGAAAAAAGAGAAGTTTATCAGATACGCAGTCCTTGGATATATCTTCATACAGATGAGTCAGACTTTGGTGTCGTACCTCGGGTAGTACGGGAACGAGAGCTGATAGGTTCCTGTGAAGCCGTGACCGGTGATCTGCTCCATCCAACCCAGTACTTTACACTTTGACAAAGTCCTCCTCAAACTGGCCACTAAGGAAAAAATACACTTCCGTTAGTTTTTGATGCGCAAATCATGTCACCAACTCTTGGATAATTTCCCAAAAGAGGAAAAACTGTGATCAGTTGATTCAGACTTGTACAAAAATCCAATTTCTCATTTTATCAGGAATTAACCAAAAATATCAACCTTCACCTGTTAAACATTCTGCAGGTTTTCTTTGTGGTTATAAACACTGTTACTGTGGATCAAGGGTCTTCAACCTGTGGCTCTGGAGCCCCATGTGGCTCCTTGACTCCTTTGCAGTGGCTCCTTGTAGCTTCACATTTTTTTTTATTGAAATAAAGATTTTTTCTTTATTTATTTTTACCAAGTAGATCACATCTTGCAATAAAAGTTTCATTTTTTCAGATTTTTATTTTTTTTTATTTTTAGACATTTTTTTTTCAAATCTAGAAAAAAATAAAAAAAAAATTGCAAATTTCAAAACTTTCTGAAGTTTTGCACATTTTTTCAAATTATTTAAATTCCATTTTTTTATATTTGCAAACTTTTATAACAAAAATCTAAAATTAATGAAATTTGGGCAATTTTTTTACAATTTCATATTCTTTTTAATTTTCGCCCATTTTATTAATTTTTTATTATTTTTTTATTTTAATTTGTTTTTTAATTTTGCAACTCACTGGAATTCCATAAATCTTTCAAATCTATTAAATTTATGACATTTAAATTTATCAAATTTTTTTGGTAATGTTTGAAAATGTATTCAACATAAAAAACTAAGATCGCATGCACAACTCATAAACACAAAAACTTCCTGTATAGATAATTATTCACTAGATTTTTCTAGGTTTGGAACTTTATACTTTTTTTTTGTCTTTATTGTGAAGATAAAGTAGATTTCGTGGCTCCAGAGTGACTGTAATCCAGGTAAGCTGTGGCAAAATGGCTCCTATGAAAGTAAAGGTTTCAGACCCCTGATCAAGAACATCCTGTTTTTGACAGATAAAAAGTGTTTGTTTTCAATGTTTGTTTCTGTAAAAGAAAAAAACAGCACAAGTAGCACAGTCTCCTGGTCCTTTCACCACTCAGCGTGGTCTACATTTCATCCTGATCAACCGACTGATTCTGTGATCACATATAAAGACTTTAAAAACTATTTCTACACCTGTCTGAAAGCCATTAGCTGCAGAGAGCTCCATGAGCAACTTCCAGTAAAAGTTTGTCTTGTTTTGTAACATCACAGATTTAGTCGTCTTATATGTTTTCAGCTGAGAAGAAGGAGAATAAGTTGTGGTGTTACCTAGCTGATACTCCTTTCTGTCCTTGTTGGAATCTACTAGATATTTCTTAAGGGTCGTGGTGCTGCAGGTTTTAGGTTCATTCATAGCTGTGATGGCAGCGGTGATGGCGTCCTCCACGGCGCCGCCCTTCAGCAGGACCTGGTTTCCAGTTCGTTTGAGCTGTGAGAGGCAACATTTTCAGGAAGTTAGCTTTTTGACACTCTTAAATGCAACTTCATGCTTCAAGTACAGAGGATACCTCTATCTACCACTCATCTTAGGATAATAATATGAAAACATCTTTGATGTCTTTATTTACTTTCCAGAAAGATAACAGAACTTTTAGAGACATAGAGGAAAAAGTTAGATTTTTGGAAAAGGCTTTTATAGTTAAAATAATTTGTTTTTCACTGTAAGAATAAAACAAAGCCTGAATCATGAACATTTTTTGTTTTTTAAACTCAATGATGTAAGGATCAGTCAGAGCACAAGTAACACAAACCAGCAGAACACCATCTTTGTTTATTAGCAGCAAAATGTGACAGGCAAACTTTACAGCATAAAAGCGTTCAGTGTTTTGTTTCAGTTTTAAAGAACTCACCTGAAAAGTCCCTCTGGCTCCTTTGCCAGTGATTTGCTCCAGCTGCCCTTTCTCCACTGCCCTCACCAGAGCTGCTTTCAAGACGTCTGGCCTGAGGAACGAGTCAGTAAATCAAAACTTTATTCTGTCAAATCAAACAATAACTCACATGTTTTTTCCCAGATAACAAAAATCACAAAGAGTAACTTCAGATGTACTCTTTGTAACGTGCATGTCTTCAACCTCCAACAAGCGAGGAGCCGTACCTGTTCTCGATGTTGAGGCTGGGGAAGTGCTGCTCCAGGTATTTCTTGATCAGGTTGTACGAGGCCTCTTTGGGCTCACAGAGCCGAGTGATGATGAGAGGAAGAGCGTCTCCCAGAGACTCCCCCAACTTCTGAGCTGTTTTCTAAAACACCACCCGTTTTACAGACATGACGATTACAACCAAACACTTTCAGTCTCATAGAGAGAAACGGGACAGGGAGACTGTTGACTCTATGAAACACTTGGTTTGTAACTTCCTGTCATGTGATCATTAACCAGTAGTCCACAAGTAGCTTACCTTCGTTTCAGGGACTTTCTTTCCGATGGCGAAGGTTCCTGAAAGACCTTTACCCTTCAGCTGTGAGAGACAAATATGAGTCATTACATATGGAAAAATAAGTGGGGAGGCATGATATTAGATTTTTTTTGCAGATATCAAATATTTAACAACTCATTTAGCTGATACCGGTATTTTTTCTGTGCACATAATTGCAGAGATCAACTCTCTTCTGTATTGGAAGTAGCATATTGTATTATGGTGCATACTCTTATCACATTTGTTATGGAATATTCATTTCTTGTGCAAAATCAGAAAAATATATACTTGAAACTGTGTATTTCTTTATGACAATTGCTTTCAAACAAAAAAAAAATCCATAAGAGAAATTCTTCTTGAGAGCTAATCGATCCTCTTCCCGAAAAAATCATAACATTACCCAAAACTTGGGAAAATTTGGCCAATTTCACAACTGACAGTCAGTAAACATAACCTTTGTTCACAGGGAACACGCGAGAAGTACTGTACAGCAATTAAACCAAATTGATAAAATGGCTTGCTTTGATAAATGTAGCTAAAGCAGTCAGCTACATGTAACTTACAGACTGCTGAATCAATTCAAGTTGAACTCAAAACAGGAGCCAAATATGGAACTTCTTAATCTGAACTGTGCAAACAAAACCACAAAAACTTTAATAAATATCTGCAGCTTCAGCCCATTATTTTATCTTTTTATTGTATTGGTGGATTTTGGTGTGTTGGTCCATATCTGGCATTGTATTTTCAAGCAAAAATCCCTGAAAATAAGTAATGCAAACTGTTTCAAAATCCCTCCCTTAACTGTACATCTTAGTTTCACAAAGTTCATCAGATCTGTTGAGCTTTAGATGGGGTCGAAGCAGATTGAATCAGGCTGTTAGGAATTAGAGATAGACCAATATGGAATTTTCCGGGCCGATAAAGATACAGATTATTTGTAGTCAAGGAGGCTGATAACTGATATTTGAAGCTGATATTAATTTGCAGTCAAAGTGAAAATATTGGTGTCAAAATTTTAAACGATACAAACTCCAAAACTAAACTTCATTGCCTTCAAGCATATGTTCGTTAAAATGCTCCCAGGCTCAGCAGCATGCTTTATAAAGTTAAATGAAAACTTAAAAACTGGACAGAATTGCGTTTGTGCTACTTTTTACAGCCATGTAATGCTGTTGAATTCATTTCCTGTTTGGTTTTACATGACTGATTTTAAATGTTTTGACCATCTAGGGCTTCCACAGCATAGACGGAGAAACTTTGCGCACAGAAATATCAACAAGTTTAAATGTCTGCAGTTGAAAACATTTCTTATCATTTTTTAAGAGGCAGAAAAACATATTCCTGTGGGTATTGTTAAGAGGGTGGGACAGTGCTGGGGACTGGGAAGTGACTGCAGACAGCGGTGCGGCTGATATGCCTCAAACTGCCAAATATCGGCCTGATAATTGGCCCAGCAGATAATCTGTCTGTCCGTATTAGGAATTCTTCTCATTAGATAAGACTTTGACTTTGACTTTAAAATCTAAAATTATATGGACCAAATAACAACTTGACATGAGCCACATTCAACTTATCAGTCCAGAAAAATGTCGTTATTAGAGACAATAATGATGTCTGAATTGCTTTTATCAAGTTGAAAATCTGCCAGTGTAACAAGAAAAAAATGCTTGAAATTTGCTTAAAACTACATTAATGTCTTAATACAAGTAACCTTTCTCTTGTTCCATTGGCAGATATTTTTGTACTTGTTACAGCAATTCAAACCTCATTTTTGTCTTTAAATAACTTGAATTAAGACATTTTTCTGAACTGGTCAGGAGAATGTGGCTCATATTGAGTCTAAAAACACATTTTCTGGTGCAAACAAGACAAAAACACTTGATAACGTTTTGCTACTGCAGCTAATCTCAAAATCAGGTAACTTTCCAAATGTGTTTTTTTCCAAACTAGTGCATCCCAGGTGTTGTATTGTCATGAGAGGGGAAGCTGGAGGGATGCATTTAGAGTTTAAGCAGCCTAATCATTCACTTTACTGGATTTAGGGTCTAATCTCAAAGTTGTTTTGAAATTAAGGCTGTTTTACCAGTTTTGATCTGGTAGATAAGCAACTTTTAAGTACTAAGTGTTAATAACCTGGGACACCCAACACTTTTTTGTGCTGTCTGATGCAATTTCTTAACATATTCATGTCGGTAAAACTAATCAGTGAAGCTAAAAGAGATTCAAAAGTTGTATCATTAATGGAAATAACCAGGTTTTACCTCAGTGAGACATTAGTAAAAGTTAAAGTTAAAGATCATTCTTCACCTGTTTGATGGTTCCCTTCTCCACGAGCTTCTTCATCGCCTTCTTGATGAGAAACTTCTTCCGGTCCAGCTCCATCCCTGGGTATTTTTTTAGCATATATTTCATGACCGACTGGAACGAAACCCCAGACCTGTCGTTACAGGACTGCAACAACAAAAAGAGCAGACACAGAAAACAGTCAGAACAATCTTTCATTGACGACCTTGTTGAGAAACTGATGCTCCGCGTTTGTACACACCGAAATAGCTTCAATGAGAATATTATCCACTTTGTTCTGATTCCCGGCGAAGTTTGTAACGGGAACCTTTTTGCTGGCGGTGACGCTAGCCCACGCAGGAATCGTCCTTTTCACCTTCTTGGATTTGGATTTCTTGTACTTGTAGCCATCCTTCAGCCTGTCACCAAAGGGAGCGAGACACAAGTTCAGTGAAGAGCGTCGCTGCGTTTGAGGCGATATTTCACTGTGATTGGTACCACCCTTATCTCTATCACATCCTCACCTTAGTAGGAGAACATAGCAGTGTGTTGCACACTGTCCAGCCGCGCAGTCCTTGCATTTGTCACTTTGTGTCCGATTGTCACCGATGGGAAAGACAAAATGAAGTTTGAGAACATCTGCCTGAATGATCACCAGAGGAATTTGAGTCCTAAATTAAAAGCTAGTCTAGTCTAGTGAGTGCAGAAAGGTTAAGAGTTTGGTTTTGTCAAAGTCTGGGAGAAGGAAGGGAGGAAAATCTACGAGTTTCTATCTTGTGAAAGGAGAATAAATGAGGGAAGTTTTTAGATGTGTTCTAATTGTGTGAAGCTTGTAGGAGGTTTTTAATCGACTAAGAAGATGACGAAAGGTCAAACTTTAGTGACACAACAACCCTCTCCTCCTTAACTCCTCCAAGACTGTGGACAAAGCAACATCCGACTAAAATCTGTCTCATGAACGTGGCTCAGACAGATCACATCTTTTGGAAATGCAACACCGCAACCACGAAGGGAGCAGTCTGCCGTTATCCAGCGGAAGGCAAGGATAATATAAACAGATAAAAGTGCTATCAGAGTGAAATATCGCAGGGGTCAGAGGGGCACTTTAGCTCTCTGGTGAAACTCACTCTTTCTTTTCGCCCGCTTCTCCATCCTTCTTCTCTGCTGCTGTTTCGGCTTCCTCTGTCTTCTCTCCGTTCTCGGCGGGCTCGGTGTCCGCGGCATTGTTTGCTTCCTCGACGTCTTCTGTCGCAGCTGAAGACGCAGCCGGCTCCTCGTCTGCAGAGGGCGACTCCTCGGAGGAGGCTTCAGGGTCTGAGGGAGGGGAAATGGTATTGATTAAAATGGAAACACCATTGTTGTTTATATCTGAGCCACTGGGTTAAATACAAGAAATAATTTTTTTGAGGGGCGCGATTTATTCTCAGGATGTCCTTCCTCTATGAGGTCTCATACGGATAGGGATATAAATACATTTTTTTTTGACTACTCATGTTTATTCTTCATTAAATAACCTTGCAATGCTGTGTTTATGTCCAGCATGGAAAACTGGCCACCCTTCCACTCCCTCACAGCCACAAGTATGCAATTAGGTACCTAAACATGGTACCTTTTGATTTTACATGAACCGGTACCTGGTACTTTTGACAGAATTCGGTCGATACCTATAAAAGTACCTAATTCGGTACCTATCCCTACATACAGACTTAAAATAGTTTCATAAATTGACCTCAAAGCTTGAAAACTAGTTTAATTTCCAGAGAAATCTTGCAGAAGATGTTCGGACATACTCTGTCTTACTGTATTATAGTCTTTTACTACACTTTTTGTCAACCTCAGACACTTTAAAGCAGAATTTCAACTAACTTTATGGAAAACAGAAGGTTGAATAGTTTCTTTAGGAAAAAAACAATCAATGTTTTGATTATAAAAAAAAGTTAAGCTAGCTAACCTGGATGCTTGCCCATTAGCTACATGCTGTTTTCCACCTCTAGGAGACATTTTATTGCTCAATTAAAGTGGTGCAAACTATTCAGTATCATATCATCTATAAACAAGTATCAACTGTGATGGTATGTCATAAACAAGAACTTGCACAGACTCCATGTAATGTAATTTCATGGCCTGTAATGGACACAGATACCCACAGAGCAATCAGTTTTAGTCATAATGGTGCGTTCAAGGTACTTCAGTGAAGGTAATGGACAACCCCGGCCTAACCTTTCTCTGCAGCAGCAGAGGGAACCTTCTCCCCGGTCGGAGTCGCTGGAGCTCGGCGAATCGGCATCACACGAGATTTGCCTGCATGGAGAAAAGTCACATTAAGTGTACACAGGGTAAAAATGCAAACAAGCCGCTGGGTCTGGGACTTTTTTCTGTGCTACGTGCGTGGTCAAAAAATGGTGAGCCAGCCAAACCCACTTCATTCATTGGGGCCCATTATCTCAAAACAGAAGAAAAGGTGCGTCGGATTTGACTGAATATACGCCACCGTACAGACGGCGAACTAATCTCTGACTTATCCGCCATTCTTTGTTGATACATTTCGACTATTCACACACGGAGCAGAAGATGAGTTGCTTGAAATTTTCAGCAATTTCGCCATTTTGTCAGTTGGTTTACACACAGTGATGGCGTCGCACAAGGCAGATAAAATTCATTTCAGTTGCATGGATGAAAAACCACCAGCTTTCGTCTTTCAAGCTGCTCAACCGTGCAACTACATGTTCCTCTCCTAATGTGGCATAATATGAATCAAACTTACCTTGTACTTATGGAGAAAAAGTATAATACTTAGAAGTAAATTTCTGCACGATCCTTTATTTAGATTTCTCTGTTTATGAGCCCCGCCCCATTAGGACCGTTGGTCACGTCGCAGCGTCACGGGGACGTCGAAGGATTCCCACCATCATGGCCGCCGTCACCAAACATCGAAACCTTTGAATTTGACGAAGATGTTTCACTTTCTTCCTCAAAAAACACCTTCTTCCTGGACTTTAGGAGATTTTTTTTTTTACAAATACTATCGAGTCAATTACACTGTGAACATTTTTTCAATCGATACTCGTTTTCTTTCATATCTCAAACATGACAGATTTTGCGTCGTATTTTTGTTAAACCGACGTTTTCTGGCGTAGATAAAAATACAGAATGATAAGGTCATTATTTTAACTAATATAACTCAATTAATACATTAAATACGGTAAAACTTAAACCCCAAACTCTTGAGGAATTATGAAGATATGTCTTGTGCAAAGCATCATGGGGGTCGTAGTTTTCAACATTCTGCTTAAAAAGACAAGAGTTGAAGGCTTTTTAAGAGTCAACAAAGGTTGAGAGTAAATTAAACCTAGGAAATATAAAATGCATTTCTTATCTTGCTGGAAGTTTGAAGAAATAAGCCATCAGAGAGTGGGCACTCTTTCAATTCATTACCACACAGATGGGTGTTTAAATTCATTGTTAAATACCATGCTTAATCACATCCCTTAGTCAATAAAAGCTTGTCGTTGAAGCCTCTTCTTAACAACAGCACCATTAGGGATTCGACATTTTGTTTTAAATCTAAAGTGGTTGAACTGTTTGGCTTTTCAAATTATAGAAACAAACATGTCCCCCTCCAAGTTCCAATGTGACTCTTTTTCTTATTTTGTCCCGTACTGTCCTAAACGCGACAAAAAAAACCCAAAACTAGTTTCCCAAACCCTCCGGAATGGGAAACTTGTTTTTGAAACTCTTTCCAGTGTTCATAATTAGGGACTTCAGATGTAAAAGAAGTGAGTGTACCATGATGACAGCTTAGAGCAACATTCAGTGACGTGAAAAGCATGTGAAAACACGAAGGCACCCTTCAAATGCATATGTGAAGACTCTCAAAGTAAGATATTTAACATATTCAAAGCTAAGATATCTGGGCTTCAGTATACATTTTGCTCCAGCATCTCCCGGTGACTCCAGCTCTTCTTCTTGGAGACGAGGTGTCGTTTGTCTTGCGAAACCTAGACTTTAAACTGTCAAACATAAGTACACATTTGGTAAAATCAAACAAAAACCATGCTGAAGTATTTCCAAATACCATAATTCCAAAGATGAAATGATGAGAATGAGCATTTTTAAATACCTTTTTTGTCTTTAATGTATTTACAAGCTTTAATCTGCTCTGTAGGTCTGAAGTATTACAAGCATGTTCATGTTCAGCGACCCCAGCCATTTGCTTTTTGAAGTTGCATTTTTGCTCGTTTATCCGCTTTGTTCGTCTGCGTTTGTTTTGAACAGTTCTGTGCGCTGACTTACATCGCTTCTTGAATGCATACCTCTAACCTCTCAGGAGGCGTATGTACATTAACAACGCAGAGCAAGCCAAGGCTGAGGGGTAACACCTCGTGGTTATCAGGACATAACCTTTGACCTCAAACGTCATACAGCGGACAACGTTAATATTTTCTTTGCATCAGCTCCTTTTTATCTCAGCTTCCCCTTCATCCCAAAATAACTTTGTTTTACCCTGTTTTAAACCAAACAGTGTGGAATCCAGGGAGGCTATTTATTTCAAAATTATTATTTTGTTATTATAATTAATTATATTGTTATTTCTGTTGTCTTGTTCTCATTTGTGAGCCTCTGCAAATGTTAAATAACTTTCATATTTGCGGTCCTTAAAAAAATAATAAATTAACGAGTCCAGAACCTATGTATCTTTTAAGTCTCTTCTTAAAAAGTAACAAAAGAAAAGTAAGTTAAAATTTAAAACAAAAATATTTTCTATGTATAATACAGGTATTTAGTGCTTCCGCCGTTGGAATCCAAACTCAAAATGGCGGCATGTTTCAGAACCGTACCGCAGAAAAAAATTCCAGCCGTAAACATGTCGTCCTGCTCATACACCCATTTTGAACGTTTGTTTGTTTGTTCTGCCGTGAGGATGCAGTTCTACTATGTCGAGTCCTGCGGGTGTCCCCCTCTTGTCAATTGTCCTCCGACTCCTCCTCCGCCTCCCGCAGCCAGGTGAAGAAGGCCGTGACAGACTTGAGGGCCACACCCTTGCCGTGCTGCTCGGCGGGGTCTTTGCTGGACTCCCATTTGTAGAAAGCGTCCTCCGAGATGACGTCCTCGTCATACAGACAGTCAAAGAACATCCGGAGAAGGTCTGCGACAGAGAGACAGAGGCAATGGTGTTAAAACTTGTGAAAAACGTGAAAACTGTTAAAGTAAAATATGAGTCAGCTCTTTCTAATAAGTCACAACTGAGATGTTTTTCAGAATCAGCTGAGTAAGATTTAGGAATACGGTAAAATTTGCCTCCTGTGCAAACTAGGGATGGAACGGTTCACAAAAACCTTACACAGTTTTGTGGTCACGGTTTTCGGTTCAGTTCAGTGTACACTGTTGTTTCAAACACCCCAGATTACCATATACCCTAATAATCCACTATTTACAGATTATTTTTAATCAGTTATCTCATGTATAGTCATGAAAAACCTGAAAGAATGAGGCAGTTTCTCATTTCAAACATCATTAAAGCTGAGTGAACCATTGCTAGTTTTAACTCCTCAGTAAGGAAAGTCACTATCGTCTGTCCCAGAAGTCACTAAAAGCCACTAAATGACGCTGCTGTCTAACTTGTATAATAATCCATTAGCATTTAATTGTGGACTCTGTAGGAGAGAGAAATAATGTGGCACAGACAGAAAACAGGTGAAACACAACATCATAAATATGTTTACAACTACAAATTAACTTTCTTCTGTCCATTCTTGTTTTTTTTATGTCTAAATATCAACCCTCCTCCTTTATCTGGGCTGGGGACCTGCAGAAGTGACTTTAATGAGACACACGTGTGTGATTTATGCGAATGCAGTTGTCTGCTCTGGAGCAGCAGGAGGAGACGGCTGTGAGTGAGGAGGAGTAGCTGGGTTATATTAGCGATATTTCTGAAGTTTCGATAAAGAACAATTTTGCCTTGCTGGTGTTTCCATTACGACCAGAATCGCACAAAGCTTGAGTAAAGTAAAACATAATGTCCGTCCAGACGCTGCACTCATGATGATGCAGATTCTTGAACATTAGTGTTTTTATTCACTGCTCAAACTGTCCAATTGTTTGGCAGTGGACATGTATGGGGAGGTGAGGGAGGAGCGTTGTTATGACAACGTGCAGAAAAGGTGTTTCCATTGCACTTTTTCGACAAAGTTCAGTATCGAAATGTCTGAAAAACCACCTCACGAGAGCGTAAAAACTTTATCGAAATTTGAGAGGTTTTTAAAAAATTTGGTGTTTCCATTACCATTCCTTTATTACAATATTAAGCAGGGTATACGCTAAAATCCTGAGGTTGATTTCAATACCTTTTTAAGACTTTTTCGAAAACCTTTCAAAAAGTTTGAAGATTTTTATCGCAACTTTCAGTTGTTGGTGGCATCCACTTTTTAACAGTTGTAGTTTACATTTTTACAGAAATGATGTAAGCTAAGGAGGAATAAAGCTCGAAAGAACAAATGAAACTAAAGGCAGGTTTATCGACACTTCCACAACAAGAAACAGGAGTTATTCAAGGCCAACTTGCTGAAGAAAATGAGAAATTATTTAATCATTTTTAAAATTTAGGACATGTGCCGGAGATTGTGTGATTTGCTTTAATGTTGTATTTAATTTCTCTTTATGAAACTAGAAATGACATTATTTATAGCTGGTGTTTATACCGCTCACAATCCTTATTGTTGTATCTTATTGTAACTACAGTCTTTTTGTATTTTTTAAATTTTTTTTAGTCTTTGTATTTTTCAACCGACTCCATCGATTTCTGCTGTTAACACAACATTTTTCCAGTTTGGGATCAATAAAGTAACTCTATTCTTTTCTATTCTATTCTATTTTAGAACTTTATCGGCTGAATGTTAAACGTCCCAATCAGGGAACAGTTGCAAGGAGGAAAATAAATATTCATGGATATTTTTTGGGTCAAAGCTTGAATACCTATGAAACTTAATACCTCATAAAACCACAATTAAGACTTTTTGATACTTTTTAAGGCACTTAATTTTCCAAAAATTGATTTATCAACTTTTAATACTTTTTAAGACACCCTGTTAAGGTTTTGCGCGATTCTAGGTCTAATGGAAACCCAGCTACTGTCTGTCTGTCTGTGTTTTGGATAGAGGAGGGACTCAAACACGCTGATCATTGAGGAGATCAAAACACTCTTCAACAGATTCTACAAACTCCAGAAAAGTCACAAGAATTGTCGTCTTTAGAAATCTCAAGAAATGTAAATGTGGCGACAAAGTCTCTGAGTTGGAATCACTCAGTCGTGGTTTTATCCTCCACTTTCTTACCGCCGTCATCAGAGCTCACAGTGAATCTAAAGAGCTCCCATAATCAAAGCACTGTGCTGTGCCATTACTGTATTAGTTTGTCTTCAGTTTATGTGTCTTCTTCCTTTTTGTTGGATTATTCAGCGGTTAGCAACTAGCTGAAGGTGCATTACTGCCATCTACTGGACTGGAGTGTAGATTACTTGGGCTGTGGGGCTGTATGCGTCACATGTAAAAACATTAGCGTGACTGAGGAGAAGCTGAGCCGGCAGTTGAGGAAAACAAGTAAACACACGACTAATGGCGAACACATTTTTGTGAATTTTACTTTTATGCATTGCCACCCCCCGATTCATCGATTAATTGTAAAAATAATCGCCAGAGTAATCGATTACTAAAATAATCTTTAGTTGCAGCCCTACAACATACATGCTTCCCCCTTCGCCTTGAGTTGCGCATGTGTATGGTCAGAGCTACATACTCACTCCAAACTGAGTAAAATGAAACTGGATTCAGATTTTTATCATGAACTGTCCATCCCTGTTACAAACACATCCTGCAGATTATTCTGACCTACAAGTTCAGTTTCTCTGATATGAAAGAGGAATGACGACCTAAAATGAAACAAATCTCATGGATGCAGCTCTTACTTGGAGGCTGATCAAGGGCAACGATCAGTGCCTGAAGTGCATAAAGTGCTTGCAGCTGTCGCTCAGTGTCTGAGTTAAGGTACTTGAGTAAAACTGGCAATCTCCTCTGGATGATGGCCGTGTCCACTCGACAGTTGGTGTTGTCATCTGTTTGGAGAAAAGCAGGAGGCAGCGTAAGACGCTCTGCTCGGTTTGGCACAGAGTAAACATCGCAGTCAGTGGCGTGTTTTCAGCAGCAGAGCGGAGGAACGGCTGCTCCAGGTGGTGGAGTGCTTACCTTTCACTGCTGCCTTACACACAGCTGTCATCAAAGCCCTCAGGAAGGGAGACGAGCTCATCTGAGATTCATCCAGGTTTGCCTTGGAAATAAAACGCATTTTAGCATTTCAAATAGTCCTTAAGAGATGAATTATGAAAGCGGCTATATTACATGTTTAATGGAGCAGATCAGTATTACAGCAGCAGTGTGTGAGAGAGTAACTGTGAGATCTGTCTGCCTCACAGAGCAGCAAAGAAAGATGCCCTATCAGTGCCTTGTTAGACCTCTGTTCCTGCAGCATTATGTCTGATCTAGAGGCTCTAATCTTCCCAAACGGCAGCTGAATTAGTCGAGTGGCTGACTGTGTAGATCCTGGCCCTGTGTTCAAACACAAATCTCATCAGAAACAACAATTCAATCAGCAGCAGCAGCAGCATTCTTATTAGGGGTGTAAATCACCAGTTTCATGACGATACGGTATCGATTCTTTGGACAACGATATGATATTTGCCGATATCACAAAGTCTGTCACGATACGATTCAGGGTCCTTTGATCGATTTAAGACGATGTCCTTTTTTGCCCCCACAATTACCTTATAGGTCTCACTGTTATACTGTAATGTTTGATTATTATATCAAGTAATGATGCAACACTATAACTAAAAATTACTGATTACACAAACTTTATTATTGACCTCCAAAATTTGACCATTTTCTATCAAATCAAAAATGTGAAGCTTTGATTTTAATTAAACAGTTTGTATGTCAGTGTGATCAGACTTTGTTACACTGTGTAATAGTCGATGTGGAGGAGGAATGACACTAAGCTCTCGCCGTTTTACTTTTTAACTTTATGAAATTTCATGAATCAGTGGCTACAAAATCAAATTATGAGATAACTCACTGCAGCCGTGTGATGATGCATGCGTGTCGTGTGTGCAGCATGCATCCTCTGCAGTCAGGTCGGCCGTATCTTACCCGGATACAGGAGAGCTATTTTATGATTGGCCGATATGTCGGGCTCCCGTTTAGCTCTGTGATGCTAACAGCATCTTGCTACGCGTTTGCCACACAGCGGTGTGACTTGGTGGGCGCTAAACAGTACATCTTACAGCAGGAGAAATATCAGGCGTGGCGTGTCAGAGAGTGAAAAGGTCCAAATGTGTGTCTCATACGCTTAGTGTGTGAGGCTTGAGAGGAAACTTCAGAAGAACTCGAGGTTGGACGGAAACGGACATGCGATGTTTCAACTTTTCATCGATGTGATTGGATCATTGCTTAACCAATCGATGTATCGATCTATATCGATGGATCATTACACCCCTAATTCTTATATCTATATTTCTTCCTACTTTAAATAACATAGAGCACCTCCTTCCTTTTGCGCCCTCTAGAGTATGGGTGCTGTTGTTTTTTTTTAACATGTATGCATGAGTCACTCCTCACCTCCACCCAGTCAAAGATCTGCTCGTCACTGGCCATGTCCTCCAGGAGGAGTCTCTCCAGCTGCTGACTCAGCTCCTCTGGAGAGAAAGTCCTTTTACACAGAGACGCCTCGGAGCTGGAGTCATCCGACAGAACGAACTGGAGTTTCTGTTTGTAACGTAAACAGGAGTAAAATAAGAAAGAGATAACACAGAAAAGGGAAGAGTGAAGGCTGCACTGATTCTTCATAATTTGAGGCTTTTTTGTGAACCTGTTGTGAGATGAAAGCCTGGACGTCCTCTCCCTCTGGCAGTAAGTCGCTCCAGTCGAGGCCAGATTCCCTCCACAAAGACCCAACAGTCCTATGGCTCTGAGGGGACAAGAGGAGGAAAAGTGGCTCATTTAATCTCAGAAATATCTCACTCCTGCTGTCAAACAAAGGAGGTACAGACCAAAAGAGTAAAAAACAACTTAAAGGTTTAATTTCTACTAAGATACTTACATTATAAAGTTTATTTTCATTATAATAACATTAAAACTTACATTATACCGTATTGACCCAAATATAGGACCCCAATTATAAGAAAATAGTGGTGGGAGGAAAAAAACTGTTTTACTTTATATGGGGATTTTTTTGGGCAATATTAAAATCAGGATTCTTTGTCAAAAAAACTTTTTTTTTTTTTTTAATTTAAATTCTTCATTTCAATTTGTTTATAAACTGGATTAGAAAAAAGTTACCACTTTTCTCTAGCAGAGGGTGAAATGTTTCTCTCTGACTCACGTGATGTGCATTTTATGAGAAATTAAGACATGCCGATTTCCTCAATAATAAAACGTAAAGATTTTATTGTTTCACAGGTATTGTTCTATGATTTTCAGTAAAATAACATTGGAACATTGAAGGTATATGCTGCAAGTTATAAAAAACAAAAAGTAAAAATTGGTATCGGCAGGTCGGCCAGAAAATTTTGATAGGTGCACCCCTAGAGAAAATATGGCTCCTGATATAGTATGTAGACATTACCACCACACAACTTTTTTCACATGGTCTGGTGTTAAAAAAGCAAACTCAAAAATCCCCAAAATTGTAAATATTGAAGAATCGTGATTTCAGACCCTCTTTATGGACGTGCTATCTTTTGACATTACACTCTGATACTCCATATTTGTGTCGGCACTGACAGTTGTTTTACATCTTTGCTTCATTGACCATCATTTTCTTAGCAGTAGCATCATAACTTTTCCTCAGTTTTCTGATAATTCACCCAACTTTTGGCCCTCTTTGCTCTGGAGAATCACCGTGCCTTTCTATTTCTCATCTCCTGTCCATAACTCCTGTCACTGTGACTCTGCTGTGATTGACACCGTAGCCACTGTGAGGTCCGTGGCTTTACAAATCGCTGTAGTGACCCTGGACCACTATAAGCCCTAATAAGACAGCCTAAAACCAATATCTCGATATTTTTGAGCTATATTGTGATACATGATATTCTGATTTCTCTTTTAAATCACTTTGTAAATATTGAATTTAACCCTTTGGTGCATAAAATGACACCAGTTTAAAGATTCAAGCAGATCCTTCAGTTGGACTTTTAAAAATTTGCATTTGCAAACCCCAAACCTGCGACTGACCAGATATGCAAGTAACTTTTTTACATCCCCTCCTAATTCAAAAACAGGCATGCACAGAAAAGTTTTGGTTGGGATATAGTAATTTCATTTATCTCACGTGCAACAACTTGCAATATATCGAGTATATTCGATATATCCCCCACCTCTAAGACGACCCCCCACAACTTTTCATGTTATTTTAAATGAAAAAAACTTGTCTTATATTCGGGACAGTACAGTAGTAGAGAGCACAAAAAGGAACCTGAAAGACTCAAGTCGTTCTTACCATTTGTTTGCATAGTATGTGCAGTATTTCAGAAATTAAGATCCCGGCTCTTCCCACAGGAAGCAAAGGTTTGCTTAGTTCACTGTGAGAAACAGAGACGACAGACATCAAAACACAGATCTATGAAACAGAAACTCATCCTGGAATAAGAAAAAGAAACAGAAACTGTGAGCCTGAGGTAATAAAAATCAGCTCCATCTCTCACAATTGGGACTTTGTTTTATTACTTTGATTAATGCTAGGTGTGTGACTCGGTACCTAAAGAGCTCTCTCATAGAGAAGCCCCCTTCCCTCAGCACGGGGCTGAGCAGCTCGGCCAGGTACAGCCAGATGTGGGGAATGTCGATGGCCATGTCGTCCGCCTGCTCCAGTGTCTCTGCAAACCTGAAGAAACAAAGACAAAAGGCTTTTAGTTTGATGTATGAGTAGTTCATTTAATTAACTTACTGAGCCAAAACATCAATGCCTCAAAAACTCCTAAAAAACTTTAAGACGGAAACAAATACAGAGATGTATGAGCATGTCTCTTCCTGATAAATCCACTGATCACTGACGTTTTGCTGGCACAAACGTTAACACTGACATTAGTTTAACCCAGGGGTCTTCAACCTGCGGCTCTGGAGCCTCGTGGCTCTTTGACTCCTTTGCAGTGGCTCCTTGTAGCTTTAAAATATTTTATTGAAATAAAGATTTTTTAAAAATTTTTCTTACAAAGGGTATTAATGATAACAACAATCAACAATCACACTAAGTAAAATCATAATATAACATTTTGTACTATAATTGCTTCACCTCTTGAGATAAAGCTTTTAATTTTTGTGATTTTTTCCTATTACTTGAGATTTTTGGAATTTCTTTTATTTCATTTTTTTGACATTTTTGCAAATCAAAAAAAATGTTTCAATTTTTTTTAATACAAGCAAATGGTTGAATTCTTTTTATAACCCTCTTTTATAATTTAAAAAAAAAATACTTTTTTATACAACAAAATTTAGAAATTGTATTTTTAAGGTTTTATGACATTTCAGCAATTTTTTTGAAATATCAAACATTTTGGACATTTTTTACATTTTATTTATTTTGACAATTTTGCAAATTAAGAAAAAAATTTTATTTAGATTTTTTTATCGAAATCCCCCCCTTTTTTCAATTTTTAAAAAGTTTTACTTTTTTTTTGGAAATTAAGCAAAACTTTTGACAATTTCACAAATTAAGAAAAAAATGCTATTTTTCTTTTAAATTTATCAAATTTTTATTTTTTTCAACCAAATCCCCCTTTTTGCAATTTTAAAAAAGTTTTACATTTTTTGGGGGGAAATTAAGCAAAACTTTTGACAATTTTGCAAATTAAGAAAAAGAATTCTATATGCAAATTTATGGCACTTCAGCATTTTTTTAAGGTATAAATTTTTGTGCATATTTTAGCTTAATTTTTTTCATCCTGCAAATTTTTTCGCCAAATTTGCAATTTTTTAAAAAAATAAAACACTAAGAATTCACATGGACAATTTTATAAACACAAAAACTTGAATGACTTTCATCCAGGTAAGCTGAGGAAAAATGGCTCTTTTGAAAGTAAAGGTTGCAGACCCCTGGTTTAACAGGTAAAGCAGGTGAGCTCACCCTTTGCAGAACTGGGGTTTGGGCAGGAGTCCCTGCTGCAGCAGCTGGAAGAGCAGCTGGCCCATGTGGTCCCGTGTAATCTGACTGCGCTCCAGAGTCGACTCCACCCCGACGTGCACGAAAATGTGCAGCTGAGAGCCCAGCTGAAGCTCGTCCACACACTGAACGGCTTCCTGCGGGACACAAAGAGACGGGGGTCAGGGCTGACGTAGTCCTCTCTTACTGACAAACACTTGAGCAGAGATCTGAACATTTGTTGTGTGTCCTCATACCTTGTAATCGTTTATGTGCAGGAACTCATCGATGATGGCCTTGGACTTCCTCTCCACCTCCTCGTCAGACAGAGCCGGTCTGTCTGGGGTCTGCACCACTGGCTCAGGTTTCACTGTTGACACCAAAAAAACCAACAGCATCAGAAATGTTTGGAGACACATAAATTGTTGTAAAATGAAGATTCATAAAGATTAAATATGCGTGCCCCCTAACAGACGGTCTGTCTTGAAACGTGGTGTTATTCATGTGGGGTCAAACGCAGCGCTGCATGACTCACCAGGCTCCCTGACTCTGCTGCGCTCCGGCTCGGTCTTGTCCTCTGTGACACTGGGTCTCCGGGGCTCGGCGCCCTCTCGTCCCCGGTCTCTCCGTGGCTCCTCGGGGGTTTGACTCTCCAGCAGCTCCTTTGCGCTCCCTCCTCTGACGAAGGGTCCGGGCCGCGAAGATGGAGGGACAGAGATCAATGGCTTCTCGTTGCGTTCCCTGCCCGTGCTGCCACGACTGCTGACGGAAAAACAAACAATGAGGAATGCTCTAACTTATTTTCAAAAGACAAAAAAAGAGCCGAATGATTGATTTAACCAGAGCTTTAAATACATTTCTGGTGTTGTCCCGTACCTCCCCAGAGTTCTCCTGGAGTCAAAGTCCTGGTTCTGTGGGGGAGTGGTGGAGGGTTGAGGTGAAGGCGTCGATTGCAGCGCAGAGTAACGATTGATGCCGGCTGTCCGTGATAGTTCTGGAGAAAAATAAATAAGATGAATAAAATGACCAGAAAAGAAAGAGGATGCTCTTTGATTGGCTTGTTTTCACTGCTAATGATCTCCCAATCAAAGCAGACGACAACAAAGTGTTATGGGTTCAGATGAGGACAAATGTGGGACATTTTCTTGATCATTTCAGGAAACTAATCTTACAAAATGTTAAAAGTAGTCTGATAGGGAAAGTCTTGAATACTTCAGGAGTTGTGGAGGATGTTTCTTCCTTCTTTTCTCGAATAACAAGAACCAGAAGAGTCTGACATGAGGGCTAGTTACAGTTACAATCAGACCACCACATCGGTATTTCAAGTCTGGGTAATTTAACCAATTTGGATCAAATTTACTTTGAACTCGAGAGGTTTCCTCCTGCAGCCAGTTGAAATTACGATGTGATTTAAATCAAAGAGCTGAAGGAAAGTGCTTTCACTCTGAGTCACTTTCCATGTTGTGTTTACGCCGCTTTGAATGAGCCTCCACATATGAGATGTTTGCACTCTGAGTGGAGAGTTTCTGATGAGCCTGTCTCACAGACGCATCCCTGAAAGGAAGTCAGGAGGCGGCACGTGAAACCAAAAGCATGCTGCAAAGCTGGAGTGAGATGTTTATAACATGAGACTAAAACCTTGATAGGAGGTTTGTGTTTTTTATCAAAGCTACATGCAAACAGACAGAAGAGCAAGACCTTTGCTGTTCATGTGCGATCATTAGTTATCCTTCAACAACTCTGGGTGTTTGTATTCCTCCTGTTACATGTCGCTCTTGCAGAGTACAAATATCGACCCCCCATGTCACTTCCAGGTTTTTAAAAAGATCTCCTGCTGCGTTTCCACATTGCCTTGCCTCACTCTCATACAGAGGCTGGCAGGAGAGAGTCTGGATGAATTATTTGGCTGTGCATGAATATATATATGGGGGAGTTTTTAAGAATTTTGTGGAGGTCAGTGAAATAATTCACACCCCCTGAGTAGGCAGCTTTTCTCTCGTCTGTTTTCTCAGTGCAGCCCATATTTGCTTACCAGAGTCACTGGCTTTGGCTCCTCCGCTGCTGCCCTTCACCCATGTGACCTGAGCCCGAGGGCCCAGCTGGATCTTCTCATCCATTTGAGGCTGGATAGAGGGGAACAATTACAAAAAGAAGTTAGAAAATATGTTGCATCATCCTTGTTTGTGACTCATTAAGTCGAGGTCATGCAGTAAACAAAATATAGAGTGTGGCATCGGCTTAATCACAGAAGTATAGAAAAAGTAAAATGAGTAATCTCCTTTTCAAACTATCACGCATGGCAGAATTCCTCCAGCAGAGGGAGCTCTAGAGCATCTACATTTTTTGTTTTGGAGACAGTACCACATGTGGCCAGCAGAGGGCCTAGTGTAGCAGAGATGGGGCAATATGTGTGTGTGTACATAAAGAGCTGCAGGATTCCTGTGTAAACATGTATCTGCTGCACGAGGAAACTCAAACAACCACAGAATGACGGAGAACAAAAGTGACAAAGACAAATTTCCACAAGTCAAGACTTCAAGATGACCGACAGCCTGTTACCTGTGATTACAGAGCTGAAACAACACATGACACACGGCCTTTGCTCGCTTCCTGATTGGATCATATTTGTTGCTGCTTCGCCTGACTCATCATCAGGTGTCAGTGTCAGTTTCCATACGCTTACAAGTAAAAAATTACATACTGCATTAGCCCTTTAGTTTCTCTGATACAGCATTTAAGTTGTAAGAAAACTTAAACCTACACTGTTTAAATGTTCAAGACCAATAGCATTGTATAGGATCAAGGCGGTTTATTTATTGATGTTTACTTTTAATTTAAATGTTTTGATCTATTCAATAAAACTGAAACTTTTTGCAGGGCTTGACTCAGTTTCAAATGAAATAAAACAAATAATTAGCCTTCTTATAATACCAGAAGGTCCATGTTGGCGCATAGAAAATACAGTGAAAACACAAGCCTGAGGAGCAAGAGACAGAGGTCAGCGCGCACGTCAGGAGCCGCTGTTGCTATGGCAACTGCAGTGTGGGAAAGCGGGCAGCAAGTTGAATGAGTTTCTCGCTACTGTTGGAGTGAAGCAGCCGCCATGTCTTGGACTCGAGCTGCAACGTGGGACTGACAGCAGGCAGAGAGTGGTGGTGGACGCCAGCACCGACACGGGCCAGCCAGTAGCCCAGAGCCAGGTGTGCCTACTAGCTTCACTCATCTCAATTATCGCAGTGAGAGGCACCAAGACCCCATTTCCCCTCAAGCCAGCGAAGGAGGGGGTGCTTTCCTTTTTTTTTTAGGGATGCACCGGTATGAAAATTTTGGCTGATACCAATATCTGATACTATTATTGCTGTTATTGCTGATAAACAATATTTAGTGATATCAATATAAAAAAAAACAAAAACAATCTGAGATGATGTGTCCAGGTAGTTCAGAGAGAAAGAGCGGGACAATCATGAAAAAAGACGACAATGGAGAGGATCAAAGGATGGAGTGCTTGAGATGAACACGATCAAAAAAGTATGTTTTGTCTGTTTTTTGGATCAGGTGGTTTTGGTGTTTACATAAGCTGCATTTCCACCAAGCAGTCCCAGTACCGTTTGGTACAGTTAAGACTGATCCCGTTTGCGTTTCCACAGCAAACTGTGCCCTTTCGTAAGCCGGATGCCGAAAGTCGCAGCTGTTAAACAATAGCGTGACGCCGTAGCAGCGCGACACAGTTTACCCCGCTAATAAATCCAACAAAGAAGAAAAATGCAACACAGTAAACAAAGAGCATAGATGGAAGACATGCAGCATTTCGTCCTCTCTGTGATTGGCATGTAGCTCTTTGATACAAAGAACAATCAAGCTTTTGAGGCAAGTGATGATTCTTTTGACCAATCAGCGGCCTGAAATGTTGTTGCTCCACCTTCAGAGAGCAGATCTGTTCAGTCTGGCACCCATACGAAAAGGTCCCAAAAAGTGGGACGGCTCGTCTCGGTTATCTGGGGATCTGTCCCAAGATATGGCAGTGGAAATGCCACAAAATGCTACCTGTACCGGGATGAACCGAACCGGACTGCTTGGTGGTTATAGTCTATAGTCATAGAAAACAATATTACTTGGGTCTTGAAAGATTGTTCAAGATGCTCTGAAAACGGTTGGCAGCTAATGAGTAAATACCGGCCCACTTTACACATCGGCCGATACTGATATGTTAAAAAAAAGACCAACATTGGCTCATACCAATATTGATACCGATATGTTGGGCATCCCTATTTTATCTAATTCATTTATTTTCCGGTTACATTGCCCCCTCATACCAGTCAACTCGTTCATATTTTTTTTCTTTTGAAACACTGGAGTGGATCGGCTGAGAGAACCTCCAGCGACTGCTGATGCTAATGTTGAAGCTAAAGCAAGGCTCTGGCTGGCTTTATCGGTTTGCAACAGCGTCATGGTTTTATTGGATCGTCAAAACTGAATCACAACAAATGCACGTGCAACTTTGTTTTCCCTTCCTCATTTTCCAACTGACAGAAATCTGTCTAGGGGTGGAGAACTTTATTCCCTGTCTTTAATATGTGATGTGTATGAGAGAGTTGTGTCTAACCTTGGAGATCTTTGGGATCTTGGTGGGGTCGATGGTCCTGCTGTTCTTGGTCATGGGCACAGTGTTCCAGGTCTCTTCTCTCTGCGCTCGCTGATCTCTCTGCTCCCTCTGTTCTCTGGGGTCTAGGGAGAATAACAAGTTAAATGTTAATTGAACAGAAATGTGGGCCTGTTTTTATTCTCTCATGTCAAACGGCTGTGAGAAGAGTGTCAGAGTTTGACTGTTTCCTTCAGCAACATATGAAACATTACAGGTCAGCAAACAGACGGGACAGAGTCGGGGGTTTCCCGTCTGCTGTTAGCCACAATAGCGTCTCTGCGGGCTGCACTGACAGGAAGTCTGCCTGTGCGCTCGCAGGCTTCCTGAGTCACAGTAGCTGCGCCGATGTGACTCTAAGCCTTAAAGAGGATTTGGACTGTGGGCCTGACCTGGCCGTCTCTTGCTGTCCTTGGAGAGGAGCTGCTGGTGCACTTTTCTCTGCTCCTCCTGCTCCTCGATCTTCGCGTCCTTGTGGATCTGCTCGATGGTTTTGGGGCCCTGGTCGGCTCTCCTTGACACCCAGTTGTGCTGAAAGAGAAGCGAAATTGAGGATTTGACACGGCAGAACTTCATCGATTCGATTATCTGACGTTTTAAAGCAAACTGAAATCACTCCTGTCATGATACATTATTCATTTCATATATTTGTGCAGCTCCCAGGGCTGTTAGTGGAGAATCTGATTGAAAAAGAGAGGATCCTTCCTCTTTTGAATTTCAGATTTGACAGCAGAGCTCCACTCTGTTTCCACTTTGAGCTCAGAGACACAAACTGAAGGCGGTTTTCTGTGTCTGCATCGTCACTGTACCAACACCAGAGGTAGTAACAGGGCTCCAACATTTCACACTGATCTCATCTCACCTCTTTTGTTTTTGTGTGTGTGTGTGTGTGTGTGTGTGTGTGTGTGCACATGGATGTCTGGTTGGGTGTGTTTGTGATGCTTACACTGACAGTTTACCTGAATAAAATCATCACAATAACAGGCCTTTGTACGTTCGATAAAAAAAAACACACAAAGGATCTATGACAACAAAGCTTGTTGCAGACTCAGGATGTTAAAGGTCTTTTGATTTATTCAATGTCATAACTTTTCATGCTGTTAGGAAAACATACCTTGCCTTTAAATATTAATTTAAAAGTAAGTAAACTAGAGTTCCTTCTCTGCAGATCTGATTAGTGCCACTCTTTAATCTAGTTTCTCATAGACTGAAACTCTGTAAAAAGCAGACTGCTGTTGAGTATCGGAAATATTTGAAAAAGTACATCAGTCTAAAAAACAACAGCATAAGTAGGCCTACATCAAAGAGAGGAGGCTGCACTTCAGTCTTTTTTAGGAGAAAGAAAATACAAAAGAATCTCTGATTCTCAGTTTCTGTTTCTGCAGAGAGGAAGTCATTATCAGGAGACTCTCACTGCAGAGAACTGAAAACTTAACGCTGGTTTCTCTCTTATTTCTGGTTTAAACATTTGCTCCTAAAGCTGTGAACAGGGTTAAAATAATCAAATCAATTATCAGCTTTGGGATTAATTAACAGCAATTACTTATATACATTGATACCATGAGATAGACAACATGTTGCTGCATAATCCTGTTTATAGATTTTCACCAAACAACGTTTTTCTATCTATCTATCTATCTATCTATCTATCTATCTATCTATCTATCTATCTATCTATCTATCTATCTATCTATCTATCTGTTTATGTTTGCAGACAGGACAGGGAGTGAGAGCAAACTTTCTGACAGATCACAGATGACGTTCCCTCAGATGGATAAACAGATATCAATTAAAGGCTAATTAAATCTGAAGCGGGCTCCTTTGATCATCTTCACACAGCTGCTGTGGACTGTTGGATGTAATCACTGACTCCTGACATCAGAGTGCAGCTAATCTATCTTGATGTTTTTAAAATGTGTTATTTTTTCATTTTTTTTAATGATTGGTCAAAAGAAGCATCTGCAGTTGGAAACATTGAATTCACCATGTAGTAAAAGGTAAACAGATTTTACTTCAGATGACTGGAATTCATAGACAAGAACAATCCCATAATAATGATGGATAATTAAGTAAATTACAGAGCATTATAATCATAATTATTTTAATCTCAATTTTATTTCACTATTCATGTCCATATCTGAGTTTTCTTTTCTTTTTATTTTATTCATTTTCATTCAGTTTTCTATTTTTGTTTGAGGTTTATAAAAATGTATCTGTTTTTTTTGTTTTTATCTGGCAAAAAAAAAAAAATCTAATAAATAAAATAAATAAATAAAATTGGTTAATTCATCATATTGAGCACATCATTTTGATTGAATTACTTGTAATACTTATTGTGAGCCAACTATGCCCATGAGCCTGGTTATAAATCTCTGATTTTAATAATAAGACATAATATAAAAAAAGGATTGTTTTTATTGTGTTGAGTAAAAATAGGCACAAAAAGGAATACCATACTGTTAAACAGGCTCATTGCAAATTCTGGCATTTGCAGTCCCTTTAAATAAAAAAAAATCCTTTTCTATAAAATATCTTGAAATAAGTCTATTAAATAAGCTAATTAATGGAATTTATTCTTGGAAAGCATTTTTTTTCACTACAGTCAACTCATTTTTTGTAGCTAATAATATCTTAAAGGTACAGTGTCTCATATTATTATAACCATTAATTTATAATTATATTAATAATTATAAGTAAATATATCTATATTTGCAATTTTTTTAAAACATAAAATAAAGATCTATTCTATTCTATAAGTAGGTTTACATCACCTGGATATAATAAATCTAAATCAAAGTTTACTCATTTAGCACTGTAAAAACAGATGCTGCTGACCAAATTGCTGTACAAAGAAATTAATTCATTTAAATAAAATAAAATAAAATAAAATATGTGGCTAACATGGGACAAAAGAAACACTTTGTGTAAAATACAAAAACAATTTAAACACATAAAACATAATTAAAACACAATTAAAGGGCACAAAAAATAATTAGATTAATAAATAGAATAAATTAAATGAGATGCTTTGCGAAATGCATCAACTAGAGGATGAAGAAAATGAAAGTAGCTTCTTTTTACATGTGAAATAATTTCAAATAAAAGTTTTTTAAAGCATCTCCACTGGGGGATCAGACTTATCTTACCTTGTTTCACCAACAAGAGGGTAGAGAAACAGAATGTACAATCCTCAAAAGATTTCTACACACAATACCTTTAAAATAAGATCCATCTCTGGATTAATCAACTCACTTTGTCTCATAATGAGCAAAACAACATTTGACTAAAAATGAGACAAATGCAGTCATTAAGATTTGAGCTGAACAGCAGAATGAACAGGTGAGTAACTGATCGATGGCAGACAGTGTCTCACAGACAGATGAAAGATTACAAACACACTGATTTATTTCCACATGAGACAGAAACTTATTGATCAACCAAGTCTTTCTCTTCTCTTTCTGCATTAAAAACTCAGTGAACAAAACGAATATGCTGAGTCAATGTTTGTGTAACTGCTAGCCAAAGAAAATGCAATGAGTGGAAGTAATCAGTGGGCAGAAGAGTCTGTACATTCAGAGCTATCAGACATCCTGATTGCTTAAAGAAACACCTCACACACATTTACTGTTCCAAGTCCACATCAGTTTCTTTCTTAAAAGGTGTTCCAGCTCAATAACAAGAGCTGTGGCAGCTTCACCGCGCAGGATATTCAATATCATTTCCCAAAGGGTCATAAGTCAATTAAATAAACCTCTGTGGGAAAATTCACCGAGCCAGAACGACTCGAACGCATAGGAGAGCCAGACTTTGAACTCTCTCCGACTATGCAGAAATAAACAAACTGAAGAAGCACACACACACTCACCAATCTCAGGTCTATAACGTCCTGCAGCATGAACCGTATCCGAGAAGACGTCTTCCTCTCTTTGACGATTTTCTCCATCTGATTGAAATACTGATCCATCCGAGGCTGAGGGAGGAGAGGAGAGACAGGGAGGGAAGGTTAATGTGAGACAGGAAGGTTACGTTCTTCATTTCTCTGCTCGTTAATCGACGGGCCTTCAGGATTCAGAGGGTTTCAGTGAACTGACCGACTGCTCAGTCTATTACACGGAGCCGGAGCTGTTTCCAGGATTAAATTGAAACATTTAAGGAGACGGTGGGAGAACAATCGAGACAGCCAAATAAGAGCAGAACCAATCCACAGTAATGACCCAACATTAGAGCTGATATCACCACATTTAACAGGTCGGGCTAAAGAAGAAGAAGCATGATTTACGGCCTTGTTCTACAGGATTCAATAAAGCTAAAGTGCATCTTCATGTCTGCGCAGCGTAAACAAGAAATGAAAAACACAGGCAGTGAGGCTGTTGTGCTGAGTTCACAGCGGCGCTCCTGCTGGTCAGAGGGCGACCAGTGGATGGCGAGGATCAAACTACACATCACAGAGGCCTGAGGGTCAGTCCTGTCTCTCCACGAGTGTAGGAGGCTCTGGCTGTGTCCTGCTGGGAGTCAGTGATGTCTACAGGAGAGCTGGTCAGACAGATCACAACGGGAGAAAGACTCCTGTTCTCCCCCAAATCTGATAAACACTTCCTGAACTCAGCAAGGCGAGTGTTGGGGGTTATTTTACCAGAATATTCTCTTTATGTTTCTTTAAACTGTGCTTAGTCTCAGAACAACATCCATAAACACAGAATGACTTCACTTTCATTCCTGAGCCAGCGAGTTGAACAAGTTTTTATCACAGCCAAGTGTGACAAACCATAATCGCTTTAGAGGCTGGTGAGCCTCTTGATTTGCTTTGAAGATCTACACTCACAGGTTACTCTGTTAGGTACACCTGTGCAACACAAATATCTGCTCAGCCAATCACATGACAGCTACTCACTGCACCAAGGCAAGTGGACAAGTTTCTGGAGTTCAAACTGAGTGTCAGAATGGACAGGAAAGGAAATTTAGGCCTTGTACACACGTAGCCGGGTCTTTTCAGAAACAAACATCCCTTGTTAATTTGTTTTTAAAGATAGTTTTTTCCACACGCACTGGGCAAATCCACTGACAAGTTGTGATGTCCCAACCCGATACACTGATCGTTATCGGTGCCCAATGTGGCTATTTTTCGAGGATCAGTTAGTATCAAATTTCACTACGTGATCGGGACCGATCCTGCACGGTCACGCTTTACAGTTGCTGTAAATTAAGCCCTGTTGCAAACTAGGGGTGTAATGATCCATCGATATGGATTGATACATCGATTGGTAAAGCAATGATCCAGTCACATCGATGGAAAGTCAAAACATCGATCAACATCGTGATCTTTAATGTACGCCTTTATTTTGAAATCCTGACCGGACACTCATGTCCATATCCGGCCAACCGCGAGTTGTTCTGAAGTTTCCTCTCAAGCCTCACACACTTCGCGTATGAGACACACATTTGAACCTTTTCACTCTCTGACACGCCACGCCTGATATTTCTCCTGCTGTAAAATGTACTGTTTAGCGCCCACTGAATCACACCGCTGTAGGCGAACGTGTAGCAAGACGCTGTTAGCATCACAGAGCTAAAAGAGAGCCAGACATATCGGCCAATCATAAAATAGCTCTCCTGTATCCGGGTAAGATACGATCGACCTGACTGCAGAGGATGCATGCTGCACACACTGATCACACTGACATACAAACTGTGGTTATCAGGCATCACAGTAAAAAAAACTATCAATGTTAAGTTAGTTTAGTTGATAGTTCTAATTTTGAACAATAGAAATGTTTGGGTTTAATTAAAATCAAAGCTTCACATTTTTGATTTGATAGAAAATGGTCAAATGTTGGAGGTCAATGATAAAGTTTATGTAAATCAGTAATTTTTAACTATAGTGTTGCATCATTACTTGATATAATAAACAAACATTACAGTATAACAGTAAGACCCATAAGGTAATTGTGGGGGCAAAAAAGCACCTTACCTGAATTTAACCAGTTTTAATTTTAAAACATAATTAGATCATACAGATGGCTATAATCCTCCACAAAGCATCATACCCAAAGATCAGCAGATCGTTCCACATTTCAGTAATAAAACTATCAGAATTGTTTTGTATTTCTTTCTTGCCTCAGGTGAAATGTTGCTGATTGTGTTCAGTGAGGACATTATATTGTCTTTAATCGATCGAAGGCCCCTGAATCGTATCGTATCGTGACAGACTTTGTGATATCGGCAAATATCATATCGTTGTCCAAAGAATCGATATCGTATCGTCATGAAACTGGTGATTTACACCCCTATTGCAAACATGTCAGCTGTGTGGGACTACTTTTCTTTGGAAAGCAATGACAGTAAAACAGCGTCTTGCAACATTAGTAAAGTGAAAGTTCCTCGAGGAGGTACCAACAGGGCTCATTTTAATACAACAAAATCACCCAACGAAGTACGGGATTTATCAGAGAAAGGTATTTGTAACGGCTTGGAATTGACAAATTATATAATGAAAAAATTGCATGGGAAGTCAAAAAAATCTGTATAAGGACATCCTTACTGACAAGTGCGGCTCAAAGCATGTCAAACCCATATTTGGCAGTGTTTTTCTGAATGAAACCTGTGCGAGCCAATCAGAAAGAACCCTTGTGCTTCAGCTGTGACGTTTGAGAATCAAAAACTGTTTCCTGGTGTCTACATAAAAAAACAGAGTTTTCCAAACCATTCATTTTGACCAGAGTTTTCTGCGGTTTCCTGTGGTTAACAGGCCTTAACATATACAAATATATGCGGTTTCCCAAATACCTGGCCTCAAGTGGACACGGCCTTAAGGGACTTTGAACATGGCGTGATTGTTGTTGTTGGCCGGATGAGACAAACTGCTGATCTACTGGGATTTTCACACACAACCATCTCTAGGGTTCACAGGGAATGGTCCCAAACTGCAAATATCCCGTGTGCAGCAGTTCTCTGAGCCAAAATGCCTTGTTGATGCCAGAGGGCAGAGGAGAATGGGCAGACTGGTTGGAGAAGATAGACCCAAATAACCACTGGTTTTAACCAAGGTCTACAGGAAAAGAGCATCTCTGATAGAGCTGCACGATTTGGGGAAAAGGTGCGATTTGCGATTAGGTGGACAATATTGCGATTGCGATTGTGCTTGCGATTTAATAAAAAAAGTTGTGTCATGATGAGTCTACAGGCTTGCTTGGTTATCATGGAGAAAAAACTGAATTGCATGTGCTGAAATTGAGATTGCAATTGCGATATCCTCTTTTGCGATTACGTAATTGCGTGTGCTGACATTGCGATTGCGATTGCGATTGCGATAATCGTGCAGCCCTAATCTCTGAACACACAACACGTCCAACCTTGAGGCAGATGGGCTACAGCAGCAGAAGACCACACCGGGTGACCCTCCTGTCAGCTAAGAACAGGAAACTGAGGCTACAATTCACACAGCAACACCAAAACTGGACAATAGAAGATTGGAAAAACGTTGCCTGGTCTGATGAGTCTGGATTTCTGCTCAACATTCAGATGGTGGGGCCAGGATCTTGTGTACACAACATGAAAACATGGATCCATCCTGCAGCCTGCTGCTGCTGGTATGGGGGATATTTCCTTTATGAGCACAGTGTACCCATTTTCTGATGGCTACTTCCAGCAGGATAATGTGTCATGTCATGAAACACTCAGAATATTCATAGAAACAGAAAAAACAGCAGCAGCAGCAGTAGCACGGTAAACTTCCCGTACTCAAAAGACCAAGATTCCTTGCTAACAGAACATGCACAGATCACAAATGAATTTTCCTTTGTATGGTGATATCCCGTTAGACATACACATGATCAAATATTCGGGTGAGAAAAGGAAGAACCCAGGAGGGGTTTTCAGGTTTTTAAAAATCTGAATATAGGCATAACCTGTTTAAAAAAAGGGTAATTGGTGTTAACATGTACATGCGCAAACCAGTCATTGCTAATATTCTGAAAATGAAAGGGTTACTGACTGCATGACAATGTAGCCAATGAATTCACTGGGCGCCAACAGCCTCCACAGTAGAGGCTGACACTTTTTGGGGAACGTGGGATTCCCGCAGGATGGGAGTCAACTTAACTATTAATGACGTGATTGGAACGGTACAGGATAAAAAGTTAACGGGAGCAGGCAGTGTGGGAACCAATCAGAAAGATAAAATATAAAATGTGACATGTGCTGCCAATTTGTATATTATTTCCAAAACGGCTGCACTTTAACACATGTGAAAAGAACTACACTTCCCAGAAGCCAACAGTAATCTAAAAAAGGATGGGGAGGAAATCAAATAAGATTCAATGAATTGCCTAAAAACTAAGGCTGTATTCAGACCAGAAAAGTCCTTTGGTCCACTTGTTTGGTCCGGACCAAAAGCGGACTTTATTTTTTTCCTTTGGTGCGGTTCGTATTCAGATTGTACTTTTTGCAAGTGGACTATATTCTGTAAACACATCCACGTGTGTGACGATCAGTGCTCTCATTGGACAGCACTGACAAAGGGCAGCTCACAGAGTATAGACCCAGAAATGGAGGTAAACATGTGTTTGTGCTCTTATTAGAGCTGCAAAATCATTTTCAGTTTCAAGAGCAGCTCCTTCAAGGCAGCTTAACAACACTGTTTCAAATTTTGGAACAGCGAAGACGAATGCGGGCAGCAAGGAGACGCTATGCTCTGCGTGTCCTGACCCACAACATGCCAGCAACAGCGTGGCTAAACAGAAGACAGAGGATCAGGTATGAACCAAAGATGGTTAGGTTACGGTGGCTTTACAGGCCCAAAAGGTGCATGTATCCTGTAGTTAGTTCGGATGGACCTTGGTTTGTATTCAGACCTGCACCAGAGAACCACGAACCGCACCAGAGTTCGTTTGGAAGCGGACAGAGACCACCTCAAAAAGTGGGTCTTGGTCCGGTTGTTTGGTCCGAGCCAGGGTTCGTTTGTGTCTATTCACACCTGCATGAAAAGTCCGCACCAGTGTGGGAAACTAACCCTGGTCCGTTTAAAGTGGACCAAACAGCCCAGGTCTGAATACGCCCTAAAAGAAGGGGAAACATTGGACCAGAATGAGGAGTGGGAGTCATTTTACCAGGAGTGGGACGGGACAGGACTTTTTTTTTTGTGGGAGTGGGATAGAACAGGAGTGAAAATCAAACCAGCTGCTACCATCTAGAAAGCCTCAGATCAACCATGTTCAGGTATTTATCTCTCTTGCACAGTATTTAGTTCATCTGGCACTCACAGGTAAACTCCCTCTGTAAACACTTAAAAACAAACCGCCAGATCCCTGAACTGGATCACCTTGAAATGCCAAACTCAAGGACTGAATGAAGGGAAACGCACAGAGAATTTTTATTTTTAGGAAACTGTGTCTGAACTACTCGAGGAAAGAAACTACAACTTTTCTGACCAGTTTTGCTGCAGGAGGACCCTTAAAAAGGGAATTCAATGAGTCCTCAGAGATAAACTAAAGAATGAATCAAAAAGGACACCCAGAAGTCTCTGCTGGTCTTCCAAGTATTCTCTGATCCACAGCTCTAAACCGCCTCTGTAAAACCATCTCTCCTCACCTTGGCCTTCTCAAAGTCCAGGTCTTTGCCGATGGTGGTGAGCAGCCTGCACAAACACTCCAACGACTCTTCATCGTGGTTTTTCAGCAGCTTCACAACACAGTCGTGCATGATGGCCTCCGTCAACATCTTCAGCTTGAAGAGCTCTCCGATGAACTTGATGTTGCCGATGGATCTCCGTCGGGCCTTGTCTTTGGCGTCTTCCAGCTCTTCTTGAAGCCGGTCACGCTCCGTCGCCTGAGGGGGAATAAAGGAGACATTATCGAATAATTTCCCTGAAAAGTTATCCAAGAAATCATTCTTTGGTTTTTATTATTTGCTCTGTGCTAAAAAAGCTTTGATAGAGCATGAAATCTCGTGTCACGCTCAAGTAATTCTTGGATCTCGTACCGATGCAGCAGAGTCCAGCTCTTTCTGCTTCCTCTCGAACACCACGTCGTCCACCTTGTCTTTCTCAAACTCCTTCTGGCAGCGGTTTAGCAGCAGCTTGCGAAAGTTCACGGTGGTGTTGGGCTTGTCTGTCATGGGCACTTTGAGCTGGAGATCAACAACAGACAATGCAGAAACAAAGAGTTAAGAGATGAAATAGTCCTTTAAAGACTTCAAAGTTGAGCATCGACACCTGAAATTTGTTTTATTAGCTCAGCATGATCAGCCATAAGCACTGTGTGTGGTTAGTTTGTTGATTAGATGGGAGAAAAATCAGATATCCAGAACAAAATCAAGGTAAAAACATTGTTAAGCAGCAGAGCCAGAGAGTGGGAGGCTGCACAGCAGAGGATTATGGGTACTGCATTTACAAGGTGAAAAAGAAGCTAATAAAAAACAAATTTGAAAAGGTCTGGTCGGACATGTTTGCATGAAGACAAAAAAGCAGAAATGGAATCACAGATTGGCAATACACTAAATTAAAATGATAAAACTCATGGACAGACATCAGAAACATTATTGTTTATGCAAAACATGCGAGCACAAGATTTTCAAATCAGCCTTCATCAATCTGTCCTGAGTCTGAGTCTTTCTACGCTTAGACCCTGTCGTCCTCGACTGCACGCTGAGCAGATGCTTAAAATTAATAACCCAGAGCAGGTGTTTCTTCATGAAATAAAAAGTGATTCTCCAGAGTTTCCAGTTGGACTTTAGCGCTGCAGATACTCATTTGTAACAGAGAGAAACCTGTTGGGAAAAACACTGAAGGGATGAAGCGCTGAATGCTGACAGGTTTATTGTAATCAAGTGTAACAGCAGCTTTCTCTACCTCCGCCTGAAGTTAGTGGGCGTGCATTTCTTGTGATTCCTTCTTGTGTTGAAAGAAGGAATCAGTAAATCATAAATATGTATTAACTTCTGTGGAACTGCACCGCATCACAAGCAGCGAGGTAGATGTGTCTAAACCACTTTATGTATGCGTGGTTTTAACATATAGTAAGGCACAAAGAAGGATTTTTAACAAATTCAGATCTTACCGTGGCGAGGCAGCGGCACATGTTTCCGTAGGCCACGGAGAAGCTGGGCTCATCGATGGCCTTCTCGAAGACGAGGTCGATGACACCTTTCAGCCTCTCCTCCGTGTCGATGGTCAGATCTGTCACCTGTTTCATCAGCTGGTTGAACTTTTGAGGCGTCAGCTTGTTCAGGATGCTGCGGACCTTCCTGAAGAGCTCCTGAAGGGACGCAGACGAAAAATGCACTTAATCTCTGAGATCACTGTCAAATAACATATTTCAATGCATTCCTTTATTGGTAAAGCAGAGGCCAATCATTCTTTTAATGTTTTTTTTTTTTAAAGAGAAATTGAAAGCACGAGTTTGACATAAAATCCCACATCCATCATATAGAGTAGAACAATTCAAGAGCAGTTTATTCCAACTTTAACGTTGTATTCTTAAAAAAAAAGATTCAGCTTTAAAACCTTTTGATCTTACTTATTGAAGCCTGTTGTCTTTGTGAAGCCCTCTGTAAGGCCAACATTGTTTATTCTTTTGATGTGAAAAGTTAAAAATGCATAAACTACTTGCCAAATTTATGTAAATAAAAAATTACGACATCAGGACAAAAAGAAGAACTAAAAAATGAAACGAAATACTCCGCACAACGGGTGGGGTCACACACAACCTAAACTGTGCCACTGAAGCAGGATTCCCCTCCCCGTGCAGCGACACACCCATGGCTCGCTTACATCCTGTTGAAGCTTCTGGGACGTTCATCTGAATCTCTACATTTGGTTTGTTTCTAAGCTCTTAGTTTGAGGTCAACATCCATAAAAGGTACTGTACTGACCACCATCTGATCCATCTGTTTGTTTTCTGTTGTCTTTGTGAAGCACTCTGTAAGTTGTTTTTGGAAGTGCTTTAAACGTTAAGGCAAACAATGTTTATTCTTTTGAATTGAAAAAGTTAAAAATGCACAATCTACTTGCCAAAATTATGTGAATAAAAAATTAAAAGGGATTATGGAAAAGGTTGTTGACATTACACGCTGTACCTGCTCGGCTCCTCTCGGAGAGCCCCACACACTACAGGAGTTTTAAACATGTTCATTATCTACGATCTCTGAATCAGAGGCCTCCTGAGCGGCTCCGACCAGAAGAAATCACTCGTAACGTGCCCCACACCACAGGAAAATCACACTCGATGTCATCACACTGCAAAAAACTGAAATCTTATCAAGTATTTTTGTCTTTTTTTAAGTAAAAATGGTCTTATTATACTCAATATGAACCACTTTCAACTTATCAATCCAGAAAAATGTCTTAGTTCAAGTTATCAGAGTACAAAAATGAGGTTTGAATAGCTTGTAACCAGTAAAAAAATCTGCCAATGGAACAAGAAAAAATTGCTTGAAAAATTCCTTGAAACTAGAACAATGTCTTAATACAAGTTACTTTTCTCTTGTTCCATTGGCAGATTTTTTTACTGGTTACGAGCAATTCAGACCTCATTTTTGTCCTTAAATAACTTTAAACAAGACATTTTTCTGGATTGGTCATGTGAATTTGGCTCATATTGAGTCTAAAAAGGAATTTTCTACTGAAAATAAGACAAAAGCACTTGATAATATATCAGTTTTTGCAGTGCAGACAATCAGGCCTTGGCTGGCTTTGATCAAAGGGGGAGATCGGGAAAAAACAGCCTGACCTGAATAAAGGACGACCTCGATTATAAGACGACCCCTCTTTTTAAGACTAATCTTCAGAAAAAGAATTGTGACCAAAATTTACTTTGTAGCTATTTTATTGAAATTCTGAAACAATCATTAAGATAATAGAGACTGCTTTCATTTTTGGCCCCAAGTCCAATCATTGATATCTGTCTTTCAAATGTTATTCTGATGACACCCTCTTGGTAACGGCTGCTTTAAAAACCAGGATAAACTTTCTTTTTGGACGCGCAATCTTTTGACATTACACTCTTTAACTCCATCATTTTTGTCTACCTGACAGTTTTTTAACATCTCTGCTGCACTGACCATCATTATCTTAACATTAGCATCACAACTCCTCCTCAGTAGTTTGTTACCTTGCCAAACTTTAGGTCCAATTTGCTCTGAACAGTCATCGCGCTTTTCTACACTGCAAAAACTGAAATCTTATCAAGTGTTTTTGTCTTATTTTCAGTAGGAAATTCCTTTTTAGACTCAATATGAGCCAAATTCACATGACCAATCCAGAAAAATGTCTTGTTTAAAGTTATTTAAGGACAGAAATGAGGTCTGAATTGCTTGTAACCAGTAAAAAAAATCTGCCAATGGAACAGGTGAAAAGTTACTTGTATTAAGACATTGTTCTAGTCTCAAGGAAATTTTCAAGCAATTTTTTCTTGTTCCATTGGCAGAATTTTTTACTGGTTACAAGCGATTTAAACCTCATTTTTGTACTTTGATAACTTGAAACAAGACATTTTTCTGGATCGATAAGTTGAAAGTGGCTCATATCGAGTATAAAAAGACAATTTTTACTTAAAAAAAGACAAAAACACTTGATAAGATTTCAGTTTTTTGCAGTGTATGTCTCATCTCCTGTCACTGCGTCTCTGCTGTGGTTGACAGATCACTGCAGCCACCATGAAGCCTCTAGCTTCACAAAAAGCTGGCGGTGTCTGCTGTTGTGGTCGTTTAGCGACCCTAGACAATTATAAGCATGTGTCAATGGTTAGACCCTGATTGTAAGATGACTTTTCACGTTATTTTCAACAACAAAAAACAAAACCTTGTCTTATATTCAGGTAAATGCAGTATATAAAGTAGTTTCAGTGCAGATGAAAGTAAGAATATTCAATGAGAAAAATCCATTTCCATTTAAGGTTGATTGTGTGTTTTTGTTTGTGATAGGTTATTTGTATTTATAGAGTGGATTGAGTAAACTCTTCTTGGTTTGCAACAGAATAATTATTGACTCCCATTTTAAATAATTTAACACTTTAACCCTACAGATTTCACGATTCATCAATAATTAAGCCACCAAACGATATCCTCATACCTCTTAGAGCTCAGCTCTTCTGTTTGAATCATTTCTGTTTAATTTGTGCGTTAATGTTGAGTATATTTTTGTCCCTACCTGTGTTTTCTGAATCTCCGGATCCTCTGATGGACCCTCCCTCTTCATTCCTGGTTTCCAGGCGTTCTCTGACTTCTTCAGCTGAACGTCGTCGTTCACCGACACGTTCATGATGATCTTCCTGGGCAGAGGCCGCCGAGCTCCGATGTTCATAAGCTGAGGAGAGACAGAGACGGAGCAAGAGTAAACAACAAGATGTCAGTGATACAGCTTTTAATTTTACAGCGATGCAGTGCTCTTTTCTCGCTGCACATGCTGCACGAGGGGGTGTACAGGATTTCAGGTTGTTACAAGTTTTGTATAACAAGAGGTGTATCAGTTTGTGGTGTCTTTGCATCATTCAAAGTTTGTTTATTACTTTTCATATCTTAATGTGAAGGAGTGGAGACCCTAAAGAGCGCCATGTAGATGCCGACAGGAACACCTTGTGCGTCTGTATCCAGCTCTTCAGGCTGTTGTCAGTGTTTACTACCTTGGATGTTAACACAGACTGTGTGTGTGCGTGTGTAAATGTGCGACTCACTGCAGCTCCTCGACCTCCGGTCATCTGCCGGCCAAAATCAGCAAAGGCAGGTGTGAAGTCTGGTCCTCTGGAAATCGCTCTGGAATCCACCACTCGAGACGGCAGCTTGTTTTGGTTCATCTGCGAAACACACGGCACACACAATACATCATCACACACGCATACACACACAGACGATGGATCTGAACAGCAGGGGGAGCAGTGATCCCCTTAACAATAGTGCCAGTAGGGTAAAAGGAGAGTGTGTGTCAGTGTGTTTGTTTCGAACCCAGTGGTCCCTTAAAGGTGACCTGGTGTTAACCAGCGTCGTGCCACAGCACCAGCTCTAGCTTTAAGCATCTCTGCTGCTCTGTCTGTGAGTGACGTTGGTGAGTTCAGTAGAGAGAAGTCAGATCCAGATGTGGAAAAGAAAGGAGGAAGAGTGAGAGGAACGCAGGATAGTTGTGGGGGAGGAGAGGAGAACAAATCCAGCTCTTTGTCTTTCAGCTGTCCTTGACTTCCTCTCCACTCTCTCCCGGAGAGATTTCACTTTCCCCCTCAGAGAAAACCAGAGGACGGGATTGCACATCCACTGCTCGCCGGTCTGCTTGTTCTTTTTTGGAGAGGTGGGGGGAGGGGCATGTACTCTTAACACAGCCAAGTGTGACATAATAGCAATGTGATTTTAATCAAAACAGCATTTCGGCGGGCCATATGCTCCACCCGGACGTATGTGTGGATCAGAGGAGTGAAGCAAACGGGAACAGAACACAGCGATGGTGAAACTCGGCCTGTTGCTTTGATTTAAAACCCTGTTTCATGAAACCTGTGCCTTTAACTAACGACTGTTTTCATTATTGATTCACACAATCCATCATTTACTATCTCGTAAACTTTGATCTTTGAACTCGAGAAGTTATGAATAATTCCCATCACGGCTCTGTGAGCCTGAGGGGGGATTTCACGCTGCTCGTTTTGTCTAACTAATGCTGCTTTTCTACATTCTGGCTCTGACTCTGCTTGACCCTCCTCTCTTTGGGAACTGGTACTTTATCTACTCGCTTTTCCACTGCAGGTCGACCTCCTCAGTGGTGGCTGGGAGAGAGCAGCTGTGTTAAAAAGCCAAATGTTTCTCAATAGGCGGGAACTAAACATATGTTTTTATTAACTTAATGCATGGTAAAAAGTGTTTGCTGCTGATTTGTATTCAAGCTTTTTCACTCCTTTCAAAGCTGTGTTTATATTTTTCTATACTTCCTAAATTTTCTACATTAACTGGTTGCGACTAATACCTCTGCTATCCTGGTTTAGTTATTCAACAGCTAAAAAAAGTGGAAAACAGCTCAAACACTTTCTGTTTGCATGGTTTTATAAACTTTAACAGCTATTTTTGTACAATACTGGATGATTAATGTATTTGTAACAGTTTTGGCATTTTGTGACCCCTTTTCATTGTCTAATGACCCTCCAGGGAGTCCTGAATCCTGGAAAAACCACTGGACCAAAACACGCTGATTAATTAACAAGGATATAAATTTAAGTTACTGCTAACTGCACTTTTAAAACCTTCAGACACAGGATATTTGACTTTTTTGTTTTTTTTTTATACTTAGAAACTAATATTTATCGTTAGCAGGATATCTGCAGGTTTCAGCAAGTCAAATTTAAAATATCCTTAGACTTTTTAATGCCAACTTTAAGGAAATTCAAGGACGAAAATTCTATAAATATATGCAATTGTTGGGGGACCCTGTTGTAGTGCAATCCAAACAGACATCATCCAGCCAACTCTTAATAAATGTGCACTTGCACATAGTCCCAAACTGGCTAGCTAGCATGCACATAATTTATATCACAGGAATTTAAGTAAAAAAAAAAGACTGAAAATGTAATCCTAAAGGAAGTAGAAAACAGATGTGTTTTCTATTTTTTTCTTTTTTGAAGCTTAAGATCTGGGCTGACAGATATGAGCTTGCCTCTTTTTGTTTTTAACAAATTTGACCTAAAACTCCAAATAGGTTAAAGTATAAAAAATGGTCAATAAAGTCAGGGGGCCTGTGGGAATGTCCCCAAAGGAAAAATCTAACTATTTTAACATTAAAATGAAAATGAAAATGAATTCCACACCAGAGCCCAAAGTTTAAGTCTGGAAATGACAGACATGCAGCCTTCACACAGCAGAAAAAAATTGCAAATGCAGGCTACGTAGAAAAAATTTAAAACATTAACTAGTCCTGCCCAAAAAAATTTAAGGTCCCTGAGTGTGGATTTAAGACAAGCATTTGAAATTTTTAATGACTTTAAGACATTTTTAAGGCCTTAATTTTAAATAAGTGAATTTAAGACTTTGTAAGGTTTTTCAAGGATGTGCAGAAACACTGGTTAATGGCTTTTTTAAAAAAACAATTTCTGTGTCAAACAAAATGATAACAACAAAAACTTTGTGTCACATTTTGTGGCATGGAAAGTGCTTTACAAGTGAAGTCTAACTGAGTGATGCCTGAGCTTAAACTCTAGGGCTGGGTATTGCTAAGAACCTCATGATTCGATCCGATTTTGATTCTTTGGGTTGCGATTCAATTCAATATTGATTTAAATGCTTCGATTATCGATTTCCATGCCCCATGTGAACATATGTGGCATGTCCCATCACCTTTTGGAGCAATAAAACAACCCAAACGTCAGACTTTCAAGCTGAAGGATCTAGCTTTAAGCTTCTGCTTTGGCTGCCATTTTTGTTGTTGTTTAGTCTCTCGTGGCCCTCGTCCACACAACGCGAATAACATGCACACTCTCCCCATTTGCCAGGAGATTAATCGATTCAGAGCATTTGCTGAATCGATATTGAACTGAGCGAGGCAATATTTCGATGCATCAATTCATCTATATTTTTACCCACCCTTATTAAACTCACACGTGAATAACTTCTTTAACATCTTAAGCCTGGCTCACACTACAGGGTTCTTGGGTCAATTTAACCCCGATTCAGCCCTCCCAACAATCGCTTGAGAAATCTGATCCAGGACCAAAGTCAGGCCCAATGTTCAGTCCAGATTATCTTCTAGTAAGGGCAGGTGATGGATCCATCTAGAGCCCCATCATCATCCCACAGACTTGTCGGAACCACGTTGATCTTTTTCAAACATGTTTGATATTGATCAGGATGATTATGCCATTCATCCTCACTGAGGAGGACAACAGCCAATCAGAGAGAGTCCACAAGAGACTGGACCACAGACAACAACACAAACAGCTCATGTAGGCTGCTAACCACACCTTCATCCAGATGTGTTTTGTCTCTTTTTACTTTTCTCACTTGCAAATTATGACTACAGCCATTGCATCGCTAGAGTCTCCATTTTTTGTGCTTTTTGCTTCCTTCGTCTCTGGTCAGGTAATGTTGGTGAAATCCTGTAGTGTGTGCTGGTCAGTATTTTCAAATCCTGTAGTAAGTGCGCGCTTAAGATTTAAGAGAAGATGATCTGAGAAGATTCTCCTTATGTGTGTGATAAAAACCTGATTTCAGAATCTTTTAATATCTTTAAAATCCTGCAGTGTGAGCCAGGCTTTATATGGACGGACACTAAAACTTAGGTTTATTTCCAGAAGCAAAGACACTTAGTGCTCAGTGGACAGTGGGACCTGGGATCAAACTTTCTGAATGAAACACAAGCTGCTCAACCACTGAGCAACAGTCACCCCATGATACCGTTCTCCTCACCTTGTCCAGCACCACGTCACTGATAGGTGGGAGTCCCTCAGGCTTCTGTATGCAGGCAGGCATGAACTGAAAGCCCAACAGGAAGTCCCTGTTATATTGCCGCTTTCCTCCAGGGTCGGTCAGGTCTGGAAAACAGAGCAGCGATAAAGAGGGTCAGACAAGAGGTAGAAGAAAAAGACCAAATTCACAAACTTAGAGAAGAAATAATTGAATGTCAGCTTAAAGATTAAACTATGATCATATTTTAACATAATAATTGGCCTTTGGTGGCTTTTAACATCTGTTGATCTCACCTTCTATGTCCTGTGGGGCCCCTGTGGAGTTCTCCTTGTCTCCAGGTGTGGCCCCGCTGTCGCTGCTCTCCGTCTCTGAAGTGTGGCCCGCTCCGTTCCTCATGGGCTCGATCTCGGCCTCGCCGTTCTCCTCGGGCGCTGCAGGTTTTCCATCGGCCTCGGGACTGCAGGCGGGAGCTGGGACTGGGCTGGGTGCGAAGACCGATGGCGGCAGAGGCACCGGGCTGCTGCTCAGAGGGGCTGGCTGCAGGCTCTGATCTCCTGCAGGTTGGTCTACTGGCCTGGGCTCCTCCTGTGTGGGGATCAGATTTAGTCACCAGGTGTTTTTTAACCGCAGAAGTATTTGTAGCAGTTGTATTTTTGATATTTCAATGTGCTGTTAAATTATCAGTAAGCCAGATAATTACAGCTCGGCAGCTGCTGTTGTGTTGTTAAAAATACTATTGCAGCGTGTCACATTTAAAAACCAGATTCATCAACGTCAGTTCACCTAATAACACGTCCACAATGATCAGTCACAGAGCTGTGAGGAGGTAATTGGCAGACAAGGTGAAATGAATTAGACACAAAGAAAAGATACAAATGCCGGAGTGATAAATGAGCGACGAATGAATAAAGACAGAGTGATGAAAATGGCTCTCGCTGTGGATTAGCGGAGATTAAATGACAGGAGGGCAGAACGGGTCAGGTACGAACAAGAGAGTAAAAGGGAAAAGTAAAATAACAGTTCAACAGGTTTGATAGAGCGGGCGGTGTGGTTAGCGGCACAAAGTGGAAAGCCTGTGCTTCCCTGATGTTTTTCTGTCGTTAATATGAAAACAAACCATTCAGAAAGAAGCATGCCTACTTCCTTTGATCAAAACAAATAACAGCATCTACATCTTTGTTGTCTAACATTACTGGGATTTTATGACAACAGTCTTAATCACTAAGTTTGATAAATAAGTTTAAACAGATACTAGAATTCCTACAAGTCAAAAATAAAGTAGGAATTGAGCACATGGGATCACAGCATCTGCAGATAAACAATATCAACAGGTTCACAGAGCCTGGCAAAGTTAGCAGAGCCAGCAGCATCAGCTCTCTTTCGACATCAACATCCACAGGTTTGTGTTTGTTAAGCGTTGCTCCTGTTGCGTTAACCATTCACACTGCATTCTTTCAATTCATCTCCATTTTCTGAATCAAAATATGTCGAACCCCCTGACTCTACTGAACGCCTCAGATCATCTGTGCTACGTCCTCAGTCAGTGGCAGGTTGCTGCGCTACAGATCGGACACAAAAATATCAATTCCTGGGTGTTTTTTTCCCAATTACGGCTGGGTATTGCCAAGAACCTCACCATTCGGTTTGATTCAATTTCGAGACTCGATTCAATACCAATTTGATTTGATATCGATTTGATATCAATTTAAATGCTTTGATTTTTCAATGTTTTATGCCCCATGTGAACATATGTGGTATGTCACATCAGGTCTTGGATGGGGATGCATCTATCCAACATTTCTGGTCCTGATACTGATACCGATACCAAGGGATGGGTACCTTTCACTTTTGAAACTATAAGGTACCGATGCCCAGTAACTGGCAATCAGTTTTGGTACTCAACAGTACCAATTTTTGGAACTTTTTGAGGTTTATTTTTTAATAATAAAATCTCTTTTTTTTCAATTTAACATATTTATTCTTACAACCTTGTAATGTTGTGTTCATGTCCAGCATGGAAAACCAGCTACTCTTCCACTTTCTCACAGTCACAAGGATGCATTTAGGTACCTAAACATGGTACCTTTTAATTTTACATCAAAAGGTACCTGGTACTTTTGAATGAATTTGGTCGGTACCTATAAAAGTGCCTAATTCAGTACCCATCCCTACAGATACCTGGGCTTTGGGTTTTGACCAATACCAATCATGATCTGATACCAGGGTTAAAGATGACCTGCATGTTCTACTGTGGGATAAGACTGTTAGTGTTTTGAGTGAAAGACGAAAATGAGTACATATGGAATTACTTAAGTCAATAATCATTTAAACTATAAGCATTAAAACGTTTAACAACAGCTTAGTTAAAAAATGCTCCAGAATTTACAGTTATGGCTAGTTGATTGTAAAATTTATACCTTGTAGACCAGGGATCTCAAACTCGTGCCATTGAGGGCCAAGAGGCTGCAGGTTTTCTTTCTAACCAAAAACTTCACTCTGCTTGAAGGTGAGCTAATCAGTGAAGTCAACTGGTGGAGTTTTTGGTTGGAAAGAGAACCTGCAGCCTCTTGGCCCTCCATGGCACGAGTTTGAGATCCCTGTTGTAGACTAAATCATAGTTTAGCTTGACTGTCATGTTTGGACTGGTACCCGATACCAGAATCAGATTGGTGCATCAGTTTTGGAGCAATAAAACGACCCAAACGTCTGACTTCAAAGCATTTAAGCTGGCTTTACACTGCTGCTGCTTTGGCTGCCATTTTGTTGTTGTTTGGTCGTGCGGCCCTTGTCCATACAGAACGCTAATAGCACGCACAGTGGCCCCTGCTTACCAGGAGGTGAATCGATTCAGAGGATTTGCTGAATCGATATTGAAATGGGTTAGGAAATGTTGAGATGCATCGATTAATAAATATTTTTACCCACTCTAAATCTGAATATTTTTTTTTTTTCCCATGCTAACTCATGATGATGGTGATGACTTTTAACTGGGAAGTGGACTGAATGCACACATTTGTACTGCAAACCATCATCAGTACAGTGTGGCAGTCTTTAGAGCTTTAGGCTCCAGTGATGAACTTTGGTGACCCATATGTAGAGAGCTGTCCTTTTTCTCTTTAATGACTTTTCATATGTAGTTATTTCTAGAAAACCTGTTCACTTCTGAAGTTAACTGCATCATTCCATGTTAACTGTTGTGAAAAATGTAAACAAAGGCTGCTCACTGTGAGTCATCCTGTGGTCAAAGACGTCAAAAACCGAGGTTAAGTATTGATTATCTTGATGAGTCTTATTCACTTACTTTGATCCCATACTTGCATCAGTATCAGTTTCACTGTTTTTATAACCATCTAAAACTTCGCACAGGAGTTTCCAGGTGGAGAGCTGAATTGAAGCTTATTGGAGTCACAGTTCATAAAGGCTGCGTTAACTTAGATTACATTGCCATTTTATAGTTTTTGCATAAGTTTACATTTGGGAAATAAGATCGTACTTTAGGATGTCAAATTAAAGTGTTCTTTGGTAGATCAGGCAGGCGTTAAAAGAATTATAAGAGTATTGGAGTTTGACTCTGGAGGGAACAACTGTTAGTAGATATAGAGATTGGTGTTTTCTTCAGTCATAAAAAGGTTGAGACTTTCAGAAGCGAAATGGAGATTTACTTTTTCAAAACTTAAGTAACAGAAAATGATGAAATATACATTTTATATTGCTCATTTAAAGTTATATTGGAACATTTGATAGAAATAGCTCCTTAATTTAATACGTGTGTTTATCCCTCTCAGTTCCCTCAGTCATTGCATCCTGAATGACGCCGTTAAAAGGCCGTACCTTTTCCGATCAGTGGTGTGACAACTCCTCAGCAACAGACAGAGAAAGTAAAGCGGAGGAAATGAGAGCTAGTTTTACATACACTGGGCTGGGTGAGCAATGAGGATGATAAATGATGCTCGGCCGTGGTGCTCGGACGATAACAACACCCCAAAGTCATTTATGTCCGCTTCCCCCAACCGCACATGTGGAAACATTTTCCAGTTGAACTATTGCCCACATCGCTCCTCTCCCCCCTCCTCTCTGTGTCTGTCTCTGCTCTGCTTACTTTCGTCCTTTCTCTGCACTTTAAAGTCTTACTCCAAATGTATACACCAAGCTTTGCAGGTATGAGGTGACACATTCTCACAAAGATCTCTGAAAATCTTAAAATAAAAGCTAATAAAATCAAACTTTTAGACTGTTTAGAGAAAGTTCTGACTCCTCTTACCTCATCCTCCTTCTGGGATGCGTCTCCAGCAGAGATCCCTTCATTTGGTTTCCTCCAGGTCTTTGGTATAGCAGAAGCAGTCTGATTAACTGCAGAGAAACGCAGGGACAGAAAGCCCGTCACAGTCGGTTAGCAGACAAAACAACAACAAGCTAATCTAAGAGAAAAAAAAAACTGTTTGAACTCTTTTGTTCCAGTAAGACAACATTAATAGTCTACAGGCAAATAAGTATTGTTTTGAAAGCTTTGTGCGGTAACAAGAAAATTATGAAAGATGCTTTGAAGTCGCTTCACTCGACTCCACTGGGATGTTGACACGGTGATTGTGTGTTAAACTTTTCTCATTACTTTCTGGCAAAAAAACCTAACATTTAATGTTTTAACATCTAAAAAAGGTGAAAATAAAATGATTTCTAATTATTTTTAAAGCACAAGAACCAAAAACGATCAGCTCTTAAAGCTTTAACCATCCTGTTTAAAAGTTTCTTTGTCTGGCGGTGACGGCAGCTGACACCAAAGAAAAAGGATGAAAGTGGAGTGAATTAGAAATGCAAAACTGAGATTTAGATAAAGATTTTTCCAATTTTCAAAGACTTAAATTAATCCTTGAGCGTTAGTTACAAATACTTTTTGACGGCAGAAGGAGACAGACGTTAGGAAAGAAGTTACGCCCTGTGATGAGTCGTACTGTTTCAGGGAATTAACAACACATCTTTACAATATTCACAAAGTGTGATGCTTAAATTTGTTTCTTGATTTTGACGTCTTAAGGTGCACAAAAAAAAGTACTGTAAGAAGTGATGGCACTGACTGTGTCTCTTTATAACACTCACAGCAGGTATGGAACGGTTCACAAAATCCACAATTCGGTTCTTGTCACCGGTTTGTGGTCACGGTTTTCGGTTCTGCGTACATTGTTGTTGTTTTAAACACCTTTATTTTTACCATATACCCTAATAATCCACTATTAACAGATTATTTTTAATCAGTTATCTCACGTATAGTCATGACAAACCTGAAAGAATGAGGCTGTTTCCCATTTCAAACATCATTAAAGCTGAGTGAAACATTGCTAGTTTTAACATGTCAACTCCTCAGTAAGGAAAGTCACTATTGGCTGTCCCAGAAGTCACTTAAAGCCACTAAATGACGCTGCTGTCTAATCTGCATAATAATCCATTTGCATGTAATTGTCATGGACTCTGTAAGAGAGAGGAATTACGTGGGAGAGACAGAAAGCAGGTAAAACACAACATCATAAATATGTTTAGAACTAAAAATTAACTTTCTTCTGTCCATTCTTGTTTTTTATGTCTAAATATCAACCCTCCTCCTTTATCTGGGCTGGGGACTGGCAGAAGTGACCATAATGAGACCATAATGTGTGATTTCATCTGCTGCTAGTGAGGACTGTCTCTGTGTTTTGGATAGGGGAGGGACGATGGCACACGCTGGCTGTTCAGGAGATCAAAACACGCTTTAACGTCAGATTCTCCAAACTCCACAAAAGTTGCAAGAATTGTCCTCTTTAAAAAAACTAAACCAGAGGGGTCTGAAAAGTCATTAATTGCAGCGACAAAGTTTTAAGTTGGCAACAGTCCCGGTTTTATCCTCCACTTTCTTACCACCGTCATCAGAGCTCACACTGAATCTAAAGTGCTAACCAACACACACGCTTTCTCACAACTGTTCCGCTGTATCCTTCGCCTTGCATTGCGTATGGGTATGATTGGAGCTACATACTCGCTTCAAACTGAGCTGTAAAACGAAGAAAAAATAAAAACACGAACCGGACAGATTAGGATTTTTTCATAAACCGTTCCATCCCTAATTGACAGCATGTTAAACTTGCTCTGTTTGGATGCTGCTGCTAATTTCAGGTCAGGTGGATTCAGCCAGTCACAACAGTGCAAACTTTTCACAATATAAATGACCATCAGATTATTCTTACACTGGACTCATCATTTGGATTTTCTCTCTTTTAGCAAATGAAAAATTGACTTCAAGATAATGAAAGTGTTAAAGAAAGTTCCTCATGCGTGGATGCATTTTAGGGAATCAGCTGTTAACTTTATGAGAGATGATTTATGAATGACACTTTGCTAACTGAAATTCATAAAACAGCCTCTCATTCAGGCCGGACTTCCAACAAAAACAGCTCCGTCTGAAGACTTATTGCTCCTTTGTTGCAGGTTAAAACACTTTGTAAAGGGGAACGAATGATCAGGGCTTCTATAAATGTTGATTTCACAGCTGTTGAAGTCTTTATAGACACAGTACCTGTCGTAGGACTCCTCCTGGTGAGTGCTTGTTGTTGGGGCTCTGTTTTACTGTCAGTAATGCCTCCCTGTGCCTCCATTCCCACTCTGGGGACGAGGTCTTTAGCGTCTAAGGGCTTACTCGGCTCGTCGGCCTCTGTCGTGGCCTGCACTAGAGGCGGAAGGCCGGGGGGGAGCATGACAGGCAGAGCAGGGGCGGGGCTGGAGGTCAGGGTGACTGGCACCACAGCCACAGGTGCCATTGGGGCAAGCCCAGCAGCGATCTGCACCTCTGGCCTCACGTTAGAGGGCAGCGTTTCAGAGGAGGACGCCTCTCTGTACGACGGAGCAGAGGATGTAGCTTGGAGTGAACCTGAAGACAGGAGAGAAGGCTCGTGAACTGGAGCGTCCAGCTCGATCCCAGAGTCCACAAGGCCATTCAGAGCCTTAGGAGCCGGAGCAGGCGAGGCAGCCAGAGTCCTTGGGGCGTCTGAGAGAGGCTTGTCTGTGTTGGGAGTCTGAGGTGACGCCAGGGAGGGTTTGAGCTCCCCGAGCGAGGGGGAGGGAGAGGAGGCTGAAGAAGTGGACTCCCTGACTGAGGCGCGTTCACTTTTATTGGCCACTGACAGAGGGAGGGTGGCGGGGGCGGTCATTGTGGCGGGGAAGGGAAGCTCGGGTTCGACACTTGATGCGGGCTCAGGTACAGGAGCGCTGGTCTCAAGTCTCTCCACGGGAGCTTCAGGCTGCGCGAGTACAGGAGAGGAAGACTTCGGGACCGCTGGCTCCAATTTTGGCGTTTCATCTAGAAGAGTTCAGAAAAAAAACGAGTTAATTCCTAAAAAGAACATGTTTGTTGAAATAAATCATTCACACACGCAAAAATACTCAAAAAGAAACAGTTACTAGCAGCTGATCATGAGAAAAAACACTGATACGTGAATCAAAAACAGGTTTGTGACTGTGACACCTCAATTCTTATAAATCTAGGCTGCTGCGTAAGTTGGAATGTGTTTATTTACATTTACAGGAAAGGAACCATTAAATATTCTTCCTCATACTTTTCTGAATTGACTTTTCTGACTGCTCTGTTTTCTATGGATCTTATTTTTAGATTCAAAGTCAAAAAATGTCCTCTCAAAAGTTTTAAACTGTTCCCAAACTTTTGCTTAGTAATGGTGAAACGCTGCAGCTCCTCAGTGGAAAAGCACAGAGCCCTGCTGACCTCACTCTCTGTGATTTGAGAGGGAAATGAAAGTGAAAGTGCTCACATGAGCAGCTTGTTTCAGTGGAAAGAAAACCAAACATGAGATGAGTTGCTGGGAAATGATTGAGCAACAAATTTCTGAGTGGTTACTTCTCCAAAATGAGAGGGGCGGTGATGCAAACCAGTATTTAGTTTTCGAGGTTTTGAGGAAGCTATTTTCTAAAATGATGGAGTTGTGGATGCAGGTGCAGACCTGGCCCTGGTTTGGTGTCTGAGGCTCCAGTTGTCAGTGGCTGCTGCTGCGGCGGCGGCTGTGGCTGTTGGGGCGGCTGGGGCTGGGGTTGGGGTGGCTGCGGTAGCTGGGGGGGCTCCAGCGTGTAGCCCCCAGAGTGGGCCTGCTGTGGCTGAGAGGGCTGAGAGGGCTGAGAGGACTGAGAGGGCTGCGTCTGCTGCTGCTGCTGCGGCGGCTGCTGCTGCTGCTGCTCTGGAGTCTGGCTGCTGCTCAGCTGCTGCGATTTGAGGTAGAAAATGTGAGGATAATGAGGGTGCGGCCATAAAAACTAGCAACACAGAAAACCAGAGAGACGGGCACAGAAATGTAGGCAAGCACGCACACAAACAAATAAACAAATAAACAAGCCCAAGTGCAGCAGTAAGCAGAAAGGGAGGAGTCCATGAGGTGGGTTTAGATTTAGAGGAATCAGCAATGTGGACGGGACAGAGGATGAAGATAAATTGAGGGAGGGATGGCAGGAAGAGGGGAAGGACTCAGAGCGAGAAACAGACAGAAATCAAATCGAAGAGGGAATAAAAACACAGAAGAAAAGAGGAAAGACACTGTTAACATCCACAGACGTGTTAAGGGAGGAAGACGGCACACTGTCCTTCTTCAGAATCCAGGAAGAGCATTTTTTAACATTTTTTTAGAGAGGGGAGGGGCTTATTTTTGGCCATAAAATCAAGTGGTCCAATAGGAGTGGACAGGATTCACACAGCTAAACGTGTGTGTGTCTGGTCATTTCAGAAACTTTAAGATGATTTAAATACAGTGTTTAAAGAAAGTTCTGTCTTGAGTCAGAAAGGAGGAGCCAAATTTTCTGTTTCAGTGTTTCCCTACAGGATGAACAGTGCACCTGAAGAAAGGCTGGTTTTAAACATAAATATTCAAACCAAAACGGATCGGGAATAAGAAGAAAAACAAAAAATAAGAAGTAAGAAAAAAAAGAGCAAAACTTGGAATTTTAGAAACTTTTAGCTAGGGGTGTACCGGTGCATGTATCTGTGCCGAACCGCTCCATCAGGCCGTTTGGTTCGGTATAGTGCTGTTTTCGAGCAGGGAAGGCGTTTTAATATTCATGAGGAAAGTGGCCTGTGATTCATGCTTTGCGATCATGTGCATATCATGTGGACGTGACGTCTCACGGTGAGCCAATCAGAACATGAATAACAAAGAGCTTCCGTAGCCACAGGAGGTTGAACTGTGACCCTAAAACCAAGGTACGTACCGAACCGTGATTTTTGTGTACAGTTACACCCCTACTTTTAGCCAATCTATGAACTTTGGACTAAAATTTATGATTTAAAAAAATAAAAAAATGTGCTTAAAATGTGCAATTAAAGATGCTGTGAGGAGGATCTGTTTTAATTGCATTCCCTCGCCACCTTGTGGCCTGGAGTCTCCGCACACTGTCGTAAATTACTTTTTTGTGTTTTTTTTTTTAATTAGAGGGAGATTGGATCAAAACAAATACATACAATTCGCTGAGGTAAGGTGTTTATCAGTACAGTGACGTAGCGCAAATGTGACATTAAGCAAAGGTAGCAGACAGCTAAATGTAGTGCTATCGTCGGCCCGGTGCCATCTTTATTTAGTGTGGCCGGCAGCCAGGTGCTCTAAGACATGTCCGTAACATATAACATCAGTAAATCCTGGTTAGCTATGTCCTGCCAGGATCTACCAAGCAGAGCTAACGTAACCTCACTCTTGATTTTATTGATGGACTCTCAAGTTTGAACAGACCACTGCAGAATAACTGCTGACTGTGGGTTGGAATCAACATTAGCACAAACAGTTTAGCCCTTTTGTAATAGAGTGATACAGCCCAAGCTAAAGGCTAATTACCCATTAGCTCGGACTCTATCACTCTCCTGTTTATCTTTCTTCTGCTCTTCTGTTCTTTTTTTTCTGACAGTTAGGCCCCAGTGTCCACCATCGCTACAAAATTAATCACAAAAATCATTTTCAGCAGAGAAAAACACAGATCTCTTTAGCCAGCGTGGTGTTGTCATAGAGACCTCAATCCGGTGCTGGTTGACCCAAACTGGAAGCTAAGAAGTAGAAATTTAAAATAACCTGTAACCAGCAGTATTGGCGCTGATAATCTCATTTCTAAAGTGTGGATAACGATCAGGCATATATAGAAGGGAGACTTTTTCCAAGATTACTTTCATACTCCTCAAAGCCCCTTTAAACTGTTTGAATTCTTATTCTTGAAAAAAAAGGCTGAAAAAAACTTGAAATGACATAAAAGTGTGAGTTTCTCTGTGCAGGTCATATGACTGTTGGTGATCACAGCAGCTGCATGGATTACTGTGAGAGCTCCAAGAGTTATAAACAACATCTAAGAAACCTGTGGTGTAGACATGGGGTCACAACCTCATCTTGTTTACATCTAGACAATGCACTCACACAAAGAGTTGCTTCAATGAGATTTTTTTTTTCAGATTCTGTAGAAGGATCAGGTGATACAGAGAGAGCAAACACTGTGGTTTACTGTTAAAGAGGGAGGGTGGATAGAAACAGTGACAGGAAGGAAGCATGTGTAACAAAAACAGAAGCTGTTAATAAGATTAAAAGTGACACATTATGAAATTTTCAACTGCTAATACTTTGTAATGACTACTGAGAGTGATTTCTGAGGTTGAATGTTTGTTTTAGTCCCGAGTGATAAACCTCGGGCATGTTCCAGGTTGAAAGCTATCATGAATTTCTTATAAACGGCGAGCTGGCTGAATAAGTTACCAAAGACAGACACACAGACAGGCTGCACCCTGAAGTGAGGATTACAGCTCACAGCGTTCCTGAGCAACATGAGCCGCCGCTCCTCTCTTCAGGCTGCTCTTAACGCTACAGCGGCTCATCTGTAACTACTGCAGGTGAGTGTGTCAGGGAGAGGAGGAGAGACGTACCTGTGGAGGTGTAGGGGTAGAGGAAGGGTGAGCAACAGGAGGCGTTGAATTCCGGCTCCCTGTACCTCCCGCCATGATCTCCTCTGTGATGTCCCGGCCACCCTGATTGGGGTCACGGATACGGATCTGGGCGGACAATGGCACAAAAAAACAGACCTCACTAAAGCGGCCGTGTCTCAGAGCAGCAATGATACGGTAGATACAGATTTAACAGCAATGTAAAAACCACCATCATGGAGAACTGTAGGCCTCTGTTGCTATTGGCAACACTGTGTAGTAAACATTGCACCTGATGTCATATCAAACCACTTTTCCCACCGCCCTCTTCGTCTAACAGGGAAGAGTTCACACTCAGAGGGACGTGTGTGAACAAGCATCTCCGGAAAACTTCCGGGAAGAGCGCCAGAAAATGTCTAGAAAGTTCCACGGATGCATGAGTTATTTTTGTTTTGTTGACTAAATGCATAGGAGGTAAGAAGTTGCACATTTTAAGATAACCACAGAGAGGAAAGAGGGAAATGCTTTTAATGTGTGAGGTAACAACAAAGACACTAAGTAAAATCATAATATAACTTTTTGAACTAAAAAAATCTTAACCTCTTGAGATTGAGCTTTTAATTATTTTGTGATTTTTTTGCTATTACTTGAGATTTTTGTAATTTCTTTTATTTCATTTTTTTGACATTTTTGCAAAAAGAAAAAAAATTCCTTTATTTTTAAATTTAAGCAAATGTTTGAATTCTTTTTATATAAATCCCTCATTTTTTGCAGTTTTAATGTTACATTTTTTTGAAAATTAAACCAAATTAAGAAATTGCATTATCAAGGTTTTATGACATTTCAGCGCATTTTTTGAAATATCAAAAATTTTGGACATTTTTTACATTTTATTTTTGACAACTTTGCAAATTAAGAAAAAGAATTCTATTTTTTTTTTTATCTAGCATTTTTTTTTTCCATCTAAATCACCCTTTTTTTGCAATTTTTAAAAAGTTTTACTTTTTTGGGGGGGGGAAATTAAGCAAAACTTTGAAATTGCATTGTTAAGGTTTGTTTGCAAATTTATAGCACATTTAGCATTTTTTAAGATATAAATTTTTGCGCATATTTTAGTTTTATTTTTTTTCATTTTGCTATTTTTTTTCCCTAAAGTCGCAAATTTTTAAAAAAGACAAAACTAAGAATTCACATGGACAATTTTATAAACACAAAAGCCTCTCGTTTAGATAATTATGCACCAGATTATACACATTTTGTCTTAATGTGCAGATAAAGTAGATTTTGTGGCTCCTGAATGACATTCATTCAGGCGAGCTAAGGAAAAATGGCTCTTTTGAAAGGAAAGGTTGAAGACCCCTGGTCTACACCTTCAAGGATTTCTGCAAAAAGTCTTAACAGAAGAATTAAGGACAATTTTTAAGACTAAAAATGTTTCGACCCAGACGTGTCGATAGCTTAAAATTTGTTCCAAATCAGCTTTGATAAAAAAAAACAAAAACTTAAAACTTCAGGATCAGAATGCAGATTAAGGTCATATTTTCATAAACAATCCTCTGTTTTGTTTTGTTTTTCCTAATCAATGAGCTGGTCTTTGAAGCAGATAAAATAAAACAGCAGAATCAACAAAAACCTGAGGGAATGAATGATTAATTTTTTACTTTCAATTTAAAATCTGAATATTTTCACATTTCCAGAACAGAAAAAAGCTTATGGACAGAATTTTGCTCAAGCAACTTCTCATTTCATGTGTACGCCGAATAAAAGTCTCAAATTCCCATCCGAAAACCCTTAAACGCATTAATAAAAGGTCAAATATTCTCTGTTTATATTACTGAAGCCAGCAACTGCAAAAACAAACAGGGTAAAGTCCGACAGCTGATGAAGATTTTACAGTTTGATATCATCAAAAGTTTCAGCGCGGCTACTTAATGAACTTTGAGGAGGGAGTGTTTGGACAGCTGCTGTTCCAAAGGTCAACACCGAACTCTGCAAAGATCAGCTTTCAAGACACTTTTCCAGAGTCCTAGAAACCATGAAAACTTGTTTATTTCAGAGAAGATAAAAAGTCTAAGCTAGTATTTCATGATGTCATTATTTGATGATGAAAGTGAAGGTTTCATAGTTTGAGGAAAAAGCAAAAATGCTCGATGTTGGAGCATTTTGTGTCACACACACAGAGAAGAAAGAAAAGGAGAAACTCCTAAGATACTCACTGTTTTCTTCTCCCGCTTGGTTGGTGGAGGTTGCTGTGGTGTAGGCACTATGATGGGGGGTGAAGGGGGGTACACAGTCTGTCCTGGGTAGTAGGTGGGGCCAGCTGTGGGAACGGGTGCAGGGACTGAGGGTGAGACAGGTGGGTGGTACCTGAGGGGATCTGTGTGAGATACCAGACAGAAAGAAAACAGAGCTAAGTGAAAAACGGTCAAACAAAGCTGCTACATGAAAACGAAGCAAGTGATGGGAACAGTTCTTGTTATATTTTGGATTAATGACTCACGATATGGGGCAGGGTACTCCCCTGGCCCAGGACCAGGATAGAAGGTGCCAGACCCTGGAGGCTGTACTGAATACTGCTGAGGAGGTCCCACGTAGGGCGTGCTGTGTCGATACTGTGAGGAAAGAGGGCAAAGACGGAGAGATTAACACGGTTTTATCAACAATGCAACAACAGATAGGGTATAAACACTGTATAATGTGTTTTTGAAAGTCCCATCTTTTATTTTAAAAGAATTTAAATCATCCTCGATAAGATGTTATCCAACTCTGTCTAGACCAAAGATTAAATCAGTTCAAGGAATCAGAAAAATCTGACCAGCACCAGCTGTATCCAGAGAGGAGCACAAAAACCAGCATAATTACAATTTAGAGAAACAAATTGGAAATTCTTTTTTTTGTGCTTCAATTCAAACAAGCAAAAAGGCTAATGACTAAAACCTGCAAGAGAAACAGTTTGCAGTTGCCTTTTTATTACCATTTTATGATGCTATTTATGAGAAGCGGTAGCAGAAAGGTTTTCCTGTTTCATTTAAATCTGTGAGAGCTGAAAGGTTTATTCAGTCATTAACCGTAATTATTGGACTGAGCACAGAAAATGACTCACAAATGAAAAGGTTTAAAAATCTGACATGCTTTTTTTTCTGAGAGTAAATTTCAGCACTTGACCTAACTCAGGTTTCATCTTTTGTTTTTATACTTTTATTCATATTTGTTTTGTGTGTCTATAGCGAAAGCTTTGGTGTGTGTTTTTTCTGTGTGTATGACAATCAACATCTTGGATCTTGAAAATACTACAAAAAAAAACTACAGAGGCTGGTAGGTGTCAGCTGATTTGCAAAAGCAACAACATGGGTGCAAACAAAATCATGAATGCATAAGCTAAAACACGACGGAAGTTAAGAGGAGAATTATCCTAACCAACACAAAAGTAAGTTAATGACTGTTTCCTTTTTTGCCTTCAGCCATGATAAATATAGCTTTAATGCTAACATTATTGATTCATTAAGCTACATATAAGATGGTAGATTTTTCAGTCAAAAATGATAAAAAAGTACCATAAAAAATATTACAAGGTAAGACCCCTACAAAGCTTTATTATTGCAGGTAGATTAAAAAGATGATCATTTACTTACTTTTGCAACTTTTCTTTGTCCAGTGGGATAACTAACCTTTTTTACTTCCACTGTACTGTGACTGTGCTTGTGTTGTAGCTTTTGCAATTGTAATGTCACCTTTTGCATTTATGTCATTGCTCTAGCATTTGTGTTGTAGCTTTTGCATTCATGTTGTAGCTCTTGTATTCATGTTGTAGCTTTTGCATTCATATTTGTGTTTTTGCTCTTGCATTAATGTTGTAGCTTTTGCATTCATATTTGTGTTTTTGCTCTTGCATTAATGTTGTAGCTTTTGCATTCATATTTGTGAAGTTAAATTTCAGTTTTTGCTCTTGCATTTGTGTTGTAGCTTTTGCAATTGTTGTAGCTTATACATTCATATTTTAAGTTTTTGCATTCATATTGTAGCTTTTGCATTTGTTTTGTCGCTTTTTGCATTTATGTTTTTGTTCTTGCATTTGTATCGTAGCTCTGCATTCATGTTGTAGCTTTTGCACTGGTGTTGTAGCTTTTGCATTTGTGTTGTAGCTTTTGCATTTGTATTGTAGCTTTTGCATTAATGATGTAGTTTTGCATTTGTATTGTAGCTTTTGCAGTTATGTTGTAGCTTTTGCATTTGTGTTTTTGCTTTTATGTTTTTGTTCTTGCATTTGTATCGTAGCTCTTGCATTTGTGTTTTACTTTTGCATTCATGTTGTAGCTTTTGCAAATCCCCTGAGATCCACCGGCCACCATATAAAACAGAGCAAATTAATCCTGAACGAAGAAACAGGCATAAAGTCTTTTTGCACATGCTTCAAATGACAAAAAATTTAACATTTTTTATTTTTTAATGAGTTTAGCTGCAATGGAATTGCAATAACAACTCTAAAAATCTCATGGGGGATCTGATCAATAATTTCTGATGTGTTACAGGAAGTTGGAAACCCCTAATGTCTTACCAGTTTTCATAAAAAAAGCTTTAGCATATTTGCCACTTAAGCTGAAATGTTTATTTGAAGACTTATTTTATATCAATTTGAATTTGGTTCACTTTTTTTTAACAAAATGGTGTGAAAATGGTTTGGTATATGTGTTGATAGTGACATACATTTAATCAATGTGTGGACATAACTTGAACAACAACTCAGTTCAGTGTTTCGGTGTCACCTGTGGGATGTAGTACGGTGCAGCCTGTGGGGAGGGGAAAGGCATGGGCGCCATGGTCATCATGATTGGTTGGTTAGTGGGGTACACGGCCGCTGTGGGGGTCTGAGAGCCGGGTCGTATGGAGGGCGTGTTGGTGGGGATGTTGGGCCTCGCGGTCTGCATCTGAGTCCTCTGGAAAAACTGGAGGCAACAAATGAGAAAAAACAGAGCGTCTCATTTCAGCATGATGCAACGTGTTACCAAAAACACAAACAAGGGCAGCTTCTCAGACGTCTTCACCGTTTGGCCTACACGTTTCAGTCAGAGAGACAGGCCTGGTTGGGAAGAAATCTGCCATCACTGTTGAAGGCCGTTGCATTAAAGTGACTTGGAGGGATGAAAGGCAGAATGATTTTACAGGCTGACATACACACTCTTATATTTCTGTCAAACGCCTCTATAATCAACACATAATCCCCTCCATTTAATAAACGCCTGTAAAGTTTTATGTTATAATTGGCAAACAACAACAAAAACCAGATGGATGACATGAACAAAAACAGAGGGCACCACTCTCACTTTGGACACATTTCTTCCTACAATCATCTAATCAACCTACCTGACGCTAAAAGCAGGATTAAGAATTTCACACGGAGATGAAAGAAAAGCAGAGCGCACAGCAGTGATCGGTGCATTACTGAGTGACATCTGTCTCCACTCTTCCTCACATTCACAATGCAGCATGTGTTCGTCATTAACACCTTCACAAGGTTCCCATTATGAAGGCTTCAGGAAGACATGAAAACAAACAGCTGGAGGGATGTAATCATTTTAAATTAGGTTCGAAAGGCTCAGTACCTGAAGGCCTGACAACTTCTAGTCCAGAGCTCTTTGTGCTGTCTTGACATGAATAGAAGGAAACATCACGCTAACGATCAGGTTACCGTCACAAAACTTTTACACAAGTGAATCCTTTTTTTTTTTTTTTTTAATGAGGTTCCAGGAAAATCTGTTTAACCTGTTTTTTTTCATATTGTGGTTTTAACCCTCTGATTATGCTTTATTTTAACTCTCAGAGCTAACACTACAAAGGCTAATGTTAATGCTACCCTGCAAAAAACTGAAATCTTATCAAGTGTTTTTGTTTTATTTTCAGTAGTAAATGCCTTTTTATAATTAATATGAGCCACATTCACCTGACCGGTCCAGAAAAAAAGTATTATTTCAAGTTATTTAAAGACAAAAATGAGGTCTGAAATAGAGCTGTAACGATTCCTCGAATGATTCGAGGTACTCGATTACAAAAAATACTTGAGTAATTTTCTCCGCCTCGAGGAATCGTTTAATGTTTAAAAAGATCAAAGAGTGGTATTTCAAATAGAGCTGAGGCCATATTAAGAGAGTTTTCAGACCCCTCAAGCTACCTCTTATACAAAATAGCAACTAGCAACAAATCTAGCTTCTTTTCTGGAGTTTGGAGACTAATGGGTCATTCTAGGAAACAGTGCCATTTGGGTCCGCAACATTTGATGAGATGTACAAGGCACAAAAAATGTGTCAAAGTGTGTTTACAAGTTTTGGAGCTACCAAAGCAAGTGCTCTTATTGACATGCTGTATCAGAAAATTCTATTTCTTAAAGAGAAAAATTTTCAATTGAAAAAAAACTGCTCTTTAACTAAACAAAAATGTATTTTATCCGATTACTTGGTTGATCAATGGGATTTTCAGTAGAATACTCAAATACTAAAATATTCGATAGCTGCAGCCCTAGTCTGAAATGGTTGTTAGAAGTTAAAAAATCTACCAATGAAACAAGAGAAAAGTTACTTGTATCAGTTACTTGTTAAATGTGGCTCATATCAAGTGTAGTAAGACAACTTTTACTTCAAATAAGACAAAAACACTTGATGAGATTTCATTTTTTTTGCAGTAAAAATGACCCAGATTTTTGTTATCTCCTCAAAACAAGTTTAATTTGCAAAAGCAGTCCTTTCGACATCAGTACCTCAACAAAAATGACAAAAAAAGTAATTTTTAGGGTTTAATTTTAGCTACTTAAAGTTTTGTTTTAACTGATTTTGAATAGCTCTGAGCTAATGTGTGTTTGTTTTCACTGTTTTGTTCAAAGTTTGTGTGAATTAGCACAACTAGTTTCTGGAATTATACACTATAGCCCTCTTCAATGTTCTGTTTTTTTAATAAAAGGGGCAAAACTGCAGAATTGTGATGATTTTACTCATATTCCATCCTAAAATATGTCAATCCATACTGCAGCATGTAAACTAAATGTCAGAGCAACATTTTTTTAACCATTTCTTATAAAATGAGGCTCAAAAGCCTGATTTCTCTCAGTTTTCGGGTCCTTATTGTGTAAAGAAAACATAAAGAAAAGTGTTTGGTCTGGTGTTTTCTCTTCCTATCTTTTTATATCTGTTCTATGTAAGATAACTTTTCATTGTCATTCATTTCTACATGAATGGTTACATCATTTTTACTATAGTTGGAAAAGCTACAAAAGAAATAGGAGCCTCTGTTATGAGCACACAGTCTCAACTGACTGCAGACTTTCAAACCTGTAACCTCAAAGAGGAACAGTCAGAGTGAAAATGTCTGTTTTTTTTTTTTTTTCTAATTTCCTATCTTAAAGCTCTTTATCTGCATTATTTTGGCCAGTCTGCCTCCAGACTCCACAGCTGTAAAAATATAAACTCCTGGGACAGCGAAATGTCTTCAATACATTTTTTTATGTGCCTGAGCTGTGAGACGAACCTTAAGGTCGTGTCGAGTATGAGCATAGACTTTTTCCTCAAGCATCAGAAAAGAAACTTAAAATATCCTCCTGGTGGCTGCAGGGATTTCTGCACAGCATATGTCACCGGGGGTTAGGTTTTGTATTAGACAGAGGCCTGCAGAAAGACCACTACCAACAGCTGTGACCGACTTTCGAACAACCTGGAGGACTCACGCTGGGAATACCCCACCACAGCCTCAGCGTGCTCCGGTGAAGGAGAGCAGGATAAACAATGCTGTAAAAGTGTCTAAAAATACCCAGAGGGGAAATCACCTTTAACATAATAAATCTGGTTCAATGGCTTTATTGTAAACAGCCGTGTGGAAATCTGGGAAACAACCAGGAAACTGTTTCATTACCAGCTAAAGTCCCCGTAAAAATGCCGGCAAAGCAAGAAACACGAGCCGACAGACAAAACACGTCTACTTAAGAGTGCTTAGACATCGAAACAAAACAGATAGCGAGTTCTGAAACCCCACTTACATCCATCTGAAATCTTAAAGAGACATTACACAATTCTAGTAGTAACAGAAAATTTCCTATCACATCACTGAAAGAGGAAATAAAAACATTTATCTGAGGAGAGAAATACTGTCTCTTTTATTCCACATGCAGCTAATCATTACATCATGCAGGCTTGGTGAAAGATGATGAATGAATGAAAAACTATGAGATTAAGAACTAAAAAGTCCAGTAATGATCCAAAACTAAGGGATAAAATGATGATAAGCGAGCTCTACGCAGAGCAAAATGAAGATGTGAGAGGAAAAGTGCAGGATGATACATTTCAGGAGGGACGGGATCATTTAAGGACGACCCCCATCATGCCATGCAGGTCTGCAGAAAGGTTAATGTTACCTGGATGGGCCTGAATCCTCCCTTGAGTTTGAAAGCAGGAAAGAGAGAAAAGCTGATGGGAGACTGTAGTGGTGATACTGAAGCTTCAGTACAATCACAGGAAAACATTCAGCGAGACACATCGAGGTAAGGAAATGACCAGATATCACATCTAAATGGTTTCATGGGCTCTGATTGGTCAAAATTACTCATACAATGAAAAGGCATAGATCATTTGGGGAGTTTGCAGCAGTGTAGCTTAAAAACAGTAGTCAAAATTTGAGCTAATTATGGTCCATAACGATATCAAGGATATCACAATACCAAGTTCCTTAAAAGTATGAAGCTCATTTAGTGTAAGACAAGACCTCCATGCAGTATCTATATTTGATTGAAACTAGTGCAAAGACCACAAGGCTAACCTTAGCTGAGCTACCACACTCCTGTGATGGTTAAAGGTCCCATATTATGCAAAATTCACTCTATTAAGTCTTTTAGTGAAATTTGTGGGTCTTTGGCTTACCTCCCAGCCTACAAAATGTGATATTTAATGATAACACCTGTACTTAGTAGTGCTTGTGAATGTAAAATCCTGACCTAAAACAAGGTGTTTGGATTTTGGGGATTTGCCGACGTCAATGATTCCCTTTTTTGACCAATCAGGAGCAAGGCTGACCTGATTGGTCCACCGGAGCAGATACCCCCAAACCTCATCCCCGCCCACTTCTCTCCCCGCTGCAGGAGAGAGGAGTGTGGCTGTTTTTGGCTGTAAACAGCCACATAGTTCCATGCACAAGCTTCCCATCTCGGAAGAAGACAAGACCAAGTGGCTAGAGCTCATTTATCAAGGAAATGTGCCAGCTACACTCAGTAAAACTGTGCATGTGTGTGCTAGTCACTTCACGGCCGACTGCTTTTCCAACTTTGGACAGTACAACAGAGGGCTAGCCAATAGACTGGTCCTGAATCCAGGCGCATTACCAACCATCCACCAACAAACCTGGGACCCTGGAAATGTGAGTATTTTAAATGCTGTGTGCTGTGGAGCAGATGTAAGAGCTTTTCCTCAGTGTCCCCCTGTCTCTGTGTTAGCTTCAGGATGCTAACTTTAGCTGCAGTTAGCCTGTTGTTTTAGCCTGTAATGTTACGGTAAACAAGCTTCGCTGTTTTCTAAACATTGTGGACTCTGAGCTCGTGGCGCCACTCTCAGTGACATGGAAGAGCGGGGCAGTATCAGCGGTGGCTCATTTACATATGAAGGTCACGCCCACTAAATCAGACCGTTCTGTACAGAGGGACTATGAGAGCCTGGAAACAATGCTGCTGTGCTTGATTTATTGGCTTTTTGGACCAAAACATGTTACTAACATTTCATGAAGACATCAATGATCCATATTAAACTGCAGAAAAGGAGCAGAATATGGGACCTTTAAGACAAGTGATTATACGCTACTTTGAACACACACAATCTGATAACAACTTTATCTTCATTTCTAGATTCGTAAAAAAAAGACAAATCTCGGAGGTCACCTGTCATCTGTGCTTGTTTACACCAGGGTAGTAGAGTATTATAGCAACATTAAAGGGCAGCTGCACTGGATCGGTATCGGTGGGAAAGGGGCTGATCCATGGTGCCAATCCAGGCAACCAGGTCTATGCCTTTTTTTTCTGGCATCCTTGGCTCTTGCATACTTGAAATGCTCCCTCGCATTTCTTTGTTTTTTGCTGCATTACCAGTCTACAGGGTATAAAAGTTTACAGTTGAATAGTAATTTCTGTACATTCTGAAGCTTTGTTTTGCTGGTTAATATGTAAATATTTTACAGTTTAAATAAATATTAACTTCAGTAATTCCATATACTAGTTTTTTTGCCTTATACCCCAAACATTACCAGTCTTATCCCACAGTAGAGCATGCAGGTTATTAAACAACACTGGTATTGGATCGGTATGGGTCGATACCCAAAGCCCAGGTATCGGTATTGGATTCAGAAAAGTTGGGGCATACAATGATAAAGTTATCAACATTTGTCTTTCAGGGAGAGAACATTTAGTTGTTTTAGTTGTTGTGCTGACTGAATGGGAGATCTTGAGCATCAAAGCCGGCTTCAAGTCGTACATTTGCATAACTTTTCAACATAAGAGTCTGCCTGGTTCAAATCCAATCATTCACCAAACTTCTTCAGCAGACAAAGGAAGAGATGTGCACAAAGTCAAGAGGGGTTTACTCTTAACCACGTCAGGTATCTATGACACCACACACCACGCCCTGAAAGGATTTGGTCGTACAAAGCCGTTTCTTTCAGTGGTACCAGCTGCTTCAGACAGTATGTACGGAGTAAGTAATATCAGGACACTTCTTATCACACAGTTACATCAGCACTCGACTGACTGGTACTACTTGCACAAGTACCAAAGATACCCATGAGCACATAAGTCTCTTGTACAAACACACACTGTACTTCCAGAGGTATTTACTTTCTCAAATTATGCAACAGCCTGTGTGCCAGGCTTCCTCTTGCTTTGCCAGGTTGGCATTTTCCAGCCCCAGCGGGACTTGGCTGTCAATTCGACAATGACTTAGCAACAGACACGATGTTGAGGGTCACAGAGACCCTTTTATCTGCCGGGGCTGAGAGGTGTCACTTCACTGTTCTGGCAGAGTGGTGGTCCTGAGACACACAGCTTTTATTAGAGACACTGTGTGCTCACTGAGCCGATGTGTGCTGCTGGTTTTGCTTTTAGTGTACGGTGAAGAAGTGAGGTAGTGACACACGGGGAACTCTGGCTGATGGGGGCGTACTGGATGTTGTTCCTGACATGAAACACCACATATTTTCTGAATTTTACTTTTCCCTTACATGTTACTGAAGTGTTTTGCTCAGATTTGAACACCAGAGAAAATCAATTCTACCAAAACTTGAAAAACCTCCTGCTTCGCTAATGGGATGATAAGACGAAAACTCTGTGGAGGTGGGCTTCTCTTTTTAGGAGATGCAAAGAAAATACAACTTAATGATGGGCAACAATGATGAAGAACGTTTATTTAATTCATCCTATCTTTGATATACTTTTCCAATTCTGTTAAATAGTTGAAAATCTGAAGCAAACTAACTCTGCCTGTTCGCGTATGACTCAACTTTATCCTTATGTGACACTACTCATGGCAAAACCAGTGTGAGACTCGGATTAATCGAGCTATTTACTCGATGAACATCACTCTGAAGAATGGAACAACTGTTATTTGTTGAACAGTAACTCTGATTTCCACATGTTTTAACCTTCAGGATCAAAAACACACAAAACAGCCTGTTACACCGATCGAGAGCGGAAAACAACAAAATAAAGCTGATCCTTGTTTTAGACAGACTTATGTTTTAACCAAATGAATTAATGTTCTATCTCTTCGCAGCCTTTGCTGTGCATCAAGTGTGTTTCAGGAGGACAATGGCTGTTTTCTTTATCTGCATAAAAGGCCTCTGTTCTGCTTCATCTGCTTCCCAACTCCACTTCCGTGGTGGCACAAGAGATCCCAGCGCCAGTTGTGACAGCCAGATCAGGCACTTGTGTGTGTGTGTGTGTTTGTGCACACACTAATGTCTGCAACCACACTTTCACACAGTGCTATTAATAGCTTATTAAAAATTTGTTGACACAGAAGTCTCTAGAAGGTGAGGATGTTCGACAACAAGTCACACGAGGTGAATCTTGGAGAACATTTTCGGGTTTTGAAAGAGGACACCTCCACGAGTCATCACAGCGTCAATTGGGTAACAGAGGACTCACAGGAAGTCACGTGATTGGCTGAATTTCCAGACTGCAGTGTCCACGAGGTAATACACAAACAGCATCATAAATCCAGCGCTGCCAGACATGAAGACATTAAGATGCCCTTCATAGTCTGGTGTCAACTGCTCTACAGGAACCAGACTGTAATTAAGACAAGTGAGGGGAGTGATCTTTACACACACTGAAGCCAGTGACACACTCATTCCCAAGCTTCTGTGTGTGACCACTTTCCCCCATCACTGTGTCTGAGTCATTTATTACTAAAAATCTACGAGTACTTCTCAACTACCTGGAATATAAGCACACCAGTTTAGACGATGCAATCTGTTTTGGGAGACGTAAAAGTGAGGAAAAGTTTAAACTGTCCTCCTGTCAGACAGTTTCACTTTCATTCAGGAAAGCTGACAACATGTTGGTGCAGTGCAGCTGTGCAGCTTTAACTACCATCTGTTTTTTACCATCACATACAGGAAAAAGCTAACTTTTAAAAAGGAAGTTTAGTATGGCGACGCTTGATGTGAAGCTGTCGTCCTGGATAGTGAGTTGCCCAAGTTTGATTTAAACCAGTGGCCTTAAGTGTAGGGATGGGTACCTTTCACATTTGAAACAATGCGTAACCGATGCCTGATACCTGGCAGTCGGTATTGGTACTCAAAGGTAACAATTTTTTTTTTCTTGTGTTAATGTGGTAAAAAATATCATTTTTTCAAATAATAAAGAGTATTTTTTTCAATGTAACATATTTATTCTTCAATATATAACCTTATAATGCTGTGTTCATGTCCAGCATGGCAAATTGCCAACTCTCCCACTCCTTCACAGTCACAAGGCTGCAATTAGGTACCTGAACATGGTACCTTTTGATTTTTCGTGAATCTGTACTAAGGCTGAACGATTTTGGAAAATAATCTAATTGCGATTTTTTTAGACCAATATTGGGATTGCGATTTAGCATAAGATTTTTTTGGGGGGGACGTTTATCTTCTGCACTGTTCATTTAACACAAGTTTTAAGTCATTTTATAGTATGACTAACCAACAAAAGATACTGTTAGCATTTAAACAAGTTTTTTTTGCATTTCTTAATTGAAAAAGAAATAGGGACACTGTGAAATTTTACTGACTTTCAGATGTCAGTAAGAGTAACAAACCATATAGAAAAAAGTGACCAAGGGGTACGGCTCTACGATCTACTGGATGGATCTTTTGTAGCCCACAGGGTTTTTTTGTGCCAAAAAAACCCAGCATTTTGAATAAGTACAAGTTACTATACTCCCTCCAGGTCCGTGTACACAAAACTTTTTTTTTTTTTTTTTTCTAATTCCAGCCTTTGCAATTTGAAAATTGCGTTCTATTGCGATGTCGGTTTGAAATCGATTCATTGTTCGGCCCTAATCGGTACCCAATACTTTTGACAGAATTTGGTCGGTACCTATAAAAGTTTCTAATTCAGTACCCATCTCTACTTAAGTGATACTTCTTTGACATCCATAAACCTCTTTATTTATAATCGGCTCTGCTTACGTCACTGTACGAACTGAATCTCATTATTTGTAAGTTTAAAACGCTGACAGACTGCCCCACCGCTCTACTATTGTTATATCTTTCCCTAAGTCACCGCTGTTTTATTTTACAAACATCACCTTTTAACCTAAGCTTGCACATTTCTTACATTTTAGCTGAAATAAGTTAAGTTAATGTTGTATTTCGTTTCTCATTTCACAACCAGTAGGGATTTTAATTCAAACCTTGGTGTATATGTCTCTTAGAATCCTACTTATTTGTGGTGCTTATTTATATATTTTAATTTTCTACTGGCTCTGACAATTGCTGCCGCAATCCAATAATTTCCCAGTTTGGGATCAATAAAGTCATTCTATTCTTTTCTATTGTGTTGTTTTGTATTCTCATCTCTTCCGACAAAGGTAAAAAAAAGGTAAAAACCCACTTTTTTAAGAAAGCACACACCAAATCTTAGGGTAGATACGTTTTCAAAATGTCATTATGGATATCTTAAGATCAACTTATATTTGTAATGTCTATTTTCGTAAACAAAAACCGACAGGCTGCATTTTCTTAGGTTAAATGTAATGAAGTTCAAGGTTTTCTCATCAAATAGCGTATTAAATCTAACCATAAATATCTAACTTAATTAAAGCCATGAGGACATCCTGAACAAAAAGATGGCTCCTTGTTCTTCTCAGAGCTCAAACCCAGAACACCCACAAACCTCATTTTATCTCACTCTAATAAAGACGGTTAAATACCAATTAAATTCTTAAAAATAACTAAGATCAAGCTCACCACAGAAAAGAACAAGAACACACTCATCAGAAACAGCTCTGTGCACTCAGCTGGGTATCTCAAATAAAAAACAGCACGCACAGAAAACTCTCTGGATAATTAAAAACTCTTTAACTGTTTCGGAGGAACAAGAAGGCTTTCAAACCCGAGACTTTTCTAAGGGGCAGCAGACGCCCCGCTAACAGCTCATCTGTCAGCAGGTACCAACACACTGCTTTGATGATGATGACGCGAGAGAGAAAGGGAGCAGGAGGGACGTTCAGCGGGGGTAAATTACCTGATGGTGGGTTGGTCGAGGGCCCGTAGCAAACTGGTGGGGGAGGGAGGAAGAGGTCCAGCAAGGAGATTTGAAGCAGTGATGGCAAAGCAGGGGAGAAGAAAGAGCAGAAGAGAAACACAGAGATACGATGAGCGATGAAGGCAGGTGCTTGAAAAATCACTGAACAAAACCACAGAGCAACAAAGCTTTCAAAGACACACGGCACACGATGCAGATACTTGACTATAAGATGTGTTTACTAAGATCTAGATACAAACAGTATGATGGACAGACTGAGGTATATATAAAGAGACATTACAGCGCTCTACGGTGAAATCCAGGACATGAAAACATATATGAAGAGAAGCATTCAGAGCTGCAATTAAAAACCATTCGAAGCATCTCGAGTGGCAAACCCTGCCACTGCAGCCACACAGTGTAAAACATGACTGCAGAGTGTGAGAGTGTGTGTATGTGTGTATATGTGTGTGTGTTTGTTCATTGACCTAGGTCTGGAGAGGGCGTCTCTACAAAGGGGGGCTGGGCAGAAGCCAGGCCAGATTAATAAGTAATGCTCACGAGCTGAGTGTGTGGAGAGACGGCTGCTTAAGTAAACATCAGAACGGGAGATTTTTGAAAGACTTGTCACAGTGAAAGGAGCCTCTCTGTGGCTTTTTGAGGAGGCCGGTCAAATGGATCAGGAGTTTATTAATGGAATTACTAAGATGTGTGTTACTGGAAATTTAATTTGGCGCCTTTGTTACCAACCTCATTATAGAAAGTGTTTTATTAAATTTATCAAATTAAAGGAAGAGTTGCAGATTTTCCAGTTGTTGCTGCTTACTTTTTAAAATTAAACTCCAGACTTTTTAGAGGCTATTTGGTTGCAGTAATCTACAAATGCCCTATAAAACAGATCTAAAGTAACATTAGTAAATAAACCACAGTCTGCTGCTCCAGCTTTTTCTGACTCTCACGCCGTGCAGATGTGTAGCTCTTTCTAGTATTGTTTAGGGATGGGCAATCATTTTTGAATATAATCGAACAGTTATTGACATTAAAAATCGAATAGTTTATGTGAGAATTGCTTTGTCCTGTTTGTGGCAGATCGCTGTTTTATGCAGGATGCCAGAGCTGTTTTGCGTCAATTTCACAAAAAAACAGGTGGAGCAGGACAGGAAGTTGTGTATGGAAACCATCTTAAATGCCCAGTGACTTTCAAATTAAAACAATCTGTGTCCAAACCAGATAGTATTTAACTTGAAAAAAAATGGACAGGTTGCAGGATTTACAGCCAAAACAAGAACAAGGAGTCATTCAATAATGGATTGGGAAGTGTGGGAACGATATCCGATATCAGAAAAACAAACAAGCATCGGATTATATCGGAATGCATCTAAAATCTCCGATATAAGCAGTCAATTCCAGACTCCACTCCTGCTGTTTTTATTTGATTTATTTAGGTTATTTTATGGCTCTTCTAATTTATTCTTTATTTTATTCAATTACTAGTATATTCTTATGTTTAATGTTAAAATTTCTCTTACCCATTGGTTGATAATAAATGGGTCTACTGTTGCTGACTACTGTTCTTTGTTTGAATAATATCTCTTAGCCTTATTTAGTGGTGTTTTTGTGTGAAAGTAATGCGCTGAAAATTCTCTAAGTAAAGCATGAATGCAGACCGATATCAGATTTTTTCTGTGGGAGTCCGTTTATTTGTGTTTTTGGTCAAGTAAAATATGGCCCCGTCTGAGTGCAGAGGAAACCTGCATAGGAGCAGGGAGGGGGTGTTTGGTGCGAGCGCTCTGGGCTTCTGCTGCACAAAATCACTGCTGTAGGGGTAATTTCTGCCCTAAACCTTGTGATAGGACCCAATTTGCTCCATCCCAGTATCACTTTAAGGCTTGAACTTGAGAAGGGGGATCTTTCCTATTTTTCATCAATCAAAAGCCCTTTGCACACCAGATACGTATTTTTCACGCAAGTATTTTGCACATTACTTATTTTTTCACACCTTCAGTTTTTTTAATGCAGGCTTTCACACCAGCAGCGTTCTTTCACTGAGCTAAATTGGGGCTTTTATTTTTTTTGGACCGAGGTTGATTTTTCCAAAGTTCCGCTTGTGACGAGAACACATCACAAAAAAAAACGCTTGTTGTTAACAAGCCACATACCAAAACATTCAATATTGATTGTGTTTGTGTCCCAGCACCTGGTTCCTTATGACGAAAGACATAAAAACTACAAAGACATGGCTTAGAGGCGAATAGCTGCGGAGATTGAAAATGACACCTCAAAATTTTTGCAATTTTGTGTTGTTGGTGTACAAAGGGCTAAAGTCTTTATCAATTAGGTCTTTTAAATAAAGGTGTCCCAGTCCGATATTGATATCGGATATCGGTCCGATATCAGCAAAAAAACATATATCGGTATCGTATCGGAATGCATCTAAACTCTCCGATATAAGCACTCCCATATAAGCTGTTTCTGTTACCCATTGGTTAATAATAAATGGGTCAGTTTTTCCTCATACTTACTGTTGCTGACTACTGTTCTTTGTTTGAATAATATCACTTTATCAAGCCTTTTCTAACATGACAGACATACTACAAAATAAGTAATAAAAGTATGCATGTTTAATGCTGATATCGTATCGGATTAATATCGATATCGGCCAATACTTAATGCTGCAGTATCGGTATCGTATCGGAAGTAAAAATGTAATATCGGGACATCCCTACTTTTAAAGTTGTTGAAAATTGTAAAGCTGAGAAATGTCACTCCAGAAATTGTTCCTTAAAGTGGACATTACTGTAACACTACCCTGTACGCTATGTAGCTCATTACTTTAGAGGACAAATCGTTTGTAACTGAACTCACCTGTTGACTTTTTATGAGCTGTGACATGTGTTATGTTTTAAAACCAATAGGAAGTCCAGTCTAGCTACAGTCGACGGATAGTGTAAAAGAAAACAGCTTTACCTTCACTGCACTTTCCAACAATCTTTAAGTAATAACGTCCCTCATTAAGTTAATGTGTCTGGAGCTCTGTGTGGCTTCTAAACTCCAAAATGCTTCATCTCGCAGAGGAATTCATGTTTTCAACAACACTTACAGGGAAACAAAAACTGATCAAGTGAATGTGTGTGAAGGAATACACGCTGTGAGGAAAAAAGCAAAGAAAAACTCACCGGGCGACTTTGTGGCTGTGCATTCATTGGCTGTGTCTGTGGAGAATACACTAAAGGGGCGGAGCCAGCATTTTGTCCAGGGTTGTATGGAGACTGAAGAAGAAGAAAGAGAAAAAGGGGAGAGACATCAGTCATTAATTACTTTAAAACATAACATTAACTCAGCAGATATCTTCCTCTGGATGTTGCTAGGGGAAATATTTTGCTCTGTGCAAAGATAATTGGTGCCCTCAAGGACATGAAATCCTGTACGTCTTTATTCTTCATCTCCTGAGCAGTGGAGCTTCACAGAGGTGGGTTTAAGCAGATCTGCTTACTCTGCTTCCAGCTGCTGCTGGTTGGGTTGTGATAATTTAAGTTGGAGCTGGCTGACGGAGCTATCTATAGAAGGCTTGTGAGAGACGAGAGCTGCTTCAGGGTAAGGCAGCGGGCCAGCGGGCTGTAACGGTGAGGAGGAAGAACCAGATTCCTCGTGAGCAGAGTCACATACTTTCAGAGAGGCTGAGTCACTTGGAAACATGATTCTGACGGAGAGCGGCGAGGCGAGCCCGGATGACAGCATCACAACAGAAGAGTCTGTCTGACAGAGAAGTCGTCTTCACGATTGAGAGATTTTCAAGATTCAGATCCTGGGATGCATTTATTTAGCTTTTATTCTAATAAATGTGTACAAGCAGCTTCAGTCAAAGGGAGATAACACATGAGTGAATGTTTATTTACATCATGCTCTGCTCTCTGTTTGTCAGCGGGATTACATAAAAAGTACTGGCCTGATTTTCATGAAACTTCCTGCGAGGGTGAAACATAGGTCGAGCAGTAACATGTTCTTTTTGACCAGATCTGGGCTCGACTCCAAAACAAGCACCGCTATCGCACTATATTCATGACCCAGTTAAAAAATGTCACTCCTGTAGCTGAAAACTGCTTTTTATAACAAGCTACAACATTCATTCAAGCTAAGGCTACAGTATTTGTACATTTTAACATGAGCTTAAAGTTTTTCATGAATGTTTGATGATAAAGACGCAAGAAATCCTCAAAAATGACTTTGCTGAAAGACAACTCTAGCTTCCTTTTTTCTGATATGATCAAAGCAGAGCTCTGTCTGATTAAAGAAGGACTATGATTAAAGACAAATGCAGATCTCTCTGTTCTTAGTTTCCCTTCTTCTCTTTGCCATATCCTTCCATCACATGCACAGATCTCACAGCCTTAACTGACAGAGAAATAAGCGCCTGTGATTGATTCCTACCAAGTACTTTAACCCTTCCCAAACCCCAACTGTTGTACGGAGTAATTAATCAAATACTATCCAAATCCTGAGTGTGATCACCAAGCTTCTCTTAGTGTACTGGGTTTTACGCCCGCATCCTCTTTTAATGTAATTATTCCCCACTTAAACGGTTTAAACAGAGCTCTTCCTGTGCACTCCAGCCTCACCGTGGCTGAAGAAAAGCTTGAAAATGTTAAATAGTGAAGTAGATGGCGCAATTATCTTAAGGGCATGACTCTTACCAAGTCTTGCATTTGTTTTAGAAGTAAATGAATGAAAACAGACCTTCTTTAAACTTTACTTTTCTACTTTTCAACCTCACCAATCAGAGCTAACGTAACCTCACTCTTCATTTTATTGATAGACTCTCGAGTTTGAACAGACCACTGCAGAATAACTGCTGACTGTGGGTTGGAATGAACATTAGCACAAACAGTTTCACAAGTCCTTTTTCTTATAGGCAGTCCAGCTCCATTGTCTACCATTAACACAAAATTAATCCAAGAAAAGGACAGATCTTGCTTCCCACTACAAAGCTTTGCTGGTGTCTTGTGGTCTTAGGAACTTTCACTCTACGTGCTTTAAATGGGTTTATCTTCTCCCATAAAAGTCTGACCAAACCATGAATGAGTAGCCACGTATACATGGACCCAAATATTCCGCTTGCATTCGGTTTGTTTGCTCAAACGGAAAGAATTTAACCTTTGTTTATACCTCATTCCAAAAGAAAAGTGTCAATCCAAATGGAAATTTAATCGGTTTCACAAAGGTGGAATATTCCTTTCCCCAAACCGATTGAGGTATCATGTATCCACTCAAACGGAAAGTTGTCAGGGTACGTTCTTTCACACATGCTCAGATATGACGTAAGGTGCAACTAGAGACGTCCCTCAACTTTAAAAATGGCGGCGAGCCGTCAGCACTGGACTGCTGCGGAAAGTTTGTTTTTGATCCAAACTTTGAAAGAAATGGACATAATATCAAGACTGGACGGACGACAAACTCGCAATACAAAGTATTGAAACACCGTGATAAACAAACTGTCGTCCTCCAGCTTTGATAGATCGCGTGATGTTTACGCTTTTCTGCGCATGCCCCATTGACTATTCTGTTTGATTACAGCGGCGCATGTAGACCAGAGATTGATTTCCATGTATACTATTGTTTTCGGAAAAGTCATTCGGAAAGATTCCATTCGGAAAGACGGAAAACTCCTCATGTAAACGTGGCTAGTGATTCTATAATTAGGGGAACATTTCAGGTATACAAATCTTTTTAAAAAGTTCTTTTTTGTTTCATGTTCTATTTGATTACAAATGATACACCTGTAGTGCACTTAATTCAGTAGTTGAAGAGTTTAAGTGCTAATGAATTTTTAATTATTTAAGTAACATCAGGACAAACCTGTCTCTACAACGTTAAATTTTGTGATGGGTAACATGGTTGACATTTTCTCAATTTTTTGGCTCTTGTGCTAACTGCAGACCTTGAACATGGCACCACCTGATCTCCATCACCTTATATTTCTGTGCATTTTCTTTACAGTTTGTTTTTTCTTAACATTTATAGTGAAAATGTTGGTAACACAGTTGACATACAATTAAAGTGGCCATGTACTGACAATCATTCTGATTAAATATTGATGAGGAGGAGCTGAAAAATGCCACACTTTCTTCATGGTTCCCACCAAAAAGGATGTGACTTTAATTGATTTAAGTCATGTGACTTTGGAGTAAACCATTGCTGATTTATTGGCCCTTTTTCAATGGGTGACACAGTTGATGCTGATTTCTTAGACACACTTAAAATGAATTATTTTATCCATATAAATTATTAAATAGTTTTTAAAACACCTTTGTCATATTTTAACGATTATTTCAAACGAATAATGCTCACCAACATGTATTCTAGTGTTGGTTTTGAAGAGCAAACTTGACATTTGAGACATCGGACAGCACAGAAACTGCAAATTCCAACACATGATTTGCATTTTCAGCTAAATAAATAATGGAATCTGTTCACTTTCTGTGTTAATAAAAGTGAAATATCACTCAAATGACCCACTGTAAAGTTGGTCATTGCTTGAAATTGATACTTAGTAAAATTGATAAGCATATCCCATGGACATGAAATGTACCCCTAATTATAGAATCACTCGAATACAGAGAACTATTATTATTATTACAAGAGGCAAATCTGCACAAGTGAGACTATTTCAAGATCACTTAAGAACTTTGAATTTAATATTCGGTCAAACTCATCTCCTTTTACAGTTTGTATTCTTTCGGGTGCTCTACATTCATTCACTTCTCTTAATGCCACAGTCACATACATATTAGTGTACGTCCTTAGACGGATCTATAACCTTGCTGGGATATACCGTTAAGCTCCATTTTGCCAGATGCATGCTGGGAAATACCCCCTCTTGACCCGCATTAGGATTAACCAAACACGATACAATGTACAGCAGGGTCGAGTGGGTTAGGGTAACTGGTTTGTCCTCAGGCAACGGCACACAGCAAACAACAATAACTGTTCAAATCAAACATGAATCATCACAGTAGTTTCACTGGAACAATGACGTCATGCAAACATGTAGAAGGAAGAAACCAAAACGGGGACAAACAAAGATTTAAAAGATGTAAAAACTGATGTCAGAGTGTTAGGAAGAGACCCCTGAGTGAATGATTTCAACATTTTGCTTTAATGTGGGTTTTCATAAAAGCCAAGAAGAGAATTATGCTTAATCAACTTGGTTTTTGTCTTTTTTTTGGAAAAATAAAGATTTGGAATTTGCAAAACTAACAATAACTTGAAAGAAAGCTAAGTTTAAACCAGCTAAAGACATTAGCCATGTGTGTTTTGTCTTTACTGACTGAAATGCTCATGCTTATTTCTGAATGTTGCCCATAACAAAAGAGACAAAAAGCAAGCAGACAGATGGACAGGTCACACACGCAGATAGGTTGACGGCGGACACTGTGACAAACTCACCCCTCCGCCTGCCTCCCAGCCCTTAGGGTAGCGATATGGGGAAGCTGTGGGTACTGATACCTGAGAGAGCGCCGGGGAGTGGGCATGACCGGGCGGTGTGCCCGCCAAGCTAGGGTGTCCCTTTGTGATGTCGTGAGCAGTGTAAGGAGGGCCAGCATGCCTGGGTACCTGTATGACATGAAACACAGAGGTTAGACGGACACACAAACACAGTGTCTTCTGTCAGACTGCTGCACACTGACACACAGTCACACACTGGTGTAGGACACAGTGGTGGCAGGATTCCACAGGTCATTAGTCCTCCCTCCTGCTGGGAAATGTAAATTAAGCGCTCAAGCGGTCGGATTAGCCCCTGAATGTGTCTAGAGGTGAAGACCTGGCCTGTGCATGGGTGTCGAAGCCTGCTGGGGTTGGCTGAGACTGACTCTGGCCTCTTCTGCAGTCTGCTGTGCAAGGATGTCTGGGTCTCATATGGCAAAACTGGGTCAAGTAATCAAATTACAATCCTGCTCTGTGACAGATACAGCACACCTGGTACAATAGACAACTGAGTCATGCTAAACAGGAGTAAATAATGGCTGGGGTGGCATTTGGGTTATGCAGCAGCTGAGGGAGTAGCCAGCGTAGGGATGTGATTTGGATGGGCCTTGGCTGCAGCAGCTGTAGAGCTGGCACCAATACGAGTGCTGCTTGCTGCTGCAGAAGGCCTGACACAGCAGGGAGCAGGCAGACAGATACTGCAGGAGGCAGACACAAGCTCTTTCTATGCCAGTTTGAGGCGGGACTTTTACACCCCTGCAACGTCTCAGCTTCAGTGTCACTGAAGCGTAAGAGTGGGGCCAAGTAGGCCCACAACTGGGCCAGTACCAGAGATAGTTAGAGACGTAGTAGGGGCATGACAGCATTAGTGTAAAACAGTCGAGCTGGCAGGTTCGTGTGTGCATGTGTACTTCTGCAATAACTTGGTGTAAAAAGGCACGACGGGGCGCCAACATAAAGCCACTGCAGATTCTGAGCACAAAGAGGCAATAACACTGGAGCTTAAATATGAGACTGTTGCAGACTTATGATGTAAAAACAGATTACAAAAACAGCCTGGAGAGTGGAGCTCTTTTATTGTACGGCATAAATCTGAATGCCTCTGATTTAGCCTTGAATGCAGTTTGCTATGGAGCTACGATTTGAAACACGACAACAATCAAACTTTGTTAACTCAGTTTGTAGTTTAGTGCAAAGAAGGTGAGTGACTCTTCAGTGTTCCTCAGAGTCTGATGCTCAAAGGACACGGTCACACTGGCAAACCGTACCATGCTTAAAGTGATACTCCGGGATGGAACAAGTTGGGTTCTGTCATAAGGTTTAGGGCAGAAATTACCCCTACAGCAGTATTTTTGTGCAGCAGAAGCCCAGAGCACTCGCACCACCCCAAACACCCCCTCCCTGCTCCTCTGCCGGTTTCCTCTGCACTCAGACGGGACCATTTTTTACTTGACCAAAAACACAAATAAACGGACTCCTACCAAAAAACTCTGATATGGGTCTGCATTCACGCTTTATTAAGAGAATTTTTAGTGCGTTATTTTCACACAAAACACCGCTAAATAAGGCTCAAGTCCTGGCAAACTACCTGCATTTGTTTATATCTGGCACACCGCGCGCGGACTGATACACTTAGCGGCGAGCACCTCGTAGCCAGCTGTGGCTCTGCAGCGGAGGTAGCGCCGTTTTACGACACGATGAGAACTCAAGCCTTATTTAGCTGTGTTTTTGTGTGAAAGTAACGGCTGAAAATTCTCTAAATAAAGTGTGAATTCAGACTGATATCAGACTTTTTCGGTGGGAGTCCGTTTATTTGTGTTTTTGGTCAAGTAAAATATGTCCCCGTCTGAGTGCAGAGGAAACCGGCTGAAGAGCAGGGAGGGGATCTTTGGTGTGAGCGCTCTGGGCTTCTGCTGCACAAAAACACTGCTGTAGGGGTAATTTCTGCCCTAAACCTTGTGATAGGACCCAACTTGTTCCATCCCAGAGTATCACTTTAAGCATGCTTCAACCTTAAAGACCAGTTCGTTTGGCCAGTGTGACTGAAAGTATGCCGTGCTTGAGCACAATTCACTGCTTTGGGCTTTAGCACAGCACAATGAGCACAAACAGACATGAAGTATGATCCATGACCAATGATCACTGCGACCACTGCTCTTGTCAATCACTTTAAACAATAGTGGGGTGTTAAAAGGGCTGTGTCGCACCAAAACAACTTAAAATGAAGCAAAAAGTCTCTGGAGGTGTAGCAGCATTCTCTGTATCTCATTGTGCTAACTTTGATGAGATCATACTTCTTGTAAAAAGACGCTGCACCATGATGTAGTTGGGCCATGCCTGTTTGTAGGGATGGGTACCGAGTTAGGTACTTTTATAGGTACCAACCAAATTCTGTCAAAAGTACCGGGTACCGATTCACATAAAATCAAAAGGTACCATATTAAGGTACCTAAATGCATCCTTGTGACTGTGAGGGACTGGGAGATTTTCCATGCTGGACATAAGCAGCATTGCAAGGTTATATATTGAAGAATGAATATGTTTAACTGAAAAAAATATGTATTTTATTCTTCAATAAATTGATATTTTTTTACCACTATAACACAGAAAGTACCGAAAATTGGTACCGTTGAGTACCGGTACTGGGTATAGGTACCGTATCATTTCAAATGTGAAAGGTACCCATCCCTACCTGTTTGTGATATCTACCAACTCCAACCTCACCAATCAGAGCTAATGTAACTTCACTCATTTTATTGATAGACTCTCAAGTTTGAACAGACCACTGTAGAATAACTGCTGACTGTGGATTGGAATGGACATTATTACAGTTTAACCCGTGTTTAAACCTTTAGCTCAGGCTGTATCACTCTACTGTTTAGCTTTCTTCTGCTCTTCTGCCTTTACTTAAAATTAAATCTATGAAATGTTTTCTTCAAGAACAAGGACAGATCTTGCTTCTCTGGGGATGGGTACCTTTCCCATTTGAAATGATACGGTACCAATGCCCGGTACCTGGCAATCAGTACCGGTAATCAACAGTACCAAGTTTCGGTACTTTTTGTGTTAATGAGGTAAAAAAATATCTGTTTGTTTGATAATAATTTTTTTTTTTTTTTCAACTTAACATATTCATTTGTGAATATGTAATCTTGCAATGTTGTGTTTATGTCCAGCATGGCAAATTGCCTACTCTTTTACTCTCTCTGAGTCACAAGAATGTATTAAGGTACCTAAACATGGTACCTTTTGATTTTATGTGAATTGGTACCCGATACTTAAGACAGAATTTGGTTAGTACCTACAAAAGTACCTAACTTGGTACCCATCTCTATGCTTCTCCCTGCTAAACTTTGCCAGCCTGTATAAGACCATCAAAAAAACTTCAGGTTTATGTGCTGTAAGAATTTGTGTTCAATAAAAACTGAGAAATCGCATTCAGAAATATCAGATTTTGATATGAGTTTTCAAATCATGGATTATGAACAAACAAATATACAAAAGTGAGACTCTCGGGATTTATTATCAATCATTGTACAGCACTTTGATCGGCATTCAATGTGTACGAATGAATTTATTTGTATAAATAAAAAATGATTGATTGGTGTTCATGACAGACAGCAGCAACCAAAAAATACTAACTTTGGGTAAATCATCATGTGTGATGAAAAACAGATGTAACAACAGACTCGCATGATGTTAAGCATTAGCCAAAGCTAACACAAGTCACTCCTAATATTTTACAGTCATGCATGTGAAGCTTTCATTTTATTACGAATGAAATAAGTTGTAGTTGAGCTGCTGCTGATTGTAGCCAAGCTTGGGTCTTAGTTTGAATTCCTTAACTGTACTAAGCCAAGCCGTACAATGATAGAATTTAAATTATGTATTAGGTCTTTCAGTTTTAAGCGCAGAAAAATCAAAACACACGATGTAAAATCCAAACATATGTCTGGGTGATAGAAAGGGATAATGGTGTGTGTCTCTACTGAGAAGCAAAACAAAGCCTTTTTTCCTTCCTACACCTCCTGGTTGATAAAGCTTTAGCATTAGCTAGCATATCCAAATGATATTCCTTATTAACCTAGCAGCACTTCATACAGCCTCTATAGTACTGCTTCTCTCCATCTCCTCTGTGTGGCCCACTTCCCTCAGATGACCTGGGATAAAGCAACTAATCTAGCTGCTGTTGCCAGGGGAGGAGCCTGCGCTGCTTCAGGCGAGTGACTGATTCTGAGGACATACAGAGTGATGGGGTGGGGGAGGGGAGGAGAGCGGTGGCAGTATAGGAGCTGTACGTGAGGCGAGAGGAGGGGGGAGAGGATTGTAAAGACCCTCGCATTCACTCTGCTGAACCAGTGTTTCACGCTGTCTACACGGTTTCCAACGGTGTCATCATCGTTGCTTTAGAAGACGTCTCGGAGCAGGGGAATCTCAGAGATGATCCCTGTGCTGTTGTTTTTCTGGGGATGTACAATCTCACAGCTGAGCATCTTTGTCTCCAATTATACAAAGACTCGTCTTGTACAATGTGTAGATACTGAGTGCACCTCCACTTTTCAGGGATTTTATTATCACTGGGAGCATATTTGTGCTGTCACATAAACAAAGCAATGATTTTGTGTACTGCTATGCTTGTAAAAGCAGCAGACTTTAAAAATAAAAGCCCTACAAATAACCCCTCTAATGTGCACTTTAAAGTACAGGAAATACCTCAGAAGGAGCCTAAATTGTGTTTATCTGTCAGCTCAGTTCATTTTGTCTTAGCAAATCAATACGATGTACAGTGAATAAGAAAATCAATATATACTTTAAATCGGATTTCTGCAAGAAACAGTTTTTACAAGATGTGGAACAACAAATAAAGATATCCTTGTCTTTAATGGGAGGATTGTCGCTAATTGGGAGTCTTCAAAGGCCTTTAACAGACCCCTGCCCTCCAGGTTACTGCACATCCTGCTAATCAGAGTAGATCAGTGCAGCTCAGCAGACACAGTGCTCAACATGTATCGCTGCTCAGCCTGACGCCCACTTGCAACGGGTGCTGGTCATGTCAGGCCGGTATCCTCGGAGGAGAGGAGGGTGACATGTCTAGTTGGTTTTCGTCTCGGGGGGAAAAGCAGAAGGTGTGGCAGGTCACCGAGAACAAGACCATTATAAATGAAATTGAGTTCATCCAAGGACGGCACATGCATTATGTCTACCTGAAGCACCCTAACTCACATGACGGTGATGTGCCCCCCCGCAGGTTGACATAAAACAGCAGCAATCATGTGAGCGATGTGATGATGGATCTGGCACAGGAAATGTTAATTAACTCCTGAAGGAGAGAGTGAACGGCAGAGGTCGCCTGAGGTGATGCGATTCTCCAGCAGACCTCCTGTGGTCAGATTACTGCGGTATGTCATAACAAGCATGCTTTCTTCTCCTCACAGTCAAAAACCCTCAAATGCATGTTAACCGTGCCCATAAAGACTGTTCACTCTCTCAGAATACAGCATTTTTCAGAGCCAATAAAGCTAATTAGGAACACAGTGATATACTGTTACAATGTACAGAATTTAAAGAGGGGTGGGCGGATTCATAGCTCTACAAACCTTTACGACTCATTAGAGCTTTCCACTTTCACTCATCTGCCAGAGTTTTCTAGGAAAAGTTAATGGTGTTTACACCTTTAACAAAAGCAATAAATCACACCTTTAAGGTTTTGTTTTTTGGGCTTCCTTAAAAATGATCAAGAGGGAGAAGCATGAGTCTAATTTTCTTCAAAATAAATCAAACAAAAAATCTGCTAAAGCACTTTAGCATGAAGCCCATCATCCCAATCACAGAACTTGTGTTGGAAATACGAGCTGTAAGGAACTGCTAATTCAATAAAACTTTTTTTGACACGCAGTAAAGCGTTTCTTTGTCTACAGAGGCTGTTTAGATGTGGGCTAAGGTATGTGCCACCAGAAATTCAGTGGTTATGATGAATTTGAAATACCTAGTTTGACTGATGCGTTAAAAAACTGAGTATGAATAACATGATTACAAATTGAATTGCATATTTTAAAAGTGAATTTATTTGTTTTAAAACTGTATCTTTAATCGACTCAAACATTCAAGTGTATATTCCTAAAATTCAGTTCATACAGTACAGATTTAGGTTTTTAATTCATTTCAGTTCAGCCTAAAACACTTATGTCCCCGAGGACGAGTGATCTGGGATGATTCCAATCCAGTCTTATAATGCAATTTTTCAAACTCAGTAAAGTTATTCAAATTCAGTTTCTAGTGGCACATATCTCAAGCCATAGTGTATTGTTCTGAATATAAGACAATGTTTTTCCCCAAGAAATCCCCTTTGAAAAAGTGCAGTCATTTTATTTTGGGGCCTAGGCTTTGAATAGCAGCTTGTTTTCTACATATCTTGTGGTGGTTGTGACATTATTTTTCCTGACTCTCTATTCTCTATACGAAGTGCGCTTGTCTCTGTGTCTGTGCACTCATCAGAGACAGAAATGGCATCATGTCATATAAATAAGATAAATAACTTTTTATGTTATAAAAAAGACTAAGGTAAAGACCTGGTCTATATGAGAGATTACTAGTGATGCACTGATATGAAAATTTTGGCCGATACCAATATTATTATTATTGTAATGGCCGATAACTGATATTAACCGATATCAATATTGGTACCAAAAAAAAAAAAAAAAAACACACGAAAAAACTATCTAAGATGATGTGTCGAGATAGCTCAGAGAGAAAAAGTGGTGAGAAAAGACGACCATGGATAGGATCAAAGGATGGAGCACCTAAGATGAACGTGATCAAAAAGGTATGTTTTGTCTAGTTTTAGGAACAAAAACAGGATGAGAGACATAAAAGAAGAGAGTCTGCTCTTCTTAGGTAGTTTTGGTGCTTACATAGTCAGAGAAAACAAGATTATTTGGGTCTTGAAAGATCATTCAAGATGCTCTGAAAATGGCCGGCAGCAAATGAGTAAATCTTGGCCCACTTTCACATATCAGCCGATAACGATATTGATACCGATATATCGTGCCCACAAAATGTGACATTTAATGACAAAACCTGTATTTAGTAGGGCTTGTAAATATAAAATCCTGACCTAAAACGAGCTGTTTGGGGTTTGCGGACGTCAGCGATTCCCTTTTTTGACCAATCAGGGGCAAGTCTGACCTGATTGGTCCACCGGAGCAGCTACCCCCAAACACACCCCCCACCCACTCTTCTCCATGCTGCTGGAGAGAAATCTCTCCAGCTGCTGGAGAGAAATCTCTCCAGCAGCAGGTAGGAGAATGCCGAAGTTGAAGAGCCATCACTGCTCTGTTTTTGGCTGTAAACAGCCACATAGTTCCATGCACAAGCTTCCCATCTCGGAAAAAGTCAAGACTGAGTGTCTGGAATTCATTTATGAGGGAAATGTGCTAGCTACACTCAGTAAAATTGTGCATGTGTGTGCTAGTCACTTCACGGCCGACTGCTTTTCCAACTTTGAACAGTACAACAGAGGGCTAGCGAGTAGGCTGGTCCTGAATCCAGGCGCATTACCAACCATTTGCAAACAAACCTGGGACCCTGGAAATGTGAGTATTTTAAATGCTGTGTGCTGTGGAGCAGATGTAAGAGCTTTTCCTCAGTGTCCTCTCTGTCTTTGTGTTAGCTTCAGGTTGCTAACTTTAGCTGTGGTTAGCCTGTTGTTTTAGCCTGTAATGTTACGGTAAATGAGCTTCGCTGTTTTCTAAACATTGTGCACTCAGAGCTCATCTTATATCCAGGGTGGCCTCATATTCAGATCAATATAGTTATATTGAGATGTTATAGCTGTGAATTATTGGGTCACAGAAACTTTGAGGTGAAAATCTGGTTTTCAAAAGACGACATGCTCAGTTTGATGTTGGAACAGCTGAGCTGAATGAATTCTGATGCAGCAAACGGTTAAATTACATGTTTGATCTTATGACTTATCAGCTGACCTTTGCTGCATGTACAAGAATAACAGCTTAACTTTTCTTTGTTTGCTAGAAGCTTAAGATGATCCGCACAAGCTTACCTCTCGGAAAATGATTCATGGGGACCTCTCTCTGTATTTCTGTTTTACATGTTCGTGCAACTACTGTTACTCTTATTGTGTAAAACTGTTAATGAATGCATGATAAACTTCACTGTAGACTGTGGTTTCTCTGCTCCAAACCTTACACAGAATTGCTTTTGAAATATTTTAGAAAACACTTGCAGTGATGTGAAAACAGTGTTTTGCCCACTATAATATTCAGTGCAATTTAGCAACAGCCAAATGAATAAAAGGAAAATAAAACTCTCTCTGAAACAGTTACATAATATGAAAAATGAATGCAAAAAGGCCACATCATTTTTAACCACTTGTACCTGATAATGCAGCAACCTGAGCACGTTTCTGGCCTAGTTGTGGTCAAGTCATAATGCAGCCACATGCAGACTGTGCCTGTGTTTGTGTGTGTGTGTGTGTGTGTATCTGTAGTGCATTTCTATACATGCACTGCAGCAAACAGGTGGAGATGTGTGTGACTCACGCTGTAGACTGCAGTAACTCCAGGCTGTGTGGGGAAGATCCTCTCGTCCAGTGATGGCTGAACCCGTGGGATTCTGGAGAGAAGTGAATTAAGGTAAACTGAACACATACGCAGAGCAAATAAACATCTTCATGGGAGAAAGGGAAAGGTAGCTCAACAGGTGAGCTTCTTTTCATATTTCTGTGTTTGTGTTGGAGACGTTGCAGAGTCTAAGTGCTGCTGATTAAACCGCATGATCAGACTTGATTTATAGTTTCCTCCTCGTCCTTAAACTCTGACTTCACTGTGCTGAAATGACTTCCTTCTTTGAGTTTATGCAGCTCATTCAGCTGCCGCACATCCAAAGGGTTTTCCTCCAACCCCAAAAGCCTACACAGTTTGATTTCAAGGATCCCCCAGCCACCCCACCCTGCTCGAAATGCCCCAACTCTAAAAGTACACTATGTACCTTCGGCTTTGTGCAAGTGTTAAAGGGAAAATCTGAAATGGATTTCTGGGCCACTTTAGGCAAGGGCACCAGCCGAGCAGAGGATTATACAACTCTGATTAAGAATAAAACAGATACAAACTTCATATTTCTCTGCTTGCAAGAGGTGAAAAGAAAACCCTCTTCTCACAACACTTGTAGAAAGCTCAAACACTCCAGGCTATTATCAAAGCTTTGGCACAGAAATCCTCACTTTCTGTGTGGCTTATGAAACATATAATAATCAGACTCTCTGGAGACGACATATAAGGAGACACAAAGGAGGGAATGTGTGATAGCCACATGAAAGAGAGGGGAGCCCTGTGGTTAGCAACCTGCTCAGGCAGTTGTCTGTGACATGAAGGCTAACACGCTGACTGACGGTCACATGGTTTCTGGGAAACCCAGCGTCTGTCTCTCTTCCTCTCAACCAAATCACGCCTCTTTTTCCCCTGAGGGCCAGGATGTACAAGAAAAGAAGCGTTCTGTACAACGTGTAGTCCAACCACGACGGGAATCAGAAGTGTTCAAAGTTCCGGTGAAAGTGAAAAGCGGGATGAATGCCACAGAGAGGAGGGTGTGTGCTCTTTTTTTAAAAAAAAGGGATGCTGTTGCACATTTTCAGACTTTAATCCTGGAGAGAGCTCAATGAAAACTCTGCTGTTCAAATGCCAGAAACAAAGAGTTGAGTAACAAATAAAAAACAAAGAGAGAAGCGGTTTCGAATAACAGATTGGTGGTTATAATAACGGTCAACATGTTAAGGCAGCTTGTGATAATTTTTCTTTTCTCAAAACTGTTCATTCGTCCTTCATCCCTTCTTCCAGCAGAGGAAAGTGACCCCCAAAGCCCTCTTTTCTTTGCTCTGCTTTTGCCTGCAGGGCCATCATCTCTCCTGGCCTCCCGCCAGCTCTGCTACTTGACAAAACAAGGGAGAGGGAGGGAGATAAGAAAAGATTCATTTAAAGCCGAAAAAAGGGAGCTGGGATTCAAAAGAGAGAACACAGCAGGATGCATTATCTGTTTCATTGTTGGAGAATTTAGAAAAACAACACGCCCACCCTCCCACGGTATGAGCGCACACAGAAATTAGGAGTAATTAGAGGCAAAGCCTGTTCACACTGACACTTCAGTGTAGGTGAGGAGAAGAAGGATTTAAATGTGCCAGGAACGTTAGAGAATCATCAGTTTTTAGATTTTGTTATGATGCAACCAGAGACATTTAAGCAAACTGTGCGGTTGAAAGAAAGGTCTCAAAACAAGGTTCAGGAGCGTGTACAGACTGCCTTTCAGGATCTCCTCTCTGCTGCCAGAAGCTGGTGAGAAAATCATTGGTATAATCAGCTGCAAATATTTCTTGACCCAGTTTTGGTGGGTAAAGAGAAAGGAGGGGCGACAACAGTGAGGCAACCTGATCTGTCTACTCTACATCACCACAGGCTGACAAGAGGGAAACGATGTCAGGACTGTAAACAGAAGGCAAGGCTGTGATACACACTCACACACACGTGTGAAACAAGGGTCCAACACGAGGGAGGAACGGGTGTGTACTCGCTCTGGAGTGAAAGGTCAACAGAACCAAGAGAAGAGAGAAAGGAAAAAAAAAGTAGGGCTGCAACTAACGATTATTTTGGTAATCTGTTACTCCGACTATTACATTTATGATTAGGGATGCACAATATTGCATTTTTGCCGACATCCGATATGCCGATATATTGAAACCCCTTTTGGTCGAGACTGATACCAATACCAATAATCACAAGTTTGTTTGTTTTTTTCACTGTAAAGACAGCTAAGTCTATCCTGTACTGGCATTTATATGTTACTCTTATTGTAGCTAAGCTTTTATCAGCCGATACCGATATTGTGCCGATAATGTCGTGCATCCCTACTTATGATAAATCGATGAATCAACATACATGAACATAGTTAAGCTGACTAGATGCTACATTTATAAAGTATGAAAAGTGATATGAATGTGTTGTCATTTAAAGCATCAACAATTTGGGCAAAATAATAGAAAATATATTGTTATGTCATCAGATTAAGAACTTAGTGGGCCAAAAAGGCAAATAAATACAAATGTGTCCCTAATCTTTTCACCTGCAGGTGAAACAGCACATCCCTTCTGCCCTACCATTATCTGTAGCTGCTAACGCTAATGCTAACGTTAGTTTAATGAACTCCTCGTGGTTTTCAAACGGGTGGCGATTTAATAAAAAGGCAAAACGAGTCCTAAAAGACAAACCATGAATTCCACAACATATAAAAGCAGTGTATTTGGGATTTTGTTGCTCTTCACCTCACTGTTGAGCTCCTGGCTCGTTATCGATGAGCCCAACATGTTTGTGTCTTAAAGGGGACATATCACGCTTGTTTCTCCTTTTCACTATGCCAGACTAGGATGCCTGTAAAGCATTTCTGCCCTCAGTACAAATCATTTAGTTCCTTCATTGCCCCACAATAGCGTTCTCAATATCCTCATTTTAGGCCATTCTGAAGATCTCGTTGAAACGCTCCGTTTGCAGAATGACCTCCAGTAACCTCGCAACGTCACAGCCTTTTGTGCTCTGATTGGGGTAGAGCCAGGGGGCGTTTTTTGCAGCATGGCAGTATTTAAAAAATCGCCATATTGGATGGAGCAGACTGAGCGAGTTTGCTGTTTGCCAAAACTTCAGCGTAAGGCATTGATAGCAGTAATAAAATGGCAGAGTGTAGGATACGTTCTTTTGTATTGGACCCCGAGTCAGACCCAGACAGTTCTGCAGCTCAGGAGGAAGAAAATCCACCTGGACATAGATCATCTCAGGACGCTTCAGTGTGGTGAGTCAAAAAGGTACTGTAACACGTATAGTTTATATGTTTATACTCAGTTTTGGTGGGTGTATCCCTCGGTGGCGGTTGTGTGACTAACTGACATCACAGAGGAGGAGCTGCTTTATCAGATTACTCCAATAAAAAGAGAGGATCCTCGTGTCGTCACTAAGGTCGAAATCTCGTGGCCAAATGGCAATGACCTATTTTCAGAGGCATCAAATCTCGTTCTAGGATATCAGAAAAAATACAATATCTCATTTTTTGAAAATTCAGGGGGTGAAAGGTCTTGTTTTTCAAATTTATTATTTTATATGTAAGTATTAAATCAGGGATCAGCATGATATGTCCCCTTTAAGTGCTGGATCATTGCAGTCCTACTGCCGTGCCATGGTCATTTTTGCAAACGTTGCAATTACCGCGCTGTGTGCTTCTACTTAGCATGAAATACTCCCAAACTCCTGGATTTGGAGGAAGAACGGCTTCTCCTCCACCAGACTGATCTGTTTACATGTGACACATACAGCCCCGCAGCCCAGGTAATCTACACTCCAGTCAAGTAGGTGGCGGTAATGCATCTTCAGCTAGTTACCAACCACTAAATAATCCGACAAAAGGAAGAAGACAAATAAACTGAAGAGAAACTAAAACAGTAATAGGGCAGCACAGTGCATGGATTGTGGGAAAACATCATCAAAGCTTGTACTAATCGATTTTTATCGATTTTATGGATTTGTCGTTGCAGCCCTAAGACAAAGTTCAGGTCCATCCACCCGTTCACTTATTATCTGAGCAGCCTTTTCAGGCGCCAATCACAGCTGTCAGTGGGCTGGATGTGGGGGACATGATGGACAGACTGTCAGTCAACCACAAGGCTGACACAAACAAAGAATAACCACACACACCCGCAGTCACACATAGATGCAATCTGGAGTCATAAGTTTACACTACTGAGCATTTCTTTTGAGGAGAGGAAACCAGTGACCACGAGGATCCTACAAATGATGGAGGAGAGCGTACATATTCTACACAGAAAAGGTTACTGTCCTTGACCAGGGATTTCAACCAGGAACCTTCAATGCACAACCAAACATCAGGGGAAAAGCAGGTTAATAAGCCTGGATGTGAAAGTCTTCAGACACTTTTTTCAGCGTGAACTCGAGGTGAGACTTTAACCATCAGCTGTAATATCAATCATCAGTCAGCCTTAGGGGCTGGGATATATTTACTGTTGCTGGAACCGATGATGCTGGCAGACATCGGCACCGACCCAAACACCTGATCATCTTCTTTCATCATCCCTCTTCCTCTTTCCTACAATCAGAGGCAAGATTCAAACTCAGCCTCCAGCGTGCAGATGCTCAAGCACCTGTTGTCAACACAGATTTTTGAGGTGACACAATTTAGCAAAGATGTGGTTTCAACACTCGTGCCACATCAAAAGAGAGCTTTTTGCTTCACGCTATTTAGGGAAACTGAAGAAAAGGAAACACTACACTAAAACATCCGAGACAGCTGAAAAATCGATCCACACGAGAAATGATCCTCTTTTTTTAAAAAAGGCCACGTCGGGCATCGACTGCTCTTGCTTGAAGCTTTTACGCCCCTTATGTCTGCAGCTCGATCGAGGCACGGTGGCAGCAGGTGAAGATTTTGCAGCCGAGGATCCACCACCTGTTTTTCCCACACCAAAATGTTGTTGTTAACCATTTCATTTTCCTTCATATGAAATCGCCATCTGGTACCAATTATGCAGAAGACTTCTCTTGCTTTCTACTCTTTGAGCACGTTTCCCTGGTTGTATCTTCACACCAGCTCTGCAGGTAACAGGGTGAGAGGAGATATAACCGATACCATGCTGCGATGAATATGTCCAACATTTTTCCTGTGATTGCTTTTCCAATGTTTCATTCATACCTGTAACTTTTATGATCTAATAAAAATGCCTTTTGCATCCTTTTAAAGCCAAAGCACTCTTGCTGTCAAACAAAATAAAGTAGCAAGAGCATGAAGCGGTAAAGGAGGGCTCTTCTCTAAAGCTTGACCACAAACTGGATTATTAACACAAGGAAACAGGAAAAAAGAGGTTATCATAAGACTTAAGGGTATTGTTACATCCTTTAAAGTTCATAAAAAAAGATTTTGTTTCTAGCAAAGTGCAGTAGAAATTCACTGACATTTTTTTCAGCTATTTCCTCTGTCTGGTTGAAATACTTGAGAGATTTGGTCGACTTTCTTTTCTATTTTCCACCTCAAGGTCACCGGAAGGTTTTAAAAATGCTCCAAAACTCTGATACAAGCTCGAACACTCACACACACTCATGTCCAGGTGAAAACACTCAGAGGATAAACTTCCTCTCGAGGTTACAGACACTGATGTCAAACCTCTCCATGAGGTTAGCCAGGTTACCATCTGGGAGCAGTCACCTCTCAGCTCAGCTCGACTGCGAGTATCAGGGCTGCAGCATGAAAGTGGCTGCCTGCACTAATTAGACATTATTCATTAGAGTTCTATTAATTTTCTGCTTGAGCAGAGAGGCCGAGCACAATGTCAACTTAAAGACTTACAGGGGGGGATATAACTCCGGGGAATAACAGAGTCAGTGTGTGGCTGAAGAATTACCTGCTGTAACATCCACCTGCACGACATTACACAGAGGAAGAGCTTCTCATGTGACTCTATAGAGATTTGAGACACAGGTTATCAGTTTCTTGTTATTAGCTTTTTTAATAAACTGCCAGTCATAAAACATAAAGTAAACCATTGGAGGGTCAAAATCCATTGATAAGATATTGTACTTATTTACTGACATATGACACTGAGAAAATATTGTTGTTTTCAGTCAGAACAAAATATCTGCACTGCAAAAAACTGAAATCTTAACAACTTTTTTTTGTCTTATTTTCAGTAGAAAATGCCTTTTAAGACTTAATGAGCCACATTGAGCTGAGCAGTTCGGAAAAAAATGTCTTATTTCATATAGGTTAAAGACAAAAATGAGGTCTGAATTGCTTGTAACAAGTTAAAAAAATCTGCCAATGAAAGAAGAGAAAAGTTACTTATATTAAGACATTATTCTAGTTTGAGGCAATTTTTTTTTTGTTCGATTACAAGCAATTCAGACCTCATTTTTGCCTTTAAATAACTTGGACTGACCTGTTCAAGTCTAACAAGACAATTTTTACTTAAAATACCACAAAAACACTTAATAAGATCTCATTTTTTTGCAGTGTGAGGATGTTTCCCATGGCTTTGGAGATTACAGCTAAACTGTTTCTCGGTTTTAAGACTGGACAACTTGGCGCACAAGTTTGACTTGTAGTTTCAGTGAGTATCCTTATGCACTGAGGTTATAGTCCAAGTTGTAACTGAGACTAGTTGACTTTCAGTCATGACCATTTCATGCACATCATCCCTCACTTTCTACTTCTCTACTTCCCAGATTTTTAGTCTTTTCTCAGGTGGCTGGATAGGAAAATGACCATGAATTAACTTCAAAATAGGCCAAACAACTTAAGGTTGCCAATAATTCAAGCAGCTCAATCCAAGCGCAAGGCGGCATGTTGGCCTTCTGATCCTGTTCTGTACATACACACAGGGCCTGGAAAGAAAAAAACCTGATGTTGCTCCAAATTTGAGGTAAACTTCCTACTTTCCAATGAACTTTGCTGGGAACAAATGAAGTCATTTTCCTTGAGTCTCCCAAGCTGTAAACAACTTTGTCCTGCTCTAACCTGACAACATACTGTAGGTGAAATATGTTCGCATTGGTTAAGTGACTGGATTTTTGGGGCCAAGTATGAATAACATTGTGGTGATGGGTGACAAAGGTTGTGTCCGAAATAATTTACTTATTCCCTCCTCCCTACTTACTATATGTTGTGAATTAGATGTAGTGGACTATACAGCCCACTATATCAGCAAAATTAAAACAACATTTCGAACACTACTTACTCACTCGCCATCTGCTGACAGCAGCGTGATAACTCTGGCATTGCTCACTGACAGCTTTACAGTTAGTTTTTCACAAACACTGCAAAACAGCATGGATTTCAGAGATAACTCACATAATACCTAGCACATTTTACCACATTAACCGCCAAATATAGTAACCACATTCATTCCGTTCATGTTTTTTGGTAAATAAATTAAAAAGTCCTGTGTATTCGTGCCACAATTTATGCTGTGTTTGAGAAGTACAAGGTCCAGTGACTGCATCACTTGCGTTGATGGTTCAGCGGCTAACGTCTGTGTTGTGTGCTTCTTTGGTTGTCCAAAAGTTTAACAGAGAGCTAAGTGTTATTCTTTGACAGTATGTGATGTTGATTTATGTTATTAGTGACCTGTAATCATGTTATCAGCTATTTCTTCTGTTAAAACCAACAACAGTACTACTACAGAATGGCATATTCACTGTATAGTGCACTATAAACTGCACTACAGTTTTATTTAGCAGATGCTTTTGTCCAAAGCAATGTACAACCCAAGCAAGAATTTAGACAGAAAGAAAAACCTAGTTAGGGGGACAAAGTGCTACAAGTTATTTGGCTGCAGGTGCTGCCATTAAGTGCAAGATTTTTTTTAAATAGTGTATAATAATCTAGCCAACTAACCACAATTGCTGCAACAATATATTTCAACTTTCAACAACATTCGGTAATTAGGGCTGAAAATACTCTAAGAGCTGAGTCTGAGACCTTCTGACTCATTCTACCCCTGAGGACAAAGAGAGGAAGGGTCAGATTTAAGTGCTCAAGTGTTCCCTGAACAGATGAGTCTTCAGACATCTCTTAAAGTAGAAAGGGACTCTGTGGATTGTATAGAGTTAGGTAATTCATTCCATCATTTGGACAAAACAGAGGAGGAGAGTCTGGCTAGTGATTTGGAGCCACGCTGGACTGGGAGCACCAGGCGTCTTTCACAAGCAGAGCGTAGTGGGCGAGAAGGAGTGTAGACCTGGATGAGGAACCCTAGGTAAGCTTTCTGCTTGACAAGTTGTCTGACACAGCATCTGGAAGCAGAAATTATTATAAGCTACACTTACTCAAACATGGGTGTCTAAAATAAATGAAGACATATGTTAACAGTGAATTTTAAAAATGCTTTCTTGGTTGTGAAACCTTCAGATTCTTTGGTACCTATCAATATCAGATGATAAACTCTCCATTATTTGTATATTTGATAGTTTTGAAAGCACCAAAGCTTGCAAGCAAAAACAAATCCACCATGGGATTTCCAACCTCGAGCTGCAGCTGTTGCAGGAAAGGGAGGGGTAACCAAAAGAGACGGAGACCACCTCTGCCCCCTCTCTGTCGCTCCAGCAAAAATAGACAAATAAAAAGTTATTTTCTGGTTGTTTCACAGCAGTTATTCTAAAAACAATTAGCTAACAAAAAGAGAAAACCTTTGGGAGAAGATTTTTGATAGTGCTAAAGCCCATTGTATACATTTTTATTTACCCTTTTATAATTGAAAATTCTTGTGGCTCAAAAACCAGACACAACAAACCCTTTTCCAACAGAGACTCTACAATCATTAACAGAATCTATTGATAGAGATCACTTTCCATACAAAAGCACTTTTTTATGCAACCCTCTGATAAAATCACCAACCTGCTGGCTGTGAGCAGAAATGCCCGGTATTAGTTTCACTCCTGAAACTGAGACGCTGTTCACTTATCAGCCCAGACGATGGAGGACTGAGGCTACGTGATCCTGAAAGGACTACACCTCAAGGATGTCAGTTACTCAACCTCAGCAGACATTTGATAACAGAAGCTATAGTTCTCTTATGACACTGAGCACATAAAAAAAGAACCACTCGCATTTCACACAGGGTCATTCTCCTGAAACAAGGCCACAGAGTTTATTACTGACCATCTGAAATCAAGTTCTAAATCAATGTGCTGCCACGGGCTGAAAACACTCCATGTTAACTGTTATCCTCTGAGGAGATCATAAAGTAGCTTCAAACACTCCTCCTTGACCCTTGACCCTGTAGCGACCTGTAAGCCTTAATTAGGAGGGAAAAGCTGCTGCGGCTCCTGCTTCATCATTAGCTTACAGTAAAGCCACTAATGTGCTGAGTGGGTGAGAGGGAGAGAAAGGCAGCAGGAAACGCAGACTTAGTGATAGCGGGGCTGTGATCACTGGGACAAAGCAGCTCAATAAACTGTTATCTGTTCTATTACTGATTAAATAAATGAATCACAGCTGCGTGGTTGGCCTCACCCCTGGATGAATCATGAGAAATATCCAAGAAAAAGAGGCAGGAAGGGTCAGAGAGGCTTTTTTTAGCTGACTGAGTTTCTCTGCAGACTAATGACACCTCATTTGTATGTCTGCACTGCAATAAAGTCACTAATGACCACACCCCAAACTCCTGTGACACACAAACGCTGAACACATCTGAAATGCCATGTCTCCTTGAATGACACCACAGGCTACCTGGAAATCTCAGTGCAGAGTGTTCGGAGTGGAGGCGCAGGAAGTGAGTGGAGACATAGCCCAGATGGTGCAGACACAAACCCTCCTTCTCCTGCTGGCCCACTGGCCACTCTTACACACACAAACGCACGTATACACACACACACACACACTTGCGCTGTTGGATAGGAGCAGAGCACAAAGCTCTCACTGCCTGCTGCTGAGACTGCTTTTTCACAACAGTATGAACGATTGGTGGCACGTTCCACTCTAACAAGACAAACCTGGCAGATTTTCATTCCTTCATTTCTACAGCACACCGTGTAGATTTTAAAATATGGATCCTTTTCATGTTTTTTTCACTTCACATTCAGAAATGAAGATGATTTCAGATCCAAAATACAAAAATCTCTGTGATTATGATTTAGATAGAAGAGACGGTAAGGGCTTGAGAACTAGGGACAGCATTTCAAGCAAAAATGTTATTTGATGGTCATCGCTAACTATTCACACAGTTGTTGTAGACTAGTTAGTTGTGGATATGACCTATATGCATTCTAGTTTTCCAAAGCAAAGTTAACCTCATTTTTTATTCACATTTATGTAAAAGTTTTTCACAGAAGTCTCTGTGTTTTTCTCCAGTCACACTTTCTCATGTTACTTGAATGTTTTAATGTCAATTTGGAAGTTTTTTTTAACTAACAACAAAAAGGAAGCAGCTTTCAGATGCCCCTACAACCACCATCGGCAGCTATATCAAATTACAACCAGGGGCTGGTAAAACACTTTATTTATATATTTTTTTTCAATGAATTAATGGTCACAATGGTTCAATTTTTTCATTATCAAAAGATTTTTTAAGTAGTCAATCATCAGGAATCGACCCTTGAGGCATCAGAGGTTTTAAAAGCTGTGCAACTAAAAAGTCTTTAAAAAACATGTTTTAATAAAGTACTGGAGTACTGCAGAGGAAAAAAAAAAGATTCTTCCATAGACTGTATAAAACATGGATGTAGTCTCGCCGACTTCACCCGTCTGTTTCTGAAACGGAAAATGAAGCACATCGGCTATAGCGGCCATATTGGTAGTGGCAAGGGCTTCTCCTACAGCTATTGGGCGCCTGTCGGTCACATGACCCTCAGCTGTGCCTCTTATTGGGGGAGCTCACGATCTTAATGTCCTCTTAACATCCGAGTTTGAAAAAAAAAATCAAAAAATCATCTCCTTTACAGTGGGAGCCGGTAGTAAAATTAGCGACTCAGATAGGAGATGTTTTTTTGAACCAGGCTGTAAATAGGTTAATTTCTGCTTTGAAAACAGCTTTTTTTGGCTTGGTGTGTATGTGACTTCTGGTACTTCCGGAGCCAGCCTCAAGCGAACACTCGAGAAAGAGCAGATTTTAGCACTTCAGCATTGTCTCATATTCTTAAACCAGAGGTTGCTGCTTGGATTCACCCGATTCTTTCATTTCATAAAAAAGCAGATACAGTGTTGGGTTATTAATGGGTCTTAAATGAAACGAGAAGGAGCCACCCAATCAGGGGAATAAAATATAATATGTGACATGCGCCGACATTTTGTAGTTTATTTTCAATAAGCCTACACTCTAACGCAAGTAAAAAGAACTAAACTTCCTAGAAGCCAACGGTAAATTTAGAAAGAATGGGGAGAAAATCAAATCAGATTCAATGTTTTGCCCAAAAATTAAAAGAAGGGGTGAAAAAATGGGAGTGGGTGTGGGATGGGACAGGAGTGAAAATCCACCACCGTTTCACTCTAATTCACACCTTCCATCAGGAAGCTGACGGAAGCCTTCAAGGACAAGAAGCTCCTACACTGCAGGACAAGTACCATCCTCTGTTTTTCAAGTTTTCACCATCAAAAAAGACAACAATCACAAACTGTCTGATGCTCTCCTCATTTTTATCATTTACAGTTTTCTTTCTGTGGAGGGGGAACTGCTCATCATTTAGACAAAAAAAAGGCACATTCAAAGTTCACAAACACAACATAAGTTTTTACAATCAGGTGATAAAACACTCACTCAAACACACTGATTCAATTTCTACCAAGCCTGTTCTGCTAAATGCTGCTAATCATACTGCACCTTTAAATCGTGACCCAGAAATGAGCATAAGCTCTGATCCAAATCATTCCACGACTGCCAAAACAATTGCAACATGCTTGTTTTTTTGGTTTGGACAGAGAAAGCAAATACTTAGAAACACGATAAAACTACGCACGGCCTTTCCAGTAAGCGCTCATGTTTGTTAAAAAGCTGCTCAGGCTGAGTTTACTGTTGTCACTCCTCACACTAATGATCCAAAGATTCATCTTTGGCCTACTTCACGATACATTTCAGCAGAATTTCTACATGTGCTCTTGTTAGAGGGCAAATGAGCAGCTCTAGCCCTGCACTGTGTGTGCTGTTGTGTATCCCTTAAACGCTTCCAAGCTGTGTTAAATTATGAGAAAACACTTCCTGTTATTGAGTCACAAACCACATTGGAAGAAGCTTGCCTCCTATTTCTGCATCAGCAGCTTTCTCCTTTAAACTTAAGCAACACCTACCAGAGAAAATATTCATTAGTTTGACTGAAATGCATGATGACTTGTGCGGTTGAACTGTGTGAGTCAGACGCAGATGATAAATTACATGAGCCAAATTACGCCGACCAAGAATTGAAGAATTTGCCCGTGGGACCTTACAGAGGGAGTGGGAGCTTGGGCCAGCAGTCAGGAACAGCTGCCAGGAACACATCACCACCAGGTTAGTGGTTCATGCTGAACACAGGAGCAGTACTGAGACTAGCCAGCAGCAGTGCCACAAGCCTGGACAATGAACCCAGGTCCAGAATATTCAAAAGTGCTTCAACCAAAAAAATCATCAGTATGAAATGTTTATTTGACGGATCCTGTTTAGCACAAAGCAAGGACTGAAATAAATGACCAAAATGAAGAAGTATTGCTCAACTTGACTAGAGCTGCTTTGCTGCTTGCCAATAGAGGGATTATTTGTTTATCAACAACGCCGGATGTGCGTGAGCACTGCGGAGTATAATGGTTTGTCAACTGAAGTGGAAGAGTTAACCACCAAAAAAACACATTTTAAACTAAATAACATCACTTTGACGGATGGCAAAAGGCTCCCACGTTTGTGAAATAGCAGTAAGTGGACAGAAGAGATCAGCAAGTGGACAGATATCAGGTGGAGAAATCCAGCATGTACCCAGAGAGCAATTTAAACACACAACTGTCACTCAATGCTCATGACTGCATTATCCGTGGACACTTACCACAGGGTTCCTACAGCTCAAGGCAAGTTAAATTTAAGACTTTTTAAGATTTTTTTTTAATGACGTTGGAAATCAAATTTAAAAACAAGTCGACAACAAACCACAATTGACACAAACAAAACCAACAAACAAAAACACCACATGAACTACCTGGGTTAGAGGCAATTTTAACCCAATGTTTATTTTACATAAAACATCACTTTTTGCCTTTTTTTAACCCCATTGTTACAACTTTATGCCTATTTTGCCCCCATTCATCTTTTTGGGCCACTGTCAAAACCATTTTTGGAATATTTACATGGTTTTTGAAATTTAATCTCAAATTTAATTCTCAATTTTGCTACCATAGTCAATTTTCCTAAGCCACTTTTGGATTTTTTTGTTTGCCAATTTTTCCTCATTTTTTTCTCTCTCCAGGCACCCTAGGTAGAACCAAGACATGCGTCTGCTTTAAAAGTTCCTGGTGCAACCACATCACCATTTTGTTAGTTCCGCTATTGTGATTATGCGATGTTGCCACGAGAGAAAATCAGGAAATTATTTAGAAAAATAGATAAATGTTACTTAATTTTTTTTTTTACTTCAAACTAACATAAATCTTACCACTGTGTTCAAATTTTTAAGACTTTTGAAATTTGGATTTAAGACTTTTAAATGCCAATTGAGGCCTTATTTTTAGAATTATGAATTCAATGCCTTTTAAGACTTTTCAAGGATCTGTGGGAACCCTGTTACCAGACTGTGACAGACCAGGACGTAAACATGTGTCAATAAATCAGAAACCCTCCCAAATCAAAAAGAGTACACAGACTGCTGAGTCTGAGACGCGGTTCATAATGAAAAAAACAGAAAACTACGTCCAGAGTTAATAATTTACCCACAGATGTTGCTGGTGTTCTAGTGTAAAGTGTGACCCTGTTAACTGGTGACTCTCAGGTGTTAATCACTTATACTGTTGGTTGAGAGTCACCAGTTAGCATGGTCGCTATTTACTCCAAAACACTGGTTGCTCTGTGATGGTAAAAACTTGATAGACGTTGCCTCTGTTGTATAGTATCGTTTCTTAAAACGAACCACAGAAAAAACGTATGTTTTTCTGCTGATAACAGGTTGATTTTAGTGTTTAAAAAACGCTAATTCGTCTGAATGAATGGAGCTAAACGCGGTTTCTGCAGTCGAGATGTGTGCGCATCTTTATGCTGACGTAGACTGATGATCCCTCGATACTACGTGCAACATTGCCGTTTGACACCAACATTTACATTCCAACAGCAAAAGTTGAACAGTACTTGTGCATAAGATGAATATTCTCAACCTCATAGGATCCTGTGTGGGTGGGATACATCTCAATCCAGAGTTCACTGTATGAGGGAGAATAGCTAAGGCAAAAAAAAAAATCACAAAATGCTTTCCTCTAAAAAAAATCTGGGTGTATCTGGAGGGAGAATGTACTGTATCTGGATTCATTCAAGACTAAGAAAAGAAAGCATCCCAAGTGCGCGTCAGTCTGCGCTGACAGGGTGCAGAAATGTCTTCTTCAACAGACCACTCCCTCCCTGGAAAGAACAGTCCTGCATGCTGGCTCATAACAACTCAGCAGTTTATTTATAACATCCCACACTGAGTATGCTCAGGAGAATATCTTCTCATGCAGGCTTCACACACCTGTCCTGAAACACAGGACTGCTGTGCAGAGTTTAATCGACCAGCTGGAAGCATGTTTGCATTACCCAGTTCTGCCTGTCATGAATCAAACTGGAGGTGGCGGCTCGTCTGGCTCGCAGGTTATGGCGAGGTTTCCCTGCTTTTATGCTGAAATGGTGTTATCCTTTTGTTCAAACACAAACAAGAGGACAAAAAAGTGTGGAAAAAGCTTGCAAAGTTGTTGTGAGCCAGAGAAAAAAAGAGGTGAGGTTCTTCAAAGAGAGAGTAGTGCAGCATGAAAGCTGAGGGTCCAGGAGGGGGACGCTGAGGGAGGCGAGAATGGGGGAGAAGCCCTCAGTTTTCTCAGCTGGGCCAGCAGCAGAGGGGTGAGGTGAGGCTGTGGGGGGATGGAAGGAAATGAGGGAGGGCTAAGGCAGGCTGGGTGACCTGGGCCTTTGTTGGCAGATGGTGGGAAGCACCACCTTGGCCTCTCGCTCTGAATGCTAAGCAGCGCTGCCATTGTCTGGCAAGTGCAGCAGCAGCAGACGCATGCGCTGGGTGTTTCTCTGGCAACCAGGAACAGAAACAAACTACCCCCCCTCCTTCTTTCATCATCTTCCTCCCAGGCTTGCACACACGCACCCCATCACCCTGCTTCTAAGCGCGCCTGTACATCTAAAGACCGCACAAAACACACACCAACATCCTCCATGCGAGAATTCCCATGCAGCTGAAGCACAGGCCAGACAGAGCGTAACACGCTCCCACACTCCTGACCTCCGAGGTCCACAGGGAGCAAGAGGTCAGACAGGAGGCGACACTCAAGAGGGTCCGTTTCATATAGACATGAAGATCAGATGCAGTGCAGTCTAGTGCAGCGCTGTCTAAAACAAGAGTCCAGTCAACAAGAGAGACGCTGGAAATTATACTCCAGGTCCCAGGACAAATCAGACTAGTGTCGCTTTCCGGCAAATTCACTCACTCTTTGTCAGAACATTTTTATCCTCTGTGTTAACTCCCACCTACTGCACAGATGGTTATGCAATGCAGGAACAAAAACACTTAACGTTTTTGATTTTTGGAAGGGAAATTCAATTCTTAACTTTGCAACAAAACTACCGTACTGTCACGAATATGAGATATGAGACAACCGTGACTATACGACATCCCCCTTTCTCTTCGTCACGATTAATTCTTGTAAACAGACCAAATCTTTTTTTTATTGAAACAAAATCATGAAAGTGATAGCATTTATTTCCAATGGAGAAATTTTAAAAATATTCATTAGAATATTCATTCTAATATAAATCAAGATAACCTGCGGTCTGCTGGATGGATGACAGCTCTATTAACAGCCATAACTTTGATCTGACACCATTTACATTTGCTGTTTGACAGTCATTTAATTTCTTTTCTGCACTGATAAACGTTATCTTATAAGACTCAGAGCTCTGCTCAGTTGTTGTTTAACTTGTCCTACTTTTATATAACCTTGTTAGCTATGTCTATATCTTCCATCCCCCTGGCACCAGAGGGGTGAGTGACTCAGTCATGAGTGTAGCCTAGCTTAGTTAACGGCTAAGTGGACTGTTGTAATGAGTATTGACATTTCATTACAAGAACCTGAATATAAGACAATGATACCATTTTTTACAGTTATATTTCTGGGAAATAGAAACTCTGTCTTGTATTAGGGTCAATATGGTGATATGATAAACTTTATAAAGCAGGATTTAAAGTGATACTCTGGGATGGAACAAGTTGGGTCCTATCACAAGGTTTAGGGCAGAAATTACCCCTACAGCAGTGATTTTGTGCAGCAGAAGCCCAGAGCGCTCGCACCAAACACCCCCTCCCTGCTCCTCTGCCGGTTTCCTCTGCACTCAGACGGGGCCATATTTTAATTGACCAAAAACACAAATAAACGGACTCCCACCGAAAAAATCTGATATCTGTCTGCATTCACGCTTTATTTAGAGAATTTTAAGCGCGTTACTTTCACACAAAAACACAGCTAAATAAGGCTCTAGTTCTCATCTTGGCGTAAAACGGCGCTACCTAGCTAGCCACAGCTGGCTACGAGGCGCTCGCCGCTTAGTGTATCAGTCCGCGCGCGGCGTGCCAGATATAAACAAACGCAGGTAGTCTGCCAGGACGAAGAGACATTATTTGTGTTTTTGGTCAAGTAAAAAATGGCCCCGTCTGAGTGCAGAGGAAACCGGCAGACGAGCAGGGAGGGGGTGTTTGGTGCGTGCGCCCTGGGCTTCTGCTGCACAAAAACACTGCTGTAGGGGAAATTTCTGCCCTAAACCTTGTGATAGGACCCAACTTGTTCCATCCTGGAGTATCACTTTAAAACCCTCATGTGACTGCAATTTTGAGGTGTGTATCAAGATCTGGTGACACAGTACACTTTTCAGCCATAGTCATGGCTGTGTCAATAGGGACGCATGATATTATCAGCACATTATTAGAATCAGCTGAAATTGGCTTAGAAACAAAATATCAGATATCAACCAACACACTAAATTCCCAGGTTATAATGAACTGATAAAATAATGAGCTGAAGCTGCAGATGTTTTTTTGCACTTTCTGTGATTGTTTTTTACACAGTTCAAATAAGAGCAGTCCCACATTTCGCAACTGTTTTAAGTTAAACTTGAATTTAAGCAGCAGTCTGTAAGGTACGTGAAGCTGACTCATTTAGGCTCATTTATCAAAGTAAACCATTACATTCAATTTGGGTTTATTTGCTGTACAGTTGCACTTCTCATATGTTCCCTGTAAACAGAGGTTACGTTTCCTGAAATTTTCCTAGGTTGTGGGTAATGTCATGATTTTCTCAGGAAGAGCACCATCCAGCTTTCAAGTAGGATTTCTCTTTTGGATTTTTTTGTTGTTGCAAGCAATCGCCATACATAAATATACAGTTTCAAGTATATAGTTTTCTGATTTTGCACAAGAAATGAATATTACTTAACAAATGGGATAAGAGTATGCGCCATAATACAATATGCAACTTCCAATACAGAAGAGAGTTGATGATCTCTGCAATTATGTGCGCAGACAAAATATTGGTATCAGGAGTCTAAATGAAAATAATCCAATACTGTGCATCCCTTATAATCAAAACCTTCAAGAACAGAGAATGTAGACAAATTGATTGCCAGCAACAGCACTAAATGTCTGTCTGCCACAGATTGGTGGCAAAACATTTCGAAAGGATATCGGTACGCCAACATCAGGAGATCAATAAACCAAGACCAAACCTCAAGCATTCAAGACAAAAAAAGTGCAGAGTCTCTCTAAAGACGACATATATGTATTATTATCAAAAGGTCCCATATGCAAACCCATTGAGTGAAAGGAGAGGGTGCAGTTCTGCACTCAGTTAGCGGGCACATAAGATCTCACAGCTGAAAGTAGGTTAAGTAAATTCACCACTCATTTCAAAGGCCTTGGGAGTCAACAGAGGACATGGTACAAGAGATAAAGAGCCCATTATCATCTGTAGTGTGTTCGTTTTACTCATCTTATCACAGGCGACTCAAAACATTACAACACATGCTGCCAACCAGCCGCCATCCAAAGCTGGTTACTACCCCTTACAGATGTCAGAGTCACAGGGCAGCCAAGGCCGTGGGTGGCAGGAAATCAGGTTGAGACATCACACCTTAAAGCTAAGCCACGAGAGAAGCTGTCAGATCAGAAAACACAAGTCTCTCTGTGCCAGTGGCAGCCAGGAGAAGTCAGACTAATCACCCCATACACACACATACACACACACACACTACTGCCACCATGCTGTAAATAAAACAGGAGGTGACATAACCACAGTGACTTCACCCCTGAAAAGTAGGGTAGAGGAATGCAGGTCTATCTTTCTGCAAACTCAAAGGTATGTGTGTCTCCAGGGTAATGACAGTGCAAAAACAAGACAATTGTGCTGGTATTATGCACGGCAATGTAAAGTAAAACCAGTAGTACTATCAACATCTTTATTAGCTGATAACCTGTTATGAAGTAGCACTGTGGTTTCTTGATACAGATTTCTGCATGATGGTCTCTTGATAGCTTGCCAACACAGGTATCGACAGACATGTAAAGGTGCACAGTTACACTAGCACACTTCAAAATCTAGCACACGTCATGTGAAGTAGGTCAGGAGGTGGTTTCCCACCAACCAGGCCTTGTAGCAGGCTAACAGCTGCCTCTTTATAATGCTGCAATCATGTCTTGTCTAGATAATGGGAAACCAAAAGCTTGACAGTTGATCATTTGACTACAGTGTCTTTTCAAGAGCTTGTATTCATTAACAGTGATTGACACAAAGCAATATAAAATACAGTAACAACTGTAATGGTTCTTAATCAAGCAACAATAATGTTTTCATTGTGATCTGACTTCCTTCAAATCATGCAACAGGGACCTCAATAAAAACAGTTTCCTGCTGAGAGTACCAGTTTTTACACAAGAATTACATGTGTATGATGATCACCAATTAACTAATTGTTTTTGAAAGATTTGCCCTACCCTGTTACCACAAATAAGTACACACCAAATTTGTACAGTAGCAATTGCTTGGCAAGCAAAACACTAGGTCAAACTGACTGCATGCAAATATCCTTTGCACATGCCTCTTTACATACTTCTTGTCACAAAAACAAAAAATGATTGACATAAAGAACATGTTCCCTTTTTGCACAAACGTGTGTGGAAAAAAAAAACCTAGCAAACCTCTCTTTCTGTTCTGCAAGACAAACAACCAAACATAACACTGTTAGTATCCTGACTCCAGCTATCTTAAATATCCCAGATGTTGTATGCCACAAACTTTACACCCATTATTTAGGTGTAAATATTAAGCGTTTGTGGAGAGCAACCCGCAATATAAGCTTTACAAAACGTTAATATGCAGTGCACAATCAATTTAAAACTTTGTAACCATGCAGCTGGCAGAAGTGCAGTCTGTCATGTTTCTGCATAATTTTAATGTCATTTAATTCAAATTTTTACACTTCATTAAAGGGAGCCTTTAAGTTAACTTTTCCAGTCAATAACTAATATTCCTCCTCTTATTTTAGCACTTCATGAATGCAGAAAAAGTCACAAGTCACGGATGAAGCTTTACTGCCCTGCGACGCAGCATTCACTGACTTGTTAGCCACCGATGCTATCTGTGCTTTAGCCGGCTGGCACACTAACCAGGCTAATGCACCTGGCTAGCTAACACGGTGACTGAACAAAGCCGGTAACCGGTATGGGAAGCCCGGTGATTATTTTCCCCTCACAACTGCATATCACCTCTTTTGTCATAAGCATAAAACGCAAATATATTCAAATGTCAGCTTTGTTTCACCGGAACTATGGCTGAAATGAGTGGTAAAGCGCGAACGTTTGGAAAACCAACTGACATTTCCGTTAGCTTTGACAACCGGTGTTCCATAAAATGGTGCTTCCTATCAAGATGTGCTACTTCACAAATATGCGCATGCGTTGAGCAATCCCTTGCTCTTGGCACCACTGGGAGCATTTTTTTGGATAGACGATATTCAAAATAGAAAAACACATCGCCCTGATCGTAGAGATGGTTAAATACATCACCATAACATACTCCTGATAATCTGACAATGCAAATCGTTCAATTAATTTGCGACTCTTACAACCGAGAATTTTGTGACGGGGATATTAATACTGAGGTACGCTTTTACTATGATCTTAAATCAAAGCTGTGTTATACAGAAACAAAAACAAAGCTCACCTTATTCGCACAGACTACTTACCCCTGTCTGTAATCAACGTCGAAATATGGGGTGAATTGATAGCCCCTGCTATCGATTCGCGCTACGGTAGCATTGCTTGACATAGCAGCACAACTTGGCAGAACACCGGCTTGATACGCTAATGTTAGCATACTTAGCTAGCTAATTGTCCCCTCCCCTCCCAGCTCCCTCCAAACGAAACCATCATCCCCGCATCCAACCAACATTATCACTAATTAAACAAGAGTTGAGTGTTAGTGTCAGGAGTGAGGATGAAATTCACAATATCACATGCCATGTCTATGTTACCCAAGTCAAAGGATACTGAGGTGGCGGTACAGCGCCGGGCTGAGGAGCTGTTGGGGCTCCCGGCGGCAGAGACACGGAGGTCAGGGTAGCCCGCAGTTGGCTCGACGGAGAGGGGCCACTTCCAGGTCCGCTAACTGCGACAGCGGCGGGTTTGGGAACCACTTTCGGTGGCAAACTCATCGCAAAAAAATCAACAAATAAAAACAATACCTCTATAAATACTGATACAAACAGCGCCTAGCTTGCATACATGGAGCAAGCCTAGCAGATTCTTGAAGCAGGCCCCAAATCCCTTTAACGAACTGAAGCTCGAATAGAAACACAAACGTCTTTTTTTCATGGAAAGTCGCTGTTCGGATCAGCGGTGCTATTCATGGGGACGGTGGGAGGTTTAGCCTCCCTCGCCCGTCCGGAACCTCCGCGGATCCGGCTCGGTTCGTTTCTTTCAAAATAAATAATCGCCAAGATCTTCAACCTCCCTCGGCGATCTACCTTTTCTCGTCGACAAGTGTGTTTTCTATCATTTTTTTCTCACAGAGATGAGAGACTTCGCCAACATGGCGTTGCGGCCGCTTCCAGCAGTCCGGGCAGGACAGATGATTCGGCAATTCTCGCGCAGTTACGGAAACGCTCGGCTAATATACTAACCTATTATCACAGACACATGTACAAAGCAGCAAACTAGTTTCCTTTATTTTAGGTCTATATATATATATATATATATATATATATATATATATATATATATATATATATATATATATATATATATATATATATATATATATTATTTTTTTTAAAAATTTATTTATTTTATTTTTTTTCTGTAGCTTCAGTTTGAACCAAATGAGTTTGTTTCAAAACAACAATAAAAGGTATGGATTTATCAAAACGGGTGGATCATTTCAATCAATGTTTTTGAGTTAATCAAGTTACACTGCTTTCAGCGATTGGTATGTATAACTGGCTTAAACCCTCCTTTACATCTATACCAAGATATTACACAAAGTTCATCGCCTGGCCTCTGCACCAGCACAGACCACAGCATGTTTTTCTTTTGAGGTACCAGCGCCACCTACCGTGCATTTGGTTGTTACACACCTACAAGTGAGCCAGACGATTTGCCATGAGACTTGGCACTCCGCTGGTTTTGTAAGGTTACTTCAGCAACAAGGATGTGTGTGAGAAAAACATTTTGGACAGCACACAAACATTTTTAAGATTGGTTTTACTATACAAAATAATTTGTGACAAACTCTTAATCATAAAAACAAGTATGGCACAACATAGCTTTGCCTCTAAGACTGAGTTCTGAATGAAAGCGAAGGTGGAAAATTTACACAAATCTAAATCAACATCTGTCATTATCAATCTGATTTGATTGTACAGAAAACGGTTTTAAAATATAAACAAAAGTTTTTATAAACAAATGTTCATACCAGTGGAGTATTTAATGCTTTAAAAATGGTCATAATAAATCAGATTTGCAATCTTCTTTCAGGTTAAAAAGTCTTTTAGGCCCCCATTATGCTGTTATTAAAAAATGTAACCATAAATAAAAATACAATTGAAGTGAAATGGGGGCATACGAAAGACAGGGTAAGGGTTTAAACAACTTTTCCTTTTCACCATTTTATGTGATAAATAGGTGGTACACACTAAAAGAATTGTCCACATTTTTGTGATTTGTTGGGTTTCCAGTGTTCAGTGTATCTACAATATAGTTCAGAATTTGGTGAAAGCAGCAGAACCAACAGTCTGTGTAGAAAAGCCCTGAAGATTGCGATCCTCTGCACAGAACAGGATCGTTTCATCCTGGTAGAGAGGAGCTTGTTAAGCTTAAAGTGGCAAAGCAGCAGGAGATTCAGTGGTTCTTGTGTTCCTCATTTGTAGAGACCGTGCCAGCATCTCCAGGCTGTTGTCCTCAAAAGTCCGTCTCACTGCTCGCCGAGGAACATCACTGAGACATGAGACCTCACCAAAGATCACACTTATGTTTGGGGTTCATTAGAGCATCTGCGCTGCAGCCAAAGTGCTTTGAGAATTCACGTGAGTTGGAAATCGTGCCGATGACTCTGAATCTTGATGGACTGTGAGGATCTGTCATTACGCCTTCGTGTGAGCTTTCTGGTGTCCTGACAGAACACCAAACCTGCAGGGACAACGAAGGACAAAGAGACACAAAATGAGGGTGAATTTCTCTGCAGGGAATTTTAAAATCCCTGAGGTGAATGAATGGGAGGAAAGTTAAAAATGAAAGAAATGGCAGGATGATGTAAAAGTCAACCCCCACTAGGAGGCCATAACAGCTCTTTTCCGCTGTTTTTGTGGTAATTATTTTAACAATCCCTGTTGAGGATTTTGTTTTATTGGGGATAAACTCAGAAAATAAACTTCTCTAAAAACAGTGAATTTTGCAGCTGGCCTTCGCAAGTAGCTGTTAACCAAACTGGCAGTTGACCCTGTCTGGAATAAAGCACCACGCTGAACGATTGTGTGGTTTGCAGCTGGACTTTTGAAAATTCAAGCTGATATGAGAGTGTTTGTGCAATACATGGTATCTGTGGGTGTCACTGGTTTGTGCTTTTTTATGTTTGGATTTATGAGTTCTGTTTGTTTTCATTTGTTTTTGATTTCAAACATTTCAAAATCTAATAATAAGGCAACCAATAAACACTAATTTGTTAATGTGAAGATAATGAATGAGACTGCATCATAAATTTTGTATCCATACAAATCATATTGTGTATATTGTACCATTTCAAATTACTGTATAAAGTATCTATTCCTATCACACTGGATTACATTGCACCCTATTGTATCCTATTATTTTGCATCACATAGTGTTTTATTGTATCATATCCTACTATATCTGGTCATAATACACCATGTCAAATAATAATGTATATAACAATTAGTTCAATTGTTTCATATCACATAGCACAATTCTGTAGTTAATTGTCTTGTGCCACTAGCTCTGAGTCATGAAATATTTTATCAGTACAGATCAAATCAGATAACTTGAAATGGCGTCCAAAACTGGCTAGCTGTTGACTAAAAACACTGCAAAAATCTGAAATCTTATCAAGTGTTTTTGTCTTATTCTAAGTAAAAATATCTTATTATACTCGACATGAGCCACATTCACCTTAACAGTTCAGGAAAATGTCTTGTTTCAAGTTATTTAAAGACAAAAATGAGGTATGAATTGCTTGTAACAAGTGAAAAAAAAATCTGTCGATGGACTTAAAAAAATTTGATCGAAAGTTTGCTTCAAACTAGAATAATGTCTTACTGCAAGTGCCCTTTTTCTTGTTTTATTGGCAGATTTTTTTAACTAGTTACAACAATTCAGACCTCATTTTTGTCTTTAAATAACTTAAAACAAGACATTTTCCAGGACTGGTCAGGTGAACGTGGCTCATATTAAGTCCATAAAGACATTTTCTACTGAAAGTAAGACAATGAAGGCATGTTTTTTTAAAGCCTTCTCTTTGAAAGTGGTTCACTTTTACAGTGTTTGTCTTGAACTTGAGATTTGCATCACAAATACAACTAGTTTCAGGCAAATCAGAGTCTGATTAATCTCTGTTTACAAACCAGAGGACACAGGCAGAGCCTCATGGTCTAGGCTGAGGAAAGCCCTCGAGTGGACGGCCTGGCCTGTGGCACCTGTCCTACATGTCACTCCCCACTGTCACCCTGTTTTTCTTCTCTATTTGCTGTCCTATCTTCTCCGATTAAAATCTATAAAAGCATAAAAAATAAATGAAAAAATTAGGAATCTGGTGTAGGCACCTTTGGTTTGAAAGTGCTCTGGTTTAAGTTTTTGGTTTGTGTACCATCATTCAATCATGTTTCAGAGGAATTTCATTGTTTAGTTAAGTTTATTTTTGTCACTTTAACATTAAAACCCATTTTCACAATAAAGTGAAAATGAACAAATGTTGAGCCAATGCTATTTCTGCATTTACACCAAACAGTCTGCTACAAAAAAAGGAAATCAACAAAACAAAATGTATAAGAGGGCCAAAAAGGTGCAGACTGAAGCCTTTGCTTATTTCACCTACCCTGTTTCAAACTCATATTTTTCTCAGCTTCATCTATACTTTTTTAAATAGAACAATAAGATAAACATAACTTAATTCTCATTAATCATACATAGACCCTTTGTCTATTCAAAATCTCAACCTGATAGGATTTTTCATCCCATGTCTGTACTAATCAACTTTTGTTTAGATAGTTTTTAGTTTTAGCTTTGCAGAGCCAAGAGTTGTAGAGATTGTGCTAAGTGAGGGAATGCGATCCTAAGAGCCTCCTGTGTTCATGTGATGCTCATTAAGCTTTAGTTTATGTCTTGAAAGAGATATATGAAGTAAAGCACAGCTTAGTAAGCACTTTAAGATGTCACGTTCTGGCACCAACATCATTTTTCTATCACATGTAGCAAATCTGAATGAAAATAATGTCAACCTTTGGGTGAGTATTGCCATGTTTCCACCAAGCATTCCAGTTCAGTTCAGTACAGTTTGGCACGGTTTGGTACAGTTAAGCCTGATCTCGTTTGTGTTTCCACAGCAAAACTGTGCCCTCTCATGGTAGGCGGCGTGTAAGCCGGGGTAAGTGACGATTCTTTTGACCAATCAACGGTCTGCAGTGTTGTAGCTGGGACGGCTCGTCTCGGTTATTTGGGGATCTGTCCCAGGATAAGTCAGTGGAAACGCCACAGAATGCGCGCTGTACCGTGACAAACTGAACTGGTCTGCTTGGTGGAAAGGCGGTTTTTGTAGCCAAAAAGTCCTTTGCTGCTAACTACTTGCTACTCCAGCAGGCCCAAAAAGTTGACCGCTGTATCTCCCATCAGAAGTTTTGGTGATTGTTTTCAAGATGATATTAATTAGAAGGTGGATGTCTTAAAAAAACTACAGAGGGATTTCTGGGCTAGTGATAGTATCATCTTGTAAAAAAGCATGAAAAGTACGGAAAACTTAACACAAACCTGTGCAAATCCCACAAAAAACAGCTGATGGTTTGTCATTCCCAGCGCAGGCAGTGTGGCCTCTTCTCCGTTCCTTTTGATCCAGTCCACATAAGCCTATAAAGCAACAAACGATCACGTTACATGCATGCATTTTACACTTAGGTTGAAACCTACTGTGAAAGCTGAGGTAAACAGAAGAAGGTGGACGTAGTAAAAGGTGAAGCACGCTGCTTTACTTCCACATGATTTGCTCATCTGCCTCTCAGCTCCTGACCTTTCATTACATGGAAAGAATGTGTGTGTGTGAAGAAGTAACCAGAGGCTGACAAGGCCGCTCGTAGCCACCTGTTGCATTTCCAGGCTTCACTGTAAACCAAACAACTCTGCTTTTTCCAATACAGATTAATGGATGTGACCCGCAGCAGGGTCTCAACAAATAAACTAATGCAGGGATTAATGTGAGATCTGTGCGATAGTTTTCTGACCTTGTAAACATTTAATCTGATAATATCCTCGTAGGAAACATAGCAGTGTGGTGTGAACTTTCCATGATCATCCAAACACATTTGATGGTCTACATCAGCGGAAAGCCAGTTTCCTTCACGTAAAGAAAGCGCTGAATAGTACTCAGGCTTCAGACCTTGTAGGCGGCCTTGAGTCCTCCGTTGTCAGCGATGTTTTCACCCAGGGTTTGGCGTCCGTTCAGAGGCTCCTGGTTGATGCTGTAGTTTCCGTACTGCTCCACCATGCACTGTGTCTGCTTCTTGAATGCCTCCACAGAAGAGTTCTTCCACCATGGACGCAGGTTTCCGTCTTTGTCATATTCTCTTCCTTTAATCGGCAAAGACACATTCAAACTTTTAAAACAGACATCTACAGAAAAGTGTCTATAAATGTACAATACCTATCAAAGCTTATAAAGACGATAACAAATAACTACTGCCTGCTGTAGCAATGTCTGTTTTTTTCCATTATGTTCACTGATTTTCATAATTTACACAGTAAATATAATTTAGCATACATCAGAAATAACCTAATAGCCAATACGTATGCACATAACCAACAATTCAAAACAAAACTGAACAAAACCGCACTGCAAAAACACTTAAATCTTATCAAGTGTAATTGTTGTGTTGTTGTTGTACTGTTGTGTTATGTGTTGTCTTTTTTTCAGTATAAAATGTATTTTTAGGCTTAATATGAGCCACATTCACCTGAGCAGTCCAGAAGAATTTCTTTTTTTCTAGTTATTTAAAGACAAAAATGAGGTCTGAATTGCTTGTAACACATCAAAAAAAAATCTGCAAACGGAACAAGAGAAATTTGCTCATTTGCTTCATACAAGTAACTTTTCTCTATTTCCATTGGCAGATTTTTTTTACTTGTTACAAGCAATTCAGACCTCATTTACTGTCTTCAAGTAACATGAAACAAGACACTTTTCTGGACTGCTCAGGTCAAAATGTCTCATATTAAGTCTGAAAAGACATTTTGTACTGAAAACAAGACAATAACACTTGATGAGATTTCAGGGTTTTTTTTTCCAGTGCGAGTAAACAGCTCAGATGGGTCTGGTTATACACAAAGAAACAGGCTACATACCCAGCCATCAAAGTGTCTCAAGACTTCTTAAGACGCCTTAGTAACCAAAATTAAGACGTCTCGAGGCAATTTTGTACATCAAGACATCCTAAGACTAAAATTTGAAGACACTACTTATGTCTTAAGACAAGATATGGGACAGCAGGTCACAATCCAGACTCAAAAAAATCCTTTTACAACAATAGCAGAGAGATCAGGTCTAATATAGTCCAAATTATGCTGCCAAACTTTGTAAACCTGATATTCTTTGCATGTTATACGATTGTAAGATATTCCAGGGGAGAAAGTTCAAACACGAGTCTACTTCATCCTTTAATAGAAGGGCTCTTATCTGTAATCCATTGTAACAATTTATTTCTCCTTGCAGCAGAAGTAAGAATGCTGTATGATCTATCATTCGCTTCAGTCACTAACATCTGACTTGGGAGGCCCAATATCAGAGACATGGCATCCAACTCAAAATGTTAATGAAATACTTTACTGAAATCTTATCAAATGTTTTTTATCTTCTTTTAAGTAAAATATGTCTTGTTATGCTTGATATGAGCCACATACAACTGGTCAGTCCAGAAAAATGTCTCGTTTCAAGTTATTTAAAGACTAAAAAAAAGTCTGAATTGCTTGTAACAAGCAAAAAAGAAAAAAATGCTATACAAATGCTATATAATGCAATACAGACCTCATATTTGCTTTAAATAACTTGAATTACATTTTTCTGGACTGGTCAGGTGAATGTGGCTCATATTAAGTCTAGTAAGACATTTTCTACTTAAAACAAGACAAAAACACTTGATAAGATTTCATTTTTTTCCAGTGCAAAAAGAATTTCTGATCAATACTTCTGAACAATGCAACATGAACATAAACAGTGGGTTTGGGTGCCAGTTTCTGTTTTACATACAATACACAGAGGAGAACGTGACGGATTAAAGAAATTCCTGCAACAGAGATTTATGAGTTAAATGTATAAATCTGAATCGGGTTGATTTTGTCTGTGAGCGTATTGAAATCTTTTTCAGCATATTTCCAAATACTTTCCCACATCTCATCATCAGTAGTTACTGATAATTCTCCCAAACCTCCTTAACCCTCTGTGCAATGTCTGCTTTATAACTAACCTTGATCATCAAAAGCATGAGTCAGTTCATGTCCCATGACGACGCCAATGCCCCCGAAGTTTAGAGCTCTGGGAAATGAAAATAAGAAAAGTATTAATGCAGCACATGTCTGCCAGGAAAGCAACATTTCCTCAGCTTCCAGCACTCTACACTCAACAGCACTCTTCCTAAGTAATCAGAGACACAGCTCCAAAGAGACTTCCAGGCAGCTTATTCACATTTTAAACCTTTCTGGGAAAAAAAACTAGCTGATTAAAGCTGATTAAGAAGAATAGATCAGATTTTGGTATTGAGTTTATTCTGTGCTCCTTTAAACATTCTCCAAAAGCAATATTCAACTGTTCTGCGTGACATGGTTTTAGAGCACCAGAGGAAACCTACTTTGGCCAGGAGCGGCTGTAAAATGGAGCCTGAAGGATCCCTGCTGGCAGAACCATCTCGTTCTTGGTCGGGTTGTAATATGCGTTCACGGTTGGAGGGGTCATGCTCCACCTGCAGAAAACATAAGAAACATAGAGGGTCTTCAGACTGACTTCAAGGTCAGGGCAGTGTACGCTAGCTAACTATCCATTAAATCTCACCTTCAAGCTCTTTTTACCGCTTGGTTTCAAAAGTTTGACCAGGGTTTTTACATATTGTCTGAATACATTTTTACCATGAGGTGTGTTGTTTGCAAGTTAAAGGAGACTCTTTATGTGCCTCCATTTCTTTATGGCAGCAATAGCTACATATATAAATGGTGGTGCCAGTAAATGGGTGTGATAATGACACAATGTGTTCAGTGTTTGAAATGATCTAACTCATGCACCAAGCGTGAACTCCAAATCTTAAAAAATGGGCTGCCTCCAGCTTTAAGGTTTATAAAGACTTGGAAACAAATGACAGAAAGCAACTGGAATTTAATCTTGCTTATTTTAGGAGATGGCTGAAATATCTGAGGCTATGTCCATTTCATTAAATTTTGTATTGAACGTTTTTCCCTTTTTTTCTTTTTGTGTATTTCTTTTTTTTGGACTTATTTTGGGCTTTGTATGCCTTTGATGACATAAAGGAGGACAGTGGATATAAGACAGGAAGATAAGAAAAGAGATGAGATATGGGGGAAACAGGTCATAGGCTGGATTTGAACCTGGACCAACCATTCATAGACTGTATGAAATGTGGACTTAGTCTCCGCTTTGTCACCTGTCTGTTCCTTATGCACGGTAATGAAACTGATTACTGGCGGGGGCCATGTTGGATATGACACAGACTTTGAGCTTCCTAACTAACAGCTTTTTGGACGCCCGTCAGTCTGGTGACCTGAGCTGTGCCTCTGATTGGATGAACTTGTGATCTTATTATCTTCTAACTACTGAGTTAGAAAAAACTCACTCCCCGTACAGTGTGTGCCGATAGTGAAATAAGGGTTTCAGACTCAAGCTGATTTTTTAACCAGGCTGTAAATATACTTTTTAATGCTGTAAATTTTTTTTTTTTTTTTTTTTGAATTAAGGTCTTTCTGAGGCCAGTCTCAAGCAGATTCTGGATGAACACCAACTTTTAGCACTTCCACACTAGGTCCATTTGTCTTAACTGGATGTTCCCCCTTGCACTGTTTTACATTTCCCAAAATGGCTTGTTACTTTATACATGAAGACTAAGCCTATTTATTTTTTTATTTTTTGGTACCATTGTGCGCCAACTTGGCTTTGAAAGATGCAGGAGAAGACATGGCTGTCTGTGTGTTTGCATGCGTACTGGCGAGTGTGGTGTGTGTGTTACAGCAGGTCTGCCACTCCACGCACACCTGTTACACCACTAACGTTCAAGCAGCAGCACTAAGTGGACAATTAAGCCAAATAAAGCTAAACACACTTTATGAGAACTTCCAATTAATGCTAATACACTGATTTGATTAGCATTACTAGCCCAGGGTGAAGAAAGAATATTAAGTTTCTCTCAGTAAAAAGAGAATAAAAGTTTAAAAAATGTTTGCTAAATACCGTAATTTGACAAAAAAGTAGTCTGAAAATTGAAAGAACAGGAAAAAGCCTTGAATGAAAAGAGCTATACAGGCTAACTATATTTCAAGCTTTTAGCAAGAGCCCCAAAACAGTTCCACATTGATTACTCAAGTATAACTAATTATTTAAAGTCCAGACTGAAGCTATCACATTTCATGTTCAATACCTTCTTATTTTCTAAGAGGCTTTAGCTAAATACGACGTTCAAGGAGGATAGATTCAGCTTTTTTACCTACCTTATTTATCTGACAGCTACAGTTATTGTGCAAATCACATTTTTGTAAAAAGCATGTGAAAATTTGTAAGGATAATTTAGTAACAGCAATAAAAACTGACTTTTATATTCTAATCTGAACGATTTAAAGAACTAATTCTTCCTAAAGAACTATATACGGATGCACATTAGGATACTAGGTAAATAGTGTTTGTTCAAACAATAACATTGATGCAGTATATTCCATATAAATTAGTGAATTGTGCATTAGAAATACTTTTTACTTTTAAAAGTACTTTTGAGTATAGATAGATGGATGGATGGATGGATGGATGGATGGATGGATGGATGGATGGATGGATGGATGGATGGATGGATGGATAGATGGATGGATGGATGGATGGATGGATGGATGGATGGATGGATGGATGGATGGATAGATGGATAGATGGATAGATGGATAGATAGATAGATAGATAGATAGATAGATAGATAGATAGATAGATAGATAGATAGATAGATAGATAGATAGATAGATAGACAAACATTTTACTTCTATTCAAGTAAGGAATCTGGGTATTTTTACCTTCTCTGCCACTGGGATATACAAAAGGTGATGGGAACTCTCACTTTCCCCCTTTTTGTCTTGTTAAATAATGAGAGACCAGGAGCTGGAGCAGGATTCTGCTAAGTCAGCAAGTGGGAAATGTGTCGGTGTCACAGTGTTTGACCTCCTCTCTGCCGGAGCAGGCTGAGAGGAGTAGGAGAGGGAGAAAAACTTACTGGTTTCTGTTGGGAACTTTCCTCAGCTGATCCGCGGTCACTCTGCCTGAGAAGTTGTAGTACTGCATGACATTTTGAAAGTAATGTTCTGACACCACTTCAAACTGAAAAAAAGGAGACGAAAGAGTGTTATATCAAAGAAAATGTGCTCAGGAAAAATAAACAGTCATAACACAGCTCCACATTTACCTACATCATTGTACACTTTGTCCAGCTTTGTTGCGTTCATGATGAACTCTGGGTACCCCACCATGTTGTACAGAGCATCTGCCTGTAACCAAGAGATGAAACAGAAACTGTGAAAGACACCTTTTCTCACCAGGTGGCAGCGCTGCATTTCTTCAGCACTCAAAACAAAACCTGTCAGATATTAATCTAAGAGAAACACATCCTTCTCTACCTTTTCTTTGGCTGCCTTCTTCGTCTCAGCGTCCATCCAGGACACGTACTGTATGCCGTCCTCAAAGGCTCGTTTGATGTCTCCAACCATGTCTTCAGCCTGAGTCAAGACACAGAGTAAATTCAGACTTAACTCCATCATAACACACAGCAGGAAGAGCTGTCATTATGGAAAAATAACTCACAATGGATTTGCTGTCCTCTGCAAAGGTGTCTTTGACAAACATGGCTCCAAGAGAGAAGCCCAGCGCGCTGTCGGTGTCGCTGACGCACACCTTCCAGCGTGGAGTGCAGCTCTGCAAGAACAAATATGAAAATATAAATAAAAACACACAGAAAATGCTTCCTATTTGACATAATGCAATGGACACAGGGTGTGCGTTACAGTAAAGGAAAAATGCCTGTGTGGAAATTGTGGAGTTTTTCCCGCTTTGTTTCTGCCTCCATTAGTCACTTCACTTCCTAGAATGAACATGACTCTAACAACAGGACGTGGGTGAACATGTACCACACAGCTACACGTGCAGGTGGATAAGTGTAGTGAAGGTGAAAACAGGGACATGAAGAAATGAAAAATCCCACGAGTAGAGTTGTTTGGTTATGAAACAGACTGACGTTATTTATGATGCCTCTTTGTGACAAAGTTAAACAGATTGTCATCTTTGTTATGGTTTTTGTAAACGGCAGTCACCTCAGAGGTCGGGTTAGCTTCCCATAAAGCATTGCACACAGCACATTCAGGAAGTTTCTGTTTACATTTCCTCCTGTTTAAGTCACACAGTGAGTAATAAGGTGGACATTTAGAAGAAAGCAGAGTCCATGGATAGTAAAACTTTAACTAAAACTCCCTAAAAGCTGCTTGTAGCAACAGTAACAAATGGCGATTTGATTACTTGACACTTCCGATTCTTGTGATTTTAAGTTTGCTTTTTTAAAAAACCTAACCATGTGAAAAAGTTGAATTATGATGATAACATCTACAGACTACATCAAGAGCCATATTTTCCCCCAAAAATGCACATCACCTGAGTCAAGGTGAAACCTTTCGCCCTCTGCTGGAGAAAAGTGGTAACTTTTTTCCAGTCCAGCTTATAAACAAAGACTGAAATTAAGAATTTAAAACGAATTCAGATTTTTATATAGTTTAAAAAAAAATCTGGATACTTATGTGAACCAATTTTTTCTCCAACCCCTAAAATTTATATTTCTTTTTTTAAAATAAGGTGCCAGGGGGATATGTAGTTACCGGAAAAACAGGCACCTTCTGAAGAAACTAATTTCCTGTTTGTCTAAACTGAAATTTAAATCCTGAGAAACGTAAGAAAAACACTCGTAAAAACAGTCGAAATAGAGCACAGATAGACTAGCGGTTTAGGTGGCGCTCCATGACGTTCACCCTGGTGCACCCAGGTTTCAGGTGCATCCTGTGGTCTGTGTTCCACATGTCGCCCCCTACTTCAATCCAATTAAAGCATAAAAAACGTAAAATAAAAAAAAAAACAGTACAAATGAGCGCTACCTATTTAACATAGCTAAACAAGAAGTCTGATTGTACACAATGCCAAATTGGTTTGTGTATGGCTAACATTAGCAGAGCTAGCACCACCAGCCTTTGCCTCTCCTTGCAGGTTAACATCCACATGCTTTCACTAATTACATCCTGCTTTGGTTGAGTGATTTTGAACCAGTTTGACAAAACACAACTTACTTACAACTTTATCTCTGCTTCCAGATCAAAACACTGACAAACTTCAAGATGCAATCTGACATCTGTGCTGGTTTACATACAGGTAGTAGAGCTTTATGGCAGTATGATAGTAGTCTTAAAACAGGGCTGAAGCCTTGGCTGGTGGTGTGCAGCTGCGCAACAGTAAACTGGGCTGACTTCCAAGACATTCACAAACTACACAGGGAAGACAACTAACTGCAAGTTAGCTCGTAGACTTTGTGATTCAAGACAACGAACTGTAAACCTCTGACCCACCATTGTCAGTTGGGGTCGGATAGCGTGCTTTAGAAGAAGCTCGCACTTTAATTTATAAGGCAATTCTTGGCATGCTTCCCCACTATTTAAGGCCCCGTTTACACAACGTTTCATCTGAAAATGCTAAAACGCACAGAAACATTGATGGACTGAAAACGCTGTTGTAAGCATGCCAGGCCTGTAGGTGGTGCTATAACGGTCTTGTCCAGAAGCAGCTTTAGGGAGATCTCCACCAAAGCAGAGTTGAATCTGGTGTCATCTAGTGTATTGGGGAATACCAAGTTAAAAAGTGGAGCAACAGATGCACATTTTGTTGAAAGACAGTCAGCAGATACAGCAGATTGAGCAGCACAAGCACAACACGGTAGTTTGGGAAGATTGTAACAACGGTACTGTTGTCCTTTTATATGTGCCCGCGCGAGGCGGAGTGTGACGTCAGTGTTTCCACTGAAAACGCCAGCTTACAGTTTGCACGGCAACAGTGTCGGGAACGTTTCAGAAAAATCCCACTCTGGAGGCCGTTTACAAAAGTTTGCGTTTTAGGACGGCTGAAACGCCGTTTCTGTGTAAATGCGAGACTGAAATGCAACAAAACTTTTGCGTTTCCCCCTAAAACCGCTATCGTGTAAACAGCCCCCTGCATGTTTTTATCATGCAGAAAAGTACCGGGCAGTACTCCCTGCGTTCTCAGGACCTCATTACGCTCTCTGTTCCAAACGCTACGACAAAAATTGGTAAAAGGAACCAACTGCAGAATGACTTAAGGCTCAGGGAGCTGGTGTCATCACTGTTTTTAAATCTAAAATGAAAGACATGGAGGCAGGTTTTAAAAGATGTCAGTGTTTTAGCTCAGCTGTTTAAACAGTTGTTTCCTAGAACGTGATTTTAATCCGTTATCTTGTGTTTTATTGACTGTGCTTTGTCTCTTTTTGAGCTTCCTGTCTGTAACTTTGTGTTTTTGCTGCTGCCTGTCTTGGCCTGGTCTCCTATGAAAATAAATTTAATCTCAATGGGGCCAACCTGGTAAAATAAAAGTTAAATAACAGAAAAATAAAAGAAGGAGGGACAAATCTTATAATGCAGAAAACATAGACTGAACAATCAAAATACAAGTTAAGAATCTTAAACATGTACTTGAACTCTATAGGAAGCTAGAGATTAAAAGCAGTGAAAACAAGCTTCCAGTGAGTCGAGAAAAAAGCCTGCTTCAAGAGAAAATAAGAGAAATTGGCTGATCTTGTTGCGACCTCTGAGTTCAGTGTTTTTAAAGGAAATTTGAGCGGTTATATCTCTGCAGGCTGTGAGACACAGTGTTCTTCCTTAAGGACAGGGTTTTTTAAACCACATGTCAGAATTTGCTGCCTTTTTACGGCCACATTCAGCAGAACAGTGACGATCAAAAAAAAAATCAAAAGGTGATTATAAGAGGTTTGCATCCAGAGGGGATATGAGTTGTTAATTTTTACTGTGTTAACAAAACAGAGTCATTACCTACTGAGCAATTCTTAATTCTTTGACATTATCACTGAAATGTTTTTTGTTTGTTACTTGTGGTTTTGTATTTTACGTTTTTCTCAGTCTCCAAAAAAGTATCTTACACAGACAAAAGGTTTTGAACGCATCATGGGTTTCTTGCGATTAAAAATGAGTTTGTGTCATACAATTCTTACATTTATGACCACAATATTAGTCATTAACATCCTATGAACAGTCTGATACACTGGGTGAACACAAACAGTCCTTGAGTGGCAAATTTACTGTTAGGTGAGGGAAAGGACAAGGCCAAACAGAGCACCGTGTCTGCAGAGATAAAGAGGAAACAAGGTCCGTGTGAGGAAATGAGGAGCGTTGTCAGTCAAGCTGTAAAACCCTTCACACACAGTTACAGATGGAAAAAGAGGCACAGCTGCACCCTTAATTTAAACAGATGCAGAAAGAGGAACACGCAGAAAGTTTGGGGTTTGTTATTGCAGCTTGACCTCGGCTGGAAACGGGGCTGAGGGAACAGGATCTCTGTCAGATAAGAGCTGATGACACGGAGCCTCCACAGTCACACACACACTCACTGAGGAGGAAGTGTAAAGTGCAGTCTGGACACTTTCAGAGGATACGTATCAGGTTTAGTGTCTTTAACCATTTCACAGTATGACTGTAGCATCTGGGAAAGGTGAGTATTTCTCTTGATAACTTCCTACATTTGCAGTTTTAACAGAAAAACCGGACAGCCCCTCCTTGTCACAATCCTTCAATTATGAATGTGATCTCACTCCAGCCAGCTTTATTTGGCTTTCTGTAGCAAAACGAGGCAGTTTCGTACAACTATCAGTCATGTGATCTTCATTAATCAACCACATCCTTGTTAATGTCTATGAAAGAGACAGGACTGAGAAAAGAAATAGGGGTCAAGTCGTGTTCTGCTGCTTCTCATCCTGTCGTTTGTTTGCACAGTCGACCCCCTGAAGGAAAGGAAACATTAAATCACTCGGCTTTTGTTGCATCACTTAGGACAGGCTGTCAAGCAGAGCTGCGCAAAGTGAAAAGTCCTCATGGGATGACTCTTGGCCGATCTGGTTACTTGGCTGGAAATAAATCTTCTGCCCTCGTTATTTAAAACAGGTTGTTCTCAACTGGTTTGTCTTCAGGAACTTCTCAAATTTGTTTCATGGAAATCTGAGATGGTCACACAATATCACAGTAAACCAGTTTAACAGCTTCATGGTATCATGTGCAAACACTTCTCTGCACAAAACACTATTGAGTGTGAACAAACAGCACACTGCTGCATAAGAAGTCTCCTTCAAAATCAGAGCACAGGATTTTTTTCCTTTACAATTTCTGCGACCTACTTAGATGAGATGTTTACAAGTCTTTTTTTGCAAGTCGTGGTTAAGTCTCAAGTCTTGATGGGGGAAGACTTGGTCAAGTCTTGAGTTTTAGGTCACGAGTCTAAAGCCCCGCTTCCACTAAGCAGTCTGGTTTAGATCTGTACTGTTTCAGTCAGGACCACTTTGTCAAAAATAAACTTTATTAACTTGCACAATTTTCATTTGGCAGTATGGTTCTGTTCTGGGACTCCCTGCTCTTCCACGCGCTTGCATGGAAAGCCTGAGGCAGGAAGAGCACGCCTTCCTGCCCATCATGAGCCATCATGAACGGCATAAACAGGGGGCGCAGCAGCAGAATAATAACCCAGACAGAGCAGAGCAAAACATGAATAAAATAACAGGAGGAGCTGGGGTGGAGGTGGGTTGTGAAGTGCCAGCAGAGGAAGCAGGAAGTAGGTTTGACAGGAGCAGCTTAAAAAGCCCACTCTAACAGCGGTTTTCCAATAGGAGGTGGACACGGGAGTCAGCTGAGCCATCAGCTGATCTGCACCGATGATGACAGCTATGTTGTTAGAGCTTGACGTCGTGACCTGCCTGAACTAACGCTACGCTTAATTTGGTCCTGTTTGCATTTCCACAGCCAACTATGCCCCCTTGTGGTAGGCGGCAAATAAGCTGGACGCAGATAGCCGCATCGTTACATAATAGCGTGACGCCACAGCAGTGCAACACTGTGTGCCCCAGTAATAAATCCAATGAAGAAGAAAAAGGCGACATAATAAACAAAGAGCACTGATGGGAGACATCCAGCAATTTGTTTTCTTGTGATTTCCATGTAGCTCTTTGATACAAAGTGCAACCAAGCTTTCTTTCAGAGAAAGTTGTGTGCCACCAGGAGAAATACAGCTGCTGTCACACAATAAGTGACGATTCTTTCAGCCAATCAACAGACTGCAGTGTTGTAGCTCCACCTTCTAGGGTCGGATCGGTTTAGTACCCTACAGAAGGGTACCAAAACAGGGCTTAATTCAAGTCGCAAGTCTTAGGTCACGAGTCTAAGTCAAGTCTCGAGTCACTAAAATATAAGTGTTATGAGCTTTTGTCATCTGCTGCTTTACGGTCTACTAAGAATACTGCACAGCTGTATCTATGTAAAGCATTCAAAGCATTTACTGTAGACATGGACTGATCGATCGGTGCCGATTTCCTTCATTTTAGGGAATCAGTGATCGGCCCATCCTTACATATGAAACTGATCTTATATATCTCCAGGAAAGTCTGAGACCTATTGAGACCTAAAACTCAGGACACTTTATTGGTTGTTGAAGTTAAAACATAAAGATTTTATTCTTTCACAGGTATTGTTCAAAGATTTTCAATAAAATAAGATTGGAACATTGAAGGTATGTGCTGTCAGTTATGAAAAATAAAAATCAGTATCGGCAGGTCAGGCTTTTTTAAGGTTGATGATTGGTGATTGGCAAGAAAATTGTGATCGGTACACCCCTAATTTACTGTATTATACACAGCATCAGACCTGATTAGTTGTTTATGTTGATAACTTTTCTTCATATTGGGTTGCAATGTCCTGTTTAAACACACAATGAATGCTTTCTTTTGAAGGAAACTATATTCTTCCAACATGAGCATGGCTGGGCATACACCCCATGCGTAAAGTGGTTACCATAGTTACCATTTGGGACATCCCGAGCCAATACACTGATTAGCATCAGCACCCCATATGACTATTTTTGGAGGATTGGGTAGTATCGGATTTCGTTATGTGAAAGGGACCAATCCAGATTTCACATGTTTTCAGCATCGTCACGATTTACAGCTGCTGTAAATTTAACTCCATTGCAAACATGTCCGTTATATGGGACTACTTCTCTTTGGAAAGCAATGATTGTAAAACAGTGTGTTGCAACATTTGTAGAGTGAGTGGTCCTCAAAGAGGTACCACCAGGGCTCACTTTAATACAACAAATATGATTCATCATTTACAACAGAATCACCCAACAGAGTACGGGACTTATCAAAGAAAGGTATCGGTATTAGATTGTTATCGGCAAAACATAATTTGAAAAAATAGGATTGGGGGACAAAAAACCTGTTACCATGAAAAAAAGTCAGGAGGTTTAGTATTACATCTGTAGTTGGCTAAAACAAAACAGCTTTTATTTCTTGAGAGACAAAGTTGTCTTCCACTCTTTTTTGAATTAAGAGAAAGTTTCTGATCATCTCATGGTCCCAGTTTATATTTTTTTATATCTCTTGAAAAAGCAATCCTCTGTTTACTGTCCCAGACCAACACGAGGTCTTCTGATAAGCTCTGCAAACCCTGCTGTTTGGATTTGTGACATTTTCTTTTCCGGGAAGTACAGCCTCCTGGGTAACTAAAATTTACCGGCACTAAAAGTGGTAATCTGCCAGATTACACAAGTTCCTCTGTGCCTCATGAACTCTGAATACTGTAATCACATGTCAAACATGCAGAAAACATTATCTGACTGGAAATCTGCCCACAGGTAGGAATTACACGATGCGGTTTTGTTTTATTTTTATCTGTTTAATCCTGCTGCCAGCTGTGCTTAAATCAATCGGAGTCACGCTACAGTGGGAGTAACAGATCTGAACTCCATCCCTCACCTTCTTTGTTCCTGACATGACCTCCAGGAAGCGCTGCTCAACATCCTGGAACCTTTGGTCCAAAATGGAAGCCATCTTTCTCACCACCTTCATTATCATGTAGTTGTTGAGGAGGCTGCAAAGGAAATATTACATTCATTGTTTTGTTTCCCTTTTAAACAGCCGGAGGATTCATGGATGTATAAATAATCTAAACAGTCTAAGCACTTAATAGCTTCCTTCCTCATCCTAAGTACTTTTACTTCACTCCAGTGTATAAATCATGGTTTATAAAGACAGCATCAAACAACTTGTATCTGACGATGAGTGTCTGACCTTTTATTGGTTTTGTTTATGAGGTCTGAAACTTTCTGGAGGTATTCTTTGGCGTAAACAACCACAGGCTCTGACTCGTTGAGTTGCACAGGCGCAAACACTTCTGTGAGGTACGGCATCCAGTCCACTGCAGGAACCAGAGTCTGCAAACACACAGAGACAACACTCATGGTACAAAATAAAAACATCTATAAATTCATTCAAAGTGCCTTCAGAACTGTGCTTTTTGACATTTGTCGTGTCAACGTTGTGTTTTTTGGCATTTTGTCTTCATTGACAGGACGCTGAAGAGAGACAGGAAATGTGTGGGAGTAGAGAGTGGTGAAGACGTGCAGCAAAGGGGGGCCAGGGGTCAAATTAGTCAGTATATTTACTGCACAAAACAGTCTAACTAAAGTCATAGCTCAATTAAAAAGCCATAAATCATGAAGGGGGGTCTAGTCTTGTCTGCGTAAACAAGCGGACACTTCTCTTCAGTAGGAAGTGCTGTGTCTTGTTAGATAAGTGTAGCTGTAAGCGAATCAATCTAGTGTCAATTCACTAAAAGAAGAAGCAACATTTTAACGACTATGGCTGAGATGGATGTGCCATGGTGTTTGTTGTGTTGGAGCCACAGACTTTATGAGCACAACCTTATTTATCATGGTAATTTACTTACTCTTCTGGCTGAATGCCCAGGTGTACAGAGACCTACCAAGTGTGATAGCAGTCGCACGACCTAGGTGTGTCAATCGAGCTACAATCAGTCCATTCTAGGTCTGACTAAGCTGTTTACATGCATTTTAATAGCCGGATCTTGTGCTGACTGAAGGCATAGTCCGATTTCTTAAAGGTCCCATATTATACAAAAATCACTTTAAGTCTTTTAGTGAAATTTGTGGGTCTTTGGCTTTCCTCCCAGCTCACAAAATGTGATATTTAAAGACAAAACCTGTACTTAGTAGTGCTTGTAAATTTAAACCCTGATCTAAAACGAACTGTTTGGATTTTGGGGATTTGCCTTTTTTTGACCAATCAGGAGCAAGTCTGACCTGATTGGTCCACCAGAGCAGATATCTCCAAACCTCCTCCCCGCTGCCAGAGAGAAATATCTCCAGCAGCGGGGAGGAGAATGCCAAAGTTGAAGAGCCATCACTGCTCTGTTTTTGGCTGTAAACAGCCACATGGTTCCATGCAAAGCTTCCCATCTTGGAAGAAGACAAGATAAAGTGGCTAGAGTTCGTTTATCAAGGAAATGTGCCAGCTACACTCAGTAAAACTGTGCATGTATGTGCTAGTCACTTCAAGGCCGACTGCTTTTCCAACTTTGGACAGTCCAACAGAGGGCTAGCGAATAGACTGGTCCTGAATCCAGACCCTGGAAATGTGAGTACTTTAAATGCTGTGTGCTGTGGAGCAGATGTAAGAGCTTTTCCTCAGTGTCCCCCCAGTCTCTGTGTTAGCTTCAGGATGCTAACTTTAGCTGCGGTTAGCCTGTTGTTTTAGCCTGTAGTGTTACGGTAAACAAGCTTCGCTGTTTTCTAAACATTGTGCACTCGGAGCTCGTGGAGCCGCTCTCAGTGACGTGGAAGAGTGGGGCAGTATCAGCGGTGGCTCATTTACATATGAAGGCCACGCCCACTAAATCAGAGCGTTCTGAACAGAGGGGCTATGAGAGCCTGGAGGCAATGCTGCTGTGCTTGATTTATTGGCTTTTTGGACCAAAACATGTTACTACCATTTCATGAAGACATCAATGATCCATATTAAACTGCAGAAAAGGAGCAGAATATTTTAAGCTGCAAGTAAACGGGGGGCATATGGTAACTTAAACTTGTTCTTCCTCAAAACTAGCAAAAGTCGATGCAGAGCCATACCCCTTGTTCACTTTATTCTCTATGGTTTGTTACTTTTAAGGTCTTTGCACGCTTAGTCATTTTTTTTTTCCGGTTAAATTTTTTGCGTTTATTCACATCCATCCAGTTTGTTTCCTGGGTAGTTCGACTATTTAGAGACGCTGAAGGCTACTTGCAAAATAACATTCTCATATTTTCTGACATATTTTCTCCACATATTCTGGGCCAGGTTTAGATGATGAATGAAGACTAACACATCCAATAAAAACAGACTCGGTGTGCCAAGACTTTAACTGACAGCTAAAGGTCAGTAAAATTTTGGAATGTTCCTTTTTCTCTTCAATTAAAAAGTGCAGGAAAAAATTTTCATAGGTTGACAGTATCCTTTGTCGTGTTGGTCAAACTATGGATGACTTGGTGCTTCTGTTTAGCGAAAAATGCAGAAGAGAAATGTCCCCCCAAAAATCTCAAGCTTAATCGTAATAACTGGTCCCAAAAAATTGCAGTCACATTATTTTCCAAAATCAGCTCTAACCAACACCCAAACTGGTTGAGATTTTCCACATCTAAAGTGAGACTTTTTCAAGACTGTAAGGTTACTTCATCAGTTATCATGTGAAGGGGAAATAGCTTCTGGGAGAGTTGACCCACTTTCAGCTGTTGGCAAACGAGGACATCAAGTTAAGCCTTACTCTTAGGTGTGTTGTCATAGTTTACAGTATGTCGTCATATGACCTGCAGATGGGTTACAGGACTACATTATGCAACCTGCCCCTTGCTCTCTACACAGACGGTTTCCAAGCATACTGTAATTACTGGCTAAGACACAGCTGAGTGTTCTCAACCTGACAACAAACTCCTGATCGTATCTGCTGACTGATTCTGTCTACAAACACTGACTGTGTACAGAAGTGAATCATGGTAAAAGAAACCGTTCTTCGACTCCTACTTTCAGATCTTTGGCCTCCATCTTGTTGTAGATGAGCTCCTCGTCTCTCCTCTCCTCCAGGGGGACAGTGATGTTGGCAAGGACGGTCTCAAAGTCCAGGATCTCCTCCATCAGCTTCCGAGATGTCTCCTTGGAGCCCCCCAGAAGGACCCCTAACTCCGTCAGGAAGTCGAGGTATGCCGTCAGATACTGCAGAGAGGAGGGGGTGAGATGTGTGTGTGAGGAGTCATCCAAGATGATGAATACAGAGCTTTAGCCCAGGAGCTGAAATATTTCTCTTCAACATAAATAATTAATAATGTTTTTTCATTTTTAATCAAATAAATAATTTCCAGACCCTTTCCACTCATGTTCAGACCAGTTCAATGTCATATATTACCTTTTCATTGGCTGTTTTGTTGAGGTAGTAATCCCGTGAAGGAAGTCCCAAACTGCACTGATCCACCTAAAGTTAAGAGAAGACATATCCCATGACTTCCACGCTCAAACAAGCTTCTGTTTTCAGTCCTGTGTCCACAGCGCGCAGGCAAAGAGCTGAAGTCATAGCTGAAGATCTTATCTGTGTGATTTGTTAGTCCCATGACGGTATGAAAAAGGAGCTGCTGAAGCATGAGTGTGAAACAAGAGGAGCTTTTTTATCCAAGAGATACAAATCTGAGTCCCTGGGTGAGTCTGGGAGCGCTGCTTGTGTTGAAAGGATGAGATGTCAGGAAATAAATCAAAGAAAAAAACAGAAGAGCCTGTCTCTGTCCTGTTTTCCAGAGTCGGCTGTTCAAACTCAGTCCTCACAGAGGGAGATTCTCCAGGATAGGTCACAAAGTCATTAAGACACTATGATAACAGTATGTGCCTTCATGTCGACTCTATGAGTCATTCAACTTATAAAATGCACATGAAGTGACAGAAAACATAACGTCAAGCGAAAAAAAAGAGTATTAAAAAAAGCCTTAATCTACAAGAACAAAGTCATAAATCTAAGACAAAGATAATCATAAATTTAAGAGAATAAAATCATAAACTTAAGAAAGAAAGCATACATTTAAGATGATAAAATCTATAAGGATAGTCATAAATTTAAAACAAAAAAAAACGTAAAAATTTACGAAAAAGTCATGAATTTAAGAGAAAAAATCATAAATGTATGAGAATAGTCATAAATTCAAGAATAAAGTAAAAAAAATCTATAAGAATTCAGTCATTAATTTAAGAGAGTAAAAGTAATTTACTTTTGAAAATAAAGTATTAAATTTAAAAGAAAAAAGTCATATTTTATATGCAAATCTGTGAGAATTAAATCATTAATTTAAAAGAAAAAAAACATATATTAGAGAAAAACGTTTTAAATTTATGAAAACAAAAAAAGGAATTTAGAAGAATAAAGTCAATAATTTCAGAGAAAAAAAACATAAATTTATGACAATAAAGTCATCAATTTCACAGAAAATTAAACTTAAATTTTAAAATAAGCCCTAAATTTCAGAGAAACAAAAATCAAAAAATTATGAGCATAAAGTTATAAATTTCAGAGAAAAAAAAACATAAATTAATGAGAAGAAATTAATAAATTTCACAGAAAAAAAACATAAATTTATGAGAATAAAGCCATACATTTTAGAGAAAAACAAATAAATTTCTAAGAATATAGTCATAAATTTCAGAAAAAAAAACATAAATCAATGAGAATAAAACTGTAAATTTTAGAGAAAAAAAAAACATAAATGTATGAGAATAAAGTCATAACTTTCAGAGAATAAAAAGCACACATTTACAAGAACAAAGTCATAAGTTTGAGAGAAAAACAATAAGTCATTCTTTCAGCCTTTAGCTAGACTTTCAGGAGAGCAGCAGCTGCCTGTACAATTATGATGACTGTGAAGCATCTTGTGAGGCTATACTCAAGTATTAGTTTTTCAAGAAATTTGGAAGACTTAGAAAGATATTTATAGGTTTGGCTTTTCCTAATCAATCAATAAGTCATCAGTGGAACATTGCTTTTACAAAATCCACACCACTCTGCAATCACAGCCAGGTAGACTGAGATCTACAAATAAAGCTTGGCAAAAGTTCAGTCAGTAAGACTGTCTGTGTGTTCACACTCTTATGTTCTTCACTACAAGTATTAAATTGTGTTTTTATGTGGATTTCATGTGTTGTATATGGTTCTTATGGGAACTTCCACTGAAAAGCAAACAGCACCTTTTGAAAAATAAAGATCCAGTTGTTTTTATCAGGAAGGATGAGACGTGAATCATCTCAAACAGCAGTCTTCTCACCTGGATGATGTTACTGCTTGAGTTTTTGCTATCAGTGCTGACGAACACGGTGAAGAAAGGCGATGTGCGAAAGTTGGCCGATACTGCACGCAGCACATCCTGGAAGTTATCCTTGTCCCAGGCGCCGGTTAGAGCCCAGCCTCCTAACTAAAGGTCAACAAAAACACTTTCTGATAAAATCGTTTTCATTTCTTTGGATGGGAATCAAACAGGCTTGGAGTGATGGATGTGTTTGATGTCTGATGGCTTTAGGAAATACCTGGCTGATTAGCTCCTGTAGTGGCTTTGCTCCTAATTCCTCGATCTTGGCTTCATTCATGCAGGCCTGATAATATCGCTGGGCCTTTTCCTCGGCCTGACTCAGACCTTTCATCGTTGTGTTTTCTGCCCAATGAAGAAAACAATAAAAGGTTACGACTTTTAGTGTGAGGGAAACTGTCAACAATAAAATCATCCATAAAACTTTCAGAGCATGTGTCTCACTTTGAGACAGAACAGACCATGAAACACTTCTTGCAGATTGAAATTCCCGAGGATTTGACAGCATGGCCTGTGACCCAGACAGCACACTGTGAACATAATGAGCTCCACAGACACTAAGGACAGTCGGGGTCATCTTAACAATGAGACAATCAGCAGGGCGGGTGAAAACAGAAACATGCATGTAAGGTTAGACATAAGGTCAGACTTTTACCAGATTTAAACTGGGGTCAGAATGTTGGAGCTTGATGTTTAATTGTTTAATGATAAATGGATTTTAGAGCTGGGCGATTAACTGAGAAATAATCATAAACGACTAATACACAAGACTCATCAGGCTGTGAGGAGGTTTCATTTTAATGGGACAGCAGCATCACCTTTTGGCCTGAAGTTGCATGCATACTGTCGTGAAGATGTCACTCTTAACAAGAGTCGTGTTTCTTTTGGAAATGAATGGGGATCTTTTAAATTCTACTTTTCTTTCTTTTGTTTTTTTAATAAGTTGTTTTTGGGGGATTGTTTAACCTCATTAAACATCCAGGCTATCAATGCTCTTACCTCAGACAGTATAATTAATGGACGTAGTATCCCTGACGTCACCCGTCCGTTTTTTGAAGCAGATTGGCTATCGCAGCCATACTGGAAGTTACAGAGGCTTCGAGTACAGCTATAAACTGCCAAGTTAGAAAAAATTCAACCGCCGTGCGGAGGGTGCTGATTGTGCCATTAGCAATTCAGACGAGACGTTTTTTTGAACCAAGCTGTAAATACGTTAATTTCTGCTGTGAAAATATCTTTTTTTTAGCTTGATGTGATTGTGACTTCCAGTACTTCTGGAGCCACCCTTAAGCAGACACTCAAGTGAGCAGAATTTAGCACTTCAGCATTGTCTCATATTTTAGACCCGAGGTTTCTACTTGGCTCCAACTTTACTTTTCTTTGATCAAGACAACTTTTTACCAGATACAACACGAAAGTTGTAAGGTATGGGGTAAAATGAGGTATTTATCAACAGTTACAGTAGCACTGGTGTTTGAAAATGGAAAACTAGTTTATATGGTAGCTCGGTAGCCAGCTAGCGCGACTGGCAGCCCTGTGCTCTAAAACACGTCTGTAATGTGTTACATCAGTGAATCCTGGTTATGTCCTGCCAGTCATCTACCGAGCAGAGCTGATGTAACCTCATTCTTCATTTTATTGATAGACTCTCAAGTTTGAACAGACCACTGCAGAATAACTGCTGCACACTGCAAAAAACTGGAATTTTATCAAGTGCTTTTGTCTTATTTTCAGTAAAAATTGCCTTTTTAGAATTGATACGAGCCAAATTCACCTGGTCAGTCCAGAAATATGTCTTGTTTTGAGTTATTTAAGACAAAAATGAGGGTCTGAATTGCGAGTAACAAGTGACATAAAAACTACCAATGGAACCAAAAAGAAATTAGCTAGAAAATTTGCTTGAAACTAGAAAAATGTCTTGATACAAGTAACTTTTTTCTTGTTTGATTGGTAGATTTTTTTTACAAGCAATTCAAGCCTCATTTTTGTCTAGAAATAATAATAATTCAAATAAGACATTTTTCTGGACTTGTCAGGTGAATTTAGCTCATATTAAGTCTAAACAGACATTTTCTACAGAAAATAAGACAAAAACACTTGATATGTTGGCTGGAATGAACATTAGCATAAACAGCTAAGCCTTTAGCTTGTGTTTTAGCCTTTAGCTTGTGCTCTATCACTCTCCTGTTTAGCTTTTTTCTGCTCTTCTGTCCTTTTTCTGTCTGACAGTTAGGCTCCAGTGTCCACCATCAGTACAAAATTAATCACAGAAATCGTTTTCAGCAGAGAAAAAAACAGATCTCTTTCCGCAGTACTAAACTTTGTCAGCCGGTCAGGTGTTGTCAGAGACTTTGACATCAATCTGGTCCTGCTTGACCTGATGAGAAAGCATTTCGAAATAACCTATATCAGCGCTAATAATCTCATTCAAAGTGTGGATTACAATCAGGCATAGAAAGTCCTCACAGTCTCTTTAACATCCCAGTATTAAAATGATTTATTTTGCTGGCAAGAAATTCAAGCTTTTTATTCTCTCCTTTTTTAAGAAAATGTGATTTTTTTTTCCACCAAACGTTTCCCATTCTAGCTGATGTGTGTTTTGAATTCCACTGTTTTAAAAACAATAACCCTTAATTATTCATCTGTTATCTGTGCATTTTCAATTCAGTTCCTTGTTTAAAAATAAGACAAAAATTTGCAGCATGAACGGAGTTGGAATTGGGATAATAGTGGATTAACCGAGTAGAGAAGCTGAAAACACTCAGCTTCCCTGGATCTAGCCCCTCACCTAGTAAATGCTTCATCACTTGCATGTTGTGCTCCCAGAGGTCCCCGAAAGGTCCCCAGCGAGACTTGCCCTCAGGGAGGGGGTTCTTCTTTATCCAGCCTCCGCAAGCAAAGTTGTAGAAGTCATGGCAGGGGTCCACGGAGCGGTCCAGAGCTCCCATCACCACGCTGGCCACAGTGATGCACGGCTCGGTGAGGCACAGGCCGGGGTGAGCTGTGAAGGAGAGAAGCAGAGGTTTAAAGAGTCACAGATAGTTCACTCTTACCCCTCAGCTCTGAAAAGTTTCTGATGTGGGAACCTCTTGCTACAAAAGATTTCTGAGGATAATCTGAAACTATTTCATGGCATCAAACTGTGCATATGAGTCTTCAGAGCATCTGGAAAATGTTATTTCACATGGGGCGACCGCCAAGATATACAAGCTGAGGGGCATATTTCTCCTCTTAAAAATCCTTTTTAAATAATTACCTGAAGATTGAAGGTCGAAAATGTTTTTTGGAGGCTTTAACTTTGGAAGTCTGCTTGTATAACTTGATGATTAATTGTAGAAAAAAGACACATGAGGACTGCGTAACCAGGAGGAATTCATTAGTTTCATTTGGACATTGTGTTCTGTTTTGAAGAGCCGACCAGCAGGCAGAAAAACAGCATAACTTCTCAACCTAAATGTGACTCTTTCTGCCTGAGGAGTATTTTCTGTACACGGTGGAGAAATAAGTATTGAATGCGTCAACTTTTTCTCATTACATTTATTTCCAAAGCTGCAAATCAAACTAAATTTCTACCAGACATTGGTATTAACTCAAATAATCCGCACATGAAAAGAAATCACAACGTTCAGGTCCATAAATAATGATTATGTGGAATTAAATACGAAAACACAAGAAAAAAGTATTGAACACACCATGGAAAGGCTGTATACTTTGGCAAGGAAATGCACCATACCACCTGAAATCTCTCAGTAATTATAATTTGAACTTCCAATTAGTGCAAACCAACATCAGCTGAGCTAGAGCAAATTGATGGTCCTATAAAAGAGGTCGTTTTTTCACCAAGCAGTTAAATACGACACACCTCATGATGGGTAAAGGCAAAGAGCTCTCTGAAGACATTCACAACCTGATTGTTGCTCAGCATCAGAATGGAACTGGTTACAGACTTATATCAAAGCACCTGAATATTCCAGTCAGCACCGTTGGAGCCATTATTCACAAGTGGAAGAAGCACCACCTTACCATCAACAGGCCACGCACAGAAGCTCCTTGAAGATGTCTGACCAGGGAGTCAGAAAGATAGTCAGAAGAGTACTCAACGAGCCAAGGACCACCCTGAAAGTGCTCCAGAGAGACTTGGAGGCAGCAGGTACAATTGTTACAGAGAAAACAACAGGCAATGCACTCCACCGCCATGGCCTCTATGGATGCTCAGCCCACAAGACTCCATTCCTCAAGAAAAGGCATGTTGAAGCTGGTTTAAAGTTTGCTGAATAGCATCTTGGCAAGCCTGTAGAATACTGGGAGAATGTTGTCTGGTCAGATGAGACCAAAACTGAACTTTTGGGCTGTCATACTACACACCATGTTTGGAGGAGAAATGGCTCTGCACATCACCCAAAAAACACTACACCAACAGTGAAGTTTGGAGGTGGAAGCATCATGGCATGGGGTTGTTTCTCATCTCATGGTGTTGGCAAACTTCATATAATTGACGGAGTAATGAATGGAGCCATGTATGGGGAAATCCTTGATATGAATCTGCTGCCATCCACCAGGATGATGAAGATGAGACGTGGCTGGACCTTCCAGCAGGACAACCATCCAAAGCACACGGTAAAGTTGACTCTCAAATGGTTTCAAAAACAGAAAATCAATCTGTTAGAATGGCCTAGTCAATCACCTGACTTAAATCCAACTGAACATTTGTGGAAAGAACTAAAGAAAAGGGTTCACCAGAGGGCACCAAAGAATATTCCAGATTTAAAGACAATCTGTGCAGAGGAATGGGCCAAAATCACACCTGAGCAGTGTGGGCCATTAGTTCAAACATACAAAAAGCGTCTGGAAGCTGTCATTGCAAACAAAGGCTTCTCCACTAAGTATTAGATGAGTCTCAGTTAGCGTGTTCAATACTTTTTTCCTGTGCTATCGCTCTTAATTCCACATAATCATTATCTATGGACCTGAACGTTGTGATTTCTTTTCAGGTGTGGATTGTTTGAGTTAATACTAATGTTTGGTAGAAATTTAGTTTGAATTGCATCTTTGTAAATAAATGTGATGAGAAAAAAGTTGACGTGTTCAAGACTTATTTTTCCCACTGTAAGTGGAAGCTGTCAGACGGGCAGCTAGGAGAAGTTGGCTGCTGCTTCACAAAGTCCAGACACAAAAGCTGTAAAACAGGAAGCGCTGCTGAAAAGCAAAGAAAGTGTTTAAGTGGAAGTTACTGTAAGGAAACAGAGGAAAGTTCCAGGGATGGCTCACCTCTAAACCTGGACTTACTGTAAAGACTTTCTCCATCCGCCCTTAGGAGGAACACACACACACACACACAGAGCAGAAGTCACAAACAGCGATGCGGTTAGTAGCCCTCTGAGAATTCATCCTTGTTCCTTTTATTATTTCAAAGTGTGATCTGACATGCGGCTCTGAATGGCAGGAAGTGGCATTAAGTTTCCCAGGGTAGATTTGAGGAAGCCGGCACGGAGGAGACACCGCCTGGATGTGATGCTAATTCCATAAAGCCTCTTTCCATAATGAAGAAGCTCAGGGGAGAGATTGAAAGTTGTTTTTAGGCGGCTTGGCTGAAGGTGGGGCTTTTGTTTGAAAAGAAAATAAACCACATGCGCTGAATTAAACAGCACAGCCCTGCAGTTTTTTTTTAGAATGATAAATTAAGACATACGTGCTTATTCAGAGGTAACAGCCGGTGGGTGTGCATGGGTCTTTTTGTCATCTGGACACTTCATTTCTTCTCTGTACACGGGTTACTGAGCCCTCTTCATACTGTCAGTCAAAAGTTTTATATTTATCTCTTTGTAAGGTTGTCCCAGAGTCAGATAACAGATACGTTACAGAGGTGAGATGGTATCACTGTACGCGTTGTGTGAAGCAGGCAGGCTGTGCGTACGTGCATGTCCAAGTGTGTGTGATGAGCTCCCGCTGTGTGTTCAACTTTGTGCCTCCGAATCAACTGCCAACCTCCGGTCTTTAGTATGGAGCCAATGTGGAAGTGTGAGAAAGTGCAGTCCATTGAGACGGGATGCAGAAGCACTGGAAATTAGCTTGACTCCAGTGGGTATATTTTTTTTGTTTCTTGTTGTTTTCATAGTTATTTAACTTACACGTTTTTTCCATATGAGGGCATGACTGACTGAACTGACAGGCGGGAATCCAGTAGCTGTTAGCAAAGAGGCTAAAGGCCCTGTTTACATGACAACATTTCATCTAAAAACGCTAAAACGCAGTTTATACGGAAACAGTAAGGGACTGAAAACGCTGTAGTAAGCATGCCAGGCCTGTGGGTGGTGCTGTAACTGTCTTGTCAAGAAGCAGCTTTTGGACGATCTCCACCAAAGTAGAGTTGAGCTGGTCATCTGGTGTATTGGTGAATGCTAAGAGCAGAAGTGGAGCAACAGATGCACATTTTGTTGAAAGACAGTCACCAGATTCAGCAGATTGAGCAGCACAAACACAACATGGTAGTCTGCGACGATCGTAACAATGGTACTGTTGTGCTGTTGTATGTGCTCGCACGGAGTGGAGCGTGACGTCGTTTCCACTGAAAACGTTTGCGTTTTAGGTTGGCTAAAATGCCATTTCTGTGTAAACGCTAGCCTAAAAGGCAACAAAACTTTTGTATTTCACCCTAAAAACTGTTGTCATTTAAACAGCTTGCCAATCAAAAGCCGCGTTTTCACCAAGCAGACCGATTCATTTCATCTTGGTACGGCGCACTTTTTGCGGCGTTTCCACTGACTCATCCCAGGACGGATCCCTAAAAACTGAGACGAGCCGTCCCACTTTTTTGGGACCCTTCCATATGGGTGCTAAACTGAACCGATCCGCTCTCAGAAGGTGGAGTTACAACACTGCAGACCGTTGATTCTTCGGACGAATCGTCAGTTACCCCGACAGCGGCTGTATTTCTCCAGACGACACACAGACTTCTCTGAAACAAAGCTTGATTGTTCTTTGTATCAAAGAGCTACATGACAATCACAGAGAGGATGAAATGCTGCATGTCTTCCATCTATGCTCTTTGTTTACTGTGTCACGTTTTTCTTCTTTAGTGGATTTATTAGTAGGGTTTTAGCAAGCTGCTACGGCACCGCGCTATTGTTTAACAGCTGCGGCTTCCGGCATCCGGCTTACACGCCGCCTACCATGAGAGGGCACAGTTTGCTGTGGAAACGCAAACGGGATCAGGCTCAACTGTACCAAACCGTCCCAAACCGTACTGAACCGACCCGAACTGCTTGGTGGAAACGCAGCTAAAATCATGCTCGTAAACTGCTGTGGGTGAGAGCGGTGTGCTCTTTGGATGGAATCAGCATAGATATGAGGAGAAGATGTGAGATGACAGAGACATAGCGAGACGCCGCAAGTCAGAAAAGTTGAAAAGTTGAAGATCTGAGGCTGCACTGGATAAGATAAGATAGCTAACTCATATGCCACTGCTCGCATAGTCCACTTACCATAAATAGATACAAAAAACAAAAAAACAAGCCTAGCTTGGCTCATCACTGAGGCTGAACACAGAGGGAAAAGAGTGGCCTGGTTGTGTCCAAAGGAAAGAAAAACACCTCCTCAGACCATTGTTTGGACAAGAAAAGTTCCCTTCTGTTGTTTTTTTTAACACATGACATTTCGGTCTAATCTGTGCGCCTCTGAGGAGCTGATAGGAGGATTCTGTTACCTCCATTTTGTTTCCTTCCCATCCTGAAACTATCCAAACAGGCGTTGATATTTACTGTACAAACACAGGAGTGATACCAGACTTTTTTCTAACTATCCGTCAAGCTTCTCTTCTTTTGTTTTGTTTACAATTATTCTTATTGAAAAGGCTGCTTTGTTTTGATTTTACTGAGCTTTTCAGGTTATCTGGTTTGTCTGGTTGGGGGTTTGTGCTGATTTTTGCATGGGTGTTTGCAGGTGTTTCTTGTCAGCGACTCAACAAAGCATCAAGTTTAAAAACAACTTTAAACAGGACTCACTCTGCTGGTAGAAGATCCCGGTTGTGATGAGCGACACAAACAAGCCGGCGGACACCACACACAGCAGAAACAGCAGCTTTCGTTCTCTCTGCGTCTGATCGGGCCAACATGTGGCGCCGCGGCTCTGCAGAAGCGTCACCTGAAAACACAGGATAACAGATTCATTTAGCATCTGGAGAAAGTTTGTTGTGATTTCAACAGTCAGGTCTTCATAATGTGACCTAACTGAAGTATTACAGCATGGAAAATGTCGTGTGTTGTCGAACAGCCCCTCAGATATTTGATGACAGGTTCAGTTTCAAAGCACAATGGCCTCTCGTTGACGGCGCCTTCAAACCTCTCAGGCTGAAAAGGTTACGCATTCTTCCATTGTTCCCTCGCTTCTCGTTCAACATGCTCTCATAAAGGACTTTTCTTTTTGGCTCAGAGATGGAAGAAAGATAAAAAAAAATCCTGTTGAACCATTTCTGAACATGACGAGGAACAGGAGGTCCAGAAATAAACACAGAGAGCTCCTTAAACGCTGTAAAACTGGTTTAGGAGCTAGAAACAGCCCTGACTTCATCATCAGTGATGAAACGTTTCCTAAAATAAATTATTATTACAGTGTTTCTTAAGGCGGCCAGGGGAGTTTATTTCCTCCAGGACTGAGTCCAAAAGGCCACTCACAAATCCCTCAGGGGCCACATTTAACACTCTGGTCAGTCTCCTAAGAAACGCCCCGCTGTGGATGAATGCCGGCTCTTTAGACCTCTTCACATCCTGTGGGAGTCAATTACCTCTGAAGTGTATGAATAAAGATCAGATTAACAGCCATTAGCTCCAACGAGAGTTTAACAGTCAGAGTTAATGTGATCAAATCTAATGCCAAAGCCACAGTGGCTGCGTAATCCCAGGAGATCAGGCGTGCGGGGTGGTTTGGACCTGGACTCTGTTTTTCTGAGGCCAGACCTGAGTAGTTAAAATCCACTTTCCATCGTTTTTTATAAAGCTACTCTGGTAAAATCTCTTTAAATACTCTAAAAACCATTAAATGAAACAATAAATGCAGGATGAGGTTAAAGCATCTTCATTATGTATAATTACAAATCAAATACTGAGCGAAAATTTGTGATGCAAACATGCACCAACTCAGGTCCCATTTTCTATCTTGACCTGAGTGTGATTTTATCATCAATGAAGGTCAATCATCTCTGATTTTTAGGGTCTCACAGGGAAAAAACTTGACTCAACAGAAACACAAGTCGGACCCAGCTTTTGTTTTGTTTGAGGTGTTTAAATAGGGAATTGTGCATCACTGAAAACCAAACAACACAGAGATTAGCTGAAGTAAGAGTTGCTCTGGTTCTGCCAAAGGGTAATTTCAGGGCACATTAACTTTACAACAACCACTCTGCGCTGAGAGACTTTCTCCCTGAAGTTATTTCTGCTTCCTGGCTAATCTGGATCATACTGCAGCTCTTAATGTTTGTGATCTGTCACCTGGATCACTGCACAGGTAGGGTTTGTTTTTATTTGGCTGTTATGTAACTATTCTGTAATGTTATTGATCAATAAAATGGTTTATTGGATGGATATAAAAAGCATAATCCATGTGAGTTGTACACACTAAAGTATAAAGTAGCATGGCTCAGTGTGGTTTGATGATATTCAAAAGTCTTGAGCAGATGTGCATTGATGCCATCAGTTTCCTCAGTTCTTTTCTTGACACTTCAACTTGTTTTTCTTGTCATCCTAAAATTCTAAAGCTTTTATTTTCTTGAGAGATAAAAGTCCATGTCGTTAGAGTTTTATACGAGCTGCTTGTGCCTTTTTTTATGCACAAAATCTATCTTGTTCATCATTTCTCAGCCTCTTCAGCATTCAAAACCACCTCAGCTGTTTCTGTGTTCAACATTTCTACTTTTCAGAACTTCAAAACCACCTGAGGCCTTAATGTTAAATCTCCACAACAGACTAACTGAAATCAAGAGGAGGCGGGGTTTGGGGTATCAACTTTCTCAACAACAATGGCAAAGGAAAAAGTAACTTGACTTGTTTTTCTGAGACTTTTCTCCTCTAAGTCTGGAGCTGCTGCTAAAAACTGTTAAACTTTCTTTCTACTGTCCTCAAAGCATACGGCGAGATTCAGAACAGTCTCATCTAAAGGAAGCTGAATTGTCATGAGACAACTGTTAGCCCGGGAGCCAGGAATTCTTTTTTGTTTGTTTACTATTGTTTTATGTCTGTCGTTACCCTGGGGCATCACAAGAGCAGTCCCACCTCAGAGAGGCCCCAAAAACCCTTTAACATGATGTCAGTAACAACAACTCTGTACTCTGACTGCATTGATAGTCAAACTGTTATAAAACTTGGTAACACACTGCAAAAGAACTGAAATCTTATCAAGTGATTTAGTCTTATATTCAGTAGAAAATGACTTTATTGTCTTTATATGAGCCACATTAGCCTGAACTGTCCAGAAAAATGTCTTATTTCAAGTTATTTAAAGACAAAATAAGGTCTGAATTACTTGTAACAAGTTTAAAAAATCTGCCAATGGAACAAGAGAAAAGTAACTTGTATCAAGACATTATTCTAGTTTTAAGAAAAATTTCTTCATTTTTTTTTTTATCGTTACAAGCAATTCAAATCTCATTTTTGTCTTTAAATAACTTGAAACAAGACATTTTTCTGGACTGGTCAGGTGAATGTGGCTCATGATGAGTCTAATAAGACTAATTTTTACCTAACATTACACAAAAACACTTGATATGATTTAAGTTTTTTTGCTGGATCATAAAATTTATGGAAGAATTTTTTGTAGATATAAGAGATTAGAGATTAATTAGACGTTTGGGCTCACTGCCTTTGTGTTTTGATGTATCACACATAACTTCATCGAAAAGACTAAAAAATGGCTGTTCGTTTGATAAAGCTTCTTCATAAACGGTAATTTTTCAACTCATTCTCCAGACAATCTTTGTTCACTTGAGTCCAGCTAACATTTCTGTCTTCAAATATAATTTTATAACAAGTGTGCTCTGAAATTTTGTCTTTACAAAAACAATGTCAAAAAACACAGGTCCTTACTTTCTGCACTACAAAAAAATGAAATTTAATCTAGTGATTTTGTCTGTTTTTCTGTTATTTAGGTTATTTAAAGACAAAAATGAGGTCTGAATTGCTTGGAACACGTAAAATAAATCTGCCAATAGAGCATGAGAAAAGTTTCTTGTATTAAGAGGTTATTCTTGTTTTAAGCAAATCTTCTTGCAAATTTTACTTGCCCCATTGGCAGATTTTTTTACTTGTTACAAGCAATTCAGACCTAATTTTTGTTTTTAAATAACTTGAAATAAGACATTTTTCTGGACTGATAAGTTCAGTGTTGCTCATATTGAGTATGATTTGACAATTTTTACGTAAAATAAGGCAAAAACACTTGAGAAGATTTCAGTTTTTTGGTCATATCCTGAAGTTTATGGAAGAATTTTGAGTTCATACAGGAGATTAGAAATTGTTGCATCTCGAGACTCACTGCCTTTGTATTTTACGTGTCACACACAACTTCATCGAAAAGACTAAAACATGGCTGTTTGCTTGATGGAGCTTTTTTCATAAACAACTATTTTCCAACACATTCTCTCAACAATCTCAATCTCAACAAATTTGAGTCTAAAACAACCTTTCTTCGTTCAAAATACTATTTTGGTACAAGTGTGCTTTGAAATTGAGGTTGTGGGCACTGTCAGCCCCAAAAAATAAATCTTATCAAGTGTTTTTGTCTTATTTTCAGTAGAAAATGTCTTTTTAGACTTAATACAAGCCAAGAAAAAAGATTAAGACATTATTCTAGTGTCAAGAAAATTTTCTAGCAATTTTTTCTTGTTTCATTGGCAGATTTTATTTACTTGTTACAAGCAATTCAGACCTCCTTTTTGTTTTGAAATACCATGAAAAAGGACATTTTTTTCTGGACTGATGAGGTAAATGTGGCTTATATTGAGTATAATGAGACAATTTTGACTTAAAACAAGACAAAAACACTTGATAAGATTTCATTTTTGCCGTGTGATGACACAGAAAGCAATATAAGAACTATTTATTGGGTATTTTTTCTCATTTTTAACTCAAAAAATCCAAGTTTTTATCACCAGACTGGAGAAGAAATGTCTCTGGATGGGACTTTTTCTTTTTAGCCTCCTCTAATCTGTGTACAAACTTTGTTGTTAGTAAATTAAATGAAGTCTTGCAGAAGTGGAGCATCTGCTCAGCAGGCTGCTCTGTCTTAAATTAATGGGTCTGTGTTTTAACAAGAACAGGACTTGACATTATATCAAAAACATTCGTCAACAGAACACATTCTCCTTTGCATAAACCAAACACACACCTCAGACTGAGGCTGACAAACAAAAGTTTCACAACAGATCATATTTAGCATTAGCTAACACTGCTAATAACACTCATTTAAACTGCTGCTGCTGAATCCTAATTCTGCTTTTTGACGTTACACAACTTCTGATTTCTATGAGGCGTGAAACCCTGAGAGATCTTTAAATCAGAAGCAGACTGAAAGGTTAAAGCTCAGCATGTTTACCTGCATAGGTGAAGATGGGTAGATGTCATCCCCGGCGGAGTCCACCAGGTCTTCCTCGTCCAGCGTGGCTCTCTTATACGTTGACATCTGAAAAGTTAAATGCAGAAAAGACTCTCTCAGTGCTTCCATGTTCCCCTGCTCCTCTCCAGCTCCAGCTCATGTGTGCGAGAGGTGTTTGTCTGTGAGTGTGTGTGACGTCTATTCGTCAGCAGTCTGAGCAGCTTCAGGGTAGGGTTTCCCTCTTAAATCCATCAGCAGGGATCTGGTTTGTCTGGTTCAGTGTACCGAGCTGACACTCAGAAAGTGTGTCAGTCAGTCCTCCTCTTTCTGAGTCACCTTTCTGCTCCTCTCAACCCAAACGACACCACTCACAGCCCCCATGGTGTCTGCCTGATAACCCACAGGGCAAATGCCTCAACACCAGAAAAACCCTTGTCCCGTAAAGTCTCTGTAAGATCTCCCTGTGGTTCCTCCTCTCCTACAGTTTTTGTGGCTCTTCCTGGGCAAACTTTTTCCAGGACTTCCTCCTCAGCCCGGCTATCCAAACACGGCACGAGAGAAGACGACGGAACTAGTGAAAAACAGGAAGAAGAACTGATTTGACTATAGTTGGGTGTGTGGAAGTGCTTGTGTGTGTGTGTGTGAGGGCATTCACCAATGTGGTTTCACTTAGACTCAGGGTGGGAACCTCACAGTTGTAGTTCACACCCAGTGTCTTTTCTAATAGGACATGAGCTAAACGGGGGAGGGGCCTGGACAGCGTACCCTCCTCCTCCTCTTCCTCCTCCTCTTCTCACTGAATGTTTGTAGTTGCTGCCCTGGGAAACCGTTACATGATAGTCAAAGTGTCTCCCTTTAACCCCTCACCCACAGGAGCACGGACACAGACAGAAACACGCTGCATTTAAACGCTGTACGAGTGGAGCAAACATTAAAAATGTAAACAAAGAGAAAGAAAGTAAACACACGTGTGTCTTCAGCACTCTACGAAAATAACGTGCAGTAAAAGAGTTAAAGGACAATTCCAAAAGTTATGTAAGGATGACCGCGCACACATTTATTTTTTTGTTCAACAGTCCATAAAGCCTGCACATGAATATCTCAAATAACCAATAATATGAATCCCAACAAGAGTTACAGTCCAATCTGAACTTGTGTTAATAATTAAAATATTTAATTTAACGCAGAAAATTCAGGTTAACCTCCTGTATCTCCATAGATTGTCATCTTTTTGTTCTTTGAGTTACAGCCACATGCTTTACACCTTGACTTTGAGCCATTTTCTTATAATAAGCTTAGATAAAACCATTATTCTGGAGTAAATGTTACATTCTGATCCCAAAAAGCTACATCCAATACTGGAAAAAGGCAGATGCATGGTGCAGATCTATTCATCTCAGCTCTTTGTTTCTCTGTGTTTACAACATATGCACAGGCATACAACAACAGGTTGTAGGTCTGGGAATTTTCAAGGCAGTGAGCTGATACAAAATGAGATAAATCACTAAATATTTGAATTTGGTTGTTTTGCTACTTCCTGTTAAGAACTGGCTGCTCAGTGATCATTTTAAGCTCTGTTGACTTTATAGCTTCTTGTTTTTCTTCAGTCTGTTTATCACAAGCTTCAAAATGTCTGAGCTGAATGATCTGGCTGAAAATTACCAGGGCTGATAACTGTTACTAATAACTTAAATAGCTTTGAACAGTCATCAACAGGACTTTTTGAAATAGCTTTGACCGGCGACAGCTTTGCCGCCAGCTCTCGTCACCTTTAAATTTCATTTTCATTAGTTATTAGAGGTTTTACCTTACGTTTAACGATGATTGACAGCTGCTGTTCTCGTATATTTTTTTTCAGGGACTGTAAAATATGTCGGGAGGTAGAGCCAAGAAGTAATAAGACACTCAGATTTTCCCAGAATCCCTCACAGTCTCTACTGCACAGACTCTGGCTGGACAACTGCTTCCTGTGACAGCAAATTCTGGCTTCAAAACTGTACAATGGTAAATGACGGAGCCACGCTGTCCACTCTATATACAGTCTATGTGCTACACATAAAGATGCAGCCTCAACTGTCTCCTACTACAGTTTCACTTTTGCTGAATGACCGTCGTCTTTGACTTACTGCCCTCTACCAGTCTGGTGGCAAAATGCAATTACTTTTATTTTTTCTCTTTTCGTCTGATTTGTATAATCCATCAGGTTATAATAAACATAATTTGTTTAAACAGAAATATATACTTTGACAAGCAGGCCAGTCTAAAAAGCTAAAATGTAAACTCATACATTAGATAGGGATTGGTGCTTTTCACATTTGAAGCGCTAAGGTACTGATACCCAGCGGTACCAGTTTTCAGTACTTTTGTGTTTATGTGGTAATAAATATCAACTTTTTTGATAATAAATTGCCAAAGTTTTTAAATTTAACATATTTATTTCTCAATAAATAAACTTGCAATGCTGCGTTTACATCCCATTCCCTCACAAGGATTTCACTTAAATCGGTCTCGGTACCTCTGACAAACTTTGGTTAGTACCTACAAAAGTACCTAGTTTGGTACTCATCCCTAACAGTAATCAATCAATCATGACAACTTAATTTAACACAGCTAAATTGGTTTGCTGTATGGCTACGAACTAGCGCGCACCAACCTTTGGTTTTCAAGAAAAACTAATGAAATGCAATAAAGCGACAAAAAAAGTTCCTATTCTGTCCTAGTTGCGCTGAACAAATATTACCCAAAGTTTTGAGAGACTTCGAAAAGAAACTACAGGACTCAAGGAGGTAGTTGCTGACGTGGAACTAAAGCAGATATTTACTAAGTTTTGAAGTTATCACGCAAAATACTTGAAAGATATTTCACTACAGCCACTGTTAGACAGCAACTGAATTTATTCGTCAGTGTTTTCTGGTGCAGGTAATGGGCCAGGACTGGACTTAGATTTAGAGTTAAACCAAAGTCAGACGGTGAACTTGTGAATTTGGTTAAAACAAATGAAAGTTAGTTAAAAAACCATTTTAAAAAATGTTTTGAAGCTGCGACAGGAGGCACTCCAGAGGCATCCAAACGAGTAATTTTTAACACTCCAGCAGCGATGATTTAAAACAATGAATAACTCAGCCGTGTGTCACGCTGATTAGAAGCAGCTAATCCAGACTTGTTTCTCAACACATCTCACTGTGAGTGTATCTGTGAAAAGAAAGAATCCTCACAGTGTTTCTGCCAGCAGAAATATCAGTCCAAGCAGCCAAATAATGCCTCTGTTGTTGTGTCAGACCGCTTTCAGTCCCTCCTCTTCATGCTCTGGCTTGCATCTCTTCATGTAAACATCCACTGCGCACAAGACAAACCCGAGACTGAACATAAATGTTTACCTGACAAAGACAGATTAGGTTTTATTATAAACCTAACCGGGAAGCAGTCCAGTCGCAGATCCTTGTTTTATTTTAATTTCCACTTGTTTCGCATAAACATGCCACTGAGGAGCAAAAACATATTCCCACCGCGAGCATTCCAGGGGATTCCAAACAAACCAAGAGCACAGATTCCTGTTAAATCTTGTTTTCTGTGAGGCAAGATGCCGTGAATCAGCGCCAGCGACACCAGAAGCAGAGGGAACCTGCTGCAAAAACAACAAATGAGACCCGACCGGTGACCTTTCTGTTCTGCTGTGATTTAAGCTCTGTTCAGCTCAGCATCCAGGGACAGAGGACAACTATTATGGCTTATAAAAGTGCTGTTTGGACCAACGGCTGAGGGCAAAAGTGAGAGGAGATTAAGATAGATGCACAGGCGGGGAGGAAGGGGGGTGAGTAAGAGGACACAAATTGTTTTTAGGGCACTTTCAATTACACAAATGGCTCTGGTTGACCCATGGCTCAAGGCAAAATGGCCCAGCAGGGATATTGATGAGTGACTTTCTACTCCACACGCTGTGCTCAGTCGATAGACTACAGCTGCTCCATTTAACCAAACAATGAAACTTTATGTTTTAGTCTGGCTGAGTTTGACTCACAGAGGCCTTGTATAATGTTTATCTGAGCACAGACAAAATGGAAGAAACCAGGGAAAGACCCACTGAACTTTTGGGCTGGTATTTCAGCTGATCAACTTCATTTTGAAATGTTGTTAAAAAGCATAACTAAATGTATTTTTCTATTTCATGAAATAAATCTGACCAAAAAGAGTTTTCAAAGCGAAAAACATCTGGATATGACACCATGGGAATCTGTGGTGTTTTTCTGGGAGAAAGACTCCATCTCCCATGAGCACCGTCACCCACTGTCATGAGGATGTGACTCTTAGAGCATTCCATTTGTACTCAGAAGTCCAAATTTTGAAGTTCTGAGGGGGAACTTTTAACCGAAACACCCCCTAAAGTCGGAACTTCCTACTGGGAAGTCGGGGGATTCACGCCACCCCAAGTTTACAATCAAAGATGGCTGCCCCAGGTGTAAACAGTACTTAAGCTCCTGTTAAATTCAGTTAATTTTAGCATTTCTGACTGGTGGAGTCACCCTGTTGGTTATGGCTGCCTGTTGCAGCAGCTCTGACTTCTTTGTCTGTTTCTTATTTTTTTGTCTCTTTTTCTTCATTTTTGTATTTGGAGTGGGTAATTTCTTTGTATGGCTCAAATGTTGGCCATGGACACCAAACTTTTTGTGTCTTTAGTGCTATTTTTACTACTCTTGCTCCTGTGTTTGTCTGGAGATCCTACATATGCCTTTAGCATGTCAATGCTAACTGGTGCAAGGCCTGATGTTTCCTAACAAGGTGAGGAGAAGGAGGTGTGGACGATGTGCTGGTTCCAGGTGTGAGCTAAGAAATGGTGACATGGACCTGTCCTTCCATCCATCATTATTGGGAACGTAAGATCTATCTCCAATAAGATGGACGAGCTAGACATGCTAACCCAGCAACAGAAGGTAAGCTGGATGCTGATAGCTGCATCAGTTAAAAAATAGCGTGATGCCAGCAGGACAAAGTGTACCCTGCTAATAAATCCAGCGAAGAAGAAAAACGTGACAAAGTAAACAAAGAGCAACAATGGAAGACATCCAGCAAGTTGTCTTCTTTGTGATAAGGGATCGGATCAGTTTAGTCTGGCAGGGTCCCAAAAAGTGGGATGGCTTGTCTCTGTTATTTGGGGATTAGTCAGTGGAAACGCTGCGAAATGCATGCTCTGCTAAGACGAACCAAACTGAACCGCTTGGAGGAAGTAGGGCTTAAGTGGATTTGCATTCTCTTGGGAAAAACTGACCCTGTAGTGGATACAGAGACATAGCACTTGGGAATTTAATTTACCCAATTAATGACCAATAAACACTCTGAACTGTTGGACACATGATTAAGAGATTTAACCATAAAGCGTCAAACCAAGTGGGGAAATTTAATTCTACTTGTGACAAAATAACAACCACAAACTCCCAAACTTTTTCCAAACCTGGAGTTATTTACACAAAATGACCATAAATCAACCAAAAACCTTTCTGATTGAGGCGTGTGGTCTATTTTGGATCCAAGTATGGTGCAACAGATTGTGTTTTCACTGCCACATGCTGTGCTGTTGTCACACACAGAAATTCCTCAGCACAGATTCACTGTTCTCGAACATTTTCCTGGCACCGAGGTGTCTCCAGATGTACTCGAGCGTTTAATGCCGCACAGATTCAACCAATCCTCATCTATGCTCGGTGACACAGCCCTGCTTTCCTGTTCCTGTTACTGATATTTGGTGACTAACATCATCCGTTCTGTTTCCTTTTCCACACGACAAAAAGCACATGTAAACACTAGCACGCTAGTATTGTGCAGATTTAAATCTGTTGGATAACATCTGTAAAACGTGTAACCTACAGAGGAGTTCCTGTTGATGCGCCAAAGCTCAAAGAGTCACGCTATACGTGGCCATTGGGAGCCATTTAAAAACACAAAGTGATGCATAATAATAGTCTGTGGTCAAGGTCAGCTCTGGACACTTTGCAGCAAATTTCCCATTGTGTCCCCGAGCGTATGAAGATGTCTTTCCAATGCAGAGCTGACAGCGTGAGGGGTCAGAATCTCACGGTTCCTGGAAACCGACGCCAGGCCACGGCCCTTGAGTGAGGCTGTAAAACCACAAACATGCGTCAGTAATTCGTCACTGATCCTGCAAACCAGACGATTATTTGTAGCGCGGGGGGCATTCCTCCAAGAATAACCGGAGCGTGTTTGTGTTTGGGATTGGGTGCTGCGTTGGTTCTACGTCGAGCGGTGTCTGACAGTTTATTTCGGAGGAGATAATGAGAACGGAGTGGGTAACAGAAGAGGAATTGTGTTACAGAGTGAAGCTGACGGGCCTGAATGGAAGGAAGGAGGTTGCAGGTGATTTACAGGCCTGTTTGACGTTGGCTGGCAGTAAACACATTTTGCATTTGAGGGAAGGCGGCTCTGTAAACCGCCATGTGAAGCCAGTGAGCTCCAATGTCTTGATGTGGTTTCAGACCACAGAAGGGACACTAATTAAAGACTACACTGCAAAAGCAATCCAAGTGACAATCAAAGCCTCAATTCCTGTGTGAAGAGAAACAACTGCTCAACATCCTCATCATGTTCCTGTTGAATTCTCACTTCTACTTCTCCTTTTCCACCGTCAGCGGGCTCTTAACTTTTCTGTCACATCCAGATAACCCACAAACAGTTACCGCAATAAAACACAACTTCCTCTTTCCAGCGATTCATTCTTGTGAATCACAATCGGGAAAGCTGAGGCTGGGAAAACATTCCTGAAATGCCAAAGGGACAAAATCAAACATGGCCATGCTTATACTCACAACAAGATTAAACGGGTACAAACTGTTTCTCCTGAGCGATCATTACCTCACCTGAAGATTTCACACATGAATGCTGAGTTTGTTTTTAAACTGCAGTGACACAAGCAGCTGTGTACTGTTACTCATGATCATCTCTACCTGTTAAGACTCTAACTCATGATCTGAAAGATTTACAGTCAACAGATTTCTGTGAGTCACTATCTCTTGTCTGGATGATTTAACTTTAAAGAGACTAAGGCAGCAAATATTTCTGAAATACAAACAGACCTCTGTGACGCTTATCATGCAGATGTTTAAATAACTCTTAGCCATAATAAAATCAAGCAGGGTGTGCTGTATATGAGGAGTCAGCCTTATGTTCCCACATTTCAAGGACTTTTTCAAAATCAGGTCTTGTGTTCCTACATTTCCCGTCAATTTAATCCCAAATTATCCCACAACTTTTTAGAAGCACTGTATAGTAAATGAATGAATCACTAATTTTGATCTTATTATCATCAGCAGCAGAAATCTTCACCATCACAATCCTTACAAGAAAAAAATAAAACTGGCTGATTAAAAAGGGTTTCAGCTGAAGCAGAGTTTTCAGATTTAAGAGTCAGAGTCAGACCAACAACACTAGATTTTAGAAAAGAAAAATCTAAAAAAAAAATGTGTGAGGATAGAAAAAAAGTACTTTATTGAACTCTGAAAATAAATTTAGTCACAACAGCAAAACAAAAAAGTTTATAGTCTAAAAAACTGAGAAACAACTTTGGAAACAGAGCTGTGGGAACATAAAACTGTGGGACCATAGAGCTGTGGGAACATATACTGTGGGAACATGGAGCTGTGGGAACATGGGGCTCTGGGAACATAGAGCTGTGGGAACATAGAGCTATAAGATTATGGAGCTGTGGTAACATAAAACTGTGGAACCATAGAGCTGTGGGAACATGTAGCTGTTGGAACATAAAGTTGTGGGAACATAGAGCTGTGGGAAAATACATTTAAGGGAACATAGAGCTGTGAGAATATAGAGCTGTTAGACCATGGAGATGTGGGAACATAGAGCAATTGGATCATGGAGCTGCGGGAACATAGAGCTGTGGGAACATAGAGCTGTTACACCATAGTTAGACCATAGGGCTGAGGGATCATAGAGCTATGGGAGCATAAAGCTGTGGGAACATGAAACTGTAAGAACATATAGCTAAGGGAACATAACACTGAGAGAACAGCGAGCAGTGGGAACATAAAGCTAAGGGAACGTAGAGCTGTGGGAACAAGGAGCTGTGGTAACATACAGCTAAGGGGACATAGAGCTTTGGAAACATAGACCTGTGGGAACATAGAGCAGTGGGAACATGGAGTTGTGGGACCGTAGACCTTTGGGAACATAGAGCTGTGGGGCGATTTAACTGTTAGACTATAGGGCTGTGGGAACGTAGAGCTATGGGAGCATGGAGCTGTGGGAACATAAATCTGAGGTAACATAGAGCTGTGGGAATATGAGCTGTGGGAACATAGATACGTGGGACCATAGAACTTTGGGAACACAGATCTGTGGGACCATAGATACATGGGACCATAAAGCTGTTGGACCACATAGCTGTGGGAACAAAGGGCTTTGGGAACATAACACTGAGGGAACATGAAACTGTGGGAACATGGAGCTGTGGGAACATAGGCGCGTTCCCATACAAAAAACAATCCTTGTATTTATCAAATGTATAAACAAAGAAAAGAAATGAGCCATTGGGCAAAACTAAATCTCTTGTCCAAACTGTGTACTTGGCCCTGCACACTGCCAACTGATTTTGAATGTAGTATGTAGTTTGACTGTTCTGTTATGTCTTATGTACGTATTAGCATGTTACACTGTTTTTCAGTTTCAGACAGTGGAAGTACAGCTGATGTGTTTTTTAACATTATTCTAAATGTCGAAAACAAACTATGGCTACATCTTGACATCCTGGTTATCAGTATGCGATTTCCAGGTGGAGCATTTTATAAGTCAATTAGTTGTAAAGATGCAACAATACAACAGAAGTGGCCAGTGTTTCTTTTGCATCACTTCTATCTCAGAAACTGTGAGATGTTTGTGTCGTTGTAGTGTAGTTGAAATGCTGACTCACTCCAGAAGGTGGCAGTAATTCACCTAAACCTGCGTGCCACCAGTAGATTTTGCTGTTTTTTACATACAACGTACTAAAAGCTGGAGGTTTCCATTGGATGGCATGGTCTCAAAAGATCTTGCAACAGTTTGCCGAGCTCTGCTGATGACTTGTGAATTACAAACCTGCATTTTTCACACCAACCCTGCGAGAAATGCTGGAGTGGAAATGTGTTACAGATTGCTTACATCACTCTATACTTTACCAGTTCAGCGTCACGGCTCAGACTGAAGCGTAAAACCACACTGAACTTCTTCTGTGTCTCTAACAGGCAGAGTATTGTGCACAGGAGCACGTACACTTCTTAACAACAAGGTCCTGACCCTATGTTATGTACAGTATGTGCCTATGTGCATGTCTGCATGTGTGTGGCTGGGTATCCACTGAATAAACAAACAAACAAACTTGGACGTCGACTCAACATGCAGACATTCATAAACACATCCAAAAGCTGCTCTGCCCCTGAACTTTATCTTTCAAGTTCAGTCCTTTTTGTTTTTGTTTCGGCCTGAAGGCAACAGATAAGACAAAAGTTGTCACAGGCTTCAGCTCCTGATCCCTGACGTAAGAACAACACTGGAAAGTTCTTTCTTTTAGCAGCACAGAGACATTTCCTTTGGAGAAAACACCCTGATAATAAAGTTTTAAAAAAACTCACTTTCCCAGGCAAGCAGCTTTCCCCTTGCTCTGGTATGGGGTTGTTAAACTAAGCCGAGGGACGTTAAGCAGAATCGTTACACTTTTGGTTTATTTTTAGTCGTGCATGTGCAGGGTTGCAGGGCTGCAGGCTGCAGGCTCTGAAATTCTTCAGATTCCTGGTTGCCAGCAGACTTCAAGCCATTCTTGTGTGCACGTTTCAGGTACTCTGACGTATGTGCAATGATCAAATATCACACAGGAGGGTCTTATGTCACCACAGTGCCTGCATCTACGGCAAGCAGCCATAGGTTTACACTTGTACAATCAGCTGTGTGTGCACAACAAGTGACATACCTCTTGATAATCTTCACCATTTACATTAAATGCTTACATTTCATGACGTGTTTAAAAACTACTGCAGATTATGGGATTATAATGCTGCTGTTATGTGATTTAAAAGCTCTGAGTTTGACTTTTTTTTCTATTATAAGGTCAGGATTAAATGAGAGGTTGTTGACAAAGAGATTTTCAGTCCAGGCACAGACAGATAACAGGAGATTACCTGTTCCTACTGTTGTTGTCGCACCATGCTGCACACTCACCATCACACCTAGGTAATGAATAACTGCAGAGTAAATGGAGCTGCAGAAGCACTATACACACACTCACACACACACACACACACACACACACACACACTGGCATGTTACATTATTAAAGCAATCAATCACAGGGGCATCAGCTTGTACATCTTGTTATTGGAGGGAAAAGATCACTGAATCATGACCTCTGATAACACCAACCGATGTTTTTTATTAAGTAAAAGATTTTGGCATCTTGACTGCATCGTGAAAGCATGATAAAGCAGAACTGGTGTGCAATTAAAGGAAACGAAGCAATGACGCAGGAGGGTGAGAAGTTTTTCCTGTGAAATTGAGAAAGCTTACAGGAAATGTCAATCAATAACTGAAGAATGAGTCATCTTTAACAAGTTCTGTCAAAAGTAAATCTTCATTTTTCTAGCTTAAAGTAAAAAAAAAATAATGTGATGCATGCATGGTTATTTTAAACTTTTCTTAACTGCTGGGTAAGATAATACTTAAATGTGTGTTTTGGAGAGTTTAAATACGAAGGTTATCTTTCATCAAACAACAAAAGAAAGTGAAACTTCATCACCGCACTTGATGTTTTAAGGTGGTTTGTGTGTTTTCTCTTTCATGTTAAATGAAATCATGACAATCCAAGCTAGCATTTAGACAGTCAAAGTAAATACTCATTTTCTGCACATTACTACTGTGACATCAAGCAAAACAAACACACAGCTGTATTGTGGTTGCAGAGGGTAATTTAAGCTACATTGTGGGTTTGGTTGCATTTAAACTGTGAAACAGGCCACTTAAAATAATAGAAAGTTGACTTGAATTGTCAGAATGAGTCACCAAAAGTTTCCTGAAGCTCTGATGGGGAAACAGAGTGTGTTGCAACTCCTGCTGAGTTAAAGTAAAAGCGGACAAAGGATTGTGAAATAAAGATGCAAAAAAAGTCTATTGTTAAAACTGGAGTATCAGTATGTGGGCTTTGTAATGTTTATCGACAAGTCTGTGTTGTAAAATTACATTTGTGTCAGAGAGAAGAGGGGGTAAGGTCACTGAACCCCACACAAAGTCGCGTACACAGCCCACGTTTTATTCAAAATTAGTATAAAAACAGGTTGAAATCGAGGAAATTTCACAGGAAAACACTTATTTTCACGTCAACACCACAAATACTCTGAAATACCCAACCTGCGTGAAATAAACACGTGCGTTGTTTTGTTATTCTGACAGAAAAACTTCTAAATTCACTTTTTTTATGTAGTTTCGCTCAAAGCTGTATTGAAATGCACTTTAAACCGCTCTTACCGTGCTGTCAGATGGTCCACCGTCGCTGCTGCCACCAACGTGACTCCGGGTTGTACTTTCTGACCGGGGACGGTGAGTGAGCCTCAGCTGAAAGCACCACAGAGACACGCTTCACTGTCAAGATAGTTCACATCCCTCTGAAACGTCCCCCGCTGCGACGCTACCCCGGAAATCATCCCACGCTCTCACACTCGTAAAAGGCAAAAAGAGGCGGTGTTATGTTGGCTGAATATCATCTTCCAGCTTAAGTCTTTTTGCTATTACAGACTGCAGAGTGTGAGCTCATGAGCCATGTGTTAAAGCAACATTCAGCTAATTTAACGGTCGACATGGAGTGATGGATGGATGAGCTGCCAGCTTGTGAAGCTCGTGGAACTCACTGGAGAGCAGTTCGGTTCTGTTTAGTGAGCCGGAATAATTGACTCAGAAAAAAAGATTAGACTCTTTTTGCTTTTGGTGAGGTCTTTCAATTTCCACTTTTAATGTGATCCCTAGGAACACAGTTCGTAAAGAGAGCGTTAGCTTTTGTTGTCTAAAGGCTAACTAGAACCAAACCAAGATCTAACGTTTAGCGAACGTTCCCCCTTGGTTACACAGAAACACTACAAACCCTAACGTTCCTAATCTTTAAAGGGGACATATCATGCTGATCCGTGATTTAATACTTACATATAAAATAATAAATTTGAAAACAAGACCTTTCACCCCCTGAATTTTCAAAAAATGAGATATTGTATTTTTTCTGATATCCTAGAACAAGATTTGATGCCTCTGAAGATAGGTCATTGACATTTGGCTTCGAGATTTCGACCTTCATGACGACACGAGGATCCTTTCTTTTTATTGGTGTAATCTTATAAAGCAGCTCCTCCTCTGTGATGTCAGTTAGTCACACAACCGCCACCGAGGGATACACCCACCAAGAGCCGAGTATAAACGTATAAACTATACATGTTACAGTACCGGTTTGACTCACCACACTGAAGCGTCCTGAGATGATCTGTGTGGAGGTGGATTTTCTTCCTCCTGAGCTGCAGAACCGACCGGGTCTGACTCGGGGTCCAATACAAAAGGACGTATCCTCCACTCTGCCATTTTATTAGTGCTACCAATGCCTTACTGTGAAGTTTTGGCAAACAGCAAACTCACTCGGTCTGCCCCATCCAATATGGCGATTTTGTAAATACTGCCATGCTGCAAAAACCGCCCCCTGGCTCTACCCCCTCCGCCCCTCTGATAGAACTGACCAATCAGAGCACAAAGGGCTGTGACGTTGCGAGGTTACTGGAGGTCATTCTCAAAACGGAGCGTTTCAACGAGATCTTCCGAATGGCCTAAAATGAGGATATTCAGAACGCTATTGTGGGGCAATGAAGGAACTGAATGACTTGTACTGAGGGCAGAAATGCTTTACAGGCATCCTAGTCTGGCATAGTGAAAAGGAGAAACAAGCGTGATATGTCCCCTTTAAGAGAACCGAAACGTTCTCCTGTGGTTCCAGTTCTACCTTCACACAACATTGTGTTGCTTGTTGATTGGTTGTTTTTTGGTTGATCTGGGAACGGTGAGTAACTGTGCTGATCGTCTTCATTGATATTTTACTTTTAGGCTCCTAATTTGCATGTAGTGTATTTAAAGTGCCTGTTTGCATGACAATGACAGCCTGGAAGTGCTATACAAGACTAGATGGGAAATTCCAGACATTTAAGTATAAGCTTAAAGTGTGACTAAAGAAACTAGAGAAAGGACAACCATTTTCTTTTTGCACCATTATATATATGGAAATTATAATTTACACATTGCCATGAATGCTGTCAGAGTCCATCACTTATATAGTCTATGCTCTTAACAAGGGGTGTGTTTATTTTGAAAAATGAATGTGGATCAGGTCATCTTTTTAACTCTACTTTTCTTTGTATGGGACATCTTTATACCAGATACAAGGTATTTATCAACAGCTTGGTAGCGCTGCTGTTTTAAAGACGACAACAAGCAAACTTTGTGAGCCCAGTTTGTACCATAGTTTAATAGCCAGCTATATTTAGGGCTACTCACAGCTCTGAGACATATACATGTATCATACAACATTAATCATGGTTATGTCCTACCAGGGGTCATCTACCAACTCCAACCCCACCAAGCAGAGCTAACTTAACCTCACTCTTTATTTTATTGATAGACTCTCAAGTTTGAACAGACCACTGCAGAATAACTGCTGACTGTGGGTTGGAATGGACATTAGCACAAACAGCTTAGCCCCTGTGTGTTAGCCTTTTGCATGTGCCCTATCACTCTCCCTTTTAGCCTTCTTCTGCTCTGATCTCTTATGACCTCATGACCAGAAAGCTGAGAAAAAAAACAATAAGAAATAACATATTTTGGTGTTGATACTCATCTTAAATTGTGGGTTACAATCAGGTATATATCTAGAAGTAAGACTTTTCAGGATGACTCAGAAAGTCATCCTGAAAAGTTTTAAAGTTTAATCTTTAAAACTGTGGGAGGCAGAAACAGGTCCTACAGTGACACCTGGAGGAGTAGTAATGAACAGCAGGCTCCTTTCACTCAAGACTGGAAACCAAACAAAATCACTGAAGTACATTAAAATAGTTTGAATTTTTAAATTCATGTCCCACATAATCACATAATAGTCAGTTTTAAAACAGCTATATTGCTGTATGTAGGAGATCAACTCAACTTTTTTCAATGATTATTATCTTTTTTAAATACTTCTTTTTAATGGAAATATATACACAACATTGCCAAAAAGGTTTTGAAAGACCTTTGTTTTGTCATGCTTTGTATGATTTTGTTATTCTGCATGAACAATTTTCATTTTCTTTTGTTTGTATTCAAAGCTCTGCTGGGTTTCGGTTGTTTCGTGCATCTTCATCAGGAGTTGTGATGTTTTTTCTTTCTCCATTTATATCCGTTTTCTTTTTGAGTTTTCTGTTTGTGGTTGTTTTTTTTTTTTTTGTAGCTTGTTATTTTTGGTGTTTTCATAGATCTGCTGAATTTTGAGTGTTGTACATTTATCTATTCATTTATTATTGGCCCCCTTGTTTCTAAGAATTTTCGTTAATTTGTGTTTATTTGCCTTTATTTTATTCTTACAAGAAAATGAAACATTTAATAAAAAATAGGATTAATTAATATATATGAAAACTCAACTCAACTCAACTCAACTTTATTTATAGAGCACTTTAAAACAACCTCAGCTGAAACAAAGTACTGTACATAAAAGTAGTGCAGACATAAACGAGTAAATAAAACAAATAAAACATTAAAACAAAGGTGCACATAGTAAAATAAATTGTGACATTGTTCTAAAAATAATTAAAACAATAAAACAATTAGTTAAAAACTAAAACAAACCGTAAAAACACTAAAACATGAGCAGAGTCTCAAGGTGGGTTAAAAGCCAAAGAATAAAAATGGGTTTTAAAAGGAGCAGAAATAAAAAGTTTTTTAAATTGTTTTGTTTATTCTGAAAGAAAACCTTGGGCAATAAAACTTGAAGAACAGGCTTTGATGCATATTTATCTCGGACGCTGTCATTAATGAAAACAATTTAGGAATAATTAAAAGTGTCACAAATGATTAGCTTCAATTAAAAGATAAATGAAGTAATGTAATCAATTTAAATTAGTTTAAAAAAAACTTCAGTGTTTGTTTTACTTATTCATTTATTTATTTATTTACATTTCCCTTCATTGTATTTTTTTAAATAACTTTTTTTTTAACCACCACTCGCTTTGATACAGTTTGTGTTGCCCTGTCATTGAAGTAACGCATCGGTCGTCCGGCAGGGGGAGCTCTCGGTCCATCCCCTCTCCCAGCAGGCATGGCATGGCATCGTTATTTCTAAGGGTTTTTGTTTTTTTCCCCCTCCTCGTGGGATACAGACCGCTATTCTCAGACCCCCAGAGCCGGAGTCGAACAAGTGTGGCCTTATAAAAGCTCCGAGGAACAGCGACGGAGGACACACTCTTCAAGGTGGAGGATTAATGATCTGCGGGCACGTTTGGATGTAGATCTGTGTCCTGAGGAAACGCCGCTTACAGTGAGTAGAGCTGCACAACTTTTTCTTTTTGGGGGGTTTATTTTGCACAGATAACACGCTGCTCCTGGAGAAATGGTGTTCTCTGTGTGAGTCTGGGTTTAAATTTATTGTGACAGGTTGTTTGTGCTGTTTGCATCCTTTTTCTGAGCATCTGTTTGGATTCAAGCTCCACACTTTTATTCTTGTTCTTAGAGATGATGGTGAAAAATCCACTCGGGTTGTTTGCAGAGTGTTGATCAACTGTTGCAGCGACAACAGCCTTGTTAACAACTCATCACATGGGTTAGCAATCCTTTAATTAGCTTTAATGTATTTCTAACACATGCATTACTTTGGTATGAGACTTTAAACTGGATTTCCTTTGAGGGCATTGTGGAACAGCTTGCAGTGGTTTCCCTCCACCCACTCCTGTTTCCTCCCCACTTTAATGCAAAAGGGGTCCCAGTAAAGTGTAAATTGCTTTCTATTCATAGTATTTTGGGGGTTTTGATAACAGACCTGCCATCTGTGAGAGTCTGGACCCACTTTTCACACATTCTTACACAGTGGTTACGCTTTATACAGGGCTTCTGCCAACTCTTGAGGATTAGTTCGCAGTAAAGTAACTCATTTTAAGTCAAATAATATGCAAATTGATCATTGTGTTTACTAGAATCCAAGAGTGATGTCTTCAAATTGCTTTCCAGGCAACAATCCATCAGAAAACGCTCAATTTTCTGCAAATTTAGAACAATTTCACTTCAAGAAATGACTGATAGAAGCCTCTGTGAGATCAATCAGTGTTGGAGATGAGATTTATTATGTTTTTTTTTAGCTCTAAATTCACACATTCAGTTATAGATCTGAGCCTTTCAAGCAGGCTTAGTGAGACACATCCCCTGCAGTGTGAAATTCACTTGAAACTTAGTGATTCTGCGTGCATCCAAGAGGTTGGAAGAGGCAGCCTGGTGCAAGAAGCGAACCAAGCTGCCGATCTAAAACCTGGCAACTGTGTTTAGAGCTGTTGCCAATCAGAGTGAAGTGAGACATAGGATAACACAATCGTTCCTGTCTTAAAAACAGCCTGAGAAGAATAACTGTACAGCTTTGTTAGAGTATCCTGAAGCCCCCCAGTGTATCAGCCCCTGCATGATTAAACTCCTAATCCTCGGTTTTGAGCTGCTGCCTACCTGCCGGATTGACACGTTCAGGTGTTAGTGTGACTTGCTCCAGGCTTCGACAGCTAGTTCATGGGAAAAAGAAGCTCAAAGGGGGGTTGAGTGATTTACTGCTGGGAATTTTCCCTCCGTTTCACCTCAGCCGGGTATTTCGAAACAGCCGTGAAATCATGATGGAAGTTGGATCCAACGTTATTCTGACCACGGCCTTGACTGGACTCCTGTTAGTGGCCGCGGTGGTCCTGCTCTGCTACTTTATGTGCAGACTGGCAGGTCCACTGCCCCTGGGCGGACCTGGCGCCTTTTAAAGGGCTGAGACTAACCCTGCTGCATCTTGGGAACGGTAAAAGCGCCTGAATTAAGACCTTTTTCATCATAACCCTGGACTTGTGCTTCCCTTCAATTTGTCCTTTTTGGAGTTTGGGTCAGACTTGCCTGGTTCTTATTACAGACACACGGAGCTTGGCGCAGTTTCCTGTCTGAGTAAGCTGTTTACGAGGTTTGCACGCTGGTTGGAGTTTCGTTTTGAGTAAAGATGCATTTCGAGGAAGTGCTGCATGCTCATGAAATCGATTGGAAACAGAATGAGCTAAATTAAAAGCATAACACCAGAGATCTCCTGGACCAAAACCATGTTTTCCTTTCATTTAAGGATCCTAATAGCTAGACTTGTGTGTTTTTCCCCTCTAGTGACCCTGGTGGATACAAAATACCAATGTCACAGAGAAAAAACTCAGATTTAAATGATAATAGGCCTGAAAACCCAGATTTTTAACAACTCACTTTAACATCTGCTGGTAAAAGTTCAGAAACATGTGTTTTTTAGACTTTATCCATTGTTTTTTTTATTACAATTATACAACAAACAATCAAAACAACTTAAAACAGACGGGGACTTTTTTTTTTCAAATTTGAATCCATCATTTTAGTCTTTGTTTTTAAGCTGGGTTGGAAAAAAAGTTACCCTTTTCTCCAGCAGGGGGCTGGACTTTCTACTAGCCTGACGTCAGATCCCTTCAATAAATCCTAAAAACTGACTCACATGTGATGTGCTTTTTTGGGAAAATATGCCTCCTGATATATTCTGTAGTAGACATGCACCGACCGATCGGTGCCAATTTCCTTAATTTTGGGTGATCGGTGATCTGCCCATCCTTACATATGAAACTGATCTTATTTACCTCCAGGAAGGTCTGACAGCCAGCCGTTTTTTATTTTTTTTGCTCTGAGACCTAAAACTTAGGACACTTTATTGGTTATTTAAGTTAAAACATAAAAACTGTATTGTTTCACAGGTATTGTTCAATGATTTCCAATAAAATAAGATTGAAACATTGAAGGTATATGCTGTCAGTGATAAAAAAATAAAATATAAATTGGTACCGACCCAAATTGGTATCAGGTGGTCAGGCTTTTTAAAGATCAGTGATCAGTGATCAGCCAGAAAATTGTGATTGGTGCACCCCTAATCTGTAGACTAGGGATGGGTATTATATTAGGTTCCTTTCGAGAGCGGATTGGTTCAGTCTAGCACCCATACGAAAGGGTCCCAAAAGTGGGACAGCTCGTCTCGGTTATTTGGGGATTTGTCCTGGAATAAGTCAGTGGAAACGCCACAAAATGCGCGCCATACTGAGATGAACTGAACCAGACTGCTTGGTGGAAACGCGGCTTTTGAGTACTGATACCAATATCAAGGCACTGGGCATTCAGGGATGGGTACCAAATTAGGTACACTTATAGGTACCGTCCTTCTGTCAAAAGTAGCGGGTACAGATTCATGTAAAATCAAAAGGTACCATGTTTAGGTACCTAAATGCATCCTTGTGACTGTAAGGGAGTGGAAGAGTAGGGGATTTTCCATGCTGGACATAAACACAGCATTGCAAGTTTTTATATTATAGAATAAGTATTCTAAATTGAAAAAATATATATTTTGTTTTTGAACAAATGTATATTTTTTACCACATAAACACAAAAAAGTACAGAAAATTGGTACTGTTGAGTACAGGTACCAATTGCCAGGTACCGGGCATCTGTACCAGATGTGAAAGGTACCCATTCCTACTGGGGCTGCACGGTTATCGCAATCGCAATCGCAATCGCAATTGCAATCGCAATCGCAATCGCAATCGCAATTGCAATCGCAATCGCAATCGCAATCGCAATGTCAGCACATGCAATTCAGATTTTTCTCTATGATAACCAAGCAAGTCTGTAGACTCATCATGACACAACTTTTTTTGTTAAAGCAAGCACAATCGCAATCGCAATATTGTCCACCTAATCGCAAATCGCACCTTTTCCCCAAATCGTGCAGCACTAATTCCTACTGTAGACATTGTCATCATTCAACTTTTTCACATGGTCTAGTGTAAAAAAGCAAACTTAAAATTGCAGAAACCAGAAGTATCAAAGAAGTGCTAACAGATCACAAACACACTATAACTACTACACACAAACAAAACAAGGAGGGTAGGGTGAGTTGTGTCACTCAGTGGTGTAAATTTCTTGTTTCTTTAACAAAAGTATTCTTGTGAAGAAAGTTTGAGAAATGCTTTCTGAGGCCAAACACTGCTTTGTAGTCCATGTTGGAGGCTGATATTGATATTCACAAAAGTATCTGGACAGCTCTTTGTAATGCTACACCCATCATGCATTATTTGGTTTCGTAGTTGCTTGGACACAGCCTTATACAAGCTCAATGTGTAGCAGAAATGCATCAGGGGAAGATTTCTTCTTCCGTTCAAAGCGTTTGTGTCTTGAGTGTTTTCACTCCAAGGGTGGTCACATCCAGCCAATCGTTTAGCGCTAATCGGCTTTATTATGGCCCTTAAACCTCTCAGCACTATGGAGCTCAATCCCATTAAAATGACCTTGACTATAAGCACGGAGAAGAAAGGAAGGAGGGTGTGGATAATTACAGATGAAAGCTTGAGTAGCCAGGGCCTATAAGAGCTCCTATTGTGACTGCTTACATTCACAGCAAGGCCTTCAGCTTAGCTTGACCAAGCTCTGCCTTTTGTTTCGGTTGCAAAAAGCCTGATGGTAGGCTGAAAGACTTTTTTTTTTTTTTTACTTTAACACAGGGTTGAACTTCAAAAGAAATGTAATTCACCAATACAGCTCTGACGGCATGGAAACAAAGCGTTGGTTGCTTTCCTGACTTCCCACACCGCTGCACTTTGATTCTCTATTTGGAAAATGCAAATATTGTAATCAGAGCAGATTATGTGTATATGTGCACAAGTACGCACATGTAAACATCATAATATGGAGTCAGAAATCTGGATAAGCCGTTATCAGGAGGCCTGGGCTACAAACCAGGATGTGTGATTACCAAAGTATCCTGCAGAGTAAGCTCTGGGGTTTTCGTTTCTTAGTCACGTAAACATATGCTGCAAGAAAGCAGAGATAAAACGGGGTAAATGCGACGCTCACTGATCAACCAGCTTCCTTAAAGCTGGAGATTTTAGCAGTGGTGGTGTAAAGAGAGGAGGATGAGAGAGTTCGAAATCAGGGAACACTTCAGCTCTAAAGGCCCTGTGAAGACTTTATAAGTGATCCTGAAATAGTTTTACTTTTAAATGTTTGTCTGTTCATAACCAACAGTTTTTAAGAGATATGTTCTTTTTCTTGAAGAAACAATTTCTTATATTTATTTTGTAGTAATGTCAGGCATTGAAGTTGGACTCAAGAAGAAATAGGAGGTCAGAGCAGAAGAAAGCTAACCAGGAGAGTGATAGAGCACAAGCTAAAACATGGGTTAAGCTGTTTGTGATAATGTTTATTCCAACCCACAGTCAGCAGTTATTCTGCAGTGGTCTGTTCAAACTTGAGAGTCTATCAATAAAATGAAGAGTGAGGTTACGTTAGCTCTGATTGGTGAGGTTGGAGTTGGTAGAGCAGGGTAGTGCAAAATATAGCTGGCTACTAAACTGTGGTACCATAAACTTTGTAAAATGTGGATACAGTGTCTGTGATGCTACCCATCTGTTTCTAATACTGTGCAATGAAGCCAATCCACAGACATAGCCACATTTGATATGATGCTAGCTTTGAGCTTCCTTTCTACCAGCTACAGGGCACCCGTTAGTCACGTGAACTGAGCTGTGCCTCTGATTGGACAATCAGGCAATCCCATTATCCTCTACACTGCAGAGTTAGAAAAAATTCACCCCCCGTAAAGTGTCTGCCAATAGCAAAATTAGCGTTTTAGACCGAAGCTGTTTTTTGAACCTGGCTGTAAATATGTTTTTAATTCCTTTAAGGTCAGGGTTTTTTTTGGCTGGGTGTGTACGTGACTTCTGGACTTTCTGCAGCCAGCCTCAAGAGGATCCTTGATGAACAACAACTTTTAGCACTTCCACATAGGCTATATTTTTACTAACTGGATGTTGCCTCTTGTGTATTATAAACTAGGGATGGAGCACAATTCACTTCTCTGCTTTGGCACACTTCGGACAGGTGGGCTTTGGCATGGTTTACTTAATGCAAGAGCACAAGCATGGATCGCATGACACCATGGATCACATGGTGTCATGCGATCCATGACGTATGATCACCGCAAGCGCATCTCTCGACAATCATTTCAAACAGTGTGACCGCGCCCTAAATATCTAATGAACAAATATTAGAATACTTGCTGATTATTATCATTATTTTTATTTTAGCCAACAACAAAAATAGGCTTTGTTGGACACAGACCTCATGGGCTGTACTTGAGACCTTAGATCTTTTTCACTCTTGTATATGTTGTTCTCCATGGCAGTGGCTTGTACTTTGGCTGGACGAACGCCATCAGCTCTCTGAACCCTTAACTTTCCATGTTACTTAATTGGAGCATATCCCCTGTTAACATTTTGGTTTTTAGCAGGCTAATCTTCTTTGCTCTGGTTTTGTCACAGCAACATGTGCTTACAAGGCAATGGACGTGATGCGAGACTGACTGTTGCCTGTCTCTGCCGTTTTCTCCTTGTACTTTGAGCCCATGTGGTTAAGCATTTAATTAGTTATTCTGTGGCATGCAAGTTCAGCGCCACATATCTTACACTACACATTAACTTCATTGTTTTTGTCGAAGTACTTCCAAACTTCACTTTTCTCGACTGTCATGTCGTAGGTGTAGCAGACGGTTCTGCATTTGTTACACTTTTGCTTTTGATGGAATAAGATGTTCCTGAAATCCTATCAAGTGTATTTGTCCTATTTTCAGTACAGAATATCTTTTTAGACTTAATATGAGCCAGATTCACCTGACCAGTCAAGAAAAATGTCTTAATTAAAGTAAAAAAAAAATCTGCCAATGGAACAAGAGAAAAGTTTCTTGTATTAAGCACATTTTTGAGCACACTTTTCTTGTTCTATTTGCAGATTTTTTTTTTACTTCTTACAAGTAATTCAGACCTTATTTTTGTCTTTAAATAACTTAAAACAAGACATTTTTTTGGACTGACAGTTGAATGTGGCTCATTTTAAGTAAAACCAGACATTTTTTTCTTAAAATAAGACGAAAACACTTGATAAAATTACATTTTTTTTGTAGTCTAGAGACTTTCTGTAGCTGCTGTACAACAGTTGTTTTTGCTGAAGTGGTGGCTGGAGTTATAAGTTTGCATCTCATTAACTATTTTCCTACCTAGTATCTTCAGTTAGGTGAAGACAGAAAGCTGGATCACACATGTAACGCTGGATGTGTTCAAGTACCTGAGTACATGATACTTGTAGCCATCCCAGGTACAAACTGGGTTTACAAAGTTTGTTCATTTTCATGTTTTAAGCAATTCAGTAACTACTATAAATACATTACCTAGTCGCTTTGCATCCTAGGAAAATTTATCTTGAACAAAGAAACAGTTTTAAAAGAAGATGTTCACCAAAAAAAATGCACGTCTTGGCAAGAGTCATCTTTACAACAGTGAGGGAAAGTGCTCATGGGAAATTGAGTCTTCATCCTGGGAAGACGCAACCAGTTGTGGATTGTAATCACAGCATCTTTAACCTCAATTACTGACAAATGATGTTTTACACTGCAGACTCTGGGCAGGTTGACATATGACTAATACAGAACACAAAACACAAATGAGAAAAACAGAATTATGACGCAGAAGGTTGTAAAAAAAAGTTTGTGGTTGGAAAGAGGGATTCCGTTTCAGACTTCATAGAAAGCCAGTGCAGAGAAGTTGATGTTGGAGAGAATGCAAACATGCAAACATGTCACTGAGGTTTCTGAACAAGCAGGTGAAAATTCGGACCTGGCTCAGAATAAAGAAACAGGTTGGGTTGCTGGGTGGTTGGTCTGGTTAATACGGGGCTCTGGGTCACATCCCAGCTTTTTACTTCACACATTTCCTATCTCTATGAGGCCGTCTTGTTGAGCAAAGACAGAAAAAAACAGAAAAGTCAGGTTGAAAAAATAACATGGAAACTGGTGTGTGTGTAAACACATGTGAGTCAAGACTTAATCAGGTTTGCTGATTCATCATAATCCGCCCGTGATTACGGCTGTAACCTAAAGATAAACTTAATATTTAAAGAACTGACACACAAGTCAATAGTGTAATGTTTACCTTCACCACGTGTGCTTTGTGCAGTCATCACCCAGTGAACAAATAACAATCCAGTTTGTCAGAGTCTGTGTGTGACAGAGTGACACAGACTTAACGAGCGCTGTGTGTGTTTTCTTCTTTCTCCTCCTCCAGCTGTGAGGCGACCGCGGACAGGCTCTCTCAGCTTCTTTAAGTGGCATGTTACGTGTCAGCTGCACGGAGACGACAACATGAAGGTGACGGCTCTGCTCATCATCGGCTCCTGTCTGGTCCTGGAGAGCGCGGGGAAGCCCAAATTCCCAGGTATGTGTTTTCAGTCAGGAACAGAACCAGAAGGATCTGTTTGGCATAAACAGAAGGTTTCTGTCGTATTGGGAGATATTTGGATTTTTGAAGGAAGTTAAATTATCTCGACGGGTTTCCTGTTGAGGGCTGCTGTATCTAGTTTGCTGCTGCCAAGGAACATAACAGGAACCGCGTGTTGACTTACCTTTCCTCAGAGAAGAAACACCCTGCTCCTCAGTGCAGGATGGATATTTTTTAACAGCATCCGATACAAAAGGTGAATCTAGTTCACCCTGTTGGATGGCTGCACGGGCCCTTTCAGTGGGTTGTTGCTGTGGCAGGACGTCCAGACCTTGGGTCATCTTCAAGGCCCTCCCTACCCCTCTTGAATTCAGCTGGTCATTTTTTCACAGTTGATAAAGCTAGAGCATCATCCCCTGATGTAGCAACCATGTCGGCATGAATATCCTTTGGGGGTAACCCTTTTTTCTGCAGATATCTAAAAAAACACCACGGTGCCAAATTTTACCTATAGTCACAAAATGTCTCTGGTCCTACTTTTCAGAGTCCTCAAACAAAATCTGAAAATATATCATGCCCTAAGTGTCAGAAAATGTTGAATTTAATGCATACCAAGTTTTATCACTACGACATAACTCCTTCCTGGTCATGCTTCGAACTTTTCAGCCCTCCCTTGTATAGCTTTAATGCTAATGTTATTGATTAATAAAGCTATATATAAGATGACGTATTTGTCCTGTAAATAAAAAAATATAAGTACTATGAAGGATATTACAAGGTTAGACCCCTACAAAGCTTTATTTATCAAAGGTGAAGTTTAAAAAGATAATCATTTACTTCCTTTCACAACTTTTCTGTGTCCGTTGGGATCACTAAACTTGTTTAACTTCTGTTGTGGCTGTACTTCAGTTGTGTTGTGGCTTTTGCTTTCATGGTTTTGCTCTTAAATGCACCACTGACCACTGTATAACAGAGCTATTTAACCTCCCTCTGTGATCAAAAATCAGGGACGCACTTAGGATGTTTTTAAGTACGGGGGCAGCATGGTAAATCAGTTGGGAACATGTATTGTACACCAGTGATCCCCAAACACTTTTGCACCATCGTCACAAACCTTTTTTTTTGTCTCCTCACTGCCTCTTTTACCCTGTCCAAAGAAACTCCAAAGATGGTTGTTTTTTGTCCATTTTGTTAGCTTGGGGGTTTGGCGGAAATGTGTTGTGTTACCTGCCGCAGCAGCTCTGTTAAGAAATTAGCGGCATCTTGACTGCATCAAGAATGAGTCATAGCCGGGTATGACGAAAAGAATCTGGTCATTTTCCAAAATAAAACATTGTTCAGAATCGGATAATGAATCAAACTGAAATAATGTAAGTTGAGCATTTTTTATGTGCGGCCCGGTACCATTTGACCCACAGACCGATACCGGACCGCGGCCCGGGGGTTGGGGATCACTGCTGTACATCATTGTTAGAGATAACAGCCACTGATGGTTTAGACTTGGACATCTTAAAGGAACAACATCAGGCCTTAAATCTGCGTATTTTAACTTCATTGCGTGTGGAACGACAACCGAGAGTACTTTTCATATTTCCAGTTTAAGGAGCGATATTTATCTCACTGTAGCGTCTCACTCCTTTATATGAATGTCATGGAGGCGTCATGGTGGAACAGTGCAGTCCCATGGCTGTGTCTGCATCTGAGGTAGCAGCAGAGCGAGAAGGATCAGAAGGAACCAGCACAACTGAAAGGAGGAAAAACTTAAAGAAGTTAAAAAAGTAAAAAGTTGTGGTGATGGAGGGGATTTGTGATGCCGCTTTTGCAGATTTGTCTTTTAAAGAGAGCTAACACTAGAAGCTTGCATTTGGTAGGGGATGGGAGAAAAAAATCAGTGGATTGTAGTCTCAGGATTTTGTTGTTTAACGATTTTAAATTGTGCTTTTTTGTTGAATTTTTTTTTTTTTTTTTTCAAATTGAAGTACTTCATTTTATTCTTTGTTCATAAGCTGGGTTCAAAAAAGTTGAGATGTTTTATCCCTTGAATAAATCATAAAAACTGACTCACATGTGATGTTCATTTATTGGGAAAACATGGCTCCAGATATAGTCTATGGACATCATTATCATCATCTTTCTACTCTTTCACTTGGTCTGGTGTTTAAAAAGTAAACTATAGATCGCAAAAATTGGAAATATTGAAGAATCGCTCTTGAAAATCAATTCGGCACCCTAAAAATCGTAAAAGAATTGAATCAGAGAAAAGCCTGTTGTCCCAGCCCCAGTGTTCATTCCTGGTGAAAAGATAAAATATTTGGCCTCTGTTTATCCATTCATGTGAGTTTAAAGACAATTAAATGGGTAAAATATTGAAACTTTTGGGAATAATTATTTTAAAATATGAAGCATTACCTTATCAATCAAAAATGTCACAAGCACTGCACTACCCAGGTGCTGTGGACTCATTTCAGTTGCTGAAACCCAGACGTGTTTCTCTCTGTCCACAGAACAAGAGAAGGATCCTAAGTTTTGGAACGCATGGGCCCAGCGGACCCTGAAGAACGCTCTGATGCTGCAAAGTCTCAACACGAACCAGGCAAAGAATATCATCCTCTTCCTTGGTGATGGTAAGTCAAGCCACAACAATATTCTCATCCTAATCTGTAACAAAACATTTTGGAAATTCGCTCCAAGATGCTATGAGGATCTGTTTTAGTCTCTGCACACTGTCGTAAATTACTTTTAATGAGGCGTGCTTGTTTTGGAATTAAATAGATAACAGACTGAGACAAATTTTCTTTGTTCAAGACAAAGTTTTTTTGCTGTGGTAAGGTATTTATCAGTACAGTTACGTAGTGATTCGGTTTGAAACATGACATCAAGCAAAAGTTGTAGCAGCCGGCTATATGTAGTGCTATCGGCAGCCCGCTGCTCCTACGTATCTGGGCTAGCTAACGTGACAACAAGTAAACACTGTCAGTTTGTGTGTAGTTTAGTAGCCGTTTATATTAAGCACAGCTGGCAGCCCGTTGCACTAAGACATGTCTGTGTAACGTTAGTGAATCCTGGTTAGTTATGTCCTGCCAGTCATCTACCAAGCAGAGCTGATGTAACCGTTAAGGCTTATTAGCCTTTTTCTGTCCTTTTTCTGTCTGACAGTTAGGCTCCTGTGTCCACCATCCCTACAAAATTAATCACAGAAATTATTTTTCCTAGAGAAAAAAACAAATCTCTGTGTTTTATCTCTTCTCCCTACTCAACTTTTTCAGCTGGCATGACGTAAATAAATACGGTCCTGTTTGACCCGACCTGGAAGCTAAGAAGTCGCAATTTAAAATAACCTGTAACCAGCAATGTTGGTGCTGGTAATCTCATTTAAAAGTGTGGACTACTATCAGGCATATATCTAGAAGGGAGATTTTTTCAAGATCACTGTCAGACTCTTCACAGCCCCTTTAAAGGTGGAAGTTAACTTCTCTGTGGAAAGACTTAAATTGCAGCAAAACTCTTGCTTCCCCTTTGCTATTTTCACTGACAGTCCAGGTGTGCGTACAGCTCTGTGGGGAACCAGTTATATTGCAGAAACTGTCTTTTTTTGGTCATGCAGCTTAAACGAAAAGAAGAGAATAAAAAAAGTGTGCTCCTGTCAGATCCCTGAGCTTCTGTTTGTGTGGGGTCGCTCATTCGTTGGACGATAGCCCCCCTCCTCCAGCGGGCCTCTGCTCTCTGTTTGGACTATCGGCACAGCATGACATTCTTGCCCACTGCTGCGTGCACAGCCGTGTTAGTGCAGTTAGAGGAATCAGGCAGCATCTTACAGGTTTTATTTCAAAACACTTCATAAGACATAACAGGTAATGATTGCCTGACTGGAAACTGTTTCCCAGACATTGTGTACGTTTTGCCAGGAAAATCACAGGAATCGGTTCAACTAACACTCGGCTGCACAGAGAAAACATTTCCTCAGTTTACTTGTTGGACTCTGGTTCTTTGAAGCTCTCAGTTTTATTTTTGAAAGGCAGGTTGGAACATTGCTGTAAATGATCAGGCTGCACCTTGGGCAAACATTTTCTACATTTGCTTTTCTTTTTGCTAACAATGCAACAAAACAGTTACCTATGAGCACACTTTCCCCTTTCCTCTGTAATCATGTTGTATTTCCAGCTTTCACTTTGCAGAACATAAAGAGTAAAGTCAAATACATTCTTTGCTTTCAAGTATGGATGCGGGACAATAGTTTGCCTTGCAGCAGTCGACTTTGTTCAGAGGTATCAGAGGAAACGACGTCTTATGCAACCCAGCATGAGCAGCATGAGTATGAGGAATAAATGTTTGCCAAGTGAGATCTCTGCTCCTCACCCCGAGGGGAAACCTAACACTGAGGATGTGGGTTTTGTTGCAGGGATGGGAGTTCCCACAGTGACGGCTGCTCGGATACTGAAGGGTCAGCTGAACGGACAGAGCGGAGAAGAGACGCAGCTGGAGATGGACAAGTTCCCTTTTGTGTCTCTGGCTAAGGTTGGACACCGTTATTATTGTAATTAAATATGTTGTGCAGCATGACTCAATGTACTGAACTCTCTCTGGCCTTGAATGGCTTCATGACAAAGCTGAAGTCATGATCAGGGTCATACTGAAGCCTTTACATTGAGACCCTGCATTTACACTTGTCTCACTCCCAAAAAAACTGCATGAAAAGAGATAAAACAAAGGATTTACTAATACTATTACAAGCTTTATATGTTGGTTTATTGGCTGATTTGTTACACCACTAACACAGGACATGACTGTGCCAGCTTGTGTGGGAAGAGCCTGTAAACTACTAAACACACACGACTATTTAGCTATTTATTAGCAGCCACAAATGGTTCAGAATCAGAAATACTTTATTGATCCCAGAGGAGGAAATTGCTTTGTAGTTACAGCTAGTTCCTTCAAAAGGTGTCAAAAATAGAAAGTACAAAATATAAGATGATAAAATATAAGAAACTACAAAACTACAAAGAATACAAATAGAAGAAGCGCAAGTGTACATGAAATTGAATATAAAGAATGAATTGAGTGTCATATTTGCAAAAAATGTACAGAATAAAAGAAATGACAGTGCATATTTACATTTTTTATCAAGTGCAAAGACTGAACCAAGGCTGGACTGAGCATAGGCTGCTTATAAAGCTCCGTACATTATACAGAAACTCAGCAACTCTTACAGCTGATGTCTTTAAATAAATTTCTTTATCTCATGGAGAAATAATTGTAATAAAAAAACAAGAGGATGAAACTAGGTTAAAGTTGAGAATTGGTGCAGAAAATGTGAACTTAAAGAAAAGTTGTTCTGACTGCAGGATAAGAAATGTTAAAGTTGTAATGATGGCAGAAGTAAGTTTGACGACACTTAGTGACTTCATTTTGAGAAATCACTGAAAGAAATAGTTCATAAAAAGGTGGACAATTCATATGTTACTTAAACCATCAATAAGTGTGTCAGTAAAAGCTGCCAGCCCTTGTTCATTTACACAAAATCAGATGTGGCCCTCGCAAACACAAGTCTAGACATCCCTGTCATTAGCCACGTATACATGGACCCAAATACTCCACTTGCATTCGGTTTATTTGCTCAAATAGAAAGAATTTAACCTTCCTATACACCTCATTCAAAAGAAAAGTGCCAATCCGAATGGACATTTAATCGGTTTCACAGGGGTGGAATATTCCTTTCCCCAAACTGATTGAGGTATCATGTATCCACTCAAACAGAAAGTTGTCAGGGTGCGTTCTTTCAACGCATGCTCAGATATGACGTAAGACACAACTAGACACAACTTTAAAAATGGTGGCGAGCCGTCAGCACTGGACTGCTGCGGAAAGTTTGTTTTTGATCCAAACTTTGAAAGAAATGAACATAATTTCAAGACTGGACGGACGACAAACTCGCAATACGGAGTATTGCAACACAGTGATAAACAAACTGTCGTCCTCCAGCTTTGATAAATCTCGTAATGTTTACGTTTTTCTGCGCATGCCCCATTGACTATTATGTTTGATTACAGCGGCGTAGACCAGAGATTGGAATATTCCTTTCCATGTATACTATTGTTTTCAGAAAAGTCATTCAGAAAGATTGATTCGGAAAGACGGAAAACTCCTCATGTAACCGTGGCTATTGATTGTTACCATGCTGGAAATGTTCACTCTAACCAAGCAGTAACCTTTGGTTTAAAAAAGGATCTGTAGTCTGAAGGTGTCCACTTGAGGCTGGCTCCAAAAGTACAGGAAAGCGCGTACACACCGAGCCAAAAAAAGAGCCATTTTTACAGTCATAATAAACATGTTCATTTGATTTCTCCAACACACACTGTATGAAATATATGATTTTTTTTTCTCATTATCGGCAGTTTAGTAGACATTAAGATCTCAGGTTTACCCAATCAGAGGCACAGAGCGGCTGACTGACTGACAGGCAGGCACATTATAGTTAATGTGAGTGGAGGCTCAAAACCTTGTTTCCAACATGGCCCCCACTGACGATCTGCTTCAAAACTCTGTACCAGGAACCGATTGGTGACATCAGTGAGACTATGTCCATTTTTAACATACAGTTTATGACGCAAGCTTAACATGAGTCTAAAAGTTGAAAAAACAAAACAAAACTTATGAATAACTTTTAGCCTAAATTAAAAAAATAAAAAATAAAAACAACAAAAAAATAAGACAGACCAACAAATTATTTCTAAAGAAAATTCCCTGTGCAGTCAGAAAAAATCATTGTCCCCATCAGGCTGTAAATCTGTCCAATTCTGTTTTATTAAACTGGGCATTTTAAAATGGACTCTAATGGGAGATCCTTAAGTTTTGGGGTCTGCCTCAAGTGGACACTGGAGGAACTGCATTTTTGTGCACCTGTTGTGGCTTCATTTTTTCCACTGGAAGTTTTGGCCTGGAAGCCTGTGTTAGTTTCATTGAAAAACAATAAGCAGCTTGGAAATTAAAAGTAATGATACTATAAAGCTATGTTCACACTGCAGGCCTTAATGCGCTGCTATGATTTTTTGTTTGGCTGTTCACATTACATACTTGGATGTGGTCTGTCTGTGGACTGTAATGTGAACATCCCACGCTCTTGATGTGACCCACAAGCTCAGTTGAACATCAATGATGACACGCACCAATGATGTTTATGGAAACGAACATGGCTATGGGGTTTTTGCAGGTTTCTTTTATAAAGTGTAGCTGCTTATTTGGGCTTGCTTTGCTGTATGTGTGTCCCCGCCTGTTTCCCACAACAAAAAAACAAGAACACACTTTAGTTTCACTTTTGTTTTTCTCCATTTGCTCCTCTCTTCACCCGTTCTATCTTCATATCTACTTGCTTCCATGTCTGTGTCCACTGAGCGTGACTTGTGCTCAAGACTAACGTCAAAGTAGTTAAATGTGACCCAGCTGTTAAGGTTTTTTTAATGCTTGCATTAAAAAAATGTGATACATGTCTGATTCAGTACCACATTGGAAAGTGGCCTGAATCTGATTTGAAAATTTCAAATTCAGCGTGGGTTGTGCTGTTCAGACTGTTAAAACCAAGAAGATATGAGTCACAGTCAAGCCAAAAATTATATTCAGGTCACTTTGGCCAACTGTTAAAGTTACAAACATGTTGTAAAAAATGTTTTCTAGTTTTAATGCACAAAACTGCTCACAGTCTGTGTCTAATGGTAATATACTTATTCTATTTGTGTAAATACTGCCATAACAAGCAATAATCTCTGTAATCAGTACATCCGGCGTTTATTTCCTTGATTGAAAACTTATTTTAGTTTATGAGTGGTACAAAAGATTAGCAATACTGACTTCTCTCATCTGTGAAATCAGGCATAGAACAAACACAAATGTTGATGTACTATAACTAAAATATGTTTTTATTAAAATGTAACAAAGTCTTGTATAAGGACCAGGCTAATAATTTGCGTCACATTTTTGGAAATGGGTATCTTCTGTCAGGTCCTATTAGCGTAAAGTTAAATGCTTAGCGCCAGAGACAGGGTAAGGGGTAGGGATAGGTACCTTTCACATTTGAAACAGTATGGTACAGATGCTAGGTACCTGGCAATTGGTACCGGTACTCAACAGCACCAGTTTTCAGAACTTTCTTGTGTTTATGTAGTAAGAAAATGTCAATTTGTTTAATAATAAAGTAAAAAAAAATTCAATTAAATATATTTATTCCTCACTATATAAACTTGCAATGCTGTGTTTATGTCCAGCTTGGAAAATCACCTACTCTTCCCTTCCCTCACAGTCTCAAGGATGTGTTTAGGTACCTTAACATGGTACTTTTTGACATTGCGTGACTTGGTACTCGGTATTTTTGACAGACTTCGGTCTGTACCTATAAAAGTCCCTTATTCGGTACTACATTTAAAAAAGTGCAATCTACGATTTTACATATTTCAGTGGTTGAGCCAAAACTTTGTTCTTATTTACGTTTCTGCAATTTGGTTTGTGTTTTGTTGATGATGAGAGCTCAGTAAGATTTTTATACGTCTGAAATGTATGTTCACATGGTTTTTCTTTTTCATTTCATAAAACAGTGTATCCACATGTTGACACATTTCAGTGGTTGAGCCAGAGACTTGGTCTTATTTACGTTTCTGCTCTTTATTTTGTGTGAGATTGATAGAAGAGAGGATTCATATTTATACATATTTATTTTTTAGATTATTGTTCATGTTAATTGTTCACCAGACCTCTTGTTCTATAGAGCTTTGATCCTTTCTCTGATTTAATTCAAGGAAATTAATGATCATTTTATCACTCATCTACAAGGCTTGAAGTTAAATCAATCAGTCAATATTCTACTGTGATTGTAATAGTTAAAGATATGTTATTCGTATCAATTTATGCATCATTTCATCTCATGTATGTAAGCCAGGCCTTCAGGAAAGAATTGTTTATATGATGACAGTATCCTTTGTTGTGTTGGTCGTACTACAGAAAAGTTTATTGCTTGTGTTAAGTTAATAATGAAGAAGATAACCCCCCCCCCCCCCCCCCCCCCCCCCAAAAAAAAAAAAAAAAAAAAAAAAACGCATGCTAAATCGCAATCGCAAGAAACAGCCAAGTGAAGTGTCATGAACCGTTACACCCACATCAGAATCACCTCACGCTATCTGTTGTTCCAACTTCTTGTACTCCTGCAGACATACAACACAAACGCACAGGTGCCAGACAGCGCTGGCACAGCTACGGCTTACCTCTGCGGGGTCAAAGCCAACGAGGGCACGGTAGGAGTGAGCGCCGCAGCTGTTCGATCCCAGTGCAACACCACGAAGGGCAACGAGGTGACGTCCATCCTCAAATGGGCGAAAGACGCAGGTAGAGTGAAATGATTTGGAGGTGATGTAACACTGGCTTTTCTCACAGATGTTTGGTTATGAACACGGTGGCAGAGTTGTCGGCTGTTTGTCCTAAATTATGCAGAGGAAGCCGGGCTGTGGTTGGAGGTGCTGCTGTGTTAACGGGAAACACAGAGAGAGGATCGCCCAGAGCGGAGACTTTGAAGTGTTGTTGAAATGATGTTTTTAATAACGAATTCTTCACTCTGCTCAATCCTGTTTTCAGCTGTTCATCCTCTCAGCCTTAGAGCGTATTGTTAGTGACTTTGACCTAACCCACATCGTTATTTTTGGATGTTCTTTCACTTCAACACCTTTTTTTTCAACAACTATCACTGTTGCAGTTTTTTCACTGAAGTATTATCAGACATCTGGGTTGTGGTTTAGAGAGTCAGTACAAATGGAAGAAGTTTCTCGAGGGTCTGAAGTCAGTAATCGATTCAGTCATGTATTCAGAGCACAGTAAAGCAACAGCTCTGATTAAAAGCTTAAAATATGTCCTCTTTTCCTGTGACTTCCATCCTGCGTCACGGTGTTATGCAATCTGCTGGACCGTTTCCTCATAAGAAGACAGATGTTTGAAGGAATTGTCCACCTGGGATTTTCAGAGTGCAATAAAGGGACAAGTTGGGGTCAGGGTGGAGATATGTGTGGGTTCAGGGGTCATGGATAATAAGAAATTCAATCATTCCTTGGAGGATAAAGCAGGCTGCAGTAGACCTTTGGAGCAATGCACAGAAACTTTTTCTCATCGGATCGTTTTGCAGCACTGCCCTTTGCTGGTTTTTGTCTCTAATGTTTAACGTCTTACTCCAAGAAGATTTAGAAGTGGAAAATTAATCATCAATGTTTCTGTCTTCATTTCCTGATCCTGCACGACTTGTACTTTGACTGTGTCTGCACGGGAACTGATAAAACTGAAACAAGATTCTGTGTCTTTCTGTTTTTAAATATTTTTCCGTCCACACAACAACATAGAGGATTGGTCTTTATAAAAACAGACATAAGAGCCTGGGAAATGAACACAGGAGTCGAAGAAACACTCACCCTGTTTTTGGTCTCTCAGCAGAAACACCTGCCAAAGGAAACATGACGTGCCATGGACACATAATTAAAAGCTGACTCAGTTTAGACTGTAATCTCTGTGTTTGTCCGTCCTCTGCAGGAAAGTCAGTGGGAATAGTGACAACAACACGTGTGAACCATGCAACTCCCAGTGCTGCTTACGCTCACAGCGTGGACAGAGACTGGTACTCTGACAACGAGATGCCGCCTGAAGCTCTGCAGGACGGCTGCAAAGACATCGCCAGACAACTCATTGAAAACATTCCCAACATTGATGTGAGTCGAAAGCATTTGTCTTTATCTAAAGTCCTTGAAGTTACTGTAATGTTAGAGTTACTTTGATTTCAAGGATATGAGGAGAGCCAAAGACCCCAAAGCCTTAAACATCAGTGTGTCCATTGACAATCATTAGCAGTTTCACCTAGATTCACTTTTAACACTGAGGGCTCTAATTTCGTGGCTCAGCGCAGGGGGCGCAAGCCTGGCGCACCCTGGGCAGTGCTAATTTTGTGCGGCGCACCACTGTGCGCTGCCAATTTGACAATTTGGTAGACCGTCTGCGCAGAGATGGGTGTGACAGTGCACCAGGGGGAGGTGTCGGCAGATTCATGTTGGCGCAGTGACAATTTTGTGCCAAAACAGTGCAGATAGCGCACTGAAAGCTCGCGAGCTCCAACCTGGTGTATTCTCGGTGCAAAGCGGAGCGCACCCTCTGCAGCTGTAATTTGGTGACAGGCGCACATGTCAACAAAGCCTCAGAGGCAGGTTTCCAGAGTGTCAGGCACATTTTGATGCAATAAACAATCACAGCAATCACTATTTAATGTAACCGTCTGAACCTGCATATACATTTGTATCTATATTAACTGTCCCGTCACATCTGATGTCGTATTTCTCTTCTCTTTAGTGGCCTGTCAAAAGGTAGCTCTGTCTGTTTTTCAAACATGTTCATTCAATCAATCGTACAACAGCTCTTCCCCATTTTTTTTGATTTGGTGGAAAGTTTAGACGGTATTTAAGCTAACACTGCCACTCATCTTCCTCTTTCTGCCACTCAGTGGGCATAACAGCAGTGACTTCCCTTTGCTGTGACATCATGTGCATACCCTCAATTCAGAAGCTAAATAATATAGCCTCTGAGTGCTGTAACGTTAGCTTAACATTCCCTTTTCATGGTTTAGCTGTCACGTTACTCATGTAATGCAGTTCATCCTGCTGTTGTCTGTTTTCTGTGAGTTTGTCACCCTAATTAGACATCAGTTTATCATCAGTTTGTAAAAAGGTGTTTTGTTTGGAAAGAAAGTTGCTCTGCCTACAACAGCCAGCGAGTGTCCAGGGGTGATGATGTAGTGGGGATCAAGTGGCGTCTTGTTTCTAAGAGATATGTTTTCACCTCGTCCCCTTGGCACTTAAATCAGAGGGCAGAGAGGAAGGTGTTATATTCTGATCTCTAAGTGCTCAAAAAACAACAGAATATCTGTTTACCCAACTAATTCAACTCGGCACACACGTACATTCAAACGGTCTCAGACATGCGGCTCTCACTGTGTGTTACACCATAAAACAGTTCGTGTTGCGCCCTACATTAGAAAAGTAGTTCCTATTGTTACAGGAGGGGTAAGAATAACAAATGCTCTCCGTTTATTTGCCTTTGCGAGAATCATAATTTTGCCACAGTTGGTGATACAGTGCATTTGTCCTCGGAAGTTGGAATTCCTGAGTTCTGCGCGGAAACGCCCAACTGGAATGCCCCCTGAGGTCAGAATTTCCAACTGGGAAGTCAGAGCATCCACACCAACCCCTGAGTTCCCAGTAGAAAATTTCAAATTAAAGGGTGAACAGTAATTAAGATTTGATATATAGATGTTATATTCTGTTTGTTTTAGAATTTCTGATTAGTGTGTGCCACACTAAATCAACCGTAAGTATAGGATTATTTGATGTTTTGAACAGAAATGCTGCTGTTATGGCAAGTTTTTCCAACTTGGCAACTGGAACGCTTAACTCAGAGATAACATCATTCACACTCCTGACTCCCCTGTCCCGAGAACAAATGGGATGCATCAATAGTGCTCATGGGAAACAGAGTCTTGGTCCAAACATTACTGATTCCAGCCAAAAGGGAAACTGCAATCAACACCAAACAGCAATCAGCACCTTTAAGGTAGTTTTGACAGCTTTAAAACTACATTTGTAACTCAATGAATTCTGCCCTTTGGTGTTGCAGGTGATCATGGGTGGAGGAAGGAAGTACATGTACCCCAAAAACACTTCAGATGTTGAGTACCCTGGGGTTTTAAAGCACATGGGCACAAGAAAAGACGGGAGAAACCTGGTGCAGGAGTGGGTCGACAGAATGAAGGATAAAGTAAGTTCTCCCCCCTCTCCTCTTCATCTTCCACTGCTCTTTCTTTTATCTTCCCAATTACATTTACATATTTGGGAGTTCAAAGCCAGCGCTGTGATTCACTCTGCACTACATTTGTGACTCTTCTCCCTCTCACCGTGCAGAAAGGCCATTATGTATGGAACAAGAAGCAGCTCTTATCACTGAACCCTAACAACGTGGATTACTTATTGGGTAAGTTTTTGCTCTGGGTGTCATTATAAAACTCATTGAAGTGTAAATGAAGAGCTGTATGTGTACGTGTTCGCTGTAGGCTTTTTTAGGCGTATATTATCTTTTTTTCTCCTTGCCTTGTGTTTCTCCAGGTCTGTTTGAACCAGCAGACATGACCTATGAGTTGGAGAGGAACACGGACACTGATCCCTCACTGACAGAGATGGTGGAGGTGGCCATTAAGGTCCTAAAGAAGAACCCCAATGGATTTTACCTGCTCGTGGAAGGTGAGCTGAAGCCTCGTATTAACACTGACTTGTTGGCTCTAGGTTTGCAGTTTCATGAAGATCTGTTCGACTGGTCCAACACGTAACTCCTGTACCATATGTGATAATTGGGTCGATTATAGTTATCAGCTGCATATGATTTCACCAACTCTTGCATGAACTGATGACATGTTGCATAGTTTTTCCTGAGGTTGTTACCAAACACTGTTATTGGGCCGTGTAATGTCAAGTGTGATCAGCTCTGTCATAGCTGTGTTGCATCAGCATTTGCGCACAGTTGTGGATTTCCCAACTTCCCCTGCATCTTGAAACACTGCAACACCACGTCTGAGAAACAGTGAGTTGCAGGGTGTTGCTGTCTCAACAAACCAGTGGTGGTGAGCATCAGTGTCAGGTTTACTGATGGTATTAGCAAAGAAACGACAGTTTTGTGAAGCTGCCTCTGGTCAGTGTGTTTGCCTTATGGGTGAGTAGTTTAAACAAACTCTAAACAACGAACTGTTTCCTTTGATCTAAAGTGCTGAGAAACCATTCACACAGTTCAAAAGCCAGCATAGTACTGGGAAGCCTAAGTGCCTGTGGCCATATTGATGGACATTTCAAGCTTTTATACTATTCCAGAGTCACTGGGAATCATTCAACCATTACTCATACAGTTACTGTTCCTTCTGATGGGTGCTTTGCTCTTGATGTGTGGTTGTAGTGTACTATGTTGTGCTAGTTTGGCTTTTATCTTAGTTTTGTTTTAAAGATGTTCTTCACAGAACCCATAATCATTGCATTTTTGCTGATCCTGAGACTCACATAACCACACCAGCTTTACTGGAACCTGGCATCAATGCTCTCTTCTCCTTCTAGTCACAGTGTGCTAAGAAGATAATATATACGCTTTAATCCCCTTGGAGGTAATTCAGTTTGTTTCACTCTGAATCATGCTATACACACACATGCACAAAAAGCTCTTTGCACTGATGGAGAGTGCAGATTGAGGAAACTGCGCCGTCTGCATGCACACCTCACCACTTAGGGATTTGTTGTCTTTCTCAAAGGCACCTCCACATGGGGATTGGTACTGAATCAGGTACTTTAGCAGGTACCGATTGTACTCTGTCTGTAGTACAGAGTACCGATTCATTTAAAATCAAAAAGTACCATGTTTAGGTACCTAAAAACATCCATGTGACTGTGAGGGAATGGAAGAGTCAGTGATTTTCCATGCTGGACATAAACACAACATTGCAGGGTTATATATCAAAGAACAAGTTAAATTTTAAAAAACTATAAGATTTTATTGTAAAAGAAAAATAACTACTATTAATACATAAAAACATTAAAGTACCAAAAATTGGTAGCTTTAGCCCTGTTTCCACCAAGCAGTCCGGTTCAGATCAGTACGGTTTAGTACGGGTTGGCTCGATTAAGCTTGGTCCTGTTTCCACAGCCAACCGTGCCCCCTTGTGGTAGGCGGCGTATAAGCTGGATGTGGACTGCAGCATGTAGTATGTGACGCCATAGCAGCGCGACACAGTGTACCCCGCTGATAAACCCAAAAAAGAAGAAAAACAAGACACAGTAAACAAAGAGCATAGATGGAAGACATCCAACAGTTTGTCCTCTCTGTGATTGGCATGTAGCTCTTTGATACAAAGTGCAATCAAGCTTTGTTTCAAAGAAGGCTGTGTACGATAAATGATGATTCTACCGACCAATCAAAGGTCTGCAGTGTTGTAGCTCCACCTTCCGCGAGCGGATCGGCTCAGCCTGGCACTCCTGAGAAAGGGTCCCAAAAAGTGGGACGGCTCGTCTTGTTTTTTAGGGATCTGTCCCAAGATAAGTCAGTGGAAACGCCACAAAATGCGCGCCATACCAAACTGGTCTGCTTGGTGGAAGCGTGGCTTTTGAGTGCTGATACCGATTGCCAGGTACCGGGCACTGGTACCGTAGCGTTTAAAATGTAAAAGGTACCCATCCCTATCTCCACAGTGCCTCAGGGAATACCTCTCCAACTATAAGCCCAAGTACCAATCTTGGTCCATTCCAGGACATAAACCAATATCCTTCCAGTTGCCAGGCCAAGTACCAATTGACTAAGCTACTGCGGCCCCCTAGGAAGGATTTCACATTTACCTTAAGATACTTCATAAATTATGAACTATTTGAACATGTGAATCTTTGAAAACCATGACTCATCCCCACTGGCATGGCACCATAAATGCTGAACAGTCTATCCGTATTTTCGACCAACAGTCCACACACACTACAGCAGCATGGCTCTATAGTAGAAGAGTCCAGGTGCTGAACTGGTCTTCCTGTGGCCTGGATTGACACCTGCTAAAAAACATCTTTCGTTTCATGAAATAACAATTTCTATTAAAGAAACTCCAAACTGTTGAGCAGTAGAAATCCAATTCTAGGTAAGAATGGGACAAAATTCCCTTTCAGAACTCCAGAAACTGGTTCCCAAACGCTTATCATGAGTTGTAAAAACGTGACTTATTAATCAAAAAGCTACATGCTTGATACGTTTTACATGTTTGCATTGTGTTTGTAAATGTCCCTAATCTTTTCCTCCAGTGAACACTGGGGACTGCCTCTACTCATGCCTACATGGTTCAACATCTTCCAGAAAAATATAGGTCAGAGATTAATTCGTTGTCATAGATTTCTGCGAAAAGGTGCCAAATTCAGTTCTGTTTGTTGATATATTTATACATGGCAGCATTAAGAGTATTAGGGAAAGGGATTCAAAGCAGTAGGTGGCCTTTAGGTCGTGAGTTTTCCCTTAGCGAGAGAGCTTGGCTTTGTCTTGCCTTGGCAACCAATGTACATGTTTAGTTCACATAACAAGAAACATCTACATGTTCTATTTTCACAGCAATAAAAGTCACAGGAAAACAGTTATGATTCACTAAACGTTAGCTCTTACATTCAGCTCAGATGAAACTATTTTCAAGACTCCTACCTTGCTGCCAACTTCACATAATTACCTCTTAAAAGGGAGCTTTTTGTAGCAGCCAAGCATACGACATACAGTTTCATGAGGTAGGAAGAACATGAGAGCCTAAAATATCGAGGACAAAGAGAAAGAAAGGGGGACAAGATTACAAAAACAAAAAGTAACAACTGGGAAAACTACAAAATCTAAAAGCATGTGGTGCAAAGGATTGTTTTGTAATTTCTGTTCAGTTTGAGACGTCACAGAGGAAGTAAACATGAATTCATAGACATTATGAGAAGAATAAACTCAGATAAACCCATGAATGGCCAATGCCACAAAGAAAACTGGATATAGCCGACACCGGAAGGTTGGTGTTGATAGCTCTGAGTCCTTGGCTAACTCTGCTGAATGAAGCAAGATAACAGACGATAACAGCGCCGAGGACAAGCACCTGCAAGTATGACGGCGATTGTTCAGCCAGACTGAGCCGGAGAAGAGGAGGTCAGGGTGTTTTCGGACAGAGTGTTTGTCAGATCATTCAGCAGCAGAGGGTGAAGCAAGGGCCCAGCTCCTTTTTTGATGACGGCTTTATGTGGGTGGCTGCCGACAAATTTTGTGTCACATTTTGAGCATGACCACTTCGCATGGCAAAAGGGCATGTCTGTGGAGGGAAGAAAGTGAGCTGGGTTTGATCCTTTTTTTTTATCTTCAACTGTCTCTTTTTTCTGTTTCTCAGTGAGCCGTGCCTGGCTCTTTTTGTGAGCAGAAACAAGTGGAACACAGTTATTGTCCTTGGACTGTCTAAAAGTACCAATTTTGAACAATTATAGTCTTCCCTCTATCTTTTTTTGCCCTGCCTTCAAGTTCAGTGCCCCTGAGACATGACTAAACATCATGTCATGATATATAGTTTGTTGAAAGTGAACCCTGACATTACACTGACTGTGAAATCGCAGCCAAAGTTTCACCAGCTTTTATTTTGTGACATAACTTCCACAGGTGGGAACGAAGCAACAAATTAACAAGTTGTGAAACAGAAATTACAATCCAGACTAACCGATCAGTCTTCACCCAGGGGAAGAGTTTAAAAAATAACAGCACAAATTTTGTTGAACATTAAAAATAGCCAATGCCATGTGCCCAACCTTCAGTCCTCCTCACAGGTTAATGATGTAGTGCTGGTGCTGGTTATGCACTGCTCTGTGAAGTGGGTTTATGCAAGTTTAACCCACTCACAAAGAACTTTATATTCATTTTCTGAATCAAAAAAACTGCTAAATTGTGCCACGCAACAAAAAGTCATCTGTGCTTGTTTACATTAGGGTAGTGGAGCAGTTTTAGGGGCTGTTAATACAACAATGGTTTTCAGATGAAACGCAAAAGTAATATTGCTTTTCAGCCTTTCATTCACACGGAAAAAGCATTTGGGTGACCTAAAATGAAAAAAAACTTTTGAACTTTTGGCATTTTCACGCTCTTTGCATAGGCGATACAACAGTGCCGTTGTTGCATTTCGCAAATACACCAGATAATTGTCCCAACTCTACTTCAATGGAGATCTACCAAAAGCCTCTTCTGGACAAGACAGTTATTGCGCCAACTACAGGCCTGGCATACTAACTACAGTGTTTTCAGTCCCTCAGCATTTCCGTGTAAATGTAGATTTTTTTTCTGTGTTTTTGGGTGAAACGTTGTCATGTCAACATTAAAAGGGCCTTAACGTCATTAGTTCCACTTTGAGGGATCATAATGTAGGGGCACAGAAAGTCAAGCTGGAAGGACAATCTGTCTGAAGCAAGGGTCTGCGACCAGCGACTCTTTGACTCCTTTGCAGTGGCTCCTTGTAGCTTTAAAAAAATATGACTGAAAAAAGACTTTTTATTTTTCTTACGGAGGATATTGATCATTAAAGTCATTGACACAAACAACATTACATTTTGTTGAACTAAGAATTACATCTTACAATAACCACTGCTCTTCTTCACCTCCTGCAACATCAACAGCCTGACAACTTTCTATGCTGTTGTGGCTAACCTCAAGTTTTAAACCCCTGGTTTGATACCTAAATCTACAGAAAGAAAAATCTGAAAGAAAATACAGATTTTAATTCTGTGTTGAGTGATTAATTTACCTGCCAACGTGTCTGCTTAATACAAATGGTTGATATGTGGCAAGTCATTAGCATACAATAAAATATGAGTTAAGCGATACTCTCAATAAATGTTATCAAATTCAGGTATTCTTTCAAATTTGTTGGCAATTAAATAATGTTCAATTTAAAAAAAAAATGCATTTTTTTTAAGATTGTTTGAATTTTTTTGTTTTTCAAAACTTTTTGACTTTTGCAAATTTTAAAATTTCTTTTTTTGTGAAATTTTTCTTTTTTTTTTACATTTTTGCCATTTTTTAAATTTTTATTCCTCAAAAATTTTCACTTTTTTTCATATCTATAAAATTTAAAATTTTTACACTTTCATTTCTCAAATAATTGCGTTTTTTGAAATGTCAAAGTATCATCAAAATTGTAAGACATAATTACAATCTCATACAAATAACTTCTCATTTGGATTATTATTCACATTTTATATGATTTAATCCCCATTTTAGTCCTCATGGCTCGGGAATGACTTTAATCCAGGTGAATTGAGGCAAATGGCTCCTGTGAAAGTAAAGGTTGCAGACCCCTGGTCTAAAGGGTTCAAACATCAATGCTAAGTGCCAGCATTAATGACTATTGTGTTGCCAAGTACTTTTGATTATAGGTTGCCATGTTCATATTTATCATCAAAAGTAATTACCAGTCACAATGTAGTGGCACAGGGAGTCAAGCTGGCAGGGCATTCAGACTAAAGGGCTCATACATCAATGCTTAGTGCCAGCGATTTGACTATTGTATTGCTCAGTACTTGTGATGATAGGTTGCTGTGTTGGTATTTGATCATCAAAAGAAATAATCAAAACTTAAAAAAATATCATGCCTAACTCAAGGTATTTGTGCTTATGTCAGGAGGACGTATTGATCACGGACACCACGAAGGAAAAGCCAAACAGGCTCTGCATGAAGCAGTGGAGATGGACAGAGCCATCACCCGGGCGGATCTAATGACCAGCATCCACGACACTCTGACAGTAGTGACAGCCGACCACTCTCACGTGTTCAACTTTGGAGGCTACACAGCCAGAGGAAACACAATATTTGGTGTGTAGTAAAAATGACATATACCTATGACTGTCTTTGCTAAAGCATGGATTGGATTCTGTTTTTGAAATGGGATTAAATGATTTATTTCCATCAACAGGTTTGGCACCAATGATAAGCGATGTGGACCAGAAACCCTTCACCGCCATCTTATACGGGAACGGACCAGGCTACAAACTTGTTAATGGTGTGAGGGAAAATGTCTCTACTATTGACTACCGTAAGTATAAAGTACGGTAAAGGAAAAAAAAAATATGCTGTTAACATTCAGCTGTGTTTTTTGTTTTATTTTAAGATTCTCCAAAGGAGTAGATGTTGTAATTTCCAATCTGTTGTTTTCATTGACAGATTCAGAAAAAAAATGTTTTGTGTATTTTTTTAGGTCTAAAAATGTATTATATGCTGTTATTTTTAGAATACAACATTTGGTCAGGGGATTTTTAAGCCTTTTTTCAGCATTAATAACAGATAAGTGTTCTTGCCAGCATTCTCTTTCTACTGGTGCAATGCTGGACATCTTGATGTTTTACTGCCATGTTATTGGTGAACTGGTGTGAAAGTGTTGGCAGGACTTTTTATCACATCACCCACATGCAGAGAGAGAAAAAAAAAACGGGACCTACTCCAGAAAAAACAGCTCCACAGTGTTTCTAAAGTTCAGTAACTCAGCGGTGAACCTTTAACTTGACTCAAAACAAAGTTATCTTCACTTCTGTTTGTGTCTTCACCTTCCAGAGGAAAACAACTACCAGGCACAGGCAGCTGTCCCTCTGAGCATGGAGACTCATGGAGGGGAGGACGTGGCTGTGTTTGCTAAAGGGCCCCTGGCTCACCTGCTACACGGGGTCCATGAGCAGAACTACATCCCTCACGTGATGGCGTACGCAGGCTGTATCGGCCAGAACAGGGAACACTGTTTGACTCGCAGCGCGGCCGTTTCAAGGGTCGGGACGGCTACTTTCAGCACAGTCATCTCCAGCATCGCAACTTTATTCACAGTCACTCGACTACTGTGCTGACACTGCCCGATGTCTGTAACTCTGTTTTAACCAGTCATTTATTTTAAATCTGTCGCTCATTTTAAATGTTTAATTTTTACTCTACATTATCTGATTATGGGACCACTATCATGGCACCTTGAGTAATAATCAAAGCAAAAGGAATCAGGAATTGTCTGGTGGGAAAAATTTGTGCAAATACAAAATGATCAACCACCCTGAGACGCTGAGTTCATGTTTTTGTCAGTAGAGTAGTTTTAATGAAGGATTAATGACCACTTTGTTAAATGTAAGCCCTCTAGGTTTGAGTATTTAGATTGGATCAAGAGATGTTTTAATGTTTCATACCATAAACGTTCAGATAACAGAATCTACCTCATTTGCTGGAAAAATCCATCATGAAACGTTTGGATGGATAAATTTGATGCCGAAACTTGAGGCAAATGAATGTACAAAAGCATCAAAAAGTAAACTTTGTTTCTTGTCGTAGACATCGTGCATCCTTGTGAAAGCACTGAAAAGCCCACTCTTTGTTTTTGTGTCCAATGATAGAAGATGTAAAGCCCCGTGAATAAAAAAACAATAAAAGAAATGTTTGTTTTCTGATAATCTGTCGTCATCTTTTACTTTGGTTTTTCATTTGTACACTTAGCCGTACACAATCATTGCGTGATTTTTGTCCCTGAATACAGATTTACCATTTCTCTTTCCTACGAGTCCTTTTTTGATGACTTCCTCTCTTAATTTCACACTTCGGTTGAAGTCTGGATGTGAAGTCAGAAATCTGTCTCATACAAAAAGAACTTTAATCCCAGCATAAAAGCCTGCCACAGATTGCATCTTATCGTATGGTACAGTTTTGCAGTATTTTGTTATAGAAAATGGAGCTTAAGTTGTATGAATGATGTGTCTGCTTGGCAATGCTGACGTGTTCGTGAGGTGAGGTGGCCCTCACGAACAGTTGCAGAGTTCCCTCTTATCTGTGAAGTCAGCCATGCTCCTAACCATGAAAAACTCGTTAATTTGATATCTTTGAAAAGAAATTGCTAGAAAAAAATCCACACCCCCTGCACAGTGGCCAAAAGATAAATTAGGTTTTCCAAAGAAAGACCAAAGCGCGTTGTGAACTAACTATCGTTTGATACAACCATTGACCAGAGTGCAGGCATGTAGACGTTAACCTGGAGGACATCCATGAGATGGCTAAAGTTTAGCAGTGCTAGCTACTCTCTGCAAAATAACCTGACTTTGTTTATTCACTGACAGTTACACTGTACAATATATAAGCTGTTCTCATAGTGTAAGCAACCCCTTTAAGATAACAAGTACCTAATTAAAAAGTTTGCCTCTTTAGACGTTTTTTTATGATTTAAAGTGATACTCCAGGATGGAACAAGTTGGGTCCTATCACAAGGTTTAGGGCAGAAATTACCCCTACAGCAGTGTTTTTGTGCAGCAGAAGCCCAGGGCGCACGCACCAAACACCCCCTCCCTGCTCCTCTGCCGGTTTCCTCTGCACTCAGACGGGGCCATATTTTACTTGACCAAAAACACAAATAAACAGACTCCCACCAAAAAAATCTGATGCTTTAATACTGAAAAATTTAGAAGAATTCATTTGTTTGATGAAGCCGCTCTAGCTACTGACCCAATTGTTAATGGCTATCCTAGCATAGTGTAGTGGCGGTGTACCTGATTAACACAGAGGAAATAGAGGTGTCTCACGTCTCTGGTGGTTGTCAGCATTAGCAGCTAAAACAGAACAACAACATGTATAAAAAAAGAGCTATCTGCTTATTGCTACACCACAGAGTTCGTCCATATTCAAGCCGGAGAATACAGCAGATGGTGAGGCTAACGATTGTAAACACAGCATTACAACCACCGAAAACACCCCAAAACAAAACCAGAGTCCCCTTTAAGCATTTCAAACACAGAAAAATGACATTTACTTACGTATAAAAGACATTAAACAGAACTAATAACTCAGCAACTTATTACGAGGACGGCTACATACAGACTGGCAGAGAAACACGGGCTGCACCACCCAAGTCTGCACGGGCGCCAATAGAGGGCGCCGACTCCACATTAGCTACCAATGGATACAAATACTAACATAAACACAACTTAAGCTTTACATGATTACACGAGATTGCAAGTGGAATCTTACAGACAAGACTGCTGGTTCCAAAAAGGGGAAAGACTTCAGAACAAGGTTAGCGACTCTGCTGACGCCCTCATGTGACTCACTGGCAGACTGACAACAGTGACTGTCAGGAATACACCACATGCATCATAACTGTGTACATCAAAACACATCGACGGTGTATTCAGGCTAGCACCCTGCAGGACACCAGACAACTTGAGTCACAGACTGAGGAGTTCACTTCGGTCTGTAAAACCCCAAACCTGTTGAGCCCAGACCCAGCTGCAATCATTGTGTTGGTTTGTTCAGTCAAGTTAAATACAATCTAGTTTCGAAACATTTTTTCTTTTTTTATAATTCTTTATTCTTTGTTGGAAAAGACATTTTCATTGATAAACAATTAAGCATTTCTTATACAAAGTCCTTTTCCAGTCTTTTGTATTTACACTTATGCAGAATCTTGTGAGTCTTCTTCAAAAATATACCGTTAGACATATTCTCATTGTTGCTGTTTACATTTTAAATGTGTGTAAATCTCCATATGATATCCACATATGTTGCATCACTCATATAAATGAATAACTATGTACAAATGAACAAAGGGAGTTTACATTTACATTGTCTCTCACTTAGGAGGTTGGAGGAGAATAACTGATAGTGGGGTCAGACAAAGTCTGCTCTAAATGGGGTAACAAAATCAATCCACTTATTCTAGATGAGATAAAATTTGTCTTCCTGAATCCTTAGATTGTAGGTCAACTTCTCCATTTTCAAGATTTCTAAGATTATTTCGAACCACTCGTCTCTTGTAGGTGGTAGAGGATTGAGCCATTTTCTAGTGATGGACTTTTTGCTAGCTGCCAGGAGGGCCTGCAATAACTTATTTTTCACTCCTGTCTTTTATGGAAACAATATTACCAAGGTAAAGTCCTTCAAAATTCAGTATTATTTGAGTGTTAAATATTTTTTCAAGTGTTTTGTCGAAACATTTTTCAAAAGTCACTGGATGTCCTGTCCCACTTAATCTGCTTCTTGTCAATTGACACTTCGCAGCTCCAGTACTGGCATATCTAGGAGGCAGTGACAGAGCGGAGTCAGACCAGGTACACATCTGCTATATTTTGGCTGTCAGAGGTTTAGATTTTCTAGCTCCGTCCAACGGTCTATTGAATTCTGAAGAAACCTTTGAGAAGAGATGTGCAACGTCTTCAAGAACTCTTACCAAGTCTACTTAACTTTTATTTTTTCAATACTTTAATCTGTAAAAATTTGGATCATTTTTCAGTCAGTTGATGCAGTTTCTCAAGTTGTTTAATTATAATTACCTCCCCCAAGAGGGTTATGTATTTTGGAGTTTGTCTGCCTGTCTGTGATCAACTTAACTCAAAAAGTAACAGACGGATCTTGATGAAATTTTCAGGAAATGTTCAAAATGGGATCAAAAAGTACTTATTAAATTTCAGAGGTGATCTAGATCACTGTCTGGATCCAGGACTTTTTTAAAGGATTCGTTATCATTGTGAGATAGGGCTGTTTTCACCATATGTGTATATAACTCCACAATAAATGTTCAGATCGCTTTGCAAAACAATACAAGACGAGGTCACCATAATTTCTGACAGATGTAAAAAAAGTACAATCCAGATCCTGGCAATATCCAGGATACTAAGATCTGGAATATGAAATGTGCTGGGTCATAATATTTTCAACACTGTCAGGTAACAAATTATTGTACAAACCTGCAACTAACACCAAATTGTAGCAGACAGTCTGCTGAAAGGAAGTATAACATTAAAGTAGGACTAAAGTGTTGCATGACAACCATAATTTGCTTGGCGTAGTTCTGCGCTCTCTGAGTGCATTTTTAGTTTATATATCTGTAGCTTGTCTTGTGTACATGTTGTATTATAGTTTGTATTTATAGATTGGGTTATGTTATGGTGAGTTTGTGTTTTGAATTTGTGCACAACTCAAAGAAATAAAGACATAAATACTCCAATTAATGAGTCCAACCATTGGTCTAACTGGAGATGCCATGCAGTGTTTTTCATATCTGTTCCTACCATCAACCTAACAACAACTGGTTGGTCAAGTTAAAACTTGAATCAGAATGACGAGACGATATTTTGCTCTAGGAAATCCCAAGCATGACGTGAAAATGTGTATTTTTAGCACTCAAGCTCATAAACATCACACATTTCAAAAACATGAGTTCAGAAACAGTTTAGTGGTTACTGCCATCCAAAACCTTCATCTGTTAGCATTCCTGTTTTTCTTCGGATGTCACAGGAGATTCATGTTGTACTTTTCCATGTGCTTGACTGTGGCTTATGTGGAATGTGATGGACTGAAGCCACTCATTCCTTGGCATCATGTGCTTACTGGGAAAACAGAGGAGGACTCATGTTGGCTGAAGCATGAAGAGGGAAGGTTGGGCTCCAAGGGGGATGAAATGAAGTCCTCATGCTGTCAGCGAGGGGCATTGTCAGTATCAGCGCGCACAGCGGCTGCTGGGAGTCCACTGAGGGCTTCTTCATGCTTTTTTGTAATCTTGCTGTGCTGATTAGGATTTTCCCTCTGTTCTGCTCGGCAGCTCAAAATCAGCCTGTAATCCTGTTTCATCTTTCTATTCCATATTTAGAGATGCGACCACGATGAGTATCAGACAGTATGGCATGAATATTCAAGTGGACTCTCAACCTTTGACTTCTCATTACTTTCTGATTCAGTGTTCAATGCTCCAAAGTGCTTTTCAATTTGAGACATGATAAAGGCCTTGGTGGTGCTGTGTGTGGTTTTTTAGGGTGTTCAACCTGTCAGAGCTTTGCTATTCAATCCATCAATGTCAAAGCAAGCTTTAGGATGAAGAACAATAGTCTAAAAAGTCCTCCACCGCCACTCTGACTCGACTTAAAGAAAGTTATCTCTATAGAAACAGCCTCACGACTCAGTTATTTCAAGCAAGCTGTTAATTTGTTGAGTTTGAGTCACAAAGCCACGACAGAAATGCTGTAATGTGTTTCATCCTCACTATTCTCTCATTCCTAACATGTCTAATATTCTCCCTTTGTATCATTTTCATTCCACTTTCTCAAATTGATGTAGCTTCTTCATATCCTCTCTGATAACAAAGCAACTAAGTTTTATTTACCTCACAAGTAAACATTCAGCTCAACAGTCTTTTCAAGAGTGAGTGGTTTATATCATCAGACTACTTCCAGCGTTTCATCGTTATGCAGACGACATCCAGATTTTCTGCTCAATTAATTCCATCACTACACTGATTTTTTTCTTTTTCTACAGATTCTACCACAAAACGTTTTATTCTGTTCTCAGAATTTGTATTTTCAGGAAGGGAAGTACAGTGTATGGTTATTGCCAGACTAGTACTGACCAATAAGATGTAGGGGAGCAAAGGCAGATGAAATCACACCACTTGAAATGAAATCCTAGCTTTTAAAAGTAACATGACACTACTTTAAAGGACTATTTTTTTAAAAGTTATTTTCTTTTCTTTCAAAGGACAGACCTGACAGAGTTTCCATATGAACATAAAACACATCTCTATCATAGCAGTGTTATTTGAGCAAACTTAGAGGGACTGTGAGGACTCTGAAGCGGTTTGCAGCAACACCTTTGGCCTGAAGACGTGCGCACGCTGTCTTAATATCACTCCTTTACAAGGTGTGTTTGTTTTAGAGCAAATGAAAGGAGAGCAGATCTTTTAACACTATTCTTATTTGTTCAAGACAATTCGTACTGGATACAACCAAGCGGCAAATCCCGGTCTAAGAATATGAGACAATAATGAAGTGCTAAAATCTGCTGTTTCTTGAGTGTCCGCTTAAGGCTGGCTCCGGAAGCACAGGAAGTCACGTACACACCAAGCAAAAAAAAGCTGTTTTCAAAGCAGAAATTAACTTGAGGCACAGCTCAGGGTCACGTGACCGACAGGCGCCCTATGGCTGTACCCTTGCCGCTATCACTATGGCCGCTATAGCCGATATGCTTCATTTTCTGTTTCAGAAACAAGACAGGTGATGTCAGGGAGACTACGTCCATGTTTTATAAAGTCTATGGATACAACGCAACAAGGTAAGGTATTTATCACTAAAGTTACGTAGTGCTAAAGTTCAAAATATAAAAACAAGCAAACTTTCTGAGTTTGTACCTTACGTCACCAGCACGCTATATTTAACGCTACTGATGGCTGGTAAGCTCACTCTTCATTTTATTGATAGACTCTTTGATTTTGAACAGACCACTGCAGAAGAACTGCTGCATGTGGGTTGGAATGAACATTATCACAAACAGTTAAGTTTGTGTTTTAATCTTTAACACGTGTTTTAGCCTGTTTCGCTTTCTTCTGCTCTTGTCTGACCATTAGGCTCCAGTGTCCACATTTACAATAAAATTGATCCAAAAAATTGTTTTCAGCAGAAAAAAATCACAGCTGTCTCTTCTCGTTACTAAACTTTGTCGGCCGGCGTGGTGTTGTCATAAAGACTGAGAAGTGCTGTAAATCAATCTGGTCTTGTCCGAACCCAAGACTTGAGAGATAACATTTAGAAATAAGCTGTTTTGGCCCTGATAATCTCATTTTAAATTGTGTCCTCGCAGTCCTTTCAAGAGCTGTGCTCTGTAAGTAAATAGCTTCACCAAACCACAGGACATCCAGAACTCTGCTTCTTGCATATTCTCATACTTGAGCTATCGTGACGACATCACCTGTCTTTCAGAACCTGTGCAAACCTCTGGTTCCACAACATCCCATCCAAATTCCTTCTCCTGACCCCCCCACCTTACTGACCTGCTCCAACCACACACTCTGCAGTCTTTACCCCCATAACCCCAGTACTTTTTCTCCCCATCACTCAAGATGTAACGCTGAATGAAAGCCTTGTCAATCATTGCCCCCGTCCACCTTTCCTCTTGTACGCTCTCCTTAAACATTCAAGACTTCCACTATTCAAGACACTAATAAAATCCATCTTTTTTAGGGAAAACATTTTAGTATGATTATTAGTGTATTATTATTATTATTAGTGTGTATAAGCATTCATCACAATTCAAGGTTCACTGTCATCTTACCCAAGAATATTGTGTGATCAGGAGGAGCTGGAGATGAAAAGAAAACCCTAAAACAGAACCAAACATCAATCCTGAGTTAAGTGGACAGTTACTCTTTCTGCTCAGCCTCAGCTGCCAGTACCTGGAAATAAGAAACAATTTACCAGCAGAGTGAAACACTCTTGGATTAAATCTGATAGAATCTCCTACAAAAAAAGAAATAGACATCCAGCCAGCTGTACAAGTTGTTTTCAGTTATTTCGCAGACAAAAACAACACTCAAAGACCTCGCACACTCACACTGTTCCCATCATGTTAGCTGATAAGACGCCTGCCTGCAATAACTGGTTGTCAGAGTTTTAGTTTGAACAACACAATGTCACTAAGACTCCTCTGGAAGAAAAATAAAGGTGAAATCTCTGCTGTGGGAATTGTCAGTCAGTTCGTCGATGCACGGTCGAAACGTATCAGCTCCATTAATTAGACTCACCTTCACAGCTTTGCCCCTGGGTTAAATAAGACAATTGCTCTTTTTTTTCTTGAGGCAGATTAGCCGTGAAGGAAACTAGTCATTGATTACCCATCATGCTCTGACAGTGTGAACAGAAATTTACTGTTCAATTGTGAAATTCATTGGAATCAGCATTAAGTCAGTTTTTTCAGTTGGCTTTTGAATAGAGAAGCCGACTGTGTTACACCTTTCATTTGTTACATTAGCAGAAAATAATATGTATGCATGAGAGTTTGGTGAGAATGTGAGAATCAGTGATGTTTTTCTTGGGTATAGACTGTATTTTACCCTGAGCATTATCACCTACTACTGTAAATGTCAAGTCAACACCTTGTTTCTGCATTTCCTCATATTTTGTTAACCCTTGTCTCTTGTCTTTTTCAGTTCCCATCAAGCTGTCTGCCTGCTGCACCTGTGTCTTATTACATTCACTTCCTTTTCCTCCATAAGCCCTGGTGTTTCCTCAATTTCTTGTCCTTGACCAGTTCTTCCTGACCTCGTCGCTGATTTTTACCTATTGGATCTCTGTTACCTTGCTTTTTGACTTCTGAGTACCAAACCCTGCCTGAATAACGACCACATTTTTGGAACTATCATCTGTCTCCACAGTTTAAATTAAAGATGCACCAAAATGAAAATCCTTCACCAAAACCAAGAACCAAAAGCAAGGGACCAAGGTTGAAAAAACCCCAAACTACCAGAACTCTTCTGCCAATTATTAGTTCAGAGGTACCCAGTGTTTCCCCTACCGTTGCATTCAGTGGGCCCCGGTGGCACCCCTTCCTCATTAGTCAAGTTAATTTTAAAGTCGTCCCTCTTATACGTCAGTTTTTTTACTTTGTTCTTTTACTGAACGGACTAAATAGCCTTATGATATTTGTCTTATTTACATAGTGGCACTCCCCTCTCTGTATTGTGCACAGCAGAGTTACGCCCCGATGCACACAGACTCACAAATGCTGCTATAGCGGACAGAGAGTCAGGAAAAACAATGTCCCAACCACCACAAGAAACAGAGAAAATCATTTTTAATTGCTCTCAGGGCAAATCACCACAATGCCCATCTTTTGGCTGCTGCATGTGGTTTTTGCTTGCCCCATTACAATATTCTGTTCCAGCCGTGTTGTTTCGATGATAAGAGTCTTTCGGCAGAAAACCGAAAACGCACTTTTGAGCTATTTGTAGCCCCAAGTTTTCAGTGGCCAAATATTTGGTGCATACCTAGTTTGAATCCTTACTCTGTGCCAGACAGTTAGGCCATGTCCTAAGGCATGGCAAACCCATAGTGGGCAGTTTTTTCCAGATGTAAAACCCATGCCAGCCAATCAGAATGAGCCCCCGTCATTCAGCTGTGACGTTTGAGAACCAAAAACTCTGTTTTCCGGGGTCCACGCAAAACCATGAAACCGTAGTTTTCTTAAATCTTCACTTTGACCGGAGTTTTCAGAAAACATTTTTTTTAGTGACGTAAAGCTGCGGTTTCCTGTGGACGACAGGCGTAAACGTATAAAAATGTATGTGGTTTCCCAAATACCCAGCTACGTGCGGACATGGCCTTAGAGCGTGACTTTTGACTGGATGTGTGTTAGTTTTGAAAGCAAATGGAGATCATACTGTGTTCTCAACAAACCTTTTCTTTGTTCGAGACAGTTTTTAGAGGATGCAAAGTGATGAAGTAATGAAGTTATTTAGTTGTTTTAAACATGACAAAAAGCACACTGCGTAAACTCTGTTTAGCTTTCTTCTGCTCTTCTGTCCTTTTGTTTTACTAGTCCAACTCCAGTGTCCACTATTAGTGCAAGAAATCGTTTTCATAAGAGAGAGGACAGATTTTGCTTCTCATCCCTAAACTTCAACCACTGGCTTGGTGTCATCAATATGTCTTTCAGTACAGTGGTGTGGTCACACTGGCAAACAGTACCGTGCTTAAGCAGGCTCCAACCCTTAAGTCCAGTTCATTTGGCCAGTGTGACCACAAGTGTGCCGTGCTTGAGTGGGACAATCATGCTTGAGTACGGCACAGTTTCAATGGCCAGTGTGACCGAGCCTTAAACTGAAATAATACAGAGAAGTCATTTAGAAATGGGTGATTATGACGCTGATGATCTCGCTTTTGAGTTGTGAGTTATGGTCATGAAAACGTCCAAAAGATACATTTGTGTTTACTTTGGATTCATAGAAACAGTCAGTCTATCGAATGATGGTTTTAAAAGCATTCAAAGGCTAAAACTGAACATCAGTAATCATTTTAGCGTTTCATAACCAGAAACAAACTCAACATGAAGGTTGAGTCTCCTCTCCAACTGTGCCTCCAGACGTGGTTGCTTCCATACTAAACGATTCTCATGTTTTATCTTTTTCAAACGTCTTCTTGTCAGATCAGAACCTCGGTTTGAGCTTTTACTGAGTCGGGGTGTAATGGAAAAACTGCTGCTGCTCCGCAGACACAGATCTGATTGACCCTGAAAAGTTCTGACTGTGTCATCAAAGTGTCACTTACCCTGACACCACTTACATCAAGTCACTCATCAAACACATCACCTCAACCTTTTGCAGCAGCATGCTGTGACAGCTCGATGCTTTCCCTTTCACTCTCCCAGGCCTCTTATCTCCCCCCCCTCCTCCCCCTTTGGCTCGGCCAGTCTCACTTTGAGTGATGATGTTCTGTATCAATCAATCTCTGTCTTTATATCAGGGATCCTCTCTCCAGTCTGAGTCATGATCTTCAGCCTTTTGATTCGCCGTGGGTATGGTTGAATAATTGGGTGAAAAAAAAAAGAAGCGTGTTGAGATTCTGAGCCTCAGACAGATCAAACTAAGAAAGCAAGGCAGGGCTGACAGCTCGGGGCTGCTGTATAAAAGGAGCAGTGAGGCTGCAAGAAGATGCTAATTCTTCCTTTTTCAAAGCAGAGATCCTTCTCTGAGCACAAATGGAGTCAATGACCCTCCTCTCGTGGGTAATCTGGTTCAGCTGTGCACTTTTAATAAAACATATGATGAGCCACAACCTGGTGCAATATGCAAATACAGAGTCTTCAGGAGACGGTGCACCTAATTGTGATTAATTTGGATCATGTGTCTCGCCAAGGTTACCAAACTGTTGATGTATCCCCTTTGCACATTTCTGGACTCTTCATAATCTCACAGTCTCTTATCATTTCCTGCTGGGAAGAGGTGAACATGCTCTAATCGCCTTTTCTTTTTCACCCCCCCAGCTCTCAGCACCCCTCTGGGGGCAGCCAGCATGAGAGCTAATCCCTCTGCAGCTAATGAGGGCAGAAAGAATCAGGCCTGGGCCCTGACTTCTGCACACATTTTCATTTGGCTTCTCCAATTCTCCAGCATGCAGCCTCACTGTAATGAATGTAACAGCCTAAAACGACCCTAAAGTGCACAGAGGGCTGAAGACCACAGTGAACGAATGGAGTGGAGATTAAGACCAGTCAGTTGTTTACTCAACAGAAGGAGAAACTGCAATCAAGTCAGGGATTGAGATGGACGTACTAATTAAGAGCATGTGGAAACATGTAAGAGCTGTTTTAACGACCACACTACAAAAAAACAACCCTGTCGAGGTAAAGGTTTACCCGTGATGACTAACATTAACGCTTGGGGACACAAGCGAGTAGTTGGTGGCTTGAAAGCTGCATTTACAGAGGCAGAACTGAAACAGTGTACATAAAGTCACTCTCCAAAGTGTGGTAGATGGATGAGCTTTCAGAGAGATACAATCAACGGTGCCATATCTACATTTTCTGTCCATACTGATGAACGGTTTCTGTCGAGAGAAGGGGACTTGTGTTTGCGACTCTAACTTTTTGGGATATCAATATTAAGGAAACTCTGACGAGCTTAATGTGATTCCTTACTTTTTTTTCATGGTAACCACTTTACGCATCTGGTGTGTACCTTGCAGCACGGTGTCAATTCTACATCAGATTACGACAATGTCGGCTGGTGGCAGACCTGCAGCTGCTGCTGTACCATTTGTCATGACCTTTGAATATAAAAACTTCAAACAGGACGGCACCAACAAAAAGGAGTCTGCAGGATCAAGATACTGGATCCGCCACATCAAATTTTATCAGGCACCTAAAAACTCACCTGAATAGTTAAGTCACATTAGTGCATATCATAGACTGTACATAAAAAAAATAATGGACGTCATCTTGCTCTGCTTGAAGCAAGGTCGCCACAAAAAATACTCCCCCTGGTGGCTGTCTGCAGTCTGGTCAAAAAGTCTGTCTCTCCAGTCATTCCAGATAGGCTGTGGTCAAACTTTAAAAAAATTAGTACACCTGGTAGAAATGTTTCTAACGTCCAATTATTGTGGTGATTTGAAGACATTGTTTGGCTTTCTTGTGTTCAGGTCCTCTTTTTTTCTGAAAAGTTTTGTTTTCATCAGTTATACGAGGTTAAAAACAAGGATTTACGTCACGTTTAACGATGATTGACAGCTGACGTTTTTGTGTATTTTTGGGGATTGCAAAATATGTTGGGAGGCAGAGCCAGGAAGAGATTAGAATCTCAAAAGAAAAAAAATATATTTTTGTCTCACAGAATCCCTCAGTATTTACTGCGCAGACTCTGGCTGCACAACTGCTTCAACGGCTGCGCCTGTGTCAGGGGAATTTGGCCTAAAAAACCGTACAATGGTGAATGGTGGAGCCACGCTATCCACTCTATATACAGTCTATGGTGCATATGGACAGTTAGCTCAGCATTAGCTCTGTAATGTTCACCAAGGCCATGTCCACTCATTAGTTTTTAAAAATACTTTTGTCCACATGGAGTGGGCAAATCCGCTGATAAATGGGGCTCTAGGCATGCCAAACCCATAATGGGCAGTGTTTTCTAGATGTAAAATCCCTGCCAGCCAATCAGAATGAGCCCCCGTCATTCAGCTGTGACATTTGAGAACCGAAAAATCCATGAAACCGGAGTTTTCCAAAATCTTCACTTCTGTTGAAGTTTTCTGACAGCATAGTTTTTGGTTACATAAATCTGGGGTTTCGTGTGGATGACTGGCGTTAACATATAAAAATATATGCGGTTTCCCAGATACCAGTTACGTGTGAACATGGCCTTAGCTTTCTACGAGCTTTGTAACTGAATGTTTGAATAGACAAGTGAAAGCTTGCTTGTCGCACTTGTTTACATCGAGGTTTGTTGAAATGACGGATGGGTAATGTTAATCAATCTATCTTAAAAGAAAGCATTCATTTTGTTTTTTCTTTTTATTGCATTGCAATGGCCTGTTTAAAGTGATCGCAGATTGTAGACATAGCTGTGCAGAATTCTTGGTAGACAAAAGCTCATAAGACTTATTTTTTAGAGACTTGGGACTTGACTTAGACTTGTGACCTAAGACTTGAGACTTGACCAAGTGTCACCCCACAAAGACTTGGGACTTGACTTGGACTTGCAAAAAAACACTTGTGAACATCTCTGACACACAATCACCAACAAAGACCATGACATGTCCATCCTTTCACATTATTTTTGTTTTCTTTCACCTGACCCAATGTGAAAGTCACTTCATCCTAACACTATCAACAAGGGCTTTAATGTTTAATAGTTAAACTAAATTTGATTGTGCCACACAGGATAATTCACAGGCTGGGAAAGAAAGAGGCACAGAGTTATTCCTTACACACGCCAGAAGGTAAACAGTTGATCACTTCCCATTTACATAAAGCCTTCATGTTTCTGTAGCTGCTAGCAAACTGCAGATCCCAAAAAGCTGCTTCATGATGAGAAACAGCGCCTACGGTTACAGAACAGGTGTACGAACTGAGCTGAGGTTAGTCTGGAAACATTTTATTTTCTTTTTGCAGGTTTTGGAACATTTTGTGGGTGCTGCTGTGCTCCACAGCCAGAGTATAAATTAGAGTGAATTCGATGTGTGGGTGTGAACCTTGAGGGGCCATGGGATCGATTTCTGGTCCTGGAATGATTTGGTGCATGTCATCTTCCCCTCTCTTTCCACATTTCATATCCCTCCCAAGCAGTCCTATTTAAATAAAGGCAAAAACATAATTTAAAAAAAGAACCAGATAAGGAGAGAGGACAACGGGTTTTAGTCGATATGAGTTATCCTTGTTCCTCTACGAGACATCCATATTCAGCACTGACTTTTCCCTCATCTGGCAAAGAGCAATACTCAACTCTGGGCTTTTGTCTGTCAGCAGTGTTTCTTTGTGTTTGGAGTACTTGAACTTCACTCAAAGCCCAGGCTACAAGAGTTAGACAAACATGAAAGGAAACTACTGTTTGCCAAACATGCCCAGTTGTGATTGTGATGGTCAACATAACCCAAAATGAATGACGTGCAGCAATTTTCAAGGAAACAGGGCTTGACATTGTGTACTACTTGATCAACTGACTCTTTGTTTGGGCTGGTGTGCATGAAAAAATGGACTTCTGCCTCAATCAGTTCCAAAGAGGCTTTTATTTCCACCAGTCTGTTCAAAAGCATCTCATTTATCTCTATGGGAACAGGACAGAGGCTTGACTAAAGCATGAGGTACTAAACATTACAACAGTAATTCAACAAGAACACCAAGGTTTTTCTTTTTTCATTTTAGTGCAGCTGTGTTTGATTAGAAAAACATTTGGAAAGATGTCTAGTGAAGCCAAATGACAAACAGCCCGTTCTAATTAAAGTCAAATAAAATAAAACATATTAGCAATTGAAATGGTTACATTGCCAATTTGTCTTGTTTTTTCAGACTTCAATCCTCCAATCCACCAAAAAACACCAAACAAGAGTCAAAGGCAGAATGAGCTGTTTGGCATTGGCAGAGTAGACTTGGCAAATGTCTTATTGGTGCAACCCACAGCTCTGCTGCTCATCCCACAAATCCATGCTGCCTATAAATGTGGGTCCATTAAAAAGGGAAATAAACAGGCTTTTCAACATTACAAGGTAGGGGTGGCGCCATAGGTGACCCCAACGGTCTCAGGCCCACTCACTTTCTTACAAGCCCACCTCAAACTTTTCTTTGAATTTTCTTTTCTACTTTTCTGAAATAAAAAGAAAAATGGTTTAAAAGAAGAATATTACAAAATTTTGTCACTTCATGCTTGTTTTGTTATTGTTAGATGCCCTGTCTTTATAAAACGAGCCAAGTTTGGCCATTTTTAGCCTGTTGGTAGAATAGTAATGACTCATTCAGCCTTGTGTTATACCGGTAAGACTAGAGAATGATTTTGGGAAAGACTGAAGATTTTTGTCTTCTATTTAACTGTGGTTAATGTTGCTGCTTTTACAGCCTGTAATACATCGAATGTTGAGGTCGTGCAGCTCATTGGTGTATTAGAGCAGCAGTCCCCAACCTTTTTTACGCCATGGACCGTTTTAATGTCAGACAATATTTTCACAGACTGGCTATTCTTCTGTGTCCTCATTGGCTCTTTTACCCTGCCTTTCCAAAGATGTTTTTTTTTTGTCCATTTTGCTAGCTTGGAGGGTTTGGCGTCAAGATTGTGTCATAGAAAGGTATGACAGAGAGAATCTGGTTATTTTTCAAAATAAAACATCATTCAGTATCAGATAATAAATCAAACTGAAATAATGTAAGTTGAGTATACAATTGACTCACTGACCGGTACCGGTCCACAGCCCGGGGGTTTGGGACCACTGCATTAGAGCAGTGGTTTTCAAAGTGGGGGCTGCCAGCGAGCACCAAGGGGGGGGCTTGGAAAATTGGATATAAGAGGAAAAATGGGATCCTATTATTATCATTAATTTTATTTATTCATTTATTTTTTTTTTATTTTTATAATCATTTGTCCTGAACATACAACCCATTCACTGCCATAATCATCGGATTCTCAAGTTTCTGATTGTACCAAACCAAACCTCATGTGACAGCTGCAACTTTGGTATGATGATGTCATGATCTGTCTCAACCTGGGGGTTTGCGCCTAATGTAAAGCTATCTAAAAAACTATCCTGAACTTTCAGGCTCTTCCCCTGTCTTACTACTGGCTACATGTAAGAAAGGAGAATCCCATCTTGGCTGACAGAGGCCTGAAATACCTTCTCCCTTTTGCAACAAGCTACTTGTGTGAAACTGGCTTTCATTTGTTAATAATTTCCTATTCCAGACAAATGTAATAATAATTGAAAAGTGAAAAAAAGTTTAAAAAAAATAATCTTAAAGCTGACATTTCTTTAAATATTTTGAAACACTGTTCATTGGTTTCCAAAGGGGGTTACCGGCCAGATGCCATCTGATGCTCGAAAATGTTCCAAATTTTTTTATCAAATATTAAAGGATCAAAAAGCAACCAAATCTGCTTTAAAACATACATAATGGCAGTAATATATCTATATTTTTGTAGTAATAGTTATTCACTAACTTTTGTAATTTAAGACCCACCCAAAATTGGTTTGACCCAACCAAAAATGAAATCCTGGCTACGTCACTAGCATTAGGTTTATTGTCATTAAGCATTATTACAAGAAATAATCTAGAAAAGATGAACTGCCTTACTTTTTGTGTTATTCAAGTTGGTGCCATTTCTCACTTTAGTTGAGCTTTTTTTCCATTTAAAGGCACCAGTGTTATAATCTAGTGAATTTAGAAATTTCCTTGTAAGAGCAGCTTATGACAGAAAAAAACGTGTTGCTTCAGCCGGCTGGTTACATGTGAGAAAGTAATTGTTCAATCCAAAACAAAAATCAAGTGACAACAGAGCTCGAAAAAGAACATCCTGCTCCTGGAGCATTCATCCTTGTAAGATGTGACAAACCGGCAGACTCTGTGGGACACGAAAAGCATTCAGATGACTTTTCTTTATTCAACAGCTTTTAGATGCTGGTCGTCTTCTGCAACAGTTTGTTGAAATCAAACTGTTTGGGTTGTATGCCTTATTTCTGTGACAGAACTCTTTCCATTTCACATTTCCTGAGAGCAGAGCTTTGAAATGAGGCCAAGCTTATCTCTTTTGTAGTCTCCTGACTCCCACATACTCCCTATGCCCTCTCCTTCTGGCCCTCCCTAACCTCCCCCACCCAGTATCTTGACACTCCTACACAGCTGCACGCATAAGACCGTCCTGAAAAGTCAGTGAATGTAGCTCCATTTCGCTTCACTTCTTCATTTGAAACCCTGTGGGCGAAAGGACAGAGACGTAGCCTTTAATGAGCTCTTTAAGATTAACCGGAGCAGAGATACACCTAATGAGACTTTTGAGAGTCTGCACAGAGTTTCTGTATCTGAGCTCAGGGAACATTAAGCATCACATGAGAAGGACTTCCTTTCAAAGGGAGTTCACGTTACGGGGCAAGAAGGAAAATTTCTGCTTCATTCGAGATGATTACTGTGGAGATGTGTTGCTCCAACATTTGATTAAGTCGGCATGATTCACACCCAAATGGCTAAATGCCAAAAATCTGCAGAAAGATGAGAGCAAAAGCAACATGCTTTATTGTTTCGAATTTACTGATCAAAACAATATTAAAATGCAAACTTAGATGCCTGCATGAAGTCAAAGTCTGCTGGCAAAACAATACCACTGTTTGCTTTTCTGCTCTTGTATGACTTAAAACCAATCAAGCGAACATACCGTAGGTTGTGGATTAAAGGTTTTATCTGGTATGGATGAAGTGACCTTTTGGTCTCATCCAGCTTTACTGCAACAATCCTTTGGGGGGGCTTTCTAGAGAGGATAAACTGAAACAGGACAACATCTTTTTTTTAATCTTGCACATGACATTTTGTAGGCGTTGGTCAGATATAAATCTCTGAATCTGTTTTTAACAAGCATGCCAAGGTGCTCCCTGGTGGTCTGGTGGTTTTAACAGTTACTTGTTTTCATCATGACTCAGAATTGATCTATGTGATGCACTGATAAAATGCAGCAAATCCCAAAAAGGCCAACAAACACAAAAAACAATCTAGTGCTGCATCAACATCTCTGTTTTCCTCTCAAGCAATCATGTTCTACGATCTAGAGTTCCAGTTTAAGAACAGAATAGAAAATACTTTATTTATCCCAGAGGGAAATTCAGGAGGAGTCACAGCAGCAATCAAGAAAACAAGATAGATGACAGCTTGTCCATCATTGTCCAGTCAGCCAGCCTCCACCTCCACAGGGTCCAGGACTGAGCTTCTTCAGCAGTCTGTTCAGTCTCTGTCTCCTGGATCCTGTCTGCTCACAGCAGGTGAAGCTCTTCCAATGTGCTGGTGTCCAGTGTTAGCTTTGTTAGCCATGTCTGTGAATAGCATGATGCTACTCTGCCTTCTGGTATTCCCTCTGTTGCTGGGTTAGCATGAGTAGCTTGGAGATAGATCTTACATTCCCAATAACAATGGATGGAAGGACAGGTCCATGTCGTCACTTCTTGGCTCACACCTGAGAACCAGCACGTCATCCTCACCTCCTTCTCCTCACCTTGTGGGAAACATCAGGCCTTGCACCAGTTAGCATTGATATGCTACAGGCTGCTAACAGCTAATTTCACATGTAAGCAATGCAGCCATGGTTACATGTAGGATCTCCAGACAAACACAAATATCACTGAAGACAAAACCAATTTGGTGTCCATGACCAACAAACGAACCATACAAAGTGATGATCCACTCCAAATGCAAAAATGATGAAAAAGAGACTAAAATTGCAAGAGACGGACAAGGAAGAGAGAGCTCCTGTAATAGGCAGCCTAGCAACAACGTTTTTGGGCAATATCCCAAAAATGCCATGTTCATCATAAGACAATTATTTGTCAAGTACAGTTAATATCCAATTAACCCGACTGCTGAACCTGAATCTCTTCTCCCACAGGCTGCTGCTGTTGATAATGCCCCCAATTAAAGCACAATATTGGAGGCCTTTGCCTCATTACATTGTAATTACCAGCAGGTCCAGTTGCTCTTCGTTAGACAGATATCTCCCATTCACTAATTCAGGACGGCTCCATATGAATGGCTGCTTGTGGCTCTGCTGAAACAGAAGACTCTTTCATGCGCGGCAATGAGTGACTGTTGGGGTCCATTCAGTACTAAACCATCCTCGAGAGTTAATCATTAGATGTACATTCTTTAACTTTGTAACCCCAGCAGTGAAAGCGCACATACATTATCTATACAGGTCTTGTGTTTCACACTGTGGCTCTCTGAGGTATTTTTTGTGAGGGCTCTGCAAGCGAGCAGTGGACTTTAATCTTCTGTGACTCACATTTCCTAAAGTTTGTTGTTTCTTTTTCTCTTTCTTGAGTTTTCTGAATGGTAAAAGGCCATCACAATGGATGTTTACAATCAGTCAGTTATCCGAAGTCTATCTCATAATCCCGGCGCCAAGAGCTCTATCCGTCCATCTGGCTGCATCTGGGATGCGATGATATCAAACACACAGACAGAAGCCTGAAGAACAATTGATTTCCTGTCGCTGGGTTATAGTTTCATACTCTGGTATCGCAGCGGTTCATTTTAAAGTCTTAATTTATGTCGAGTATATGCACAGGACAATTACTGGACAAGGCTAAAGCTGTGATCACATGGGATTAACATCACAGGGGATGATGGGGAATGAGATATAAATGATGCTTGATGTCTGTGATGTAACTCAACACTGCTGCTGGAGTTAGCAAGAGGAAATTACAGATATGAGCATCATACACTCACATTTTGTAATTCCCTGAGAGAACAATTTTTCCTAACATTTATAAAGACACTGGGTTGATTACTTATCTAAGAGGGAGGAAAAAATGACTTCATCTCCTCAACTCAACCATAGCTTAATGTATAGAGCACATTTAAAACAACCAAAGTACTGTACAGATTAAAAGCAGCACAAATACCAAAATACATAAAAACATAAAACCAGAGCGAAATAGAATAAAAGTAAATAAATTTGATTTAAATAAATGCTAGCTGTTCATTCAAACTTTGATTAAAAGCCAGGGAGAAGAGGTGAGTTACGGGAAGATTTAAAATACTCGAATGAACCTGGCAAGCGGATATGCAAAGGCAAGTTGTTCCAGGTTTCACCCGAAAACACTAAAACGCAGTGAAAAAAAAAAACGCTGGGGGATTGAAAACACTGTTGTAACCATTCCAGGCCTGTAGTTGGCACTACAACTGTCTCGTCCAGAAGCAGCTTTTGGTAGATCTCTACTGAAGTAGAGTTGGGCCGATCATCTGGGCTGTTTTCCAAACCGCCCACTACATACTACATTTACATGTAGTATGTAGTGGATGTAGTAGGCACTGCATACTGCTAACTGCTTTTGCATGTAGTATGTAGTATGACTTTTCTGCTGGGTCTGTTTTGTGGTCTACTACTCTGGTTTCCAGTCTTGGAAGGCGGAGCTACAGATGATGTTGGTTTTTCTGGCCTTCAATATAAATATACAAAACAAGCGATGGACAGATCTCGGCATCTGGTTATTTTGTTTTGTTTCATCAATCTTAATTTCTAATCTTAAACTAAAAGTTATATTGTTTACTGAAAATAAATCTGGAAGGGATTTTTATTTTTACAGCTGATGGGGAAAAACACTCTTATATAATCCACGTATGGTTAAAAAGGGGGTAATTAGTCTTTTATATGGGTTTTAATGAATTTTTTGAAGTAAACGCCTCTTTTACAACCAGAAGTGACAAGATTTACAGGTGTTTCTTTCTCATCACTTCACTTCTATCTCACAGACCATCTAACATTAGTGTTGTTGTATTGTAGTTGTAGTGCTGACTCATTCCACAAGATAGCGGTAATTCACCGAAACCTGCCAATATATTTTTGGCATACTGCAGATTTTGCAAGTTTTCGCATACTGACTACTATGTACTAAATTTCTGCCAAAATAGTACACACTGCTAGTGTAGTAGGTGGTTTGGAAAACAGCCCTGGTGTATTGGTGAATACTAAGAGCAGAAGTGGAGCAACAGATGCACATTTCGTTGAAAGACAGTCAGCAGATTCAGCAGATTGAGCAGCACAAGCACAACAGTAGTTTACAACGATCGTAACAACGGTACCGCTACATGCACTTGCGCAAAGCTTTTCTACTGACAACACCGGCTTCCTGTTAGCACAGCAATGGTTGCAGCAGCATGTCAGAAAAATTCCACAAAAGTTAAAGGTCTGGTGAAACGCTGTGTGTGTTAACGCAAGGCCGCAATGTGACAGTACTTTTGCATTTCACCCTAAAACCATTGTTGCCCCTAAGTTTTGCATCTTGGTACAACTAACACTGATCTGTTTGGGCAAATCTACCTCTACATGTTTCTCAAAGACCTGGGAAGAAATCATTTTTTCCGGGTGACAAAAACCATGACAAAGCTTGTGTGTTTGTGGAAAGATATGATCGCCATAATTGTAATATTGAAAACAAACCAAGAAGTCATTTCCCCCCTCTTGAATTCTGACCCATGTTATAATTGCCCTTGTTTTTGTCTTTTAGAAGTTCTTTGGCTTCATCCTTTACGGGAGGCATATTTTTGTCACACTTCTTTTAGTACAGTCTGCTTGATGTCTTGTTTTTATTGCACTAATCATCACAAAGTTATCTTTCTGAACGTCACTGTGGACTTTAGTGATAAAGACATTCAGATAACCATAACAATTACTACGCCCTCACTGGAAAAGTATTCGATAACTGCTCGTACTACTTGCTAATGCTAGCGTCATTGCACAGACTCCATCAAAGGGTCCTGTAATGTGAAATTAGTTCAGCAGATGAGATACCTAATCCCCCAGTTATGCTTCAGAGCATACAAACTGGCAGACTGTTCTTAGGTTTTCTTCATACTAACTCTACATGACTTTCTTAAGAAGGGACACTAAATCACTTTGCTGATCTGGGCAGTTGATGTTTTCTTACTGTGAGCCAAAAACAACTAATAACTAGCTAACTGCACTCATGTGGTAGTATAAAGGTCAATACACAGGATTGGAAACACTGAGTACATCACAAAGTTAAGAACAGGCCTCGGACCTGTTGGTATGACATTTGTACCCCTCCATGGCACAGTGGGCCAAAGACATAGCCCTACAACAACACCATCAGTAACCAATTTGAATTTATAAAGCCTTTCACCGCTATTATTGATTATATTGTACATGTTTGAATGTCAGTGATTTAGGGGTCGAAAACAGTCCAACAAGTCTGACCTCACTTTGCCTGAAAACTGAACCATGTTTGTCTTACGTAAGTAAAGCTCTCTTTCTTGCTCACTTTATTGGATAAGCATGTTTTCTTATGTCATCTCAGGTTTCCTTCCAGCTACATTGTGTTCTTGGAGTCTCACACTCTTCCTGAGAACTCTGCAGGAGGAGAGAAAAACTGTTCAGGAAGAGACAGTTTGATTGTTAAGGCTCTGGTCTACGCAAATGCCTACGTGTTCCTTTGTGGTGTAATGGTTGTGAAATCCTGGGGCAGGACGTCTCGGCAGGCCACACAACACAAGCGTTGAAAGGTGGCCAGACATTGCATAAGTGAAAGGTGAAATTTGAAATTTGTTATTTGTTAACTGGGTTGCATTTCTGTCAATAAGTCTTTTGTCAACATCAAAGAATTCAATTTAGTGGCTCGGGACAAGAAGGACCTTCCACGCAGTTCTCTCTTTGTTTGAATTGAATTCAACTGAAGAAAGATTTTTTCTGATCCAGTCATCTTGGAAGACTGGCAAACTTTTTCATTCAAAGCTGACTGCTTCCTGTTAAAGAAAATCAAACCACATGATAGGCTTTTTGTTCCCTTGGTATCAGAGAAAGTAGTACGTGAAATTCCTCCTGACAATGATTTAAGAGAAATAAGAAGAAGACGACACAATTAAAAGATCTGAAAGTAAACCAAACAAAGAACTCAAAGTTCTTAAGTGATTCAAACAAAAGAAACCTGGCTTTGATTTTCAAACATGCCTCCAATTCTCATGTTGATCTGAATGTCTGTCAAGGCACTCGCCAAAATCTTGAACCAAGTCCAGTTGCTGTTTGATCAATATCCAACAGGAAAAATGCAACCACAATTTACATTTGCCTTTATTTTTGAATTTGGAGAGAAAAAAACTTCTTGATTTAATTGTTATATTTTAAAAAATCAAGTTTCCCAGTTGCAACTTTTCCAATTGGACAGCAGATTGCTTTCTTCCATCTGTTTGACCTCCCAGTGAAGGCTCGGTGACAAACCTCGTAGAAATGTGTTTTTATGATCAACATGACTGTGCAGTTAAAATTAGTCCATTTTAAGTGAGCTAAAGAAATGCCGGATGCAGAAATTTTGTTTCTTGCTAGTGAACACAACATTCAGGCCCCGTTTACACAATGTTTCATCTGAAAATGCTGAAACCCAGTGAAAAAATTTGCATTTACATGGAAACAACGGAGGACTGAAAACGCTGTAATGAGCATGCCAGGCCTGTAGTTGGCACTACAACTGTCTTGTCCAGAAGCTGCTTTTGGGAGATCTCCACTGAAGTAGAGTTGGGCCGATCATCTGGTGTATTGGGGAATACTAAGTGAAGCAAAAGATGCACATTTTGTATGAAACAATCAGCAGATAGAGTAGATTGAGCAGCACAAGCACAACACGGTAGTTCGCGACAATTGTAACAACTGTACTGTTTTTCTGTTGTATGCGCTCGCGCAAAGCAATGTGTGACGTCAGCATTTCCACTAAAAACGCCGGCTTACAGTTGACACCGCACCGGCATCTGCAGCATTTCAGAACAATCCCACTCTGGACGCCGTTTTCAAAAGTTTGCGGTTTAGGTCGGCTGAAATGCTGTGTAAACACGAGGCTGAAACGCTTTAGTTGCGTCTCACCCCAAAACTGTTGTCATGTAAACGACCCCTCAGACCCCTCCTCCTTGGATCAGTGCAGGGCACCTCCACTTCCTCCGACCATGACTACGCGAACTCTTTCAGTAGCTCAGCAGCTACCAATAGCATTGCATTTCTACATGGACCAGCACCAGACTTGGCATGTTAGCACAAGCTAATCACAGGTATTTGACACATACCAACTTGTGCCGCTCTTCACCCTATGCTGCCCTCCATGCGCCCAAAGCAAGTGAAAGTCCAACCAAGCTCCACTTGTGTTAAGTAAAAAGTGTGTTAGGCGTTTTGTTTCTTAGGACGCGATCACACTGGCCAATCGTGCCGTGCCTAAGCACGCTTCAGCCGTAAAGCACGTTTGGAAAGGCCAGTATGACCGCAACTGTGCTGTGCTCAAGCACGATTCCCTTCCGTGCTTCGGCACGCTTCGAAGAGGTGGGCTTCGGCAAGGTTTACTTCATGCACAAGCACAAGCACGCGGACAGCGTGTGCAATCCATTACGTATAATCACCGCGATCGCATCTATCACCATCATTTTAAACGAAGCGGGGGTGTTAGAGGGCTGTGTCGGGCGAAAACGACTTAATATAAGTCCAAAAGTCTCTAAAGTTGTCGCAGTGCTCTCTGTGTCTCATTGTGCTGACTCTGATGAGATCACACTTCATGTAAACGAATGCTTCACGATGACGAAGGCGGGCTGTGCGCGTGTCTGATACCCGCTAAAGTCTGGTTCATATTGGGGTAGTGTGACCGCCGGCCGTACTCTCCAGCTGGGGAACAGCGCTGCAGGGGGGCAATCGTGCTTAGGCACAGCACGTTTTGGAGGGCTGGTGTGACCGCGTCCTTAGGTTGCGTCTTTCTTCCTCCATACTATACCAAGTCTGTTATCGTAGCTAGCTGCTCTGATTAGCTTCCACATGCGATCATCAACATGCAAAGTCACTTGTGCTCTGTGATAGACTGATGAAACCATGCTTAATCTTCGCCCAGAAACGTCCTGATACAACCAAAACATCAGCCTACAGGCTGAAGAGGAGGTTGAGGCAGACACAGATACTGACACACATGTATAGAGTAGATTGAAACGATTGAGCAGGGTTATTCCTGTAAAAGTTGACTTTTTATTTTAGAAAAATCCTGCAGACCCTACCACTTCACTTTTTCAACAGAAGTCAATACATAAACATCTGATGGCAGTTTGTAGGAGTGGTGCTCTTTGTATTCAGGAGACAAACAATCCACCATCAGGCTGTGCAACATAAGTTTCTTATAACCTTGGTAAGCAAATGTTACGATTTTACACATCCAGACAGTCTGCATGTCAAATTTACTCATTTTTGGTACAAGTATTCTATATCTCTTACCCTCCTGTAGGATATATTAAGTTTGTTTAGATACATACTGAAGCCAACAGGAATGTATGTGTTGAGAATTTAGATGAAAATGTGTCTCTCTACCTTCAGCACACAAAAATTTGTCAACAGTAAAAAAAAACTGCCTTTTGAAGATATAAAGTGAATTATTATTGGTAATTTCATTTAGAAAACAGAAACAAAAAGCAATGAGAGCACCTTCAGAGGTACACTCAGTCAGTAAGGTCATGAAACATCTAATTCAAAGACAGCATCAGCTATTGCAAAATCTAATTAAATGACGCATGTCAAGCTAGTTCCCTCATGGCTACAGTGAGCGTGGATAAGAATGACTGTCAAAGACAGCGGCAAAGAGATAGACAACCAGGTCGTCAGAGTGTTAATTAGTCAAACTCTCATCCAAGGTGAACGATGATCTGCAGCAGGTGTGCTTTGAATACATAGTGATACTGAAAAGAAACAGAAAGCTTTCATTGCTCCACAAAGGGATTGTCCATTTGAATTCCCTAACCAGGCCGACCAGTGATGAAACTCAGGAAATTAGGGTTTCAAACAGCTTCTTTATTTTCAAATTTAAATGAGACTTGTTCAGACTGTACAGAGCTGAGCTGGATAAATATCATGGACGAGCGGTTGTTTGGTAGTTTTGAAGCAGATTGCCAATCATTCTACGGTCACTGTTCTTCAATGTAATCTTTTGTTGCCATCATACAACTTTAAATAGTTGGGCTTTGAGAGGTTTTCAGAAGCACTGATGGAGTATTCACATATTTTTGAAGAATGAATAAGTTATGCCAATAAATAGAGAAGATATTAGGGATGGGCATTTCAAGCAAAAATACTATTTGATAGTCGCTGCTAACTATTCGCTAATTGAATACCCCATCTCCAATGACTGTGCAAAGTTGTTGTAGGCTAGATCCACTCATGAACAAAATCTTAAGCCCAGAGGAAAAATTACAAGAATTTGCATTTGACATTGGTGGATTGTAAACAGGTTGAAAGCAAAGCACAGAAGTGTGAAAAGAAACAGGAGCAAGAGACCAAAAAGTAGAGAGAAGGTAATCTATTAAAAACTGTATTTTAAGCTAAACAGACTGTTCAGCCGATCATCAAAAGTTTAAGACCATAGCCCAAAAAACAAAACAAGAAAAGAAAGAACTAAAAAAGGAGACTCTGTAATGAACAGTCCCAACGTTCATGCTGACCCCTTCAAAAATGTGTTCAGATATGCCTGATGTGAGTGTTCCCAGGAGGCTGGTGGGAATGTTGCTCTATGTGATAACGATGGTTTCAGTAAGAGTATCTATGCTCAGGAACTGATGTTGGTTTTGTATACTGCAGTTACTACTCTTCCCCAAAATGTGAGGATAGGATTCACTGGGATCTAGATCAGGGGTCCAAAAGAGTGACGTTACTCTCCTGGGAGAAGTCCTTTGTCAGGCAGGTGTAATGTGTATATTTTTTAATTTTCATTTTGAGTCAGTTTGAACTAGTGGTCCTTTGTGACTGTTATTGCTGCAGGCTTCAAACATGATATGTAAGAGGTGAACTGAAAGGTCAGTTTGTTTGACAGGTGTAGTGACAGTAACAGTTAAAGTGACAAGATGGGGAGGGATTTGTTGAAGTGTTATTGACACATCTGTTGGCGCTGTCTGTAACCCATTAAAATATCAAAAGATTGCTTGCAGCAGAAAGGATGTGGAAGTATAAGACAATGACTCAGTGGGTGGGAAAAACAACATATGGATTTAAGCATTTTAAAGATACTATGAGGAGGATCTGTTAAAAGGAGGTGTGATGGAAACAAATTTTCTTTGTTCAAGACAACTTTTTACCGGATATAAGGCACCGAGGTAAGATATTTATCAGTGCAGTTACGTAACGATACGGTTTAAAGCGTGACATCAAGCAAACGTTGTAGTAGCTGGCTATATGTAGTGCTATGGCAGCCCAGTGCTTACATGTTATGTCACGCCAGATATCTACCAATCAGCGCTAACGTAACCTCACTCCTCATTTCATTGATAGACTCTCAAGTTTGAACAGAATAACTGCTCCATGTGAGTTGGAAAAAACATTATCACAAACAGTTTTTACCTTTAGCTTGATTCCTAGCCTTTAGCACGTGCACCGTCACCCTTCTGTTTAGCGTTCTTCAGCTCTTCTGTCCTTTTTCTGCCTGACAGTTGGGCTCCTGTGTCCACCATCACTACAAAATTAATCACAGAAACTGTTTTTAGCAGAGAAAATCACAGACCTATCTTTCTACTTCTAAACTTCATCAGCCGGAGCGGTGTTGTCGTTGCTCAACCCGGTTGTGAATTGTCAAATTTAAACGCACATCATGCCCGAGGCTGGACACTGGACTATTTTGACAGGCTGAGGGGCGAAGCGCTTTTCCTGCTCCTTCCTCCTCTCTTTCAGGTAGGTGTCCCTGAGGCTCTTCCATCTTTTACGGCGAAACTCCACTGAGGAAAACACAGGCGAACTCAGTGATGACCCGTGCAGGCAAATCCAGCTGGACACAAATATTTACAGATCTTACCTTCAAAACCTGTCTCCTCAGAGACTTTCACCCAAGCCTGCTCTTTTTTGTTACGGTCTCTGTAGAGTACACACGTTGTATCGTATAACTGTGGATGATGACACACCGCACAAATCAACTTCTCCATCTTTCGGCGGGGTTGGAGCCGGAGCAGGTGGTAGGATCATTACACGTCATTAAATCAACGACTTTGGGGGGGGGGGGGTCATCGCTGATTGGGTGCCGCGGCACAGCGTCATGCGAATTTGCATCGAAAGTTTAATATTTTTAACTCGAGCTTGGAGGCGTCTGACACCCTTTGTATGTAATCTCGACGTGCGTCTTTGGGAATTCGCGTCTGGTGTGGTCATGTCATAAGAAGTAGCATAGCAAAATAACCTGTAACCTGTGATATTGGCACTGATAATCTCATTTTAAAGTGTGGATTACGATCAGGCTAGAAGAGAGACTTTTTCAAGATCACTTAGAAACTCCTCACAGGCCCTAATGATGTATAAGTAATAATGATGCATGATTTTGACAGTCAGTTTTATTCTTTTTTTGTTCGCCAATACTTCAAAGTCAGCCTTTTGAACTTTAAGCGTGTAAAAGTCAACAAATGTTTTTGAGATGTGAAAAAAACCCACATCAAAACAGACAGAACAATGTTTGATTTCAGTTTGGGACCAAAGTCACAGACAAAAGACTACAAATAGACGGGTCATTCAAATGAAATGCGGGGAATGGGGAGATGGGGTCCAGTGTTGTGTAAACCAAACAGCCCTCTAAATCGAACACATATGTTTGCAGTTTCCCCACATTGTGTTAGACCATATGTCTGCAGTCTTAGCACATTCTCTCACATTAATGGTGGATGAAAGGAAACCAAGAGTAATTGTGCTTTTCTGTCTTTATATCTCTTGGCCCTTACATGACCTGGCAGTTTACTTCTCCCTATTGTAAATGTGTAATGGGGTGAGCTCCAACAGCTCCACCCTGAGTAGAATAAGTAGTACAGGAGGAATGATGAAAGTTTTTTTTTCTTTAAAGCAAGTTGTGTGGAAATAAACCATCCTCTGGAGGAGACAAGGTAAAGTAACGTAAGTAATGGAAATCTCACTCCCTTCTCATGGCCCCCTGTTGCTGGGAGTCAGACAGGGGTTATCATGAACGATGTGAGCACGTCAAGCAGTAATGTGCTCCTTGAGTTTGTCTGCTAGGTTCTCAGAGCACTTTTCACATTAAGAGAGAAACAGTGTTTGCTAAGAGCACTGTACAAGAACAAGTTGTCTTTTAAATTGTATGTATCTGGAAATTTTTTTCCGTCATAAATAAATATGCTTTTTCCAAGACTAATTTAAATGTACTAAGCAGTTAATCTCAATTTAAGATAAAAAATAATGTTAATTTCCAACCAGAAATGTTTGAAATTGAAAGATTTCTGTAGCTGGTATATTCATTTGCCACCAACATGCTTCATGAAGTCTGCCAGGTGTGATAAACAAGATTTGGTCGACAGTGCCCTCTAGTGAAAATTGACTGGAACAAGAACTTGACAGAGTATTTGTTTAAAAAGAATGAGTCTTATTCTTGAAACATTATTTATGATATTTGTAATGATTTTTTATAGTTGGTGTTATAAACGTGACTGGGTATGATAACATTTCTTTATATCTGGCCAAATGGCCTGCTAAGACACTTAAATGTATTTTGATTTTTTTTTCAATTAGTGTAATAAAAATTTTTCACCCACATTGTAGATATGGCAATTTAAGCAGAGATTTCTATTGATGAACTAATGGTTTAGTCTTGCAGCCTCAGTGTTGACAAATGTGACTTAATTAAGGGAAACTTGAAAGCTGTGACACCAAGAGGCTAAGACTCTTATTACTTCTACGTCTGCATTTACTTATTATTTCCATTCATTTTCTGAAGATGCTCCTATAGAGAACTTTATCAACGCATAAAACGTTGAGAAGAAAAAGATGGGCTCGTCCGGGATTTGAACCCGGGACCTCTCGCACCCTAAGCGAGAATCATACCCCTAGACCAACGAGCCACGTGATGCGAGGCGATATATACGATTTATATACTAAACACAACTGTTTCATGGCTCGGTAACTGTTCTCTATGTGCATTTATCCTGTCGTTTGTATCTTCGTTAAACATACATTTCTGTTACAGCTATTTGGCAAGCTATCAACGCAATGCATTGCATGATGCACTTAGCGTTCACTGATAGCGTCACTAAGCTATTAGCGAAGCAAAACTTTGGAAACCTCTGAGAAGACCAAAGCAACACGTATATGGTACAATAAGTAGCTTTTATCGATATCCCACGTACGTACCTCTTTTATCGATATACCTCTGGTGACAGGAAGCGAAAAAAAGTCAAATTTGCCACTCGAACAAGCTAACCAACGTAACTTTCATTGACTTCAGAACTGAAAGATGTGACGTTACAGAAAACCGCCAGAGGTCGACATTTGCCGCCTACGGAGATAAGCAGCGGAGAGTCCAAACACAGAAAGAGGTCTCTCTCCTCTCTTCTTCCGGCTTCGTTGAGATGCTGATGGGCAGATTTGGCTTCCACAGCCCGAGACAAATAATCCTGAATTTGATTGTAGATAATCACTTCAGGCATTACAAAAAGTAAAAAAAAAGTACTTTTATGGACCTATTGCTAATTTCCCCCAGCAATCGAATCTGGCATGGGCATGATAAAAGTACTGAAATAAAAAAAAAAAAAAAAAAAAACAGTAAATAATGAGTTTATGCTCTTGATCACACAAATTCGGATCAGTTCAGTCAATATTACAATATTTCTTTCTTAATTTTTAACCACTTTTTTTTTTTTTTTGCTTGATCTATTTTGTCTCTGACTTATTTTCTTTGTTTGCTTTGTGATTAATTTTGTTCCTCTTTGGTGTGTTCTTTTTCCCTGCCTTAATTTTATTTTGTTTTGTAATTTTGCAAATCCTTCAAATCCAAGTAAATACTAAATCAAAAATAAGAAAGAAAGAAAAAAAATGAGATTACAGGTTCAATATGTTAATATAATTTTGCATACTCTTTCTATTCTTGCAAAAATGACTGTTGAAAGGAAACGATTTATGTTAAATATATTTTTCCTAAAAATTTGTTTAGAAAAAAAAGAGGGAAGAAAAATGTGGGCAGGGGTAAATCAGCTTTAAAATTCTGCAAATGTAGCATAAGAGCTGTTTTATTGGTAAATGTAGAAACCTGATATCAGTGGCCTTAAAGATTAGACGTTGTTTACCTTAGGAACTGCAATGATTCAAGGTACTGCCAATAAAAACGAGAAAGAAACTACTGACATTGGATGTAAACATACAGGTAGATCTCTGAATACAAAGGAGTGTGGGGATCTGTATGGCAGCATGATGTGTTTACCTATTTATGTAGAATTAATTGATTTTGTACTATGTTTAGTAGGTTTGACAAAGAAAAGCTCCTCTATGTGAAGGTCATGAAGTAAGAGAGAAAATCCAACTCAGTTCATGGACGTGTCACTCTGATTATCTTTTATTTATGTTGCAATACACCTGTTATGAAGCTGAGGAAGAGGAGGATCTATGAAAATATTTGTACACAAGAAACAGTCCAGTATTCTATTGACCTGAGAGGCCCATCAGGCATGATTCCTCAGTGACACCGTGTGTTTTGCCAGTATTCAAGGATCTTTCATGCATTGCGATCTTGTGGAGGAATTACAAACGATGAAGCCCCAGAGACTCTCAGCCAACATGTTTGTGTGTTAAGCAGATGGCAGCTTCACTCCAGACACCCAGCACAGGAGGGGTTGGCACAAATTTCACAAAGATCTAAGGGTGAGATGATCTGAACTGTGAAGAAAAATGAAAATAAAAACACAATTATTCATCTGACCGAAAAGATATTCTCTGAGACACCCTGGGGGGCTCTGCTCTTTAATTTTATCAAACATTGCTAATACATGTAATGAGATTCTTAAACATGCAACAAGGCTGTCATCTGTGTCTAATGAGCTTTAATGGCCCCTGAAGAATATTTGCTCAGCTTTCACAGGCCTCTCATCTGGCATTACCATTTCAGAGCCACTTTATGGAGCAGCAGTAGCAGGATGTAGATGATTAGATTAGAGCAAACAGAGTGTGCTATCAATTCAAGTGAACAAACCAAAGCCTGTTATCATCGTCTTTGTCTCGGTTTGAAGAGTGTGTCTGAGTCGTATAATTGTCGTTTGAACAGTTCTTCTAAGAGCCTTTGTGAGCATAATTTCTAGCTCTGTATAAGGTGAAATTAAAGGACCAGTCCCTTTCTAGATATATGCCTGATCGTAATCCACACTTTTAAATAAGATTATCAGCGCCGATATTGCTGGTTACAGGTTATTTTAAATTGCTACTTCTTAGCTGATTGATTTACGACACATAGGCTGACGAAGTTTTGTAGTGAAAAGAGATGAAACACAGGGATCTATGTTTTTTGCTGCTAAAAACTTTGTGATTAATTTTGTAGTGATGGTGGACACACGAGCCTAACTGTCAGACAGAAAAAGGACAGAAGAGCAGAAAAAGGATAAGCAGGAGTGACAGAGCATGAGCTAAAGGCTAATTAGCCTTAGTTCCTGAAACCATGAAATGAAGCCAATCCGCACACCAGCCACATTTGATATGATGCTGGCTATGAGTTTTTCTTTGAACAGTTACAGGGCGCCCACCAGTCACGTGACCTAAGCTGTGCCTCTGATTGGACAATCAAACGATCCTAATAACTTCTAAACTGCCGGGTTAGGAAAAAATTCACTCACTGTACAGTGTGTGCTGATAGTGAAATCAACATTTTAGACCCAAGCTGTTTTTGAACCAGGCTGTAGATATGTTTTTAAAGCCGTAAAAGTCTGTTTTTATGGCTGGGTGTATACGTGACTTCCAGTCTGCCAGTGTTTTTACAGCTAGCCTCAAGCGGATTCTTGATGCACAGCAACTTTTAGCACTTCAGCATAGGCTTTATTTTTACTGATCGGATGTCGACCCTTGGTATCACTCTTTAACACAGGGGCTAATCTGTTTGTGATAATGTTCATACCAACCCACGGTCAGCAGTTATTCTGCAGTGGTCTGTTCAAACTTGAGAGTCTATCAATAAAATGAAGAGTGAGGTCACGTTAGCTCTGATTGGTAGATAACTGGCAGGACATAACCAGGATTTACCATAAATGTTTCTTACGTCCGATTGTTGTGGTGATTTGAAGATATTATTCGGCTGCCTTGTACCCAAGTCCTCTTTTTTCTGAAAAGTTTCGTTTTCATTAGTTATTAGAGTTTAAAAACGAGGCTTTACGTAACATTTAATGATGATTGACAGCTGCCGTTCTCGTGTATTTCTTTCGGGGATCGTAAAATGTGCCGGGAAGTAGAGTAGAGGAAGTGATTAGACTCTCGAAAGAAAAAAAATAATTATCATTTTTGTCACCCAGCTCCACTCAGATTCTCCCAGAATCCCTCATCGTATCTACTGTACAGACTCTGGCTCCAAACTGCTACAATGGCTGCCCCTTTGGCGTGGGAATTTTTGCTTCAAAACCGTACAATGATAAATGGCGGAGCCACGCTGACCACTCTATATACAGTCTATGGGATTCACTAACGTTACACATTACAGACATGTCTTAGAGCACTGGGCTGCCAGCTGCACTAAATATAAACGGCTACTAAGCTACATACAAACTGACAGTGTTTACTAGTTGTCACGTTAGCCTATATGTCGTAGCACCGGGCTGCCGATGTCGCTAACATATAGCCATCTTGATGTCAAGTTTCACTGCACTGATAAAAAAAGAAGAAAATTTGTTTCGATCCGATCACCATTTAATTCCAAAACAAAGACGCACCTCACTAAAGTTTTTACAACAGTGTGCGGAGACTCCGGGCCACAGGGTGGCGCCAATTGAAACAGATCCTGCTCAGTTTTGTACTTTTGACGTACTATTTCTTTTAAAAACACTAGAGTAAACCTTGTTTGTTGGAATTGTATTGTAAAAATTAGTTTCTGGATCATCTTGGATGCATCTTTTGAAAAAAATGGCTGAAAATCGACTCTAACAATTGTATTTTTAAATCATTAAATAGTATTGTCCTATAAAACAACTCTGGCCTCTGGTTGTTTGAATCTGTGTATGTCTTTTTTTAAAATCACTTTTTGTTTTTATCTCATTATAACAACGGATTGCTTTATAAGCCTTGTGGTGTGTTTTCTTGGTTTGCAGTGTCAGGAGTTGTTCATCTTCATTTGCTGCATACCTTTTATGAAATGTACTTTAAATAGAAAGCAGCAGGAAGCTTTGCTCAGCTCAGGACAGAAATAATGAGATTTGGATCACAGAAATATAGTGAGAGTTATTGCTGTTGTTGGTATTTTCATGAAATCCGTTGGCAATAACACCAGTCTTCCATATCACCAAGCTTGTCCTGTTCTTATCCTCCAGAGATGTCAGGACATTCCCCTTTTCTTCTCCTGGAGAGTTTTGCTTTGGCAGATTACTGTGGCAGTGTTATTAAATTTTTTCTGATGCTTTGAATACGCAATAAGAAAATGCATTAGCTTTTGTTGTTCAGTGTTCGGAGATGAATTGTGCCCATGCAGATCAGAGAATACAATAGAAGGGGACTGAAGAGAAACACTCTGTGAAATTACAATAATGGGTTAGGGTTGAACTGAAGCAGAGCAGTCTGACATTGCCAAACAAGTACATGCTTCAACTATTATTACACTTCTACACCTATTCTCACCTAATGTGGAGAAAACAATTCCCGTTCTTCCTCCACGACACACCGACCGGAATATTCGTGGCAGAAGTGGGTTGGCACAAGCAGCCTCGACACTCGTTTCAGGAAGGGGAAGAGGAACATTGTCATCTTCCAAACCCATCAGCTCCTTCAGCTGTTTCACCGACTCCAGAGGAAAGATTCTGTTTCCAGCCTTGGGGGGAGAGAAAAAGACGATATGTGAGGGACTGAATCTGACATATTTCCAACATTGAAAGAGCGAGTGCTTTTTATTCAGGAAGAGGGTGTGCTGTCTGAGTCTGATGGAAATTAAAAGTAGGTGCAAGGGCTGAAATCAAAGTAATGTATTCACGAACTTGAGCCAGAAGAAACGTCTGGATAGCCACTTTATTTTGTAGGACAGACAGAACATGACTGGACTGAAAACTTGGGTTTTCATATGCATGTGTTGTGCGTCCTCGTAAATCAATTTCCTACCTCATATTACATTTAGATTTCATGAAGTGGGGTTAAAATGGGCTAACCTATTAATAGTCAGTGTAACGCCTGCAGTTAGCATGGTTCCAGCTTTGGGAAGTTTCTTTCCAATGGAAAGCAAGAAGTGTTACATTTCCTTTGAAAGATGTTGACATTTTTTTCCTTTCATTTTCAGCCATTTTTTGCCTTTTAGCCATCAAAACATGTTTAATTGCTGCATTGTTAGTGTCACATTTGTGAAAAGCAGCTGTTTGGGTCAGCAAAAGTGAAGACAAGAATTTAAATACATGATTTCATAATAGTCAGAGCAAATCCAGCCCATTTTTTAAAACTTAGTTGTAAGCAACTGTTATATTTGATGGTATAGTTTCATTGTTGGAGCATCTGTCGATGTGGAAGGTCTGGGGAGCTAAGGGCATCACCTTTTCTTTTCATTTGCATAAATAGAAAAGCCAAAGCCACAGATCAGAGAAGGCATCAATAAATAACAATATGATGCTGGTAAAATAAGAAACAAATTAAAAGGAGGAACTAGGGAGAAGGAGGGTTTGAATCAGTTTGCAGCAGAGCTGGCAGACAAACCAGTTTAAATAAAACATTCATTTTGATATTCACAATTGGAAGCCTAGAATATAATCGACTGAGCTGTAAACTGACTAAGGTTTCTTTCTTTCCTTCTTTCTTTCTTATTGGTCATGGATGCCAAACTGCTTTTTTCTTCAGTGATATTTTCACTATTTTTGCTCCTGTGTTTGTCTGGAGATCCTACATGTAACCATAGCTGCATTGTTTACATTCTAAATCAGCTGTTAGCAGCCTGTAGCATGCCAATGCTAACTGGTGCAAGGCCTGATGTTTCCCCACAAGGTGAGGAGAAGGAGGTGAGGACGACTTGCTGGTTCTCAGGTGTGAGCTAAGAAGTGACGACATGGACCTGTCCTTCCATCCATCGTTACTGGGAACGTAAAATCTATCTCCAATAAGATGGACGAGCTAGCCGTGCTAACCCAGCAACAGAGGGAATACCAGAAGGCAGAGTAGCATCATGCTATTCACAGACATGGCTAACGGCGCCAACACCAGACACCAACGCCACATGTGAAGAGCTTCACCTGCTGTGAGCAGACAGGATCCAGGAGACAGAGACTGAACAGACTGCTGAAGAAGCTCAGTCCTGGACCCTGTGGAGGTGGAGACTGGCTGAACTGGACAATGATGGACAAGCTGTCAGCATCTATTTTCTTATGGATATAAATGAAGTATTTTCTTTTCTATTCTAGCTGCTACCAATCCAGCAGCTACTCTTCCTGGGGTCCACACACAACAACATACAACACAGAATATACACAAAAACAACACACAAAATACAAGTAGCCGTCAACTACATAAAGAGTCAGTTATACCCAAGAGGGCCTGGTCCTGAAACCATGTTGATCTTTTATTTTTGAGTGCAGACAATTTGGTTAAGAACGTAAAGAAAGTTAAAAGAACGTTCATGAAGAATGAACCACGTTACATGCCAACCTCTAAGTTTGAGCCTGCTGGAGCTAATGCTAAGGTAAGTTACCTGTAGTGTTGGTTTTAACTTTGGTGTTCCTCAGGGGTCAATCCTAGGTCCTCATCTGTTCTCTATTCATATGCTTAATTCTCACTGGACCATTGATGCAGAAGACACACAACTGTATGTTCTTTCATCTATCTAAGTGTTACCTAAGTGCAAAATGTTTCACTAAAGGCTGGATATCTCGAAACTCCATGAACTGTCTGATAAATCTAGCTTCTGTAGACTAGCTTCTCTGAGCATTAAGATTACACCGAAAAACAACTTTTGTGATTTCTGATGTATGTCTCTGTTACATGCATTTTACGTTAAAACCACTTCCAGTGTGTGTGGTTTTGGCGCCCCCTGTGGACAAAGTGGTACATTTTATCTGTTTGTCATTTTTATTCTGTTTCTCTTTTAAGCAATGTTTCCTGACAAAATTTCCATCCCGACTTCTGCAAAAACTGAAGTGTAACACTCAGCTCAAGTATTTTTTTGTGAGACACAACAAACTGTTTTTATTGTGTGCTTGTCATTTTTCTTCTTTCAGACCTCACAATTTATATAAACATTGTTTTGTCCCCCTTGTTTGTAATGGTCTTGTTTTTTTTTTTTTTTTGAGCTAACACATTAACTTGCTCAAACAACACCGTGTTTTTCTCTTTCTGTCACTTTCTCACACTTTGTGTTGGCATCACTGAGAGTTTCCTCCATGCGTCTCATTGTGCAGCTGCTGCTCAAATTTGTATAGGCTTAAAAAAATACAATCATATTAGTCCAGTTCCTGCCAGCTTCAGCTGTCGACCTGTCTGTTATTGTATTGATTTTAAAATTGCACTGACCACTTTAAATGGCCTCGTTCCAAAGTACATAACAGGTGCACTAACTACTTATGTGCCTGGAAGAGGAGCAGAGCTGTGGGCTTGAGGAAAACAAAGAAAAAGCAGTTTGCAGCAGCTGTCACTGTCAGAATATTCAAAATGCACCACCAACTTGAGTGATTTTTCTTCTTAACAGTTGCTTTGCTAATTACCATCTGCTCAAAGCAACACATCTACATCAAAATGTGAAATCTTTGCAGCTGAACAATCCATTTACACTGACTTTGGATTGATTGAAAACTAACATCTCTGTTCGAAACAGTAAATTAGATCCATTAAGAGAATGAAAAATAGAGGTAAAAACAACCAAAGTAGCTGCTTGACAGCATCAACGTGTCAACCATTTTTCTAAGATGAATGAACACTCACCTTGACCTGCACGCCAGCAGCGCCCATGGTCACACACAGCGCCAAAACAAGGACAACCCCAAGCTGTCTCATTTTCAAAGGATGCAGGACGCTTCTGAGTTCAAAGAAGTGATCTTTCCATGTTTACCGTGGATGTGCTCTGCCTTTTATGTCCAAACAGGGAGAGTGATTTATTGCTATGCAGAGGTAGAAACATCCTGACATGTCAAGGACTGTCCTGAAAGTGCAGTACATCCTCTTTTTCTTGTTTATGATCACTTTAGGACATTTGTCTTCTCTGTCAGGGACACACATCATTATTGACTCTAGGTAGCTCATCTGAAGCCTCAGCGACGTGTGTAAATCTCATCGCTTGTCTCTTTCCCACAGATATTCACAGCAGAGCTGTCTGATAAGAGAGCAGCCGTTATGTAAAGAGATGTCACTGAAGAAAGAGATCAATACTTATGATGACATTTTTCAGATGCTTGTACTACTGATAAATTTAAACGAGACATCCATTCCAGTAATATATATTCTTAAAGCCAGGATGAAAGAAATATGGTTTTCCTGATATCAGGTACCCTATCTTTGCAATCTGAACACGAGACCTCTGAGATACTGTTTCTAAAATTTTGTCAAAGATGGAAAAAGTACATTTTTTTTGCAGGTTTCACTCTGCTTTGACCTTGTTTTTTATAGGAAAATTGTGACTTTATTTCTCCCTACACTGAAAAAAAAATTTCTTAACAAGTATTTTTGTCTTATTTTAAGTAAAATTTGTCTTTTATACTCAATTTTAGCCACAGCCAACTGGTCAGTCCAGAAAAATGTCTTCTTTTAAGTTATTTAAAGATAAAAATAAAGTCTGAATTGCTTGTAACGTGAAAAAAAAGAGTAAAAAATCTGCCAGTAAAACAAGCAAAAAATTGCTAGAAAAGTTGCTTAAAACTAGAAAAATGTCTTAATACAGGTAACTTCTCTTGTTGATCACTTGAATCAGGCTCATATGTCTGTCTAAAGCTCGTCTATTTTCTCCCTTGGGATTTTTGCAACCATTAAAAACAACACCTACGGTGCCAAAGTAAAAAGTTAGGCCTCCATTTCACCTTTTATACTCCTACACCGCTATGTCTGGACTGATCTGATAACAATGGCACTGTCTTTGTTAGAATAAAATCAATATGTTTTTTTTTCTACACACACACTTCCTTGAGAATAAAGGATGAAAGGGAGGACAGATAAAACGTCTGTTAATGAAAAACTACACAGTAACCAGAGTGTGTTAGTATGAAATAAATGAGCTTTCATTGATTTTCATTCAAAGTGAATTACATAACTCTTCATCAGTTAGAATAAAAAGAACGAGGAAGACAGTTTTACACTTAATCATATATGAGCTGCACAAAAAAAGATGACCTCCAGAGCCACAATAATTAAAAAAAAAATTTGGTGGTGGAAGAGCTTTGTACAAGAAGGGGTGTCGGAATCTAAAATATAAGCCTTGTCTTTCTTTAGTGGAGTTTTTAGCAGAGTTTAACACACACCCTTGGCTCCTACTGCTTTCTTCTCCACAGGTCTTAATAAAGGGGGGGTCTCTCATTCCCATGAGCTATGGTGGTCTCCTTTTCGAAGCTCCCCCACAACTCCTGCTAGTGATGTGATGCGGATGTGAATGGGACGGCTCTTCAAAGTGAACGACAGGAGCCAGCTCCTGATTGGGAGCCAATTTTTTTTTTTAAATGCCACACATGATTGGAGCTTATATGTTTATTATTATTATTATTATTATTATTATTATTATTATTATTATTATTATTATTATTATTATTATTATTATTATTATCATTATTATTATAGGCTCCTGTTTTTTTTGTTTTTTTTTCGAGCTGCATGTGATAGGAGACAATTTTTTTTTTTTTTCTGGAAAGAATGAAGAATGAAGAAATAAGATAAACAATAAGCTAGAGCAATAAAATAAACAAAGCTCTTAATACACAGTAAATCATTTTACATTGGTTGTGGTACTAAAGGTAATAGGGTAACTTGGGAGCTGAAAGCAACAAATTCCCCTCACGACTCTGCGCTGAGCAGATAGGGAGTAGCAGTTACACACAAACAGGAGAACAGGAGGGAGGGGGTCAGGGAGACAAGAAAGAAGGAGACAACACAAATGCTCTGTAAAGGTAAAGTTGGGAAAATGAGTGACAGCAAGAAAAGGAGTAAATTTTGCAAGATCAAAATCTCTTATCGAGCCACTGATTCTGTGTTGTTTCATCTAAGTTGTTAATAGAAAAAAGCCAAAAGTTAAATTGTAAATAGTCACGTTTGTTTTTTGTATTTTATAATTATTTTTTAAGCACCCTGTAAGTAGAGTAAGTAAATAAAGGCAATGTATATAAATGTAAAAAAAAAAAATAAAAAAAATAACGTCAATTATTAATTTTGCATACATATTCATATTATTGTTGGTAATAAATTAATTTAACCATTAAAAAAAAAAAAAATTGATGAGGGCCTGGGAACCAAAGGAACCGTCTTTCTAAAAAGCCGCAAATTTTTGTACAAAATTTTCTTGCTCCATTGGCAGATTTTTTTTACTCGTTATAAGAAAATCAGACCTCATTTTTGTCTTTAAATAATTTAAAATAAAACATGTGTCTGTACTGGTCAGGTGGATGTGGCTCATATTAAGTCTAAAAGGCATTTTCTACTGGAAACAAGACAAAAACACCTGATGAGATTTCAGTTTTTTGCAGTGCATTCAGAGTGAGTGATATGTATGAGTGTACAGTTCATGCAGAACCCTGACCCTCCTGCTCGTGAGTTTCCTGGACGCTGCCTGCTGTGCTCACACACTGGCCGACCCTGACGTATTGTGAAAATGTTTCTGGGGGGCTGGTGAGAAGAAGTTAAGGTAAAGCTGCGGTGAATGTATTGTACATGGTCTGCCAAGGCTTTTCTACTTTAATATCACTTTGGTTTGCTTAGAGAAAAAGAAATAATGTGCACGGCAGGGGGTCTTCAGGAAATGTGGTAAGTTTTAATAGACCATGCAGGAAAGAACAGAAGTAAAAAAACAATAAGCGATTATATTAATGTCACTAAGAGAAGGAGCATGTGTCATACTTTTGCTTAAAGTGAAGTGGCGCCCACGTTGATGCCTACGCAGGTGTCCAGTTTGTCTATAATCAGGTAATTACATGATTGTACTTTTGTTTCTTTGACATTGTGTCACTTTTTCTTCTATGTTCTTTTTGTTCTTCAATCAACTGTGACGCTAAGTGAGCTGCTCCTGTTAGAAATGAATTTAACTGAACTTCTAGAGCAAAATATTAAAGCAATGCAATATGACTAAAACAGAATAGGGGAATAAACTAGAGATAACTTTTTGAATTGAAGCTTCTTGTAGGAAGCAAGAACACCTGGTATGGTGGCTGGTAGGCGTTAGATGATTTGCAAAAGCCACAGTACAATGGAAGTGCAGCCACAGTGGACGTCAAAAAGAGGTTAGTTATCCACATGGAAACAGAAAAGTTCTTGAAAGTAGTAAACAATTGTTTTCTCTTTTAACTGCAGCTATAACAGCCATAATGCTAACATGGCATGAGTTGTAGTTAAGAAAAGAAACAATGCTTTACCTGTTTTCACAACTTTTCTTTGTCTGTCAGGATAACTGATCTCTTGATGCTGGTAAGTCACCAGCAGTTGCGGCTGCTGGTCAGTCAAGGAGGGGAAGCTCATTTTTTTCCAGCCTACGTCATAAATTTGTTCATTAATTTAAACCTAAATTCTACCCTCCGTGCCAGCTTGCTAGCAGCTGGAGCTGCGACGTGAGACTACGACAGGCTGTAAGTGTGAGTGACAGGGGGAGAAGCTCCACAGCTGGAGCTGTAGCTGCTTATTGGTGAAAAGAGAGTGAATCTTTAAACACAACGCTTGTCGTTTTTAAGAAAAGTAAACTCACTGGGAATCGATAAAACCTCTGGATCAGTTCAAAACAACTAACTGTAAAACTCATAAGATGCTCTGGTGGAGGATTATACTTCAAGATCGCTGACTGGCTCATTTCACTGTCAATCAATAAGGGATTCAGCCTCAGACAGATCATCCAATCATCATGCAGAAGCCCAGCGTCCAGGCCAGCCCCCTGCCTCAAAGACCCCCAGAGACGCTGAGCGTCCGAGGGCGAGACAAAGCCCAGCGTTTATCCAATGAACGTCCAGTTTCCACAGTGGAACAACCCACTCTACACTTCCCCGCTGAAGTCAGAAGAAGCTCAGTGTCAGACTGTGTTAAAGCGCTGAGACTCTGCGGGGATGAATGAGAAGGAGGTGGAGCCAGTTACCTGTGATAGGAGCTGATTCTGAACAAAAGATGAAGATATTCTAGCCCAGATTTTGTCAATGAAATGTACACACAGCAGAACATATCAACACTTGTTTTGGGGACATTTTTTAGGGGAAAGCTGAGCTTCCCTTGCAGTCTTACAGCAACCGCCACTGGTCACCAGTCTAGGGTGACCAGTAGGTGTTATAAGATTTGCAAAGGACATAATACAAATGCAAAAGGAACAAACCAACAGAAGTACGGCCCGAACAGAGTCAAACACATTGATTTGAGAAGTTTCAGATGCAGCCACACAACAAGGAGCAAAAACAATGAAAACTTTTTTGACTTAAAGTAACATTTGATCACTTATCAAGGACTGTAATTGTTAGCTAAGTTAGCTAAGAACTGGTTGATTACTCTGTGACTTAGCTATGACGTACCAATGACTTATCACATAGGTTTTTTTTTTCTTTTTTGTACTTGTTTGATGCAGGTGTGACTCTAAGAAAGGAAAAATAATATATATATATATATATATATATATATATATATATATATATATATATATATATATATATATATATACGTATATATATATATATATATATATATATATATATATATATATATATATATATATATATATATATATATATATATATATATATATATATATATATTTATTTATTTATTTTTTTTGGGGGGGGGGTTTAAATATATATATATATATATATATATATATATATATATATATATATATATATATATATATATATATATATATATATATATATATATACATATATATATATATATATATATATATATATATATATATATATATATATATATATATATATATATATATATATATATATATATATATAGATTTAAACCCCCCCCCCAAAAAAAATAAATAAATAAATAAAATAAAATAAAATAAAATAAAGATAAATAAAAAAATAAATTAAATTGAATTAAACAAAAAAAAAGTTATGATTGAGAAATACAAAACTGGAGATTGTACATGAAGCAAACACTTAATGGAACAAAGTATGGGACATACCAGTGTTTACAGATGCTACCTGCAGAAAAAAACAATCAGTTATGTTTCATAACCTCCTCATTTGAGCTTTATATTGAAAAGAACAGAGTAAACAGAACAGAGGAAACCATAGAAATGACTGAGGTGTGTTTTGAACGTTTGGTGACCCCCTCAAACAAAACAAACCTACTGGTGGAGCGGCGTATGGCGCATCCTCCAATAATGATCTGATATTAGCAGAGATGAGCAGGGAGCGATGGACAGTAGAGTAATTCAGCTCAAAGCCTCTTGTAGATGAAGAGCATCTGTTGTTATTATCCCTCCAACAGGGAAGCCAGCCATTTTTAAAATAGATTGCTTACAGTGAGAGTTATAATTATACCCTGCAGTGACCCAGAGTGCTTAACGGTAAATGGAGAGTGAGGTATCACAGCAGGGTCAGCAGCATACAGCTGGATGGGATGTCTATAATAAAGAGCAGGGAGGCAAACTAATCAAACATCCTGTTTTTGTACAGCTCAGAAACTTTTGTTCACGACCATAAAAGAATATTGACCAGCCACTACTAATGGGGTCCATTTTTAGATCACCTTAGGTTAAATGACACAGAAGGAAACATAAAGCAAAGATGTGTGACATGTATGGCTGCTGTATCAAATGACACAGTCTCTTCATCCATGGTCACAACAAACCAAATAAATAAAAAAATAAATTGTAAAAAAATAGATATTAAAAATAGATAATAAATATATAAATAAATAAATAAAAAATAATGAATTGAGAATGATAAATAAAAAACAAATTATAAAATAAATGATTAAAAATTAAGTAATAAATAAATAAATAAATAAATGATTGAATAAATAAATGAATAAAACATAATTAACTATAAATAAATAAATAAATAAATAAATAAATAAATAAATAAATAAATAAATAAATAAATAAATAAAAGATAATAATCAAATTAAAAAATGTTTTTTTGTTTTTGTTTTTTTTTTTAATTACCAGGAGTTAGCTTCTGTTTTGATGATGAAGAGACACAGACCTAGATGTACAGCATGTATCATAAATGATAAACCTCAGATGAACACATTCATCGTTATATTAATCTTTGCCTTCAGGCTTCAAGGTTGTGAGTGTGTTGCAGGAGTCAGAAGGGAAATGTGGATGGTCAACTGGGACCATGAACTTGCTGTGTATCTGTTTAATGAGGCACTTAAGCTGACTCAGATGAAATGCATGGATTAAATTATTTAAAACCCCACATCTGTACTTGTTAAACCAAACATAAGGCTTGGAAATTAAGTCTAATAATGTGTTTTTACACATGCATATATGTACACAGTTTTTATGCTGTATGAAGAATAAAAAGACAGCAAGGTTGTCAGGGTTAAAGTAACACAAAGTTTAATTATATGATGATTTAAACCACTTGATATCGGGATTAATGTTTTGCAAACTTCAAAACACCCACACAGTTATAACAAACTGAGAGCGATGAACTTCTGTGTCTCAACTGTGTGGATCATAACACTAATATTACAGAGGCAACAACAAATTTGACAGCTCTAAGTATAATTTCGGTCTCCTGCTTTAATTTTCTGTGTTGACCTTTACTCAGTTATTTATTCTAAGCAGGCTTAGATGCCCATGACAGAAAAAGCTCATAATGAGAAAAAGTTGGCTCTTGGGTGGTGACAAAAATCTCGGAGTGAAAAAAAAAAACATGTACAGACATGTTTGTCTGTGTCTGCTGGAAACTTCAAAGAACCAGATAAAACTGAAACTACCTTAAGATGTATTTTCAAGGTTATAAAAAATGCACTGTCTCTGCCACAGTTTTTTAGTATAAGGAACATTTAGCTGCCATGTTTGTTGGTCTTTCCTAGGCCCTAACCACATGTATCACTCCTTATTTTTACTGGGTCAGGGTTGCAGGCTTTAGTCAAACCCAGACCCACTGCTTGAGAGTTGTTTGCTTGGTACTGGTGTCCCAGATCACTCGTTGTGTACGGGCCAACAGGAAGTATTTTTGGGATGTCTCCATTCTGATATCTTGACCGTAACTTGGGGTGTACCACATGGATCTATTTTAGGTCCACTACTTTTTGAGATCATCATTCACATTTTAACAAATTGTCACACATGTTAATGTGCAGATGACACAATTTTGTGCTGCATTGAAGACTGCATGCAGCTAGCTTTAATATTTCAAAAACATCACTGAAAGAGTGAAAGAGTAAAAATACATCTTATTTCATGATTAATGTGAAATTATTTGTTAAAGCTCTGTTATCGCTCTTGGCTTTGAATTACAGACCATATGAGTGTGGCTTCAGTCCTTTAGCTTGGGTGTGTTGTCTGCCTCCTACTGGCTAAAAAGTATAGAACATCGATTGTAGAGTTGCATTCACTACAAATAACATTTGTCCATATTTAGCTCTAAAACATAACTTGTTTTTTAGAAACCTTTTTAAGTAATCTGTGCTTGAGATTTTGAAATCTCAGACATATATTTAGTCCAAGCTAAATATTAGGGAATCAGCTATAGCTATATCTGCTGTCAATTTGCTAAGATTTCTAAATATCTAGCTAAAATTTTTTAATCTTGAGGTATGATTTCCATATATTTAGCCTATATGCAAATTCAGTGTGAAACTAAATATTAAGAAATCTTTGCTTGATATTTAGAAATCTTAGGTAAATTCTTAGTCTTAGCTAAATATGTAGAATAGAAACTAAATTTTTAGAATGAAGACATTTATTTATAACATTTATATATAACATTTAACGTTTAGATAAAGCATCCCACATTTACATATAATATTTGACAAATATATTTCACAAATATTTCTCTAAATCTGCATAAAAGTGATGTTTTAGAGCTAAATGTAGAGAAATGTTATTTGTAGGGTGCCCAACTTTACAATTGTTGCCCCATAGCAAAGAACATGAGACTTAAAAAAAAAAAAAAAAAAAAAAAAAAAAACTGTCAGCAGAGTTAAATACGGTGTTTGACAGGATAACACGTGATTAATTGGTACTTAATGTCTCCAAAACCAAATCAGTTTTCTTGATATGGAGTCACAAACTGTCATCTAGACCAACAACGACTTTGAGTTTGTCTGAGAACAATAATTGATCGCCAGCTGATCTGGGCAGACCACATTCATAGTACAGATGGGTAGTGGTATCTCCATGGTGAGGAAACACTTTCATATGTCCTTTCACACATTGTAAAACAGGTGACTGAATCATTATCTTGTGTCACCTGGGTTTTACACCTGTGGGGTCCTCTGCACCTAAAGGTCAACTGAAGAAATTGCAAACTGTCCAGAGCAGAGCTGCTGTCAGTATGCACCGACAACTTTCATGGTTAACTACAGACACAGGTTTGTTTTCAACACAGTTACATTTTTCAGTAACACTGTCTTTCTACTCAACCTGTTTTACTCTGGAAACAAATGTTCAGGTGCAGTCAACTTCATTCTCATTATACCAGATCAGCTGACGATAGCAGGATTATGTTGCCCCATCCAAAGTCAAATGTACGGTGGCTCTGAGAGCTCACAGTAAGAAAGAAAATGCGTACAAAAATACATAATCCTAATTCTGTGTCTTGTCTTTCTGCATGTGTTTTCTTAAGTTGTACTGCTGTGAGCTCTCAGGGCCACCGTACAATTGCCTTAAAGTTGACAGTTTTGTTGCCATGCCATCAACCATTGAAATAAATGTCCCCTGAGCATGTGTAAACTGAATGTTACGTCATCTTTCAAGTTGTGTACATAATAAACAATCTCACAATTTTCTGGTGTTGTTTATGTTAAAATGATGATTATAATGTTCAAAACTTTTAGATGAATTGTGATTGTTTTGTGCATCATGTATTGTTTCCTGTGTTTTGTATTGTCTTTCTTTGTGGACCCCAGGAAGATTAGCTTGTCACCTTGGTGGAAGCTAATGTGGATGCTTTAAACAATAAACAATAAACAATAAACCCTCCTTAAACTCATTTAAATGAAGTCAAGACTTTTCCCAAAGAAGTGAAGTGTGTTAGTTTACAGGGAAACACGTTACTACCAGGATCTCTCAATGAAAGCTTTTTATTGAAAATAATGTTAATAAAAAAGGAAAACTGAGAAAGAAACTTTTAAATACATATACAAAGCTTGGTAAGACAGAAATGTAACAAAGAATGTCAAATCCCAAAATAGAATGTATGATAAAGAATTGCTAGGTGGTTAGTATTCAACAAAGTAACAGTTTTTAAAGATGTACCACCGTTTAGATTTTGTTTAAATTTGGGGGTTTGTTTCGTTTTTCTAGTGGGCTGGAGTTACATCCTCTGTATTCAGGGAGGAGAAAGTCATCGCTGGGAAATTTTGGAAATCCCTGAAACAGATTTGAGGGGGAGGAAAAGAATCACAAGTCTTAAGCTGGGCAAGATGTTTCTGGTGAGCTGGGTTTTGTTTAGCAGCCGGTGCAGGCGGCGAAGGCGCAGATTTCACAGACGTCCATGGGAACAGCAGCTGATGGAAACAACACAGGGAGAGGTGTAAGCTGCACCGTTAAATAATATAACTCAATATTCATGACCTGACAGCTTCGCTATACATCCACCAGAGTCAGGAGGGTGAATATTTAATCTTCTCACCTAGTCTGACGAGGGACGCAGATGCCCCTCTTTGCCTGCAGAGGGGCAGGAACTCCTGAGGGAGCATGGGGTCAGCGCACAAGGACACAGTGCTTGCTCTGAGGCGGGGGTTTTGCTGCTCCAGTGCAGCGCTGTCTCCTGACAGCTCCTGAAGCCTCTTGACGGCTTCCAGTGAGAAAGACAATCCATTCTCCTGAAGGACAAAGCAATCATGAGGTTGAGAAATGCAAGACAACAAACACCCTGAGGGAGCTACAGAAAAAATACTGTTACATGCTGGGGGTTTGCAGCTTTTTTTTGCATAGGTTAAATCCGCCGGGGGTAAACAATGTAGCAATGCAATGCTCCTGCATTTTAACTCCAATAGCAAAGAGCAAAAATGAATTCATGCTACTTACTTCAACCTGCACAGCGTCAGAGGTCCAGCCCAGAGCCAGGACGAGGACAGCGATGGTTGCGAGTGCGGCCTTCATGGTGTTGACAACAGTTCGTCTTGCAGCGTCTTTGTCTCTTGCTGTTGTTGTGCTCAGCGAGTGCTCAGCTCAGAGTGTGCCTTCCCTCACCCTGCACGCCTCCTTTTAAACCAATCTTTCCTGCAGCCCGGCGGTCATGTGACCACAGGTGCTGCAAATGGGAGCAAAGTTTTTCTCACGGGTTAATGAGTAGTCGTTGGTGTTATTCGGGGCTGTAAAGGAGAATTCATAAATCCTACTTTGACCTCATCACTTGTCTAATTATGTTTATGGATCTCTGGCTTACTTGGCTTGGCTGTGTGTGTCACGGCTGGTCACACCTTTCATGAGTTAAACAGTCACTATTTGATCTACTGGTGAGAAAGAAACCTCACAAACCCATTGTTGGAAAGTGCTCTTGGTCAGGCTTGAGCAAATAATCAAACTTTGGTTCTTGTGCTCTAGACAAATCTAGATCACACCAGAACTTCAAGAAACACTTGCTTTTGTTTATTATTATCTTTAATTCTTTCTTTTTTTCCTCTCTTTTTTTTTTTTCCTTTTTTGATAAAACAACTGAAGAGATACAGAAGATGTGTGCAGCAGACATGCAGGAAGACAAACTAGTGCTTGCAGAACAGAGGGTGTCCTAAAACCCTGACACTTGTATTTTAGCATAAAATTGCATTAGCACCATACAGATGTATGCACTGTAAAAAGTAATAAGTTGACCTTACTCAAAAAAAAAAAAAAAAAAAAAGGAAACTCGTTGCCCTCTTATAACAATTGAATACAACTAGATTAGTCTAAGTATGCAAAACCTTCCCTACATATATGTTTTTTTTCAAGTTTACATAATGTCAGCCCTGTGATTGACTGGCAACCAGTCCAGGGTGTACCCCCCCTCTCGCCCAATGACAGCTGGGATAGGCTCCAGCCACCCATGACCCTGAACAGGATAAGCGGTTCAGAAAATGAATAAATGAATGAAAGTTTACATAATTAAGGTCATGCTTCATGATAACTCAATTTTCCTTTTTGCACTTTTGCACATTTTACACTTGAGTAAAGCTGTAAAATAATCACATTTGCTTTATGTACATGTGATGAAAAAAAAAATGGAGCAGCTCAGAACAACTAAATCAAATAACATTTTTGAAGTAGAGCTGGGTCTCATATCCACAGCGTTCCCTCCTCACTCATGGTTACAAAACACCATCACAACAAAAATCAGCTGTAATTTCATAACTTTTGAAACCGTGAGTGAGGAGGAAAGGCAGTAAATATGAGACCCTGATGTACAACATTGTTCATCACAATATCACAAGTTGTCTGTGCCCTACAGCATTGACTGGCAGTCTGTGCTGCATGGCACGGGGGTGTTGTCTTTTTTAACTTCTGCAGTGTCTTTAATCAATTGCATATTATCAAATTAAACGTTTGACAAGACTATGCTAGTTTGGCTAATTTTGAAATGAAGGATAAAAGTTTTTTTTTTTTTTTGGTAACTTCAAATTATCACTATGATAATGTTTAAAGCACAGACAGCCAGTCCATGCCCTGTTGAGCATAGACGGCCGGTCCATGCCATGAGGAACACAACCAGGTGGTCCATGCTGCAACACACAGACAAACAGTCTGTGCCATGTGAAGCACAGACAGTCTGTGCCACCTTAAGCTGCACATTTTCTAAGTACAGCAGGGTCTCATGTCCACAGCGTTCCCTCCTCAGTCACCATTACAAAATGCTGTCACAGAAAAAATTTTCTTTGCTAAAACTATTTTCTTAAAATGTAAAGGAGCAGTTTTTTTTAAGATTAGTTACATAGAATATTTCAAAAAAGAGCCTGGAAACTTTAGGTTTGTCTGAATATTTTGAGTTGGATTTATACAAGAGGATGATTTGAAATGAATCGAATTTCAAGCACATGTGACTTTTATATATTTTTTAAAATTAGTCTAACTTAAAACAGATATTTGAAAAAACTTGAACTATTTTTTGTATAAGTTGGACCAACAGATCTTTTCTTTTTTTACTCGAATGAATAAAGCAGCAAGTACATCAGGGCTTATTTCAGCATGTGTTGCTGATAACTTCATTTTTCTATGTTGACCCAATTCAGAATAATTTAGGCTATATTCAGACCAGAAAAGTCCTTTGGTCCACTTGTTTGGTCCGGACCAAAAGCGGACTTTATTTTTTTGTTTGGTGCCGTTCGTATTCAGATTGTACTTTTTGCAAGTGGACTATATTCTGTAAACACATCCACGTGTGTGACGATCAGTGCTCTCATTGGACAGCACTGACAAAGGGCGGCACACAGAATACAGACCCGGAAATGGAGGTAAACATATGTGTTTGTGCTCTTATTAGAGCTGCAAAATCATTTTCAGTTTCAAGAGCAGCTCCTTCAAAGCAGCTTAACAACACTGTCTCAAATTTGGGAAGACCACCTCAAAAAGTAGGTCTCTGTCCGGTTGTTTGGTCCGCACCAGGGTTCGTTTGTGTCTATTCACACCTGCATGGAAAGTCCGCACCAGCGTGGGAAACGAACCCTGGTCCATTTAAAGTGGATCAAACAGTCCAGGTCTAAATACGCCCTATGATTTTTTTTAACTTGATCACTTTCTAGCTCCTATTACTTGTTTGAAATGAGTGATTATAGCGTTTCGACGACTTCACTTAATATTTTTCATTAAAGTCAATGTTGTGTTTTGCAGTGTGCATTTTGCTGAAGAGTTTATGAAGCCTAAGAATTAATCTTGCATGCCTTAGCGCCTCATGAGCAAAAGCAGCCATCTGCGTCCACTGACACTGAAACAAACCGTCAGATCTATCAGCAAATGTTTTATCCCCCGTGAGAGTCCTGCTGACCTCTAATCAGCTCATGTTGTGGAATAATCAGGTGGTATTTACTGAGCAGCAGTGCATTAGTGCTTTTTCTGCTTCTGCTGCAAAAAAGCAAAGTTCAGTTGATTACCTTCCCTCGCGGGTCTGGTCAGATCTGAATTAATTATGAGTAACAAACAGGAGATGTGATTTAACTCCACGCTCAAGGTGTTGCTCCATTTTTCTAGATGCTCAAAAGAAAAGGCGTCCGTTGATTCGAATGCAGCAAATGATCCTCAACAAAAGTGTTGCCCTTGAGGTAAAAGAATTGTCCTTCTTGCAAACAGCTCTGCTAATGAGGTCAAAAACACAGATTCAAGCTCCGACGGCTGCAGGAATCAAACCCACGGCCTTCCGTTAATAGCTTGACTATCTAATCACCACACCTGAAATCAATTCAGTGCACTTCTAAGTGGCATCAAGCGTGCACGCTCGCATACATGGCAGAGCAAAGATGGCAGGGTGGCGACACATCAATGAGGTTTTTAATGAGCTTATTAAATACAATTCTTTACACGGAGCATGAAGGACCCGTCGATCTGCCCAGCAGACCTGAGATGGCACACTGCATCTTCACACAACTTCACTTTCTGTTTGGCTTTTCTTTATTACCTTTTATTTCTTTGATAACATCAGTCTGTGCCATTTATGAGGAGATTCCGGCTAATAGAGGATGAGGGTGGGGTGCTGTCTTTAATAGTTAATAGAGTTTATGGCCTGCCAACAAGATCGAACCCCAAAGCCAACGTCTCAGCGGACGTATATTAATAAAGACCAAAATGCAACATGAATTTTGGATATTTGAGGTTATTTGTGCCAATTACTGACTAAATTCAGTTTGTGTATGGATGAGCTGGGGGAGCTGGTTGAACACTGATGAAATATTAAATAACAAATGGGGGATTAGGGTTGGTGCTAATGAGCTTAAGGCTGTATTCAGACCAGAAAAGTCCTTTGGTCCACTTGTTTGGTCCAGACCAAAAGCGAACTTTATTTTTCTTTCGTTTGGTGCGGTTCGTATTCAGATTGTACTTTTTGCAAGTGGACTATATTCTGTAAACACATCCACGTGTGTGACGATCGGTGCTCTCATTGGACAGCACTGACAAAGGGCGGCACACAGAGTACAGACCTGGAAATGGAGGTAAACATGTGTTTGTGCTCTTATTAGAGCTGCAAAATCATTTTCAGTTTCAAGAGCAGCTCCTTCAAAGCAGCTTAACAACACCGTTTACAATTTTGGAACAGTGAAGACGAATGCGCGCAGCAAGGAGGCGCTATGCTCTGCGTGTCCTGACCCACAACATGCCAGCAACGGCGTGGCTAAACAGAAGACGGAGGATCAGGTATGAACCAAAGATGGTTAGGTTACGGTGGCTTTACAGGCCCAAAAGGCGCATGTATCCTGTAGTTAGTTCGGATGGACCTTGGTTTGTATTCAGACCTGCACCGGAGAACCACGAACCGCACCAGAGTTCGTTTGGAAGCGGACCGAGACCACTTCAAAAAAGTGGGTCTCGGTCCGGTTGTTTGGTCCGCACCAGGGTTCGTTTGTGTCTATTCACACCTGCATGAAAAGTCTGCACCAGCGTGGGAAACGAACCCTGGTCCATTTAAAGTGGACCAAACAGTCCAGGTCTGAATACGCCCTAAGTTACCCTCTCTGTTAGCTCTCTGAAGATAACGCTTGCTACTTCCCCTTCCAATTGCAACTGTTAGCTTGTAACCTGAAGAGATTTACTGTGGTCTTCAAACTTTTTCAAAGTAAGTCTATTGCGGATTAAAAAACAGGGTAAATCCAGCATGTCCATCAATTCAATGGAGAGTAAAAAGGTAAACATGCCATGTCTTGTTAGGTTTCAAAGTGATGAGCAACAGTTTTATGCTGGTTTTCTTTAACATTGTCCTTGTTATCCTGCTACCAACTGAATTGATTTAGAGATAATTTTATTGGCAAAGAAATTGTTTATTCATGAAGCTGAATAAAACAGTTCCTAGAAGTCATTAACCCTTGACCCGCAAGGTCAGAGCTTTTTCCCCATCTTATTTGTTATGAATGTTATTAGTATGCATATTTTTGCTGATGTTGCAAAAGGTGAAAGAGTAAGACATATTTTTAAAGGAATAAGATCAGTGTGTTAACTGGGACAGAGATGATATTATCATTACTGCCAATAGTTGGAAAAATCTTGTTGCAATCAGCAACCTCCACATGCCCTCAGTGGCTCTACTGTAGTTGCCTGGATTGCAGGACAAGATGTTGCTCTGCTTTTTGCTGTCAGAGATAGCTAGGGCCCATTAGCAAGTCTCACATCTGTGCCCATTACACGTCAATATTTCCTCCACTTTCAAGACACACTGAGTTTGACACTGGTGAGTTTGCCACAGTGTCAACAGGCGATGGTAAAATGGGCTAAAACTCATGTTTGAAATTGAAAATCACTTTTAGAATAGAATAGAATATACTAGAATTGTCTTTATGAATCCCCTAAGGGAAATTTACACTGCAAAAAACATGAAATCTTATCATTTTTTTTTGTCTTATTTTAAGTAAAAAATGTCTTTTTAGACCTAATATGTGCCACACTTGCCTCACCAATCCAGAAAATTGTCTTGTTTTAAGTTATGTAAAGACAAAAAATGAGGTCTGAATTGCTTGTAACATGTAAAAAAAAATCTGCCAAAGGAATAAGAGAAAAGTTATTTATATCAATACATTGTTCTAGTTTCAAGCAAATTTTTGAGCACATTTTTCTTGTGCCATTGGCAGCAATTCAGACCTCATTTTTGTTTTTAACTAACTTATAACAAGACATTTTTCTGACTTTCTGACTGATCTGTTGAATGTGGCTCATATCAAGTATAACAAGACAGTTTTTACTTAAAATAAGACAAAAACACTTGATAAGACTTCAGTTTTTTTTCGCAGTGCAGAGTCACTGCAGCAACACAAGAGAGTTTATAATGCAAAGATTCAAGAATATATTAATAGATTAACATCTAAAGTGACGACTACAGAAAAAAGCTCATCACTGACGACAGCTTGACCATAATTCTCCAGTCAGCCTCCAACTCCACAGTCACAGACAGTCTCTGTCTCCTGTATCCTGTTTGCTCACAGCAGGGGAAATCCTTCCAGTGTAGCATTCATGTCCGGTGTATGCTCTGTTGTTCATGTCTGTGCTTAGCATGATGCTACTCTGCTCCCTGTTATTTCGTCTGGTAGGTTTGCCAAACTAACTCGTCTATTCTACAGGAGATAGCTCTTATAATCCCTACAACAATAGATGTAAGGACAGGTTAGTGTTGACTCCTCTTAGCTCACACAACTGCACCAGCACGTCATCCTCACCTCTTTCTCCTTAGCTTGTAGGGAACATTGGGTCTAGCACCAGTTAGCATCAATATGCTACAGGCTGCTCATATCTGAAATCTTGTGTGTAAACAACACAAATATGGTTACACATAGGTCTGCGGACACACATAGGAATAAAAATAAAATAAAAACACCACTGCAAATGCAACAAGTTTGGTGTCAGTGGCCAACAAATGAGACATAAAAAGTAATGACAGGCTACAAATAAGAAGATAATCAAAAAGAGAACAGCTGCTGCAACAAGCTGACAACTGAGCAGCGCATAGTCTCAAGGATGGGCGAACACTGGTTAAACAAGTAAGTAAAAGAGGCTGATAAATACTGAATATCTGAAGTTATCCTTTATTTTAAGCATTAGTCATCATTAGTCACACCTCATGCATCACACAGTCCATGCAGACGTGTAAGGGGACACAGACGTTGTTGATTGTAACTCGTTAATCAATAACCGCCCCTCCAGACAGGTAAGGTCCTAATCAGATGTTTTTAAATCAGGCCAACAAGCCCTGAAAGCAGTGAGCCAGAGGAAGTGTGTGGGTGGAACATTATGACGTTCAGCAGAGAGAAAACAAAAAAAAGTCAGGGCGAGGTGAAACTTTTTAATGATTTAATTTTGTTTGAAGATTCAAAGCTGCATTTTGCTGCTCTGTTTTGCTTGAAGTGACCTCCGTTCACCTCAAATAAAACAGTTGTGCTGCTCTTAGGAGCTGATGAGTGATTGGTTTTTAAGTCAACAACATTTGTAGCTTGTCCAAGTTTCTCTGAGAAATCACCTCCGTGACTTCCTGATAATCCTTCACGTCTTGGTTCAGCCGACAGGTGAGACTGATGTTGACTGTTTAGACTGCAGGAGAGTAAATCATCAGCCTGAGAGTGAAAAGACCATCCTGGAGTATTTAACTTCTCACTCTCAAGTCGGTCAACAGGCAGAGTTGCTCATGAGTGCACTCCGTCAAGCTTTGAGTGTCTAAACGTGAACTTGTGACCTGACAAATGTGAGAAGTTAACCCATGGAGCAGAAAATGAGTTGCAGACACAGGCCTTTAGCTCCTCTGAGTGTTTGTGCCTCACAGAGTTGGCAACACGCTATTGAAAGATTTCTTTGAAGGCAGACAAATATTTACTTCAGGAGTCTGTGAAGAGGACAACAAAGCTAAAACAGCATTGACATTTAGAAGAGTCAAGAATCTTTTGGCTCACTGTAAACTTCTGAAAAGTTGTGATCCTTTCCCTGAGACTTATTTTTGTACATGATTTGCTAAATATCAAGAAAATGTTGTAAAAAAATCATGCTACATGTTTTTTTTTGCTAGCTAACAAAGTCAGTGCTTCACAAGTTGCTATTCTAAGAATTCCTGCACCTCTACTATTGAAATACTTTCTGTGTTGAGCTAAATGAGGCTTAAAGCTGTTGGATGTGACTGAGTTGAAAGTGCAGATTGCTGGTCCAGATATCTGAAAACAATGAGTCATACCTCCTCCATGATGAAACCGGTAGTGACGGCTTTTTTTTCCCACAGAGATGAAAGTTTACTCTGAGAGTGGGTGTGACTGAAGCAGACACTTTCCCATTTTGCTTTAATCTAAAGAAAAGTCTAAATCAGCTTCTGAGTCTTGTTTCTACAAAACACTACGACCCAACTCTTCCATGACTGTTATCTGACTTACATTTGTGATTCCCTTTAAGAAGCTCTAACATTTTTAAATAATAATAATAAGCTCCAATCAGTAATTCAGGAGCTGATAAGATAAAAATATCTGAAAACTGGAGGAGTCATTAGTTTCAGTTTCCATAAGTTTCAGTTAGAGTTTCTCTCTTGTGCAGTGCTACAGGGTTAGATATGCTACCTAAGCTGATAAGGTTGTTCAAAGGTAATGCATGTGTCTTTCAGTCACTGTGGGCATATGGGAGTCAGAAGTCAGTAAAGGGACTACAGTTTGGAATTGTCCCCTGTAGGACTATTGCTAAATTTTAAACCTAACCAAATTGAGCTACCAAAAAAATCACAAATTCCAATTTCTGTTTTTGCCACTAGAGGCAGATAATAGTCATGTTTCTTGTTACAGAAGATCCCTGGATTTGTTTCTTTTAAAATTTATGATAAAGTTATTTCAGCTCTGTGTACGGTGGCTGCCAGATGATTTGCAAAGGCCACACCGCAACTGAAGTACAGGCACAACAAAAGTCAAAACAGACCAGTTATCCCAATGGACATGGAAAAAACATGAAAATAGATAAAAGCATTGTTTACTTTTTTAAATTCAGCTATGATACGTATTACTTCGTAGGGGTCTCTCCTTGAGAAATCCTTTACGGTACCTATATTTTTTATTTGTGTGTAATATGTTATCTTATATTTAGCTTTATAAATCAGTGCCTGGAAATGCATCATCTTCTTGTGATCTCTGGGATTGGTTCAACTAAAGAACCGGGTTGACATCGACTGTTTAAAACATGGACGTAGTCTTGCCGACATCACCCGTCTGTTTCTGAAACAGAAAATGAAGCACATCGGCTATAGCGGCCATATTGGTAGTGACAAGGGCTTCAAGTACAGCTATAGGGCGCCTGTCGGTCCGTGATCCTGAGATGTGCCTCTGATTGGGGGAGCTCGCGATCTTGATATCCTCTGAATGGCCGAGTGAGAAAAAAAATCACCCTGCACAGTGTGGACTGATAGTTAAACTAGTGACTCAGACAGGAGACATTTATTTGAACCAGACTGAAAATAGGTTAATTTCTGCTTTGAGAACAGCATTTTTTAGCTTGGTGTGTTTGTGACTTCTGGTACTCCTGGAGCCAGCCTCAAGCGAACACTCAAGAAAAAAGCAGATTTTAGCACGTAAGCATTGTCTCATATTCTTGACTGGAGGTTGCCGCTTGATTACATCAGTCATGCCATAACGTTAGCATTATGATTATATTTGTCATAGCCAAAGTTAAAAAAGTAAACAATGAATTGCTAACTTTTAAGATGCTATGAGGAGGATCTGTTTTAATTGGACTGGCTCGCCACTTTCTGGCCCAGAGTCTCCGCACACTGTCGTAAAGAAGTGGTTTTTTTGGAGCTAATTGGCTTTGTTCAAGACAACTTTTTACTGGATACAACATGATGAGGTAAGGTATTTATCAGTACAGTTACGCAGCTCTGTTGTGTCAACTTGACAACAAGCAAACGTAAGTTTGTACCGTACGTCAGTAGCTGGCTACATGTAGCGCAAATAGCAGCTGCTGCTGTGTCAGAATTTCAACATTCATCATTTGCTTCTGAAATGCGCCCTCCCCCCTCTAGATTAGATTTAACCCTCCAATTAAAATTTAGACTGATTCTTCTGTATGAAAGTGAAGTCCTTGTATATTTCTGTCCTCGAAATAAATCACATACATCCTGAATGTTCATTTATTTTCTAAACTGCTTATCCTGTTCACGGTCTCGGGTGGCTGGAGCCTATCCCAGCTGTCATTGGGCAAGAGGCGGGGTACACCCTGGACTGGTCGCCAGTCAATCACAGGGCTGACACATAGACAACCATTCACTCACACACTCACACCTATGGACAATTTAGAGTGACCAGTTAACTGCATGTTAGTGAGCATGTTTTTGGACTGTGGGAGGAAGCCAGAGAGAACACGCAAGCTCCACACAGAAAGGCCCGTTGGCCGAGGTGGGAACCAGTGACCTTCCTGCTGTGAGGCTGCAGCACTAACCGTTGCGCCACTGTGCAGCCACATCCCGAATGTATACACATAAAAACAAAGAAGCAGGTGTCTGCAAGTTTGTGATGTCATGAAGAAAGTTTACCATTGGTAAAACAACTTTCAGAGATATTTTATTTAAGAATCTTTGAGAAGATGTCACAAAGTTTTACTATTTATTTTTTCAAAAAGTGTAAGATTGTATAAGAAACAAGATTAAAAAGTATGACCACAGATTCTGATTGGAGGAAAAAATAAAAGAGGTTTGAGAATGTAGCAGCTTCTTCACATTAACTTTTGTTAAAAACTACCCCAAGTGGGTTCCTCTTCCAAGGTAGGGTCCTTTGAAGTGATTTTTTGGTGTAGTTTGGTAAAGCAATGAGAGTTTTTTAAAAAATTGTAAATTTAAAAGTTCAACACTTCAGTTTTCAGTTTTTGGATATGAGCCACATATACCTGAAAATTGCTAGGTGCCACCCTGTTGTGGCTGCCTTTTGCAGCAGCTCTCTCTTCTTTGTCCGTTTCTTGTAATTTTTTCGTCTCTTTTTCGTAATCTTTGTATTTGGAGTGGCTCATTACTTTATATGGTTCATTGTTGGTCATGGACACCAAACTTTTTGTGGCTTCAGAGATATTTTTACGACTTTTTCTCCTGTGTTTGTCTGGAGATCCTACACGTAACCATGGCTGCATTGTTTACATGTGAGATCAGCTGTTAGCAGCCTGTAGCATGTCAATGCTAACTGGTGTAAGGCCTGATGTCTTCCTACAAGGTGAGGAGAAGGAGGTGAGGACGGCGTGCTGGTTCTCAGGTGTGAGCTAAGAAGTGACGACATCAACCTGTCCTTCCATCCATCATTATCGGGAACGTGGGATCTATCTCCAATAAGATGGACGAGCTAGCTGTGCTAACCCAGCAACACAGGAAATACCAGAAGGCAGAGTAGCATCATGCTATTCACAGACATGGCTAACAGAGCTAACACCGGACACCAACGCCACATTGGAAGAGCTTCACCTGCTGTGAGCAGACAGGATCCAGGAGACAGAGACTGAACAGACTGCTGAAGAAGCTCAGTCCTGGACCCTGTGGAGGTGGAGGCTGACTGAACTGGAGAATGATGGACAAGCTGTCAGCATCCATTTTCTTGTGTACCTTTTTGCACTTTCTATATACTTTTAGAAAGCAGGTCTTATTCCATTACAGAGTAATTCATCAATATGTTGTTATTTTTATATTAAAATTATATAGATTCTAAATTAACGGACAAAAGAAGCTGTTGACAAAAAACTTCCCTTCTTGCGTTTCAGATATCTTAACAGGCGTTTACAGAGCTTTTACCCAGAATTATGTGATCAAGTGAAACAACTTTTCCTGGAATAACATCACGTTTGGTGGCTTAAGAGATAAAAACGTCCTCTTGTTTCCAGTCCCAATGCTAAGCTAACCAGTACTCACTGATGTTTTACATTTATGGGCCTCACAGGATTAAGATTATTGTTTATCTTCTCACCTGATTTAAGAAATGAGCAAACAAACCATATTCATTACATAACGTGGACCTATTCCTCAAAAGTGGAAACACACACACTCACTGTCATGGGAAAGTGACATTTAAGAGATATAAAAGTCCAACTCTGATTTTATGACTCTCATGTCTGAGTGTTGGATGAGTGTCAGGCTCGTAAAGGTGAGTTGCATCAAGTTATCAAGGTGTCACTGTTTTGGCGTAGGTTGAAACCTTTTCTTATCTGACGCTTGGGTTTGTAAAACAGACACAGAGCTATCTCATTCCAGGCTGTAAACCCGACAAATCATCATCATCATCATCATCATCATCATCATCATCATCATCGCCAACATGTTATGTCACAGCACGGGCAGAGATAATGAAGTTCCCATATAAGTAAAACCACTCCGTTAAATGTCACAGCACTTAAGAAACCAGAGCTTTTCATTCAATCTGTTGGGTTTTCCTCTGAATTAGAAAAAGAAATGTCAAATGAAAAGGATTTCATAACCTGCCCGTGAGGGACGGCTCCATCAGACTATCAATCACCTCAAAGGAAACGAGGAAATTACAAATATCAAAGACTCTCTGTGCTTTCAATTTATGTTCTATACTTCTGCTGTAAGTTAGCTCAATGTTTTCTTTCATTTATACCAAGTAAATGAATCCATTACCTGCTCATATAACTTTCAATTCAAACCACATTAATTTTAAGCCATGAATACGTATTAGAGACAGAATGTTCCTGTGATATCTCCTCTTATTGTTGGATCATCACAGGAGTTTTAATAAGCTGCTTCAGGCTCAACTTTGTAAATTGTCACACTGCAAAAACTGACATCTAAGCAGGTGTTAATGTCCTGGTTCTAGTTAAAGATCTAAGCAGATGGAGCACAGATGGCTTAGTGGTTAAGGTTGTGATCCATGAGGTTTGCCCTCGCAGGTGGCTCGGATTCGAATTTAGCCGGTGGCCTGTTTCCTGCATGTCACTCCCCACTCTTGCCCTGTTTCCTGCTCTATCCACTGTCCTCTCTGCTATCAATTTAAAGACATAAAAGCCCCAAAATATAACTTGAAGAAAAAAAAACACTAACAAAAGAGAAAACATCTTAGGGTATTTTCACACCTGGATCATTTTGGGCAGTTGTTCTGATACAGTGGGCAGCCTCCCTGAAACTCCAGTTCCTTTGGGCATATGTGAACACAGCAATCACGCTTTGATGTGGGACAAAACAAGCGGGTCAAGATCACCAAAAACGGGTGGTCCCGGCTCGCCTCCATTTGAGCCCTGTAGCGGTTTCCTGTGCAGTGAGAACACAACAGCCCCAGCAACTGGCACAAGTGACTCATAACTGTGGCTCACACTGTAGTGATGGGGGCAGTAATGGGCCTGGCTGACAACTATACAGTCAAAACAGTAGAAGAAGAAGAAGAAAAAGAAGAATCAACGACAGCAGAAGAAGAAAGACTGAAGAACAGAAAAAATGAGTCGTGGGCTCACGTGCAGGAGCAGGAAAGAAAAAAGGTGCCTCATCGAAGTGCCTTAACCCAATCAGGACTCTTGAAAAAATCGTAAATGCAATAACACAAACTATCCATACAGTCCATGGCTGTTCTTCCCTGAGGAAAGCAGGTAAGATCATGACTGAACGAGTGAGTGAAGATAAGGAAACTCCCTGTCTTCCGGGTATGATTTCTGACCAATGAGAGGAAAAAAAAATTAATTGCACATGACATTTGTTTACAACTTTGGACCGCAAGAGACTTTTGCCATGTGAACACAAACAAACCAAGTGACAGCCGCTACAATTGTATCATTTTTGCCCCTGAATCGTAACAAAGCAGACAGGCCACAGGTGTGAAAACACCTTTTCACTCAACAAGCCACATTGCTCTGACAAGTCAAGAAAAAATTCTTAATTCACCAGAGTTTAAGACATGTTCCGTTTCAACAAGTCACTGACTTGTTGAAACGTCAGTCCTTCAGTGACATGAAGAACAGGGGTCACGGACAGGGAAACTAACAAAGAAAATCTGCACCTTAATACAAAACAAAAATAAGGCCTTTGGGGTCTAAAAGGTGGAGGGGAGGTTTCACTCACCACAGCTATCCACTAAATCTACTAAAAGAGTAAAGGAATAAAGCCTCAAACAAAAGTGGAGTCACTTGGTGGGGAGATAACAACTGTGCAAAAAGAAAATCTCCTTAAAGATCAACTCTCTCAAATCTCATAGACCGTCTTTCCCTCAACACATGCACACATACACACTCATTCCACAAACCAAAATAAACCAACTGAAGGTGTTGGCTCTTCGGTGTCACACACCTAACTGAGGGAACGGGTCTCCTTTTATAGACTCCCCAGGCTGATGAGCACCAGCTGGGTGCGTTGAGGACAGGTGAGCTGAGTGAGAGCTCGTTAGGGGTGCTGGAGATCACAAAACACCTCCATCTGTGACACCTACCCCCAATTTGTTGACATAGACAAACTTCAAATTCAACACAAAATTTACTTTCAGACTCTGTCATTTAACTCCAACCATAAATACAAACAGCTAGTACAAAAAATACTAGATAACCCGTTAGGAAAGAAACTGTTTACATTCAGAACAACAAAAAACACGCTCTGAGTAGAGACGACGTAATCTAGTAGTGCGTCCCAAATCGCATACTTCCATACTCAAATACTCAAAATTTTGAGTATACTGCGTCAAAATGAAAAACAGTATGCATAGTATGCGAAAATTGAGTATGCAAAAGTACCAGGATGGTGTACTCAAATTGTCCAGCAATGTATAAATGTAAGTTATTGATATTGTTATTTACACGTGTTGTTTCCACCAAGCACCATCAGCTGTTGACGTTGTGTATGTGGTGTAACTTGTTTTTGTTTGTTTTGTTCCGCGAATGATAGGCTATGCCAGTGTTTCTCAAATCTGGTCCTGGGGACCCCCTGCCCTGCATGTTTTAGATGTTACCCCACTCCAGCACACCTGATTCAAATGAATGGCTCGTTATCAGGCTCGAGCAGAGCTTGATGACGAGCTGGTCACAATTAAATGTAGAAGAACAGTTCAACATCATGTCGTCATTCCCGGTAAGTACGGCGCTCGGCAGTATGCGATTTGAGACAGCACTACACCCTCAAAATATGCTTAGTACACTCAATTTGAAAATTTTGAGTACACAGTATGGAAGTATGCGATTTGGGACACACTATAGGTTTCCAACCTTCTCTTGGATTGTCAAAGGTCCAGAAAACCGAGCTTCAAGGGGAGATCCAACAAAAAGAAGAAGTAGCAAAATCAAAATCTGATCCCTGACATCAAAAGTACAAGAACAAGCTTTTCGGTCGTACCACACTTTAATTTTTCTGTGTGTTGTCTTCAAGTTTTGAGACCTCAGTGGCCTGAACTGAGTTTTGAAAAATACTGGTAATATTTTTTTTTCTTTTTTAAATGAAGATATTATTTTTATTTCAAGAAACGACATGTCAGATGAATATGGCTCGAATTGAGTCTGATAATATAGTTTAAATTTGGAAACGACTTTAACACTTGTGCACATATGCCACTGTGCATGCGGCCTGTTACAGTTTGTCCTGCTAGTGTAAGCAAATAATGTGTAACTATTACCTCTGTGTGATACCCATAACTTATGTCATCATTATATACAATATATTATAGTAAAATGTAGATACTTTATTTTATGCTTGTTTTCAATTTTTACATGACACATAAACATATATGCATACATACATATGCATATTCATATATTTTGTACTTTGTATATTATTAACATTTTTTTTCCAAATGGAAGTAGCTGTAAAATAAATAATAATAATTATAAAATAATATTAATTTAATAAATGAATACATATTTAAATAAATAAATAAATAAATAAATAAATAAATAAATAAATAAATAAATAAATAAAATTAATTAAGTCAAATATTTATATATTTTTTTTACTGGAGAATAGTGTCAATAAAAATAACACCAACATGTGTCTTTGTTTGATAAACAAGGGATATCTGAATTATCTTTGCATTGCACACTAAAGTGTAAGTCAATGAAGAAGTTTGTCCAGTGAATATGAGTTGTTAAATTTAGCTGTATTGCCTGGGTCTGAGACAAGATGATATTAAATGCCCCCTCCTTAGTTTAATGAGGGTCTAGTTCTGGGCCCCTCTCTCCCTGGGCCTTCAGACCCATTCAAGTCATCAAATGAACAAATTGAGTACTGGCTCTTATTTTTTCGATTCAAAGGACTAGCTGAAATCCTAAACAGTGTGAATGATAAAACTAGTGTTATCATCCCGAAGAATGGGGGTAAAAAGTCAAGATCTCCAGAAGACATCAGAAATTAAACATTTTCAAGTCAAATCCAAAGAAGTTGAATTTACAGATGCATGTGCACTCGGATATTTTTACAAACTGATTATGAATGTTATCCTAACTTTACCTCTTCTCAGACTTTTTCCTCACGGTAAGAAAAGTCTCACACCTTGAGTTTCAACGAATAGGTTTACACCTTTTATTAGACATCAGACCAACTGTGGCAGATTTATTCACAAGTCATAAATTGACCACGGAGGCCTCAGTTCCCTCCAGAACCAAATGTGTGTAAATTTATTAGAGGTGTTTGATTTATGCTCTGCTGGATATATCCTCAACAATAAATCAGGCCTGTTTAGTTTACCTGCAGACTGAACGTCACCCTGCTTATCGCTGTGCTGCTGTTCCCAGCAGTTTAATGTTGTCTGACGTCTCTCGGGGAACTCAAGGGTTCAATTTGGCTGTTGAAACAGAAGGTGGGAAAAAGACTAAGGAAGGGACTACAGAAACTTTCTGAGTATGGTTCGTTTGATACAATGCAATATGACATTATACTAAATACATGGCACTCTCAGCACTCTCTCTGAGCCCCCATCCACTGTCAGAAGGAAGTGACGTAAGGCCATGAAGTTACATAAAAACGAACAAAAGAACAAAAAACAAACAAACAAAAAAGACAAAACTGTATTTTATTGATCCATCAAAAAGTTTTCAATTAAATATGTTTGAAATTGGTCAGTGTATCTGGACATCTCTGTACATAACTGGATAAAAATAAGTAAAAAATCGCAAGTCACCTGACGTGAATTTATTGTTTTGTTATACATTATTGACTACAGTAGGCCATCTAGTGTCTTAAAGTGGTAATAGCAATAATTTGAGCCATAGCCTGCATGTAAGTTTTATTTTATTTTCCTTCTGAAAATCATGTGTATTCATAAAGAAGGTTGAAATTCTGCTTTAAAACCAAGTGCTAACCGCTAGCTTATAAATGCAATTTCCCATATATACTAGCATCAAGCTAGCACTTTTTTTTTTTTTTTTATATTTTGCTTTTGGCATATTTGGAGATGTATAACATGTTGAATGCATTAAATGGGAATCTGGTGTGAGATTGATGTACATTTCTTTGTGTGTTTAGTTCTTTAGTAAAACTTTAAGAGGAAAATCTTGAATCAGAGTTTTCTTGGGGAAACTGTTATCCATCTGCTAAGCTAAGATAACTAGGGTGTGAAATAAATGAGGGAAGGAAAATGTGATCATTACACCAAACGAAGGTGCCCACCGATTCATGTTGTTTTTAGGAATGGGTACCTTTCACATTTGAAACGATATAGTACCAATACCCGGTACCTGGTTATCAAGGGTACCAATTTTTGGTACTTTTGTGTGTATATGTGGTAAAAATTATCATTTTTTAAAATATTAAAATTTATATATTTTTTAAATTTAACATATTTATTCTTCAGTGTATAACCTTGCAATTCTGTGCTCATTCCTAGTATGGAAAATCACCCACTCTTCCTCTCCCTCACAGTCACAAGGATGCATTTAAGTACCTAAACATAGTACCTTTTGATTTTACATGAATCGGAACCCGGTACTTTTCACATAATTTGGTCGGTACCTGTAAAAGTACCTAATTTGGTACTCATCCCTAGTTGTGTTATTGAAGATATGCATTTTATACATTTAGTCTTCTTAATGTTACACTATTGGGGAATCAGGATAACCAAGGTTATCAAAACACAGTAAAAACTGAAGTGTTAACCCAACATAACTTCTGACTTCCTTTTGGCAGAGCCTCCAAGAGAGTTGGCTTAGAGTGGAGGTCTGCAACTGGACTGTCTTGGGACCATTGGTACAACAACAATTAAAATGGCAAATAACCATTGAACCAATGATCCATCATGGTGTCTGACTACCTGAACACCATAAAATACCAAAACACACCAGAGAGAAGGATTAATATCCACTGTGAGAAATTTGGTTTGCAGAGCTTTATAATCCCTTACTTAACGTGCAGATATTTAACAACAATTGTATCATACTAGAATATATTTGTATTAATCTTCTTCTTTTGCTTCTTTTTACCAATAATTCATCTTCATTGCCTTGACTTCTGTGTCAAATTGTAAGAGGCTTGAGATTGCAGTAGCTATGAATACGTTAAAATGTGACATGCACTGCCAAAGATTAAGCCAGGTATAGCAACAATAACATCTTCTAATTAGTACATGGATATAAATACATTGATATAAATACCACCAGCATCTAACCACAGAGAAAGTTGAAGCACAGATCTCTCACAGTGTCTGCTTTTTATGTTAACCACAGAACTAAGCAAAAAGGTATATTTGAGCCGAATGGTGGGGCATTTTAACATGAGATACACTGGGGATGCTTCACTTTTGGAATCACCCCAAGTGGCCATTTGAGGAACTGCAGTTTTTTTTTTTTTTTCTTGTAGCCAGAGGCTGGATTGGAACTCAGGCCAGATCTGGCTTCTGTTTTCCTGCTTGTGCTGTTAGTTATATCCAACCACTTAATGATAATTGATAAAGACGATCCAGTTAACTGAATGAAAGCCTTTGAACCCAACAAGTGGGGCAGTGTTTATCTGATCAGGTGAAGTAACTCATTGTCCAGATGCTTTGATTAGAAGTTTCCAGATGATGTGAAACTACACGTGAATGATGTTGGAACTGAGCCACATAATGTTGTTCATTTAAGTTCTTAAATATGCATGGAAGCCCTCATTGTGCAGAGTTATGGGTTATTATGAGGTAAGACACTTCAGTAATAATGGGCTTGAGGCCTTGGGTAAGACCTCATCTTCGTGGGCCTCCCAGCATCGTAACTCCCTGTAAATCCTTTCGATATTTGTCCTGTTTATAGATGAAAATAAGACTATAAAGAATCAGAAATGCATTCAAGTGGTCCTCTGTTATGGTTCAAACTCCAAACCCGAGGCGTTTCCTGAACTGCTTGTTGTTTTCACTCATTTATTGCCTCTAATGATTAGTCGGTCCAAAGATCAGTCTGCTGGTTTCCCAGCTGGATGGTTAAAAGACGGGAAGAGGTTTTTAAAACAAAGGAGAAAAAGTACCAGTTAACATAAAAAATATCAGCAAGATTTGAAACAGACCATAAAGATTAAGCCTCAGGATGACGTTTTCAACCATATAGGGTACCTTATAGGGAGAGTAGTTCATGATAAAGTTTATGAGGCGGTGGGGTGCAGTCATTTTTTTTTTAAACAGTAAAAAGTTGTTAAAAGGTCTTTAATGTCTGAAGGAAAGAACACCGTGCACTGAGGTGACATTGGTAACAAACTAGAGGTGGAAAACAGCCAGGACAAAGTGAGACAATGAGCCACAGACGACAAGTTGGCCTCTGAAGTTGTGAGAAGGTTTGAATCTTATCAAGGAAGGTGCAGAGCAGATTGTAAATCATTTTAAGTATTTTAAACAGATAAACTGACTAGATATTGATTTTGTGCTTCTCTTTCCGGGTAGAAAATTTGCTCTGAGTCAGCCTTTGTGTGGGAAAAACCCTGTCCTCATAGACCAAGGGTCTTCAACCTGCGGCCCTGGAGCCTCATGAGGCTCTTTGACTCCTTTGCAGTGGCTCCATATAGCTTTAAAAAAATATATTGAAATAAAGATTTTTAATTTTTCACAGAAGGTATTGATGATTAAAGATATTGACACTAAATAAAATCATGTTATAATTTTGTATAATCAAATATAAATCACCTGTTGCAACAAAGCTTTCAATTTTTTTTGAAGTTTTTGCAAACTTTTGAGCTTCAATTTTTTGACTGTTTTCAATTTAGAAAAAATCAGTTTCTTGAGGATTCTGTATTTTTAAGAAAAAAGTTTTTTTTTCAAATGTTGCAAATTTTGGAAATTACAATTTTTTGCAAACTAATGAGAATTTGGCAAATTTTTTGGGAACCTTTAACATTTTTTCAATTTCTTTTTTTAATTTTCACAATTTTTTGAAAAATTTGGAAATTATTGAAGTGATTTTAATTTTGCAATTTTTTTTATTTTTAAAAAAAATATTTGCAAATGTATCAAAAATTAAAAAATTAAGACATCACAGTTACAATTTTATAAACACAAAAAGTTCTTGTTTAGTTATTCACTCGTTTTTTGTCACTATTTTTTTTAGAATTTTTGACACTTTTTTAGTCTTGATAGTAAAGATAAAGTTGATTTTGTTGCTCCTGAACAACTTTAATCCAGGTGAGCTGAAGCAAAATGGCTCTTATGACAGTAAAGGTTGCAGACCCCTGTCATAAACTATGCTCTGAGCATGCAGTTTAGACCAACTTGTCACAATGTTACACCTCAAACTTGGATCTTGCAATCGCTTTGGTCCCTGTCTGTGACACATTTTCTTTAACTGTATTGCGGCTCAATGTAGACACTTCACTTCTGCTGCACACACAGGGTTACGGGTCAGAAGCTGTAAAACCTACAGTCTTGTTTTCAGCAAAATGTGACAGATGAACATCCTGTTTTCCTCAGACAGAAAGAAGAAAAAGCTCTTTGTTCATTCCCAACGTGTGTGAGCTGTGGTGTTAGAGCAGCGGGTTATCAGAGGATAAAGTTCCTGAGAAATGAATACACAGAAAAAATATACAAAGCTTCTGTGTGGAGCTTTTTTTCTCCCCGTTTATAACCTACAAAGGCAAATAGAATATAAACTGACAGGGTTTAATATTTGTACTCTAATTTTAACGTCCAGAGGTTTTTCAGGAGGTTGATGTGAGGTAAAGTGAGGTCAGCAGGATACCTGTACTATGCTGACATGTCGTTTCTTGGCTCCACAGCAAGGATTTACAACAAGCAATGTCTGATGGTGAAAATAAAACCCCAAACTGACACAAACCATATCATCCCCAAAGAAGCCTCAAACAACACAAATCTTAAATATTAAACCATTATCTATCTAAAATCTTGAAGCTAAGGGTCTCTTTTTTCTGGACACTGCTAAACACAGTATCACAAAGTCTGAGTCAAGTGATGCCAAATTAGTTAGCAGAGTGTAGCTTACAATAGCAGAGCTGGCTAAACCAGCTTTAAGTCCTTCTGAAGGTTAACATTCACATGTTGTAGGTGAACAACCTGACACAGCCTACTTAAAACATTTCTTTTTCATTTTCTATATGTGTTTTCCAGTGTTTTACACCATATCCACTTGTAGCCAGATATTTTCAAAAACAAATATTTCCCCCCCATTTGTTTTTAAAAATACTTTCGTCTGCATGCAGTGGGAAATGCTCTGATAACTGCGGCTCGAGGCATGCCAAACCCATATTTGTCAGTGTTTTCTAGACGTAAAACCTGTGCCAGCCAACTAGAATGAGCTCCCGTCATTCAGCTGTGACGTTTGAGAACCCAAAACTCTTTTTACCAGCGTCCACACGAAACCATGAACCCATAGTTTTCTGTAAACACCGTTTTAAGTGACGTAAAACTTGGTGGCATAGATTCAACAAGGTCCTGGAAACATTCCTCAGAGAGTTTGGTCCATATTGACATGATAGCATCACACAGTTGCTGCAGATTTGTCGGCTGAACATCCATGATGAGAACCTCCCGTTCCACCACATCCCAAAGGTGCTCTATTGGATTGAGATCTGGGGACTGTGGAGGACATTTGAGTACAGGGAACTCATTGTCATGTTGAAGAAAGCAGTCTGAGATGATTCCAGCTTTATGACATGGAGCGTTATCCTGCTGGAAGTAGCCATCAGAAGATGGGTACACTGTGCTCATAAAGGGATGGACATGGTCAGCAACAATACTCAGGTAGGCTGTGGACTTTAAACCATGCTCAGTTGGTACTAAGGGGCCCAAAGTGAGCCAAGAAAATATCCCCCACACCATTACACCAGCAGCAGCAGCCTGAACCGTTGATACAAGGCAGGATGGATCCATGCTTTCATGTTGTTGAGGCCAAATTCTGACCCTACCATCTGAATGTGGAGCAGAAATCCAGACTCATCAGACCAGGCAACGTTTTTCCAATCTTCTATTGTTCAGTTTTGGTGTTGCTGTGTCAATTGTAGCCTCAGTTTCCTGTTCTTAGCTGACAGGAGGGTCACCCGGTGTGGTCTTCTGCTGCTGTAGCCCATCTGCCTCAAGGTTGGACGTGTTGTGTGTTCAGAGATGCTCTTCTGCAGACCTCGGTTGTAACCAGTGGTTATTTGAGTTACTGTTGCCTTTCTATCAGCTCCAACCAGTCTGTCCATTCTCCTCTGACCTCTGGCATCAACAAGGCATTTTGGCCCACAGAACTGCTGCTCACTGGGTATTTTCTGTTTCTGGGACCATTCTCTGTAAACCCTAGAGATGGTTGTGGGTTAAAATCCCAGTAGATCAGCAGTTTCTGAAATACTCAGACCAACAACCATGCCACGTTCAAAGTCTCTTAAATCACCTTTCTTCCTCATTCTGATGCTCGCTTTGAACTGCAGCAGAACCTCTTGATCATGTCTACATGTCTACCTAATAAAGTGGACAGTGAGTGTATATATGATTTCCTTCATGTTGACGTGGTAGTTTGTGACCTCCAGCGCTCCTAACAAGCTCTCACTCATCTCACCTGTCCTCATTACACCCAGCTGGAGCTCATCAACCTGGGGAGTCTATAAAAGGAGGCTCTTTCCGCTCAGTTAGGAGCGTGACACCAAAGAGCTAACACCTTCAATTGGTTTCTTTTGGTTTGTGATTTGAGTGTTTTGAGGAGAAGTGGGTGTATATAAGAAATTTGTAAGCGTTGATCTCTAGGGAGTTTTTATCTTGCACTTATAAAAAATAATATAAAAAATACTATATCTGTAAAAAATGGCTTAAAATTCTGGATGAGGGCAGCAATGTTTAATTAGTGGTAGGACCTTGTGTTTGTGATTGGTGCAAAGAAGAATTGTACAGTTTTCACAGTATTGACATTTATATCCATCCATTTAAAATTGACTACAGTTAAATTCATCCAACATGCTTTATTGGTATCTTTTTTCCTCAGGCCCACCTCAAATTAATTACTTTTGCAGTGCAGTGAGGAAAAAACAGAAAGAGAGGAGGATGTTGACAAGGCCCCTCAGGTTTTTGGTTTTATCTGAACAGGTATTTGGGAATTATCACGTTAGTTTGTATTTGCATGTAGAAGATGTAAAAACACATTTGCAAAGAGATAAGAAACAAAAGTCTGCAAGGCTGGAAACAGACCGACTGCTACGGTACGGTTTCAATTGACTGTAATCACTGTTCTTGTTTCAGTCTTAACAAAAACTGAAGTGAAATGTCTCAACATTTCTTGGATGTTTATTTATTATAACTTTTTTTTAAATCTTAAAAGGTCAGAGTGGGTGTTGCACCAAATGTTGACAAGCCCCATGCAAATTATTCATGACATTTGTTGAACTCTGTGCCAAAATAATAGTTAAAAAAAAGGTGTTGGATGAAAAAATGAACCAACCAAGGTTATAATAGTTTTGGATTTGTAATTATAGTTTAGTTTTAGTTAGTTTTGGATTTTTTCCATTACAGTTTAGTTTTAATTAGTTTTAGAGCAGGCATTCTAGTTTTTATTTAGTTTTGATTTTGCAACAAGGCTTAATTTTAGTTTAGTTTTTAGTTTAGTTTTAGTTTTTTCATACCTTATTAACCAGGTGCAGGATTCAAAAAGGTCAGAGTAAATATTTTGTCATACTGTTTATTTTCAAGTCCAACATAGTGCTCACTGCCCAGTCAATGCTGATACCAAAATGTTGGCTGCTGCCTTAAACACAAGAAAATAATATAAACTTAATATAAAAAATATAAACATAAATTATATAAAAATAATGTTCACCTAAATTACATAAAATTAATATAAACAAAAACTATACAAAACAATATAATATAAGCTTAAATATTTAGAAACTTGGACTCTAACAAGAAAGACAGACTTAAAAACAACTAAAGTCAGACTCACATGCAATTGAACTATTACAGATGCTCTAATTCATTGCTCCACCACTTTATGTTGCAGCACAGCGCACAGCCAGTCAGTGCAGTAAACAAGCACGTCCCAGTACGTCGCTGTGATGGTGCCGTACGGCACTGACAACTGCCGAAAACTGTTGTTAAATTGGTTGGGAAAATGTGTCAGATTAATTTAAATCTTGAAGGCTATTAACATCGTCAAAAACTATAACTAAGGGCATTTTCTCTATAATTTTAGTTAGTTTCAGTTAGTTTTGTGAACACAAGATACAGTTTTAGTTTACTTATCGTTTTTGTTTTCTTTCCTAGTTTTTATTAGTTTGAGTTAACTGCAATGTATTTCAAATTTTAGTTTTTGTTTTTAGTTTTGTTTTAGTTAACTATTATAACCTTGGAACCAACATGATGATTACTTCTTAAATGACTGAAAAAAATGTACATCTCAAGTTGAAGACAAACTAAACTACTTTTGAGCCTTTATTTTTGACTGGAGGATGTTTTTAGCTTCCTGTATGGTGCTTGTGAGTGATTACATAACCCGTATTCTCACACTTTCTATTTGAGTAAACTGTTCAATCAGTTCAGACAGTCTTTACAAATCTAGGTTAAGAGTACTGCATAGATTTTAATTTTTATATGGTCGTTATGTGGCTCCATAAAAAGCTTTGTGTGTCCTCTGTTGCCCCAGTAACCGAGCACACACTGTAAAATAACAGCTGCATGGGCTAAAATTCATTCCAGATTGTCGGCCTTTAAAAATAAAGTGTGGTGAAAGCAGGTTTAAGACTTTGATGTCAAGGTCGAGGCAGAGCTGATAGCTCGGCTGCTCTGCATGAAATCACTCCTCTTATGATTCAATCTGAAGCATTGTTTTATTGAGGGAAAAACACCTGTCTGATGTCAGGTAGATCTGTGCAGAAAGGGTTTTTTTTTTTATTTTCTGGCTCATGATTTGTTTGTTTTTCCTATAAATCACCACCTCAAAGCAAAGAGCACAGCACCTTTGATTTATGTCTAGACACTGACATTTCATGCTCTCTTTGGGGCCACCAGTGGAAACGGTTGAGTAGTGAAAGGCCAAATATGTTTGTGTGATAAAGATAAGAGGAAGTGCTGCTGTGAACCATGCATTACAGGAGATGAATGGCCCTGCTGTGTGCCCGCTGCATGGAGACGAACGACCTGTTCTTTACTTTCTGAGACACAACCGTAGCTGGAAAATTTGATCTCCTCACTCTGTCACATGTGGAAAGGGGTGTTAAAACCTTCCCTTAGTATGAGAGAAGTGTGAGGATCTCAAGAATTTAAATTAAAGGGGGGTTTGACATTTTATTTGCAGGATGATGCGAACATACAGACCTGATCAAAACCTGGAGACCAGTTGAAAAATTGCTAGAATTTACCTTTTACACGTTTGGATCTTAATGAGGTTTTAAGGAGAGCTACAATATACAAAAGCAAGAAGGGGGAGTGTGACTAAGAGCACTTTGAAAAAGTAATTTATTGAAAAAAAAAAAAAAAAAACTACCCTGAAATAAGCTGTTTATTAGCTGATCAAAAGTTTAAGATCATCACTCAAAAAATAACAAAAAACTCTCCAAACCAGAACAAAAGTTTTTCTCAGTAGGACTCAGTAATGAGTAGCTCTACTGTCCTTGTTAATTGCTTAAAAAATTGTTTGGGCATGCTTGATGTGAGTTTTTCCATGAAGCTTTTGTGAACATTGCTTCACGAAGGGCATCAACTGTCTGAACTGACGGCCATTTTTATCAACTTCCCTCGCCATCCATCCCCAATTGTTCTCTGTTGGATTTAAATCAGGGGAACATGCGGGATGGTCCAAAGAGTGATGTTATTCTCCCTGAAGAAGTCCTTCATCAAGCCAGCAGTGTGACCTGCAGCGTTGTCCTGTTGAAAGACTAGCTGTTACCACACAGACCAGGGCCCTCAGTCATGAAGGACGCCCACTTCAACATCTGTACGTATCCAGCCGCCGTTTGACCACCCTGCACCACCTGGAGCTCCAGTGTTCACTGAATGAAAAAACCCCAGATCATGATGGACCCCCTCCACTGTGCCGAAATCCTCCCAGTGTTAGCATGTTGTCCTCGCCTCCTTCTCCAAAGATCACAGGGAACATCAGACCTAGCACTGTGCTAGCATCGACATGCTGCAGGCTGCTAACAGCTGATCTTGTATGTAAACAATGTGATCTCCTTGTCATGCCAGTAACTTGAAGCCATCTGGATCGTCAAGGTCACATTTTTTCATCAGAGAATCAAACTTTTTCCACCTTTCAGTGTCCCATGTTTAATGCTCCCTGGCAAAATCTAAATGGGCAGTTTTTTGGCGTTGAAGGAGACGAGGTTTTTGAATTTGTTTTTGAAACCCTTTCCTCCAGATGTCGTCTGATGGTTATTGCGCTGCAGTCTGACCCAGTTAGGGCCTTAATTTTAGGTCGAGGACCATCCTGTGTCTTGATGGACAGCCAATCAGATCCTCCGGCTCAGCGCAGGTGTAATTTTTTGGGGGTGTACCACTTGACTTTTTTGTTCCTTTTTTGATCTTTAGAAAAATTCAGAATGACTGTCTTACTGCGTCCAACCTCAGCAGCAATAGCACGCTGAGAGAGGCCTTTTTTTTGTTTATTTACAAGTTCTAAATGTTTTTTGTCGCACTCCTCCTTCTTGATTTTGCATATTGTAGCTCTACTTAAAACCTCATTAAAGTCCAAATGTGCAAAATGTAAATTCTAGCAATTTTTCAACCGGTCTTAAGATTTTGATCAGGATACCACCAGGACACTTGTTAATTATAGCATTACTTTAAAGAATCTCTTTCACCTGTTTGTTGTGGGTCTCAGATTTGCTGTAAATACCAAGTCTCACAGAAGCTGCACTCAGGCTAACTGTGGCGGTATGAGCCTGATTTTTTGGATTTATTATGGATGAAAACTAAACTATTTAGCAATAACAACTCTGCTTTGGTTTTAAACATGTATTTAATCAATATACCAGAGCACAAGAGACTTTGCTCTTGGCTTCTAAATAGACACGATGTTATCAGTCATGTCATCAACACTCTTCAGTTACCTCAGAAGTTTAGAGTTTCGTTTTGGTTGGGATAAAGAAATTAATTCATATAAACAGTATCATGATAAACACAAATTTTCAAAAAATTCAATTCTGATATTATAGTAATGATACTCTTTATTCACAGATACCTTCACAAATATAAAGTGCAGCAAATGAAATCTAACCACTTCGTCCGCTGCCCTGATTTCCTCCTCCAGCTCGTTACAGAGCCTTAGTGAATTTCTGTCACTCCCTGTTTTCAGATGAACACATTAAAGCCCTCTCCCTGCGGTTATGGTGAGAGGCGTGAATAACCACAAAGGTCAGCAGTGAGATTCATTCTTGAATCTCATGACAGCGAATACAAGGAGGCTGCAGTAATGGCACTAACAGAATAGCCCCCCTGCTGTCATAAATGCCACATCCTTTTTTTAGTACATCAATTTTATCTGAAGGGGCTTTGCTCTCAGAGTAGATTCACCTGATTGGTAGTGGTGACATCAGAATCAGAAACACCTTTATTCGCCAAGTATCTCAAGAACACAAGGAATTTGACTTTGGTTAACCACACTCTGTCTGTACAATTATTATAAACACACTAAATATTACTAAAATAGAAAAGAAAAAAAAGCTTTAGTAGTCAAAATTAAATAATATTAATAAAGAGCTCTGTACAAAGAACAATATTATTATTACAACAACAACAACAACTACTACTACTACTACTACTACTAATAATAATAATAATTTATTTTAAATATAATAATAATAATAATAATAATAATAATAATAATAATAATAATAATAATAATAATAATAATAAACTAAAATAATAAAAAATAATACAATAAAAATAAAAATATATAAAGTAAATAAAATTAAAAAATTAAAATATATAAAATAGTGCACTGTAAAAAGGTGCAATTTGCAAATGCCACTGATGCCAACACAGCTTACCCCACACTGGCAGATTCCATTCAACTGGAAATTAAAAAAAAAAAAAAGAAAAGGAAAAAAAGAAAAAGAAAATGCCTTTAAGTCAAATATGGTGGGTGAGGAGATTTTGAGGTTTTTTTGGATGACTTTTTGGGCTTCATACCTTTCAACGAGAGGAAGAGAAAGTAGATATTGGAAAACTGTGTAGAGAGTGATTGGTGTTTGAGTCACTGGTCTAATCTCAACCCAAGCTGCCCACCTTCAGCACTTCAGCGTCTTGTATGAGCTGCACAACTGACTAATGGCTAAGCCATGCCCACCCACTCACTCAGTCAGAGAAATAATGAACATTCAGTAACAGGTGTCACAGCAGGAGTCATTTCGCAGGAGGCCATTAATGATTTCTGAAGATAGAAAGATCACACGCCATGTAGAAGTCACCAAAAAGGTCTGAACTAGGCATTGGAGGAATATATAAACCATGTTATCTTTGGGAAAATTCAGATGCATACTGAACATGTTTGAGTTTTCCTAGTAGATCCTTTTATCAAGCTTTCAGTGACTTAAAATTGTGGTTTCATGTGGATGACAGGCCTAAACATAAAAATATGCGCAGTTTCTCAAATACCAGGCTACGTGTGGACATGGCTTCAAGCAGTTCAGTTTGGTTTGTCTTGGTACATACAGAACACATTTTGTGGCATTTCCTTTTACTAAAACTGGAACAGGTCCCCAAATTACCAACCTGTACCATCCCACTTTTTGGTACCTTTCTGTTGGGGTTCCATTCTAAACCGGTCTGACCCCAGAAGGTGGAGCTAGAAACACCTCAGCCAGCTGATTGGTCGAAAGAATCATCACTTCCATACGACAGCTGTTGCTGTATTTCTCTTCCCACCATAGACTGTATAAATTGTGGACAGCGTGGCTCCACCATTTACCATTGTATAGTTTGAAGCCAAAATACCTCAGTCCCAGGTGCAGCCATTGGTAGCAGCTGTGCGGCCAGAGTCTGCACAGTAGAGACTGTGAGGGATTCTGGGAGAATCTGAGTGAAACCAAGAGACAAAAATAACATTTTTTTTCTTTCGCGAGTCTAAATACTTCTTGACTCTACCTTCCAACATATTTTACAATCCCTGAAAAAAATACCCAAGAACAGCAGCTGTCAGTCATCGTTAGATGTGATGTAGTATCTCATTTTAACGTCTTATAACTAATGAAAATGAAACTTTTCAGAAAAAGGGGACTTAAATACAAGGCAGTCAAATGATATCTTTAGATCACTAGAACAATCGGACGTGAGAAACATTTCTACGAGGTGTATTAATTTTTTAAAGTTTAACCACAGCCCATCTGGAATGGCTGGAGAGTTCGATTTTTTAACCTATACAGCAGCCAGCCACCAGGGGGAGCAGTTTTTGTGGCGGCCTCACTTTGAGCTGAGCAAGATGACGTCCATATTTTTACACACTTGCACTTCACAACAAAGAGCCTCATGAAAATCATAAAGAAGACGAACTGCTGGGTGTCTTCATTGTTGCTCTGCATTTGCTGTTGTGTCATGTTTTTCTTCTTTGTTGGATTTATTAGCGGGGTGCACTGTGTCTTGCTGCTATGGCGTCATGCTATTACGAAGCAGGCACATCCGGCTTACACGCCGCCCTTCAAGAAGGGCACGGTTGGCTGTGGAAAACCAAAAAGGATCAGGCTTCACCGATTTACCCAGTAGTGCACGTAAACATACAGACTAAAACAAAATTATCTGTTGACTGTTGCCACAAAGTTTGAACCATAAAACCATAAAAATGTGCAAGCAAAATCTGTCAATAAGATGAAAAATTTCGCTTTCGGTTTCCTGCATCCCATGAAGGGTTTTCTTTAAACTGGAAAAAGTGTTTTTGTCTTGTTTTAAGTAAAAATTATATTGTTATACTTGATATGAGCCACATTCACCTGACCAGTCCAGAAAAATGTCTTGTTCCAAGTCGTTCAAATACAAAAACTAGGTCTGAACTGCTTGTAACCAGTTAAAAAAATAATAATAATAATAATAAAAAAAAATCTGCCAATGGAACAAGAAAAATTTGCTTGAAACTAAAATATTGTCTTAATAAAAGTAACTTTTCTCTTGTTTCATTGCCAGATTTTTTTTCTACAAGCAATTCAGACCTCATTTTTGTCCTAAAATAACTTGAAATCAGACATTTTTCTGTACTAGTTAGGTGAATGTGGCACATATCAAGTCTAAAAAGACATTTCCCACTGAAAGCAAGACTAAAACGCTCGATGAGATTTCAGTTTTTTCCAGTTAACATGTTTGAGCAGGATTTGGGGCAAAGCAAAATTATCTTCCAAGCAGTACATAAATCAAAAGAAACAGGAATAAAACCTTAAAAATCACTGACTCCACCATGGAACTCATCTACAGGAAACATTTTTGGGTTTTTATTCTGCATATACAGCAAATAAACTGCAAATAAATGAACAGCTCTGTGAACAAGAAGCACTGCACTTATTGGTTTTGTCTCCAGAGGCTGAAAAGTGTCACATATAAAGGGAACTGAGCCTTTGTTGTATTAAAGGAAGCTTAAATGCCCATTTGAGGGCAAACCAACATGTAAAAAGTCGACATGTCCTCTGCTGTCTTGCCGTGTGATGCTGCTGGGGAAAGTTCCCAGCACATTAGCTGCTTAATGCTCCAACATGTTCACAAGCTCATGACTAATTGTGTGCATAGGCTGGGTGTGCCGTCTGAATATAAAGTGAGTGTTTTTTTTGATTCTATATTTTGTGTGCACAGAGGACAGGTGTTGTCTGGATGCAGAACAGAGTCCAAAGCAGCAGAATCATTGGCCTGAAAATCAACCCAATTAACCGTGAGAGGCTGTTCTCACCCAAAGGGAAGCTGCAGACAGATGATACATGAAATTTCTCTAATTATGTTATTTTCTGTGCAACAGTATGCAAGAATTGTTTTGTCTGGCTGCTCTTCATCCACACAGTACCCAGTTGTGCAATTTATTTTTTGCTCATACGTAAGAATCCTTGGATTTTGTCTTGTCTGGCCTCTTTCATTTCTGTTTTACTTTTTCAATCAATGTCTCTTTCCTGGACTTAAAGTGGGTGGTAAATGACATAACTTGGGTACCGCCAGAAAACGGAGTCACACAGAGTTCATGTGACAGATTTGTTTCTTGTTGTATCTGGCATTTATGTTTATATTACATTTTTAATTATTAATTTTGATCTTGACCTCATGCCCTTTCTAAATCTGCAATAAAACATATAAAAAGTATCAAAAGTTATCTTGTGGACATTAATTTTTTCCTCATCTGTGGTGGAGATGTGGTGATTTATTTTTTCTTTTTACATCTTTATTAATTTTTTGAAACAGTCTTGATGGTTGCTCCAGCCTGTTGATATTGAAAGTTATCCCTGGGGCATATAAAAGTAGCTCATCTGCATAACATTGAACTAAATCCCCAGAGAGCAAAGAATCTAACCCTAATGGTGCCAGGTTCAGTGAAAACAACATTGGGCTTGAGATGGGCTCCTGAGGAACCCCCTACTGCACAGCACAAAACTCAGAGACCAGAAACTTGAATATATTGTTTAGCGAGCTCAGGATCCCCGGATCCTTGTGCTGATCCCTGGGATTCTAGTTTTTAAACCGTGTGCTAATTTCAATTTAGGTGGTCCCTTTTTATCATCAATATTAATTCTTTAAAACTATCTTAAAGCTGTGGAGACAGTATCCAAGATATCCAGAAAGAATGTCAAACCTTGATTTGTTACGACTATAGACTGCCGGAAAAAAAATAAAATAAAAAAAATGGACGTCTTGTATGGCTTGTATGACTAAAGGTGCCAAAATGAAATGTATAAATAGATCATTATTTGAACAAATAATTGATTAAATAAATAATTAAATAATTGTGTCAATACTTATTTAATATTGGAAATAAATCAATAAATAATAAAATAATTATCTAATTATTTCTTTAATTGAATAAAAGTGTTATGAAGTACTTAAATAATTCATTAGATGTGTCATTTATCATTTAAAATGTTTATTTGTCTAATGTAAAACCAAATTTAATTACTTGAGTATTTAATAAATCACTCATTATATTAATCATTGAATTATTTATTTAATTTATTTATGGCTTATTTATGACTTACGATGTTCGGGTCACGGTCGCCAGACACAGCCGTCCCCCTGTCAAACAAAGTAACACAGTAGCTTGATTTATTTCCAATATTAAATTATTATTGACACAATAATCTTACTCGGCCTGAAGTGAGGTTGCCACAAAAACTGCTCCCCCTGGTGGCTGGCTGCAGTATAGGTCGAAAAATTAATCTCCCCAGTCATTCCAGATGGGCTGTGGTAAAACTTAAAAAAATTAATACTCCTTGGAGAAATGTTTCCCGTGTTCGATTGTTGTGGTGATTTGAAGATATATTTTGGCTGCCTTGTATTCAGGTCTTTTTTTTTTTTTCAGAAAAGTGGTTGTTTTCATTAGTTGTACGAGGTTAATAACGAGGTTTTACGTTACGTTTGATGATGACTGACAGCTGACGTTCTCGTGTATTTTGGGGGGGACTGCGAAATATGTCAGAAGGTAGTGCCAAGAAGGGTATTAGTGTGAAGTGATAGATTCCCAAAAGACTCTGGCTGCACAACGGCTGCCAATAGTAGCGTCTGTGACAGAAGTATCTTGGCTTCAAAACTGTACAATAGTAAATGGCGGAGCCATGCTGTCCACTCTACATGCAGTCAATGATCAGGACCACAAGGACAATTTTTTGCTCCTGTCCATCAAACACAGACTAATACTCTCTGGATGATATTTTTACAGTTTCTTTGAATAGTACATTTGTAAAATGCATTTGTGGATTAAGTTATCCTACAGTGTTTAGTTCAGAAAGGGATATCTCTGTACAATTTATGTTCAAGGGCTCCACTAGCGGTAAATTAAGTTATTGCAATTATTTTATTTTTAAACAAGTTTGTACAGTCCTTTATTTTATGTAATGTTATTAGAGCAGTGTTTCTCAATTCCGGTCCTGGGGCCCCCTTGCCCCCCCAAGTCCTAAATAGTTTTACTTCATGAATAAAAGAAAAGTACCAAGCAAAATAGCATGTTTTTAATTATAAAATGAAATAATTGTAAAGAAATAGTATCCAAGACATTTCACATCCGTGATTGGTTCGACTTTAACTCATAACTTAAAGTTGCTCTATATCAGTGTTTCTCAATTCCGGTCCTGGGGCCCCCTTGCCCTGCATGTTTTAGATGTTACCCTACTCCAGCACACCTGATTCAAATGAATGGCTCGTTATCAGGCTCGAGCAGAGCTTGATGACGAGCTGATCATTTGAATCAGGTGTGTTGGATTCGGGTAACATCTAAAACATGCAGGGCAAGGGGGCCCCAGGACCGGAATTGAGAAACACTGATATAGAGCAACTTTAAGTTATGAGTTAAAGTCGAACCAATCACGGATGTGAAATGTCTTGGATACTATTTCTTTACAATTATTTCATTTTATAATTAAAAACATGCTATTTTGCTTGGTACTTTTCTTTTATTCATGATGTAAAACTATTTAGGACTTGGATTGATATTCTTTCGGTAAAATATTCTGATTCCTATGGGCCTCCTAAAAAAAAAATCACATTCATAGCTGTGCTCTGCTTCTGTGCGGTTCAGCACAACTTTTTCCAAAGATAAACCAGACATTATAACTGGAGAAAAATGCCTTCAACCTTTCTGGGTTTTAATGTAATTTTATCAAAGGACCTGAGGATCAGGGCCATCTGGTATTGGTTTGCAGACTTGTGTTATGCTTACAGGCCCTCTGAATCTTTTAAAAGTATACTGTGGATTATGAAACCCCAAACGTCTTAAAAATTTTAGGCTGAAGATGATTTCTTGGAAATTGTTAATATTGTATTATGAAAAGCAGTATGATTGAAAAAAATCACTTTCAGGGTTTGGATTTCTCAGTTGGTTAAATTTTCATTCAGTGTGGCCCCAAAACCAGTCACACAAAACCACAAGAAGTCATTTGGTCGCCTCCCGTGGGACAAAAACTCGATCAGAGACGGAAATAAGATGCTTCACACAGCCTTCAGTGACAGAGCAGACACAAAAAAAAGCTGTTGGCTGTGTTTTTTTTTTTTTTCTATTAAAGCAGGCGGTCTGAGAACCAACCCAATCAGACAGAAGCTCTTCAATCAGTGCCAGCTCTCCCAGGTGGGATAATCACCCCTCACCTGGTGAGTCATGAAACTAAACTATGACAAATTAATCCACCTGTTCCCAACTTTATTTAACGGTGTTGCTGACATCAAATTAAAAATTAAGATTTTTTAAAAGAACTTGTTTATTTATCAATTTATTGACCTGACCCTCCATTTGAGATTCTGCTTTGATTGTGAATGCTGTTTTTCAACCTTGTCTTTATTCTACTTTAAATTGAAAAGAAAACTTTACAATTATCTGTCTCTAAACTTTTTTGCCTCAACAGCTTCACCAGTTACCGCCCAAATAAAACAAATTTAATGACTAATAACTTACACTAACAGTGCCCCGCTAACTAAAACACACCTGACTTTTTTTTTTTTCTCACTCAAGGTGTGAGTACTTTTAAAGCTTGAACTTATTGCGCCCTCTGTTGGTGACCTCTACAGGGCAGCAACTGCAGAGGACACCACTTGGCTGAAAACTCAACATTTGAAGAGACACACATCCATCCTTTTTTTTTTTTTTGGAGGTCAGAGTTTGATGAAGAGTCTGTGAGCAGAGCTGGATGCCCTCAGTTTTTATTCCCTGACAGAGAGGACATATTGATCCATTTGGTGTTTAGCAGACCTAACCTCTAGCTTGACAAAAAAAAAGGCTTTGGTTTTCTTTTGTTGCTTCAAAAAGCCAAACAAACATAACACTCCAGCCTTCTGACTCACTGCTGTATTAAAGCTAAAAATATCACCCTCTGTCTCCTCTCTTGTCAAGCCTGATCAAGCGTTAAAATTGAGCTTCTTTTCAAAGTTCCTCAAAGCTCAAGCTTTCACCAGTATCCAAGATAGCCATCTATCTTTACAGGATCTTATATGAATAAAAATAATAACCTAAAGCATACAAAAAAATAATAATCCCAAATCCTCATCGGCTCTGACCCCAACCTACAGTCTTTAGCAACAGGCTGAAAAGCAAAGTGAGGCTTTTTTTTGTACTTGGGTATTTATTTAGTTATAAACATATCATTATATATCTGGAAAGTGTTCTTTCTAAAAGTTACTTTCTCAGAAACTTTAATGGAAGGAACAAATCAGTAGATGCCACTTTAGCCCAATTTCCACCAAGCAATTCAGTTCAGTTTGTCACGGTAAAGCACACATTTTACTCCGTTTCCACTGACTAATCCTGGGACAGATCCTCAAATAACCAAGTCGAGCCATCCCACTTTTTGGGACCCTTCCATAGGGGTGCAAGACTAAACCGATTGCTGGATCTAAACCATTGTTGCTCTTTGTTTACTGTGTCCCATTTTTCAACTATGTTGGATTTGCGGGGTACACTGCATCGCGCTGCTATGGTGTCACGCTATTATTTAACAGATACTGCTATCAGCATCCAGCTTACATGCTCCCTACCACTAGGGGGCACAGTTGGCTATGGAAGCGCAAACAGGACCAGGCTTAGGCCTCATTTCCACGAGAATATTTCATCTAAAGTAAAATGCAGTGAAAACAATTTGCATTTACACAGAAACGTTGTAGTAAGCATGCCAGGCCTGTAGTTGGCGCTATAACTGTCTTGTCCAGATGCAGCTTTAGGTAGATCTCCACTAAGGTAGAGTTGGGCAGATCATCTGGTGTATTGGTGAATGCTAAGAGCAGAAGTGGAGCAACAGCTGCTCATTTTATTGAAAGACAGTCAGCACATTCAGCAGCTCAAGCACAACACGGTAGTTCCCTACGATTGGCTACGACCATGGTTGTATGCGCTTGTGCAAAGCAGAGCGTGACGTCAGCATTTTCACTGAAAATGCCGGCTTACTCTCTACACGGCAACGGTGTTGGCAGTGTTTTGTAAAATTCCACCCTGGCGGCAGTTTTCAAAAGTTTGCATTTGAGGTCTGCTAAAACGCCATTTTTGTGTAAACCCAAGGTCAAAACCCAATTATACTTTTGTGTTTCGCCCTAAAACTGTTGTCGTGTACACAGCCAACCGAGCCAACCCAAAACAAACGTACTAATCTAAACCAGAGGAAACCGTGGAAACAGGGCTTAAGAGAGTCTATTGGCATCTCAAGGACCAGTTGTTGCAAAATTAGGGCCTGTGTCCACTAACAGCTATATTCTTTGCAACTGGCATAATGTATTGAGCCCTCTACACCCTAACACTGAAACACTGTTTTTGTTGGATTTTTCTTTTTCTTTTTTTGACTGTGTACTCTCAGCACTCTCAGTTCAAGGGAATTGAATTTATTGCACACTACTGCACTCTCTGTAAACAACAAATACAAATCAAGAAGTGGGAAGGCTTCTGACATCAATTCTAATTCCAACAGTTCGTATATAAAGAGGGGTTACACCGGATGCGCGCACGACTTGGGTGCAGAAGCACTGCAGAGTATAACTGTTTGTCAACTGACATAGAGGAGTTAACCACCAAAAAACACATTTTTAAACTAAATATTATCGCTTATACGGATGGTAAATGGCTCCCGGGTTTGTGAAATAGCAGTGACTGGACAGAAGAGATCAGCAAGTGGTCAGATATTAGGTGGACAGACGTTTTTAGAGGAGTTTTTAGAGGAGAGGAATCTGGCGTGTCACTCGATGCTCATGACCACATTAGCCGTGGACACTTACCAGACTGTGACAAGCCAGGATGTAAACAGGTGCCAATAAATCAGAAACCCTCCCAAACCAAAAAGAGCACACAGACTGCTGAGTCTGAGACCAGGTTTATAATAAAAGAACCAGAAAACTACGTCCAGAGTTAATAATTTACCCGCAGACGTCGCTGGTGTTTCAGTGTAAAGTGTGACCCTGTTAACTGGTGACTCTTGGTCGTTAATCACTGACACTGTCGACTGAGAGTCACCAGTTAGCATGGTCGCTATTAACTCCAAAACACTGGTTGCTCTGTGACGGACAAAACTTGATAGACGTTGCCTCTGTTGTATAGTATTGTTTCTAAAAACTGACCACAGAAAAACTGTATATTTTTATGCTGATAACAGGTTGAATGTTGTGTTTAAAAAATGCTAACTCGTCTGAATGAATGGAGCTAACTGAAGCTTCTGGGTCGAGATGCATGCATATCTTTATGACGTAGACTTATAATCCCTCTATATGGAGGTGAAACCAAGCACACTTTTCTAAATAAACAGTTTTCAGGTCTAGAGCTGCTGCTGACACAAATTCACACAAAAAAACAAGTAGTGTAGGAGGTTAACTTTTAGAAAGCTCTGATAATGAGGTCAACGGGCATTTTTGCTGCTGCATTGCAGCAGTTAGTGGACACAGGCCCTGAAAGAGCAACAGCTGCGACTTACTCATGCAGCATCTTCCTCCACATCACCATGGAGAGTCACCATAGAGTTGGTTTAAACTGAATGAATAATGCAACAGTCTTCTCTGAGCCCCTTGTCTTTGTCCATCATGTGATGGGCATGGTTGGCATGAATGCAGAGTAAATTTGATAAGGTTAAAATATCAGTATTCACAGAAACAGCTCTCAATTGACTTATTTTCAAAAGTGTTGCTAAGCTGATGATTAATTAAAAAACACGTCCTGTTTTGTTGAGCTCTGCTGCTTCATTGAATGCAGCCCCTTGGCTAAAATAACTCAGTGCATCACTTTCACCCACAGCACGCAGCTTTTTGCTGAGCATGTGAACAGCTGGTGTATGCAACCTGCCGTGCAACTAATAGGAAGCAGAAAAAGTTATCAATATCAGAGACGAAGCTGGTGTAGATAAGAGAGGTTTAGTAGCTCAGGATTCATACGTCTCCCATTGGAGATGTTAGAATTGTTTACTTCAAAGTCACTGGGTGTTTTTAGGTAGCTTCTGCAGTCTAGTTTCTGAAAGTTTGCTGTGAAAGAAAACAACATCAACTACTTAATTCAGCACACGAGTTGGTTCCCTGCTGCCTCTTTTGCACATTTGAGCCGCCAGTGACTTTGGGGATCTCTTTGCAACCTGAATGTCCATTATTAATCGATCGGAAGGTGGTGGGCCCGTGAATTTTAAACAGAAAGAGGAACGTGCATGGACGTTGAAGAAATTCAGAAAGTATTTAAACACAAAGAGAACAAAGAGCTGCTAATCTTTTTACAGACAGATTCAAACACTGAAAACTCTGTCTCCCCAAAGTTCTTAGAGTATACAGCTTATTTAGCCATGCTTTACTAACACTATTATTCAAGCCCAGACTAAGGATGAGAAGTGATCAGTTGAAGTTAATGCTTTTGCCCACTAATAAAAGTATTAACTGTTTGTAACTCAATTAAGTAATTCACTTTTGAGAGTTTAGGTGTATGTTCTCTTTAAAGTAATGAAGATAAATAAAGGAGAGAGACAGATGTGAGTCTATCAGTTTCTCCTGCAGATAGCGATAAACATCAATCAGGGATGCAAGTCTCAGGCCCTGTTTACACAAAAATGTTTCATCTGAAAATGCTGAAAAAAAATCGGCGTTTACGCAGAAACGCAGAAGGACTGAAAACGCTGTCGTAAGCATGCCAGGCCAGTAGGTGGCACTATTACTGTCTTGTCCTGAAGCAGCTTTTGGTAGATCTCCACTGAAGTAGGGTGGATCCGAATAGTCCTTTCTAAGTCCTTTCCTATCCACTTAACCTTAACCTCGATAAAAAGCGTCACAGGGTCAAGGGAAGGAAGGGAAAAGATGACAGGAAATGAGAACTGCGGCCAAAGAGGAATTCGACTGCACTTTTACTTTGATGTCATATTTATGTGACGACAATAACTTGTGGTGTAGGTAAGCCACGACAAACTACAATGTTTCGAAAATGAACTACAAGAAGCGCATTTGTCCTCTGCCTTATCTCACAGGGTTGTTTCGTGTCTTCAGCGGTTAACATCAACAATCCATGATCAGAGGATTTACCTGTGAAGGTGTTTTGTCTTTGGTCATGCAGTGTGTGTTTCCTGCTCACAGCTGTGAGCTTCGTGAGAGCATCTATAAATGTTGACAGTCTGAAGCCTGATAACACAAGAGGACTGTCTTGGATAATACAGCAGACTGCCAGAAACACTATACTCCCTGTTTCATTCACATATGTCATTACGAACATTGTTTGAATTCATTATATTTGGAGTATTGTAAAAGTACTCATTTGTCCTTCTTTTAGTGATTTCAATAAACGTTATTACTTCTATCACTAGTGATTCATTGTTTCAGTTCGGAATTGCAACCAAACGTTTCGGGTTATAAATCTTTTTGACATTCATACATGGTGAACACAATAAACACATTCAGGCAGACACACGATGCTTAATGTTAGAAAAGCAACAGTACTCACATCATTTCCGTCCCTTCTCCATCGTAAGTTTCCGTAAACTTTCGGCAGGAGCCGTATTTCTACATGTCAGGTGCCGCAAGGCATTATGGGGCGTTTTCTTCTCCTTCCCTTTTGAAAAGGATGGTCCGGTGTTTCCTAAGCTAAAGGAGATATTAAAGGAAGCAACGACCCTCCTCTCCTTAACTTTTGGAGAATTCGAACAGCACTTATCATGGGCGACGCTTGAATGCTTCCGGGTCATCTCTTTAGTTAGGAAGGTTCCTTATCAAAAAATGACTATTCGGATGCACCCGTAGAGATACATTCATCATCTGGTGTATTGGCTAATGCTAAGAGCAGAAGTGGAGAAACAGATGCATATTTTGTATGAAGACAGTCAGTAGATTGAGCAGATTGAGCAGCACAAGCACAACACGGTAGTCTGCGAGGGTCGTAACGACGGTGCTGTTGTACTGTTGTACACGCTTGCACAAAGTGGAGTGTAACATCAGCGTTTCCAGTGAAAACACCTGCTTTCTGTTTCAGAAAGTTTCCACTCTGGAGGCTGTTTTTAAAAGTTGGCGTTTTAGGTCGGCTAAAACATTTTCGTGTAAACACAAGGCTGAATCACAACAATACTTTTGCGTTTCACCCTAAAACTGTTGTCGTGTAAATGGCCTCTCAGATTGCACGAGACAGAGGACGGCCTGCAGCAAACAAAGAGAAATGACTCTACTGACGTTCTTAGTACTAACTCTGTCAGCTTTATAAGGATTCAAGGGGGAGGAAAAGAGGGCTCAGGCTTCGGTAACTGACCCAGCACATGTTGCTGCCAGGGCTGTGTTTCTTAACCCAGAAGACTCTGTAAATGCACATTTTTGACATATTGTTTATAAATTTAAATTCATCTGAGAACCAGGGCGCCTCGTGCTCTTCCTTCCCCATCAAAAGATTGGTGCAGAAAGAGGTGTGAGAAGTTTGGAGTCAAATTAATCAATTCCAAGAAATTTTGGTGACACGTTTCCATCAAAGTCAATCTATGGTGGGATTTCTTAACTTTGGACTGTGAGAATAATTATCGAATTGTTACGACCAGTTCGAGAGCCACACGCACAAACCAAAGTATTACTTAGAATATTTTATGAAATAAAATGTTAGAAAGAGGCTGCACTGGGTCATGTGAGGTGCATGTTGTCCGTGCAAAAAGTGAGAAAGAAAAAGACAGTTTGCTGCGGTGGACGCCAGGGAGAAAGAGACCTGGCGCCAGGGTAGGTGGGCTACCCTGGCGGTGGACCTGGTTGCTAATTTGCACCTTGAAGAAATAAACACACAGACAAACAGTTGAACAGAACCCAAAGGCCACCCCAAGGCTGTAACAGAATAAACAAATGTTTAAAGACTTTTTCCCCTAATCTTGTTGTTTCTTCTCTGGATTATACCGCAGTAATGCTTCTGTGTTATCAAAAATACCAAGAGAAATTTGGAGTCAATGGGTCCTGGATCTTCACAATCAATTTTCTGTTCAGTTGGGTAGTTATGGAGAATTAATAGAAGAAGGAGCATTGTAAAGTACTCATTATTTCACTGACTCCTAAGCAGGGATAAAGCTGTACAAACATCAGTAACTTATAAATCTACACAACTTGAAAATTAATTAAACAGACTGATGAGTTACCCTCTACTATGCTATATAATGATCATAAAATAAGCTTTAAGCGAGGCTTTAGCAGGTGATGTTGTGGGTCAAAAAGGCCCGTGTTAGAAAACAGACTGCTTTTGCTCTCTCTGTATAAAAGTGTTGAGTGTTCAACCCACAGCACGAGGAGGGACAGAGCTGCCTGAATTCTACGAACCACAATTTTCTTGCGTCATACTTTAAAAAAAGAGAAACGGCCTTTGAAGAGAGAATGGATTTGAAGTTAGTGGGTCATTCCCTTTAGCGGGATAACAACGCAGCATGAATAATTACCTAAAACAAAAGGAAAGAAACCACTAAGAAAGGCAGCACTTTGAGATTATTTAGGTTATTTTGGACACAAAAAAATCATTGATGGAGCAGATTTCAGATGTCTGAGTGTTTCGGGTGAATGGATGCTTCTGAATCCTGGCAACTTTTAAGGTTTGAAAAAAAAAAGACAAAAGGTCTACGACAGCATCTATTTATGGCTCTTAAAAGATTTTTTCAGCCAGACAGAGTGGCATTAAAGCCAGGACAGTTTATTTACTGAGGGGACAGTTGGTTGTCAAATCTTTTTATTATCAGTGAATTGATTTAATGACCTCTCGAATAAATATAACAAACACTAAAAGCTTCTAAAAATAAACTCTGGGTTTAAATGAATCTTGACAATCCTTTTAAAATGATCTTGTTCTGTTCACTTTCTAAGTTTATCTGACACTCCTGCTTTATTTTGAGCATCTCAGAAACAACTGGTTCTGAAACTCTGCCATTACAGGGGACATATCATGCTGATCCCTGATTTATACTTACATATAATTTAATAAATTTGAAAACAAGACCTTTCACCCCCTGAGTTTTCAAAAAATGAGATATTGTATTTTTTCTGATATCCTAGAACAAGATTTGATGCCTCTGAAAATAGGTCATTGCCATTTGGCTTTGAGATTTGGACCGTCGTGACGACACAAGGATCTTTTCTTTTTATTGGAGTAATCTGATAAAGCAGCTCCTCCTCTGTGATGTCAGTTAGTCACGCAACCGCCACCGAGGGATACACCCACCAAGAGCCGACTGACTGAGTGCTGGATGCAGGGACTCTGCTCTGCTGAGCAGCTCAGCTTTACATGGTGAATTAGCAGTTGAAACACTGTAGTTTAATCAGACGTCCTAATACTTGTGAGACTGTGATATTTGCATGCTTGTTCTGACATGCACTGTGAAGCTCGACAACAATAATGCTGCGGTAATAACATAGTGACGAACTGGCGGTAGAGGCGATTGTTAGACTACACTTTCAGCATAATGGATAAAACAGACAGAGAAAAGTGAAGGAGCAGGATGGAGCCCTGTTATAGAAATAGTTTATTGGTGAAGTCTGCCTATATTTCCACGTATAAACTATACATGTTACAGTACCGGTTTGACTCACCACACTGAAGCGTCCTGAGATGATCTGTGTCGAGGTGGATTTTCTTCCTCCTGAGCTGCAGAACCGTCCGGGTCTGACTTGGGGTCCAATACAAAAGGACGTATCCTATACTCTGCCATTTTATTAGTGCTATCAATGCCTTACCGTGAAGTTTTGGCAAACAGCAAACTTGCTCGGTCTGCTCCATTCAATGTGGCGATTTTGTAAATACTGCCATGCTGCAAAAACTGCCCCCTGGCTCTACCCCCTCCGCCCCTCTGATAGAACTGACCAATCAGAGCACAAAGGGCTGTGACGTTGCGAGGTTACTGGAGGTCATTCTCAAAACGGAGCATTTCAACGAGATCTTCAGAATGGCCTAAAATGAGGATATTGAGAACGCTATTGTGGGGCAATGAAGGAACTAAATGACTTGTACTGAGGGCAGAAATGCTTTACAGGCATCCTAGTCTGGTATAGTGAAAAGGAGAAACAGGCATGATATGTTCCCTTCAAGCTGTCCTCGCAGCTCCTGTCGTGAGTGCAACTAGACAGCTAGCTAACAGGGATCCACACTTTTCAAAAAGACACAGGGCTTGCTTTTCCTGGACTTTACTTCAGGCTAATTCCACAACTGTAAAACTATAACATTACAAAGAATAAACCTAATTTTCATCAGTATTAAACACTGATGAAAATTAAATGAAATAAAATTAACTAATGTTCTTACATGCTCCACTTGCTGAGGGTCTCCAAGACTTAATCGTCAAGAAAGGAAATCAGATCAGAAATATGCGTGGAATAGCTCAGTGTTTGTAGGAAGAAGCAAAACAAAACACAAGCTAAAGGGCTAACAGAAAGGTCAGAGATTGTCTATTGAACATGGTGCATTAAGAGCACTCACTATGACGCAACTTTACAAAACCAATAAATAAACAAAGACAGAGGAGTCACTCTGGCACTTATTTCAAAACTGAACTGAAACTGCTTTTAGCGTCAGCACAGCCATGCAAACAAAAGCTGCCTCCAAGAGCTGTCAAAAGATATTTTCTTCTCGAAATGAAAGCCTATAGGATAGAGGATATTTCAACACCAGTAGGGCTTATTAACAGAGAGGACAGAGAAATCATCAAGGGGTTGATTGAAACAGATCATACACACGTCTGCTGTGAAACAAGAAACAGACTGAGCAGATTGTTCTTTGTGGTCTGGTGAATGTTACACAGAGAAAATCAGCAGGTGTCTTACAGGTAAACTTTTCTACAGATGATTTCTTTTTCTTTTAAACTGATTAGACAAAATACTGGGACCACTGGGAAACTGCACAGTTCATCTTCGCTGTGAACAGACACTTAAAAGGAGCTTCAATGAAAAATGGTTTCATTAGGACTTCGCTTTCGTTGGCTAAAAAGAGCAGCAACCTGCTGAGCGCTGCATGCTGGGGGTCTAACACATATTGGCCTGAAGCTAATGCGCGTTTGAGACTCTTAAACAGCAGGATACTGTCTACCCATTGAGTCAGAGGCTGCATTCAACACTGCATCCTGACACAACTTCCTCAAAGGGGGAAAACGTAAGAAAACACTTCCAAGAAACGCTGAGCGAGTATGTAAAATCCCAGAAACTACTGAGTCCCAGCTATCAGACCTCCACAGTCATCCGGCACAACAACAGGCAGACTATCTCTGAGGACTTTTCATCCCCCTTCAACTTTCCTGTCTGCTCCTAACAGCAAGAAGTCGCTCCTCTGTTCCTCTACCCAAACAGAGATGATACAAAAACGAAATTTCTTAAAAAAAAAAAAAAAAAAAAAAAAAAACATTTTAAAGGCAGCCAAACAGACTGCTGTCACTTTAAAACCCAGCTCTGCAAGCAGGGGTGTGTGTATTTTTTTCACATATGATTCAGTAAAAGGGAAATGTTCTCAGCAATAAATGATAAAAATTTATACATTTATTAAAGCATCAATTTTTTTGTTCTGTTCAGAGGCTTAAATTTCCAAAAGAGGATTCTGAAATTTATTTCTGTATCTCCAAGCAGTTTGAAATGGTTTTAGATGCAGACAGCATAAAAGAAAAGGGAAGAAGAAGACAGACCTAATACCTCAGGGGAAACTGAACTTTCCATAAAATTGCAAAAAAAAAATAGTCTGTGAGATCTTTGGACAGAGCTCGAATTTTGCATAAATGGTCATAAAATTGTTCTGATCTCAGACAAACTTATACAATAAAAATAAAAATGATATATTTTCATATTTGATCAAAATCACCATGTAAACATGTGAACCCTTGTATCCAATGACTGCTTGACCCTCTTATGGCAGCATAACCTCAACCAAATGTTTTCAGTAGTCCCAGATCAGACCTACACAAATGTCAGGAGAAACTGCCTGGACTACCTCGCCCCCTTTTGGCCCAGAGTCTCACGCACACCGTTGTGAAGACGTGTGTTAATTTTGGAATTAAATGAAGATTGGTTCAAGATGAATTTTCTTTGTTTATGTCAACTTTTTACCACATACAACACAATGGAATAAGGTATTGGTCAGCACAGTTACGTAGGGCTGTTGTTTGAAACGTGACAACAAACAACCTCAACTCAAACTTTATTTCTAGAGCACATTTAAACCAACTGAAGTTGACCAAAGTGCTGTACAGATTAAAATCAGCACAGATAACAGGACATGGAAACATAAAATCAGAGCAAATAAAAATGAAATAAAATAGAGTAAAATAAATAAATAAAAAATTGTGCTATATGTCCAGTCAACTTTGATTAAAATTCAGGAAGAAGAGGTGAGTCTCAAGAGAAAATTGAAAAACCCGATTTGATATGCAAAGGCAAGTTGTTCCATAGCCGACACAAAAGCTCTGTCACCTTTAGTTCAGTCCAAGTTCAGTCAGGTACTTAGTGGCTAGGCCATTCAGGGCTTTAAAAACAAACAATAATACTTAAAAATCTATTCTAAAACCATACGTCAGTAGCCAGCTGTATGTAGTGCTACTAACAGTCTGCTCTCCTAAGTACCTGTAGGCTAGCATAACAACCAGTGGCGCTTTCTCCCGGGGGCCAAGGGGAACTTAGACGTGCTGTAAATCAATCCAGTCGGGAAGCTAGGAAGTACCATTTTTTAAATGACCTGTAACCTGTAATGTTAGCTCTGATAATCTCATTTTAAAGTGTGGATTAAAATCAGGCATATGTCTAGAAGGGAGACTTTTGCAAGATCACTTAGAAACTCCTCACAGCCCCTTTAAGCAATACTCTTTGGATGTAGGGTGTGAATTGCTCTCTTGAGGTCGTGCCACAGCATCTCAATCGGGTGAAGGACTAAATTTAGACTCTGACAGTCGAGACAAATGTAGTTCTGAGGGAAAGTTCCTGCAGTCAAAACAGATTCATATCAGGGCTGGGAGACTTTTGCAAACACTAAACTTGTACGGATGAGCTAAAAAAGACATCACCTAATTCATAAAGCACTTGTGCAGCAGGTCAGGTGGGTGTAAAAGAGGAGATGTGTCCCATCTGTTATAAACTGAGTCCACATTAAAGCTCTAAGGTGTCCCCTCTCTAGATTTGGCTCATTAAATGTTGGCAGAATTGAGCTTCACGAGGATGAGGGGGCACAGCGCAGCTGGTGGACATGCTGATAGCTAAACGCAGCGGTCTAAAGAGAAACAGGGGCGGTGAGGGTTTGTGCCAAATGGCTGAACTTGTGCGCCACATACAGGGAGGCAGTGGCCCTTGAAGCAGGAGGTATGATTCATACCTGCCCTCAATCATTCCCCACAGTCTCACAGTTTCCTGCTCCATGTACTGTCCTGGCCTCTCTGAATGAAATGTAAATTTTAAAAAGAAGCACTGCAGGAGCAAATTGTCAGAGCTGCAAAACTTTCAGGGTGTTTTTGCTGGCAAATATCAGGGCAACATGCTTCATGACTCACAGGGTTAAATTATATGCAGGGCTTGGTGCTATATAATCATTTAAAACACAGACACAGCTTGTCATCATCACTTTTGAATAATCTTTTTTGCTCTTTTTTAAGCATCTACTGAAAAAGTTTTGTGTCAGGGGTCACATCACCTCCCACTCTAACTCTAACAGCAATTTATCCTCTGAGTGAAAAACCAGCCAGCTGTGTGACACCAGCTCTTTCATCATTAGCTGTCCTGGTTTTCTCCCAGTGTTCCCAATCACTTCAGCTTTTACTCTCATATATTCTTCATCCATTACCTTGTCACCGACAGTGCTGCTATCGCCAACACATCCAAGGTGTAATCATTCTCTGAGCGCTGAGTTTCTTCAGTTACAGAAATTGTTGAAATGTTTTTCTTGTACAAGGCTTACTCAACTTTGTGGATGTCAGAGCTTTCTGATATGAATCACTCTGAGGATGTTTTACTGCAATCTACAAGATCTGCAGGGAGCATCTGTTCTTTTGCACAACACGAATAAACACGAGTACAGCTTTGACACTTATTTATCTGCTTATGTTCTGTGTTTTTTTGTCTAACTGCTGTCTTCTAAAATACTCCTCTGATAATGAGATTTTTTTTCTTAATTTGAAATGAAATACTAAAATTATTATTTTGAACAAAAAACAGGGTATTCCTATGTTCTTGCCATGATCTACCTTGAGGTAGTCTGACATGAAGATGTGTCTGGAAGAGATTGGCATATATCTCTTAGCACGTGTTGCTGAACAAATGGTTCATGTTGCTAAGCAATTGCCACATGGCACTGAGGGATTGGCATGTGTTGCAAAAGGAATTGCGTGTGTCACTAGACAATTGGCAGATATCCCTTAGCAACAGGCATGTAGCACTGAGCCATTGGCCAAATCACTGAGGAACTGGCAGATGTTGCTCAAGGATTGGCACATGGTACCAAGCATTTGGCACGTGTTGCTGAACAATTGGTACATGTCGCAGAACAATTGCCACATTGCACTGCCGGTTGTAAGAGGAATTGGTATGTGTCACTGAGAGACTGGCAGATGTCACCCAGGAATTGGCACATGTTGCTGAATAATAATAACAATAATGAACTTTATTTGTATAGCACTTTTAGAAAAATTGGTTTACAAAGTACTTTTGACAGCAGGAACACAAGACAACAAAGCACAAGAGTTTAACATCAAGGAAAGAAGAACGACCAAAGAAGGTTAAATAAAATCAAAGAACATTTAAGACAAACACAAATTGCAAAATGAAATATAAAGAGATCATAACTCAAAAAGAACTCAAACCCCAAAAGTGGGCACAACAGACCAGGCCCAGTCACTAACCATAGACACAGAGGAGGCCCCGACCTCACAGGGCTGGAGACACAACACACCAGGGTACAGCAAAACACAAGTGCTACCGTACCCTGATGGTGTTAAATAACAAGGACGGGTCCATGTCTAGTGATGGAGGGCCACCTCCATTAATCCTAGGAACCCAGACAATACAGGAACACTGCTACATAAAATGAGACTGTGAGGACCAAAGTAAGCTAAAAATACAAAAATAAATAAATAAATAAAGTTAATAAATAAAACAAATTAATAAATGAATAAAAGTAGGAGACAGCAATAAAACAAAAACAAATAATAACAGAGACAGAACAGTGACACAATTAGCTTAAAAGTCTTCAATTAAAGGTTAAAAGAATGACGAAAGATGCAGCAAAGATAAACAATCTGAATAAAACTTATAAAAGACATCAGTCTGTTAAGATAACAAGAAGTCAGAAAAAGATGAAGAAACTAAAATTATTGCAGAAATTCCCACAAGTAAGAGTATAAAAAGGCCAAAACACAAATAAAAGAAAAGGAGACAAAAACACAGAGAAGGAAACAGAATAAAAGAAAGACTAAAAAGACTTAAAAGACAACATCACATAAATGCAGTTCCATAAAAGTGAGTTTTTAAAAGTGACTTAAAAAAAGCTACAGACTCTGCATGCCTCATCTCCTCTGGCAGGTCGTTCCAGAGTCGAGGAGCTCTAGTGGAGAAAGCTTGATCACCTTTAGTTTTAATTCACACATGGTGTTGAGCTACTGGAACATGGCACTGAGGGATTGGCACATGTTGTTGCATGATTGGCACATGCCACTAGGTAATTGGCACTGAGCTATAGGCACGCGTCACTCAGGGATTGGCATGTGTTGCTGAGCAATTGCCACATGGCCCTGAGGGATTGGCATGTGTTTCAAAAGGAATTGGTATGTGTCACTGAGACACTGGCAGACGTCGCTCAGGAATTGGCACATGTTCCTGAATAATTCACAGATTTTGCTGACAAATTGGCATTTGGCACTGAGGGATTGGCATGTGTTGCAAAGGAATTTGCACGTGTTGCTCCATGATTGGACCACTGACAATGGAAAATTGGCACTGAGAAATGAGCATGTGTGGACAAAAGCGTCTGCTAAATGAAACTGTAAACTATTTAAGTGTTGCTGAATGATTGGTACACGTTGTGGGGCAATCGGCACATTGTACTGGGGGATTGGCAAGAGTTGCTGAATGATTGGCACTGGGCAATTAGCATTTGTTGTTGCACTGTACGATCAATGGCATTTTGTAAACCACTTTTGGATCTTGGTGTTACTCTCAAAACTTTGTCTCTGTGTCTTTAGAAACAAAAAGACTGACCCGCATTTATCATAAAGCAGTCTGCAGTCATAACACGTGATCAAAACCTTTAAAATCAGATGAGCTCATTTAGGAAAGAACTGATTGTGAACCATTTTAACTGTGCTGTGTTAGGTTTAATTGTAGCAACATCATTGAAAAGCCCATCATCTTCATATAATGACTTTGCTCGCAATGTTTAAATTGAGTGTTTAAACTGGGTGTTTTTTCCCTAGCTGTTAACATGAGGCTGCTGAGGTAGAAAATATTTCAATGTCTTGTTAGATGTTGTGCTCAAAAGCTCTGGTAAAGTCACAGAAATACTAGCAAAGTCATCTGAATATGAATGTCCGGGTGTGTGTTTGATCAGCCAGCTAAAAAAAAACAAATATTTTACTGACCTTGAGTTTGTATTAAGCTCTCAAAATGTTCAGATCTTCTGTAGCATCAGCCATATTGCATCATCTTCTGTTTACAGAAGCCTAGAAAGGACAAAACACTCTCAATCAAAGAAGGGCCTTTTAGAGTTATGGTTGCAATCTGCTACCTGACCACTAGAGGCTGCTAAATCTCAGCGTGTATTGGTCTCACACATGGAGAGCCTTTCTGGAGGCCTTTCTCTTTCTCAGGGTTTATTCTCTGCATGTCCTTCTGGAGGGCAAACAAATTTATGTTAAATGAGCGCTGAAACTTAAAAGAATAAGCTCACTTTTTAAGTCCTTCCACTGTAAGAGATGCCAGAGAAAATCTGGATTCCTCTCATTCCTGTGTGCCTTTGATAAGCTGCAGCAGACACAGTAACTCAAAGAAGGGAGGAAGATGAAAAATTGTTGGAAAAAACGAAACAAAATACACTTGAGATGAATGTCCTCGGGCAGCGAGAGGGAACTGCATGTGAGGAACAGAGATTACACATGTTGACTGTGAATGTCTGATGGATGCAAAGAGTTTTGTCCTCAAAGCCACCCTGTCTCCTAGTTTACAACGGCCAGTGGATGCAGAAATCTTTTAAAATACAATACTCCATACTGCATACTGCACATACATTAGATATATATTTGATGTTTTCATCACATTCTGAAAAATGTTGAATAAAAACACATTTGATAGTTTGCGAATTATTTACAATTTAACTTAATGTAAAGTGCTGAAAAGACAACTTTCTATCAAACGTTGAAGTGAAAACTTTTCATGTGAAAAATATATTCTCACCTTCAATTTTCTTTTGCGAGCAATACTTTTACAACACAACCCTGACAAAGCTATTGAATGCTCGAAAGAAAAAAAGTACTCAGAGGAATGTCTGCCAATAAATCAGGTTGTTTTTGCAAAAGGTTGGTCACAAAGATGTGTAAACAAGAGAGGCTTTTCAAAGAGGTTGAGTCTCTTAGGAGTTAAGATGGAAAAATTGGGTTCAGCACTCAGTGAGAGGCTGCAGAAGAAAACATAAGTAAGGGATTTGGGGAGTTTGTTTTCTTAGATTCTTGTAGGATTCAGAGAATAAGGAGGTATCTGTAAAATAAATTTAAAAAAGGGGGAAAAGAAAAAATCTCTGTAGTGGAAATCATGTGCCCAAGTTTGCTGCTAGTATTTGTTATAAACAGTTTGTTGCTGAATCCGCAAATACAAGTTAAATGATGCAAAGAGGAAACCTCACATTGATGTTTACAAACAAGACTTCTGTTGGACTGAGTGAGTTTAAGAAGGGACAACAAATAAAAATTTGACATTGTCATTTTTTTTTTTAACGCCATTAGTATTCATAAGCATTGCTGGCAGTAAGTCGGACTCGTTTCCACCAGGGCTGCCCTTTGTCACCGATTCTGTTCATAACTTTTATGGACAGGATTTCTAGGCGCAGCCAGGGTGTCGAGAGGGTCCGGTTTGGTGACCTCAGGATTGGATCACTGCTTTTCGCAGATGATGTGGTCCTGTTGGCTTCATCAAGCCGAGACCTTCATCTCTCTGGATCGGTTCGCAGCCGAGCGTGAAGCGGCTGGGATGAGAATCAGCACCTCCAAATCCGAGTCCATGGTCCTCAGCCGGAAAAGGGTGGAGTGCCCTCTCTGGGGCAGGGATGAGATCCTGCCCCAAGTGGAGGAGTTTAAGTATCTCGGAATCTTGTTCATGAGTGAGGGAAGGATGGAGCGAGAGATCGACAGGTGGATCGGTGCAGCGTCTGCAGCAGTGGCGGCTGCTGGTCAGTCAAGGAGGGGAAGCTAATTTTTGTCCGGCCTACATCATAAATTTGTTTATTTATTTAAACGTAAAATCTACCCTCCGTTTCTTGTTCAAGATGTTCAAGATGTTGTTCAAGAAAATGATCTGTGACCCTGTCGTAACAACCAGGTGTTTTTTCCAGGGATTTTGCCTGTGTTTTCTCAACGCTCGTCGTTTTTAAGAAAAGGTAAACTCACTTGGGATCGATAAAGCCGATGCTCCGGTGGAGGGTTATACTTCAACATCGCTGACTGGCTCATTTCACTGTCAATCAAAAAGGGATTCAGCCTCAGACAGATCATCCAATAATCATGCAGAAGCCCAGCGTCCAGGCCAGCCCACTGCCTCATAGACCCCCAGAGACGCTGAGCGTCCTAGGGCGGGACAAAGCCCAGCATTTATCCAATGACCGTCCAGTTTCCACTGTGGAACAACTCTACGCCTGAAGTCGTCAGACGCCCAGCGTCTGACTGTGTTAAAGCGCTGAGATGCTGCGGGGATGAATGAGAAGGAGGTGGAGCCAGTTACCTGTGATAGGTAGCTGATTCTGAACAAAAGATGAAGGAATTGTAGCGCATATTTTGTCAATGAAATGTACACACAGCAGAACGTATCACCACTTTTTTTGGGGGACATTTTAGGGGAAGCTGAGCTTCCCTTGCAGTCTTGGAGCAATCGCCACTGGTCTGCAATAATGGCGAAGAGGGAGTAGAGCTGGAAGGCAAAGCTCTCTGTTTACCGGTCGATCTTCGTTCCCACCCTCACCTATGGTCATGAGCTTTGGGTAGTGACCGAAAGAACAAGATTGAGGGTATAAGTAGCTGAAATGAGCTTCCTCCATAGGGTGGCCGGGCTCTCCCTTAGAGATAGAATGAGAAGCTCGGCTATCCTGGAGGAGACCCCGGGGCAGACCCAGGACACGCTGGGGAGACTACGTCTCTCGGCTGGCATGGGAATGTCTCAGGATCCCCCGGGAAGAGCTGGACGAAGTAGCTAGGGAGAGGGAAGTCTGGGCTTCCCTGCTTAGGCTGCTGCCCCCGGGACCTGACCCCTGATAAGCAGCAGAAGATGATGATGATGATGATGATGATGTATTCATAAGGCTATGCAGTGTTTGCATCAGTATATTAGATCTAGTTTTGCTTGAATTAATAATAAACTTTATTTATATAGCACTTTTAAAAACATTTGTTTAAAAAGTGCTTTGACACTGACAGAATTAAAACAATTTTATGCAAATTATTTACATTTCAAATGAACAGCTGGTTTAAACAGTGGTTTATGACCCACTGTCCGAGCTTTATATCAACATATAAACTCTCAGACCTCTGGGTTTGCACCAGAGGAGACTTCCTGAAAACACTCGGTGGGGGAAGAATGACAGTGACGGGGAGTTTTTTCAGTGCTCATACAGGCAGCTGACAGATTTAAAATTTTCTATCTCACTGACTCAGAAACCTGCAGACCCCAGGGTGCTACTTACCGCCAGCTCACGGGTGATTGCCTCCATTCTCCACATCATTGTGACTTTTCCAATCATCTTTTCCTAATGACTTCTATCAGATCATGTTTTCTGTTTCCATTTGGCGAACTCAGAGGACCAAAGCTAAAATCAGCCAATTCCAGCCATATCCAGTCCAATAATGAAACTTTTTATTGAGTTCCTGTCTGCCAAAGGTTCTGATCTAAAGTCAGACACTACCTGAGGGGATGTGAGGGCCTTTCATTCTTCACTTTGAAGGAGACAGAAAGAGCTGGAAGTGACTCATTCTTGTCATATTTGGTCCTTTTTGTTGCATACACCCTGCTGTGGATGTGTTTACTAGATTTAGCTTTATCAAACATGTAAACAGCTAACTTTAGCCTCAAGGAAAGAGCCATAGGCAGTCTTATAAATGAACATAATCTCTGTGTGGATGTGGTTTCTGCTGCTTGTGGAGCCAGCCTCTAGTGAACTGCAGGTTTTAGCATTTCTGCTTTGCCTGATAAATTGATGCTCATGAGCATCTATCAGGGCAGTGTGTACTGATGATTATTGTTGACATGCTTCAGTGAATGAGGAGGATTTGTTGCGCATTAATGGGACAGCGAAATTAAATCATCAATTTGCTAAATTGTTTCTGCATCAGTCAGTCACCAAACAGAGAATTCAAAGAGAAGAAGAAAAATAGACTGTAACAAAAAAATAAAAATAAACAAAGTCATCTTACTTGGCTCAATGTGGCGTTCCCAAAAAACTGCTCCCCCTGGTGGCTGGCTGCAGTAGCAGTAACCCCATCCCTCTATTCATTTTAAATGGGCTGCGGTCAAACTTTAAACACTAATTACAGTACATAGAAATGTTCCCCACATCCATTTGCTGTGGTTATATGAATATATTATTGGGCTGGGTTGTATTCAAGTCCTTTTTTTCTGAAAAGCCTCTCTTTCATCAGTAATGAGGTGTTAAAAACAGGTTTTACGTCATCTTTAGCAATAATTGACAGCTGCCTTTGATGTGTATTCTTTAGGGGAATAGTAATAAAAGTCAAAGAGGGAGAGCTAAGAATAGATTGGACTTTCAAAAGAAAGGAAAAAAAAAATTTTTTTTTTCTAAGGAGTGCAGTTATAATGCACGCTATAAAAAAGAAGGGGAGTAATTAACAGAAAAACTTTCAGAGCAAATATATGATTTTCCTGTAGCAGTTATAGAGCCCACCTGCTAGATTAACACAATAACAGCGGGATTTTAATAAGTCGTTTCTGCACAGATGGTCCTGAGATTGCGAGGCTGTGCTTACCAATTTCAACAGAAGAAACTCTTCAAAGAATAATTAACAGCTGCTATCAAATTGAATGTTATCATCATGCTGAAAAGAAATTAAGAAATCAGGAAACCGTGGGGAGTCTTTTGCGTGATTGAAGACAGTACTTTTAACTCTTCACCAAACCAGGACAAAATGTGCAAGAGGAGCAGACAGTTTTTACACAAGGATCGAATCAATCAAAAACTCGACAGGGTTCCTGATTGAAACTGGTTCTCAATGATCCGCAGCTGAGTAATCTTTTCTTTTGACAAGTCAGAAGTCTAAAGCTGGGACCTGATGAGGTCATTTAGTGCCAGAGTGGAGGCAGATGAACATGTGGAGAAATTCAGTTCATGACTCGACTCCTCAAGGGGACAAAGCAGTGCTGTGTGGTTTCATGTTAAGTAGTTTGGTCTCACTCAGCATCTTAAGGATCACAAAAGGTAGTGTGGAAAAATGATGTGGACTTCAGGACTTAGACTATCTTCAAAAAGTAAAAGTTTCAGTTCTTAAAAAGTAAAGAGTTTGCATAATGCCCACTAACGGATGGATGGATGGATTGATAGGTCCAGACTTTCACTACTACTTCTAGTGCACAACCAAAAAACTCCACATTTTCTCACACACATCTGACAAAGATTTTTAGACCTGTTAAAAAATTGCTCAAGTTCATATTTTTAGCATTTTCTGTTTGTGTTGCCATTTGTTTGCAGACGGTTGAAGATAGTGGGACACTGGGTTAAAAGAGCTTAAAGTTAAGGCTGTGTTTTGCCTTTCATGCAAACCTGATGCGCAAAAATCAGGTGCATGAGATCCACATGAGTCTTTTACACTTTTTAACACCCCGTGCGTTGCCCGTTGGTGTCCATTCCCAAACTGTCCATTCTACCAGAGTACTAAACAAGACTCGAAGAAGTTTGACTCTGTTTACAACATCACATATCTGTCCCTGAGATTTTTCCACCAATTTCTCTTCTCTGCTAACCTGACATGCCAGACGAACAGTTACATATATCTGCCACGGAAATATTTCACTTGTCCATCTGGGTCGCAGCTCTTCGGGTTTGTTTTCAGAGGCGGGACCTTCAAAAAAATCAGCAGCTGGTGATTGGACGACCGTTCTGATTGACACACTCACCACAGACCAATCCACATCAGCTGTGATAATGGCGCTAGTCGACTGCTGCTGATTTTGTAAAGTTAACTTAAGAATCAAAGGAACGCTGACAAGTACAAAAGTCTGCTGACATCACGTCTGCTCGTCACTTGCGCTGCTCCCGCCTCTCTTCCCTGATTGGGCCGGTCAGAATTAAGCTGTGTGAAATCTAAGGTCAATGGAGCCTGGCAAGATGGATCTGCAGGACTTCAGAAACTGAATCAGGCAGGTCCATCTGCTCTGCAAGGTTACTTCTCTGCCAAGAGAGGCTGCAATTTCACACCGTGAATTATTTCCCACTCAGTTGTCACGGTAATTTCTGTGTAGAGAATCATACAGATGCCTGTATTTCTGCTCTTCGACCACTAGGACATCCTGTTCTTCCGCTATCTAGTCTGCCTGTCTCTGTCTGGCAAGTTAGAGATTTCCAAGTGTGCACGGCGCAGAAATTTTCTGCATGAAAGGGACCATGTGAGGGGTGTTAGGTGCGAAATGATGTCATTCGCCCACGTCAAGCATGAATCAGCGTTTAGAGACAGAAATATCCAGAATGTTACAACTGTCCCCAGTCTCCCCTACTGAGATAAACAGAGATGAATATAAGAAAAAGAAATAAATTTAAAAAATTGAAGGTATTAAAATAACATAGGCTCATTCTCTTTTCACGTTTTTCACTATTCACTTGCTGCAGGCTTTGCAGAGGCATTGAGAAATCCAATTATCCTAATGAATGCAGTCAATAAACATAAACTATTAACACACATAATTACAATGTACTCAATTAACCACAGGTTACCACTAAAGAGGACTCTGCAGCAGTGGACTCAGGCTCTTTCAGGAGCCAGCGGGACATAAATAAATACAAAATTGGCTCCAGCTTCATGCAAATGCTGAGGAGTTTCTGTTGAAACATTTCCAAACAACTGTCCAGCAGTGAGAACAGGCTGCACTGCGCTGCTTCAGTGCATTCCCATGTAGGGTGGTCGAAGTCACATCCGGTTTCATGCTCATCAGGCCACAGCAGAGGGCACGATGTGGCGTAAGTGCACTTAATTACGCAAACGAATTGTGAGTTCAATTAGCTACAATATTTAATATTTCAAATTATCATTGTCATCATTTTTTTTTCGGCTGTTGAATTTCTTCCTCTCCATCTTTCTGTTTTTCTCTCTGCGTCCCTCTCTCTCTCTCTCTCCTCATCATCGTCACATCTCAGCAGCTCAGTCACAATCAGGAGGCGGACGTGGCTACAGCGCAGAGATCATCCTCCCCAGTGGACCCCCTCACGCGCTCCTCAGTTCCTGTGTTCCTTCGCGGCGCGTGAAGCAACTTCCCTGGAATCGATTTATCCTCGCGCCTTTTTTCCCTTCACATTTGATCATGAGGACACATAAAGAGACGGACTAGCAAAGAGACTGAACACCAGCAAAGTACCGGTGAGCTGAATTTCATTTTCATAGCGAAAGTTTAACCAAAAATCAGAGTGTTTGAAAATTAATTTAAGATTGAACCAATCCTGAAACTCTTGATAATCTGCTTAAGAGAAAAAGACAAGTTAATTAAAAGTATAATTCATAATCATTATCACATTAGAGGCAGGTTTTAATAAATTAGAGAGATTATGTTGAGCTCAGCTTCACCTCATTTGTCACCTAACCTTGCTTTTTCATTCATATCAAATATGGCACCGTAATTAACCTTTTAGCGGCTCATTAGCATCTATCAGGGCAGTGTGTGTGCTGACGATTATTCCCGACAGGCATCAGTGAATGAGGATGATTTGAAGCGTATGAATGGGAGAGTAAAAGCAATAATACATCATCCCACAGGGGGAATTTGCTGTTTCAGTGCATGACAGATGTGTTTCCCCCCCCTTGCTAAATTGTTTCTTCATCATCCATGACCAAACAGAAAATTCCTTTTGCCACTAAGGGTGTGCAGTTCTCTCAAGCAGAACCACATCATTTAAACACAATCAGATGTCAATTCTTCACAGCAGGGAGCAGCCATTTGGGTTATGGAGTTTTTTGATTAGCTATGAAGAAGTGCAATCATATTGCACTTTATAAAAGTAGGAGAATAATTTACCAAGAAATTCAAGAGCAGATTAAAGTTTGCTCTAGCAGTTATAAAACTAGATTGACACGATAACAGCAGGATTTTAATAAGTGAGGCTGTTCTTACCCATTTTAACAGGAGAAACACTCAAGAAAATAATTAACAGCAGCTATCAAATTAAATGTTATCAACATGCTGAAAGGAAATTAAGAAATCAGGAGACAGTGGTGTGTTTTTTGCGTGATTGAAGAGAGGACCAGAACAAAATGTGCAAGAGGAGCCGAGAGAGTGTTTCTACTCCAGAGATCAAATCAATCAAGAACACGACAGGGTTCCTGATTGAAACTGGTTCTCAATGATCCGCAGCTGAGTAATCTTTTCTTTTGACAAGTTAGAAGTCTAAAGATGGGACACGGTGAGGTCATTTAGTGCCAGGGTGGAGGCAGACAAACGTGTGGAGAAATTCAGTCTAAGACTCGACTTCTCAAGGGCTGCATTGTTTCATGTTTACACTGCAAAAACTGAAATCTTATCAAGTGTTTTTGTCTCATTTTCAGTAGAAAATTACTTTTTAGACTCAATATGAGCCAAATTCACCTGACCAATCCAGAAAAATGTCTTGTTTAAAGTTATTTAAGGACAAAAATGAGGTCTGAATTGCTCGTAACCAGTACAAAAATTTGCCAATGGAACAAAAGAAAAGTTACTTGTATTAAGACATTGTTCTAGTCTCAAGGAAATTTTCAAGTAATTTTTATACTGGTTACAAGCGATTCAAACCTCATTTTGTACTGTGATAACTTAAAACAAGACATTTTTCTGGATTGATAAGTTGAAAGTGGCTCATATCGAGTCTAATAAGACAATTTTTACTTAAAAAAAGACAAAAACACTTGATAAGATTTCACTTTTTTTGCAGTGTAGTAGCTTGGTCCAACTCTAGTATAAAAAAATGACGGCGACTACAAAACTTGGATTTTCTCTAAAAAGCAGAAGTTTCAGTTTTTAAAAAAGTACAGAGTTTGCATGTTGCCCTCTAATGGATGGTTAGTTCACAGTAAAACAAAAACTGGATCCCTCTGTACTCAACTCGCTTTCTTGCATTCCCAAGTACCTTTAACAGATGCATGAGATGTCTGCAGGAGAGGTCCGGGCTCTCTAATGTAAGCCCACGAGGAGGAGGAGAAGGAGATGAAGCTGGTGGATAATGAAATGCACTAAATGAGGGTGGTCTGCTGTAATGGGAGAAACAAATGGCTCAAAACCCATCACCAGGAGACCAGCAAGGGTCAGAGTGTGTTATTTATCCCCTCATTCATTGAAATGAAAAGTAATAAGCTGCAGTTTTCTTGCTGATGGTGTGTGCATCACGCAGCCAGTAATCATCAGCATTTTGTGCTGCTAGGTTCATGCTCTTTGTCCCCTTAGATCCAGATCAATGTAACCATTCTCTTCTTTTCACTCAGGTTTTTATTCTCTATACCAAACACACGTGCTTGCAAGTTTGTGTTAAGAAGTAAGCACCGTGCAATGTTGCGAAGTCATAACGAGTCACAGCATGCCATAGATTATGTTTCCTTGAAGCTCTTCTGAACTGCAAAGACAGAATGTAGAGGAAAAGAAAAAGGGCTGGCAGCATGTTTTCTGACTAAACCTGATCAAACATGACCACTTTGAGCATCTTCATGAAACAGATCAGGGATGAAACAAAGGGTAAATGTTCAACATTCTGAGATGAGAAGGGCCAAGTAAACAAACTTCAGGTGACCTTTGCGTGAGTCTGTCAGGTGTGCAACCAAAGCTGACCTGTTCATCTAAAAAACTGTGTAAGAATGTGGCTCTTAATATCTCTAAGACAAATTTTTTCGTTACTCATTTCACCACCTGGTAAAGGCATGCCACTTGTACCACTTACTCTTCACAGCACAATAATAACCTCTTATCATCAGGATCAAAAGGCATGAAAATGAAAGAGTAACAAGAGCTCAAAGTAAAGAGATTTTTAAACACCAAGAAGGTTAAATATCATAAAATTTCCCATGGCCACACTGTCAAAAGATTCTTTTGAGGAAACCACATTTTTTAGTCCGAACTCACGCTGAAAAGTACAATCCTTTGTGTCAGCAACTTTAGAGCCAGTACCAATTCTACCCCTTAGCCTTTTGTAAAGTGGTGTCTCAATTAGGAGTGCACCGATCACAATTTTCTGGCCGATCACCGATCTTTAAAAAGCCTTACCTGCCGATACCAATTTGGGCCGACAGCGATTTTTATGTTTTACCTTTCAATGTTCCAATCTTTTTTTATTGAAAATCATTGAACAATAACTTTGAAACAATAAAATCTTTATGTTTTAACCTAAACAACCAATAAAGTGTCCTGAATCTCAGAGCATAAAGCAACAATGGCTGGCTGTCAGACCTTCCCAGAGGTATACAAGATCAGATTTATATGCAAGGAAGGGCTGATCACCGATCCCCTAAAATTAAGGAAATTGGCACTGATCGATCGGCTGGCTGATTTATCAGTGCACGTCTAGTCCCAACTGTCTGTAAGGTGAAGGGGAAAGGCTAAAGGGTAGAGCTTCACAACCCTTGAAACAAAGAAAAACTGAGACCTAACTTAAAACCAAGGGGTATGACAAATCCCATTAGATCAATCTTTTTTTAAAATCAAATATCCTGACAAGCTCCACAGAGAGAATCAAGAGAGGAGGACCCAATAGCAGATCAAAACAAAAAGGTTTATTAAACTAAACTCAAAATAAACAAAACCACCCAAAAACTCTTTAAAAAAATCATAAACACTAAAAAACTCACTAAGAACCATGATATGTAGACAGAGTGACAGCAGATAACAAACTGACAACGAAACTCAGGTAACACAGAGGCTGTTTTCCAAACCGCCTACTACATCTCAGCATTTTAGTTGTTTTGTTAATCATATCACAGCGGAATCATCATCCTTGATTTCTAATCTTACAACAAAAGTTATATTGTTTATTAAAAAATAATCTTATTTTTACAGCTGATGGAAAAAACACTTCTGTATAATCCACGTATGGTTTGATAAGTGAATTATTGGTTTATATGAGCCTTAATGAATTTTTAGAAGTAAACACCTCTTTTAAAATGGAAAGTGACAAGATTTACTGGCGTTTTTTCGCATCATTTAACTTCTATCTCACAGACCATCTAATGTTAGTGTTGTTGTATTGTAGTTATAATGCTGACTCATTCCAGTAGATGGCGGTAATTCTTCAAAACCTGCCACCCGCATTGACTAACAGCATTACTGCTGTGTATTGTGGGAAACAGTATGCCAGGTAGACTGGTCTGTTGCATACTGAGAAATTTTCCTGGATCAGTAGGACATCTGGGACTTTTAGTATACAGCAGATTTTGCAAGTTTTCACATACTGACTACTACAGACTGACATTGAGCCAAAATAGTAGGCACCACTCGTGTAGGCGGTTTGGGAAACAGCCAGAGACTATATAGAGAGGTGAGTGTTCAAACACAGGTGAGAAACAAGACACAAGTGAAACACATGAGGGGCAATCAAACAGGAGGGAAACACAAAGAGAACTAAACCAACACAGCTAAAGTAAAGACAGAGACTACATAAATCCAAAACAGAAACGCTAAATAAAATCGTAACACGAAGACCTTTACATGACAAGAACCAAACCAGAACCACATCGAACAAGTACTAAAGACAAAACACAAGACAAGAACTTAAGACAAGAAAATCCAAAACCCTGAAAAACACAAACACAACTGAAAAACCAACCATATCCAATCTGTAGCAACTTCAAGTTATTATTAGCCATGTCACAAATTGTTGGTTATATTTTGAAATTGCTCATTATAACGATCTTGCCAAACCTTGCTTTAGCGGCAGCTACAGCTAATAATAGAAATAGACCGATATGGATTTTTCAGGGGTGATACCAATACTGATTATTTGTAGCCAAGGAGGCTGATATCTGATATTTAAAGCCGATAATGATTTGCAGTCAAAATGAAAATCTTGGTGTCAAAATTTTGAACAACACAAACTTCAACATTTAACTTCATTCAAATGCCTTCAGGCATGAGTTTATTAAACAGCTCCCAGGCTCAGCAGCATGAAGCTAAATGAAAACTTCAAGAAATAAAAAGCTTAAGTTTTCTACACTAAATAAAATTTTTCAAAATTTCAATGTAACTGCAATAACTGTAATAACTACACTGCTGATTGGCTGTTTCCCAAGCTATGGCTCTGCTTGTAACCAATCAGATGGTACTGTGGGTGGGACAGTGCTGGGGACTGAGCAGTGACTGCAGACAGCCGAGCGGCTGCATCAGAGCCACAACATTGCAGTTTTAAATTAGTTACTTATTGGACGTAGGATTAAAAGAAAAAGACAGATGCCGATATGCCTCAAAATGCCAAATATCGGCCCCGGTAATGGGCCCGGCTGGTAATCGGCAGGGCTGGTAATCGTTTTATCCCTAGCTAATAATAGCAACACCGATGTCAGATCAGGGTGATAAATTACCAGCAAACAGACTTCACTACAATGAACTGCAATAAGCTCCATTCAGGAGCTGCATTAGCTACATTAAGCTAACATTATGGTATCCAGAAGCTACAAGATATAGCGTCTGAATACTATAACATTTGCTTTTCATAGTTTAGGTCTACAGGTCTAGACCTGTAAATGTTAAGAAAATTTTATCAGCAGAAACCCAACATCAAGACAAGAGAAGGAGTCTTATCTTATCGTAATCCACCATGAGTACAGGACTTTGCAGCATTTAGCAAGCCTGTTTGCTATAAATGTGTCTGACATTGGTTTATCATCACTTTGTGAAAATGTGTTCGCTTTGGAAGTGGATAAACAGTCGCTCTGCCTACGACGTCCCAAGGGGTAGATGGAAGGAGTAGGAGCGACAATTGGGACTGACCCTTAGTAAATCTGGTTTGGTGTTTTTAGTGTTTTATCTTAAAACATGAGAGAAGAAGCATCCATCAAATAAATGTTGGACTGATGGTTGATTTGAACATATGAATATTTTATTCAGTCTTCTTATGATGTAAAAATAACATTATTTTGTACATCTTCTTTAAAAAAAAAGAGACTTTGCAGCATTTCTGACTCATGTCTAACTCCACACCTCCACATGATGAGTGATGACCGGGTTAAACTCACACAGAGAAAATAGAGGTGCCCTCTCGGACTCTGTAATACAGACCATCACTTTTCATTCCTACCCTGACATTTCATTGAGCAAACAGACAGTAATGAGCAGTTTGTCCAGGGCTGACGGTTTCTCCCTCACCATAGACAGCTCCACAGTGTCCTCATCCCCTCAGGAAAACCATCTCGGTGTCATCCTCCACAGCTCAGATAACATAAGCGGGTCTGTTTATTTCCATTTTTCTGACATTAATTGTCTCTTTTCCTTTCTGACCCCTCACACCGCTGCTTTCCTGGGCCACAGCTTCGTCACCTCCTGCATCGACTGTTGTGACTCATTCCTTTTCAGGACCAGATTCTGCAGCCTGCATCGTCACCACATCACCCCCAGTTTCCAGCAGCTTCACTGGCTCATCTGTCTCATCTCCTCTACATTGCCACCCTTTCTTTCTCTCTGAGGTCTTCTCTGTGGCCTCTGCCCGTCTTAGCAAGCCTGGAACTCACTCCAACCAAACACAGAATCATTGATTCACTAACCCTCTTCAAATCAAAACTCAAACCCCATCAGTGCCAAGCTGCAGTCTCTCTTTAATTTCACCGTTTCATTTTAACTCGGCTCATTTTATTCATTGTGTTTTTAATCACTCTGTAAAGTGTCCGTGAATGCTGAGAAAGGCGCTTTCCTGGCAGCAGGGACTGAGACAATCACACTCGGGTTCATGGTGTTCTTGTTTCTTTTATTGACGGCAACAATGCTTAAATTTTAAGAAGTGGTTTAGACATTTTTTTCTCAAATAGAAAAACAAGAAGATGGGCATTGTGCTACTCACAGAAAAGCGTATGTTGCCATTTTTACAAAGAAGGCCTGAGAGCGCTTAAAAAGTTCTTTTCTTTCTTCTTTCTTGTGGTGGTTGTGACAATATTTTTCCCGACTCTCTGACTGCTTTACCCAGTGTGCTTGTCTGTGTGAATGTAATAACATCCCCCATTTTGTAAATAAGATCAACAACATAAGGTAATTTAGTTCCTTCTGTGTTATTATACCCCCCTTTTGGGGTTTTGCTGACTGTCTCTTGATTGTTCAGACCCACCGTAGTCGACATCTGACCCAAAACGTCAAAATGTTGTGACCAGCCGAAGAACTCAACACCAGTCAAAAGGAAGTGGCTAAAGCAATGTTTTACAGTTTTATCATAGGAAGATGGATAAACAAGAGGGCAGTTTTGGCTTGGTGGTTGTGTTCAGAGTCTTTATGAAGACACTGCAGTTTGAGACCAGATGAGAAAAAGTTTTCGCACAAAAAGTGAGCTAGCTCAAAGTTCAGCTCTCACCAATTTGAATGAACTAGTTCATGTTCACTTTTTCACTACGTTCTCTTTTTCAGTAGAGCCATCTATGCATTAATCCATATCTCTCGAGCTAATCCCCCAAATATATGAATCCCTGTATGCTGTTATAACACTGCAGACAGACAAATGGTTACCGTAACAGTATCGTATTGTGTGAAAGGTCTGTAAGAGAAGCTCATAGACTGTATATAGAGTGGACAGCTTGGCTCCGCCATTTACCATTGTACGGTTTTAAAGCCAAAATACCCTCATCCCAGGCATTGGCAGTCATTGTGCAACCATAGCCTGCACAGTGGAGGCTAGTAGAGAATTTTAGTGGAGCCAGGTGACAAAAATATTTTTTTTTTCTTTTAAGAGTCAAACCTCTTTTTGGCTCTCCCTCCAGACATATTTTACAACCCCAGACAAAAATAAACAAGAACGGCAGCTGTCAATCATCGTTAACGTGACGGGAAGCTTTGTCTTTACCTCAAAAAACAATTTTTTTCAGAAAAAAAAAGTGAAAGGAAGCCAAATTATATCTTCAAATCACCACAACAATCAGACGCAAGAAACGTTTCTATGGGGTGTACTAATTTTTTTAAAGTTTAACCACAGCCCATCTGGAATGACTGGGGAAATGTATTTTTTTGACCTATACTGTAGCCAGTCACCACCAGGGGGAGCAGTTTTTGTGGTGACCTCACCTCAAGCTGAGCAAAATGACGTCCATTTTTTGTTACAGTCTATGGATGAGCCTTGCTGTAGTAGAAGATCTGACTTCTGTTGCTGTCAGGAGTGAACTTCACTCACATTCACTCTGTTTCATGAATTAAAAACTGAGCGGTTCAGTTCACCAAAATGAGCTTGTGCTTACTCATTCATGCACAACTAATCTTAGATATTATAATAATCTTAATTATATATTTATTTTATCCTTTTATTAATCAAAATAAATAAATCAGCACTCTACCCATCTGAATATTTAAACCTTAAGTTAAAGAGACAGGTGTCATTAAGGGAATAAAGCTTGCGTGGAGGATCAACTTGCAGAGAGTTTAAAGATGTACCAACAAAAAAAAGGCAAACTTGATAAAAATCTTACCTTAGTGTCCAGAAAATTAAATCCACAAGTGACAGGACTGAGGAGACACAATGATCCAACAAAGAAGGAAGAACAAACAAGCACAGGGTAATCAGACACAGGTGTGGCACAACACACAGGTGAGACTAATCAGTGCAATCAAAGAGGAGGTAAAAACACAAGAGCAAACCAGACACAGAGGATGGAAGAACTACAGAATAAAACAAGCAAAACTTTTTCTAATTCATCCATTTCTGTTTCTTTTCCCATCAGGCCCTCCGTGTTGAACAAACCAAAAAATCCAAACAGGATGTGTTGACATCGCCCTCGGTCTCCTCCACCTTCTCCCAGACATGGAGCTCTCTTTGCAGGGCTCCACTTCGAACTCATCCCATCTGCTCCACAACAACAGCGTGCCAACCAATGCCACCTGGAATTACACCAACGACCCACTCACTGAGGTCAACCTTTACGAGATCCTGGGTCCAAAACGATCCCCCTTCTTCCTCCCTGTGACCATTGTTTACCTCCTCATCTTCCTCACCGGTTTGTCTGGGAATCTGCTAACATGTGCCGTGATAGCAAAGCACAAAAAGATGCGAAACCCCACCAACTTCTACCTGCTGAGCCTGGCGATGTCAGACCTCTTGGTGCTTTTGTTCGGGATGCCGTTGGAGATTTACGACCTGTGGCAGAACTACCCATTCCCGTTCGGCGAGGGCGGCTGCTACTTCAAAACCTTCCTCTTTGAGACGGTGTGCTTCGCCTCCATTCTTAACGTCACTGCTCTGAGCGTGGAGAGGTACATCGCTGTGGTGCATCCTCTCAAAACACGCTACCTGTCCACCAACAGGCACGCCAAGCGGGTCATCACCATCGTCTGGCTTGTGTCGATGATCTGCGCCGTCCCAAACACTTCTTTGCACGGCATTTTCTACCTACCAGAGAAGAAGGAGGAGTCGGCCATTTGCACCGTCCTGAAGCCGCTGTGGATCTATAACATGCTCATGCAGATCACAACTGTTTGCTTCTTTTTTGCGCCCATGATGGTGATCAGCATCCTCTACCTGGTGATGGGACTACACCTGTGCAGAGAGAGGCGGCTACCGAGCAGGAACTTTGGAAATAGCTGCAGCGGCTGTCCCCGAAAGAAGGGCAGCGTGATGGGACGAAGACGTCAAGTCAACAAAATGCTGTGTGAGTTTTTCTCGTATTCTTTTTGTCTTGTGTTGATTTGAAAGTCTGCCAAGATCTGGAGACAGATCCTCTCTAATCTCTGTTATTGATGCTCAGACATGTTTGCAGAGACAAAGCAGGAGGAAAACATGAAGCAAATAATGACGGAGGGTTGGCGGGTCTTTGTATCATTAGTATTCTGAACAACATCTTATTGTATCCCATCTCCTCAGCCCTAGAGTTTGACGAGGAGTTGTGTAGACAATTGGTTTGTTCTGCTGTCAGCTGTCAGAAGACTTTGAATGAGGCACTTTATTCAGACGAAATCATTCATCACTACATTTTTCCACCATATGGAGCTAAATAACTGCTGGTTCTTAACTTCATTACATGCCATCTTTTATGAACTGTTTCAGCTCTGAAAGAGCTGGAACTCGACATCAAGTTGGTTTTATAAATCAATGTTCGCACAAAGCTGGTGTTTCTTAAGAAAGAGCTCAAATGTATCTTGAAACAAAATGTCAGAAATGCGTCATAACTTTCATTTCATTTCTTTAAATCATTGAAGAAAACCTTGAAATGCATGAATGACTTACTGTTGAAGTAGGCTGCAGTTTAAATCAGAATACACAATCCCTGATTCTAGCCCCTTCTTGTGTGTCAGTTGGTATATCGATCTAAAGTCCCAGTCCGCTATGAAATATTTAATGTCTTTGCAGGAATGTCAGTCTTTCTTTCCCTCTATTTTATCATTAGGGTCCGAGGCCTGAGCCTGGGTGCTCAGACCGAAGGCCAGGGCTAGGGCTGCAACTATCGATTATTTAAGGACTCGAGTACTCTACTGAAAATTACATCGAGTACTCGAGTACTCGGATAAAACACATTTTTGCGTATTTAAACAGCAATTATTTTTCAAATGGAAATTTGTTTCAAGCAAGTGTAAAATCAAGTCACTTTGGGTGATAAATTTTTAAATTCTGACTGCATATGTGACATTTTAACTAGGAATAAGACATTTTTGAAAGATTTTGTCTTTGCAGTGTTCAGACTAAAATGATTATCCCTGCTGTGTCTTCAGTGCTGTGTTTTGTAGATTATCTACAACACTAAATCAGTAATCAACTAATTTGCATAACAAGTCATTTGTGTGTAACGGTTGTGGACATTGAAGGAGAGAGGAATAACATCGTGTGAGGGACAGTAAGCAAATAATATCGTTAAAATTAACGCGACATTCAGGGAGGCGGATTAGGGGAAACACTGCAACCTGTGAATGTGTTTAGAGCTACAAATAACTTTTGTTTGGTTGACTCTTTTTGAGATGTTAAAATATCTATCCTCCTGCACTATTCATTCATACGCCGATCCTGCTCAGTCACACTGGCCATCCAAGCCGTGCCATACTCTACCCGCCTGCACAATGAGGCGCAGAGAACACTGCTACGATTTCAGTTACTTTTAGGCTCATATCAGGTCGTTTAGGTGCGACACAGCCCTCTGACACCCCCGCTATTGTTTAAAAAAACTGTTGAGAGAAGCGGTCACAGAGATCGTATGTCATTGATCATATGGAGTGTCCACATTTGTGCGCGTGTATGAAGTGGACCGCGCTGAAGCCCACCTCTCCTAAGGCGCCAAAGAGAAGTGAGTCACACTGATCAAATAAAATGGACTGTGAAGAGTGTATGAAAACAGTTCAGATAGCCAGTGTGACTGTGACAAGACACTGCTGCGAGCGAGACATCCGTCTGTGATGAGTGAGTGATTTGGGTAGGGGAGGGGCTCAGCAGCTGATGCAGATCAATATATGCTTTTATATCAGTCTCCAAACTCCAGAAAAGAAGCTAGATTTGTTGTCAGTCACTATTTTGAAAAAAAGGTAACTTGAGGGGAATGAAAACTCTCTAAATATAGCGTCAGCTTTATTTGAGCTCTTTCTCTCACTCTTTGATCTTTTTTTAAAAATTAATGATTCTTCGAGGCGGAGAAAATCCCTCGAGCATTTTTTGTACTCGAGTACCTCGAATTATTCGAGGTATTGTTTCAGCTCTAGCCAGGGCACTATTGTATTTCGTCCGTTTTTTTATAGCTGTGTTTTATGAAAAGTCTCAGTAACCAGGTACTGAAAAGGATTAGGGCCAGTGGAAAAAATAAATACGTGTTTTTTCTTTTCTTTTTTTTTTGTAATTACTATTTTTTCTGAGAAAAAGTCAGAGTTCTGAGATGAAAAAATAGAATTCTGATTTTCTTTCCCAGAATTCTGGGTTGAAGTCAGAATTCTGAGAAAAAAGTGATTAAAAATATTGGATGTATTTGTTTATTTTGTGGCCCTAATCTTCTTCCGTTGAATGACTAAGAGTTTCTCAATTTTTATACTTCCTCTCTTCAGTCTGAGGTTTTTCATAAGCCCCGTTTCCACCAAGCAGTCTGGTTCGGATCAGCACGGTTTGGTACAGGTTGGCTCTGTTAAGCTTGGTCTTGTTTGTGTTTCCACAGCCAACCATGCCCCCTCATGGTAGGCGGTGTACAAGCTGGATGCCGAAAGCAGCATGTATTGTGACGCCATAGCAGTGTGACACAGTGTACCCTGCTGATATATCCAATGAAGAAGAAAAACGTGACACAGTGAACAAAGAGCAATGATGAAGGACATCCAGCAATTTGTACTCCATGATTTCCATGTAGCTCTTTGAGAACAATCAAGCTTTGTTTCAGAGCAGTCTGTGAGCCGCCAGGAGAAATACAGCTGCTGTCGCACAGTAAGTGACGATTCTACTGACCAATCAACAGTCTGCAGTGTTGTAGCTCCACCTTCCAAGAGCAGATCAGTTCAGTCTGGCACCCATTAGAAAGGGTCCCAAAAAGTGGGCCAGCCAAAATGCATGCTGTACCGAGATGTACCGCTATAGATGCTAAGGGAAGCCTGGCTTCCCCCCATAAAATATTTCAAAAAAAGAAAAAACATGTTTAAAAGCTTCACCACAGTATATATATATTTTATTTTTATTTCCTTGTTGTTGAAACTCTACATCAGAACACTGTGTCAGAGCGTGAGGAGAGAAACAGCGCCTCACTTGCCAAGCGCTCATTGTGTATAACACTGTCTCATGCTGTCTGTTAGTTCAGAGGCCAGCTTCACCTTGCATCCCCTAGAGAAAAAAAACAGCCCATATTAGCCAATCAGACTGAGGCAAGGCTCATTGTTTAATGGTTAATGCATCATTAAAAAAACATTGGGGAAGCCAGATTAGACCTGGCGTCCAACCAATCAAAAACTGTTACCAAGAAGAAACCCAGCCCACACTCTATGCAAATGGCTCACTGTGACAAGCTGAACCACACATCAACGTAGCAAGAAAGTCAGAGAATGAACAGAGACGAGGCCTTGAGTTTTTAATAAAAAACTACTTTACAAAACTTCCTTTAGAGGATGAACTGAAAGTCAAACAAGGCAGTAAGCCAACTCCAAAACTTGTGATTTTGACACCTGTTGTGACTCTCAGGCTCACTGTGTCTCTCTTTTTAACACATACACTAGAATTGATTAGAAGTCAGTGAAGTAACTCGGGCTGCAACTAACGATTATTGTAGTAATTTATTACTGTGACGATTAATCAATGAATCTGAAAAAAAAGGATGAGAATGCATAATAGTAAAATTTGCAAAACCAAACGTGTCGTTTTTTTAGTTGATGACTATTTGCTTAAAGATATATAAAAAGAAACAATATATTTGATCATAGTTTGAGATGACTAGATGCTAAATTTATAAAATTGAACAAATGACATGAATGTATTGTCACTTTAAGAATCAACAGTTTTGGCAAAATAAAATAAAATATATTGTTTTCTCATCAGATTAAGAACTTAGTAAATAAAAATGTGTCTTCAAACAGTTCACCCCCTCTGCCCTACCACTATCTGTAGCAGCTAATGCTAATGCTATTTTAATGAACGCCTTGTGGTTTTCAAACAGGGTGATGATTTAATAAAAAGACAAAACGAGTCCTAAAAGACAAACCATGCATTTCACAACATATGAAAGGAGTGTATGTGGGATTTTGTAGCTACTCGCCTTGAGCTCCCGGCTCGTCATCGATGGGCCCAACATGTTTGCGTTTCAAGTGCTGGATCATTGCAGTCGTACTGCCGTGCCATGCAAGGTCATTTTTGTCAATTGGCACGCTATCTGCTTATACTCAGCGTGAAATACTCCCAAACCCCAGGATTTGGGGGGAAGAATGGCTTACTTGTTTCCCTCACCTGCCGGCTCAGCTTCTTCTCTGCCACACTGATCTGTTTACATGTGATGTATACAGCCCCACAGCCCAGGTAATTACACTCCAGTCCAGTAGGTGGCGGTAATTCACCTTCAGCTAGTTGCCAAACGCTAAATAATCTGACAAAAAGGAAGAAGACAAATTTAACTGAACACAAATTAATACAGTATGACACAGCACAATTAATCGATTATGGAAAAACATTGTCGACACTTTTACTAATTGATTTTATGAATTCGTCATTGCAGCCCTAAAGTTCAGTTTAACACTGAATCAAATCTGTTGTTCGTTGTTCTGGCTTCCTCATATTTATGGTCATGGGCCACTTCTACCCATGTCACACATGCACTTCACACCAGGAGGTCAGATTTTCTTTCAGAGCTCTCAGTCCGGCTCAGGTGGTGATGGAGAAAAGGGGTAGTGACCCTGCTAAGAATACACATGTCCCCACAATGCAAACCCAGCAGCAGCAGCTAACAATAAAAACGCAAGTGCTGACAAAACTCTGCTCAGCTTGACCCACGTCATCACTCTGCCGACTTGCTTCCTGTGAATGTTCCTGCTATTTCTCATCTCGCCAGGACTGCGTGCGTGAAGGAGACTTCAGCTGCACTCTGTTAGATTAATATTACACTGTCAGGTGTTACAAATACAAAGGAACATTGAGGAAGTCTGGGGAAGTCCACTAGAGCAGGTGGTCCTGGGCAATGGAGTTATTACAACAAATATGTTAAGCTATTAGTCTAATTTCTGCACTGTCTTGTTCTTGAACCAAAGCAAAAAGTTTGTATCTACAACCCTAATGCCAAAAAGAGTATTGACTCCACCCTAAGTGCAGAAATAAACAGAAATGAACGGTTCAACATTTACCAAATGTTGTTAGTGTTTCTAGTTTTGCTACTTATAATATATATATTCCTAGTTGAAAATTTGATGCCAAAGTTTGATAGAATTTGGGACACAGGCATTTTTACCGTTATGTTGCATCACTTCTTGAAAGTGAAATGTCCTGTTGTTGCCTCATGATGTCAGCTGCTTCCCAGCTCCACAGCTTGGGGTCACCTTTGTTGTATTTTCTGTTTTATGGAGCGCCAAGTGTTTTCATTGGGTTTCAAGCCTGGGCTGCAGTTTGGCATACTAACTCTTGTCCCTCTATGGAGCCATGCTGGTATAATTCATGCAGACTGGGGGTTCGACATTGTCTCATTGTGTTGCTGGAATATGAAAGGTCTTCTCTGAAAAAAAGGGCATTGTCTGGGTGGCAGCACACGTTGCTCCAAAACCTGAAATAGTCCTTTCCTGACGTGCGACATGGGCTCATGCAGCCCAGTGCAAATGTGAGGTTTTACTGTACGTCAGTAGCTGGCTAAATGTGCGAGGATGGGCTGAAAAGTTCAAAGCCTGACTAGGAAAGAGTTATGCCATAGTGATGAAACTTGGCATGCATTAAATTCAACATTTTCTGACACTTATGCCATGGTTTATTTCCAGATCAACTGATGCCAATGTAGTCTTTGAGGACTTTGAAAAGTAGAACCAGACATATTTTGTGAATATGGATCAAATTTGGCTACATGTTATTAAATACCTGCAGAAAAAGGGGTTAACCCCCGAGGACATTCACGCCGACATGGTTGCTTTATCAACTGTGAAAAAGTGACCAGCTGAATTCAAGAGGGGTAAGGAGAGCCTTAAAGATGACCCAAGGTCCGGACGTCCTGCCACAGCAACAACCCAAGAAAACATCAATCGTGTTGAAAAATAAATCATGCCTTAAGTGACAGAAAATTTAACTCCTTCTTAGTTAGGCTATGAACTTTTCAGCCCACCGTCGTAGCACTACTAGCAGCCAGGTGCTACGACATATCTGTAGGCTAACGTGACAACAAGCTAACTGTCAGTTCATACAGTAGTTTAGCAACCGTCTAGATGTAGCGCTACTAGCAGACGTCCCTGTAATGTGTGAATCCTGGGTATGTCCTACCAGTCATCTACCAAGCACAGCTAATGCAACCCATAGACTGTGTAAAACATGGACGAAGCGTCTGCAACGTCACCCATCTGTTCCTGAAACCGTGAAATGAAGCCAATCTGCCGACATTTGCCTTGACACCAGCTGTGAGGTTTTCTATGAGCAGTTAACCCAACGGTTACGTGGCCTAAGGTGTGGCTTTGACTGGAAAATCAAACGATCTGGACAACTTTGAAACTGCAGAGATAGAAAAAAGCTCACTCACCATACAATGTGTGCTGATAGTGAAATCAGCGTTTCAATCCAAAGACATTTTTTGAACCAGGCTGTAAATATACTTTTTAATGCTGTAAAAGTCTGTTTTTATGGCTGGGTGTGTACATGACTTCCGGTCTTTCTGCAACCAGACTCAAGCGGGAACAGCGAGTTTTAGCACTTCCGCATAGGCTTCATTTTTACTGACCGGATGTTTCCCCTTGACATAACCTCACTCTTTATTTTATTCATAGACTCTCAAGTTTGAACAGACCACTGCAGAATAACTGCTGACTGTGAATTGGAATCAACATTAGCACAAACAGATTAGCCACTGTGTTAGCCTTTAGCCTGTGTGCTTTCACTCTCCTGTTTATCTTTCCTCTGCTCTTCTGTCCTTTTTCTGTCTGACAGTTCGGCTCCAGTGTCCACCATCACTACAAAATTAATCACAAAAATCGTTTTTAGCAGAGAAAACACAGATCTCTCTTCTCGCCACTAAACTTTATCATCTGGTGTGGTGTTGTTATAGAGACTTGGACATGCCAAAAATCAATTGATGGGGGAGCTATAAAGAAGCTACTAAGTAGCATTTCCAAATAACCTATATTGGCACTGAGAATCTCATTTTAAAGTGTGGATTACGATCCGGCATATACAGAAGGGATACTTTTTCAGAGTCACTTAGAAACTCCCCACAGCCCCTTTAATTGAAAGGCTAAAACATTATTCTTTTTTGTTTGTTTGTTTCCTTTGTCCCTTTTAGTATAACAATATTGTTCTGTAGATGATGAAATCCCCAAATTCTTGCTTTTGTATTATTCTATAGATCTGGAAAATGGTGAGCCTCTTCCTATCTGGAATGTCTGTTTACACCAGTCTCTCAACTAACCTGTCATAGATTAACCAAACTAGTCAGGTGTGTTCTTTTTTTTAAAGAAATAAGCAACTTTTTCAGGGCCTTTTGTCCCTTACCCAATTATTTATATTATACTTGTTTACAGGCAAAAATAAGACGTTTTTATTCTAATCCATGATTTTTCCAGTCACACCAATTGGTGTCTCTGCAGTTCTCGCATTAATGTAAACAAGGGGTTTCTGTGATCTGCGAGCCACTATCTGTTTTTAGTCATTATTTTACCCAGCATTCCATCTGTTTTGGAGCAGGGGAATGTAGAAGACAGACACTAACTTATGTGGCTGTACTGTGTATGAAAATGTGAAGATTATTCACCGACTCCCTTCGGATCTCAGATGACAGCATGCGGCTCATTCTTATGCCAAAGGTTACTTTGTGTGTCTGAATGCGATAGCCAAGGGATTAAAGAGGATTTAAAGGGATATATAAGTCACAGAGCTTTACTTTACAAAGTATGAATAGTGAGTGATGGCGGACTCAGAGGGAGTGGACAAACATAGACTCTGAAAGATGTAGATCGCTGGCTCTGAGGGCCAACAGTTACTGAACTGGCAACTGCAGGGTGAGGGTGTTCTTTTCTTTCATTCACTTTTAGGACAATTGGGGTTTGGGAATAATATGCAGTTTTATTTTTACAAGCTCCAACAGGCTGCTCAGCAAATGGGCCTCAGTCCTTTGACATTTTTTCAGCCTTTTGGGATTTGGACATAATGGACTGTCAGAACAACAGAGCGGCACTGGGACGAGATGATACAGAATACAAACGCGGTGCTGTCTAACAGCGTGGAATAAGATGTTTTTACAGACTTACAATCATGAAACCAGTGTTTTTTACTGATTCAAATGGAGAGAAACTCCCAAACTGTGTTGTTTGGAATGAGAGAAAATAGGTCTCAGATGTTTCTGTGCTCCCACTTACAGAATAGATCTCTGTTTTTAGAGAAAGGAGTAAAACAAAGCTCACATTGTAATTTTGATGCCATATGCTTTTTATCTTCAACAGCCAAACAGCGAGAAACCCTGGGAGCAATGAGTATGTATTAATGAGAGATGTAGAAGCAGACGGACCCAGATGCTTTCTAATCAATATAATCTACATTTTAATTCCAGCCTTTAAGGTTTTAATTTAATGAGTTTTGTGGCTTTGTTTGTTGGATTTTTCTTTTCAACCGAGGCTATCTAAACAGCACATCACTGTGTTTGCTTCTTTTGTCAGTAAAAGTTTTTTTGAGTCAGTTTTAATAAAATAATCAATACTCAGTGTTGAATCAGGCAGATGCCTGAACAAAAGCAGCGGTACTTTAACAATCACTTAACGAATGAGTAATTTTCCTGTTTGCTTTTTTGATAGACTAATGATTTTGTCGCGTAACAATGTTTCCATGACAGTCTCACTGGTCATCGCCCCCCCATGGAGAGTACGGCCAGCGGCCACATTACTCCAATATGAACCCATTTACATGCGTGAGCAATCAAAGCAAATCCTTTTTAACATGGAACACCTATCAAAACAGTGACGCACGGACAACAACTTGATGTCAGAACGTCATGATGCAATGCGCGTCATCTCCACTTCGTCTTGCTGTATCCATAGCAACAACAACAACAGCATTAAAACTGTTAATTCCAGGCAGTAAGGGGTTGAGCACAGTATGGTCTGCTAGTGTGACCACATCCTAAAGCACAGATTAGTTTTATTTTGATTTTATGTGAAAAAGATAGGCTCAATTTATACATTACACTTGAAAGCCCAGCTCAGCACAGCTCCAAATCTCTAGCCAGACTCTTCTCCTCTGTTGTGCCCAAATGGTGGAACGAATTACTAACTCTATACGATCCACAGAGTCCCTTTTTACTTTAAAAGATATCTGAAGACTCATACATCCCACTAATATCACTTTTGATCCTGAACTTGTAAACGCGTATTTATCTATTCTGCTCTCGGAGTCTCTACCTGCATTACAAGGCAGACGCGTTAGTAAAGAACAAGTTTGTTGCATTTGCAGGGTGCACACATCATGGTTATGTCAGCAGCTAAATACAAGGTGAACTACCTTTCCATTTGAAGTCCTCAGAATAAAGTAAGGGTGTATCCACATTAGAGCTGCACGATTTGGGGAAAAGGTGCGATTTGCGATTAGGTGGACAATATTGCGATTGCGATTGTGCTTGCGATTTAATAAAAAAAGTTGTGTCATGATGAGTCTACAGGCTTGCTTGGTTATCATGGAGAAAAATCTGAATTGCATGTGCTGACATTGCGATTGCGATTGCGATATCCTCTTTTGCGATTACGTAATTGCGTGTGCTGACATTGCGATTGCGATTGCGATAATCGTGCAGCCCTAATCCACATCTGGATCGTTTGGAGCAGTTGTTCTTTAATGGGCAGCCCCCACCAAAGTCTGGTTCGTTTGGGCATATGTGAACACAGAAATCGCTCCTGGATGCGGGACAAAACAAGGGGGTTGAGATCACCAAAAACAGGTGGTCTTGGCTCACCTCCATTCGAGCCCTGTAGCGGTTTCCTGTGCAGTGAGAACACAAACGCCCCAGCAACCGGCACAACTGACTTATAACTGTGGCTCACACTGTAGTGATGGAGGCAGTAATGAGCCCGGTTTACAACTGTACAGTCAAAACAGTAGAAGAAGAAGGAGTAGATGAGTCAACAATGGCAGAAGAAGAAGTAGAGAAGTAGAAGAAGTGGAGGAGCCTGAAGAACAGAAAAAAATAGTCGTAGGCTCACGTGGCACAGCGAGAAAATAAAATGCCTTGAAAAACCTGTACATGTTGTTCATATACTGGACACTGGTGCATGAGCCAGATAATCACTATAACGCAAACTAGCCACACGTTGTTGATGCTCCCTGGAGAGTAAGAACATGAATGAATGAATGAAGATAAGGGAAACTCCCCGCCTTCCAGGTATGATTTCTGACCAATGAGAGAAAAAATCGATCGCACATGACTTTTGTTTACAACTTTGGACCGCAAGAGACTTTTGCCTTGTGAACACAAACGAACCAAGTGACAACTGCTACAATTGTGTCATTTTTGCCCCTGAATCGGAACAAAGCAAACGAGCCTCAGGTGTGAATACACCCTAAGATTGCAGCTCCCAAGTCATTGTTGCTTTGCAGACTCACTCACGCTTGCACGCCAAAATCAATATTTTTGATGGTTCAGTACAGGGGGGTAGGACTCAACGGGATCTGAATTGTTGCATCGTAGCTCTTTTAAGTTTTAAAATTATTAAATGGGCAGCGTTTTCAGTCAGAAACATGTGAAACATCAAGTAATTTACAGGCATAGGAATGTGCCACACCAAATTACAAGAGGTCCCCATGCAGAAGTTATCCCAATCTGCAAAACTAATTATTTGTTTTAGTGAAACTACCAAACTACTGATAAAATTTTTTTCCCACACCGCCCAGCCCTAATCTGAGCCTTCCTCTCTTTGTCCTCAGGGGTAGAATAAGTTATTTCAGACCCAGCTCTTGAATATTGAATATTCAGCACCAATCATTAAATGATGTTAAAGGTGAAACAATATTGTTTATAAAAGCTGTTGCTTCATTATTTTAAAGAAAGCACTTCTTTCAGCACTTTATTGCAGCACCTGCAGCCAAATAATTTGAAGTTGCACCAAGGTTTTCCCTCTTGTTTAAACTCTCGCTTGTGTTGTACGTCCTTTTGACTTATTAATGTCCAGCTTACAAAAATGAGCAACCATCCTCTTCACTCTGAGACACGTGGCTGTCTATCCCTTTGTTATCCTGTGTTTGTCCCTGAGATTGCCTGTTCTAACCTTTATTTACTGGGTTGACTCATTGTGAAGAACGACACATCGAACAGATGGAAGCAAGCTCTGTCGCAGAAAGATTTTAAGCCCCGTGCTGCCAGGATTGAGTTTGTTCATAATAATCTGTCTATATTTTACCTTTTCTTTGGATGTCAGCCATTTCTGAGTCTCTTTCTTTATGGTTTCTGTGTTTATGTCTTTGAAAATGACATCTTAAAGGGTTTGTTTTCAAAGTAAATCTCTTTAACTGTGTGCTCAGTCAGTGTAGCATGACTGATGTTCTCCAGGGCACCCTGTCCTTCCAGCCGTATCCTCCCCGTCTCATTTATCTTCCCAGGTTGAAATTGACATCAAAAATACGTAAATCAAACACATACAAAGGGAAAAAATAATTTTCCTTCTCTTTGATCCCGCAGCGATTGTGGTGGCCGTGTTTGGGATCTGCTGGGCACCCTTCCACATCGAGCGGCTCCTGTGGAGCTCCATCAGCCAGTGGACAGATCTGATGCACAACATCTATCAGTACGTCCACATCCTGTCGGGTGTTTTCTTCTACCTCAGCTCAGCCGTTAACCCCATCATCTACAGCCTGCTCTCCACCCGCTTCAGGGAGTGTTTCAGGGAGCTTGTGTGCTCCCGTACGGAGGACAGTAGCTCTGTCAGAGACTCCCCGCCGTTTCCGAAGATCTTACTGGATCCCTCCATCTCCAGCTCCAGGTGCCAGACTGAGGAGAAGCACTCCCATGCCGTCATCCCTCTGCTGTCTCCTGACATGACTCTGAACATGGACTCTGGTATCCTCACATGTGCGTGTAGGGAGGCAAGCTGCAGGACTTCTGTGTTTTAACTCAGATCTGAATAAGCCAAGAAGCAGCGAACGCAGAAAAATGATTTTATGGGAAAAGCTGGAGACACTTTCATTTTCTCGATCCTAAAGAGTCAGATGAGAGGATTGATGTGTGGTTTGTTTAAAACACCTGGTGATAGTTTTTTCAAACTGCAGCTGGTGTCAAAAAATAAAGCCAATACTAAAAAGTGCAGTTCCTCAAGTGTCCACTTGAGGCTTCATGAGCAAACCCCCAATTTTTAAAGAAGAACATAACAAGTTTACTGACCAGTATAAGTAAAGTTAGCAGCATCAACTGTATAAGAAGGGTGATTTGTTTGTAGCTCATCGATTATGATGATTTAATTTACTTTTTATCTTTAACTAGCTTCTCATTATGTATTATAATTCACTCAATGTTTTTTTATTTATTACAAATTCTGTGTTTTTTTATTTTTTTTTATTTTTTTGGGGGGGGGGCTCTGTGCTTTCATTAAGAGATAAGAGTGTGTATAAAAAAAAAGGAAACTGATGGAAATATGTAGGAGTATCTAGTAGCTGAGCTTTTTGTACATTATGTTGTGAGATTTGAATGCTAAGCCAACCTGGCAACCCACAGCTTAGTTTTAAAAGTTGGTTATATTAGTTTGACAGTTCAGTTTAGTTTTAAATATTTAATTTATATAGTTGGCGCCTTGAGCATGTAAACACAAGATCTGCTGGCCTGGCTTATGTTCTCTTTTGCTGCAAAACCAAAAAACAAGGGAAAGACCATGGGTAAATAATTTTACAAGCTGGTCTTTTCTTCCTATTTTCAATATTCCTTCTTTTCTTTCCTTTATTCCATTTGGCCCGGGGAACAGTGGTGTTAACATTTGCAAAATCTGGTTAGTTTGTCGTGCTTCTTAGGACCAAACCCAATTGACACTCTTCCCCTTTCCCCTTCGTCTTACCCCTTCCCCTGGGCGCTTTGTTTTAAAAACCAAGGGGAAGGGGTAAAAAAAAAAAAAAAAACCTCTCTTAAAAATGAGACCCAACTCAATCCTGACTACATTATCACCCTTAGATGCTTGCTGGCTTGCTGGGTGGCTATCGAAGGGAGTGACTGTTAAATTAGGGCAATGAACTCACAGCAAACAGACATCACCACGATGAACCGCATCATATAAGTAACGAGACAGCTAAGCAATGAAAAGCGAACGTTAAGCAAACATTAGGATATTCAAAAGGTGTATAATGCAGCTTCTGAATACCATAATGTTGACTTTTCATTGCTTGTGTAGCTGATGCAGCTCCTGAATGCAGCTTATCTGCCCAATCACTCATGAAACACAGCCCACAGCAGTGAAGTCCGTTTGCTGCAAACCCTTCACCCCAGTCTGACATCAGTGTAACTATTATTAGCTATAGCTGTAGCTGTCACTGTAGCAGGGTTAGCTAGATCGTTATAAATAGCCATTTCAAAATAAAACCAACAGTTTAAAACATGGCTAATATTAACATGAAGCAGTAAAGGATTGGAGAGCTAAAAAAAATAAATCGATATCACAGAGGAAATTTGTCATACCCCTTGGTTTCAAGTGAGGTATTAGTTTGTCTTCATGTCAAGGGATGTGTAGCCCTTCCCATTGATTGTGCAAAACAAGAGGCTAAGGTGTAGAATTGGGATTGGCCCTTAGTCTGCTCTACTCATCCCATACAGGCAGCTTGACATTGATCAGGGAATGATAAAAGAGTTGTACTGACCAAACATGCTTGACGATAATTTAAGCAAATAATGAGCTGCAAAAAGCCCCAAAGTCGGTCACGCTCCCTGATCTCCAGGGTGACAGAAAAGACAGAAATCTGGCCTGAAATCATCCATGTGTGGGCATCTTGCTCAAGTGATTGATGCTTTCCTGCTGCCAAAACACTGAGCCCATGAATATTCCAATATCGACTTAAAACCCTCAATAAACCACTTCCTTGGCTTAAATCTGAGATTTACCCAGAATTGATTGCAAACTTGGGTATGTGATTGATGTGATTGCCCAGCTGGCTTGCTAAAGTGAATGACTGTATTGTTTGTATAAGTTTTCGACAGAAGCATTGAAATGAACCTGAAACCTAAGTTTAGATGAGTTTGGCTGAGTTTGGGGAATTTAGCAAGAATTCTGGAAACTGAGAAAAGATGAAGCCTGGCTCATAAGAGAAATGAAAGAAATTCACACATTAGGCCAAATGTCTTAAAGGATGCAAAGCTGCACAAGATGCAGAACAGCTGCTGGCGCTTACATCCAGACAATTCAGTTCTCATTTTCTCAACAGCCCACGTCGTGGAGGTTTAGGAGAAAATGCTCAAAGCCATCTGTGCACTTCTGTGGCATCCTTAATTTGTGGCAGCTGAAAACAGTGTTACACATAAAAACTTGTGTGGATGCTGAGAGGTTTTTCTGATATATAAATGATGCTCTAAGCAGCTACTTTTTGTTCATCTTAAGCCCTCTTTTGTTTCTGTCTGATTGAGCCTGTTTCTGCCTGTTATCTAGTGATGAGAAAAACAATTCTTCTTAGTGAACTGAATCATTGGTCACTTTAGTAATATGATTCCTTCAAAAGATTTGTTTATCAATTCGATCAGTAATTATCCTCAGCCCTGCCTGTGAATCAGAATTTAAGAAGCTGAAACACAACCGAACGTTCAGTTCTGCGCGGATTGGACTAAGAAGCTGAGAATCTAGTGGGATAAAGCTACAGTTTGCAAATTGAAAGTTGCCAAAACATTCACATTTATTTTCCCCGACTGATCTGTTTACTGCGTTAAGTACACAGATCACTCACTGACTGAGAAAGAGGGAGAGAACTCCCGTTCAGTACAGTCATTCAGTGAACGACTGAAAGTGAAAGTGTGAGACTGCACCAGCCTCAGTTCAGTCAGTCGTTTAATGAGTCAGTGAGTTACTTTACTGTGCAGTATGTTTAGTGAACTGACTGACTGAGTGGGAGACTGAGTCCTTAGCATCAGCCACACACACTGTGCTGACTGAAACAGGATCAGTTGAGATCGTCTATAATGGATGTTAAAACGGTCAGCTGAGTGAAATTATGTTGGATAAATAAACCGTTTGCAAACTGAAAGCAGATATAAAATTCACTTGCATCTTGTGACACCTAATGTTTGATAAAATATTCACGATTTCCTAGAATTTGGAGACATGAGAGGGAGATGTAGGGGTGGACAGCGTGACCATTTCCCATTGCATGATTTTAAAGCCAAAATACCTCTGTCACAGGCGCCGCCATTGGCAGCAGTTGTGCAGCCAGAGCCTGCTCAGTAAAGACTATGAGGAATTCTGTGAGAATCTGAGTGGAGCCAGGTGACAAAAATAATATATATATTTTTTCTTTTGAGAGCCTAATCACTTCTTGACTCTACCTCCTGACATATTTTGCAATCCCTAAAAAGAATACATGAGGAACGGCAGCTGTCAATCATCATTAAACGTGACGTGAAACCTCGTTTTTTACCACGTATAACAAATGAAAACAAACTTTTCAGAAAAAAAGAGGACTTGAATACAGTGCAGACAACTACTTTCTTCAAATCACCACAACAATCAGACATGAGAAACATTTCTACCAGGTGTATCAATTTTTTAAAGTTTGACCACAGCCCATCTGGAATGACTGGGGAGCCAGATTTTTTAGCCTAAACTGCAGCCAGCCACCAAGGGGAGCAGTTCTCCCAGATGATTTATTCGTTCCAACTGAAACACTCGCAAATGACTCATCACTACTGTTATCCCCTTATTGTCTGTGTAAATACTGCCTTCCTGTGTGTTTACTGTATGTGAGTTGTCTGGTGTTATATCATTAGCGAGTATGTTTGACTCTCTGCACTGAACTGCTATCCTGTTTGCCGACTCTGGATTGTACATCAGTTTCTGCTTTTGTGTTGAAATTTCCATTTTGGTGCATCATCCTATTCCCCAGGTTGGTTGTGTCTGTTAGTTTCCAGTCTTCTGACTTCATAACACCAACTTTTGTTTATCTATACAACAAGCTCTCCCTCAGAGAGAGAAGTGATGTACCTGGCTTTCACAGAGAATAGGGGACGGCACTTAAAGTCTATTGACTTAGATCACACCTGAAGCCCGGCAGTGATAAATTCAGACAATCCCCTTTGCCCCTTTACTTTGCAGGCTGTAAACACTGCAGAAGTGCTATCGATCAAGTCTCCCTTGTATTATATGTACTTCATCCTTGCAAAAGCCGGGCTGTAAACACCTGTCCCTGAAGACTCTGAAGTTCCTCTGATCCTCTGGTCTGACTCTTGCAGAGGAAGTGAACCTTTCCTTACAAAAAGTCTGATTATTCCTTCAAACATGTCATTGAAATGCTTGTACTTGATTTTTTAAATTTTCTTTATATGATTCTGCTGATCAGTGCCTGCATATCCCACCTGCTGTCTTATTCTGCAACTGCTGAATGCCTCAGAGAGAAATGTGACAAAGGAGCCTGATGTGAGAGTCGTCGTACTTGATTACTTTTCATATTTAAAAAAGTCATGTGATGCTGGGCAGTGAAATCAGATCAAGTGTTTCTCTTGTTAGGTGGCTTTTGTATAAAATCAGAATGTAATGCTGTACTGTGAGCTTTTCCGGATCTTGTTTTTGTCTCTTGTTGCATGGCCGGTGAACATCCTGTCCATGAACTGATGTGAAATCTTTGTTAAAATGGAATAAAAGTTGATGTCTATTTCAAATGCAACACAAATAAATGTCAGAGATGTTCATAAGGTGGGTAAAATAAGTATTGAACGTGTAAACTTTTTTCTCATTACATTTATTTCCAAAGCTGCAATTCAAACAAAATTTCTACCAGACATTGGCATTAACTCAAATAATCCACACATGAAAAGAAATCACAACGTTCAGGTCCATAAATAATGATTATGTGGAATTAAGTATGATAACACAGGAAAAAAGTATTGAACACACCATAGAAAGGCTGTATACTTTGTCAAGGAAATGCACCATACCACCTGAAACCTATCAGTAATTATTACTTGAACTTCCAATCAGTGCAAACCAACATCAGCTGGGCTAGAGCAAATTGATGGCCCTATAAAAAAGGTTGTTTTTTAACCAAGCAGTTAAATACCACACACCTCATGATGGGTAAAGGCAAAGAGCTCTCTGAAGACATTCACAACCCTATTGTTGCTCAGCATCAGGATGAAACTGGTTACAGACTTATATCAAAGCACCTGAATATTCCAGTCAGCACCGTTGGGGCCATTATTCACAAGTGGAAGAAGCACCACCTTACCATCAACAGGCCACGCACAGGAGCTCCTTGAAGATTTCTGACCAGGGAGTCAGAAAGATAGTCAGAGAGTACTCAACGAGCCAAGGACCACCCTGAAAGTGCTCCAGAAAGACTTGGAGGCAGCAGGTACAATTGTTACAGAGAAAACAATAGGCAATGCACTCCACCGCCATGGCCTCTATGGACGCTCAGCCCGTAAGACTCCATTCCTCAAGAAAAGGCATGTTGAAGCTGGTTTAAAGTTTGCTAAACAGCATCTTGACAAGCCTGTAGAATACTGGGAGAATGTTGTCTGGTCAGATGAGACCAAAATTGAACTTTTGGGCTGTCATACTACCGACCATGTTTGGAGGAGAAATGGCACTGCACATCACCCAAAAAACACTACACCAACAGTGAAGTTTGGAGGTGGAAGCATCATGGCATGGGGTTGTTTCTCATCTCATGGTGTTGGCAAACTTCATGTAACTGACGGAGCAATGAATGGAGCCATGTATGGGGAAATTCTTGATCTGAATCTGCTGCCATCCACCAGGATGATGAAGATGAGACGTGGCTGGACCTTCCAGCAGGACAACGATCCAAAGCACACGACAAAGTTGACTCTCAAATGGTTTCAGAAAAAGAAAATCAATCTGTTAGAATGGCCTAGTCAATCACCTGACTTAAATCCAATTGAACATTTGTGGAAAGAACTAAAGAAAAGGGTTCACCAGAGGGCACAAAAGAATATTCCAGATTTAAAGACAATCTGTGCAGAGGAATGGGCCAAAATCACACCTGAGCAGTGTGGGCCATTAGTTCAAACATACAAGAAGCTTCTGGAAGCTGTCATTGCAAACAAAGGCTTCTCCGCTAAGTATTAGATGAGTCTCAGTTTGTGTGTTCAATACTTTTTTCCTGTGTTATCGCACTTAATTCCACATAATCATTATTTATGGACCTGAACATTGTGATTTCTTTTCATGTGTGGATTATTTGAGTTAATACCAATGTCTGGAAGAAAATTTGTTTGAATTGCATCTTTGGAAATAAATGCGATGAGAAAAAAGTTGACGCGTTCAATACAATTATTTTCCCCACTGTATGTAGTGGTGTCATAATGTGAGCGTCTGTTTCTACATCCTAACAGGTGTAATAACGCTGGAAAATTGTGTTTTCATTATTGCTCTGGTTTCCTCAGGGCTGAATGAGTCCCTGCGGACATTTTATTAACAAGCTTTGACAACAACAGCACAGAATGGACACAATATATAATTTCCATTTTTCCTCAGCTCAGAACACACAGCTGCATTAGCCGGATGACTTTATCTCCTCATCATCCATCCATGTATGTCTGGGCTTTAACGATAATGAATTGAGAGGCTGAATGGCCTTCTCAGTGTTGCATAAGTTAGTAGCAGGATGAAGCAGATGGATTGTTTTTCGGCAGCATTTCATTCACATTTCCTCCTCCTCCTGACGCACAAGATGCTTCAAGACAGGCCATTTTCAATTCAATCACACCCCCAGACAGGCAATCTCATATAAAGGGTAATCCCTGCTGTATGGAGGTTATTATTGTGCACTTGAATTAGTCGCCTTCCTGCAGCAGCCCCGGGCAGTGCTTTAGCTGGATGGTGTGAGAGGTCGGGGTATTTGGATTCCATTTTTAGGGATTACCCATCAGAGGCACCAGAAAGCCTCTCTGTCCTTAATCGCTTCTTTCTGGGGAGCTAGAGCGTCCTGCCTCCTCGATTCAGGGTTGTGACGTTCGACAGCAGCCCTGTGTAAACATCTGCGCTGAGGACGAGGTGATGTATGTTCATGTTTAGAACAAAAACGTCCTGGTCGTACCTTCTGGTCTCATTGTTTACAGTCGCACAAACACTGAATCAGTCTTCCGCAGAAGGAGGGTAAATAGCTGTGAAGTGACGGGCGCTCTGAAAGCCATTAGCGGTCCGAGAATTGAAAATGAAAAGCGTGTAAATATTCATGTGACGGACCACAACATGAGGTTCAGCTGCTCTCTAATGTAACAACTGAAGGACAAAGGATACAACATGAGAGTGGTTCAGGGAAGAAAAACAAGTGCAGTTTCACTGTAATGTGTGTGATCAGTTAGGAGGCATGATCAAGGAGCAGCATGACGGTCATTTTCAGCACAGACAATAATCCATTGCTCATTTCATTCTCTGTAAATCAATCTGTGACAGCTGGAACAACCCTTTCTTTTCCATTCAGTCCTCTGAAACCCCCAGCCTCCTTTCTCTTTACAGCTCTTCAGAGAAATCAAAGTGACTCCATTTGTCCTTGGACTCTGCACGGCTGCAGATCAGCTTGAGAAAGTCGGCTTGCGAGCTATCCTGACGACGTTATACGTGTTCAGTCCTGGTGCGTCAAATCCAGGGGACAAACCGCGCTTATTAAAGGTGTAGAAGTTGAATAATTGTCCGTCCTGTGCTTCTAGAGACACTGAGGCTGTGCCGACTCTCAAAACACATGGGTACTCCTTCTCAAACACCACCCTGAACACCCGGTCCACCAGGAAGTTCAGTTTTATCGTCCGGAACTTCTCAGGGATCAGCTCCTCAATTTGAGGCCCAAACTGCTGCATGATCAGAACGCCGTCCTTCCCAGCTTTGATCTCGTAGAACGTGATGTTGCTGTAGGTGTAAAAGCCGACGTACGGCTCAGGATTTGGAGGAGGAGAGATGACCTTTTTAGCTTCCCTGAAGGCTTTCTCGATAGCTGGGATGATGTAGCCATAAGCTTTAGTGACCACATCCTGGTTCTGGGATCGACTGCCGGCCATAAGCACCACCAGACCCAGCTTCAATCTCGGGATGAGGGAGAAGGTCGCAGAGTAGCCATCAAGGTCGCCATCTTTACGCACCATTTCGTATCCCATTAGCTCATTCACCTCCCACGGCGTCCCAGTACGGTTTGCAAAGTAGTCCTTATCGCATTTAAAGACTGGTGTAAGCATAATCTTCAGTGAGTCTGGCTCCAGCATCTTGCGATGGTAAGCGCCCAGAAGCATCATGGCGAGCTTGGCGAGGTCGGCCGCTGTGGAGTACATCTGACCTGAAGGCCGGTACCAGCCCAGGTCATAGAGGGGAGCTGGTTTCCCATTGGAGTAAACTCCCACGGCCATCTGGGTCTGCAGCCCCGGTGTGATGTCAAAGCTGGTGTCCTCCATCCCCAGACGGTCCAGGATGTTGTCAGTGATCCAACGCTGGTAGTCAACAGAGGCGACCCGCTCAGCCATCACATGAGCCAGCAGAGAGAAGGCCAGGTTGCTGTAGTGACATCTGGAAAAGACAGAGGATGAAGGGGATCGATGAGTATATGCTAAGTATGCGTAGCCTAAACTTAGCATTCTTATATGGCAGAGATTCTCATCCAACTTTTAAACCATACCAAAAAACAAAGTTTATAGGAAGGATAGGGTTGGGGAAGGATTTAAACACCCTAAGACCAGGAGCAGCTTTAAATAGCTGAAGTGGATGTGGGCCAGCACCCTGGGGATTCAGAGCCTGTTTTCATTTAGTGTGAATGGACTAAGGCAGATAAATTGTCTAAACTTTATTTTCTTATTAGACCTGACACTCAGAATTAAAAAAAAATCTGCCCAGGTAAAATGAAATGCTTTTTTTTTTTTTTTTTTAACTTCAGAGTAAATCATGTTTGTGTCAGTCACCCTGATACTAATAACAGCACAGCACCTTCACAGAATCTGATTTTTAATCACACAGATCTCCTCAGGGCATCAGGGAAAGCTCACAGGCTGGATAATTGAAAAAAACTCAGCCTCACTGATGTAAGAAATAAATTTAGGAGTTAGAAAAATAATAATCCATGAGGGGTTTTTCCCTTTAGTTGGGAAAAAAGCCGTGTTATAAATAGGGATGGGTACCTTTCACATTTGAAACGTTATGGTATTGATGCCCGGTAACAATTTTCAGTATTTTTTTGTGTTTATGTGGTAAAAAATATCTATTTTTTTTTATAACTAAATATAAATATTTTTTTTAAATTTAACACATTTATTCTTTAATGTACAACCTTGCAATGCTATGTTCATGTCCAGTATGAAAAATCAACTACTCTTTCATTTCAAGACTTAACTTCGCTACCGAAAGTCAACCCAAAATTTAAGAGGTTAAAAAGAAAACAAAAAAAGAAAAGTGGAGCAACTATTGTTGCCAGTGGGAATAAACAGGTTGACAATGTTTTGGGAGTAACTGAAGGGGAGACAGGGGCTTTTTTTTTTAAACGCACCTGGTTTTTGTTCACTGAGCTTTATGCGGAGTGATGAGGTGATGTGCTAATTTCACATCCCTGTAAACATCTGAATAATGTAAATATGCACAACTTAACTCCTTAATCTTTAAAGATGCTATGAGGAGGATCTGTTTTAATTGCACTGTCTCATCACCTTCTGGCCCGGAGTCTCACACACACTGATGTAAATTACTTTTAGTGAGGCGTGTGTTTGTTTTGCAATTAATTGGAGATGTTTGTTCAAGACAACTTTTTACTGGATAAGACGCACCAAGGAAAGGCATTTATTTGTACAGTTACAAAGCTTTACGGTTTGAAACGTGACATCAAGCGAACGATGTAGCAGCCGGCTATATGTAGTGCTATTGGCAGCTCGTACTGCGACGTATCTGTAGGCTAACGTGACAACAAGTTAACACAGTCAGTTTGTATGTATTTTAGTAGCTGCTTATATTTAGCACAGCTGGCAGCCTGGTGCCTGCCAGTCATCTGCCAATCAGAGCTAACCTAACTTCACTCTTCATTTTATAGATAGACTCTTAAGTTTGAACAGACCACTGCAGAATAACTGCTGACTGTTGGTTGGAATGAACATTAGCACAATCAGACTAGCTCCTGTGTTAGCCTTTAGCTCGTGCTCTGTCTCTCTCCTGTTTATCTTTTTTTCTGCTCTTCTGTCCTTTTTCTGTCTGACAGGGTCCAGAGAAAAACACAGATCTCGTTGTCATAGAGACTTGCCGTGAATCAATCCGGTCCTGTTCGGCCTGATCAGGAAGCTAAGAAGTAACATTTCGAAATAACGCTTTATTGGCGCTGATAACCTCATTTTAAAGCATGGATTACGATCAGGTAAATATCTAGAAGGGAGATTTTTTCAAGATCGGGGTTAACCCAAACTCTCTTTTACTGAGCAGAGCCCTGGTTGTAGAGTTTCTCCATCTAAAACAACATTTCAACAGATGTGTGATGTGTGAATCTTTGCAAATCATTTGCTAGTTTCAAAAAAGTTATCAAAAGACTAAAAAGTCCTCCATGGCTGCAAATTCATTTCCCACTGTCAAACTTAACCAGCAGAGCTCCAAATGTCAACACTTTGGTGGGTAAGTGCCAAGAAACCTGTTTAATCTAATTTTACTGAGGGGAATCAGTGTAAGAGTCACAGAATCAGTTAAAAACTCCAGAAGTAGTTTTAGATGGATGGTTTTTAATCTGGGCTCCTGGTGTCAGAGAAATATTTAAAAACCTCAGTTTGAGATCTCTTACTTGGTGCCTGGATCAGCCACGAGGACATCGTCCTGCAGCAGGTTGATGGCAGTTTGTGTTTTTCCTTTCCAGAGGAGGTTAGTGGCTCTGAGTCTCCTCGGTAAACCTGGATCAGCGCACAGCAACAAAGAGGAATAAACACTACAGCTTCAACAGAAACTAAAACAGACATTTAAATGTGTGAGTCTGTGTGTAAGTATGCCTTTCAGTCCAGTGGTTGTGTTTCTGTTTGTCAGTGCATGACACCCTCTGTCACCCCTTGTGATGATTACTATGATCAGCCTTCACCTCAGCGATGACAGGGTGCCACGTTTAAAGATTAATGAGTCTTCTCGCCTCAGGCGTTTCTCTCATCTGTTATATTTGCTCCTCAAGTATTGAAAAATAAAAAGCTTCTTCAGATAAACGGATGATTGTTCATGCATGACCAACTCTTTGTGCTCCATCAATATTTCAGCGTAAGTCAAGAGTGATATCTATTGAAATGAGCCCAGATGTTGAATGTTGTATGAAAGTTTTCTTATCTTTCAGTGCAAACCAAGAGGTTCATTTTTTCATCTTTGTTTTTTAATTTATCAGACCTCAGCAGTTTGTGATACATGGACAGGTATTTAAGGATGATATCTTGTTTACCTGATCATGCAGTGAGTCATCTCCCCAATTCATTACTTGATTAATATATGTAACCCAGGGGTAAATAAACTAAAATAATACTACAGAAGAAGCTATGTCACTTCAAGGAAGTCACATTCTGATTGTCCGTTTGAAACGTACCCGTAACACGAGGTAAGACAGACTATCTCATTTGTTTAAAGTGTGTTTTTTTTTCACTTTCCTCTAATGGTTCAATTTAGAGACACATCACATTTCTTTAGTTATGATTGGTTGAGTGTCAGGACAGAAGATGAGCAGCTCCTGATAGATTTATATTTGTCGATAAATACCGTAAAAGGCATATCTACCTCTTGGTCATTTTAATGAATAATGACATCTAACAAACAACGTTACAGTGCTTCAAGGCAAAACATTTCATCATACTTACATCAACATCAACTTAATGTATGTGAGACAGTAGGTCAGTTCAGTGTTAATACAAGACAAATATAAATTTAAAGAAGCAGTAATAGAAACAATATTAATCTGAGTGCTAAGAGAACAATCTAGAGCACTGTATCTCCGACTAAATCAGGGGTCTGCAACATTAACTTTCATAAAAGCCATTTTGCCACAGCAAAATTCAAGTCATAAGGAGCCACAAAATCTTTTCCATCTTCACAATTAAGACAAAGAAGTGTAAATTCTATACATAGTAAAAATATAGTGAATAAATATCGAAACAAGAAGTTTTTTTGAGTTTATAAAATTGTTTATGTGATTTCTTTTTTTTTGTTGTTGTTGTTTTTTTTTAATTTGACATTTTAAAAAGTGGAAATATGTATAAAATCATAAATTTCATAAATTGGCAAAATAAAAAAAGATTCATTAAGTTGCAATTTTTTTTTTAATTTCTAAAATTTACCAAAATTTAAAAAAATTGTAAAAAAAAAAAAGAAAAGAAAAAGTAATTTCAAAAACTAAATCTTCAAAAACGTGCAAATATTAAAAAAAAATGCAAAAAATTAAAAATATGGAATTTAAGCAAAAATTAACATTTTCAGAAATTCCAAAATATACTTCAATGTAAAAAAAAGAAAAAGAAAAGAAAAATTTGGAAATCTTTAAAAAAAAAATTTTCTTAATCTGGAAGAAGGTCTTAAAATCTAAAATGTAAAAAGTTTGCAAAAAGTTTTTTAACTATGCAAAAATCTTTAAAAAATTGGAAGCTTTATTGGAAACATTGATGCACATTTATTTCAACACTGTATATGCATGAATTATTTAGAGTCAACGTCTTTAATCATCAGTACCCTCTTCAAGAAAAATGAATAAATCTTTTTTCATTAATATTTTTTTAAAGCTACAAGGAGCCACTGCAAATGAGTCGAAGAGCCACATGGGGCTCCAGAGCCACAGGTTGCAGACCCTTGGGTTAGATGTTACAGATCAAATGCCTCATAACAAATTTTAATTGACCACTTTTGTCCTTGACCAAAAGGAGAGTGGACATCTCTAAACAGATCACTAAATATAGTGAAAATATTCCCTTTTATTCACACTGTTCCTTTGATTTCTTAAGGTTGCCCCATTTCATTACTTTTTTACTGGCAGCTTTTATGTTTAAACAAAGCAAACGTCCCCAGATGCTCCAAAGATTACAGACCTGAGGGAAACACTGTGTCAGATTAAATCTTAAATCTGTGTATCACATCACGACAGCTGAATTAAAAAGTTGCTCGGAGTAATCCTCCGTGTGTACCTGAGAGCTGGCTCGCCATCCTGCGCAGGGTGACCGAAGAGGAGCGGATCTGAACTTCCCCGCTGTCCAGAAATATCAGACCATCTGTCACATACTTCAGCTCCGAGTCCCTCGACCTCCCCAGGGGGTTTTTGATGGTGAAGTTTTCAACGTACTTCTCCAGAGGGTCATCCAGGGAGCCGATCTTTCCGTCCTCCCAGAGTTTGTAGAGCATCAGCGTAGGGAAGATTTTTGATATGCTGGCGATCCTGAAAGACAGATGAAAGAGCGACGGGATTGTTTTATAATCTGGGAGAAACATAAACATGAGTGTTTGCAGTTTTGTTTACTACAAACTGAACTCTGACCTCTTTCTTTTTTCATTTCATCTTCTGCCTCACTGTTATCTGAAGAGAAGTGCTTGACTCTGAAGTGTTTATTGGTTTGCTACGTGCAGAATGCCAAGAAGCTACTTTGATTGTTTCAAAGCAAGCCTCAACAGAGCAGAAAAACAAGGTTTTCCGCATCTAGCCTGGATTTAAAAACATTTCTTTTTTTTTTTTTTTAATGATTTGCTGTTTTGTGTCTCTCTATTATGTGTTACAGTGGGCAAAAAGAAGTGTTTATTTAGCTACTGATTTTGCAAGATTTCCTACTTAGAAAGATGAAAGAGGTCTGTAATTTTCATCAGAGGTACATTCAACCATGAGAGGCAACATTTGAAAGAAAATACAGGAAATCACATTGTAGGATTTTTAAAGAATTTATTTGTAAACTATGGTGGAAAATAAGTATTTGGTCAATAACAACACTTTGTAGCATAACCTTTGCTGTTCATGGTAATCTTGTAAGTCTTCCCCAGGTTGGCTCACACTGTAGCTGGTATTTTGGCCCATTCCTCCATGTAAATCTCCTCTAGAGCAGTGATGGTTTGGGGCGGTTGCTGGGCAACATAGGCTAGGCCACTCCTGGACCTTGAAAAGCTTTTAACGGAGCCACTCCTTCATTGCCCAAGCGGTGTGTTTGGGGTCATTATCGTTCTGGAAGACCCAGCCATGTCCCATCTTCAATGCTGTCACTGATGGAAGGAGGTTTGGGCTTCAAATCTCACCATACATGGCCCCGTTTATTCTTCCCTTAACATGGATCAGTCCTGTTCCCTTTGGAGAAAAACAGCCCCAAAGCGCAAGGTTTCCACCCCTTCTTCTTCTTCTTCCTCCAAATAAGATGACTTGAGTTTTTACCAAAAAAGTTCTATTTTGTTTTTTTCTGACTACATAATATTCTTCCAATCCTGCGCTGTAGGGTTTGAGTCCCTCTGGGCGTGGTGCCTATGTTACTTTGGTTCTAGCTCTCTGCAGGTCTTTACCAGGTCCCTCTGTGTAGTGCTGGGATTTTTGCTCACCGTTCTCATGATTATTTTGACCCCTTGGGATGAGATCTTGCATGGGACCCCGAATCAATTGGGATTACCAATGGTCTTTTATGTCTCCCATTTCCCTCCAATTGCCCCCATAGTTGATTTGTTCACCCCAACCTGCTCGCCTATTGTAGATCCACTCCCCCTGAAGCAGGTCTAAAGTTTTCTTCCTGGTGTCTTTTGACAGCTCTTTGGTCTTGGCCATGGTTGAGTCTAGAGTCTGACTAGTTAAAGTGATACTCCAGGATGGAACAAGTTGGGTCCTATCACAAGGTTTAGGGCAGAAATTACCCCTACAGCAGTGTTTTTGTGCAGCAGAAGCCCAGGGAGCACGCACCAAAGACCCCCTCCCTGCTCCTCTGCCGGTTTTCTCTGCACTCAGACAGGGCCATATTTTACTTGACCAAAAACACAAATAAACGTACTCCCACCAAAAAAATCTGATATCAGTCTGCATTCACGCTTTATTTAGAGAATTTTCAGCGTGTTACTTTCACACAAAAACACCGCTAAATAAGGCTCTAGTTCTCATCGTGTCTCTTCATCCTGGCAGACTACCTGCGTTTGTTTATATCTGACACGCCGCGCGCGGACTGATACACTAAGCGGCGAGCTAAGGTAGCCAGCTGTGGCTCTGCAGCGGAGGTAGCGCTGTTTTAAAACACGATAAGAACTAGAGCCTTATTTAGTGGTGTTTTTGTGTGAAAGTAACACGCTGAAAATTCTCTAAATAAAGCGTGAATGCAGACTGATATCAGATTTTTTCGGTGGGAGTCCGTTTATTTGTGTTTTTGGTCAAGTAAAAATTGGCCCCGTCTGAGTGCAGAGGAAACCAGCAGAGGAGCAGGGAGGGGGTGTTTGGTGCGGGCACTCTGGGCTTCTGCTGCACAAAAACACTGCTGTAGGGGTAATTTCTGCCCTAAACCTTGTGATAGGACCCAACTTGTTCCATACCGGAGTATCACTATAAGGCGGTGGACAGGTGTCTTCAAACAGGTGCTATCAATACAGGTAATAAGTGTAGGACAGAAGAGCTTCCTCGTCTGTGAGAGCCAGAAATCTTGCTTGTTTGTGGGTGACCAAATACTCATTTTCCACCATAATTCACAAATTGTTGCTAGGCGCTGCCCTGTTGGTTGTGGCAGCTGTCTTCCTTGTCTGTTTCTTGTAATTTTTTTAAAATCTCTTTATCATCATTTTTGTATTTGGAGTGGGCCATTACTTTGTATGGTTCATTTGTTGGTCATTGGACACCAAACTGGACATCCGACATGTAACCATGGCTGCATTGTTAACATGTGAAATCAGCTGTTAGCTGTCTGTAGCATGCCAATGCTAACTGGTGCAAGGCCTGATGTTTCCCACAAGGTGAGGAGAAGGAGGTGAGGACGACGTGCTGGTTCTCAAGTGTGAGCTAAGTGATGACATGGACCTGTCCTTCCATCCATCGTTATTGGGAATGTAAGATCTATCTCCAATAAGATGGACGAGCTAGCTGTGCTAACCCAGCAACAGAGGGAATACCAGAAGGCAGAGTAGCATCATGCTATTCACTGACATGGCTAACGGAGCTAACATCAGACACCAACGCTACATTGGGAGAACTTCACCTGCTGTGAGCACACAGGATCTAGGAGACAGAGACTGACTCTATTCACATCGGGGATGAATAAAGTATTTTCTATTTGATTCGATTCTGTTCTGTTCTAAAAAGGTTCTTTAGGAATCCAACAATGTGATTTCCTGGATTTTTTTTTCCTCATTTTGTCTCTCATAGTTGAAGTGAACCTCTGATGACATTTACAGACCTCTCTTATCTTTTTAAGTGGGATAACTTGTAAAATCAGCGGCAGACTAAATACTTTTTTCCCCCCCTGTATATGGTATGAGGAAATCTCTTGCTTGGCTCAGCTCATAGATATTACATGTGGTGAGAAATGGTGAGTAAAAAACATTTTCCCAACATTAAAAAAGGCAGTTTTCCAGACATGGAGCAAACAGTGAAGCATGTTCTAACAGTAAAAATTTGAAAAACCATCCCTGACTGAAAGATTTTCAATTTTCCGCCACAAAAAAACAAACAAACAAAAAAAACAGCAAAGGCAAATCTTTGTGCTCAAATATTTCTGATTTAAAAGGATGTGACACTGCATGCTACACTGACTGTTTTTACAAAACTGAACAAATAACGACTTTTGGTAAAAACATGCGGTAACAACCTCTGAAGAGCTGCTGTGGATGTTTCAGAGCTGACAGCATGCCTCTGAGAGCGCTCGATAAGTCTTTGTGTGCCTCCTTCTTCTCTGGACGTTACAATTTCACTCCTGGAGCTGCTGCAGACGCTGGCTAGAAGCTCTTTTCAGCCACAGATTGATTGGAGCTGTGCGCTGCTCAATGCATTTATTTTGTCAGATGGCATTTGTCGAGCACGTTAGACAAATTGGAGAGTGTAATGAGGATGTGTAGATGATTTGCGGTTGGGTTTGTGTGATTATTTGCAGAACAGCTCGCTATAGTAGGTAATAAACAGAAATTTAAAGGGTAGTTTCAACAGTTTTACACCTAAAAAGGACATAAACTTAGATGTTATACATGTGTTGTGTGTCTCTTTGCTTAACAATGCTTTTTCTTGTTGCAGACTCAAACTAAATGCATCTTTAGAGGTCAACCCTTGACCTTCTCTGAGCTGATTTACACTATTTGTCTTTCTTAACTCTCTTAAACTTTCAGGAGTGGTTGCTGAAGTGCCTCGTAATGTCTCTTGGGAAAGATATTCATGTTTTTGAATGATGCTTTTAACTTTACTTTTATTGATAGGAGAGCTAAAGAGAGAAGAAGTGGGGAGGAAAAAGCGTGGTGCAGTTCAGAAAAAGATCATAAAGCAGTGACCAAGGCTGAAATGAGTCATTCATCCTATGTGAGTGGGATGTGAGCTTTAACAGCTCAGCTACACTGGCACCCCAGGCTTTTTATTGTTTTGGTTTGTCTACTTTGTTTAAGCTTCTTTTCATGTAGTTGGCTGGTACATGTGCTGTATTAATCATCAATAGTCCCTGACAGGAGGCTCGACTTTTGCTTTTGAAGCTTTTACAGCAAATTCAAGCGAGAGCAGAGCGTCACGTCTGAACCAAGAGGATGAATCCTGACTGTAACAGACATCTGTTCATGTAAGCTGCCAGAAGCCGTACGTGAGATGCTGAAGTTATGTGGACAAGCCTCCAGAGTGACTCCACCACTGGCTGCAAGATGTTTGGTTGGTTAAAATTCAGAGTTATAGTGAGTATTGAGTTCATTGTTCCTTATCCATTCTTGCTGCGTTTACACTCCTGCTACGCCGGGAGCGCTGAGGCCAGCCGGCTCATCGGTCAAACTGCTGGAGACTCCTGCGGCACCCCGGAGATTTAAGACACACAGAGGGTGCAGAGGAGGCAAAAACTATGAGAGAAGAGAGCTGGTGCAAGACAAAGGAGGCTTTTGGAGAGGGTGAAGTGATAGTCGAACACAGATCCTGCTTTTGCCTCCAAATCCCGATCATGAAACATGCAGATTATTCCTCTGTGCACAAAAAGTATCAGATGAAGTGAGTCCTTCTGTTTTTAACTCTAATATTTTGTTCGTCCACCTTTTGCAGCAGTTACAGCAGAACATTTCTCTGGCATAGTGTCAGTCTAGGGCTGAACAATTTATCATTTTCAGATCTAAATCGCAATTTTAGACTGCAATTTTGAGATCGCCGAAGCAACAATTTTTCAGTGCTCCTGACTGACTCAGGATCTGTTGTGTCAAGTATTATAAACATTCTGTTTTACAAATTTGTAGAAAATCTATGTGTTAGAAGTGCTGGTAAGCAGGTCAACAACACCTCTGTTTAGGAGTAGAAGTTGATGAAAACAGATTATTTATCATCACTATTGATGATTAAAAAATCGTGCAATATCTGCCAGAAAAATTAGATCTTTTCCTAAAATCGTTCAGCCCTACATGTGAATATCCCAAAGCTTGATTTGAAGAAAATCATGAATGGAATTGAAATCACAATATCTGCCAGAAAAATCGCAATTCAATCTTCTCTTAAAATCGTTCAGCCCTAGTGTCAGTATATTTCCAGAGAGCTTTAACGCTAACGTAAGCCTACACCTTCTGCAACTCAAGACAAAGAGTTTCCTTTGACCAGGGGAACCTCCAGAAAAACCCCATCCAACAAAATTGTACTACTCAGGAAGAAATAGAGATTTTATTACAAAAAAAACCACAAACAGCTGTTATCAGTGAGTCAATCAGGTAAACAAAGAGAAAGAGAAAGTTTGGCGACCTTGAACAGAGTAAATGTGTGCAGTGTTTCCAAGTGCACAGTAGAAAACCTCAATAATAAAATAAGCAATATGAAATATGCTTTGCGAAGCAAGTGCCACAGTAACTAACTCTTAAAGCAGTTTATGAACTCCAACATTTCACCTCAAAAATTTAGGAGTACCCAGACATATAAAAGCAAAGATAAAATTCTATTGCCTCCCTTATCTCATCTGTTCACTAAAAGAATGTTGTGTCTCCCAAATCTAAATTTGCTGTATGGCTACACATCACCACCTTTCCAAAGGATTGTCGCCCGTCTTTGCATATTTCATCACAAACAATAACGCATTGGGTGATGTCCTCATTTAAACAGCTGAACAGGTGCTGTAACCCTGCCGTTAGCGTCTGTAATGGTAGGGTCTACCTCCATTAAACTTAACGCTCTTTTGGCTCGTTAACTTGGCTCATGCATACCACTAATCAAGTTTTTTCACTGTTGGCACACACAGTCCGTTTTCCTCGCTAATGGCTGGTCATGCATACAGGCCCAAGACTTAAGGGGGCTAGTCCATCATATCCAATTAGGGTTGTGTTAGAATATCTAGCTTGTGTATATGTGCTTTGCTTAAATATTATCAAAATGTGCTCATACATGGACATAAATTAATACGTTTCTTTACAGATGGTTTTAAGCTCCTGAGAGACTACAGATCACCCAGAACTAAAAAGAAATAAAAGTCATAATATGAGGAATTTAGCTTAGAGCTGTAACAAAAAAAGAAATCTTGTGTGTGAGTTTTTCAGATAAATTATGTGCTTTCAGTTTTAACATGAGTGAGTGTGGTTTGCAGTTGCAGACAAAAACAGGAAGTTCAGCTGAAAAAGTGAAACTGTGGTTTTAAGGAAAACAGACACAGAAGGGAGGAAGTCAAAGGTCTGTCTTTACAAAGGCCATGAGTGTATGCGTCTGCAAGTGTCTGTATGTGTATGATATAATTCCTTTTTAGGTAACCTATCGATGTCGCTGTGTCCTGTAAGAGAACAACAACGTGAACAAGCACAGAGACATTGATGTGTGGCACATCAGAAGACTCAGTCTAGGGAAATGACTTGTCTAAACTAGGAGGAGCTGAAAATAATAATAAAAGGGTTCGAGGGACAAGAGAGGGGGTTCCTTTACCCAGTGAATGTCTGTGAAGAGGGAAAGGTAAAAAAGAACCCAGATCTGTCCACATTTTACAGCTTGTAATCAACAAATCTCAGTATCAAATTGAGAACTGAGTCGTTCTTCGTCATCTCTTATCATCAATGAACACCAGGAAACGAGGTGAGGGAAAAAGCACCTTGTTTTCCAACAGGTGCCACCCACCCTGTAAAATACGGAATATTCCCGTATTTCACACTTAACGGTTGTGTCCTGTTTCAAATCAATACAAGACGCAATTTGTCCCATATTTTCAGTTTGCCTTGAACGCAGCACCAATCTGCCTGAATTCAACAAGGCTCCGCCCACTAGAAGCGGCAGTTGGTTGGTTGATTTTAAGCTTGGAATAAGTGCTCATAATTGAATGGGTGGGAGAAAGTCACAGGAAATCAGAAGTAAACAACCTGTGGCTGCATTTGGTACTCCACTCCGTGCCCCATCGAAAAGCAAAGGAGGCAGAAACACAGATGTAAGTGTGAGAGAAACGGTTTCAAATGACACGGTAAAATCTGTCACCGAGTTCTTTCTGTGGCACATGGTGGCCTGTCGGATGTCCGGCAGCATGCGGCTAGAGAGCAATGATACTGCAACATCAGGACAAACCAATGTCACTCACAACTCTTCATACCTGAAGCATCTCCAGATACAGGAATCTTATTAATAACTAATAAAATGTGATTAATTTGGAAAGTCACTCCTACTAAAAAAATCAACAGAATAAGATTTTAAAAAGGTATAAATTATCATTAAGCTGCCACGGTGTTTAAGCTACTGTTGGAAGTCAGGCCAGACCCCACGGCTGAGGGTGTCCCTTATTTTTCTGCCTCAAAGGTGGCAACCCTATATTCAATGTTCGTTTTTGTAAAGGAAATGAACCAAATCTGCTTATGATGGCTCTATTCTATGGTATACAGAGCATCATGTAACTTTGAAAGTCTGATCAACTTTATTCATTTTAAGAGTATTTTATTTGCTAATTCAACAAAAAACAACAACTGAAACCTCTTAAACAGACCTGGGCAAACTACGGCCCGCGGGCCACATCCGGCCCTTTGTACATCCCGTCCGGCCCGCGTGAGGCCAATTGTAAACATAAAACTCGTGCGGGTGCATATGTCTTAATACTCCATCTGAACAAGACATTGTGGATTGAATTCTCCCTCTCTTTCACTGGCACAGTCTGTCTCCTCCACCTGAACTCTCCCCTGTTCTGAAGACTGAGTGCCGTCGCGTACACGCCCAGCGCTTATGCACATCACACACCAGAGACGGACAGAACTTTACAACGATACGCGTTTCACTATTTTAGAGTTAGCCTCCTCACTATAAAATTCACGCTGCTCTAAACTCTCCTGACTGAAGAGGATGCTACGTTAGAGCAGAGCTATGTTAGTTTAACTCACGACATGTCAACATCAAAAAAGAAAGAAAGGAAACAGCTAAGGCTCTGATAAACTCTTCATCAATAAGTGCTGCACCGTTATCTGTCTCTGTCTCTGAGGTGTCCTGCAGCGTCTCTGGATCAAACCAACTAAGAAAGAGGGGTGGATGGTTTCTGAGTTTTCAATATAACGCCCAAGTACGGGACTTGAAAAAAGTGAGTTCATGTATGACAGATATTGACAAAGACAAAAACTTAAGACATTTTCTCTTTCATTTTAGGATTCAATAATTGTTTTTTTTTCTACTTGACCTATACACCACAATTTTACATAACCTAATATAAACATTTACAGAGTGCTTTATTCTTCTGATTATCAGTTCCAGCTATTCAAAATATTTAATTAGAGCGTTTTACGATGGAAGAAAGTTGGTTGCACTCTGACACAATTCAGGTTCTTCATGTGGCCCCTGGTAAAAATTAATTGCCCACCCCTGCTTTTAAACATGCCAAGTTTTCTGATATTTCTGGCCCCCACCATATATCAGTGGTGTCTTCCTTCTCTCATTATGGGCTACATGAAATCTCTGGTAAACAGGATGGATGAGCTAACAGTACAAGCCAGGATCGCGTCACCATTGATGGCTACACAAAGGTCTTGAAAATCCCACTGTTGCAGCATTAATTGGTGTGTCCCTCATTAAGAAAAGAAATTAAATCATTTGGAGAGAAACAGAAATCCTGTAAATCCCCAAATGATGGTGACTAAACTCTGACTCAGCTTAGCTTCTTCTCTGGTGACGCTAATAAGAATACTGGGGACTTTAAACTTTATGCAGACACAAGAGTTGGAAACTTTACTGCTGCTACAGCTCGTCTCTGTACATTTTCTCTTGACTTGTGTGCGATTTCAGTTAAACATTGGTTTTCAACCACAGGCTTTTAAATGACACCTAGGAGAGAATAAGTGGTCCCTGTAGTTGCTTAAAGAAAAGGTAAAGGTCATACTTTGTGTTGATTTATATCAAACCTCTTCTTTTAAAAACTGCTTTAGTGGAAAACTCAATCAACCATAATCTCCACCTGTTTTTGACCTTTCTGCTCCCATGGAGACCATGAACGACGCTGTGACACTCTCCAGCTATTTACAGTTTCCCCGGATTCATCAGACATCCAGGAAAAACCTGTTCCCCATCTCTGATGCTGCAACATCAATTACACATCAAAGACAGGAGCCTGTGTGCAGATGTACACTGGGCCAGTAATATTAATAACCGTGGCTCATGTACCCATAACAATGACGGAGGATGATGCAAGGAAGCGCTTCCCTGTGATTAAGCAGGGAGCAACTGCAGAGTGAGTGACTGAGAGAAACCTCGGTTTTCTTTTTCATTATTTTGTTTACGTCCTCTGCTACATACTGCTTTAAGTTCATGCCTACAGGTCAATATAAACCTCTTCATAAAGCCACGGTAGGCAAAATTGCATCCTTCTTTCATTTGATCTTAAAGGAAAAAATGTTCAAGCATCTTTTGTTGCACACAGCACAGTTTGTGGTCTGGTGACATTCAGACCAAAGGAAGATATCTGCCTGATGAGAGACCACACTGACGTCACCCCTCCTCTTTATTTAACTTACAGATGAGCTGTCAAAGATCATACGTCGATGCAGTCCACAGCTGATCATCCTCTTACACTGATTTGCAGAATCAGGAGGCAGTGATTAATTCTCTCAATCCGATCCTCACCAAACTGTTCATGCCTGTCTCTCACTGCTTTATAAATGACACTGTAAACATCATTAATAATTCCCTCTCAACACACCAGCATCTTCCCTGACTCTCTGTGATTACACCGTGCTGAAGAAAACAACCTTGATATATGGATATTTAATAACTACAGCAAATTTCACATCTCCCCTTCATCATTGGGATACTGGACAAAGTTGTTTACTTAGCATAAAGAGGGTTCAGCTCAGGATTTGGTGCTTATTATAGGACTATTCACTCTGTAAATGAACAATGTTAAACTGCAGCCAGCCAGTAGGGGGAGCTCTAAAAGTTGTGGCTTCACTCGGGGTTTAGTTATTGGTAAAGAGAGCTTTAAGGTTTTTATCATTTTGTTTGGATCAACCTACAGACAGTTTTAAAAAGCTGAACTTAGTTGCTCTGAGTGTTTTTAATCCTCAGTTAAATCTTGTCTCCGGGCTTACTGTTAGCAGAAGTTTGAGCTTATAAATCAAAGTTTTCAGTCTACGCTTTGAGGGTGTTTTTTAAGACTTCTCATGGGCACTTTTTTCAAATAAGGTTTAAGGTGTATAGCATAAAGGTTTAAGTTCCACACCCCCATGTCTGTACCTTTCTTAAATATCACTCCTTACTCTTACCCGGTTTCCTGCTCTATCCTCTGTCCCACCCATTGACTGTATATAGAGTGGACTGTGTGGCTCCATCATTTACCACTGTATGGTTTTGAAACCACAATACCCCAGAGTCTGTGCAGTAGAGGCTATAAAAGTGATACTCTGGGATGGAACAAGTTGGGTCCAACACAAGGTTTAGGGCAGAAATTACCCCTACAGCAGTGTTTTTGTGCAGCAGAAGCCCAGGGCGCACGCACCAAACACCCCCTCCCTGCTCCTCTGCCGGTTTCCTCTGCACTCAGACGGGGCAATATTTTACTTGACCAAAAACACAAATAAACGAACTCCCACCAAAAAAAATTGATATCGGTCTGCATTCACGCTTTATTTAGAGAATTTTCAGCGCGTTACTTTCACACAGAAACACCACTAAATAAGGCTCTAGTTCTCGTGTCTCTTCGTCCTGGCAGACTACCTGCGTTTGTTTATATCTGGCACACCGCGCGGTAGTGCCATTTAACGGCACTATAAGAACTAGAGCCTTATTAAGCGGTGTTTTTGTGTAAAAGTAACGTGCTGAAAATTCTCTAAATGAAACGTGAATGCAGACTGATATCAGATTTTTTCGGTGGGAGTCCGTTTATTCGTGTTTTTGGTCAAGTAAAATATGGCCCCGTCTGAGTGCAGAGGAAACCGGCTGACGAGCAGGGAGGGGGTGTTTGGTGCGTGCGCCCTGGGCTTCTGCTGCACAAAAACACTGCTGCAGGGGTAATTTCTGCCCTAAACCTTGTGATAGGACCCAACTTGTTCCATCCTGGAGTATCACTTTAAGAGAATCTGAGTGGAGCCGGACAAAAAAAATAATGATATTTTTTTTTCTTTCCAGAGTTCAATCCCTTCTTGGCTCTCCCTCCCTCCCGCCATATGTTTTTTTTTTTTTTTTTACAATTTCTGAAAAAATACACAAGAACGGCAGCTGTCAGTAATCATTAAACGTGACGTAAAGCCTCGCTTTAACCTCTCATAACTAAGGATGCACGATATATTGGTAACAATATTGGTATTGGTATGGCCAATAGTGGTCATTTTTTAACACATCAGTATCTGCCGATATTTACTCAATAGCTGCCGGCATTTTCAGAGCATCTTGAATGATCTTTCAAGACCCAAATAATATTCTTTTCTTTGACTATGTAAACACAAAAACTACATAAGAAGAGTGGACTCTCTTCTTTTATGTCTCTCTTCCTGTTTTTGATTAAAAAAAACCAGACAAAAATTTTGATCACATTCATCCTGGGCGCCCCTTTCTTTGATCCTCTTCATGGTCGTCTTTTCGCAGATTGTGCTGCTCTTTTTCTCTGAACTACCTCGACACATCATCTCAGTTTTTTTAAAACAAATATTGATATTGGTAAATATCAGTTATTGGCCACAACAACAGTATTAATATTGGATATCAGTATCGGCCAAAATTTTCATATCGGTGCCTCCCTTCTAATAATTATTGAAAACTAAACTTTTCAGAAAAGAAAGGAATTCGATACAAGGCAGCCAAATAATAAATCCAACAAAGAAAAAAATGTGTCGCAGTAAACAAAGAGCATAGATCAGGGATGTCAAACTCGTGCCATGGAGGGCCAAGAGGTTGTAGGTTTTCTTTCCAATCAAAAACTTCACCAGCTGGTTTCACTGATTGGTCCCTGCTCTCTGCTTGAAGGTGAGGTAATCAGTGGAATCAGGTGGTGGAGTTTTTGGTTGGAAAGAAAATCTGCAGGCTATTGGCCCTCCATGGCATGAGTTTGACATCCCTAGCATAGATGGAAGACATGCCGCATTTCGTCCTCTCAGTGATTGGCATGTAGCTCTTTGATACAAAGTGCAATCAAGCTTTGTTTCAGAGAAGTCTGTGTGCTGCCAGGAGAAATACAGCCACTGTCACACAGGAAGTGACAATTTTTTGACCAATCAACGGTCTGCAGTGTTGTAGCTCCACCTTCTGAGAGCAGTTTAGTCTGGCACTCATATGAAAGTGTCCCAAAAACTGGGACAGTCTCAGTGATTTGGGGATATGTCCAAGGATCAGTCAGTGGAAACGCCATAAAGTGCGTGCCGTGCTGAGACGAACCGAACTGGTCTGCTTGGTAGAAACTTGACTTAAGAGAAGAAAAATCAATACTGTCTAGGGTGACTAATTTAAAAAATCAAAAAATATTGTCAGTAGCGACTGCTACAGTCACATCCTGTCACAGAGATTCTGACGACTAATTAGCTTCAGAAAAAACAACTCTAAACTGGTTCCATTCATATTCATCAGATTAATCTTATTTTGTAGTCCAAAGAAAACTCTTGATCATGGAGTTCCACAGGGTTCACTGTTTGGACCACTTCTTTTCACCTCATTCACGTGTTCTAAAAGGACATTATCTGGAGGACACACTCCATAAAGTTATGTTTTTGTGCAGATAAAGCTCAGTAAAACCTGTCAATGAAGTCAGGAGAAATCAGTCACCTTTTTAAGCTCTTGTATACCTTTGTGACAAGACCTGTTACGCTTTTTCAACTCCTTGGTACCAGAGCCTCTGAGAGACATTTTCTAATGATGTAACTGCTTGAAACTACATCAGCCTGGCAATGTGCACCATAGTTAAGAATCTGAAAGATCTATTTTATCAAGATCTTTCCTTTAACTCCCACATACAATAAATCTAAAGCAGAGCTTCTTTCATCTTTAATCTTTATGTTCTTCACCTTGAGGGGAGTGATTGTTGTTAAGTTAAGTAAGCATGGAGGAGGATAAAACACCAGAACAACTTCCACGTCTGGGGTTAAAACTTGACTTGAAAGATCTGTTTCTGTTCACTGTGTTCAATTCAATGAGGTGGAATGTGACATTATAGACAAGGTAGGTTGTTTACATCCAGCAATGCCATCTCAAAGGTCAGTTTCCTGAATTAGCAGCCCTACTGATGGCCGATACCTCGTCTCTATGCCAACAGACATCTGTACTTTCTGAAAAATGTTCTGATTTTCAAGTGGAAACAATCCTCAACTTAAAGTACTGAATTAGACTTTGTGGTGCAGTACTTCATGGTTTTAATAACAAAAGAAAGAGTTATTTTAATTAAAATGAATACAGTTGTTAAGATTTCCAAATCAAAATGTCTCAGTAAACACGAAATAAACCAAACACACCACTGATCTGATGGTAGTGCAGTTTTTCGGTGCTTTAACTCACTCACCTGTAAATCGTGTATTCATTTGGAGCTCCAGAAAGTGGATCACTAATGTTCCTTTTTCCAAAATTCCCTGTCCACAAGACGGTGTCGTTTAAAATCACAATGGCTGACAAGGACGGGAGGCTGATGGGGTTGATAGTCTGCCGGAGTAAAGCGTCTACCTGAAGAGACAAAACATGAAGAGGAGAGTTCATTATCCAAGCTTTGCAAACCAGTTACATGATGCACGATTAGCATGCAAGCATAAAAGCAAAACTTCAATCTGTAATTGAACTTCAGCAAAAGGTGCCAAAATTTCTTCGTACTCAATATAAGTGATACGATGTTCAGACTGGCTTTGGACTCAGGACTTTTAGAAATATTTGGTCTCTTTCTTCCAAAGTAAGAAAAGATGTGTGTTCTTGAAGTTTTACAAATAGAGCTCCAGCCAAAAAAAAAATAAAAGCTGTGGAGGTCTTTTTTTTTGTCGTTTTGCAAAGTTAGAAGAAAAAAAAAAGTCTGGGTGATGAATCAAATTGTGTCTATAGAATATACAGCCATCGATCAGAGTTACAAAGTGCGTCATCACACCCACGAGAAGGCTTTGTCCACAGAATGATTGAATCTTTAAGAAATACTCGACTTTGGCTCCTGTATTCAGGTTTTTCAGACCAGTTAAAAAAAGACTTACACAGCACAGATGAATCATATAATAGCTTTGAGAAGTATGGATTGTGTTGTTAACTTTGTCAGCCGTATTGGAAACTTGAAAGATGCGACCCCAGCGTTTTTCTGTCTCGAGGGTCTCATTAGTCACATCACGACCTTGCCTAATTTGATAAACAAGCGACACGTTGCGTGCTCCAGGAGCAAACAAAGTACTTCAACCTTGACTCACAGCAGATGTCCGAACATAAATAATAAATTAAAGTGTGACATTATTGTTTTTGCTGGGAGCTATCAGCAGAGCAGTTCAACTCTGTATTCTGCATACGAGGCGATGTGGTTTCCAAGGTTCCAGCAATTTCACTGTCAGCTGTGTTATTTTCTCCCTGATATCACTGACTCTCATATAAAGTCCTGCTTAAGGATAAGGATGTATAATGGAGCAGAAGAAGAGTTATCTCAAAACCACATTTTACAGAGTTCCCTGTACCATCCGCCCATTTTCTCTGCCTCTTCTGGGTCAGGTCACAGTGACTGCAGGCTAAGCAAGTTGACCCAGACATCATCTCTCCCAAGCAAAGATTTCAGCTCCTTCTGCAGAGACCTGAGGAATTCACAGACCAGAGGGAATGTGCTGAGTCTCTTCACGTAAGGACGTACCCTGAAAACTGAACCTTAACCCTACCTGAGGGTGTTATCAACAGACATAACCATAAAGACGCTATGAGGGAGGTCAGAGGGCCTTGTCACCTTGTGGCCAGGAGTCTCACACAGACTATCATAAATTACGTTTAGCGAGGTGTGTGTTTGTTTTGGAATTAAATGAAGATTAAATGTTATTAAATGATGTAAACACATTTTCTTTTTTCAAGACAACTTTTTCCTAGATACTATGCGCCGAGGTACGTGATTTATCAGTACAGTTGTGTCACGCTACAGTTTCAAACGTGACATCAAGACATATGTAGAGCTACCGGCAGCCTGGTGTCCAATGTATCTGTAGGCTAACGTGACAACAAGTAACAATTTCAGTTTGTATGTAGGCAAGTCTATTTGTATAGTACATTTCAGCAAGCAATTCAAAGTGCTTTACAGACAGAACAAATTAAAAGAAAACAATTAAAATTCAATTAATAAGATAGAAAAAACAAAAACAAAAAACAAGATAAGCTACAATAAAACAAAATAAGATAAAAAAAAACAAACAAACAAGATTTTAAACAGATTTTAAGATAAGAGTTGCAGTGCAGAGTTGCAAAACTGTGTGATTTTTTTTTTGTTAAAGAAAAAATATTAAAATGATTTGTTAAAATGCTCCAATAAAAGGCATCTGTAAAAATGTGAGTCTTTGGATTTAAGGGAGCTCAGAGTTTCAGCAGACCTGATATTTTCTGGCATTTTGTTCCAGATATTTGGGGCATAGAAGCTGAATGCTGCCTCTCCATGTTTGGTTCCAGTAGCTGTTTATATTTAGCACAGCTGGCACCTCGGTGCACTAAAGCCGTGTTTCCACCAAGCAGTCCGGGTCGGTTCAGTACGGTTTGGCTTGGTTTGATACAGTTAAGCCTGATCCCGTTTGCGTTTCCACAGCAAACTGTGCCCTCTCGTGATAGGTGGCGTGTAAGCCGGATGCCGCAAGCCTCAGCTGTTAAATAATAGCGTGACGCCGTAGCAGTGCAACACAGTGTACCCAGCTAATAAATCTATTGAAGAAGAAAAACATGACACAGTAAACAAAGAGCAACAATGGAAGATATGCCGCATTATGTTCTCTCTGTGATTGGCATGTAAGTCTTTGATACAAAGTGCAATCAAGCTTTGTTTCAGAGAAGTCTGTGTGCCACCAGGAGAAATGCAGCCGCTGTCGGGATAAGTGACCATTCTTCTGACCAATCAACAGTCTGCAGTGTTGTAGCTCCACCTTCCAGGATCGGTTTAGTCAGGCATCCATATGAAAGGATCCCACAAAGTGGGATGGCTCGTCTTGGCTATTTGGGGATCTTTTCCGGGAAAAGTCAGTGGAAACGCCACAAAATGCGCACCGTACTGAGATGAACCAAACCGGTCTGCTTGGTGGAAACGCGGCTTAAGACATGTCAGTAATGTGCAATGTTAGAAAATCCTGGTTATGTCCTGCCAGTCATCATCACTACAAAATTAATCACAGAGATCAGCTGAGAAAAACACAGATCTCTCTTCTTACTGCTAAACTTCTTTAGTGGATCACAATCAGACTTATATAGGGAGACTTTTTCAAGATCGCTTAGAAACTCCTCACAGCCCCTTTAATTTCCCTTTTAGTGCAAAGGATTAAAGTTTTGACTTCAAGCTAGTCTGAGCTTCTTTTGTCAGAGGAGCCACGTTTGTCCTCAACATAATATTCCTTACACCAAACAAAGCTCAGCTTTAAGGGTTTGACAGCTAAAAGCTTTCTCTCCAGGCTCAGCTCACTCCCCACCATGCTTCATTATGCTACACCACTCCACATCATGATCTCGTGATCCACTTCGCTTTAGGTGAAGGAGTTCAAGTGGTCTTGAACATGAGTAGAATATGGACTCGTTTCTCGCCTGCACAGAGAAATCTACTTAGTTGAGATTGAGAACCAAGGCCGAAGAGGCGCTGACTCTCGTCCTAGTCACATCAAAGATAATTGTTGCCAGCTTAAGTGGCTGCTCGCTGCTGCAGCTCCCTCTTCCTTGGCATTTTTTTCAACTTTTTCTTCTCTTTTAGTCATTTTTTGTATTTAGAGCCAGTCATTAATTTTTATGGGTCATTTGTTGGACATTGACACCAAACCAGTTACATCCGCAGTAGTGTTTTTACTATTTTTGTTCCTGTGTGTGTCCAGATATCCTAACACTGTTGTTAGCAGCCTGTAGCATGTCAATGCTAACCAGAGCTAGGCCGGATGTTCAGCACGAGCTGAGAGATGACATTTTATCCCTCGTTATGGGGAACATAAGATCTATCTCCAATAAGATGGATATGGCTAGCCATAATAACCCAGCACCAGAGAGAATATAGGAGGAAAGAGTAGCATCGAGCTATTTGTAGACATAGCTAATGGAGCTAACAGTGTATTTATATTGTTGCTAGATGCCGCCCTGTTGTGGCAGCTTTCTCTTCCTCTCTTATCTTGTGTTTGTCTTGAGATCCTACATCTTACCATGGCTGCATTGTCTACATGTGAAATCAGCTGTTTGCAGCCTGTAGCATGTCAATGCTAACTGGTGCAAGGCCTGATGTCTTCCCACAAGGTGAGGAGAAGGAGGTGAGGATGACGTGTTGGTTCTCAGGTGTGAGCTAAGAAGTGATGACATGGACCTGTCCTTCCATCCATCGTTATTGGGAACGTAAGATCTATCTCCAATAAGATGGACGAGCTAGCTGTGCTAACCCAGCAACAGAGAGAATACCAGAGGGCAGAGTAGCATCATGCTATTCACAGACATGGCTAACAGAGCTACCATCAGACACCAACACCATGTTGGAAGAGCTTCACCTGCTGCAAGCAGACAGGATCCAGGAGACAGAGACTGAACAGACTGCTGAAGAAGCTCAGTCCTGGACCCTGTGGAGGTGGAGACTGGCTGACTGGACAATGATGGACAAGCTGTCATCATCTATTTTCTTATGGAGCTTTTTGCACTTTCTGTACACTTTCTTACTTTTTTTTCTTGATTGCTGCTGTGACTCCTCCTGAATTTCCCCTCTGGGATAAGTAAAGTATTTTCTCTTCTATTCTATTTTACAAATTTGCAAATCTGTTTACACATTTGTGGACCAGCTCGCTTATTTGCAGATGCATTTACACACACAGAAATAATTTTGCTATAATAATAGCTCCATATGAAGAGAACAGAATCCCATCATCTGCAAAGAAACGCTCCAAAAGCATCATGGCTTCTCCAAAATATCCAAATCCTCTCTTACTTATTTTGAACTTAATGAGTCTTGCACTTTATCAAAAAGTTGTGTATGAGATACATGACATACCAAAGCCTATATGGTGATTATTGAAGTTGCTGTGATACAACTCACTTAAAGATCAAAAGGAGTGTGCGCCGCCTGATAAATGTGTGATTTTCTGTCTCACTTGCTGCTTGAACTGAGCTGTAGCGAGTTTTCTCCTTAGAGCTCTTTCTCTTTATCTGGAAAGCTGAGTAACAGCACATACACTCTATGTAAAATGACATTTCAAAGTAGATCAGTGAACTCAGTACCCTCCTGAGGAGAACATAGAATAAACCCTTTAATCATGTATTTTTCGTGAAGTTTGTGCAAATTGACCTTCAAAGCTGCAAAGAACATGTTTCTTTCATCATGAAGCTTTTCAAAAGCTCTGTAGATGATCACTCTGATATCCCCTTTCATCTCGCATGGAAAAGTGTGAGTAAAAGTAACAATAAACTCTGTCTATACAGTTGGTTTCAAAACTGAGTTACAGGAGCTTTAGAGAGCAGGTTTGTCATAAAATCATGACATTTTTGAAGTCAGGGTCAGGTATACTTTGGCTGTGAGACACACTCTTCTGCTTCATTTCTGTGCTGGCACCAGCTTCTCTAATGAAGCAACACCTGTGAGCTAATTCACGCTGGCAACTCAAACTGCAGCCCACAACCTGGCACTTTCTTTGAGCTGATGGATTTCTGTCTCTCCATCAGTCCCAGAATCCACCTGCAGGATCTGAACGTATTTCTCAATAAATGCTCTGCCTTCATGCTGGAAATTTGACTTTATCAGACAGACAGATGGATTACTGATAAACCAAAAGTAAATCAGAGCTACTAGCAGGGACTCAGTGCTTCAAGGCAAACAAGCAGAAACAAAAGTCATTTTTATAAAGCTCATGGTTTAAAAAACTTCTTGAAGTCAGAATTTCTTACACTGTTGTTTTTAGTAGGACGACAGTGCTGTAAAGCGATTGGATACTCCAAATCTGGCAGATGGCCAAAAATATAATTGTACAGATGGTATCAAAGACAAGAGTCTCAGAGAGCATCTCTAACTTCTGAGAGGGAGCAGATATTTTAAAAAATCTGCATCAAAACAACAGATTTTCTGCATCTCTTTCTCCAACAATCATTAACATTATGATAAACATCTGCCTGGCAGGATTAGCACTGGAGGACCCAAAGGTTTCAGTCCAATTAGAAATTATACAAAAACAAGATGGAGGAAGCAAGAAGTGAATGCAACAGCGTGCAATGATCATCTGTTTCATTTAGAGACACGATTAATTAAAACAGATTTTTCTTCCTGTGTCACTGTTAGCAGCATCAGCTAAAAGGCCAATATTTATATCTAACCATACAAGTCAATAGTTTCTAATGTGTAGCCATAGCTTCCAACACTAAAGCATTGTCCGTGAAACACACATTTGAATTGGCTTCACACTCTCACACCCATAGACTGTAAAAAAAAACGGACGTCATCTTGCTCAGCTCGAAGTGAGGTCTCCACAAAAACTGCTCCCCCTGGTGGCTGGCTGCAGTATGGGTAAAAAAATCTGACTGTCCAGTCATTCCAGATGGGCTGTGGTCAAACTTTAAAAAATTAATACTCCTCATATAAATGTTTCTGGCGTCTGATTGTTGTGGTGATTTGAAGATATCATTTGGCTGCCTTGTATTCAAGTCTTCTTTTTTCTGAAAAGTTTCGTTTTCATTAGTTATACGAGGTTAAAAAGGAGGCTTTACGTAAGGTTTAACGTTGATTGTAAAATATGTCAGGAGGTAGAGTCATGAAGTGTTTAGACTCTTGAAGGAAAAAAAAAATGTTATTTTTGTCACCCAGCTCCACTCAGATTCTCCCAGAATCCCTCACAGTCTCTACTGCATAGACTCTGGCTGCAATTCCTGCCAATGGCTGCGCCTGTGATGGGGTTATTTTGGCTTCAAAACCGTACAATGGTCAATGGCAGAGCCACACTGTCCACTCTATATACAGTTTATGATCTCAACCAAAGTAGGGTTGATTCAATCATCTGGTGTATTGGTGAATGCAAAGCGAAGAAGCAGAGCAACAGATGCACATTTTGTTGAAAGACAGTCAGCAGATTCAGCAGATTGAGCAGCACAAGCACATCATGGTAGTCTGCTACGATCGTAACAACGGTACTGTTGTCCTGTTGTATGCGCAAAGCGGAGGGTTTCCACCGAAAACGTTGCCTTACTGTTTACGAAGCAATGATGTCGGCTGTGTTTCAGAACAATTCCACTCTGGAGGCCATTTTCAAAAGTTTGCGTAGGTCAGCTGAAACCACGTTTCTGTGTGAACGCGAGGCTGAAACGCAACAAAACCGTGCCCCCTCGTGGTAGGCAGCATATAAACTGAATGCCGATAGTTCCATCTGTTAAATAATAGCATGAAGCCACAGCAGCGTGACACAGTGTACCCTGCTAATAAATCCTATTAAGCAGAAAAACAACTTAAAGCAACAATGGGAAACATCCAGCAACTCGTCTTCATGTGATTTCCATGTGGCTCTTCGTTACAAAGAACAATGAAGCTTTATCTCACAGAAGGCTGTGTGCCACCAGGAGAAATACAGCTGCTGCTGTCGCACGGTAACTGACGATTGTTTCAACCAATCAACAGTCTGCAGTATTGTACTTCCACCTTCAGGTATCAGATTCGTTTAGTCTGGCACCCCTACGGTAGGGTCCCAAAAAGTGGGATGGCTTGTCTCAATTATTTGTGGATCTGTCCTGGGATAAGTCAGTGGTAACGCCATAAAATGTGTGCCGTGCTAAGACAAACTGTACTGAACAACTTGGTGGAAACGGGGGCTGTAGAAGATTACAACATAGAAGCTCTTATAAAGTGCATTTTGTGTCAGAGCTGCTTTGAAACACATGTGATTTCACTGGGCAGTATTTGTGTAAGTATTTCTGTAGTCAACCAGACGTCAAGGTGATGTTTTCATAAGGCAAAGTAAGCCATTTCTTGCAGATACACTTGAGAAAGCAGCCCTAAAGCATGAAACAGTGTTTGCAACACATCAGGACTCGCTGTCAGTGTTGGCAGGTCAAGCTGGGAACAACCCTCATGCTCCACTTCATCCCCCTGACGCTGCACAGCACACAACAATCAACTCAAACAAATCTGCTCATAATTGGTTTAATTTTGGAGACTTATACCTGAGCTCAGAGCCACACTGGTGCAGAAATAGACTCCTTCCACCTACGCTCAACCTCACTGTCAAAAATAGACCGCCTTTAGCCTGTGCTTAATTTCTGAGGTCTGAAAATAGAAAACAAGCGCCGCAGGCCAGCAGACAACTTTCAACCCAGGTGTAAAAAAGCTGTTTATCCCCTCTATGACTCTCGCTCCAGTTTGTTTGGATACGTTTTGTTTTTGTGTTTCTTTTTTGTTGCTTTCAAGGTGATGATTGTGTCCTGTTTCCATACTTCCTGTCTGTTTCTCCTCTGCGATCGCTGTATTAGTTCATCCTTGGTGATGTTTTCGGTTCCTGGTTTTAGGATTTTCTGATTAGCATGGGCCTTGTAGTCAAGTTGTTAAACATTTATCCCTCTGAAACCTTTTCTTGCAGCTGTTTCCTGTTTTGTTTTTTTTGACATTTGTGAAAAGTTCGCCTCTTAGTTGCCGTTATGTCTCTGTATTCTGACACTGCATGCATTTTTAAACCTTGGCTTTGTGTCATTTCCATCTGCGATTTTGATGTATTAATTTAAACTCAGTATTCTTTACTATTTTCTGTCAGCTTCTTTTACTGTTCTTACGCAGAAGCCTTTTATTTACTTCATGTTGAGGCCCTGTAGCTGTGACTTTCATGTTCCAGGTAGTAAGTTATTTTGGGAGGAGGAATTAGGACCCTTAACTCAGCCTAAAAATTCCTAGCTAGGGGTCTTAGCTTAAGAGTGATTCAGGAATCTTATGAGAGCAACTCTGAGCAAAAAGGAGACAGAAACTTTGATCTTAGTGAGGAGGTGTGGTTGACCCTGTTGCTAGGTGTGACGCAGTCTCCTGAAAGCTTTGATTGGTTGGTACGAAACGAGGAAAAGATGAGGAAAAAGAATACTCCATGCTCCTAACAATGAATGGACGGTAAAACCAACAGATCACATAACTCAGACTGTATTCAGAAATGTGTCATCGTGACATTAATTTTATATCATGATGTTGAAACTCAGCTGAATTAAATTGATAGTGACACAGCCTCAAAACATCCGAACGTACCTCATTCACACACTGATTATATTGATTTGCTTATTGATCTGTTCACTGTCCATGCCCCTCATGTTACTACTCAATGTGTTTGGTTTTAATGGTGGATGCAGACTCAGCTGTCAGCACTTCCTGTGATCATTTGCGTCCTTATTAAAAGAGGTTTGATTTGGCAGAACGACCAAAACAAGACATGGATATAAAAAAAAAGAACTAAACAGAGGAGCCTGCTGCTGGCTCAGCTCGTTGAGAAGAATTAAAGAGTGTTCAGAGGAAACTTCGGTTCATCAAGGCATCGCCCAACAAATCAACGCGCAGCGTATAAGGGTATAACATCGGTGTCTTTGATATTGATAACTGTATGAATGTTATAGAATTTCATCTGCTCAATAAGTGGACTGTTAAGACCAGTGGTCACCAACCTTTTTGAGCCCAAGATCTCTAAACCCAACAGGCGTGAATGCAAGATCTGCCTGTTGAAGACTTGAAGAAGGATGGAAAACACATGATGTTTTTCCAGTTTTAACGAGTCTAGATGTATGAATTATACTTAAGTCCCTTGTATTGAAGTGTTTGAGGCGGTTTTGCGCTCTTATACTTTAACATTATGAAAAGATGGAACTTAAACATGTGTTGTAGACTGGCTCATTGCTACAAACAGTCAGTCAGAGACACTCAATAGGGTGGCTGACAATAAGATGACTCATGTTTTTTTGATTTGTCTGCATGTGACTGTGTGTCTATGTCTATGTTCTTTCCATCACTGCTTTAAATGTCCCATTTGTAGTAATTCAAAGGTTTATCTTATCAATTTTGTCTTAATAGTACTGCTTTAAAATAACAGACTGGCTGACACATATAATGTATGATACATTTTTTATACTAAAACCAAAAACTGGGATTTAATACGTAAACAATTATAGTTATTCATAATTCTTAAAGTAGAGAGTGAAGTTAGATAAGATAAATGGTGACAATTTATAAGTGTGGATCCCCCTGCCCTCATTGAGCCACCCCAGGCTGAAAGTCTGGACACGCCCCTGCACTGAGACACACAGTAATGGTGTGGTATGAAAGCTGACAGGCTTTCAGGTTTGATCACCAAAAGCTGGAGGAAAACTCCTCTGTTGATTTTTAAAGAATGAGAGGGAAGGCAGAAAAACGAAAACTTGTTTCCTAAACAGGGAGCAGAAAGTTATTTCCTGTATGAGCGTGAGGAGGATTAATGATCAGCTGATGCTAAATACTCATCATTACAGTATCCACAAACTGATGAAGATGAAGGTTGAATCAAAAATAAACCACACAGAGTGACAGAGAGAACTTCTGCTTCTAAATATTATTAAACTGGACAAGGTGGAGAAAGTTTTCTCCGTTACTCACAGGATATTTAGGATATGACGTGAATCATTGCAGAATAGAAAACAAAGAGCCACATGATAGCGTGTCTGTAAACACTGCTATATGATCAATGAAGCGCAGATTTGATTCCTTTAAGCAACTTTTCTAGCCATAGTCTGTATTTTCTATAATGTGTGTGCTACGGGGAAGAACTCCATCATGCCTGATGAGTGATTTATTTTTCTATTATTTTCGAGATCTACCTGGTAAGCTTCAAAGATCTCCCGGTCGATCGCGATCGACAGGTTGGGGACCTCTGGTTTAGGGTATGACACTGGTTTCTTTGATATGAATAACTTTATGAATGTTGTAGAATTTCATCTGCTCATTAACCGGACTGCTTAGGGGGTGGTTCAGCAGCTAATAGCCGTCTCAAGTGCAAGGTTAAAATAGTGTTGGATTTGTCATTATAGTTTAGTTTTAGTTAGTTTTGACATTTTTTTTTCCATTATAGCTTAGTTTTAATTAGTTTTGGAGTAGGCATTCTAGTTTTTATTTAGTTTTAATTTTTGCAACAAGGCTTAGTTTTAGTTTAGTTTTATTTTTTTTCATACCTTATTAACCAGGTGCAGGATTCAAAAAGGTCAGAGTAAATATTTTGTAATACTGTTTATTTTCAAATCCAACAAACTGCTCAGTCAATGCTGATACTGAACTGTTGGCTGCTGCCTTAAACACAAGACAATAATATAAACTTAATATAAAAATATAAACATAGATAATATAAAATAGTGTTAACGTGAATTAAATAAAAATAATTAAAACATAAATTATAGAAAACAATATAATATGAGCTTTAATAAATAGAAACTTGGACCCTGTAACAATAAAGTCAGACACACATGAAATTAAACTATTACAGATGCTCTGATTCATTGCTCCTCTACGTTTCGTCGCAGCACAGCGCACAGCCAGTCAGTGCAGTAAACAAGCACGTCCCAGTACGTCACTGTGATGGTGCCGTACGGCGCTGACAACTGCCGAAAACTGTCATAATATTGGTTGGGAAAATGTGTCTGATTAATTTAAATCCTAAAGGCTATCTATATTGTCTAAAACTATAACTAAGGGAATTTTCTCTATAATTTGAGTTAGTTTCAGTTATTTTTGAGAACACAAGATACAGTTTTAGTTTACTTATCGTTTTTGTTTTCTTCTCTAGTTTTTATTAGTTTCAGTTAACTAAAATGTATTTTAAATTTTAGTTTTCCTTTTTAGTTTCGTTTTAGTTAACTATTATAACCTTGCTCAGGTGGCAGATATTGTGGTTAGCGTGTTGGGAAAGTCTGACATCAGTATCAGTCTTCACTGTTAGGCTTCTTGAAGTCCTCCTCCCTCCTCTTAACAGATTTTCACCTTAGGAGCTCTCTTAAGGCTTAAGAATAACCTATTCTTATTAATTCAAAGATTTTTCTAAGAGTGACATCACTTAGAGCTACTTTTAGCCTCAGGATGCTTTGTGAATATGTGCCTGGCCTTTTGCTCATGAAGACAAATGTGCAGGCAAAACAGAATGATTCACCAAAACTAATTGAAAGTTGCTTAAATGTTTTTCTCAAGTTGCACGAGCCACAGTTTAGAAGATTATAATGAAATGAAAGCAAGGTCATGTCCGAGTTTTCATTTTCTGGAGTTAAAGCAGTTCAGCGGATATTTTATTACTCAAACTGAAATTAGTCCCAAAAACTTCCACCAAAGTTGAATCTAAGGAATTGAGTCCTGATTGTATTTTGTCCTCTTTTGTCTCCTCACAACCTCTTGCTCCCAGTCTCTTGTGCGCACAGACACTCAACCTTTGGCTCGTATGGACTCAGTTTTTCATCTGCCATATCTTTAATCTCCTTCTGTCGACGGCAGCAGCATTTGGTGTGAAGGATTAATGCGGTCAGCCTGTAAATTTCCTCAGACTCCGGGGTGAGCATGAGAGAAATACGACCTCAGGATTTAAATCTTTGAGAGAGAAGGGCGATGAATGACTCCTCTCACCTTTTCCAGAGCCTCCTTCAGGCTGGGGATGGGATGTTCCAGCGGCAGCGGCTCGGGGAAACGAGGACACATCATTTCTGCTTTGGCGTTGCGGCCGTTCTCTTCTTCTGGGCGGGATGTGAGATGAGGAAGGAGGGGAAGAAAGACAGAGAAGAGGAGGCACATGGAGACATGCTATTATAATACCCACTTGATCAATGTTGTCATAACGTATATCTGCTCAAAACACATCATTAACTCCCTGATCATGGACTAATTTACAGGACGTATGACACAAACACGGCTGAAAAGAAACGCATCCTTGTCCCACTGTGAAATTTATATGAACAGAGATAATTCAACACCTCACCCTGTCATTTTCAGGCCATCATTTATGGATTCATTGTGGAGGAGATCCATACGTGAAAAATGAGTTTTTCAGAGAATAAAAGATCACTGAATCATCTGGAAAAGAGAAGAGTCGCCTGCAGGGATGTGCTTTTCACCATCAATAATGTCACCTGATGTTCCTGTACTCATATATAGAATCCATTTATCAACCTGCGCTGTGTTTGGGAGAGTCTTTAGTTCAATGCTCTGCTCCGAGGAAAGATACTCAAGAGGAAACATGCTTTAAATAAACTTGTGAATATAAACGTTAGTTGAAAAGTTGCATTAGAAGTTTATGTGTCTGTGTTATAGCCTTTGGGTCTGGCTCTGTTGTTGCCCTGGTTACTGGTTGTCTGTGTTTGTTTCTTCCAGCAGCTGATTAGCTAGGAGCACCTGGTCAGTGCACAGGTTATTTAGGCCCACCTACTCTGGCTCCAGGTTTCTCTTTCTCTGACGTCCACCGCAGCACCTGCTCCTCTACTTTTTCTTTCTTTCTTTCTTTCTTTCTTTCTTTCTTTCTTTCTTTCTTTCTTTCTTTCTTTCTTTCTTTCTTTTTCTCACAAACAAAGCAAAGCATTTCTGCCCTCAGTACAAGTCATTTAGTTCCTTCATTTCCCCACAATAGCGTTCTCAATATCCTCATTTTAGGCCATTCTGAAAATCTCGTTGAAACGCTCCATTTGGTGAATGACCTCCAGTAACCTCGCAACGTCACAGCCCTTTGTGCTCTGATTGGTCAGTTCTATCAGAGGGGCGGAGGGGGTAGAGCCAGGGGGCAGTTTTTGCAGCATGGCAGTATTTACAAAATCGCCACATTGAATGGAGCAGACTGAGCGAGTTTGCTGTTTGCCAAAACTTCACCGTAAGGCATTGATAGCACTAATAAAATGGCAGAGTGTAGGATACGTCCTTTTGTATTGGACCCGAGTCAGACCCGGACGGTTCTGCAGCTCAGGAGGAAGAAAATCCACCTGGACACAGATCATCTCAGGACGCTTCAGTGTGGTGAGTCAAACCGGTACTGTAACATGTATAGTTTATGCGTGGAAATATAGGCAGACTTCACCAATAAACTATTTCTATAACAGGGCTCCATCCTGCTCCTTCACTTTTCTCTGTCTGTTTTGTCCATCATGCTGAAAGTGTAGTCTAAAAATCGCCTCTACCACAGCATTATTGTGGTCCAGGTTCACAGTGCATGTCAGAACAAAGAATGCAAATATCACAGTCTCACAAGTATCACGACGTCTGCTAAAACTACAGTGTTTTAACTGCTAATTCATCATGTAAAGCCAAGCTGCTCAGCAGAGCAGAGTCCCTGCATCCAGCACTCAGTCAGTTGGCTCTTGGTGGGTGTATCCCTCGGTGGCGGTTGCGTGACTAACTGACATCACAGAGGAGGAGCTGCTTTATCAGATTACTCCAATAAAAAGAAAGGTACCTCATGTCGTCATGAAGGTTGAAATCTCAAAGCCAAATGGCAATGACCTATTTTCAGAGGCATCAAATCTCGTTCTAGGATATCCAAAAAAATACAATATCTCATTTTTTGAAAATTCAGGGGGTGAAAGGTCTTGTTTTCAAGTTTATTATATTATATGTAAGTATTAAATCAGGGATCAGCACGATATGTCCCCTTTAAGTAAAAACTGTCTTATTATACTCAATAGCCACATTCAACTTGCCACTCCAGAAAAAAAATAGTCTTACTTCAAGTTATTAAAAGACAAAAATGAGGTCTGTGTTGCTTTTAACACGTGAAAAAAAAATTCTGCCCATGGAACAGAAAAAAATTGCTTGAAACTAGAATAATGTCTTAATACAAGTCACTTTTCTCTTGTTTCATTGGCAGATTTTTTTTAAACTCGTTACAAGCAATTCAAATCTAATTTATGTCTTTAAATAGATTAAACAACACATTTATACAGACTGGTGAATGTGGCTCATATTAAGTCTAAAAATATTTTTTCTACTTAAAGTAAGACAAAATTGCTTGATAAGATTTTATTTTTTTGCAGTGTGCTCCTATTTGTCACAATCCTTGTTTGAAACCAGGCACAATGGTCAGACAAAGGTTTATGTGCCATCAAAGACCTCTATATTAACAACAAATTTGCTTTGTTTGCTCAACTACAGACAAAATTCGGACTCTCTTCTAGTCATTTTTTCAAGAACTTGCAAGTCAGAAATTTATCCCTACAGCATGGCAACCCCTTCTCTGCATATTATAGACGCTTGGATAACTAATAGGGGTGATGCTATTTCAGATGTGTTATGGGCTTAGGGACTGGCTGGGATCAAAACCTGCTCAATCAGTGCTAGACCTCAACTTATTTAGTTCAAAGTCATTCACCGACTATACTTTTCCAAGACCAAACTGAACAGGATTTTTCCCTCTGTCTCTCCTACTTGTGATAAATGAAGATCTGCTGACAGGACTTTGGGTCGCCCTTTCTGGTCCTGCCCTAAGCTCAGGAAGTTTTGGGATGACATTTTTCATCTGTACAATGATTTATATGCTATGCAGCTGATTCCTGACAGTCTTCTTATAAAACTAAGCTGCTCAAAGTTTTCTCTTACCCTTCCCTTGACGCTTCAACAAGCCCTCACATTTGGTTTGGTTGTTGCAAAACGGGTCATTTTGAAGGAGTGGGAATCAGTTTCTCCTCCATGTTTCAAACAACACGGTTTCTTGAATATATTTGGAGGAGATATGGTAAACTCTGTCGGACACTCTCCACAGGTTCCTGGACATGTGGGGCTTTTTTATTGACTGAGATGGACTTGATCTCTGACTACATGACCCTCTTCTGGACTCTTGTGTTAATGTGTGGACTGACATGCCTATTTATATTTCTGTATACCTTCCTTTATTTGTTGGTGTTGGCAGTTTCTTTTGTTTTCTTGTTTGTTTGTTTCACATAATTATATTTGAAAAGCCATAAATAAAGTATCAAAAAAATGTATATAAGCTTGGTAAAACTTTTATTTCTGTGTGCACATTTCCCTTTTGGTTGTGGCTCCAGAGCTGGTTGCAACAGTCTGGTTTCAGCTGTTGAGATGTTGTTTCTTAAATTAACTCTTGCTCCTTAGAAACTAAAATTAAACAACCCAATGCAAGATTCAAAGATTTTCTAAAATGTAATTTGTTTACAGCATTTTAACGCTTCCTCTGTGCACCATTGTGCTGAGTTCATGCCAACATGCTTGTATTCTTATAAAAATATTCTTCAGTAAAGTTTTTCAGGTGAAGGAGCCACAACACAGGTTGTAATCTCAAGAAGAAAGGTCCTAAAAGCTCTACTTGGTTTTTGGTTTTGCATTAAATTTGTCACAAAGTGAGAATCACATTAGCTGTTAGCTTTAAATTACAGACTGCTCTTTAAAATAATCCTGTTTTAAATGCTCCACCAGCAATGTTCACTTCTCACATCTGGTCTTTGAATGTGACGTTACCATCTGTCTCTGCAACTGCAGGGCAACATTTCAGCAAGTTCAAACTTTGTCTCATAATAACAAGATTAAGATCGCACCATTAGGAGATTGTTCTATCTCTTAATTACAAGATCAGTATCTCTTAATGATGAGACTTTTATCAAATCAAAATCATAGTAGCTGGGGGAATGAAGTTGTGTTTCTGCGTCACATCAGATAAAAAAGCTTTAAGAGTACCTTTGACTCACAGCTAGATACAAAACAACACCGAATGCGTCAGATAGACTCAGATAGACTGCAGATCATTTTCCTAAAATGACGTCACCAAGATGTATTAAAGAAGTTGTGTTTTTGAGTGTTATTTGGCAAAGCTGCTCTGACAAATTGGCATGTATCTGCTTGAGACTTAAAGTTCTGAACACCACGGACACACCAAGCCAGAAAAAGTTATTCTCACTGCAGAAATAAGCGTTTACAGCCTCCATGGGTACCGATTGTAAAGTTGCACACAACTTACATACAACAGTTCTCCACATTAAGCTCTTAAACATCACTTTATATGCAGATTTGGAAAAAAATATATGTCAAATGAATTTGTCAAATATCATAAACAAATTTTGAATTTTTTGATCTAATCATAAAATGCCATACCTTAATGTAAAATGTTATATACCGATGTTATAAATAAATGTCCTGATTCTAAATATTAAGCTAGATTTCTAAATATTTATCTAAGACTCAATATCTATTCAAGATTTCTAAATCTTAAGCAATGATTTCTAAATATTTGCAAAGATTTCTAAATATGAAGTTAAGGTTTCCAATCTAAGGGTACTAAATATTTAGCTCGTATGCAAATTCACACTCCTGTCTGCCAGCCGCACCAAAATAAAAGTTCAAGGAAGCGACCCAGCCCAGGTGGATTTTGAGAAAGTCAAACACATTGGGCTAAAAGAGCTGTAAGAAAAAAATGTACCAAGTCCTGTATATTAAATATATTTCACAAATTCACAAAAAGTTTAAAAACTCAACTCCTGTACAGTCTGTGCATATGGGCCGCTAATTGTAAAGTAGCACACACTTTGAATAACAACAACATTTCTCCACATTTAGCTCTGAAAATAACTTTTTATGCAGATTTAGAGAAATATTTGTGAAATAAATTTGTCAAATATCATATATAAATGTTGAACGTTAAAACTAAATGTTATAAATAAATGTCCTGATTGTAAATATTAAGCTACATTTCTAAAAAAAATAGTTTCAATTCTCAATATTAAGCTACATTTCTAAATCTTAAGCATAGATTTCTATATTGAGATTTTAAAAATGTCAACAGTGCCTCACTTGGTACATTTCTTTCTAACAGCTGTTTTAGCTTACTGTGTTTGACATTCTCAAAATCCACCTGGGCTGGGTCGCTTCCTTAAACTTTTATTTTGGTGCTTCTGGCAGACAAGAGTGTGAATTTGCATATTAGCTAAATATTATGTACCTTGGGCTGCACGGTGGTGCAACAGTTAGCACTGCAGCCCCGCAGCAAGAAGGTCACCTGTTCGATTCCCAGCTTGGTGGGCCTTTCTATGTGGAGTTTGCATATTCTCCCTGTGTATGCGTGGGTTCACTCCGGGTTCTCCGGCTTCCTCCCACAGTCCAAAATCATGCTCAGCAGGTTAATTGAGCACTCTAAATTGTCCGTAGGTGTGAGTGAGTGCATGAATGGTTGTCTGTCTCTGTGTCAACCCTGTGATTGACTGGCGACCAGTCCAGGGTGAACCCCGCCTCTCACCCAATGACAGCTGGGAAAGGCTTCAGACCCTGAACAGGATAAGCGGTTCAGAAAATAAATGAATGAAGGACCTTAAGATTAAGAAATCTTGACTTCATATTTAGAAATCTTTGCTTAATCTTTGCTTTATTTGTTGTGCAATCTCATTGTTTTTTGTTGCAATGACAAATACAGTTCTATTCACTTCAATTCAATTTTATTCGGTAGCACTTTAGATTACAGCCCGCGTCTTACAGTGTAGTTTCCCGTCTCTTACAGTGTAGTTTCGTCAACTGTAGGGGTAACTCTCACACATGTACCTTGACATTTTGCGGTACCTATCGGGTAGTTATGCTCGCGTCTTACAGTGTAAGTCCTGGAGTCTTACAGTGTAGTTTCCCGTGTCTTACCATGAACTTATCAAAACAGTGTAATTTTCCTGGACATATGCTCTAACTATGCAAACCTTGATGTATCACTTCCTCTTAAGAATCAGCATGGATAAAGATTATGTAGACCGTAAACAGATAAAGTTAAAAGCTGTAATGTATTGATGAGTATGGGTTTCACATAATAATGATATTCAGACGTATAAAATATCTTTATTTTTTTATACACACAGAGACCCCACATTGTAATTCTCCTTTTAAGTTACTGATCCATTAAGATCACACTTGTCTTTGCTTACTGGCTAACTATCCAGTATTTTCTGTTATAAATTGCCTTTGTTCTTCGTTGATGTGTTGTAAGCATTTTGTATATAATTTTATTCAGGCAACTTGGAGGGCAGACCGGGGTCCTTAGGATTTTGCGTATTTGCGTTCATGCCTTTATGCGGGCAGCCTGGGGTCCTCAAAGTTGTATACCCCGAACGGAGATTCCGCGATTGTTTAAAAGCATCTTCAAAACATCTTATAAGTTATCAGTGATGCATTCTTGAGGAGGTAAGTACTTTAATAGCTTACAAGTTATCTTTAAGGAGTGTTGAGAGGGGAATAAACATTTAGTTTGTTTGATTATGTGGCAGGAATTTTGGCTCTTGTTTCCCTTACGTTGCACTGCTAATGCTAAATAGCTAGTGGGCGCATCATTTACGTCTGGTAGACACTGTCTTTGATTCACCTTCTGTTATTTATTGTTTCAGATACCATACACTGCCAGCCCTGTTGAGATGCACTACTGATAAGTGGCTGTTGGACGTTGATGTCACACACATTATTCATCCTCTTCGTTCATCCATGCATCCGGCCGTTGCTGTAATGCTGTTTCTTAAAGGATACATAAAAGACTGAACTGTGAACTGTGTATCTGCCTTTACTCTCTGACCGGAGTATCTGTGTGGATAAAGTGTCCAAGCATTATTCATCATAGAAACACAGATGTCAGTAGCTTCAACAGTTCCACTGCAACAACCCAGCACTTTACCTGTAACTACTGGTCAACACCTGGAACTGGACTAGATTATAAAATGCACACTAGTAGAGAGTAGTTAAACATTAAGTACAGCGAACAAGTGTGCACTTTAAAATCCAGCCCGGTTCCAGTTGTTGACCAGTAGTTACAGGTAAAGTAGTGGGTAGTTACACAGTAAGTAAAGCCAACAAGTGTGCACTTTATAATCCAGCCCGGTTCCAGATGTTGACCAGTAGTTACAGTAAAGTAGTGGGTAGTTACACAGTAAGTAAAGCCAACAAGTGTGCACTTTAAAATCCAGACCGGTTCCAGTTGTTGACCAGTAGTTACAGTAAAGTAGTGGGTAGTTACACAGTAAGTAAAGCCAACATGTGAGCACTTTATAATCCAGCCCGGTTCCAGTTGTTGACCAGTAGTTACAGTAAAGTAGTGGGTAGTTACACAGTAAGTAAAGCCAACATGTGAGCACTTTATAATCCAGCCCGGTTCCAGTTGTTGACCAGTAGTTACAGGTAAAGTAGTGGGTAGTTACACAGTAAGTAAAGCCAACAAGTGTGCACTTTAAAATCCAGCCCGGTTCCAGTTGTTGACCAGTAGTTACAGGTAAAGTAGTGGGTAGTTACACAGTAAGTAAAGCCAACAAGTGTGCACTTTAAAATCCAGCCCTGTTCCAGTTGTTGACCAGTAGTTACAGTAAAGTAGTGGGTAGTTACACAGTAAGTAAAGCCAACAAGTGTGCACTTTATAATCCAGCCTGGTTCCAGTTGTTGACCAGTAGTTACAGTAAAGTAGTGGGTAGTTACACAGTAAGTCAAGCCAACAAGTGTGCACTTTAAAATCCAGCTCGGTTCCAGTTGTTGACCAGTAGTTACAGGTAAAGTAGTGGGTTGTCGCAGTGGAAGTACTGGACAGTTAGACAGTAAGCAGTGGCTAGTGTTAACTTAATGGCCGGGTTACTTAAAAGGTGAATTACTATGTGGGGTCTCTGTGTGTTTAGAAAAATAAAGTTTTTTTTTTTTTTTACATCTGCAAGTCTTATCATTATTGTGTGAAACACATACTCATCAATACATTACAGTGTTTAGGTTCATCATTGGTCTACTTTATTCACAATACTGATTGTTAAGAGGAAGTGGCACATTAACAGCAAAAGCATATGCCCAGGAAAATTACACTGTTTTGACAAGTTCATGGTAAGAGAGGGGAAACTACACTGTAAGACGAGAGCGTAACTACCCGATAGGTACCGCAAAATGTCAAGGTACATGTGTGAGAGTTACCCCTACAGTTGACGAAACTACACTGTAAGACTCCAGGACTTACACTGTAAGACGAGAGCGTAACTACCCGATAGGTACCGCAAAATGTCAAGGTACATGTGTGAGAGTTACCCCTACAGTTGACGAAACTACACTGTAAGAGACGGGAAACTACACTGTAAGACGAGAGCGTAACTACCCGATAGGTACCGCAAAATGTCAAGGTACATGTGTGAGAGTTACCCCTACAGTTGAGGAAACTACACTGTAAGAGACGGGAAACTACACTGTAAGACGCGGGCTGTAATCTAAAGTGCTACCTTTTATTCTATTCTATTAAGATTTAGAAATCTTAGCTAAATAACTAGTCTTCGACAAATATTTCAAAATCTTAATTGAATATTGAGAATGAAAACAAAATGTTTCGAAACATAGCTAAAGATTTAGAATCAGGACATTTATTAATGACATTTAGATAAAATATTTAACATTTAGATAAAAGTTCAATATTTTTATGTGATATTTGAAAAAATATATTTCGCACATTTCTCTCTAAATCTGCATAAAAAGTGATGTTTTAGAGCTGAATGTGCAGAAATGTTGTTTTTTTTTTGTAGTGTGTGAATCTCTACAAAATGCACACACTGTACAGGGGTTGAGTTTTTCAAGTTTGTCCAATTTAGAAGCACAGCTCAGCTGATTGACAGACAGGCACCCAATAGCTGTTGGTGAGGAGGCCCAAAGCCTGCCTCATTTCCAATAAGGCTCCTGTCAACTTTTTGCTTCAAAACTCAGTTTGTTTCAGGAACAAACAGGTAAAGTCCAAAGACTACGTCTATTTATCATACAGTCCATGCTCCACACAAGTTGAACTAAGTTGTACATTTGTCAGCGAAAGATGAAAATCAAGTATCTGGAGCATAAAATTGCATAAAATAACAGCACAACTTGAAAACAGCTTCCACATCAGTGAATGTTTTGAATAAAGGTTTTTGCTTTGACTGCTTCAATACTGTTTCCAAAGACTGCAAACTGCTGTTAAAGCTGTGCATTTACATTTAAATCAACCTAAATAGATATGCAGTCAGAAACACTCCCAACTCAAGAGACCATTTAAAAATGATAACTTTGGAAAAAGGTCGTTTCTCTCCATCCCTGTTTCTGTCTTTCTGTTTCATGTGCAGCATGAGGTGTTGTCACCGCCATTGTTCTCACCTGGCGGGAGTTTTGGCAGCTGATACTGCCAGAAGAAGCATCCAGTCATCACCAGAGATAAGACGAGGAAGAACACCAAACCCAGCTGGCTCCACTTCACCTTCATCTTGTTGGGTTTTGTCAGTCCTTTCTCGGTGGCAGCAGGAGCAGCCTCAGCAGGGGTTGGCTTGAAAACAAACAAAAAGAAAACAACAACAGGTTAGCAAAGAGTCTGTGATGTGTTCAGTGAAGGTCATGCACCCATGAAGCTACTAATATCTGTTTTTCTCCTTCATGCTATCTGTCGTAGCTGAGCAGAAATCCTCATCACACTTAGAAGTGAAGCTGCTGCACTTCACTGTACTCACCACCTGATGCTTCACAGAGCAGAGCTGGGAGGACTGGATTACCCGTAAAAACAGAAATCTTCTTATCACACAATCCACATCCTGCACATTTAGACAGAGATAGATCTACTTTGGAAAGGATCCCTGCATCCCAAATCTTCTAAATGGTATCCCGTGGTGGTTTTCCAGACCAGGAGAAAGGCACAGACACCGGACTCCCATCTCTGATTTCTCACTTGACTGTGCGGTAATCCCAGGCCCATCACCGCTCCCGTCTCTCACAATTCAATTTCCTCTCCTGCAGCCACAGGCTGTTGACATCATAATCCCCAGATTTACTCCACCAAAGCGGTCGGGGGGGAAGTCTTAATCCCTAATCCCCGAGAATCAATTCACTCCAGTCCAGCCTCGCCTCGTGAAGACCACCAGAGAGCTGCACGAGCTGAGTAAGATGGCATCCAATCAGCCGACAGGAACAAGAGGAAGCGGGGCCGATGTGATGCTCCGTGTAGCCTGAGCATGACCTGGAAAGGGCTGTCGCTTGGTGCAGAGAATTTGGATCAACTGGATGAGGGACTGATGGATGATTTGGGACGTTGAAGGGAATTCAGACAATGACCTCGGAGTTTCAACATCTACTGTTCCTCTGACAAACTGACTATTACAAAGACAAGATTTAAAAGGATGTTTCATTTGGCTCAGAGGCAGAAATATCAACAAAATTCATTAATTCAGCACAGATGAAGACAAAGAGGCAGAAAAGAAGAGCTTCAGGGATGTAAATAAAGGGCAGTTTTTTTGATAATCCAGTCTCACATAACACTGCTATGTTCATACAGCGCCTAAAAGTGTCAGCTAGTCCCACAGATGCTAAAAGCAATGCCTGTGGTTCCATAAGCCAGCTCATCTTCTCGTGTCATGTACAAGACGGCACCAGGGCTGGAGCAGATCATCCACTTACTGGTCTTTGTGTCTACAGCCTGTTTAAGAGGACTGTTACACCACGCTGACTCTGAAATGCAGAGGAAGGCAGAGCAGGCCTGAACATGTCACACACGGTGACAAATGAAAGCTCACATGTAGACATTAAGTATTGACCACAAAAAGTTCAGACAAACGTCCAGGACAAAGTCTTGTAGTACATCTGGGAACAGCATGAGAAACTACTTCACAGAGAACACGTGAGCTGGATGGATGCAGGGACCACATAAGGTGACAAAATGAGTCTATACACCAGAAAGGGAACATAGAGGCTATATTGAGCAGGTAACAAGCAGCCGATGTGAACACAGGACTCGAATAGAAATAATGAAATTCAGTCAGAAGAGGACAGAAACGAGCAGGGGCGTATTTAGTCATTTGGGGGCCCGAGGCAAACCCAGTCATTGGGGCCCTCCATGTCCTTGTAACTCATCTTCCTCAGAGCTAGACTGGCCATCCCTGGGTCCACTGTGCATGAGACGGTGCCAATCTTGTTCATGGTAACTTAACACAACTAAATGCATTTCCTCAAGTTCTGTACTTTAGTTTGATTTTGAAAAAAGTGAATACATTTAGTCCACTTTGTCCTGGATTTGAAATCTTTTATGGTCAATTGACAGCTTATTTGTCCCACAGTGGGGAATTTACAGAGTAACAGTAACAAACAAGAAAGTATGAAGTGAAAAACATTACAATAGGTAAATATTGAAAAAAATAATTTAGTAAAGAAAAAATATGTAAATATCAAGCACAACATAAAACTGGAAAAAATGTAATGAAAGAGGTGATATTTACAGTTACCATACTTTTTGGTACTATTTTTTTAAAGTTAATGTATTTTTATTTGACCCCCTGTCCAGTGAGTTATGTATTCAAAAAAAGAGATTTTGTACAATAATGTTTATCACCAACTCAAAAAGTTTGATTTTGAGAAAATTATCCTATTTCCTGGGCTAGATCAAGTCCTTAAAATCCTAAAAGTCGTATATGTTTATCTCAGATCTCAGACCAACATTGTTTTATTTCCAACTTGGTTGGAAATAAGAAAAAAATGAGGGAAACGTGTTTTTTACCACTTTCTTCCTGAATCAAATTTTCAGATGAGTTGTAACATGGAATAGCCCATTGAATAAGAAGGGAGGGGGAGTACCCACGATCATTAAAGATTAAGTCTTTTGATGTATTTTGAAGCATGTGAAGTAAGATTTAGAAAAAATAAATGTTTTCAATTGAAGAGAACTTCATAGATCAGTTTTTAAGAGATGCTTTAGGGGCCCCTGGGAATCTTGGGGCCCCAGGCAACTGCCTGTGTTTGCTCAATTGTAGCTACGCCCCTGGAAACGAGCAAGGGTGGGTTGTAAAGAAGGAAGCACATGGAACAGGAAGGAATGCAAAAATGATACTACAAAAAACTGAAATCTCATCAAGTGTTTTTGTCTTTTTTTCAGTAAATGTAGTTTTAGACTTAATATGGGACACATTCACCAGACCAGTCCAGAAAAATGTCTTGTTTCAATTTATTTAAAGAAAAAAAATGGGGTTGGAATTGCTTGGAACAAGTAAAAAAAAGTCTGCCAATGGCCAAGACGGTTAAGGCAGATGTCTGTCTAACATGAGTCTGGTTCTGTCCGAGGTTTCTGCCCCTTAAAGGGAAGTTTTTCCTTGTCATTGTAACTTGCTAAATGCTGCAAAGCGCTGTTTTCATGCTGGGTTAAGATGAGATAAGACTCCTTATCTTGTCTAGATGTTGGGTTTCTGTTAATAAAATTGTATTAACATTAACAGGTCTAGACCTTTTAATGTTTTTGGAAAGCATCCTTAAGTAATGTTTTTTTATGATTTGGGGCAATACAAATAAGATTAATAATTAAAATTACTTGAAAACAGACATTTTTCTGGCCTGATCAGTTAAATGTAGCTTGTATCAAGTATAATAAGACATTTTTTTCTTAAAGTAAGGCAAAACACTTAAGATTTTAGTTTTTTGCAGTGTATGAAACAAATGATAAAAAACTCCAAACAAAACTGAGAAATATAAGTAAAAGAATGACAAAGAAGGCAAAGCATAGACCTGAGACAAGAGAGTAAAATGAAAAAAAGAAAAAAAAAGAAGTAAGAAACATCAACGAAAAGTTAGTCGTGGTGGAAGGAACGTTCCTGGGAGAGACATGCTGCAAAGTCGGACATGATGCAAATTCAGAGACCTAAACATCCGAAGCACATACAGAGATAGGGAGAAAAAAAAAAAAGATGTAAAAAGAGAAAACAGCTGCTCTGACGGCAAACATGCAGCTAATCTAGAAAGAAGAAAACTCAGTGGTTCAGGCTCAGTGAAACAGTTTGTAACAACCTAGTGGGGAAAGTTTCTCTCCGTCCACCTGTCGCCTTTTGCCCCAGCTCTGTGTAAGCTGTGTCTAAAGTACAGATGAACAGTCCACATCATATTCTGATTTGAAACTTCATGGTTTGTAGCTTTCAGCTGTGTCCCTGTTTGGTTGAACCACAGAAGATGCATCTCACACCATAACATCAAAACTACAGACTGTGAAATGTATGCTGGTGACATCATCCATTTGTTTTGTGATATAAAGTTTAGAAGCTCATAGTCAACAGCAGTCAAACTGGAAATGTTTAACTTAACCCAGCTTTGGGTAAGGTAAGAAGAGAGACCTTTACCTTCTTTGCTGGCAGCAACAGCCTTGCCTTTATATGGACAAAACTCAGAGTTTAACACTTTTGATAACGTATTTTTGATGTGTCTGCAGCCAGCATTGATCGATTTGTGACAACAACCTGAAATGTATTTTTCTTTAAAGTGTATTAAAACCTTGTTTTAAAAAGTGACCTTAAATTTAACAAAGATGCTAAACCTGAAATGTAATTAAAATATGCAATAAACCCACATTGAAATAAGAGATGAAATCAGGCTCTATCAACCCTTACCCTGAATCTGAATTTTATTTTCAGGACTGGGGTTGCTGCTTGGTCCAAATCAACCAAAATATTGTTTCAGAAATGTTTTCATTCAATCTGTCCAATCAGCTAAAAGTTGTTTTTTTTTTTTCAAAGCATAACGGGCTGTTTGGTAAGAAATTTTGGTAAGGTAATCCCTTCCCAGGGTCCACACCAGAAGAGCATAAAACCAGGAGGAGCTTGATGGACTTGCCAATGAGAAACGGGCTGGGATTGCACTGGAGATGTGACAAAGACTTGTGTCAAACTACAGCCAAAGACTGCACATTGTGAAGGAAACACAGCTGACTGCTAGCATAGGGGGGCTAATGAATTCAACTGCAAGTTTTTGTGTAAAATAATGTGAGCATCCAAGATAAGACCATGACATTTGGAAGAGCTGTGCAAAAATAAAAGTTGATTTGTCTAACAGTACTTGGAGGAAATAAAAAATAAGTATATAAATACATAAATAAACTATTATTATTATTATTATTATTATTATTATTATTATTATTATTATTATTATTATTATTATTATTAATAATAATAATAATAATAATAATAATAATAATAATAATAATAATAATAATAATAATAATAATGACTCTAAAAATAAATAAATAAAATTAATTAGAAAATCAATTAATAAAACATAATATAAATATAACTATTTAATATAATGCCAATCTATGGTAATTTATAAGCATGACAGCTTATACAAACCTGACTCGTGAGGAGTGCAAGGAGTGTATCATTAGCAGAGTGTTAACTCTAACCTAAACGAGAAATAACATCAAACTGGGCTTCACTTGAACTCTTTGTATTTTTCTGATTTGCTTTGGAGCCTTTATCTGTTTCAGATTTCTTAGCCTTGTGGATTTTCATGGATCAGACAGAATAAAGGGTAGAACAGATCTATGATTGTGTTTACATGAAGCTCGTGCTTTTCATGTTATACCACTGCTACCTCAGCACAATGGGGCACCAAAATGCCTGTGCTACATGATGTTTATCTGTGAAATTACAAAGGCAGCGTAGCTTCATGATAACCTTGTTGTGAAATCACAGAGCCAAAGACAAAGGGACCAGCGTGACACTGAAGCAGAAGAGTGAGCGTGTACGTCTGCTGGAATATATCCTCATAGCTTTTGTTTTCATTGTCAGCTGTAAATAGATGGTCGTTGACATGGAGGATGAAGTGTTCTGAGAGGTTAGGAGACCTGGAAAGGACTCTGGAATTACTGACACTTCAACATTTATCATGCTCACAGTGCTATGAGAGATTTACTTCCTTTTTTTAACCTTTGTATGTATCTGTTCAGAAATCTGAAACAATAACTTAATGCAACATGCACTTTGAAATGGTGTGCTGTAACAATGTGTGAGTAAAAAAAAGTCCCTCTTGCAGGCTCACTAATTTAATCTTAATGCAACTCAATTTTGCACCAAGATTTTGCAGGACATGGGTCATACCACAGACTATAAACAGACCATAAAAAAAATGAATGTCATCTTGAAATGAGGTCGCCACAAAAAGTGCTCCCCCTGGTGGCTGGCTGCAGTATAGGTAAAAAAATCCATCTCCTCCGCCATTCCACATTCCACCTCAGCCTCCTAAGTCTTCATGTTTGTATCCTGTCAAGTCTGTCTGTATGTATGTTTTGTATGTTAACCCATGTGAGGGATTTTGTAATGCACTCCTTGGAAAGCCTAACCAGGCTGCTTGGCTTACTCCAAAGAGTACTCTGAAAAGCAGAGCTTTAACACTAACAATGGGCCTCACAAACCAAAAAAAGTCCTTATATGGTTAAGTTGGGGTGTGGTAGTCTGCTGACCGTGATAATTAGGGTCCTCGGTCAAAAACTCACCAAAATTGTCACACACCCCACAACTGCGATAAACTTTCATATGATACCAAACATGAGCCCCCAACATCCCATAACGTGCTTTGTAGCGCCACCTAGGCACACTAAAACGGCTATAACGGCCAGTAGGAATGTCCTAACTGTGAAACCAACCTCAAAATGTTTGTCTCATTTTGGTGGATACAGTGGAGGTAAAACCTTGACAATGAAGGGAAAACAGGTATGACAGATCTGCAGAAGGGACCGTCCAATTATTTCTCCCTCCTCCAGTAAATCACTTATTAGACCCCCTAAACATGCTCAAAAACTCACTAAAATAAATTGGCACACACATTATGAGCGCCCAAAATTTCCATATGATCCCAAACATGACCCACCAACATCCCATAATATGCTCTCTGGTGCCACCTAGGCACTCACAAACACACAAAAACGGGTGCTAGGAATATCGTAGAGAGATGAAACCAATGCCAAAATGTTAGTCTCATTGAGACGCACAAAAAGGTACGAGGCAGGGAAAATCTTACGCTACTTGCAGCTTTAATTTAGACTGCAAAAAAAGACTGCACTGCAAAAAAATGAACTCTTATTAAGTGTTTTTGTCTCATTTGGGGTAAAAAGCATGTTTCCAGACTCAATATACACCAGAAAAGTGTCTTATTTTAAGTCATTTAATGACAATAACAAGTAAAAAAAATATGCCTATAGAACAAGAAAAATTTGCTAAAAACTACAAGTAACTTTTCTCTTGTTCCAGTGGCAGATTTTTTTTTTTTATTTGTTTCAAGCAATTCAGACCTTGTTATTGTCATTAAATGACTTGAAATAAATCACTTTTCTGGACTGGTCAGGTGAATGTGGCTCATATTAAGTCTGAAAAGATGTTTTCTGCTAAAAATAAGACTAAAACACTTGATAAGATTTTAGTTTTTTTCCAGTTTGGTGTGCACACGTCGGTGGTGATTTTTTGTAAACATGGAACTCGTGCACAGAGTAAGAACATTTCTATGCATTTATTACTGAATGAGGCTCAGCAATAAATGGATCAAATCTATGATGAGAGGGTTTCTGACTGAATTTTATTTGTTTGATACTCAAGAACAACACAACTAAAATACCCACCATACCTTTAAACTAACATTTTATATATATTAGTCATGGCATCTGTAGAGGCACTTAAAAGTTATCTGACCACCATCTCTGTGTATCCCTGTCTGACTCTACTGTTGTCAGTGTGTTTGAGAGTGTCTATTTGTTGCAGAGAGTGTTTGTAGGGTCATCCAGTAGATGAGCCATACCCAGGCTTTGTGCTTCCTGGATTGTACTGGTCTCTTGAGGGAGAATGTATCTTGATTATTTGTGTGAAAGGCGCTGCAGACAGCTCTTCTCCCAGGTGCTTCTGCTGTCAGGAGAGTGTCTGAGCTGTTGCGTGTAGGTAAGGCAATGTGGGAGAGAAATGGTGCAGCATGCCCACACTGCATCAGAAACCATTACAGTTGCTCAGCACAGTCCAGGAAGAGAAGGGGAGAGGCTGAATCAACCAGAGCTGAGAGCGGACAGTCGTATGCTGCAGCAGCTACAGGAAAGAAGAGGAGGTGGTGACTGTCGAAGAGAGGGAAAGGAGGAGAGTGGATTGTAAACAGCTTTGGAATTAAATGTCATGGTCATCACTTGTGCAGTGGACATAAAGGATAATAATTCTGGATGCTACCAGAAGGTTTCTGGACGTTAATATTCTGTGCAAACCCAGACGATTGTGTCTGAGTTACAGTTTATGCAACATGATAAGGCCACTTTAGGTGAATCATTGAACTAGACTCTCCAGTAGAAGGCAATTCTTCACTCACTGACTTAGAAATCCATGGCTTTCCCACATAGTGTGTGGGCACTTATTGGGGCTGTCCTGCTCTCTGATGTGGAGCCAAATTACACACTTCTCAGGCTGTCTGCGAAACAAACTGTAGGACTGACCCCTGATTTCCACAAAAGTGTGTGGAGCACGTTTCGTCAGTACCACGCACCATGAAGTTGATCAATTCCCATTTTAGTCAACGCTTCTGTTTCCGCAGGGTTAAGAAGGAGAAGGTGGGGGGCTTTCTGTCAAAGAGGGGAGGACAGCAGATGTTGAAAGCAGGGAAAACCTCCACCAAGGAGGTTATGGAGAGTTTGTCTGTGAACAACATAACTCAAAAAGTAACAAACACATTTTGATGAAATTTTCAGGAAATGTTCAAAATAGGACAAGGACCAAGTGATTAAATTTTGGAGGTGGTCTGGATCACTGTCTGGGTCTAGGACTTTTTTAAAGGATTCTTTATCATTGTGAGATAGGGCTGTTTTCACCATATGTGTATATAACGCCACCATAAATGGTCGGAGTGCTTTGCAAAACAATACAAGACAAGGTCACAATAATTTCTGACAGATGTAAAAGTAAATTCTGGATACTAAGATCAAGAATATGAAATATGTACTAGGTCATTTTGATTTTCAACACTGTCAGGTAACAAATTATCGTTCAAACCTGCAACTAACACCAAATTGCAGCAGGTAGTTTTTGTGCTCTTTGAGTGCTTTTCTAGTTCCTCTTGCATTCATGTTGTTGCTTTTGCAAATCCTCTGACACCCACTGGCCACAGTAGTTAAGGACTTAAGTCCTGCACATGAGAGATCAACTTGATCATGAGGCCAAACCAGTGCCTTGGGAAGAAGATCAACTATACAGACAAACGAAAACCAGCATTCTGAAGGAAGCTGTTCAGAAGTGGGTCCAAAACTGGTGCTTTATCCAAACATCTTCTGACCAAAGCATGACACAGACCACACATCAAGACTACAAGGGACTGTTTCAAATGGTTAAAGGGTGTTTAATGCGTCCTCGGCCTGTGCTTAAGTCTGGAAAACTGTTTAAATGAATTAGTAAATCAATAAGACGAATAAGTTGGCTAAAAAATGGATCAAAAAGTTAAAAAAAAACACTTCCAGAAGGGTTTCAAAAAATTGTGTCAGAGTGAGTGCTCTCACTGCTGTGTGCTCTGTTGGCCCATCTTTGAGGGTTTCTTCATTTTCTTGCAGACTACTTCTAGTGTTGAGCACAGACAGAAAAAGGGAAAATGATGGTGTGTGTTTTAATGATAAGCTTCAGCCTTGCAGATTATTAGTCTCTGAGTAAAATATGCAAATAAGCTAAACACACAATTTCAGAGAATGTCATTCTAAAAGTTTTTTGTTGTGTTTGTTAAGCAGTCAGACTATTGGTAAGAACTTTAGTTGCAGTACCCACGTAATACTGACAATCGGCATGACTGACAGAGGGAGGAGTTCCTGCGCGTACCATACCATTGATAAGTCTCTCTTCATTCATGTTGGGCTGTAAAACCTCAAACCTGTTGCTCTGGCTCTGCTCATTATTTTCCATTTGTTATCAAAGTCAAGCTAAATATGAATTGATTTTAACACGATTTGTTTTATTGTGAAAGTCTCTAGGCGTTTATAGGCAGTTTCCGGTCACAACTTCCTGTCCTGCTCAATCTTCCCTCTGCTGAATTTATGCGTCACAGCTCCACGTCCAGCAAAAAAAGGATGGCTGCGTACTACCTGCAACATGATGAAGCAGTTCCGCAGACGTACTGCAACAGAATGGATCCAGCGTAAGTTGACCAAATGACTGGAATGGAAACCTATCTGATCCTTTGCCATGACAGTGCAGAGACGGACTGCAGACGGATCTGGTGTATACTAGCCGTTAGCGTTCAAATAGATAAGTCAGTGCTTGTATTCTGATCAATTTTATTTTCCAGCAGAAAAAAAAGAAAAGCAGTCAGAGAGCGCAGACCTCCACCAAGCATATTGTGAACAAAAAACTTTAGTCCGACTTTAATGTTATACTCCCTTTCAGCAGACTGTCTGCTTCAATTTGGTGTTAGCTGGAGGTTTGTACGATAATTTGTTTCCTTAAAAGTGTTAAAAATCATGATGACCCAGTATATATTTCAGTAGTATCCAGAATATTGCCAGAATCTGGATCATACTTTTACATCTGTCAGAAATTATGGTGACATTGTCTTGTATTGTTTTGCAAATCAGTCCAACCATTTATGGTGGAGTTATATACACATATGGTGAAAACAGCCCTATCTCACAATGATAAAGAATCCTTTAAAAAAAATCCTGGATCCAGACGGTGAAAAACACAACCTCCTTGGCGACGGTAAAAACGGGTCTTCAAAACTGACTGGAAAAGTGAGAACGATGAATAAAAGGTTTTATTTTTTCCATCAATCTTCACCCCTGAGTTGACAGGTTTCTGCGACAACTGTCATAGGCAAAACCGTCAGAGTCCCCAAACTCATGAAAAGTTTTATTTGTTTATGACACAAACAAAAAATTGCTCCTTCCAGACCTTTGAGAAACCGCTTTAGATAGAGCAGATGTGAGCCGTCTGATCCGAAAATGACTTTTTGATCAAATTTCCATATTTCTCACTCGTTCCTGTCTGCATCTTTTGATTACTCTGTTCAAAGAAAAAACACTGTAGGTCTTTCTTCCATGGGGAACATCCAGTGATGGTCACTCTGTCACTCAGCTTAATCACAGGATATAACAGCGGGTCAAAGGGTCAGGCATGTATTCTGATGATGATACTGGAGGTTGGTGTGGGAACGTGAAGTGTGAAATCTGCACGCTGCAGATGATCCTGGTTGCATAACCTGGGATTCAGCTGCAGGGCTCAACAGCTGTCTCATCGCACCACATGCACACACACACAAAAACACACACAGATCCATGTGACCATTTGAGCACAATTCATAAGTGTGATTTTGCTTTAATATACATTATTTGCAGACTTAATCCCTGCTTATTTATGTATGTAAGCATGTGTGTATGTGTGTGTTTTGAGGTATTAGTTTGCTTGTATGTGAGTTGAGGTCTTACCGGCACCTGGACCCCGTCCACCGAGGTCTGTATGAGGACTTTACTCCCAGCCTTGCCCATTGTTCCTCTGCTCCAGCTGTTGAAAAATGAAACAAGTCGTTACAGATTCTGCACAAACTCCGTCTGTTTCACTTTGCTTTACTTTTGTGGCACTACAAGTCAAGAATCTGAAAACTTTTCCTGCAATTTCAGCGATGCGATCTCTACAGAGAATCCTCAGATAATGAAGTGAAGCAGACGGCCGTGAGATCAACTCAAGCAAAGAATATTTTTGTGGCAGATTCTCTTAATGCTCCAGCAGTTTGCATAGTTATAAGATGCTGTGTATCAAGGTTGCATAACTAACAAGGAATGGAAAGTTCTCAAAGTTTCGAGCAGTATATTCATCAACAGTAGACAAAAGTTGATTCTCTGGAAATTAAGTTTTTCCAAACTACATGTGCTTAGTTATAGATTTGGTATCACTTTACAACACTAAATACATTAGGTTTTTGCTTCTTCTTTTCCCAACAGCTGTTACAAAATTCAAAACATGTTGGAGAGGAGAAGCTTTGCAGCATTTCAGCTCATCAACAACTGGAGGCAACACTTCATCCAAAACACAACTGTGGGAAATATTACTTGTTGGACAAAGCTACTGCAGAGCATGTGTCTGACGTTCACGACTAAGGACTTCTATGAGTCCTTCTAAAAACACTTGTGCCTTATCTACAACATACTGTGTATTAATAAATGTGTTCATAAATAGGTAAAAGTAAGTGCTTTTGTAACACAATAATGATAATAATAATAGTTACTATTATTATTGTTATAATTATTATTATTGTAATTATTTTTATTAAAATTATTATTATATAACTATTTATTATTATTATTATTGTAATTATTGTTATAATTATCATTATTGTAATTATTTTATTAAAATTGTCATTATATAATAATAATAATAATAATAATAATAATAATAATAATAATAATAATAATAATAATAATTATTATTATTATTATTATTATTATTATTATTATTATTATTAACAATGAAAGCCTCCTTAAAATTAAACATCTCTTTCACAAGAGTGTCCTGGCCAAGATAGCGGCATAATGTAGAGCACAATTACAGACAAACAACACAAAACAATGACATCATATCCAGTGTAATATTAGAAAAATCAGCCAACAAGCATTTACAGATGCAGATACAGAGTGACGGGGCTGGCAGGAAAGACCCAGATGCACAACTTTTCAAACAAAGGCCCTTTAATGTAGGATTTATTAGGCAACAGAATTAAAAAATAAATAAATAGAAAAATGTAAAAAGAAAGAAAGAAAAAAAAAGAAAATAAAAAAAAGAAAACTGGATAACTAAGCAACACAAAGGCTGCACAGCAAGGCTGGAGAACAAAGGGCTAAAAATAAATAAATAAATAAATAAACAAAACACCCATGTAATTGTAATGTCTAAAAATTGCACGTCCATTAAGACTGTCTGGAAAAAAGGGAAATGTAGAAGAAAAGCTTTTTGTGGTCCTCAAAGCAGCAATTTTTAAGAGATTGACGGGTGGATGTGTGAGTTTATTGAGAAATGTAACCAAGGCACGAGTATTATCAGAGCTGCCATTAGAATTATATTAAAATCAAAAATCTTAGTGATTAGTTTTGTCTCTTTTATTTCAATGATTGTGTCAGAATTTTAACAAAAAATAGTTACAAAGTAAATTTTGGTTTCCAGTATTTTTCTAAAGGTTGGTCTTGGAAAGATGGGGGTCGTCCTTTATTTGGGTCAATAACTGGAAGATCACAAGACGATTTGGCAGAGGACAAGGGAAGACGCAGATCAGGGCAGGAAATGACGTCACCAAACATGAAAGACAAGACATTTTTTTAAAAATGGCGTAACCTTACGTAACTAATGAGACATGACATAGAAAGGGTGTGAAATTGAGGTTGGAGGGATTTCTTTTTGATTGATTTGACTTATGAACTATCAACTAATTTATTTATTTATCTATTTATCTAATGTTTTAATTACTTTAAAGGTGCTTTAGCCCCCATGTCTGCTAATACGTTTTGCTCCATTCACACTGCAATCTGCACTAGGTGGGCTTGGGTGGTCAATGATCAAAATGTACTGCTACTTGTGCTATAATAACAATGCAAAAACTACTGGAAAAATAACCAATAAAACATTACTGATCATAAAAGCCCAGCTGCGGCCATCCTGATTAATTTTTTAAAACAGAGGCTAACCGACATGCTAACACCAAATGACACTAAACTATCATAAACAGAACACAAAGCAAGCATTCAGTGAGCATGTTTAAATGCCAACAATTTAGCTAGCCATTCATTTTAACACACTGGATGATGGGAAACAAAGAAAGATGGACTAACACTGTATTATTAAGAGTATTAGAAGCTGAAGCTCCACTTAGAGGCAGAATCCTACGAGAGATTCCCACACTAGTGTCACATAATTGCCCCTTTCACACCAAATAGCTGAACAACTAGCTAACTTAGCATTAAATAAAGTTCTGTAAACTAACATGTCTGAAAGAAACTGGCGAAATCGTAAATCTTTAAGGCACTTGTGACCCATACTTTTATGACAGTGTGACCAACAGATGCCCCCTGAATCCGATCTTTTCTTATCAGATTTAAATCCCCTTCAGATGTGGCTCAAACCAAATACAGGTCAGATCTTATGCAATAAGATCTAATGCCACACTGCCAGGTTGGAAGGCAAACAACTCTGACCTTAACTCGAGAGTAAGAGCTGTCACAGTTCTGTGTTTGTAAGATGGGCGAGAGCAAGAGTCATTTTCAGTATCTCAACATCCTGAAACTCTTATGGCTGAAATACACAGGGTCCAGGTAAGGTTTACAGCACTGGTAAGAATGAGCCCTGATATTCGGGAGCCATGCAATTTTATCTCAATTATTGTTACGCCTAAACAGAGGTTGAGTTAAACTAAACACCCGGGAGTAATTGGCCAACAACATGACTGACACCACTGTCTCAACCCACAGCTGGTGTCAGTTTTCAGAGAGATGTGCTATCAAAGTGTGTGACTGTTGGATCAGAGCATGGAGCTAGGAGACTGGGTGAAAGTTTACACAAGGTCAGAGAGACCTCAGACACAAGCTGGACACAGAAGCCAACCTTCTATCTGTCATATAATATACATCAACCCTGAACACAGCATGTGACTAGATTAAAATGCTTAATTATGTTAATTATTACAAAAATTTATGACAGTACCGAGTACCGGTTCAAGTAAAACCAAAAGGTACCATCTTTGTGACTACGAGTGAGTGGAAGAGTAGGCGATTTTCCATGTTGGAAAATGTGCAAAAGAGATGCTGAAAGTTTTACAGCAGCCTCAAGTAAAAGATACAGGGTCTGTGTGGTAGACCATTAAGAGCTTTATGACCCACTGTGAAGTCAAAAGCAGAACCTGAGGTGAGAGCAGTCTTTAGGGGGGATCTCTCCGACTGTGAGTCTTTCTTTGTTACAAAAGCAGTGAAAATCCACATTCTATCCTTTTGGCTGAGGCATTTCACCTCTGAAAACCTCTCTCTTGCTTGGTATTTGAGAAACAGGATTGACATTGTGGACCTGATAGAAAGGTGACTCCACAAGTCCCCCCACAGCAGCATGAAGAGCAGAGCAGTGATTCAGGCTGGCGTTTTTTAGACAAACACTGAAATGAGACAAACTTGACACTCCCAGATAAGCTGTTGTCTGCTACAGGGAAAACCAGAGAGATGAGAAACCGTCCGCCAGGTGGAGATGCTAAACAGGAAAAAAAGCCAAATGTCTCCTTAAATTTAGAGCTTCTTTGCACTCTTACTCACTTCACCCTCTCTGTGGTTGGCTTGTTGGTTGCTGTGAAAACTGCACAGATGGAGCTTTGTTCCCACCCTACCCACAGATCTGAGTGAACATGACTGAAATAAACAGGTTTTAATGAAGTCTCTAAGTTAAAGACAGAGATGTTTTGGGAAATGAACATTCAAGATGAGCAGTTTTGTGAGGAGCCTTATTTTAAGTTACCTATTTCCTATCACTAGTGTATCAAAAATGAACACAAAAGTAAGAAAATCTGTGTTTGGTGGATTTTTTCTTTGTCGTAGCAACGCCTGATTATTCCCTTTTGAATGGAGCCACATTTGTAAGGAATGTGCATTTGTGAGATGAGCAGCAGAGCTAAGGATGTAAGCTGCCATAAAATTTGCCAAATCTTTTCTGCCAATGCCAAACACCTTATTCTGCTGTTGGCTCTTATTCTGAACTACAATAAGGCACTGCACACCTACTAAATGTGAAAGTAGTAGACAGAAGGCACTGCATACCGCACACCGCATTAGATAGTAGTATGTAGTGTGACTGTTCTGTTGGGTCCGTTTTGTTGTATGCCACGCTAATTTTCAGTTTTAGTAAATCGAATAGTGGATCCAGATTTTAGCTTTGGTTTTTACTGTTTGACTTTATTAAAAATGTACAAAAAGGGGAGCCCTTATTGGGACATAGAGAAAGAAAATTTAAAAAAAATGTGAAAATTTTCGTGAGCACGAGAAACTCTTGCGTGTGTGTGAGAAACTTTCATGTGAGCATGACAAAGTTTTGTGTGTGTACAAGAAAGTTTCACATAAGCAAATATTATTATTACAATTATTTTGATTAGTATTAGTATTATCATTATTGTCTTTGTTCCCTCCTTAGATTTCAGGAACCTATTTTATGAATAAAAAAATTTGAGAAGACATTAAATTGAATTACAGTGGAATATTATTTTTGATTTTGATTATTTTTTTCTTTTCTTTTTTAATTATTTTTGTCTGCTTTTTACAACAAAAATCTGAGAGGGTAGGGCAGAGGGCAGTGGATAGAGCAGGCATTAGGGTGAGTGAGGGGAATGACGTGGGATATAGGCCACAGGCTGGATTTAAGGTGGGCTGGGTGTGACCCAGACTGCTAGGCCATTTGCATCCTGTGATTCTTATTTCATTTAATTTCATTTTCTGAACTGCTCATCCTGTTCAGGGTTGCAGGTGGCTTGAGCCTATCCCAACTGTCACTGGGCAAGAGGCGGGGTACACCCTGGACTGGTCGCCAGTCAATCACAAGGCTGACACAAAGACAGACAACCATTCACACACAGACACACACTCACACCTACGGACAATTTAGAGTGACCAATTAACCTAGTGAGCATGTTTTTGGACTGTGGGAGAAAGAAAACCGGAGGACACGGAGAGAACCCACGTATGCATGGGGAAAACATACAAACTCCACACAGAAAGGCCCAGCGGCCAAGCAGGGAATTGAACCGGTGACCTTCCTTCTGTGAGACTGCAGTGCTACCCGATGCGCCACCATGCAGCCCATAGTTTTCATTTAGTTAGTTATATACTTTATTGAAAATAAATCTGCAAGTTGACTTTTAATTTTGTACAGCTGGTGACAAAAATGTTTTCTAATAACCCACATATGTCTTGAAAAGAGTTACGTCAAAGTAAACATCTATTTCACAACATGAAGTTGCAAGATCTACTAGAGTTTCTTTTGCTGCAGTACATGCCTATCTCACAGGCTGTCTAAAGTTAGTGCTGTTGTATTGTAGTTGTTATGCTAACTTATTCAGTAGATGGTGGAAATGCACCCAAACCTGAGTGCCACATACAGTAAACAGAAATGTAAGACAAACAGCATTAGCGCTGTGGAAGGTACTATAGAAAGTTGACTGGCCCTTTGCATAGTGAGGATTTTTTCCAGGAACATCTGGGAATTTATAGCGTACTTCGGATTTTATACGTTTTTTTGCATTCTGCCCACCACATATTTAATTTCAGCTGAATCAGTAGGCAGTTCAAGCAGGGGTTTTGGAAAACAGCCTGAGTGCCACATTTGACTGATCTTGAAAGGGCAACTTGACGCTGATGCTCCATATCACAGGGGATATCAGGGACAGGCTGTGAATTGAACGTCCTTTTCTTTACTCCTGTCAGCACTTAGGAGCTGTTGGCCGTCTCTTTAACAGATCTGCTGTCAAAATGTGCAGAAGGATATGGCTGATGACTCTGTCCTGACAATTCAGAACAGACTGCATGTCTGGTATAAAAAGGCTTCCAGGCGGGCCTCACAGCCAGGCCTGTTTGCACTTCTTCTTTCACTCTTTTTTATACTTTTTTCCTCTAAAAAAAAAAAAAAAAATCTCCCTAAACTCCAGGATATAATCTTGTGTGAGAAAAAAACTTGGTATTATATCTGACTCTCCCAAACATGAGTATGCCTCTCTGTGGAAAGTAAGAGCTGATAACAGAAGAGAGCGCTCAGTGTGTTTGGCCTTTATTGAGAAATAAGGAGAAGCTGTCAGTGTTGATGGATGATGTGTCTTCATGAGGACCAAATAAAAGCAGTCCTCCTGTTACGTACAGAGGTGTCAAGAGGATAACCATTAACCTCAACATGCTCGGCCTTGCCTTTTGTCTGCTGAGTGAAAAGCTTTGAAAGAAAAGATGACAGCTCGGTTTATAGTATCAAAAACTTCTTGGTGTTTGTAAAACGTTTTCTCTCTGCCTCATACAGTAAATTAAACCCATGATATATAGAGGACTGTCTTCAGATCGAAAGTGAAACTCAAGGGTGAGAATCCTTGAAAGAAAAGGGCGAATCATGTCTGTTCTTAGGAGGGTTTTCTTTTGCAGTCTGAGATGACGGTGAGTCTTGGGTCGTGTTGGCATTTCTAACTCTGTTTCAAGACTTTTATCGAACCATTGAGAGATTTCTTTGCCACAGTTGTTAAGACATAAAAAGTTCACGAGGCTTGTTCTGCTTCCTTTGACAAACTCGAAGTATATGTAGGAAGTGACATGTAGTTCAACCTTCAGTCTGTGAATTTTAATGACGTGTGGATCTATTTAATCTTCAAACAAGAGCAGGGAAATTCTGAGAAAAACATCATGTACCTGAAAGAGTCGGCTGTGTTTCCTTAGAAACTGATGTTAAAGAGTTGATTGAACTGTAATCTTAAGAAAAAAAGGGTTGGAGGAAGTGGGTGAGTGAGTGAAACTCCACATAGAGCTTAATGTGACTTTAGAAAGAGCGATTACAGGTTTGGAACAGCTGTTATTTTGCGACCCTTCTGTGCAATATTCTGTGAGCTAAAGTGCTCCATTTCACGGGAAGTTTATAAAGTTGCAATTTAAAGTTAAAATGCAATCTTGAATCTTTTTTTTCTTTGTGTAAGAAATCATAGACCAGCTGTGAGATGAGAACCTGATTATTTAATATTGAGTACCGGCCGATACTGGGTCCCGCTCCGATTTTTAGGTTTGGAGATAATCTTTGCTGAAGTGAGAAAGTGAAGCAGCACAGTCTTTTTGTTTTGTGTGTTAACAATACTGGTTAAAATAATAGTTAAAGCTTATTAAGTCTATTCAACTTAGTCCAGATAGATTTGATGTTGGACGTTGGATCCCAAATCAGTGGGATCAAAATACCTCTTATTTTTAAATGACTGGCATTTAAAAGCCATTTGTCCAATCCAAAAACACTGGGGTAATCGTCAGATTCTCACGTTTCCAAGGGTACCTGAGTGTATCATATACGAAGCTGGAAACGTGTCTTAACATGACACAAAGATGGGAGAATTTCATCAACATCGCTTTGAATTTCATGTCCACTCAGAACATTTGCAGAAAATGATTGGTTTGCTTGCTGAATGCAGTTAAAAAAAATCTACGCTTCTTAAAGTGATACTCCAGGATGGAACAAGTTGGGTCCTATCACAAGGTTTAGGGCAGAAATTACCCCTACAGCAGTGTTTTTGTGCAGCAGAAGCCCAGAGCGCTCGCACCAAACACCCACTCCCTGCTCCTCTGCAGGTTTCCTCTGCACTCAGCCGGGGCCATATTTTACTTGACCAAAAACACAAATAAACGGACTCCCACCAAAAAAATCTGATATCGGTCTGCATTCACACTTTATTTGGAGAATTTTCATTGCGTTACTTTCACACAAAAACACCGCTAAATAAAGCCAATCATAAAATAGCTCTCCTGTATCCGGGTAAGATACGGTCGACCAGACTGCAGAGGATGCATGCTGCACAGACGACTGGAGTGCATCATCACACGACTGCAGTGAGTTATCTCATAATTTGATTTTGTAGCCACTGATTCATGAAATTTCATTAAGTTAAAAAGTAAAACGGCAAAAGCTTAGTGTTATTCCTCCTCCACATCGACTATTACACAGTGAAACAAAGTCTGATCACACTGACATACAAACTGTAGTTATCAGGCATCATAGTAAAAAAAAAAAACTATCAATGTTAAGTTAATTAAGTTGATAGTTCTAATTTTGAACAATAGAAATGTTCGGGTTTAATTAAAATCAAAGCTTCACATTTTTGGTTTGATAGAAAATGGTCAAATGTTGGAGGTCAATAATAAAGTTTATGTAATTAGTAATTTTAATGATAGTGTTGCATCATTACTTGATATAATAAAGAAACATTACAGTATAACAGTAAGACCCATAAGGTCATTGTGGGGGCAAAAAAGCACCTTACCTGAAATTAACCAGTTTTAATTTTAAAACATAATTAGATCATTCAGATGGCTATAATCCTCCACAAACTATCATACCCAAAGGTCAGCACATCATTCCACATTTCAGTAATAAAACTATCAAAATTGTTTTGTATTTCTTTCTCGCCTCAGGTGAAATGTTGCTGATTGTGTTCAGTGAGGACATAATATTGTCTTAAATCGATCGAAGGCCCCTGAAGCGAATCGTACCGTGACAGACTTTGTGATATCGGCAAATATCATATCGTTGCCCACAGAATTGATATCGTATCGTATCGTCATGAAACTGGTGATTTACACCCCTAATGCCGATATGCCCCAAAGTGCCAAATATCAGCCACAATAATCAGTCAACCCTAGTTGAGAGGTGACAACCCTACCACTGAGCCACAGCCACTCCAGAGATGATGAAAGAAAGAGCCACGGCTAAACCCAGACATATGTAACCCTTAACATGGGAGCAATATTACCAGACTCAATGTCCGGGTGTTTTATTCAAAGGTCAGTCGCAGGTGGAACTGTTGCTATCACTTTTAGCCCACACATCATTAGCACCATCTTCTTCAAGTGTGAACCGGGAGTTTTGGCCACAGATAGGAGTCCAGTGTGTCTGTTGTGTGAATTAGTCTTCATCTTTTCTTCATTTTCCAACAGATGTAAAACCTACACAGTTCTTTTGTGAATCAGTAATAAAAAAAACGAAACAAAGACTCTTCTTAGACAGAAGTCTTTTAAAAGATAGATGTGTTCGCAGCATATAAAGGCCCTGGTTTATTTTTAAGGAAGAATGGTAAGACAGGACTGAAAGTTTTTTCAGGCGCTGCAGCGAGAATCGAAAATAAACTTTCTGAAACAAATGCTGACTCACATTTATAACAGAGCCTCCAGTAGGCAGAAAGTTTGGACCTCAGCCTCTGATCTTCTAAAATATTCAACATACAGCACCAGAATGTTGGAATTTAATATCATTCATAAAGATCGGTTGTTGTTATGAAAGTGAATTCACTTCTAAGAGTCTCTGATAAACGTTGGTGCATTGAGGCTGAATAAAGAAAAGGTCACACTGGTTTCAGCAGCTTTCTGCTTCGCAGTGAAATCAATAAATCTTCATCACGCAGCATTACAAAGATATTAAAATCAGAGTGCAGGTGAGGATAAAAAGTTGTGACAAGGATGCAGACCTGAGGGGGTCAATACTTCTAGTTTCAAGGCCCACAGGGAAAGAAAGATAATCAAATTTGTTGTAGGGACCTTTGATTATTGCAAAGGTGGTAAAAATAGGGTTAGTTTAATTAGCTAAATGGCTACAACTTCTTAGATGAAAGATTGTAGCAGCGCTTTAGGTGATCTTTGGCTTTAATATGAATAAATTAATTAATTGGATGGACATTTGGTGTCTCCAGATAAACTCTAACTGTCAAAATTTGCCTGCCTTTTAGCAAAATGTTAATTTAAAATAAAAGTGCTTGTGGCCTCATGACAACTTTGAAAAGGGTTAGCTCTCTGAGAAAGGACCCCCTCCTTTAGGGCGCTCATCAGATTGAAGTTTAAATGTGCTGTGAGAAGGATCTGTTTTAATTGGATTGCAGTGCCGCCTTCTGGCCCGGAGTCTTACGCACACTGTCGTGAAGATGTGACTTTTAGACAGACGTCTGTTTGTTTGGGAAATAAATGAAGATCAGATCGGAACACGCTTTCTTTGCTAGTCATGTTTTTACTGGATACAAAGCAGAAGGGGAAGACATGGCGCTGTTATTTGAAACAAGCTAACGTCATAAGTCCGATGCTCTAGGATAAAGCTGTAAAGTGTAATATAACTAAATCTTGGTTATGTCCTGCCAGTCATCTACCAAGCAGAGCTAACGTAACCTCACTCTTCATTTTATTGATAGACTCTCAAGTTTGAACAGACCACTGCAGAATAACTGCTGACTGTGGGTTGGAATGAACATTAGCACAAACAGAATAGCCTCCTTTCAGAGAACATGAAGTCATTGGGGCCTCCTCTATCTTAATAAAAACAAACACTACTTCTAAGAAATGAAAAATCCACTCTGGTTTTAACCACAAAACATGCAAGCATTTATTTTTAACATTCTGTTCTAATACAGTCTCCCAAACTTAAGTTGAAATTGGTAAGAATTAGATGAATTTAGGTCAATGCCTATTTGTTCTTTTATTATAATGACTACATGAAATTCAAACATCAATATAAAATAAGATGACAGCTCTTGAGCCAATAGAGAATGCATGGTCACTATGGAAACAAAGAATAAAAGACCAGTCAAAATGCAGTAATTAAAAAATTGTTCCATTACAGATCAATGATACACAGAGCTGCTTTTAACATCTACAAAACTCTCATTTATGGAGACCGTTTAGAGCAGCTTTTCAAACGCAAAAAGATGACAAATTCACAGATAACAAGGTACACATTGTGGCCTTGGAGAATCCAGTCTAAGTGTTACGACTGAGGTCGTAATGTGTTTAGTTTGTTTGTTTGTTTCTTTGTTTGTCATAGCGCGGCTGTAGAGTGTGTGTAGAGTGTGTGTGTGTGTATGTCTGCATGTGTTGAAAGTGTGCCTGAGTGTCTGCAGGTAGGCCTGCCAATGTGATTGGCTGATCATCGGGATCGGATTGGCTGGGCAGTCATAAAAGGCAAACCGATGACGTCAGCAAGCAGGCAGGGGAATCCCATCTCCCTCCTCTCCCAACCACCACGCCACGCTGTGCTCCTTTGTTTAAAGTCTAAGTTTGATTACTCTTATTTTCTGGTAGTTTTATCTAAATTAGTTTGTAATTTAGTTGTCTTAATTTCTATAATTATCCTTTGTCATTCTTTGAGTTGTTTCTGAGTTAATTTCGTTGTTGGAAAATGTTTTGGGTTGATTTCTTTTTGTAAATAAATAGTTAAACTTGTTTCACCTTAAACTCGTTTTGATTTTCGTGGCTGCTTGGGACTTGGGGGAAATGGGACATCATGTTGTGTTCTGGTCTCCCCTAGGTGGGGCATAACATGATTTGGGGGCTTGTCCGGGATTTGAACCCAGGACCTCTCGCATAACAATAAGAAAAACCAAACTTTGAATTCTGTATTTATCACAGTGCAGAATATGTGTGGTCTGGCGTGGTCTGAGACACCTAAATTGATATATGAAACCTGCTAAAAGGCTCAACCACACCATTTCCAGAGGTCTCCTAAGAAGTACATTTTGCCATACATCGTTTGGCTGAGTTCATATGTTCACGTGTGTTTTTGTGGGTACATGCCCCTGAGGGATCCATGAGTGTCCTGTTTGGTTGTAGAGCAGAGCAGTTGTTGCGTAGTCTTCTAGCAGTGTGCATGGTCACATGTTGATAACTCTCTGCTTTCTACAAAGCGCATGACAAAGTTCTGCAGAAACAAGCACTCGCTATGGCAGACAGAGTCAGGGAAAATAATGATGAAACCATGGCGCGCTTGTTTCCATATTTTTTGCTCTCAGTGCTAATTCAGACATTCTTAAAATTTCTATTATTATTTTGTGCCTTGTTTGGCTGATTCATGCTTGACATGTCCACAAGGTCCTTCATGCGGAAGCAAATGGTGTCATTTTCGTACCTACGGCCCCTCCTTTCAACCTTTTCACATGGAAAACTTTGGGGCTGCACACACTCAAAAATTCCTAGCCTGTCTGACAGAGATGCACAGACAAGATAATAGAAGAATAGAATGTCCTAGTGGTCGAAGTGCAGAAATACAGGCAACTGTATGAGTCTTCAGAGGGAGATCACCGTGATAACGGAGTGGTACATAATTCATGGCGGGACATTGCAGCCACTCTTGGCAGAGAAGAGGAATCAGTTAAAAGAACCTAGAAAAATCCCAGGGACAGATATGCAAATATGTTGTAGACAAAGACAAACTTCTTCGAATCTTGTTTAGGACTCTGGTAGACATACATTTGTAATACACTGTCCCCTGCAGTTTGGGAATGGACACCAACAGTAAGGTGTTAAAAGGCATATAAGCCTCACTCATTCTCTGGAAATAGTTTTTTCTCATTCAACACAGCCTTAGGGCTCCAGTGTCCATCACCACAAAATTAATCACAGAAATAGTTTTCAGCAGAGATAAATAACAGATCTCTCTTCTCACAGCTAAACTTCATCAGCTAGCATGGTGTTGTCATAGAGACTTAGATGTGCTGTAAATCAATCCGGTCCTGCTTGACCCGATCAGGAAGCCAAGAAGTAGCATTTAGGATTAACCTTTATTGATGCTGATAATCTCATTTTAAGTTATGGATTATAATCAGGCATATATCTAGAAAGGAGACTTTTTCAAGATCACTTAGAAACTCCTCAAAGTCCCTTCAAGTCTGCATACAATAATTTCTTCCCTTTGAAAACAGCATTTAGTGGCTGAAATGGTTCAGGTGGACTTAAGCCTGTTCTAATGGGACTGTTTGCTCAGAGAGGATGATTGACACCAATAATAATTACATCTCTCTCCAACTCTAATGTAAAGGAGCTTATGCTATGCACTGGATAAAAAGCTGACATTTCTAGGACCCTGACCTGAATAAATTTTCATAGAAAATTCATCACGTAGCTTTTAACTCGACCTGGCATTTCAGCGCTCGTTCACAGAGTCAGAGCTAATGAGCCAAAATTAGCTCTTGCTTACAGAGCAGCTTCTGATCTGCTGACACTGCCACATTATTCCGTCAGCACTGTGAGAGTTTGTCATGAGAGGTTATGTCCGGGTTGCTGAAAGGCTGTTTTTCAGCGTATTATGATACATATTCAGAAGGGCAGACAACAAAATTAATACTGTGAGCATCGTTCTGGGAAGCAAATTAGTTTGTCAGTTCAGGCCCCTGTGAAGAGGTTTTTGACAGGTTATGAAACAGATTGAGATTAACGGTGACGCCTCTTTCTGACCTAGATAAGCAAACGACCATAAGTGATGTGACTGACACTTTCTAAACTTTAATTTTTAATTCCTCTCAGCCTCTGTGAAGGAGAAGAGCATGTCAAAGAGACATCCTCTTTCACTTTTACCTCAGTGAATATTCGAAGAGTGACACATTTATCTCTTTATCTTTATCTATAAAAGAAGTGACAAATGTGTTCCACAAGAACAGTCAGCAAATTAAGAGGTATCACTTTGTCCACATGGGGGCACCAAAGTCAACACAAACAGAAGTTCCTCACAGACACATTAGCCATGTCACAATTCAGGGTTTACAGCCTTCATAAGGACCCAGCTGTCATAGCCTGCGTAGACCACAAAGGCCAAAATGAATTGAGACAGTCTGGTCTATGGAGCATTTCCTGTTTGTCACTCTAACCGTTACACAGCCCCGCCCTCACCTGTCAGGCTCACATTACTTTTCAAACACACGTGAAGCCAAACCTTGCATTTCAAACAGGATGTTTTTCCATGAATTTTTGAAATACTGTACTTAAATATTATTATTTTCTATATTGTTAGAGTATAGAACTACTTTGTACATATAAGAGTTAAGCAACAACATACGTTTTGAACATTTGAACATGCGCTAAGGGGAATGTTAGAGCAAAGAAAAAAAAGTATAAAATGCATGCTGTTATAGAATTAATTTCCTTTTTAGAGTAGTGAATTGTTTGAATATATTGTTTGAATTCCCTGTAAAAAAAAAAAAAAAAGAAAAGAGGAAAAAAAAATTACTGTTTTTTCTCATTATTACTTAAAAAGAGCTAAAACAACACATTTTTCCCCAGTAAAACAAAATCTTCTTCAATGTTTTAGAAATACTATCGCATAGTTGCTGCTAGAAATCCCTCACAACTGGATAAAAACAGTTTCTAGGGTACGGCAGTGTACATCATCTTCAGGCTAAGAAGGATTCACTGAATCTGCAAATCAAAAAGCAGCTGAAGAGGAGCGTCAAGGTAGTTGAATACCTTCAGCCTGTAGCTAAGTCCCACCCTCAAATGCAATGAGCCAATCACAGAACGTCTAGCCATTCCCTATACACTCTGACATTCTCAGCCCAGACGTCCTTTGAGATGTGTTGCACAAGTCCTTTTTATTTGTTTTTCTGAGTTTTTTTTTCTGAGATTTCAAGTTGATCAAACAGTGTTCATGGAGTAGCTACATGTAACTCTGACAGAGGCTATTCTGAGACGCTGGGTGATGGGGTGTAATTTAACCCCTTTCTTAGCTACATCTCAACAGAGAAAAGTGTCTTCTTTGGATAAAGTGGTGTTGTAGACCACAACATCAACTCAACATGAATAAAATGAAGACGGATGTTCCCATCTGCTCTAAGGTCAGCTGACATCATATCTGAGGCAGCAGGTTGTAAATGTACTGTAAAGAAATAAAAAGTTATCTTTAACACTAGAACCACCACTGCAGTCTGACGGACGCTTTTGGATTTTCTCTAACGTTAGCTAAAGTTAGCCTGACGTTAGCTCATAGCTGCATTGTTCATCATGCCTCTTTGTTTGCTGGGAGCTCATTGGCCTGTTTTGTTCTAGTTTTTGTTCTTTTGTGATCGTAGATCATTGTTAGCTGTTGTCCAAAGAGCTCTAGTTAAGCTAACTTCTAGCTAGCTTCTGGAGCTTAGCTTCGTTTGTTTATCAGTAATAGCTGAGGTAACAAAAGTTGGCAAATGTATTGCTGCATTGTTCAGTGTGAATAGGGCTGGGACAATATTCTATTCTCATGATTTGATTCTATTACAATTTTTGGGGTGCTGATTTGATTTAAATTGCTATTCCTCGATAATTACAATTTTTTGTTTGCTTTTTTAACACCACACCATCGGAAACAGTTAAATGATGATGATTATATCTACAGACTATATCAGGAGCCATATTTTCCCATTAAATGTGCATCACTTGAGTCAGAGAGAAATATTTCACCCTCTGCTGGAGAAAAGTGGTAACTTTTTTCCAGTCCAGTTTATAAACAAAGACTGACAACAAAATTGTCAAACAAAAATCCCCGGTATGTCATATTTTGACTTTTTCTGCCAACCCTCTTAAAAAGGCTGTTCACATATCCCTCCAATATGTAGTTAAGATCCTTTTAATTACTTCTAGATCATTTGGGATCTTTGTCTCTAAAAATCATTAATAGCATCCTGTGAGATGTCTCCTACATTGACACCTGTCGTAGCTCCTGTCAGTGAACTTTCAAGAAGAGTGAATGAGTTCCTAATCTTTTTTTATGGTTGATTGCTATCAAGAAAGTTTACAGAAACAACATTGTCACATGAAAATACTGATAAACTTATTTTCTGTTTGATCTAGCATCTAGCTTTCATTGAATATTTCATAAATAACCCAGATCATGATGTCTGCTGACCGCTTTGTTTTAAGGTTAATGTAATATTGATCATTCTCATACATTATTCATCCAGAGTTGGATTATTTTGGCTTCATGTTGAAATTGTGAAAGTCTTTAATAGCTGATAGCTCTGCGCTACATGTCCCCTGATGCAGTGACCCATATTTGTTGGAGATCATAAAACTTTCATCTCATTAATCTTAAATCTTAATGCACAGCTATTTTCTCCCTCATTCGACTCGTCATACTGAACCAACTCATGAAAAACTTAAACTTGTCCTTACATACTGCATTCGCTGCTTTGACTGTCAAGTATGAAAGGCAGATTTAAGATACTTTCTTTTGACGGATCATCCTGACGAGTTTTATGAAGAGATCAAGCCCCCTGAGGAGTTTAAAGCTGGTTGTGAAACAGATTTAAGTTAATACTGATGCCCGAGTATGACCCTAAAAAACAAGGCCATCAGCTTTAAGTCTGACTACTTCTACGTTATTATTACTGCCTGGAACCACGGCAGTTTCACAGAAAGAGACTGAGCGCATATTTCACAAAGAGCCTCAGTTTAGCTCCTGTCAGTCACCATCCAGGTTTGAATGAGAAGTTTCAACAGTCTGAGGAGTGTGGTGCTCCGTGGTGAAAGTCTCATTGAAAATCTTGCCTTACTCACGAGTTCATTAGCTTGTGTTTGCACATCTCAATGTCAGACATTCTGTTCTTTGTGTATTGTGAACATAATGAGACCGTCACATGAGACTTGAGGGATTATGAGTGATTTCATTAGACTGCTGCCTTGGATGACCTTCAGTCTGTTGCTAAATCAACATTTAAGGTCTCTCGGCGTATAGAGTGCTGTACTGATTGAACTCAGAATGTGCAAATGAAGTTGTCCTCACTCACACCATGACTCCATATATTGAATCCAAAGTTTCTTTTTATTATTTGTTGTTTTTACTTTTTATTTTTGAAATTTCAATAAACTTCCTGTCTGTCTCTTTGTGTCAGCCCTGTGATTGACAAGCGACCAGTCCAGGGTGTACCCATAGACTGTAAAAAACATGGACGTCCGCTTGCTCCTCTCTAAGTGAGGTCTCCACAAAAACTGCTCCCCCTGGTGGCTGGCTGCAGTTTAGGTTGAAAAATCCGGCTTTCCAGCCATTCCAGATGAGCTGTGGTCAAACTTTTAAAAATTAATACTCCTCGTAGAAATGTTTCTCACGTCTGATTGTTGTGGTAACTTGAAGAGATGTTTTGGCTGTGTTGTATTTAAGTCCTCTTTATTCTGAAAAGTCTTGTTTCATTAGTTATACGAGATTAAAAACGAGGCTTTATGTCACGTTTTACAATGATTGACAGCTGCCGTTCTCGTGTATTTTTCCAGGGACTGTAAAAAATGTCTGGAGGTAGAGTCAAGAAGTGATTAGACTCTTGAAAGAAAAAAATACATATATATTTTTGTCACCTGGCTCCACCCAGATTCTCCCAGAATCCCTCATCCTGGTTACTGAGCAGACTCTGGCTGCAACTGCTGCCAATGGCTGGGCCTGTGACGTGGTATTTTGGCTTCAAAACAGTACAATGATAAATGGCGGAGCCACGCTGTCCACTCTATATACAGTCAATGGATGTACCCCGCCTCTTGCCATAAGACAGCTGGGATAGGCTCCTGTCACCTTCGACCCTGAACAGGATAAGCGGCATAGAAGATAAATAAATTAACAATAAACCTCCGTATTGCCCAGCTTTCTTACTCATAACCCAGCTGTGTTAAATACTTGATTCTGATTGGTTGACACCTTTTGATGACGGTTTTTAATTCTGAATAGCGGAGGCAACAGAACCTGATCCCACATACACCTCACATCTAATATAAAAAAATAATCTAATTAATTACAGGATTTGTAATTAATCTAATTAATTGCGTTTTAATCTTAAAGTGCCCTAATAAAGAATCTGAATTGTAGGACATTAAAAAATTAATCAAATGAATACATGAAGAAGAGAAGATTTGTAAATCTACATGTTTTTGGTCGTTGAATGAAACCCAAGTCAATGCATCTTGTCCAAAATTCAATGGAGTGGCTTCGGTGACATGAAAATTCTTTTTTACATAAGCTACATATAACCATGTTTTTGCTGACTGTCCCAACTTCTTTTTTTTTTTTTTTGTAAATAAATGCCATTCAAAGGCCCCAGCAAAAATTTGTGATGTCCTTTCCTGTTGTCACCTCGGCTTTGTTTGGTTTGATAACCAGCACATGTGTGAAGTGACGTGCCACTGCCATGTACGGATCCTTCAACTTGCCAATATCAAAATGTCTGTGTTGGCTGCCATTGACGTCTAAAGAGCCAAGGTCTGGTGGAGCTTGTCAATCAAAATCATGCTTGTAAACCACTGTGGGTGAGAGTGGTGTGCTCTTTGGATGAGAGCTCAGCATGGATATGAGGAGAAGATGTGAAATGACAGAGACATAGCAAGAAGCTGCAAGTCAGAAAAGTTTAGGCAGCTCAACGCTCCAACTGAGGATGTGTCGTGGTAGTTCAGAGAGAAAGCGCGGCGCCATCGTGAGATGGGGACGATGGTGCGCCCGAGATTAATGTGATCAAAAAAAAGTGCTGTTTGTCTGTGTTATTTTTTGGATCAAATACGGGAAGTGAGACATAAAAGAGAGTTCACTCTTTTTTGGTAGTTTTGGTGTTTACATAGTCATAGAAAACAATATTATTTGGGTCTTTAAAGATTATTCAAGATGCTTTGAAAATGGCTGGCAGCCAATGAGTTAATCTTACATTAATTTTTATGATGCATCAAATGTATGGTGAAATTAAACAATCAAAACCTACCTCTTCAAGACAGCATTCATGACCAGTCCCCCATCAACATAGTCTCTCTTCCCCCTGTTTTCTTTTTTTTTTTAATATATGTTTCTTTTCTGTGAAGCGTCTTTGAGTATCTATAAAAAGAGCGCTATTTAAATCTGATTTATTATTATTATTTTTACTATTATTATTAACCCAATAAAGTGACAGCCCTAATAATTTTTTAAATAGTTTTTACTCAATTAAGATTTTTGATTTGTGGCTGCTGACTGATCATCAGCAAGGAAAAGAAGAGAAGAAGAAGAAAAAAGCCAACTGCTCAATGTGACGTCGAATTGATGTATATTTAACATAATTTTTGACGTCCTGAAGGTGCAGAATGAAAGTTTTTATTATGTTGTATGGAGGTCACATTAACGTCTAAAAAAGGGTCTGCTAATGACGTCTAAATGTTTGGATCCATTTTGAACGTCTCATTGACATCTAGATTTGGTCTGAAAATGACGTCAAATTGCTGAACGTCATTACGACATCCAAAAATGGTGAGATTTAGATGCTAAAATTTGTTCCCATTTTGCACGTTGCTGTGATATCTAGGTATGTTCTTCAACGGACCGACCCAATACTGACGTGATCTGCATGTCTCTCCAAAGCCAGATGTTTGGATGGACTATACACAGACGGAGCTATGACAAAAATACAGTCACAGACCAAAACTAAAAAAAATCTTGTGAAATAACCACACGGCATGATGCAATCTGGGCTTTGGTGGAGTTTTAGGACTGATTGGGTGAAGAAAAGGCACCAACAGAAACTTTAAAGTGAAAAGGACCTTAAGTTTTCTGTATCTGTTAAAAATGAAAATGTTGAGACTGACAAGAACACCACAGCCATGTAAGCAGTATCAACTTTAAGAACTGCAAGATTAGTATTTTATCTGTGAAGACGAGTCATTATTTAATCATTAAATTAAATTTTAGATCACGTAGTGTAAGCTCATTCAACTGGTAGTCGGATAATCAGCACTCCAATACCGAGGTCTTGTTTGACCCTGGTTCTCATCTCTTAAATACTTTATCTGTTGCTTTTGTATGCAATGTCTGTTGCAGTGATAAAAATCAAGAAAAAAGCATTATGTGTTAAAAAGAAACTGCATTTTTGTCCAGGTGATGACTATTCCCATGTTACAGTCTGATTTCTGAAACATCATCAGAAGCATGTCAACAGCTGGATCCTGTCGTGTCATGACAAAATGTTTTTAAGCCTTTAGTCTCTTCGTTTCTTGTTAGATTTTACATTATTGTGCATATTTAAGGAGCTTGTTTTGGCTAATATTTTACCTGTACTGGATTTTTATTTTAAACGACCATCTTGCATCTTGTTTTGTTTTCAAGTTACACTAATTTGCACAACCCTGTATTTCTTTGCACTCGTACCCTCAGCTAATTCCACCACAGGGACAATAGAATAAATCATATGTAACAAGGAGCATTAACTGCTGTGAAACTGAGTTTATTAATTCAGTCTTTGCAAACAGATCCCTAAAACAATGACCTATTTAAAGCGTGAAATTATCATGTAATGTTTTTACATTGAATTTTAAATGCTGCACCATCTGCACACACCATCCAGAATCACACCTACAGAAGGAAAAATGTTACATAAACTGAGAAATCTCACACCTCCTTTCTAGGCCGTGAAACATCCACCATAGATTCATCCTTTGGAAAAACTTACCTCAGCTCCTGAAATCTATACGCAGCCTTTCCCCTCCTTTTTAATCAAAACGACAGGACAAAAAATATTCCACTTTTGTTCCGTGTGTGTTTGGGAGCTCGTAGCAGGATCCTGACAGATGTTAGAATCATGGTTATGACTAAATCCTGCTTGTATCAAACCCAGCATTCTGGATTATCCATCACAGCCAATGGCCACATCTGCCATGCCACAAAAAAATGGGAGTCCTGTCAGTGTGTGCGGTGCAGGGTTTAGTGTGTGTGTGTGTGTGTGTGTGTGTGTGTGTGTGTGTGTGTGTGTGTGTGTGTGTGTGTGTGTGTGTGTGTGTGTGTGTGTGTGTGTGTGTGTGTGTGTGTGTATGTGAGATTCTTTTTGTGTGTATTTGCATGACATGTGGTTTTAAGAGGACAAGTGGTTTTATGAGGACAAGTTCGCTCCACAGAAAACTAAAAGCCAACTGGTGTTATCGGCTGAAAATAGTTTTCAGGAGAAATGGGGCTGAGGGTTTACAGGTTGGATCTGTACACTGTGAAAAACTGAAATCTTATCAAGTGTTTTTGTCTTATTTTAAATAAAAATTGTCTTTTTATACTTGATATGAGCCACATTCACCTGACCAGTCCAAAAAAACGTCTTGTTTCAAGTTTTTGAAAGACAAAAATGAGGTTTGAATTGTTTGTAACAAGTGGGAAAAATCTGCCAATGGAACAAGAAATTTGCTTAAAAATCTGCTTAAAAATAGAATAATGTCTTCATACAAGTAACTTTTCTCTTGTGTCATTGGATGGAGCAAGAGATCGACAGGCGGATCGGTGCAGCGTCAGCAGTAATGTGGACTCTGCACAGGTCTGTCGTGGTGAAGAGGGAGCTGAGCCAGAAAGCAAAGCTCTCTGTTTACCGGTCGATCTTGGTTCCTACCCTCACCTATGGTCATGAGCTTTGGGTAGTGACCGAAAGAACAAGATTGCGGGTACAAGCGGCTGAAATGAGCTTCCTCCGTAGGGGAGACAGGGTGAGAAGCTCAGCTATCCGGGAGGAGCTCGGAGTAGAGCTGCTGCTCCTCTGCGTTGAGAGGAGCCAGATGAGGTGGCTTGGGCATCTGATGAATATGCTTCCTGAACGCCTCCCTGGTGAGGTGTTCAGGGCACGTCCCACCAGGAGGAGACCCTGGGGCAGACCCAGGACACGCTGGAGAGACTACATCTCTCGGCTGGCCTGGGAACGTATTGGATAAGTGGCAGAAGATGGGTGGATGGATGTTTCATTGGAAGATTTTTTTTAACTTGTTACAAGCAATTCAGACCTCATTGCAAAACACTGAAATCTTATCAAGTGTTTTTGTTTTTTTTTTAAAGTAAATATTGTCTTATTATACTCGATATGAGCCACTTTCAACTTATCAATCCAGAAAAATGTCTTGTTTCAAGTTATCAGAGTACAAAAATGAGGTTTAAATCGCTTGTAACCAATAAAAAAATCTGCCAATGGAACAAGAAAAAATTACTTGAAAATTTCCTTGAGACTAGAACAATGTCTTAATACAAGTAACTTTTCTTTTGTTCCACTGGCAGATTTTTTTTACTGGTTACGAGCAATTCAGACCTCATTTTTGTCCTTAAATAACTTTAAACAAGACATTTTTCTGGATTGGTCATGTGAATTTGGCTCATATTGAGTCTAAAAAGGAATTTTCTGCTGAAAATAAGACAAAAACACTTGATAAGATTTCAGTTTTTGCAGTGCTCATTTTGTCTTTGTTTCGTCATTTATTTTCATCTGTTAGTTATATCTCTTACCTATGTTTTGAATGCTAGTATACTTGATAAAACATTACATTTGCATTTATCTTTACTGTACATATGAACTCAGCTGTGTGGATGGATGTTTGGGTCTGTGTGAATGAGTATGAGGCAGTACACTGCAAAAAAACTGAAATCTTATCAAGTTTTTTTTTTGTCTTATTTCAGTCTAAAATGCCATTTTAGACTTTATATGAGCCACATTCACCTGACCAATCATGAAAAATGTCTCGCTGCAAGTTATTTAAAAACAAAAATGAGCTCTGAATTGCTGTAACTAGCTAAAAAGATCTGCCAGTGGAACAAGAGGAAGTTACTTGTACCAAGAAAAATTTTCAATTTCAAGCAAATTTCAGGCATTTTTTCTTTGATCCATTGTCAGATTTTTTTTACTCATTACAAGCAATTCATAACTCATTTTTGTATTTAAATAACTTGAAACAAGACATTTTTCTGGACTGACCATATCGAGTGAAACAAGACAATCTCTACTTACAATAAGACAAAAAAAAAATTGATAAGATTTTAGTTTTTTGCAGTGTATACTTTGTCATTTATCTGTGTGGGACTGTCGTTCTCTGGGACTAGGTGGCGTCTTTGGCCTTGAGCTGATGGATAATAAAACCCAAAATGAGCTTACCACATAACGCCACTCCTCAGTGGTGAAACTTCCTCCTTCTGGTTTGGAAGTTGTCCACAATAGGATAGGGCATAGCTCCTCTCATCCTTAAGGCTGTCCTCTGGGCTGCGGTTCTTGACAAATTTATGAGGCCACAGCTGAATGGTTTTTATTTTTTTCTTTATGCCATACCAGCCTTATCCTCACCTTCTCCCTGGGGGCCCAGATGGTTTGGCTTGGGCAGCTTGGGGATGTTGCCAGTCGCTTACCTCCCTGGTGGCCTGCTCTGGCCACATCCCTATTTACTCCATGGGTTCTTATACAGTTTACTGGATACTTATACAAACTAATTTATGGATCATGTATTGCCTGACTGCAGGCTCACTTCTCTCAAACTGAGCCCCTTACAGAGTGCCACCTTTTTCCTCCTCTCTCTTTTTTTCTGTCTCCATTGCTCCGTTTCCCTTTTCACGGGTCATGTACCTGCACACGTTTGCCTTTGTTTTGTCAGTCATCTTCTGTGGTTTGAAGGTCTTGTTTGTCTTAAATTTTAATATATTTCCTGTACTTTATTGTTGTGGCTTCACTAATATAAAAAAAAAGTATGAAGAGACAATTTTTACTTAAAATAAAACAAAAACACTTGATAAGATTTCAGTTTTTAAGGTTAGAGTGTGGCAGAGGAAGAGGGTAGGCTGCTGCTTTGAAAGAAAAGTGTGGTGCCGATTCAGGGAGTTGATAAATTTCAGAAATGGGTTCAATGAATCTTGAATATCTTGGTAGAGCCTGAAGTGAAAATCTGAGTTTTTTAAGTGTTATAATGCAGGAAGCTTCCTCAATCCATCAGTCATGTGTTAAAGAAGAGACAAGCTTCCAACAGAGCATGATCAGTCACCAGGCTAATAAGGTCATAAAATCCAAAGCCTGGTTTATCACCAGAGAGGGGGAGAGGTTAGGTCAGTGACAGGAAGGGTGCCAGAAATGGACGATAATGGATTGGGAGAAATGGTCTGGTATTAAGCTTTGCTTAATGTGTCGAAAGCTCTCTCTCAAAAGATCATCAATTTAGCAAAAACACCAAAACAATTTAAATAGATTAACAGAGGGTGGTTTGCATATGTGGCAGGCATCACTGACAGCAGAGTGTATTCTGGCTGGTTTTGCATCTGTGTGATGAACTCAGGGAGGACTCTGCATCAGATTAGGCCATGATGGGCTCACAGATTAAAAAACAAGTCCCATAGCTGATTGGCTAAATCCATGTTGAGGTCATTCTCCCATGAGAGGGGAGATTTAGTGATTTTAAAGCAGCTGACCCCAGAGAGTTGTGTGATACAGATATGGGTTTCTTTTGATCAGGGTCCAAAACGAAGACCCTGTTTCATCCAAAAATGCAGGGAAAATATCTGTGTTTACATGGAAGCATTGAGGGACTGAAAACTCTGTACTAAGCATGCCAGGCCTGTAGTTGGCGCTATAACTGTCTTGCTCTGAAGTGGCTTTAGGTAGATCTCCTCTGAAATTGAGTTGGGCCGATCATCTGGTGTGTTGGTGAATGCTAAGAGCAGAAGTAGAGCAACAGATGCACATTTTGTTGAAAGACAGATACAGCAGTTCTGTTGTACTATAGTATGCACTTGCGTGACGTCAGCGTTTCCACTGAAAACGCCGGCTTATTGTTTGCATGGCAACAGTGGTGGCAGCATTTCAGAAAAAGTCCACTCCGAAGGCGTTTTATGTCGGCTAATATGCAGTTTCCGTGTAAACGTGAGGCCAAAACACAACTTTAGTGATTCACCCAAAACCTTTGTCATGGGAATGGCCCCTAAGAGGCTATCAAGCAGAGCTTTGGGTGGGTGATTCAGAAATTGGTGCCTTACCTCTTGGCAGAATTCAAACACCAAATATCTATTTTTTCACTGGGTTTCGAATTCGACTTTCAAGGTTTAAAAAGCTGGTGTTATGCTTTCCCACATTGTAAACATGGATATGAAGTAGGGATAAACCAATTATTGGCCGGGCCGATTATCGGGGCCAATATTTGGCATTTTTGGGGCATAAAGGCATCAAACTTTTTTTTAATTCGACAGCCCATTCAATCCATTCAAAACTGTGTGGTTTTGGCTCTGCTGCTTCTCTGCAAAAAGGCAGCACAAACTCAATGCTGTCCAGTTTTATTGCAGTTACATTGAAATTTTGGAAAACTTTATTTACTTTAGAGAACTTCAGTCATTTTTTTTTTTTAAGTTTTCATTTAACTTTATAAAACATGCTGCTAAGCCTGGGAGATGTTTAATAAGCATATTCTTGAAGTCATTTGATTGCAGTTAAGTGTTGGAGTTTGTATTGTTCAAAATTTTTTACGTCAATATTTTCAGTTTGAGTCCAAATGAATATCGGCTTCAAATATCGGTTATCGGCCTCCTTGGCTACTAATAATCAGTATTGGTATCCATATCGGTCTATCGCTTATATGAAGTAACACTGTTAAATGTGTGCAGATTTTCAAACTGCTACAAATTCACAACAGGCCTACAAAGGGCTGGCCAATCAGAGGGGAGGGGGGCCAGAGCTGGGAGCCTTAAAGAGACAGAGAATGAAGTAAGAACATCTAAAACATCGGTTGTTTGACCTGTAAATCATGTAAAGCTACTGCGGCAGTACTACAGGGGCTAATAAAGTCAAACATTCAGTCTATTATAATGTGAGGGTTTTCAGACATCATTACACAGGCTGTGTGGGTGGTTTTGACAATTCCTATTTTTCTTATCTTGTTGCCATCAAAGTTTGTTTTTTTTCCCCCAAAATGCTCAGCTGATTTAACTTTTTACACAAGTGCTTGAAATTTTTGCATCTTTCTTTCTTTCTTTTTTTTTTTTTTTTTTTTAGTTGAAACAACTTCAAACTATAAATAAGTACTTATAACCCTGGCTTTACTCCAACCGGTCTGATTCTGGAAACCTTTTTGAAATTCCATCACTCATATTTATCAGGCCACTGTCAAGTTCCACAGTGAAAAACTAACAAAAAATGTTAAATAAAACTAAACACAAAATCCAAAAAACACAGAGTTTAAAGAGGACTTATCATGTTTGTTTCTCCTTTTCACTATGCCAGACTAGGATGCCCGTAAAGCATTTCTGCCCTCAGTACAAGTCATTTAGTTCCTTCATTGCCCAACAATAGCGTTCTCAATATCCTCAGTTTAGGCCATTCTGAAGATCTGGTTGAGACGCTCCATTTGGAGAATGACCTCCAGTAACCTCGCAACATCACAGCCCTTTGTGCTGTGATTGGTCAGTTCTATCAGAGGGGCGGAGGGGGGAGAGCCAGGGGGCGGTTTTTGCAGCATGGCAGTATTTACAAAATCGCCATATTGGATGGGGCAGACCGAGCGAGTTTGCTGTTTGCCAAAACTTCACCGTAAGGCATTGATAGCACTGATAAAATGGCAGAGTGTAGGATACGTCCTTTTGTATTGGACCCCGAGTCAGACCCGGACGGTTCTGCAGCTCAGGAGGAAGAAAATCCACCTGGACACAGATCATCTCAGGATGCTTCAGTGTGGTGAGTTAAACCGGTACTGTAACATGTATAGTTTATACGTTTATACTCAGCTCTTGGTGGGTGTATCCCTCGGTGGCGGTTGTGTGACTATCTGACTTCACAGAGGAGGAGCTGCTTTATCAGATTACTCCAAAAAAAAGAAAGGATCCTCATGTCGTCACGAAGGTTGAAATCTCGCGGCCAAATGTCAATGACCTATTTTCAGAGGCATCAAATCTCGTTCTACGATATCAGAAAAAATACAATATCTCATTTTTTGAAAATTCAGGGGGTGAAAGGTCTTGTTTTCAAATTTATTATATTATATGTAAGTATTAAATCAGGGATCAGCATGATATGTCCCCTTTAAGTAAAAAACTCAAACTGAAAACCAGAAGCACAAGGAGACGAGGGGCGGACAATGAACACAAGAAACACAGAGACTATATAGACAGGGGAGTCATCAAGCACATGTGTAATCAGGACACAGGTTAAATACATGAGGGACAATCAAAAGTGAGGGAAACACAAGGAGAACTAAGGCCATGTCCACATTTAGTGGGGTATTTTCAGAAATGAATGGTGTAATAAAATCTACCAGGTTGTTTAGTCGAACAACTCCCAAAGATCACATTTATTCAGCATTTATTTCTGGTCACAGGTGAAAGTTTACAGCGCTGGTCCCAAAAGAATGAGCCCCAACATCTGGGAGCCATACAACTTTTATAACTATCATTGCTACACCGATCCAGAGGTTGAGTTCAACTAAACACCTGAGAGTAATTGGCCAAAAAACATGACTGACACCACTGTCTCAACCCACAGCTGGTGCCAGTTTTCAGAGAGGTGTGCTATCAAAGTGTGTGACTGTTGAATCAGAGCATGGAGCTGGGGGACTGGGTGAAAGTTTACACAAGGTCGAAGAGACCTCACAAGCTGGGGACAGAAGCTATTCTTTTATTTGTCAGTTAATATATATCAACCCTGAACACAGCATATGACTATATTAAAATGCTAATAATGTCAATTACTGTAAAATTTATAACAATACCCCCAGTCCGTTTTTAAAAATACTTCCATCCACACGCATCTGCCAATAAGTGCAGCTCGAAGCATACTTGGCAGTGTTTTCCAGACGTAAAATCTTCACTTTGGCCGGAGTTTTCAGAAAACATTGTTTTTAGTGACATAATACTGCGGTTTCATGTGGAAGACAGGCCTATAAAAATAAATGAAGTTTCCCAGATACCTGGCTTCGTGTGGACATGACCTAAACCAAACACAAGGAGACTCAAGACTCACACAATATGAATCCCAAACACAAAAACACTAAGAAATAATCACAAAAAGGCCAACACATTACAACAACTCCAAGGAACACAAACTTAAGACAAGAACAGGAAACACAAAAATAAAATGTCCAAGTCTGAGTCCAAAAACTTTTTAGCTCGGGGTTTGTCCTCCAATTTTAAGAGGATGATTGACCAAACCCTCTGGCTGTTCTTGATTAGAGCTGAATAGGCCAGAGGAAAACGTGTACTTGTAGGTCATATGCATTTTAATACAATCTGATGATCAAAGATAAGAGCCCCAGCTGGACCGCTGTCCATGACAACGGCGGTGCAGAGAGCGGTCCACAGTCGTGCTGTAAAGCTGCAGCACAGAACGTTCTCAGTCCCTCCAATCAGGTAGACACCGAACATTCAAGACTTGTTTGTTTCAAGCACTAATGAATCAGTCTTTAGCATAATGATGTTGAACAATCGGTGACAGGGTTCACTTAAGTACATATGGTACATGGGGAGCTTGGTGGGGGCTTGTAGGCCTGCTGAGGTGCAAAAATGATTTTCACAACCTCTTCATCACACTGTAGACACTAAATATGTCCCAGTCTCCTAAAATAACACAGTCATGGTGTTTTTTAAAGAGTTAAAGTACAGTTTCTGTCTGTCCTCAAGAGAAAGAGAAAATCACTTATAAAATGCTTGTTTGTTCACTCGGAGCAGGATTGATCATTTGTGATGCATTCCAGGAAATCAGGACATCTGAACTCTGACTGAACCCCATCCCAAACCCTGTTTACTCTAAGCTTCTTTTACTTGCTGCCTTTCCTAAAAAGCCTTTCAATCCTAATCTCACAGTTAAAATCACCGAACAGTTCCACTCTGTCTGATTGTCTGTGTTTGGGTCCTTTCTCTTGCTGGCTTATACCCAATCCTACAAAAAAAGCTCCAATACTTTGAAGTTTAAAACTAGATGAATATAAAGCTGAATAAAAAAAGCTTGTGTCATTTCTCATTTCTTTCCTTTGGCTTCCCCTGATTTATATTTACAGACTCCCCACCGTCTGATCTCCTCTCCATTTGATTAAATCTCCATTCATTAAATCTATACTCACATATATAGTGTATGATTACATCCATGCTGAAAATGACAGCAGTAATCCTCAGACTATAGCATTAACTGAGTAATGCGACAGGAGATGGGAATCCAATCCTTTGTTTTCCATCAACAATCAGACACACTGCTCATGTGCATTAATAAATACTTCATTAACCTTTGTGGTGCTAGAAAAACACCTTGTTTTTTATGGTATAGTAGCTGTTTTGTTTGCACATCAGGCTTTTTGTGCAAAAACTGCTAAATAATAAACATTGCTTCACAAAACAAGTGAAACATAAATAGCTCTCCCTTGTATATTACAGAACAAAAGGATCAAAACAAAGATTTTTAGAATGATATTATTTCCCTGAACACAAGGTGCAATAAAGTCAAAGAGGGTGTATGAAAAAGGTTTCTGTGAAAATGATCCATAAATGTGCAGATGTCTAAGAACAGAGGGGCCTTCTGGTTAATAAAGTGTTGAATCTGAAAAGTAAACAATAGTTCCCTTACAGGGGATCAAAATTAGCAATAAATGAGTCAATCTTTATTTATTAAGTGCCAGATCTTTGAAAAAAAAAAAAAAAAAAAAAAACATTATCTCAGGACACTTTCCAAAAACATGAACAGTTCTGGACCATAGACTGTATAATTAAAAAAAGATAATTTAAAAAAAAAAAAGAAAAAAAAAAAAAAGATATCTTGCTTGAATCAAAGTGAGGCTGCCAAAACTGCTTCCCCTGGTGGCTGGCTAAAGTATAGGTCAAAAAATCCATCTCCCCAGTCATTCCAGATGGGCTGTGGTCAAACTTTAAAAAATTAATACACCTCGTAGAAATGTTTCTCATGTCTGATTGCTGTGGTGAATTGAAGATATTATTTGGCTGCCTTGTATCCAAGTCCTCTTTTTTCTGAGAAGTTTTATTTTTACTAGATTTAGAGGTTAAAAACAAGGCTTTATGTCACATTTAACAATGATTGTCAGCTGCTGTTTTTGTGTATAATTCTCATGGATTGGAAAATAATTTGAGAGGGACAGCCAAGAAGAGATTAAAACCCTCAAAAGAAAAATATATTATTATTTTGGTCCCCCTGTGCCACTCAGATTCTCCCAGAGTCCCTCACAGTCTCTACTGCGCAGACACTGGCTGCACAACTGCTGCCAATGGCTGTGGCTGTGACGGGGGTATTTTGGCTTCAAAACCATGCGATGGTAAATGGCGGAGCCGCGCTGTCCACTCTATATGCGGTCAATGGTCCTACACTGGCCTCTCTGTCATTAAGCCCACTGAATCATGCTACATAAGGGCACTGAAAAATTTAGACAAGAAACCTTTTTCTCACCATCATCGCCAAATACTTGACGAATATGATCTATGAAATTTCTCAAATTTTAAATCATTTAAATCATCCTGCTTAGTTTACAAAGTTTTACACCATTTGGCCCCTTCTACAATGAATGAGTTAAATTCTGTCTGTGGTCCTACACGAGTGACCTGGGCCGTGGTCAGAGGAGACTATGAACTTCCACTAAGACGAACAGTGTTCTCTCAAAATGTCCAGGGTGCAAAGTTTTGGAACAGTCTTCCTCTATCAGTGAGGGACTTTTCAAGTCTGCAAACATTTAAGAAAGAGATAAAACTGTGGCTGAGAGAAACACAGTCATGTGAGCATGTGTGACCTGTAAGTTGCTTATGTTGGTGCAATAGGGATTTGTGCAATACAAACTGGTGCAATAATATTCAGTACAATAGGGGCTGGTGCAATAGATGTTGCATTTGCTAAATGCTTGATGGACTCTGTGTTGGGAGGATGTGCAATATATATGTTTCTCTTTCTTTTTAACTTGTCTACTGTCCTGAGGTTTGTCCTACTGTATTTAGAGTCTTGTATATGTTACCACCAACCTGCCAGGGGGGTCTGCAGATGGAAATTAGCCCAAGGCTATAATCTGGCGTATTTAGATTGGTAAAAATGTTCACTAATATGCGCTGTTCCCTCTTTAAAATCAATCAATAAATTAATTAATTAATAAATCAAAATTTTATTAGCAGAATATCAAATCAAGGCAAGATAAGTGGTCTTCTCTCCTCCTAAGCCACTGTGAGTGCAGCATGTTGCTTCCCTTGAACGGGCAGAAACATCAGGCAGAACCAGACTCATAGACAGACATCCTTCCCAACTATGTTGGAGTTACAGAGAAAGGAGAAAGAGAAATGTTGACGTAGACAAAAAGGGAGGGATGAAAGTAGAAATGTGCCCTCTGAATGCCCACCAGTTAATGAATTGTTATAAGGGTGAACTCTGGGTGTATCTCCAGTTAATTAAGGGGCTGTTTACACGACAACAGTTTTAGAGTGAAACGCAACAGTTTTGTTGAGTTTCAGCTTCGGGTTTACACTGAAAAGGCGTTTCAGCCGACCTAAAACGCAAACTTTTGAAAACGGCCTCCAGAGTGGGATTTTTCTGAAACACTGCTGACACCATTGCCACGTGAACAGTAAGCTGGTGTTTTCAGTAGAAATGCTGACGTCACACTCGCGAGTGCTTACAACAGGACAACAGTACTGTTGTTACAATCGTCACGAGCTACAATGTTGTGCTTGTGCTGCTCAATCTGCTGGATCTGCTGACTGTCTTTATACAAAATGTGCATCTGTTGCTCCACTTTTTAACTTAAGCCGCGTTTCCACCAAGCAGTCCGGGTCGGTTCGTCTCGGTACGGTGTGCCTTTAGCGGCGTTTCCATAGACTCATCCCGGTACGGATCCCTAACAACCGAGACGAGCCGTCCCACTTTTTTGGGACCCTTTCGTATGGGTGCCAGACTTAACCGATCCGCTCTCGGGAGGTGGAGCAACACACTGCAGATGGTTGATTGGTCAAAAGAATCGTCACTTATCCCGACAGCGGCTGCATTTTTCCTGGCAGCTCACAGACTTCTCTGAAACAAAGCTCAATTGCACTTTGTAACAGAGTTACATGAAAATCACAGAGAGGACGAAATGCTGCATGTCTTCCATCCGTGCTCTTTGTTTACTGTGTCGCGTTTTCTTCTTTGTTGGATTTAATCGCGGGGTAAGCTGCTTCGGCGTCGCGCTATTGTTTACCAGCTGTGGCTTCCGGCATCCGGCTTACACGCCGCCCACCACGAGAGGGCACAGTTTGCTGTGGAAACGCAAACGGGATGAGACTTAACTCTCCCAAACTGTCCTAAACCGTACTGAACCGACCGGTACTGCTCGGTGGAAATGCAGCTTAAGTATTCCCCAATACTCCAGATGATCTGCTCAACTCTACTTTGGGGGAGATCTACCAAAAACTGCTTCTGGACAAGACAGTTATAGCACCACCTGCAGGCCTGGCATGCTTACTGCAGCATTTTCAGTTCATTAGTGTTTCTGTATCAATGCAGATTTTTTCTAGCACGTTTTCAGATGAAATGTTGTCATGTAAGTCTGGATGCCTTTCCAGTTAATAGAATATATTTTACAAAAATTACATCCTTAAATGTCCTACAGAGAAACAAACGTTTAAAAAAGTTTGATAAATAAATAAATAAATAGATAAATAAATAAAAAAAGGAGCACCCTATTTACACTACAATTAATTGACATGTTGGGTTTTCATGCAAGGTTTTCGAGTCAACTTTAACACCCAGACATACTTCCCATGAAAGAAAAGTAATAACATATACCTCATCTTGTTTTTATTGATTTCTAATGTGTTGTTTTGCTTGTTTGTTTCACTACTTTTTAAAGTCAAAATCTTTTTATTGAGGTACAAACAGAATATACAAAAAGTTAAGTGCTGATTGGTCACTGATAAACAACGTTGTGAATAAACAACAATCAAGTTAGTGGTTACATCTAGATAGAAAAGGTGAGGGTTATGTACAAACGGAAGAAAAAAAATTGTTACTAACTGGACATAGTAAATTTGTGAGGCTCTATTACAACCAAGTGTGTTAGCATTTTGCTTTTTAAGTAAATGAAGAAAAACAGGGTTAACAAAACTACCAAAAAAAAAAAAAAGAACAAATATCTATTTGGGGCTGACTCATTCGTCACAAACAGTAATGTTTCACAGTTGGTTTGACATCGTCCCACGCAGTTAACTGCTCAATATGCCTCACCTCACCACTGAGGTGTATCTAAGCATGAAACATTGTCATGTCATGGCTGCCTAATGAGGAGGAGGTCTGCACACCAACAGGTTAGGGGGTCATGATGTTATGGTTGGTTAAAAGAAAAGCTAATGGTGCCTTGGAGCTCTGCTAGTGGTAGTAAAAGCAGGCTGGTCTGTACTTCTGTATTTCTGAATGAGTTTTAGTTTATTCAACGCTCCTCATGCTGGAACATCTTTTCTGCTCACACTTCATGCCATCCATTCATACAACAGACTATAATCATAAATCATAGTGGCTCTGTTGAAACAAGGCAACTGACTCATTAATTTGTCATAAAAACCATACACGAGGCAATAAATCAGCCGTAGCTTCTTTTCCATTCACTTAATGCCGCATGTCTTCTTCATGCTGATAAACATGTTCATTCTTTTATGTCACTCTGCATGCCCATGAATACAAAAGATGATAATTTCTCCTTTTTTTTACTTTGATGCTGTGTCAATTAAATGTTGACGGACTAATCAACAACAAAAACATGAATGAATCCATGCAGATGGAGTTTGTACAGATGTTTACGTGTAAGTATTTGCAGACACCAGCAGCAGGATGTCTAGTGTGCATTTAGTTTAGTAATTAACGGAGGAGTGTTATGACTCTGTGATGAGTACAGGTGGAGGCATGGGTCGAAGGCTCTGCTCCACAAAGCTTATACTGTCCTCTAGTGGACAAAATGAAAACTGCATCTCTATGGGAGAGGTGTTTCAGTGCTCTATCCTTTTTTATGAGGACTTGCTGGTTGTTACACTGTATTTGCGTGTTTGCATGGGCTGATACTTACAGATTAATTCCACATTTTTGGTTTCGAAACATTTTTACGGGTGACTGAAGTGAGAAAGCCTTCACGATGATTGTTCTTGGTGTGACTTCAAAGGAGAATTTTGGACCAAGCAAAGTAAATGTGTTTGAAATTGCTCATGTTTTTGCTCAGACTGATTGATCTATGGTTCCCTGTGTGCTTCTCTTTCAACTCTTTATCCTTGTGTGCTCAAAGGACAAATCATCACCATCAAAGCTTTGATACAAAACTAGAGAAATTGCATTTCCAAGCAGTGATTTCATTGAAATGCAAAGATATAGAAATAAACTAAAAAAAAAAATACACCCAGACTGTGATAAATGCTTAACCAGCAGGGTTACTCATTAAACCTCATTAAAACACATTGTTCAGTCAGCTTTGGTGTGCTAATTTAGTATGTTGCAAATGAGGATGTACACTTACCTTACTTTATTAGGTAGACCTTGCTAGTACCGGTTGGCCCCCCTTTTGCCTTCAGAACTGCCTTAATCCTTGGTGGCATAGATTCAACAAGATCCTGGAAACATTCCTCAGAGAGTTTGCTCCATATTGACATGATTCATAACAGTTGCTGCAGATTTGCCGGCTGAACATCCACGATGAGAATCTCCCGTTCCACCACATCCCAAAGGTGCTCTATTGGATTGAGATCTGGGGACTGTGGAGGACATTTGAGTACAGGGAACTCATCGTCATGTTAAAGAAACCAGTCTGAGATGATTCCAGCTTTATGACATGGAGCGTTATCCTGCTGGAAGTAGCCATCAGAAGATGGGTACACTGTGCTCATAAAGGGATGGACATGGTCAGCAACAATACTCAGGTAGGCTGTGGACTTTAAACCATGCTCAGTTGGTACTAAGGGGCCCAAAGTGAGCCAAGAAAATATCCCCCACACCATTACACCAGCAGCAGCAGCCTGAACCGTTGATACAAGGCAGGATGGATCCATGCTTTCATGTTGTTGACTCCAAATTCTGACCCTACCATCTGAATGTGGAGCAGAAATCCAGACTCATCAGACCAGGCAACGTGTTTCCAATCTTCTATTGTCCAGTTTTGGTGTTGCTTTGTGAATTGTAGCCTCAGTTTCCTGTTCTTAGCTGACAGGAGGGTCACCCGGTGTGGTCTTCTGCTGCTGTAGCCCATCTGCCTCAAGGTTGGACGTGTTGTGTGTTCAGAGATGCTCTTCTGCAGACCTCGGTTGTAACCAGTGGTTATTTGAGTTACTGTTGCCTTTCTATCAGCTCCAACCAGTCTGTCCATTCTCCTCTGACCTCTGGCATCAACAAGGCATTTTGTCCCACAGAACTGATGCTCACTGGATATTTTCTCTTTTTGGGACCATTCTCTGTAAACCCTAGAGATGGTTGTGGGTTAAAATCCCAGTAGATCAGCAGTTTCTGAAATACTCAGACCAACAACCATGCCACGTTCAAAGTCCCTTAAATCAGCTTTCTTCCCCATTCTGAGGCTCGCTTTGAACTGCAGCAGATCGTCTTGACCATGTCCACATGCCTTAATGAGTTGCTGCCATGTGATTGGCTGATTAGAAATTTGCATTAACGAGCAGTTGGACAGGTGTGCCTAATAAAGTGGCCGGTGAGTGTATGTGATGGTTCCCAGTTTCTGCCATCAGTATGTGAGCGGGTGAATGTGGCTAATGAAGTGCTTTAGGAAGACTGGAAAAGTTCTGTAAATCTCTGGTCCATTTAACATTTACCATCAATCCCTACACGACACTAAGGAGGCATCACACAAACACACTCCCTCCTTCTTTTCCTCTCTCCTCAGCTGCTCCTTCTCTCTCCTCTCCTCCATATTTTATTCTCCTTCTTCATCCCTCTTTGCCATTTGTTTTAAAATCTTTATCTACGGTGTCTCTACCTTTGTTCCTGGAGGAATCTTCAAGTGGGGGAACAGCATTAGTTGTTGACATGCTCATGCTGCTACTGACACCTACTGGCTGTAATGAATATTGCCCTTCAGGTACATACGGCCTAAGCAGGTAGATCCTTTAATCACAGAAATTATCTAAATGACATTTAACCAGAAAATAATAGTCACAGGCACAGTCTTCGATACTGAAATACCCAGGGTGCCACACATGCTGTCTCTCTAGTTCAGTGGTTCCCAACCTTTTTTTGGTCTTGTGTACCCTCTGAGTACCCCTTCACTCATGTGTGTTGATGATTCTTCAAAAGTAGAAGATAACCCAACTGATAATTAAATGAGAATCATTTAATTTTATTTCCTTAATCTAAAATAATCAACCTACATTTGTTATATACAACTCTTGTAAAATTTACCACAAAAAAGAGCTCTGTTGAATAAGCCCCCTTTTAACCAGGCATGTGAACTTAAAAAATCAGGAATAAAACACTTAATAAAATACTACTTTAACACACTATAATAGTTCTACTTTTTTTCATCAGTCATCTGAGCTTCAATGAGACACTTGGGCTTGCTTGTCTTTCATATCTGCCTGGCTTTAGGTAGGCATCTGTTTTGATTTTGGTGCAGCTTTGCCACAGGTTATTATCTCCCCAGGTAACTAGTTGTAGTGTACCTGTACCATTTTACTCATCTCAGAGCTACAAAGTTGGAAATTAATTATCAGATATTTTCACATACCTCCTGCAATATGCACCACTGGTTGGAAATCACTGATCTAGCTAGCACATGGGTTCAATGTAAATAGTACACTCGCTTCCATTAAATCCAGTACAATCCAACTTTGTTAAACAAATTTGTTAAACACTTAAAAAAAAAAAAACCCTGTTGACCAAAGTGCTGTAGAGAAAAAATGAATAATCAAAATGAAACACAAAGCAGATAACATGAGACAAAAGGACACTGCATGTAAAATACAAAAAAAATTAAAAAATAATTGAAGAAATTAAAAACAAAATAAAAATTTGGGAAAAAAGAACAATGGAATAAATAATCAAATATCTAAATAAAATTAACGTTTACTAGGGGTGGGTACCGAGTTAGGTACTTTTAAAGGTACCGACCGAATTCTGTCAAAAGTACCGGGTACCCATTCATGTAAAATCAAAAGGTACCATGTTTAGGTACAAACATGCATCTTTGTGATTGTGAGGGAGTGAAAGAGTAGGTGGTTTTCCATGCTGGACATGAACACAGCATTGCAAGGTTACATATTGAGGAATAAAAATGTTTAAAAAAAATTTAAAAAAATTATGAGTAAACAAATTGATATTTTTTACCACATGAACACCTAAAAATTAAAAAATTGGTACCGTTGAATACCGGTACCGAATGCCAGGTACCGTCCATTGGTACCGTATCGTTTCAAATGTGAAAGGTACCCATCCCTAACGTTTACTGTGTGTTACAAGCCATAGAAAAGAGGTGTGTTTTAAGGAGAGATTTAAAAACTCTTAATCACTCTTAATACTAACAACTGCAGAAGTAGTCATCAAAATAAAGTTGTCATAAAATTCTTGGATGACACTATTGTCCTTATCCTAAGTCTTTTGTACGTTGATGGTTGCCCTTCTGTTTAACCTCAGTGAGGTTGTCTCAGTTCAGGCTTGGCGTGAGGAACATAATCTCATTCATAACACAAACAAAAGTAAAGAGATGTAATTCCACTCACAAAAGTTTAAAAGAGTATTAAGACAAAAAAAAGATAAAAATATATTTTTTGAATATTTTTTAAAAATATGTGTATAAATATATATTTTAACTTTTAATGTTTTTATTTATGAAATGTATCATTATTATTATTATTATTTAATTTATCATTATTTAATTTATTATTATTATTATTATTATTATTATTATTATTATTATTATTATTATTATTTTAAATTAAATATTTATGAAATTTAAAATAAATTTATGTAGTATACTTTGATTATAAATAATTATAAATTGGATTTAACTTTCTTGGCTGACGGGCTTGAAAGTAACAGCTATGTTATATTTTAAAAGGAAGAAGACACTTCTATCATGGAACCTTCAGTCAAACTGGTGACACGAGTATGATGTAGTTCCACACACATCCACATTTGCACACAAAATCTGTAAAAAAAAGTTTTTTGGGAAAGTGGTCATTTTCAGTCAGAAATGTTTGAGGAAAAACAATTATTGTGAAATCCAAATGGGGACGATTAAATTCTGTCCCCTATTGGAAAACTGTCCCCAGTCAGTATTCTGATAAATAATTCCAATTTTGGATAAGTCAAAACACACACACACACACACACACACACACACACACACACACACACACACACACACACACACACACACACAGAGGGAGAGAGAGAGAGAAAAAAAATCAGGGTAAAACAAAGTTAAAGGGGAAAAGTTTAATAAGTGGAAGTGAAAAGGTGTTTCTTCTCTGTTCATGTCTTCTCCCACCGCTCCGTCTGTTTCTTTATGTGAACAGTTATGATCATGTCTTTGTGTGAGCACTCTCTTGTCATCTAAAGTAAATATGAAAATGTTGACAGGTTCTCCCTCTGAGACAGGTAAAAGTTGACATGTTTTATAACTTTAGATTGATTTAAAATCACTTTTATACTCCGCCTGGAGGATTCCTGAGAGCTTTGATTCTGAGATGGGTTGACAATCTGTGTCACTCATTTAAAAAATAAAGCAACCACCTGGCATAGATTTCATATAATAAGTGAGAAGGAACAGGAATAAGAAGTATAGAGCACTCTTGTAAAAGACGCTGAAGGTTTAAATTTGCATGTGCACAAAGTAATCTTCACTTATGTTGGATATAAGTAAACTGATTATTTGATAAATTCAATTCACTCTGATGTTTCCACATAAACAACCACTCATGATGCATTATCTCTTTACTATTTTTATATTAAATTTTGGAATACTCTTCTGCAGATAAGAATTTGAGGGTTGTATACGGCCTACAGGCCAGCAACAATTACTGTCCCAAGCCCAAATTCAGCACTGGTGCTTGATATTTAGACCTATTAACACTATGCCTCAAAGGACAAGGATTCCTAACTGCTTTGACATCAGACCTGGCCAATCAGTTTGTTGGTTGGTCGTTTCAAACTAGACAAAAGACTTCAGGGACTTCTATTGAAAGACAAACACTTACCATTTTGATGTCCTACGTGGGCAGAAGTAGAAACACAACGCATACATCTGACCCAACTATCCTCCATTCATCTCCCTCTTCTTCTTGGGATTTTTTTGCCTTATGGCAAATCAGCTGAAAGTTGCAATAGCGCCACCTACTGTACTGGTGTGTGCTTGTGTATCAAGCAGTTGGTCTTAAATCCTAAATAAGAAGCGTTCTGACAGGAAAAATGAATATCTATGTATATATTATGTTTTTAGCAGTTTTTCCCAAGACATACACTTTATTTTATTGCCTTCCTTTAGTGGACTTTGTGCAGAAGTATGACAAAGTGTTAAAGGCACACTGTGCTTTCAACATATATTAAAGCCAGTTAATATGCAGTGCATTTTCAGCACATTTAAGCTAAAAACAAATGAAATTAAAAACTAAAAGCAATAAACATGGCCCAGACTCTGACAGTATTCATGGCAATGTGTGAATTTTGATTTCCATATGAACAATGATGCAAAAAGAAAATGTTTGCACAATTGCATTATTGGTCCAATTGGATTATTTTCCACTCTACATAGGCTACATGCAAGTTAGAAGCCTAAAACTAAAATATTAATGAAGAGGATCCTTTTGTCAGCACAGTTACTCATCATTCTCAGATCAACCAAAAAACAACCAACCGAATGTTGTGTGAGGGTAGGACTGCAACCACAAGAAAATATTTTGGTTGGTTGGTCCTCTTAACGTTTAGGGAACGTTATGAAACCCAAGAAGGATTTGTAGGGTGTCAGTGTAACCAAGGGGGAACATTCGCTAAAGTAGTGGTCCCCAAACTAAGGCCCGGGGGCCTGATATGGCCCGTCTTCACATTTTGCCCGGCCCCTGAACAATACCTGAGGTGCATAATGTTTTGTTTTTTTTTCAGTCTGGCCATGTGATCAAGACTTACACATGCATAAAACAAAACTTTCTAACCCACCCTTCTGCAGTTTGTGCCCTATCTGAAACCCCTCCCTTGGAAAAAAAAAAAAAAAAAAAATCCTGATATACAACCATACTGGTAGTAAAATGTATTGTGCTGGTAGGTGTTGTATCACTTAGTTCGGTTTCTTAGCCTGCTTGCTTTCTGGTTTTCACAGTGAAGTTGATGAGAGAGAGTTGTAAACAGTGGTGTCTACAAGGAAGTTAATAATTCATGGACTTTTTTTCTGTAAAAAAAAAACAAAAAGGGTTATTTAGTTATTATTTATCTTAAAAAAAAGTGTTATATATTTCATTACTAGTTGCATCTATTTTCTGATTTTTTTCTTGTCAAGATCCCAGAAAGGGTTACTAATATTTGGTTAACATATATTAATATGTGTGGCTTTCTGGGAACCAATGAATATTTACGTTTGGACACTTCTGCGATCGTCACACTTTTTTTTTTTACAAAGTGACCCAGGCCCCCCATCAGAGAAGGGAAAAGCTTTTTGGCCCTGATGGGGAAAAGTTTGGGGACCCCTGCTCTAAAGCCTCTCTCTAAGATCTTGATTTGGTTCTAACTAACCTTAAGACAACCAACAGCTAATGTTCTCTTTACATTCTGTGTTTCTAGGAATAGAATGATTGTGGCTAGCAGAGCCATACCCCTTGTTCACTCTTAATGACAACTGGAGGTCAGTAAAATTTCAGAGTTCCCTTTTCTGTTTTATTTTAAAAGTATAATTCACACATTTTTATTTATTTCATTGGTTGAGCCAAAACTTTTATTTATTTATTTATTTTCTATTTATATTTCTGCACTTTAGCTTGTGTTTTGTCACTGACAAGAGATCTGTAAGATTTTCACACCTTTAATATTTATTTTATGTTTATACTGTGTTTCTTTTTCATTTTATAAAAAGTGCATTCCAAATGTTGACATATTTCAGTGGTAGAGCCAGAGATTTGGTCTTATTCATATTTCTGTGCTTTTATTTTGTGTGACATTCATAGAAGCGAGGATTCATGTTTATTTTTCATATTATTGTTCATACCAGGCCTGTTTTACTGCAGTGCTTTGTTCTTTCATCTGATATTATTTAAGGTAATTAATGATAATAATATTATATGTCTGACCTACAGGAATTAATTGTTTATATGTTGATAGTATCCTTTATTGTGCTGATCAAACTATAGAGTGATTTATTCCCCCCAAAAAAGTATGATAAATGGTAAACTGCAATATTGGTTAAAAATAAAAAAATAAAATAAAAAAATTGCAATTGGATTATTTTCCGAAACCATTCAGCCCAACTAGGCCATGACGACGGCATTAGATTTATGTAGGAAAAAACAAAGATAAATGCACATAGGTAGTCTAACTTTCCACTTTAGTGGCCTATAAGTGAACTCCTGGAGCAGGGGGGAGCCACTGGTCTCTAGAGTTGCGCTTTTCAGTGTTTTCAGCTGAGAAGTTTGTGGGTTTCATTCCGTATTACACCACAAGGTGGTGCTGTGAGCTAATGCATTTGGGGAAAAAAGGGGATGTGTTGGACTACCTCATGTGAATGCTAATATTGAAAAGAAGTAGCTATGATTCTCATTCATCCTGCTTCAAAACACTTCAGGTTTTATGATTATTTAAAGTCTAATTGAAAAACATCATAATATGCTCTGCTCCTCTTTCCAAACACGTAGTCACTAGGGTTATGATTGCTGAGTGTGAGTGGTTGTTTATGTACAGTATAAGCCCTGAGTGGCTCCAATCTCCTGCGACCCCAAGATGATGCTTCTGTCTTTTTTTATCTTTTATTTTTAACTTATTTTCCTCTGACTCTGAAAACTATTTTACTTTTAAATCTATTTAATACCCAAAGATTACCTCATAAAAATACCCAAGTTAAAAACAACCTCCTAACACTGCTGCCACTGCTTTCCTGTCTTTTTCCCAGAGCACCACATTTCTCCTCACCTCTACTGACTTATGCTTTAATAAATCCTAATGAGAACATAGCCTTCTGTCTCCCACACGCCGCACAACGCAAACACTGACACCAGAGTCCAAACACACATTTATCAGAGGTTTTATTCTGACACAGTTTGGCAGAAGCTGAGATGAATCCCGAGTATTCACTCGTCTCCATAGAGATGGTCTTCTCAACCCATGATCTGGCAAAGCAAGGACACATGAGTCATTATGTGATTATAAAAACATCAAACTGAGGCACAAATAGATAAGTTTGTGTGAGGGTGTACTGTATGAATAAAATGACTGAATTCTGCTTCAATCGACTCCTGAGCTGTGACTCAAATTCAAAAACAACCCACGTAGAGAGCTCAGATAATTTCTGACACGTGATTGTGTTTGCTCATACTGACGTTGTTCATCCAGCTGATGTAGGCAGACACGCGGGTGAAGACGGTAGGCTTCCTGTAGGCGTTGCAGCCGGAGGAGGACACAAAGCTGGTCACACCGTGGACGACCCACTGACCGTTCACGCTGCAGTTCAGGGGGCCGCCAGAGTCGCCCTGGGTGAAGGGAAGAGACAGCACAAACAAGCGTTCAGTCAGACAATTGTACTCTCAGCAGAGTTTGGAGAAACTTCAACATTTTCCACTGCACATAACTTTTCCTCATAACACTCTCCAGCACAAGACAGCCTCAAGAGTTTGGACACACAGTGGACTTGAAAAACTTTGACACTTTTTGCAGTTCAAGCAGAGTCTGGATCATTGTAACTGACTTCTGCCCCTGCTGATGCAGCAACTAATCCTGCATGTGTCCCCCAAAATATCTTTCCTGACAGGCCGGGGTCAGACCTCAGCTCAGAGGGGGAGAAGCTGGATTCACTTTGTCATGGTGGAGTGGGACTGAATTCAGAGGAGTTCTATACAGTGTTCCTGCAGTCTGCAAACATTTCCCAGCTTTTTTCATCAAGACCTGACACTGAACTCTGAGAGAGCTGGAGAAACTGGGTTAAGAATGAAGCTGGGGAACAATCTGCTCTGCTAAAGCAAAGATCCTTATTCGAAAATAAAGCTTTTGAAAAGTGTTTCAGTGTTTCATGCTTTACAAATCTGTGAAAGAACAATTCTAAAAATTACATTTTGGGCTGCCAGATTTAGAAAAAACTCAGTTCATTTTTTCTTTTCTATTTTGCTGATGGCACCATTGTGTACTACTGTGCTGCATCTCTTGCGCAAGCTGTTAAACATTTGCAAAGCCCCTTTGTGGTCCTTCAGAATACACTGTGTGAGTTGTAACTTGTTTTAAATGCAGAAAAGACCAAACTTGTGCTTTATACCAGATCTAAAACCAGGCTCATAATGTTTTCTGTGCTGTGTGCTGTTGATGCAAAGCAGATTGAGGTTGTACACTGTAACAAATACCTTGGTTTATTGACTGATGACGTGTTGAATTTTAAATCACATATGCTGTGTCTCGTGACAAGCTGAGGCTAAAGCTGGGATTTTATTTCAGAAACAAGTTGTGTTTTCCTTTTAATATAAAAAAGTGTCTTATTGCTGCAACACTTTAACATGTATTAGATTATGGAGATCTTTTGGTCTACACTGCCTACCATACCTCCTTCAGGTTCATAACAAACCATAAACCTCTGACTCTCCATTGTGAGTTGTACTCTTCAGTTGGATGGCCTGCTTTGGCGACCCAGAGGCTCACACACTGGTTCACTTTTATCTATAAGGCAGCTCTTGGCCTGCTCCCCCACTTTATATGTGTTTTTATCATGCAAAAAAGTACCACACATTCATCTGCGTTCTCTGGACCTCATTATGCTTCCTGTCCCAAATGCTTGGACAGAAATATGGAAAGGAACCAGCTGCAGAACGACTTACAGCTCAAGGAGCTGGTTCCTTAAATGTTCTTAAATCTAAAATGAAAGACATATTAAAAACAAAAAATACTTAATAAATACAGGGATGAAATATACTCTTAACCTTGCACCTAAAATGAGCAAAAAAATAAACAAACAAAAATAAAATAAAAAAGAAAAGAAAAGAAATAAAAGGCAAAATAGTAGCACTTGTAATTTTACGATTAAGGGTTGCCTTGCTTATAGTCATTCTGTACAAAAAATAAATATAGTATAATTAATATAGTTGTTACTGTTATTTTACTTTATTTTTTTGCAAAGCTAAAGGTATGCTGCCCTTATTTTTGGTTGTCTGATCAAGTGTCTATTTAATCATTGTGTGAGTGAAGGGGAAGATACCATAAGACTTTTTCTCCTTTCTGCTCCTTTTCATTCAAGACTTATTTTGTTTTTGTATTGTACCTATATTAGCTATGATTTATGTTATTAAGAATGAAATAAAGACAAACTAAAATAATCTAAAAAAGACGTGGAGGCTGGTTCTATAAGATGTCAGTGTTTTGGCTTGGTTGATTGAACAGCTGTTTCTTAGAATGTGATTTTAATCCATTATCACCTGTTTTACTGACTGTGCTTTGTCTCTTTTGAGCTTCCTGTCTGTAACTTTGTGTTTTTGCTGCTGCCTGTCTTGGCCAGGTCTCCCTTGAAAAAGAGGTTTTTATTCTCCATGGAACCAAACTGGTTAAATAAAGGTTAGATAAACAAAAAATGGTCATAGTACAATGTCAAATGTTGGTGTTGGAAAAGAGTTGGTGAACTGCTCATTCCTGATGTCCTCAAAAGATGTTAAAAACATCCAATAACTCAATTGGACTTATGCCACAACCTGGCAACCCAAAAGCCATTTACATCAGCGACTGTTATGGATTTTTTTTGCTTTGATTGATAACATTTTAAGTACTAATTCATCAGTTTGCAAAAATGAAAAGATCTGTTATGCAGTAAAAGATTGGAGGGGTTGATTCAAGAAATATTGCAATAACTTGATACATAAAATGTTGCCTGTAGTCTTCCTATGTTATATTTGTGGCAAAAACTAATAAATAGTTTTATTTGTTGAAAGGAGACTTCAGGTTTGAAAAAAGTGAGGTGATAATGCTTCTTTTAGAGCTCTAAAATTTCGCATTGATGATATTATCAAAGTGAAGTTGGTAATCTGAGGAGTTGTGTTTGATGTATTTGAATAAAAAAAAACTCAGAAGGTGTAAACAATGTTTTTCTTCACTTACCTGGCATCCAGAGTCGCTGCCACCTCCACCACAGACCATGGAGTCCTTCACGGTGCTGCCCCACCAGCCGTAGCTGGAGCAGGTCTTGTGGTCAACAACGGGCAGGTAGGCCTGCTTCAGCTGGGCAGACAACTGACCGCCAGCTGAGGAACGACAGAGAAAACATCATTAACGACTCTTTTCTCTGCAGGCTGAGTTATTCATCAAGGATTATCTAACTGTGAGGGACTCACTCTGGGTGCGGCCCCAGCCGGTGATGTAGCAGGGGTTGTTGTGGGGCAGGACCTGACCAGAGGGGGGCAGGGCACCGAGCTGCACGTTGGAGTTGAGAGAAGCATCAGAAGACAGACGCAGGAGAGCAATGTCCCATCTGAAGGGGGAAAAAAATACAATTTAGTTGTTTCATTTTCCATTTTTTTTAGGTCTACCTGCAAAAATTCATTTGTTTTTGTTTCAAGAGTGGTTCTTGTTGGCAATCATCATTTTCAGTCTTGGGGTAACGAGTTACTCACTATTTTTTAGAATAGAGAAAAATGATAAACGTTATGGGATAAAGTGCAATTTATTTTTGTTAAACCTCTTGATTTTTTTGCCATGATTCCATGAAAGCTGGTTTGTTCTTAGGATTATGCCCAAATTTGGTTGAGTCACCACACATCTCCTCTTTCATTCTGTTGTTTGTGAATTTTAAAGTGAGGTATATTTCTTTGTGCTGACAGGTATACTGTTTATTCAAGTGAATGGCTGAGTGTTAAATGCTATCTTATTGACATTTATACAATAACCCACTTTGTGGAAAGGCTAAAGAGATGCCCTTCATTCAAAACTGAAAATAAAGTGAGGAAAGGGTAGTGATGTTTTACCTTGTATCTACATGGTAAATTTGGGTAACTAAACTAGTAGTGAAGTTACTTTTCAAATGCAGTAACTAGTAATCCGTTACAATTTACGGAAGTAGCCAGTAACTTGAAACGAATCAACTTTTCATTGGTTAACTACAAGTGATTTCCTGATCCAAGCTGTTATTTCTTTTCAATCTTATTCAATTTTATTTTATTTTATTTTATTTTATTTTTTTATTTTATTTTATTATATTTTATTTTATTTTATTTTATTTTATTTTATTTTATTTTATTTCATTTATTTATTTATTTATTTATTTATTTATCTATCTATTTTTTTATTTATATATTTATAAATATATAAATAAATAAATAAATTGAAATAATAATAATAATAATTAAAACAATAAAAAAGATAAAAAAAATATCTATACATAAATAAATAAATAAATAAATAAATAAATAAATAAAATGAAAATAAAAACATAAAGATAAAGATAAATATAAATTAAATAAAAAAGACAAATGAAAAGAAAAGAACAAGTCGGAAAATAAAATAAAAGGAGGACAAAATGCAAATAAAATATGAGAAAAAATAGATAAATGAATAAAAAAACCAAGAGGATAAAAAAGAAATAAAAGCAAAGAAAAAAATAATTTAGTAAATAAGTGAAAAAGTAGTAACATAACTTCACAGAAATCAGTGGGTTAATAGTAAAACATACACATAAGGTCTCACATGTACTCATGTGTTAACATATCAGATACCCGTACATCATATATACATACAGACGACAAATACCCATAATGTTAAGGTCTACCTGGCCTTTTGGTACATAGATTTGGGATCAGACACCCACTTAATGGTCTCCTTTAAAAAATTTCTCTATACCCAAAACCAGTGGGGACCAAAATTCTTGAAATATATAACCCTGATCGTATTTTTCCAAAGTTAATTGTTCTAGTGGTGAAAAATGTACTACTTAAGCCCTTTTTTTTAACTTTTGTAATATTTAGTGTTTTTTGGGGTGCATTTTCTATTTACAGCAATCGTACTGAGAGATTGCATTTTAAACCAGAGTCAAATTCCTTGTATTCTTGAAAATACTTGGCGAATAAAGGCAGTTCTGATTCTGAAAACATGTCCGCTGTGTGGGACTACTTCTCTTTGGAAAGCAATGATAGTAAAACAGCATCTTGCAAGATTGGTAAAGTGAGTGTTCCTGGAGGAGGAACCAACAGGGCTCACTTTAATACAACAAATATGATTCGTCATTTACACCTGAATCACCCAACAGAGTACGGGACTTATCAGAGAAATGTATCAGTATTGGATTGGTACCGACAAAACATATCATTGAGAAATCTGATTGGACTGGGAGTCAAAAATTCTGCATCGGGACATCCCTGGTAACTACTTATGCAAAGAGATGCAACAAAGATAGTTTTATCTGCAGATTGTTGTCAGTCTAGATATAAATTAGCTGTTCTCTGTCAGTTGGTTTAAACAGCACTGAGTGATTCTTGAATAATTAATGATTCATGATCAATTCAACTGTTCCTCAACACAACAAATTGACAAACCTCAGCGTTCAGGAGGCTGATTACTGCAGTAACTGGCTGCATATTAATTTCCTGGTGTTACATGACTCTGATTGAGTTTAATGGGCTGATTTCCAGAGTTGTCAATCAAAAGACTTTCTCAGCATGAGGCATTTTCTTGTGCAGATTAAAGAAGGCATTAAAAGTTGAATGCATGGCCACAAAAAGCATTTACGTCTATTTTACATTTAAAACAAACAAACACATTCTGCTCTAGTTTCCTCTGATGTATATTTAACCATCTGTGCTGAACTTAAACACAGAAATGTGCCAAAAAATTGAGTTGACCCACAAAGAAGCACTCACCCTCCAGCAACGTTGTTGGAGTTCCAGTTGGGGTGGAGGTAGACGCGGCTCACGCTCATGTACTGCTCTTTGCCCTCGTGGGAGTTGATGTTGTGATCTCCGAGAACAACACGCCAGGTCCTGGAACTGTAAGAAAAACAATCTAATATTTATTTCCATCTCACCTTTTAGCCTCACTGTCAGTTAGCACTCTTTTTCCAGGACAGCTGCTGGAAATCAATATTTGACATGGAAACTGTGATTTTATGTAGGAGTGTGATGGATTCCTAATATTACATCAAATCAGGCTGGATTACAAAAACACTGCACAGCTTTTTATAGCTCAGATCCCTCATTTTTGCATACAAGCTAAAGGGTGTGGGTTATGAAATACAGGTGTTATTTTCAGCTCCATCCTCCTCCTCCTCCTTCCATGTATGGCACACGTTAGCTCTGAGATCATACCGGTCCACGCAGTGAGCAGCAGTCATGACCCATCCTCTCCTGATCAGGGTTCCTCCACAGGTGTGGTAGAAGCTGCTGCCAGATTTGTACTGAAGGGAGATCTGAGGAAATGGGAACAGAGAGCATCACACTTTGAGACATCCACATTATCGCAGCGTGTTTTGGCAGCACGCCTAACGCAAATCTATTCTTATGTGAGGAAATAAGTCACTGAAATTCCCCTGATGAGCTCTGCGGATGTTTGCTCGGAGAAAAATAACAGCTGCAGTCATCTGTTTAACATTTCAGAAACAAAAGAACTCAGTCAAGTGTTGCTTTTTTGGGCATTTTCGACTGTATTTGAGAGTATCTAGCCGTGCTGTTTTATTTACACTTTATTTTCTGGGATAACCTGGTCTACTTTTCTACTGTCACACAGGTTTTTGACTGGTTTGACCCAATTGAGATTTAAATTGTATGTGTACACATACATTTATTTGTACAATTGCTTGGGCATGATTTTTCAACGTTAAAGTCAAATCTAATTTAATTGATTTGTCTGATCTCATTTCTCTGAGAGCCTTCCATTCCTAACGAAATAATCTTGTTGTTTTTACTTACCTCTAGCACGTTATACTGTAATTTGTTTTTGATTTACTTCAAAGTATTGTTTTAATTGTTCTTTTACTATTCTTTAACTGTTCTTTTGGTGAACTTTTTACTGTATCTATTTATTAATTGTGACGTGTGCTGCACCCCTCTTGGCCAGGTCTCCCTTGCAAAATAGATCCAGATCTCAATGGGTTTTTATCTGGTTGAATAAAGGTTAAATAAATAAAAATAAAATTTGATTATTTTATGTTGTTGACATCAACCTGCCGAAGGGACTAAAGATCAACATTAGCCTTTGGCTATAATAATCTTGCATTATTACATGTATATGTTCATTAATATATATTTTCCCTGTTCTAAATGAATAAACTTAAACGTAATCTCACTAAAATTGTAACATGTAAATCTTTGTAGCTTATCTTTTGAAGGACTCAGAAAGTCAAACTCCACGAGCACAAAACTAAATTTAGTTCTAAGCTACTTTTTTATGACATGGACACTGATTTTTTGCCTGTTAGTGATGTAGAAGCACAAAAAAATATTATGAAAAAATAAAAATACAATTCTGTGCTTCATTTAGATGGAACGTGAAAACAATGTGACCAGTAACTAGTTGCATAAGCTTTAAAAGTGATTAGAGCTAGGGATGTGTACCAAATTAGGTACTTTACTGACTGAATTTTGTCTGTAGTACTGAGTACCAATTCACGTAAAATCCAAATGATACCATGTTTAGGTACCTAAATGCATCCTTGTGACTGTGAGGGGGCAGAAGAGTAGGTGATTTTCCATGCTGGACATGGACATGGGTTGCTGGATTGCAATTTTATATTGAGAATAAACATGTTAAATTGTTAAATGTTTGAGATTTTACAATTAAAAAAACACCTCAGTACCGTACAGTAAGCATTAGTACTGTACCATTTCAAATGTTTGGGTTTGCACAATTTCACACTTCACTCATAGAAGTATTGAAAGTGTAACTTTTGCAGCAACAAAACCAAAAGAGAAAGCCCTAAAGTCCCCTCAAAATGTCTTTTTCTAATGTGGTGTAGAAGGTTTTAACTTAACTGCTTGATACAGATAAGTTTCAGGGCCTTGACAGCCAAACAAGTTTATGTGTTACACAGCCTATAAAAAAAGTAGTTTCCACACTTGAGGCAAATATAGCTTGTATACCGTGTTCAAAGTCAAAGACTGAAATCTAAACTTTTAACTCTAAAAAAAGGACCCTCCTGTTGAAAGGTTCAAGTGCAACACCTTAAGGTTATACTATTTTTTATTTCATTCTCATCTTAACACTTCTTTCTTTTCTTTTTCGAATTGTTCAAATTCTACACAAAACTTCTGCCCAGCCATGCCTTCCAGCTCATTTGTTTCTGCCTCCAGTAAACATGGATGTTCTTGTTGAAGAAGCACAGTTCTTGCTTCAGAGAGGAAAAACTTTCTTTTAAAAGTTTAGGAGTGTTAATGCTGCTGGTATTTTTTGTAAGTTGAGCTAAAGTGATGGAGAAGGAAAGAGATAGAGTTGGATAGTGTCAGGGCTTTTGGAACCGGGTGTACAAAATCAACAGTTCTGCTCTGATATGTTGATATTTTGGTGTTAAGGACTAAATTTTCAGAAGTGTTTATTTCCATAATTGTAGGTTAAAGTGGTGTTAGGCTTCATTGTACCCATCTAAAGAAGAACTTGTATCTTCTGAGACCTCAGTGTTGCAGGAATTAAAAGCTAAACCAGAAGAAGATTTGAAGATTAACTTCATCTGCTGAGGTTATTAAAAATGTGAGGTGTATTCAAGACCTCAGACAGAAAAGCCTTACACTGAGGTTTCACAGGGCGCATATTTCTTACCTGCCAGGGCCAGGAGTTAGGTCTGGCCACCTCACCGCCCACAACTCTCTCCTCCACAGTGTCATCCTCCAGGTACCTGGGCTGGGGCTCCAGCTCGGCCAGCACTGTAACACAAGAGCCATAATATACAGTGAGAAGTCTGTGAGGAGCTGTATGTGTGTGTTTGTGTGTGTGTGTGCAGAATGACAGCTGAAAGGAAGAGTGAGTCAGATCTTACCAAGGGCTGCCAGAGAGGTCAACAAAAGAAACCTGAGCATGTTTGCAGTCTCCTGAAACTTTCTGCACTGGACTTGTCTGCACTCTGCTCTTTTATACCCTCAGGCCACCTCAGCGTATAGTGTGTGTGCCACAGAGAGACCTGTTCAATTTCAGGGTTAGTCCACCTGTGTCTGTCCCACAGTTATCAGTGTGTGGTGAGGAATAGCTGACTCAGCGTCAAATTTCTTTTTTTTTCCCCTCCAAAACCTGCTTCAGTTTTTAAAGAAAAGACTGATCCAATTAGTCATTTCCCTTTTACAAAACCTTTACATTAACACTTACAGAGAGCCGTCTGTAGTGTAGATATATATATATTCTTCATGCTCTTCATTTTGCAAGCACACCAAAACCTGTAAGAGCTTTTTTTTTCTTGCTAATTAAGACTTTTAATTTCTTAACTTTATTTCCTTCCACTTGCTACTCAAGAGGCGTTCACATGCTGCATTGCAAAAACTGAAATCCAAGCAGCATTTAACCAACAAGCCCAGAAAAATGTATTATTTTAAGATACTGAAAGATTGCACTCTGGAATTGATGAAAAGGTAAAAAGAAACCAAAAAACCGAGAATTTTTTTTGTGACACTTCTTTGAAAAAAACAACAAAAAAACGAAGTCTTCATTCAAGAAACTTAAACAATAAATTTTTCTAACATTTCAAGCAATTTTTTTCACTTACTTCAAATAATTGAGTCATCATTTTTAATCTTTTTTTATATATAAAAAAATCAATACATTTCTTCAGGACTTGTCAGGTGAATATATATATATATATATATATATATATATATATATATATATATATATATATATATATATAATTTTTTTTTTTTTTTTTTTAGAGCAGGCTTCATGTGAAAGCGTACAGACTTGATGTCACTTTTGTACTTGTAGGAAGAAAAATTCGATGGACTTATATCTTAAGACTCACACAAAGGTTTTTTGTCCTGTTAAGATGTTTTTGAAATGTATTTATCATATTTTATTTATTATTTATATATTTACCTATCTATTTAAATTTATTTTTATTTTACATTTATATTTTTTGAGGGAAATATGTTTTGTATGTAAAGCACATTCTTTCAAATTAATAAAAGTGTCTTTGTAAAACAATTTTTGTAATGTTTTGCCAGGATTTTAGCTCCATGCAACACGGAAAAACAGACTAACCGTCAACACAACGTTAACGGGGGGGGGGGCTCACGCGCTACGGAAAGTCGCAGCACGAAGCTGTAGAGGTGCACGTGCAAGAAAAAATGGACACCTGTCAATCAAGAACAAAATTAGCTGATGCTTGCATAAGCAATATGTAATACTTCCTACCGGAGTTTTCGCGTTTTTTTTTTCATTGTTTGCTCAAATGTGGACAAATGAGAAGCCAAAGTCTGGAAACTCCCTCTTAAAGTCGTCTAAGGACGTCGTGGTCGTGGAAGCAGCCTGCGGATAACTACTCCTTGCGCCACAGGTAGAGACATACATTTCTTCCTACTCCTCAGAGTCAGAGAAATGCCCCTGTTAGGCTTATATCTGCTGCGAAGTCACACTTTAGGCCCACAGGAAAAGCAAAAGTTAAACGACACCACAGGTAGAGAAGCAATACCTCAGAGGTGTTTGAAAGTGAGCAGCAGAAAAGACTAATAAAGAAGAAATAAGTATTGCTTTAGCAGGCAGCCTGGCAGGATGGCTTTTTATTTTTAGTTATAAACAGAGTATCATTAAAGCACTTAAGCCCATCCGAGCTGTTCTAAGGCAACAGCAGCCACTTTAATATGATTCATACCTGAGTTTCAGCTCAGCTGGGGGTGGAGATAAACATACAGTGAGAAGGTGTTATTTCAAGATCACGATATAAAGGTACATTACAGTTTACCTCTTAAAGCCTTTGAAATAAATTATGAAGTCCTGTTGAGGGAGTCTTTTTCTACATACAGGGATATATAGATTCTGGAAAACAGGATGAATAGACCACAAACATAGGAAAGGTAAAGGACAGAACAAGACACTATCTTACTCTATCCATCTGTAGTATTTCCATTCTGATTACAGTGCCACATATGTACAGTTCCCACTGTATAGGCCAGCTTATCATGCATCTAACATACCCTCCATTGGTGCCACCGCGCTTTGATCTTTTTTCCTCTGAATGTCACTAAACCACCAGAGAGGCCAGAGAAAGGGCAACACAAAGCTGCTGTTTGAGAAACACCACTCAGACCTGTTTACTGGCTGTTTCTGATGAATATGAAAGGATGGACTGACCAGAAGACAAGAAGGCTGATAAATGAATGTCAGATTTTACTCAGGACTTCATGTTTTAGACCTGGGGTCGGCAGCCTTTACATTAATAGGAGCCATTTGGCCTCAGCTCACTAGGGTTAAAGTCAATTAGGAGCCAATCTGCTTTAACTTCACAATAAAGTCAATAAAGTGTATAAAATTCTGTATCTACATAGAGTCTAGTAAATAATTATCTCAACAAGAAGTTTTATTTAATTTAAAAAACTGTGCATGAGATGTCTAAGCTTTTGTTTTTACATTTGATAAATTTACAAATATTTCCAAAAAGAAAAAAAAAAGAATTTTCCCCATATTTAAAATTTTGAAAACTTCTAAAATAAAAAAACTAAAAAAAATAAATAAAAAGCAATGCCATAAATTTGCAAAAATTTATGACATTGCTTTTTAGAATTAAAATGTAATAAGTTTGCAAAAAATTAAAAAATTAAAAACGTTTTTTTTAATTAATTAAAAAAAATGCAAAATATCCCCAAAATTGAAAATTTTTTTACAAAGTTTGCAAAAATAAAATGAATTATAATTTAAAAAATATACAAAAAATTACAAATAAAAAAAAATTCCAAACTTTTTGAAAATACTTTATGGCATCTACGTTTGATAAGTTTACAAATATTTCCAAAAAGAAAAAAAAAATTCCCCATTTTTAAAATTTCAAAAACTTCTTAAATTAAAATAATGTGTAAAAAAATTATGAAGCAATGTCAAAAATTTGCAAAAATTGTTTAAAAGAATTAAAATGAAATAAGTTTGCAAAAAAAATAAAAAATGGAAAATGTTTTTTTTTACTAAATTAAAAAAATACAAAATATCCCCAAAATTGAAAAAAAAAAATCACAAAATTTGCAAAAATAAAATGAATTGAAATTGAAAAAATAAATAAATAAATAAACGTCCAAACTTTGAAAAAATATTTGAACTTTATGGCATTTATTGATAATTGGCTCAAGCCATCATTTTTTGTTGTTTGCTAATGTCTTGCCACACATCAATCATGTATATCAAGCCAGCACATTGGCAGTTAAATGAATCCATCCACCATAGAATTAAAATCTGTATTTTCTTCCAGATTTGTCTTATTGTAGATTTAGTTTTCTTTCCAGGGCTGTAAAACTTGAGGTTAGCCACAGGTGCATGGAAAGTTGGTGGGCTGTTGATGTTGCAGGAGGTGAAGCAGAGCGTGTTGTAGGCTTTATTGCGAGATGTGATAAATATTTAGTTCCAAAAAATGTTAACGCATACATCTATTTAATGTCATTGTATTTAAATATCAGTATCCTCTACAAGAAAAATAAAAAAAATCTCTATTTCAATAATATTTTTTCAAAGCTACAAGGAGCCACTGCAAAGGAGTCAAAGAGCCGCATGAGGCTTCCGAGCCGCAGGTTGCAGACCCTTGTTTTAGACTCTGAGAACAAGATTAGACTTGCATTTTGTCAAAAAATAAGTAATATTTCTGGTGGTAAAGCCCCTCAGTGCAGTTTGCCCCATTTCTGTCACAGAGTTAACTCACCGAGTGCTGAGAGTGTTCTCCTGCTGCCTTGAACAAGGGTGTGGTGGATGTCACTTTTTTAGGGCTCATTAAGGAGTGGTTTGTTGGTCTTTAGTTAGAATTTTAGGATTAATCATAGTTTAGGTGCTATTTATTTATCTGATTTCTTACAGATTAAAGTGAGGCTTCAAATGCTGTATCAAACCGGTTTATACTGATTTGATTTGTTTTTGATGAAAAGCTGGATGTCTTAAGGGTGAATCAAGTACTGTTCATGACATGAAAAATTACACAGACTCCACACAGTATCACATGATCATAAAGTTCAATAATTAAAGAAAGTGTCAGCCTTTGTATTTTGGGCTTTTGTAGTATGTTGCAATGCAAACGGGGCAAGTTACACATGCCAGTGACGTGTAATCATGACATTTTCAACATCCTTCTTGCTAATGAATCAAATGGGTTAAAAAAATTCAGTGAATCTTTTTGCTGTTTTCGCTGACCAGAATCAGAGATGGATTCGTGATATAAGGAACAGATTGGTGGAGGTTTGATAGGCCAAACTGTATGATACCATCTGTATTTTTGTTTCTTTAATAGAAAAATGAAAAGCAGCTTGAGTGGAGGAAAGCAAGTGAGGAGGTTGGATCATCTGTTAGGTGTAAACCTTTGGAAGTCACTTAATTCTAGGAGATTAACACTGATCCAATAAGCAAAACCTGCCTACATGTGGTTTAACGTGCAAATGGAGCAAGTTAATCTCAAAAGTTGATCAAGTAAGCACAAACAATTTTGGCTTTTAAATATGTAAGTGAACTCGGTGAGTGACTTATTTTTTCCCTTCTGCTGTGATGACAACAATACATTTCTTTTCTGTAAGTAGAGAAGCACTGATCCAATCCTGGTACCAGACATCGGGCTGTGATGCCCCGTTTCCACCAAGCAGAACGGTTTGGTACTGGTTGGCTCAGTTAAGCCTGGTTTTGTATGCATTTCCATAGCCAACCCCTCGAGGAAGGCCGCATGTAAGCTGGATGCTGATAGCTCCATTAGTTCATCAATAGCATGACGCCATAGCAGTGCAACACAGTGTACCCCACTAATAAATCCCACAAAGAATAAACACGCCACTAAATAAATAAAAAGCAATGGTAGGAGACATCCAGCAATTCACCTTCTTTTTGATTGGCATGTGGCTCTTTGTTACTAAAGCCGCGTTTCCACCAAGCAGTCCGGTTTGGTTCAGTACAGTTTGTCACGGTTTGGTACAGTTAAGCCTGATCCCGTTTGCGTTCCCACAGATAACTGTGCCCTCTCAGAGTTGGCGGCGTGTAAGCCGGATGCTGAAAGATGCAGCTGTTAAAAAATAGCTTGACGCTGTAGCAGCATGACACAGTTAACCTCGCTAATAAATCCAACAAAGAAGAAAAATGCAATACAGCAAACAAAGAGAAACGATGGAAGACATGCAGCATTTCGTCCTCTCTGTGATTAGCATGTAGCTCTTTGATACAAAGAACAATCAAGCTTTGTTTCAGAGAAGTCTGTGTGCCGCCAGGAGAAATACAGCCGCTGTCGGGGTAAATGACAAATCTTTTGACCAATCAACAGTCTGCAGTGTTGTAGCTCCACCTTCCGAGAGCAGATTGGTTCAGTTTGGCACCTATACAAAAGGGTCTCAAAAAGTGGGACGGCTCGTCTTGGTTATTTGGGGATCTGTCCCAGGATAAGTCAGTGGAAATGCCACAAAATGCGCGCCGTACTGATACTAACCGAACCAGACTGCTTGGTGAAAACGCGGCTTAAGAACAACGAAGTTTTGTTCCAAGGAAGAAAACAGCAGCTGTCACACAGCAAGAGACAATTGTTTCAACCAACCAACGGTCTGAAGTGTTGTAGCTCCACTTTTTGGGATTTGATCGGTTTAGTCTGGCACTCCTATGGAAGAGTCCTAAAGAGTGGGACAGCTCGGCTGGGTAATTTGGGGGTAGTCAGTGGAAACGCTGTAAAATGAGTGTCATGCCAAGCTGAAACGAACCAAACTGAACTTTTTGGTGGAAAGAGGGCCATACATGCTCTGAAAGTTGAATTGGGTATCACTGACAAAGAGCTGATTGGTTGGGCAGATCTATTTAACTCAGTTCTATGCTCCTCTGTGTTTTTGACAACCATGTGTAACTACAGCGGCTCAGCAGTTTGGAGGTATTTCACTGTTTTTTCGCTCACAACTCTGACAGAAACTTGCAGTATGTGCACGTTTAATTCTTTATTTAAAGATAAATTGTATTTCCTGTTAGTATTGGAGATCAACTCACTACAAATTAACACATTTATAATCCTATAAAATAGTGAAACAGGCAGTCTAAGTATCATTTATTTCCTTTTTGTTTACAAAGTTGGAACAATGAAGTATGTTAAATTAATACTGGTATCAGATCGTGAGGCTGGGACAGTGTGCTTTTCTCCTGATTCAATTCTTTTACGATTTTTGAACACCTTTTTAAACACTAGACCAAGTTAAAAAGTTGAATGATGACGTCTACAGACTTTATCTGGAGCCATATTTTGCCCCCAAAATAAACATAACGTGAGTCAGTTTGTCAGATTTATTCAGGGTGTCTGACATCACAAGCAGTGGCGATTGCTGTAAGACTGCAAGGGAAGCTCAGCTTCCCCTAAAATGTCCCCAAAAAAGTGGTGATATGTTCTGCTGTGTATACATTTCATTGACAAAATCTGCGCTAGAATTCCTTCATCTTTAGTTCAGAATCAGCTACCTATCACAGGTAACTGGCTCCACCTCCTTCTCATTCATCCCCGCAGCGTCTCAGCGCTTTCACACAGTCGGACGCTGAGCGTCTTCTGACTTCAGCGGGGAAGTGTAGAGTGGGTTGTTCCACTGTGGAAACTGGACGGTCACTGGATAAACGCTGGGCTTTGTCCCGCCCATCGGACACTCAGCGTCTCTGGGGGTCTATGAGGCAGGGGGCTGGCCTGGACGCTGGGCTTCTGCATGATGATTGGATGATCTGTCTGAGGCTGAATCCCTTTTTGATTGACAGTGAAATGAGCCAGTCAGCGATCTTGAAGTATAACCCTCCACCAGAGCATCTTCTGAGTTTTACAGTAAGTTGTTCTGGACTGATCCAGAGGCTTTATTGATCACCAGGGAGTTTACTTTTCTTAAAAACGACGAGCGTTGTGTTTAAAGATTCTCTCTCTTTTGACCAATAAGCAGCTACAGCTACAGCTGTGGAGCTTCTCCCCCTGTCACTCACACTTAAAGCCTGTCGTAGTCTCACGTCACAGCTCCAGCTGCTGCCAAGCTGGCACGGAGGGTAGAATTTACGTTTAATTTAATAAACAAATTTATGATGTAGGCCAGAAAAAAAATGAGCTTCCCCGCCTTGACTGACCAGTAGCCGCCACTGATGTCAATATATCTGTAACCAAGCTTATAAAGAAAGACTTAAAGGAAGGACTTAAATTAAAAAATAAAAAATAAAAAAAAATTCTCAACAAAAAAACATGATTTGGAATTGTTAAAAGATACGTTTTTTTTCACACCCCATCAGATCAGGTTAGTATCAGCCAATACACAGTTTTATATTCAGCAGTAAAACCCAGGAGAGAGAAGGGTTCATGTATTTCGACAGATTAAAAACTGTCCCTCTGTAACAAAAAGTCTATCTGTGCTCTACTTTTAACAAAACTTCCAAATTTTCTCGCACTAGTGACTAAGATTTGTCCTCGCCCTAATATTTCTCATTGGTGATGCTGAACCTGCCTCCCACATCTCTCCCTGCAGTGCTTGCACTCTGTGTCCCTGGGCTGAAGCTGCTGCACAAAAGCACAGAGGAAATTAATCTGAAGACTATTCCAGCGATTCCAAACAGAGATTCTCTTTTTGTTCATTCCATTTATTGTCTGAGTCCCGGAAAGGAGACGCTGTGTTTTTCAGCAGTAGATTACTTAAATTCCAGTCTGGTGAGCTGTGAGTGTGTCAAAGAGTAGAAACGCTGACATGTCTGCAGCATGCTAACGTGTCTTACTTCATGTCTCTCTCCTTTGATATTCTGATGACCTTCGTTTGAGGTGCACAGTGCTGAGCTGGGCAGAAAGTCACCTGTGTTCCCTCTCATACTTTATCAGCGTGTGTGATAGTGTGTGACGGCGTGTTGCCACATTTCACTGAAATTACTCAAAAGAGTTCCCAGGAATTTAAAGTGCTGACAGCTAATTTTCACAGTTTGTTTTCACACTTTGAGTTATCCATCATACAGGTTTTGTTATTCTAAGATCTCCTCATAACATGTCATTTTACAAAGTCAGAGGATTGTAAGACACCAAGAAAAGAGCAGAGAGAATCTTATAACCTTCATATGTATTGACTGAAAAGTGTTGCTGGACGGACTTCTGCAGAGAAATGACTCAAAACTCAAAGTTTAATCAAGTTTATTCTTTTTTTATTGTTGTTGAATGAGACCGGTCGATGGAGAAAGTGCAGCAGATGAAAACATGGTGGTGTGAGGTCTCTGTGCTGCAGCCTGGATGAGTCTGCTGTTTAGTTCAAGATCTGGAAAACAGGAGAAACAAATAATGAGGAAACATCATATACGACAAAGATGGTAGTGAAATTCTCTGTTGCATCTGTTTAAAATGCTAATTGCAGATACTAACAGCATTCATCCAATCGATGTAGGCGGAGACACGAGTGAAGACAGTAGGCTTCTTGGGGTAGTTGCATCCGTAACCGGACACAAAGCTGGCAATGCCGTGGACGTAGTATTTTCCGTTAACAAGGCAGTTCAGAGGGCCACCAGAGTCACCCTGCAAGGATCAGGAGTAAAAAGATGATATTAAAGGAACAGTTTAATTTTTTTGAAGTGGGGTTGTATGAGCTCTATGTGACCACTAAGGACATTAGATACAGTAGAAAGTTGTCTCCTCTCCTTCAGTAAGACACAAACTGTGTCGCTGGTGACGAGGAAATAGGCGCTAACAGGGAAAGACCGTACCAGATTCAAAGGCTATTTTCTCTGCCTACAAGAAGTAGAATCAAAAAGTAATGCCACAGTTTAAGAGTGGGCTACATAAAATAATTTTTAAGTGCATTAAGTCTTCGGAAATATAAACATTTATCCGGATCTAACTATCTGGTCATGTATCCTTCCGTGCAGCGCTAGTGCGCTCCGTCCCCCCTCCTCCTTTTAGCTGTAGGGACTGTAAACAGGCTATGCTTCCGGTTGTAGCCTCGTGTAAGTTTGATCAAGTATCGTAATTCTTTTGTTTGTACTCTAAGGATTGTGAGGCAGCAAAAGGATACCTGTATGAACCGGAGTACACAGAAGAAGAGCTGCTACAGATGGCGACTGAAAGGAATACAGAGGAAACATCCACGGATGTAAATAGATGTTTATATTTCCGAAGACTTAATGCACTTATAAATTATTTTATGTAGCGTAGCGCAGCACTCTTAAAACTGTGGTATTACTTTTTGATTTTAGTTCTTGTAGGCAGAGAAAATAGCCTTTGAATTTGGTACCGTCTGTTCCTCGTACCCATCGATTAAAGTCTGTGTCTTACTGAGGGAGAGGAGACAACTCTCTACTGTATCTAATGTCCTTAGTGGTCACATAGAGCTCATACAACCCAACTTCAAAAAAACTGAACTGTCCCTTTAACCAAGGCTTAAATGTGAGGCACCCAGCATGAATGACCCTCTGAGAAACTCACGTTGCATCCAGACTCAGCTCCACCGCCACCACACACCATGCTGGGCTTCACAGTGCTGCCCCACCAGCCGCTGCTGGAGCAGGTCTTGTGGTCGACCAGAGGCAGGTAGGCCTGCTTCAGCTGGGCGGAGAGGCTGCCACCAGCTGCAGAGGTGAGGTGGGAAAGTTATTATGTGTTGAGGAAGAAATAGAAACTTAAGATTGAGGGTTTGTGCAAACAACTCACTGGAGGTGCGTCCCCATCCGGTGATGTAGCAGAGGTTGTTATGAGGGAGAGTCTGACCAGAAGGAGGCAGAGAGCCCAGCTGGGCGTAGGAGTTCAGGGTGGCCTCAGAGGCCAGACGCAGCAGAGCGATGTCATAACTGAAGAGAAAAATCGATGGAGCAAATTCTTACAGAAAAGCAGATAAGGGTCAACTTAAAGAGTCACCAGTTAACAGGGTCACTCTTTACACTGAAACACCAGCAGCGTCTGCGGGTGAATAATTAAATATGCCGTCTATATTTGATTTGGTGCAGTTCTCTGGACATAGTTTCCTGGTTCTTGTATCATGACTCAGCAGTCTGTGTGCTCTTTTTTGTTTTGGAGGGTTTCTGATTTATTGACACACAATTACGTCCTGGTCTGTCACAGTCTGGTAAGCGTCCACAGATAATGCAGTCACGAGCATCGAGTGACAGTTGTGTGTTTTTTTTTCTCTGGGTACACGCCACTAAAAACGTCTGTCCACTTGCTGATCTCTTTTGTCCACTCACTACTATTTCACAAACCTGGGAGCCGCTTACCATCCTTAAAAGTGACGATATTCAGTTTAAAAATGCGCTTTTTGGTGGTTAACTCCTCCAAGCCAGTTGACAAACCATTATACTCCGCAGTGCTTCTGCAGCTAAGTTGTGCGAGCATCCAGCATTGTTAATAAACAAGTTATCTCTCTTTAAACTATGCAAAATCTATAGTTGCAAAAATGATACTCGTGTGTAGGATGCAGCAAACGCGCTGCTTTTGTTATTTTCAATACAGTTGTTCCATTCATTTAAGGAATATGGCGGCTTATTCCAAAGAAAAAAAAACTGACTATGACTACTACGATATGGTAAAATGATACAGTACCGATTCCTGATACCTGGCAATCGGTATCGGTACTCAACAGTACCAATTTTTGGTACTTTTGTGTTTTGATGTAGAAAATATCAATTTGTTTGATAATAAAATCTCAATTCTTTTCAATTTAACCTATTTGTTCTGCAGTATATAACTTTGCAATGCTGTGTTCATGTCCAGCATGGAAAATCACCTACTCTTCATCAATACCCATTACTTTTGACAGAATTCAGTTGGTACCTATAAAAGTAACTAATTCGGTAGCCATCCCTAGTTACAAACTTCCTTTATGGAGTGTGTCCAGACTTTTTCTTTACTCTGATAGCTCAACTGGGGCACATATTTTTTGCAGGAGGGTGGCATGAAGTTCTCCCAAATGCAAATAAACATGCACCTTATTTTTTGTTTGTATCAAGGCATCAGTGTTCTTGACTCAATTCTTTGTGGAGTCTGGAAAAAAAATGCGTGAAGACCAAAAAAGAGCTAACTATTGGAAAATGGATCATGAAACTAGCGGCCTTTTGCTCAAATGGTTGGCGTAAACATTAGTCCTGCTTCTGACAATCAAGTGGAGTATCAGACTTTGGAATGGCCTGTGTCACTACTTGCCACTTCAAATAAAAAACATTATGGCTGGAGACTTTAAAAAACAAAAGTTCAACCCTCACCCCTTAGCTACGCTGCTGGAGTCCCATCCCTCGTGGATGAAAATCTCGTCAACAGCGATGATCTGCTCTCTACCACTGTTGCTGTTGAGGTCGTGCTCTCCGATGACAACACGCAGCACCCTGCCACTGTAATGTTCAAAACAAGAAGAAACACAGTTTTATTTATGATCAATGATCACCTGCTGTACTTCATTTGTTCTTCATTTCAGACTTCTTTTCTCCCTGATCCTATAGCTGAAGCCTCTTGGTTTGTTAGAAACAAGGGTGTGAAGTTTCTTTATTCTGGTGACATTTGCAAACACAGAAATACCGTCAGCAGATATCGACAGTCCACTTCTAAAATTAGCAGTAATACATCTGAAACCCACACAGGTAAAAAATACAGAGTGAATAGTCATGTTACCTGTCCACACAGTGAGCAGCTGTCATAACCCAGCCTCTCTGGATCAGGGTTCCCCCACAGGTGTGGTAGTACCTGCTGCCAGATCTGTACTGAAGGGAGATCTGAGTGCAGGAAAAAGAGTTTAGTTAAACTGCTTTCTGTTCTCATTAGAGTTGATGAATTTTTACAAAGTGTAGGTGTAAGTGCTCTGATTTGAAGTTACCTGCCAGGGCCAGGAGTTGGGTCTGGCCACCTCTCCTCCAACAACCTTCTCATGGATCTCCTCCATGTACCTGGGCTGGGGCTCCAGCTGAGCCAGCACTGGTTAGAGACAAGAAAGTAGAGAACTTGATTTAGTTTTCTTGAGATGCATCATAATTTGATTAACTTTCCACCCACATAAAGAGGAAATAAGAGAAAAGGGCAGCCAAGTGTGAGGGTGTACTGCAGAGCGGAGTGTCAGCCTGAAACTAAACTAAAAATGAGTGACAGGCTGGATGGCAGACAGACTGACAGACTGACAGCAGAAGAGGAAGAAAAACCAGATCAATGTTTTTTTGGTCATTGTCTTACCCAAGGCTGCAAGACTTGTCAACAGCAGAAACCTAAGCATGTCTGCAATGCGTCAGGACGTTTTCGCGAAACAGCCGATGCTTCCCTCCGTCTTTTATACCTCAACTCGACCTCTCCCGTGGTGGAAAAAGTGAAGCTTTTCTTTTCCCCTGATGAAGCCAAGTACACACCTGTGCTCTGTCTCACTGTCACTGTTATCAGGCTGATACCACACACATCCTGCTTTGACCAGCTGGAAGAATGACAGCTTTATCACTGGACGGCATGAGTCACTGCGAGTCAGAGCACTCAGAGGAGTGTTGGTGTGTTTAGCTAGTTTGATTAGGCAAATCATATCTTTTTTGACAAGTTTAATGGAAAAGGAACCTTTGCTAGATATTTGGCTTTTGGGAAATGGCATGAGACATTATATAGGATTTAGAAATGTAATCTTTGACAAAAACATTCTTTACCTTATTTTCTGAAGTTAGCAAAATAGTTATTGAGTAGGATTGTTTTCTCTCCAGCTCAAAAACTGAATTGTGTGATGCAATAAAGTGCAAACTTGTGTGGTCACTTACATCTTTCGAACTAGTAAGTTTCCTTTGAACAAGCATGAACCAGGAGTAAGTTTGGAAAATATGCCCAAGTCCGAGAAATCAAGGGCGCATGCAAATTTACTGACATACTTAAAGGGGAAATTGAGCCAATAATCCTAAATTGTTTGTTTTATTTTAATTCCAATGATGTGTGGACGTGGACTCACCTTCAACTTTTGAGGAAAATTAGGGACACACCTCTACATTAAACATAATCGATGTCATTGTGTGTGATGATGGTGTAGAAGCTAAAATGTATTTAGTATGTTTCTTTGATAAGTTGTACTTAGATGACCGTCAGCCGTCGGTAATCGTTAGATGTGCAGTATTTTCATGCAAAATACGGAGGAAATGTTCCATCCATCTCAGGTACCGTATCTTTAGGTTATGAATGAAGCTGTGCACTGAAACGGGGATCGCCAGTCCGGCTGGCAAACATCGTCATATAAAATGAATGTTATGCAACAATGAGGTCAATAATCCGTGAAGAGGGCTTAAATAAGATGATACAATGGTTTTCGTAATATATATTCTATTTCTCATTGACAAAAATACTTTATTTGTAGCTCGTTCTTTTCGCCGCTTTGGACGCCATGTTGGTTGCGGTGAAGCTGGGGAAAATACGAACTTAACAATCTGAGAATCGGGACAGTACTGGCACTTCGTGGGATCGCGCATTTTTGAAATTGAGGGTTAAGATTGAGGGTTAATGGAGGGTTAATTGGAATTCACCCTATACGTCTGTCAATTATATAGTTTATGTTAAATACCAAAAGTACAAATACATAACAAGTGTATTCACTTGGGTCAATACACTGTATACTGTAAATTGAATCATTTAGAGGCTCTCATAGCTTTCAGGCTTAGTCCCTGATTTCAATGCTAGAAAAACACGCAATGCAAATAATTTGTAAGGATAAGATTTCTGGCCACATGTTCTTGGACCCTTGGGCCTTTGGTAGCTTTAACAAATTAATGTCCAGTCCGACTATCCTTAATCTCATGTCGTATTCCACATTTTTTCTGGTCCTGTGTTTACTGACACTCTCTTCAATGCTAGGTGAGGTTTGTTTTGCCACTCAGTCCAACTGAAGTGTGCGTGTCCTGGATGGGCAGTGACGTAAACGCATACCCTCTATTGGGTATGGTGGCAGGAAGTAGAACAAAGCAGAGCAGACTCACAGAGCATGGAGCTCAGGTATTTTTTGTTGACTGTCACTTTTACTGTAATTTTCATCTTTGTTTTACCACCATCAGTTTATTCGTTTTTATCCAGAATGATTTTCCTATTTTTGCCTAAAATACATGTTGGCTCATTTTAGATTTTGGATTTTTTGGAACGATAGACTCTTTGAACTGATCACTAGACCCTTTTGTATCTTTGGATGGGTCACATCAAAAAAGAAGAGCTTTATTCAGCAGCTAAAGTTTTGTAAGACAGCCGCAACAGATGCTAATGACATTAAAAAGTGTGCTTTGACCCTAGCTCTGCCGTCAGCCCCTGCGTCTGATTGGACCACAGACTATAAAATATGGACATAGCCTCTCTGATGTCACCCTTTGGTTTCTGGTGAGGGGCTTTGAAGCCGATGGTGACGGTTGCCATGTTGGAAATGTTTCCTCAACTGAACTAAGAGGTGACCTAGAAAGGAAGTTACGAGTCAGTTGTGCCCCTTGTTATTCAAAATGTTTGACACCTGTACCTTTGAAAGTACAATCAGAGATACTACCCATTCAGATTGTAAACAATTTTCCTACCAGGTAGCAAACCTGTCTATTTTTGCTGTAGATATGAGCTCGGACTTATTGGAACAGCCTCGAGTAGAAACTTGAGGAACTTCAGTTCTACATCAACTTCATTTTTTAAGACCAAGGGTTTCAGCAGTTTGTTGCTCTTCCTGATGTTTTTTATCCTTCCGTCTAGACAAAATAATCTGAAATTCTGACCTTACCAAACCTCCAGGTTTCCTCTGGATTACATCGACCTTGGAATGTAAAAAAGTGCCTCAATGCATCAATATGGACGGGGCTGTAGGAAAGGAGGTGGGGTGAGGATGGACTGATGCACTGCTTCATGTTGTTGCCTTCAGTGAGAACATCATACAGTCTTTGCAGCACACACACACACACACACACACACACACTACAAACACACGTCAGATAATCATTAGCTTGATTATCCAGCCTTGAGCTGCGACTTGAGAAGCAGCACTGACGTCTGCACATCTGAAGTAGAGGACGTCTTCCCTGTGGAGTTTCCTGTCAGAATACATTAATATTTCAAGCATTAAACTGTGATGAATCAACACATCGTCAAAACCTGGATACAAATAAATTATTTTTCATTCCTGGAAACTAAATTCAGTATTTGGCTGGAGAGTTTTGAGAGAAGTGTTGTGATTTCAACTCAAATGGTTTATAATGTTTAGAATGTCGAACATGAGCACAATGTCCCAAATGTGAACTTTCACTTCTATGCAGATGATGCTGTTATAATCCGTTCTGCCCCAAAGCAATATAAGGCCCTGTCTCATTTACAGGATAATTTTAATAACATACAAGTCAAGTTTTGGGGTTTAAATTGTTCTTAAATCCTGACAAATAAAACTTATAATATTTAGTAACTCAAAGACTAAACTACAGGATATTGCTTCTATAGTTGCGTCTCAGGGTGATGTGATTGAGCTTGTCTCGTCTTAGAAATATTTGGATTCTGAATTGATGGTACCCTGTCTTCTAAGCTTCACATTCAGCAGCTTGTGGGGAAGCTGAAGCTGTGTTTGGGTTTTTACTTCAGAAATAAGTCCTGTTTTTCATTTGCTGAAAAAAAAGACACGTTGCTGCAACTTTCTTACAACTTTTTTACAAGTCTTAAAGCTCTAACTCATCATTATGACTTGTATTCTCCAGTTGATTAGCCTGCCTTGTCCAAGACAACATAATTGGTATGTTCTCATTTATAAAGTATTCTGAATTTTCTTCCCTCTTACTTCTGTGATTATATATACACTTGAGAAATGTTCAGAGTTGCAGTCTTAGCTCTGTCTCATTCAGAGGACCTTTTTTGCAGTCTGTTCCTTAAGTACATCCTAAAATAGAAAAAAGGAGTTTTAGAAATGCGCCTCCTGCAGCGTGCGACCTGCTGCAGGAGAAGTTGGACCTGAGAGAGCAGGTCTCTTTCAATCTTTTTAAAAAGTGGACTAAAGTGGACTTATCAGGATGTATTAACATGCTTTGATGGCTTGATGATCTGCTTTAGTCACTATTTTGTGTTGCTTGTCTGTAGTATGCTCTTATGACTTGCTGCTGTCTTGGTCAGGACACTCTCATAAAGAGACTTTTAATCTCAATGAGACTTTTCTGGTGAGATCAATTTTAAATTATTGGATCAGTAAACAAAATAAACAAATAAACCTGTTGTGACCAGAGTGAGCTGGTAATAATTGTTGTTATTGTTTTGTTTAATCTCAGATGAATTATTGAAACTCCCTCACATGCCTGTCTCCGTCTCAAGTGGTTGTTGCTGTTAAATTTGTGTCGAATAATCAGTGTCTCATGTCACACTCATCTTCAGCTCACTGCATAGACTCCCAGTAAATTCAGCACTCCGTTTAAAACTCTCCTGGTGTGTTCAGGGCAGTGCATGGTTGAGAAATGTGTTGTTTCAAGAGCTGCTTTAGCTTTTAAAGGTAGGGTCTGCAAGATTTTTTCTGCTCTATGGGCCTCTATACGTGTGTGTCAGTTTCTGTGTCTGCCTCAACCCCCTGCCTTGCCTGTATGTTGATGTTTTGGTTGTCTCAGGGCGTTTCTGGGCAGAGATTAGGCATGGCTATATCAGCCAACCACAGCACACCCAGTAACTGTGTGTGTTGATGGTAGTGAGTGGAAGAAGCTAATCTAAGCAGTTACAATAGTGGACGTAACATAAATGAGGGAAAACACAACCAAAGTGAAAGTGAAACACCAGGGGCGAAGCTTGGCTTGACTTTTACTCGCTTTTGGGCACTTGGAGCACAGCTCAGGATGAAGAGCAACGCAAGTTGGCTTTCTGCTAACCAGTATGTAATATATACCTGTGATGAGCTTGTGCTAACATGCCAAGTCTGGTGCGATGCTACAGGTTGTTGCTGGGCTAGTGAGTGTCTTAACATAGCTTCTGTTGAAAGGGTGTGGGCTGCCCCTGAAACTGCAAGGAGGTTGTTGCTCTCAAACTTTGGAGTTGTCCTCCACTTAACCTGTTTAATCCCATATTTTTACCTGCAAAATAAGTGCATGCATTTATTTCTTTAGACCTCTAGTATGTAATGTGTGTTATTCGGTTATTCATTATTATTGTTATTATTCGGTTATTCATTATTATTATTATTATTATTATTATTATTATTATTATTATTGATTTATTTTATTTTATTTTAATTTAATTTAATTTAATTTAATTTAATTTAATTTAATTTAATTTAATTTAATTTAATTATATTTCTTTTTTTATTTTTATTTCTTTTTTTATTTTTATTCTCATTTTAAATTTTACACTAGCTACCCAAAGTCAAACCAACACTTCAGGATACTCAAGACTCAAAACAAAAAAACAAACAGTGAAGCTTCTGTTTCGACCAGTGGGATTAAACATGTTAAACTTGGGAACTCTGTGCTTATAAGGCCGGAACCCCTATAACAACACTTGTCTTTGTTTAACTTGGTCATGTCTGTTGCACTCTTCTTAATTCACTTCTTTATGTTTTATCATGAAGTGCTTTGTCATCTCTCGTCTTAGAAAGTGCTAAGTGAATGAACTTCACTACTGAGGTGAAAAAAAAAGCACACACATAAACTAAATCCATGTCACTATTTCACAGCTGCTGATAACTTTTCATAAAAAGAAAAACCTTAAGATGCCTCTACACATTTAAACCTGGTTGTTGAGACATGAAGCAGTTTTTAATTCACAACAGAGGTCAAAATGTGAAGCTTTTTGATCATCCATAGAACAGGATTGCAGTCCAACACTAGATGGTGCTAAAGCCTAAGACTCACACAGTCTGTGCCATGTGGGGACACACATCCTGTTTTACAGGAGACGATCAGATGACATGCAGCCCTGGGGTTTTCTTTGCAAGCCACAAATCTTTAGTCTGTTTAAATATAGATTCTGGTGTTAAACTGGGGTTTTAAAGGGATATCTGGAGACAAAGTCAGAATCCAGCTCTGTTAAATCCAGTGTGAGAACAGAGCCGAGGAGGATTTCTCTCCTCTGCTTCCCTCTGACCTCTTTAACATTGAACAGATCCACTGTAGATTGACGACTTGATGCTTTTTGTGGAGTTAATCTCTCAGTAAAATATATTTATTAATACCCTAGAAAGGCCATTTCTTCTTCCTAACTGGTCACGCTGATATTTCCAACAATAGATTTTTAAACAATGGTAGAGCCTCTGATGTGCCCGTCTTTTATTAAACAAGCTTTAATTAGACAGAAAGTCATTAAAACTGTGGATTTAGGATTATTGCTTATCAGGCTATTAGAGAGATAGCCTCGCTGGCTGGTAATTGAGCTTGCCCCATGACACAGAGGGAAAAGGTCCTAATACTGCAATACCTCCTGATCAACAGGGGCTCTACTCTCTTCTATTTTCTCACAGACGTCCTCGTCCCCTCCAAACTCCTCGTGTACCCCTTCGCCACGCCAACGCCTCCTCACAGAGGCATAAATCAGGCAAGGAGATCAAAGACAGGAAGTGTTGGGATGTGTTAATTAAAGATGTTTGCTCTTGATACCGCCTCCCCTCGTTAATGAATAGTCGATTTGGTTCCCATAAAGATGTCTCACGAATGCGGGGAGGAAATTGAGGTTCTGAAAAAAATTAATGGGATGCACTGATTGGGTCTGAGATAGAAAAGTCGGACAGGGTTATCACAGAGTAACTGTTGATTATGTCAGTGTGACACTATTTAAAAAGCTCAAACTGGAGCTAAACGATTTAAGACCCCATTAGAAGGAGAAAATAACTGTCTTTGAGTAAACAGACATTTATTAGAGCTTACTCTGTCATCTGCGGCTAAATGGTGCTGTAACCATGAGAACTGCAAATCTGGAGAGAGGAGTTTGTCTTAAAATCAGTTACAAGTGAATCCCTTTGGGGACCACTTGGGGGCAGCAGAGCAAACTCTTAACTATAAACTCTATAAAACATGGAGGTAATGACAGTGACATCACCCATTGGTTTGTGGGAAGACATTTTAGAGGCGAAGGATGGTGGTCACCACATTGGAGATGCTGACTCAGCATAACATCAACTGCTGGTTAAGAGGTGAGGCAGCTTGAAGCCTCCTGGTAAACCCACCTGACCCTTTTTCGGCTGTGCAAATTCATTTACCGTCACCTTTATATCATTCATGGATGTGTTGTCAAATAACTAAGTTAATTCCACTCTCTAAACCTTTTTAACCAACTTGTAGAAGTGTTTACTTTGCTGTGAGGTTGGCATTTTAACATGGAACCAAACAGTTTCTGTGTGAACGCTCGAGAACCTGCAGCTTTTGCAGCTCTGCATTGCCCCTGAATGTTATACAACACATTAATCACATACAATCAGGCAACCTTGATTGCAATCCGGTCCCAATCTACACGCCCAATCGAAAATAAGCAACAATCACATATGAAGTGTGTGAATCAACATCCAGTCCTTGAGCTGAGCGTTCTCCTATGGCCCCCTGCTCTCATCTTACAATGTTTTAATTATGGCACTGTAATGAATCATGTTGAATTAAGTTTGCATTTACATTTTTGTCAGGTGCACAAACAAAAACAAAGTTCATCTCGCAACATCTCGTCAAACCACATGTGGACTGTGCATAAACTGCTTGTATAAGGCTAAAGCTTGGTACGCTCTGCAAAAACTCAACAGCTTTTACAGCTGACTTCTTTGAATAAGTGGACTTATCATGATGTTAAAATGTGAGAGTTAAAAAACACATAAGAGGACACAAGATTAGATTAAAGTAATATGACACAGAAAAGACAGAAACAATAATTCTGATCTTGCCATAAAAACATCCTGATATATTTCACCAATATCGCCCCCCTACTGGAGAACATTTTCCTTGATCAGAAGCAGAGTTTACTGATGTTTATGCAGCATGTAACACAGTAGAAAACTGACCACTTATCAACTGGTATCAAGAGAAACCTGAGGGACAAGTGAGGTATAAGTACATCAGTCTGTAAAGATGCTTGCAGGTACACTCACCAGCTCTTTACAAGGCTCTGCTTGGCTGTGTCCCTCCATACCTTTGTATACTCCTCCAAAGAACTGAAAGCCTTTATTCTTTGCGTTTCCAAGAAAACTTTCAACCACTTGTTCCTCATGTCAGGACTGAAAGGGGGAAAAAAGTGTTCAGTTTTGCTGCCCATTTTGCATGGAATGCGCTCCAGTCTGATCTGTCTGATCTCAACCTGTCCGAGCTCATTTCTCATAGAGCCTTCTCAAATGACAAAGAAGAATCTTTGGACCAGTGCCTGTGCCCTTGAACTCTTTGTTTTGACTCACTTCCAGCACTTTATCTGTAATTTCTTTTTTTTAATTTATTTTTTAAAGTATCGTTTTAATTTTAAAGACTGCATTGTACCTATTTGTTTATTATGATGTGTGCTGCAGACCTGTGGACAGGTCACCCTTGTAAAAGAGATCCAGATCTCAATAGGTTTTTATTTGGTTAAATAAAAGTTAAATAAATGTTTGTGTACACTAATGCCGTGGCCACACCAAACGCGAACACACAAATTCATTTGCGCCTGTAACGCGCTGCATGAACGCCCGAGTACGCTGGACTATTTTGACAAGCTGAGGTGCGAACAAGCGTTAGCGCGTTCCTGTGCATGTGGAGTAGAGAACCTGTTCGTTGAAAGACCGAAAGCCCAAAAGAGCAGCTGAAAAACAATGAGCTGTGGTTTCAAAAGCATGACAGGAGATTGTGTGAAAGCTTTGTGAGATCACAATCAAGGCCTGCTGCCTCTCCCTGGTAATCCACTGGCCCTGCCTGGCTGTTCCCTGCAACCTCATTCTTGACCCCCCCCAACCTCCGACCCCCCGACCCATGTTCCTAGTAGGGATGCACGATATTATCGGCACAATATCGGTATCGGCTGATAAAAGCTTAAAAACATGTTTATCGGTATCAGCATATATGAAAATTTCTGCGGATAGGCACAGCCGATAAGGTGCTATTCGGTTAGTGTTATTATTTTCCATCTGAAAAATAAGCTCCTTAAATGAAATGTAACACTTGTTCCGCTCTGTGTCTGTCACCAGGTTGCTACAGTAACGCTAAAATAATCAAATGCAACTTGGTTATGTTTAAAAATGCATTACACATTTAAAGTTCATGTGATCTAAAGAAATTATTTTTCTGTATTTCAATACTGAATGTCTCAAGATTGAAAAAATAATACATTTCTTATTTATGGTAAAATCAAATGTTTTTTGTCTTGTTTTATGTGTGTTTCTTAAACAAATAAGACCGTCACAATTAGAGTAACATAAATTCCAGTACAGGATAGACTTAGCTTTCTTAACAGTGAAAAAAACAAACAAACTTGTGATTATCGGTATCGGCCAAAAGGGGTTTCGATATATCGGCACATCGGATATCGGCAAAAATCCAATATCATGCATCCCTAGTTCCTAGAGGTCTCCCTGGGGGTAATGAAGGGGTCGAGGAAAGAGAGGACCACAGAGAACTTCCATCTTTTCCCTGGCTCTGCTCCTGCCCCGCTCCTTCCTCCTCTCTATCAGACTCAAAACTCCACTGAGGAAAACACAGTCGGACTCAGTGATGACCAGTGCAGGCAAATCCAGCTGGGAACGAAAATTTACAGAACTTACCTTCAAAACCTGTCTCCTCAGCGACTTTCAACCAAGCCTGCTCATTTTTTCCCAGTTTCTGTATAGTCGTATCGTATAACTCTGGATGATGACACACCGCACTGATTGTTTTCTCCTCCATCTTCCGGCAGAGTTGGAGCCGGAGAAGGCGGCGGTTCCCCCCTTTACATCATCAAATCAATGACGTCGTGGGGGAATGCCATCGCTGATTGGCGGCTGCAAATATTAAACTTTTGACGCAAATTTGAAAACGCCAGAAATGTGCCGTGCCAAATGCCCCAAACGCGCTGACTGGGGCAAGTCAGCGTCTAAATGCGTCTTTGCATTGATTTTGTATGTAATCTGCCGCAAATTTGCGTTTGGTGCGGCCGTACCATAAGAGATCGAGTTTTACCAGAAATTACTAAAGAAATGGTTGACCAATGGAGCATCCCTATGTAACTTTCAACATCAATATGTCAGTGTAGAGGATTTCCCAGATGCAAACAGATGTATGAATGACAAGACAACTGGATCAACTTGGCAGCCTTTGCGGGTTTATCACAAGTTCAGCATTACACACAGCTTTGAACATCTCTTAACAGACGGACAGACAGACTCCCCAGCAAGCTCGCTTTCACACTTTTTATAGACTTTCAACAATGTCATCACACTTTGCCAAACATGCTAAAGTATGAGCGTTCAAACTTCACTCTTAAAACCAAACTTCATGCAAACATAATCATCAGGCTGGAACATGCTGGAGAAAGTTCTTCCAGATTTCCCTTTCTCACCAGGAAACCTTAAAAAAAAATCTTTTGGACTTTTTCAAAAATCATTCTCAGGTCAGGTCAGCCAGCGTTTCTGGTTCCAAAAACCTGACAGTTTTAAACTATCACAAACATAATTTCAGGAAGAACTGGTTACTATCTGCTTGGCATTTCACTGCAACTTTAGTAAGAGCCTCTGGCCCTTGGTCATTTCCACAAGATCAAATGTGTCCTTCTCTTAGTGAAACAGGCTGTTTTCCAAACCGCCTACTACATACTACATGTAAATGCAGTATGTATTAGACACGGCATGCTGCCTACTGCTTCTGCATGAAGTGTGTAGTGTGACTGTTCTGTTGGGTCTGTTTTGTAGTATAATTCTCTGCTTTTAGTTTTGGAAAGCAGAGCTGCAGGATGATTTTTTTTAACCTTGAAATTTTAGTTATTTTATTTATCATATCACAACAGAAACATCATATTTGATTTTTAACCTTGCACCAAAAGTTATACCATTTTTTTTTCAATCTTGGAGGGACTGACTTTTTATTTTTACAGCTGATGGAAAAACCACTTCCATATAATCAAACTATACTTTTAAAAAGTAAAAACTTGTTTACATTGTAGGGATGCAACTAGGGATGGGTACCTTTCACATTTGAAAACGATACGATACCTATTTTCGGTACTTTTCTGTATTTATGCGGTAATAAATATTAATTAGTTTAATGTTAAAATGTATAAATATTTATTTTAATTTTAACGTATTCATTCTTCACTATATAACCCTGTAATGCTGTGTTCATGTCCAGCATGGTAATAGCCTATTCTTCCACTCCCTCACAGTCACAAAGATGCATTGAGGGACCGAAACATGGCACCTTTTGGTACGGCACCCAGTACTTTTGACAGAATTTGGTCAGTACCTATAAAAGTACCTAATTCGGTGCCCATCCCTAGGCGCAACAATATGAAAATTTTGGCAAATACCAGTATCCAATATTAATATTGTTGTTATTGTTGTTGTGGCCAGTAACCAATATTTACCAATACTGATATTGGGAAAACAAACAAACAAAACAAAAAACAAAAACAATCTGAGATGTTGTGTTGAGGTCATTCAGAGAGAAAGAGTGGCGCAAAGATGACCATTGAAGGGATTAAAGGATGGAGTGCCCGGGTTGGACTTAATCAAAAAAAAGGATGTTTTGTCTGTTTTTTGATCATTAACAGGAAGAGAGACATAAAAGAAGAGAGTCTTAGGTAGTTTTGGTGTTAACATAGTCATAGGAAACAATGATATTTGGGTCTTGAAAGATCGTTCAAGATGCTCTGAAAATGGCTGGCAGCTAATGAGTAAAAATCTGCTGATGCCATATGTTAAAAAATGACCAACATTGGCCGATACTAATAATGATACCTACATTTTGCATCCCTATTACATTGGCTTTATGACTTTGTTAAAGTAAACACCGCTTTTTACAACTGGAAGTGACGAGACTTACTTGTGTTTCTTTCACATTACTTCACTTCTATTTCACAGACTGGCTAACGTTAGTGTTGTTGTATTGTAGTTGTAATGCTGACTCATTCCAGTAGATGGCGGCAATTTACCAAAACCTGCCACTCACATATACAAAACAGTGTTACTGCCATGCATCATGGGAAACAGTATGCCAGGTAGACTGGTCCGTTGCATACTGAGAAATTTTCCTGTCTCTGAAATTGCTGCCTTTAGCTGGGGAAAAACAAAAGAATTGAAGTTAAACAGAAAACTGGGTTTTTAAAACGATAAAAATTTGAGTCAACAGAGATTTCTGTCTGTTCACAGTAGAAATTTGGCCTGAAATTGGGAATTAGGAAAACGTTTGGTAAGCACATCAAGCAAATTATCCAATTGCCTCAACAGTCAGGTGCTAGACTGAAGAGATGGTGGTCTTTACAGATGCTTCAGTGATGCATGATAAGCATCATCCTCCATTTGCCAAGTTTTTAGAATCAGTACCAGTTATTTTGCACCCAACAACCACCTAAAAACCAAACAATTGGAACCAAAAATGTCAGCTGCAAATCTCTGTTTCTGTGCCAGGAATTGTTGTTTCACCAAATTGCTTCCATTTGTTTTTTTTGTCATCCATAAAAAGATAATCTCAACTTCTTGCTGAATCCGTTAGTTCAGTCAACTGCACAACAACTTTGTTCCCCATTTGAAAAGTCAGTGTGGTGAAGTTTACAGCATTCAAACTGGATGCTAATCCTTCCATAACTGTCGTGACTTCCAACCTGTGAGATGTCACATTCATTGCCGTGCAGTCAGTGCGGACAAAAGCAGTGAGACAGGACAGACGCAGTGATGTCTGAAATAATGATCTGACATTCACCAAAAGGAAGAAGCAGCAGAGGGGACCGCAAAGTCCGATGGTAAATATCTGTGGGTGGTTCACTCTGAAAGACCCCATTCAAGCCATGCAGTCGTTTAATGAACTCTTAATACAAAGATATTCATGACTACTGCTTTAATCTTCAAAGACTTTGAAAAGGAGAGGTTATACAGAAGTCAGATTGAAAGATTTCAGCTGGACATCACATAATTTTATACTGACAGCTGTTTTTCATGAAACCCCTGCATTGTTAGTTTCAACCCAAACAAAGGAAGTCTGCTCTCTTGTTGCTTTTCTCCATGGGCCGTGCTTGCATAAGAGTCCTACATTTTCTAAGAAAACCACTGAAACTTACAGATCTAACAAAAACCTCTTTGTTTACAGCTCTCGTTTGTTCTTATTGCAGAGTTCTCCAAACAAAACCACGCTGACAATATGAGGTTAGCGTTCAGCATTTAACAAATTCAACATCACAGATAATGGCCCGTACAAAAGGGAAACAAAGATGTTAAACGAAGGACAAGAAATGCTCTTCCCTTGATGTGAAGTCAGTCTTCCTCTGAACTCAGCTAAATCAGCTCATATCTTTGTGTAGCTGTGGTGTTACTTCCCTCAAAAGAAGTTTCTAGTGAAGGAAATCTGAGGGCCAAACTACTGCACAATATGGCACAAATCCACTCTGTACACAGCGTCTGACAGTGTATCAGCACTTTCCCCGCTGGTTGGAGTGTGTAAAAATGTGCATGTGGATGCATCAGTGCTGTCATGCGTCCTGCTGGGTGACAGCAGAGAAACTGATCCACTGGCCTGTTTGCAACCTTTAATTGCAATTATACCACAGTGAAAACAATCAATACATGCACCCACACACCCCTCCTCTGCCTCTCCTGAGCCTCCTCAGCGGCTCACTTTCCCCTCTCATGTTTCTGCCCTTGGTTTCTGCTTTCTCTATATATGTAGCAGAAAGGTGCCCTATAGGGTGTGGGATGATGCGGTTCTGAAGGGGGAAGGGACAAGAAGGTGTACCAGCATGATAACTTAGGAAAGATGATCTGCTGTGGCTACGAGTGCCTGATTGATCCTGTGGAGGACTGTTCATCCATCTCCGTCCTCCTGCAGCGGCTGCTTCTGCTGGTGCTTTCACCTCTAGTTGCTTGCCAGTTCCCTCGCCGCTGTTCCCCCTTCCGCCCTGGTCTCAGCTGCTGAGTTCGGTATAGACTCTCTCCCTGCTCCCAGGTCCTGGCCCTGAGTTGCAGCTGTGACGGGGTCTACTGGAGTGGAAAAGAAGTCCGCAGCTCCAAGCTTCCCTCGCTGTGTGATAGAGGGAAGAGGAAGGTGATTAAAAACTGGCACACCATGATGCCTCATCCTCGTCACACTGTGGGGGATAGCGGTTAGGCCATTAGAGAGCCTTCTGGAAGCGATACCCACACTTAAACTGGAAATGCTCATTAATATTCACAACTGGAGCTCTGTAATAGTGGTAACAGGTCATGCCAAATAACTGCAGCATTGCTTGTTCATTTTAAACTGGTGACCTCTCCTGATGCTAAAGTTCCCTCCTTCGGTCTGCTCCCCCAGATAGGGAGCAAAAATCCCCCAAAACAAACACCATGTCTGTTAACAAGACATGAACAGATGAGACCAGCTTTTACCGAGTGTGTTGAACACTTATGAACAAAGTCTTACCAGGGACAGGAGACAAAAATAGAGCAGGTAATTTCTCATAGCTGTATCTAAACTCAAACAGGTCGTTCATCAGCTGATCAAAAGTTTAAACCACAGCCTTGAAAAGTCTGAGTCTGTCTTTCATGTCATTTTCATTCAGACATTCACAGTGTCATGACCTCCTGAGAGAAAGCACAAAGGCTTTCTCTTTTTGAACGTGGTCGGATTGTTGAGCTGCATAACCAAGGCCTCTCGCAATGTGTCATTGCAGCTGAGGTTGCACACAGCAGGGGAGTCGTTTTAAATTTCTTAAAAGATCCTGAGGGTCATGGGACAAAAAGTCAAGTGGTAGACCCAAAATAATTTCACCTGCTGAGTCGTAGGATCTGACGGCTGTCTGTGAAGACACAGGCCAATCCGTGACCCAGATTATGGTCGTTACTGGTGTCAACTGTAGACCAGTAACCATCGGACGGCCTCTGTGAGGAAAAGGCTCCAAGAACAAAAAACCTCTTCAAAGGTCGAGCTATGGCGGCATTGTACTGCCAAAATTTGATTTATGTGATTCAAATATGACATTCAAGAGCAAATATGAGATTTGCACAGGCATAAATGAGATCCGTATATAAGCGTATAAAGGATTAGTATATGAGCGTATATAAGATTAATATATGGGCATATAAGTGTATATAAGATTCCAATATAGGTGTATATGGTATTTTTATGAAAGATCTGTACATTAGCATATATGCGATTAGTATATGAGATCATATGAGACTTATACAAGATTTGCAAATGAGATCTGTATGTAAGTGTATATGAAATTTGTAAATAAGCATAAACGAGATTCGTATATGAGAATCTGAAGTTGGTATGACATCTGTATAAGAGATTTGTAGATGAGATCGGTATTTGAGATCTGTATATAAGCGTTTAGGAGATCCTACATGAGGGTATATGAGATTTGTATGAGATTTGTAAATGAGATCTGTATATGAGATAAGTATATGAGAATTGTATATGAGATTCATATATGAGACTCGTATATGAGACCGGTATATAAGTGTATGTGAGATTTGTATATGAGATTAATTTATGAGATTCGTACATAAGATCGGTGTATGAGTGTTTGTGAGATTCGTATGTGAGATTCGTAAATGAGTGTATATGAGATTTGCATGTGAGATTCCTACATGAGATTAATATATGAGATTCGTATACCAATGTATATGAGATTCATATATGAGATTTGTGTATTAGTGTAAATAAGATTTGTATTTAAGTGTATATGAGAATCCATATATGAGCATACATGAGATCTGTATATGATTGTAGATGAGGAATATGATACCCATGCACACATCTGCTAAGGGTCGCATGAAAGTCTGGCATCCAAGAGCAAATTACTTTTGTTCACACCAAGCTTTAACAATGCTTGCACACACAGGCTTCTTTGCCAACGAAGCTTTCTCCTGCTCAAATTTAAAAGAAACAATTAAGTTCTGCAATATATAAAGGTAAGTTTGCATGAGGAAACTAGTAAAATCAAATCACTTACCTGAGGCGTTTTTAAAAGCCATTGCCATTTTTCTTGAGTCTTCAAGAAGAATTTAACGTTTCACTGCCCTTTCTTGTTCACTTTCTTCGGCCAAAAGACCATAGCCGATCATGTTAGACGAGGACTGAAGCCAATCATATCAGGGGATACAATAATGACTGCTGGGCCTGAGCAGGCAGAAGAGCCTCTGCATGGGAGGATTGTAAAAGCTTGCGCATGAGCAAAAGTAATCTGCTTGCATGGACACCAGACTTAAGCGCATGTGCTAGACATGTGCGCGGATCTCATATAGGAATGTCATATTTGAATCTCATATACGCTCTTGAATTTTGGCAGTATAATGCCGCCATATCTTGTCTCTTCCCACATCAAAAATTTGTCTATGGGCAATGCAAGAGAGCACTTAACATGTGACACTGAAAGGTCGAGGTAAGTTTGATCCCAGATGGGAAAACATGTCACCTGTGCTGTCCTGATGGCTTCCAACGTAACTGGCATTCCCCACTGCAGTCCTTTTTCCTTGTTGCTGTGGACATCTTTCATGGCTGAGAGTCTTCATTTTTGCAGTAGGGACTGGATCTTTCAACAGGACAACGCCTGCCTGATGGTCTTTGGACCATTTGGGGATTTTTACAAAATCAGACTCCTGTTCCAGATTGTGGATGCTCTTTGTGAAGCCATGAGCAGATTTTGGAAAATCAACAATAGCATCTCAAGTATCCTGTGTTTAAAACTTTAAAGTCTTTTTTTAGAATATTTTCTAAACCCTCTCTTTTTTGTCTCTTGCTCCTGTTTCTTCTTTTTGTATTTGAAGCTCTGCTTACATCCTGCTTTTGATCCACCGGTGCCAAATGCAAATTCTTGCCATTTCTGATCTTAAGATTTTGTTCAGTAATCCAGTCAGTAAAAAATGTCAAAATAAACAAACATATATGAAAGAAACAGATGATGAATCTTGAAAAAGGTGATCCTGTGAGTAAAAAGCATGTTAAGTGGTGATTGTTACACAGGAATCTAATTAAAACAAGCGCATACAGCAGAGAGCAGAGCTTGTGCAGCTGTTCTGTAAAGCATGTTTTTATAGCACAGCACATTTATACTTGTCACTCGCTGTCATCATAATTATTCCCTGAGGGAAAGGAGGGAAAATAGCTATACGTCAATTAGCACAGTTAAACGAAGAGACCGTCAGTCAGTACCAACGTGTGAGCTGTGATTACAGCAACCTGTTCATTTAGCTTTGAATGTGCCACTGCACGCATTGTGAAACTGTTTCACACTCTTCAGTTTTCTTTTAATGAAGGCACCAGAAGTAGAAGTATTAATATGATGGAATTAAGCTGTCTGATATCTGGAGATGTGAGCTCGACAACACACTCAGCAAACCTGTGATTTCTAAATCTATTGTGTATTCTGTCAATCACTTCGTTCCGCTGACAATCGCAGGTACAGAGAGACAGACAGTGCAATCTCAGAGCTTCAGTGGTCTGTGAAATATTACTTTTATGCATGACTACTGTCATCACCGTGAGCGGGAGGTGGAGAAGAAGAAATTAACTGGGAGTGAAATAATTGAGAAATTAAGTTAGAAATGAACAGCCTTCAAGTCCAGCTCTTCTGAGAGTGTTTGACGTATGCAGGGGCATAGCTACAATTAGGCAAGCACAGGCAGTTGCCTGGGGCCTCAAGATTCCCAGGGCCCCCCAAAGCATCTCTTAAAAACTAATTTATGAAGTTCTCTTCAATTGAAAGCATTTCTTTTTTCTAAATCTTACTTAACATGCTTCAAAATACATCAAAAGGCTTAATCTTTAATGATCGTTTTGGGTACTCCCCCTCCCTTCTTATTCAATGGGCTATTCCATGTCACAACTCATCTGAAAATTTGATTGGAAGTGGTAAAAAACACTTTTTTCCCCATTTTTTTCTTATTTTCAACCAAGTCGGAAATAAAAACAATGTTGCTCTGAGATCTGAGATAAACATATAAGACTTTTAGGATTTTAAGGACTTGATCTAGCCCAGGAAACAGCTCAGATAATTTTCTCAAAATCAAACTTTTTGAGTTGATGATAAACATTAATTTACAAAATCTCTTTTTTGGAAACATAACTCACTGGACAGGGGGTCAAATAAAAATAAACTTGAAAATAATAGTACCAAAAAGTATGGTAACTGTAAATATCACCTCTTTTAGTAGATTTTTTTTCCAATTTTTGTGTTGTGCTTGATATTTACATATTTTTTCCTTTACTAAATTATTTTCTTCAATATTTATCTACTGTAATGTTTTTTTCACTTCATACTTTCTTTTTGGTTACTGTTACTCTGTAAATTCCCCACTGTGGGAAAAATAAGCTGTCAATTGACCATAGAAGATTTCAAATCCAGAACAAAGTGGACTAAATTATGTATTCACTTTTTTCAAAATCAAACTAAAGTACCGAACTTGAGGAAATGCATTTAGTTGTGTTAAGTTACCATGTACAAGATTAGCACTGTCTCATGCCTTGATACTGGGAAAGAGACAGTGGACCCAGGGAAGGCCGGTCTAGCTCTGAGGAAGATGAGTTACAAGGACATGGAGGGCCCCATTGACTGGGTTTGCCTTGGGCCCCCAAACAACTAAATACGCCCCTGGACGTATGTATACACTCTTACATATGCTAAACTGCATTATGATGTTGGTGCAAAAAGCAGGATGTTAATGTCTGATCTGGTCTGGCAGACTCAGATATTTCATTTGGTGTCACTGAAAATAGATGCTGATCCATTCTTGGGAGAGGAAGAGCGCTTTGCTCAGCTCAGCCTCAGTATTTCACTCTGCAGTTCAGAGCTAACAGTTTGAGTTAAAGCCATTGATTAGGCCCCATGTGGCCAGACAGCTGCTTGGTAAATCATAAGATAGGATGTCTGCTTCCACAATATATCTCCTTGGCAGCAAAAAATAAGTTATTTTCAAATAATCTAACTGAAATGCTCATTTACATGCAATTATTGCACATTTTTAGCTGAAGTAATTGAGAACTTCCTCTCAGTTCATAACTCTACAAGTGCTCTTCATGGTCAGTTATTAAAAGTAATTGCCGGCGATTTAATTTTCAATTATCTCTGCACTGAAAACTAATTCCTTTTATGTCATAGTACAGACTAGGTGCCCATTTTGCTAAGCCCATATCTCATGTATGCAGCGACAGTGCAACCAAGGTGAAGGCAAATACTGTGCAGCAGACCACCAATCAGCAATACAAAGAGTGGGTGCATGGGGCTGGAGTGGGCTGGAGTGAAAACCTGCATGTGAATATTTAATTAGTTGTTAATGAAAAGAAGTCATTAGGATTAAATCCTTCTTAGGGCTAATTTAAATGTTCTTTGCTCTTCTCATGAGAGAGGAAGACTGACGTGAAGCCGCCGTCTTGTCCCATAATGGGGCTTCAGCGGTGGACAATAGTCAATCACTCAAAACTGAACAGCAGAAAAAAAGCCTCACAAGTCATCACCAGATTCAGAATTAGCAGCACTCTTCAGCTGCTTGTTCCACTCAAGTATAAAATGAAGAAGTAGCTGAAGGATTAACTTCTGAAATATAAAGCTGTGTTGTTCCAGATGTCAGCAGTGACAGTGGATCTGCCTGCAGGCCAAAACACATTCAGAAGCACATTAACTGCTCTCGCCTGGTGTCTCCATTTGTTAAAATGTCAAAACAGTAAGTGTAATATAAGTGTGAAGGTCCCACATTACCAGCTCTCCAAATATCTCATAACGCTCACCTTGGATCAAGCCGGAGGCCGTGAGTGCACAAAGTTTGCGGATAATGATTCTTGAACTTTTCATCCCGGGGCAGATTAGCAGACGAGCAGCAGTGAGATGTGACGCCGTATTGAGCTGGAGATTCAGATGAATAACCTGTGTTCAGACACAATCAGCCTCTCTAAGAGGGGCAGGAATAGAAGTGGTGAGATGACACCACTTCTTACCCACAAACTAGATTTCTTCATCTGAGCCAAACAGACGCTGACATTTGGCGGTAATGACTTTGTAGAAATAGCACCAAATGCCAACAGTAGAAACTAAAATGCTCTGTGTCATCAGTGAAACTGAGAAGAATCAGAGGAATGCCTGTTTAACTGAGGAGCAGAGCTGGTCAACACTGTTTCCTGCAGTCCCATGGAAGCCATTAATTGTGGAAGACTCCTTAAAGCACAGGAAGCTAAAATGCTGTTAAAGGTCCCATATTATGCAAAAATCACTTTATTAAGTCTTTTGGTGAAATTTGTGGGTCTTTGGCTTTCCTCCCAGCCCACAAAATGTAATATTTAATGACAAAACCTGTACTTTGTAGTGCTTGTAAATGTAAAATCCTGACCTAAAATGAGCTGTTTGGATTTGGGGGATTTGCTGATGTCAGCGATTCCTTTTTTGACCAATCAGGAGCAAGCCTGGCCTGATTGGTCAACCGGAGGAGATACTAACCCCCCCTGCTGCCATCACTGCTTTGTTTTTGGCTGTAAACAGCCACATAGTTCCATGCACAAGCTTCCCATCTCGGAAGAAGACAAGACTAAGTGGCTAGAGTTCATTTATCAAGGAAATGTTCCAGCTACACTCAGTAAAACTGTGCATGTGTGTGCTAGTCACTTCACTGCCGACTGCTTTTCCAACTTTGGACAGTACAACAGAGGGCTAGCGAATAGACTGGTCCTGAATCCAGGCGCATTACCAACCATCCACCAACAAACCTCAGACCCTGGAAATGTGAGTATTTCAAATGCTGTGTGCTGTGGAGCAGGTGTAAGAGCTTTTCCTCAGTGTCCCCCCTGTCTCTGTGTTACCTTCAGGATGCTAACTGTAGCTGTGGTTAGCCTGTTGTTTTAGCCTGTAATGTTACGGTAAACAAACTTCGCTGTTTTCTTAACATTGTGCACTTGGAGCTCGTGGCGCCGTTCTCAGTGATGCGGAAGAGCGGGGCGGTATCAGCAGTGGCTCATTTACATATGAAAGCCACGCCCACTAAATCAGAGCGTTCTGAACAGAGGGGCTATGAGAGCCTGGAAACAATGCTGCTGTGCTTGATTTATTGGCTTTTTGGACCAAAACATGTTACTACCATTTTATGAAGACATCAATGATCCATATCAAACTGCAGAAAAGAGCAGAATATGGGACCTTAAAAAACACTGAACTGCTGTGGGAGTTAGACCCACGGTGCCAGGAACTTGTTTTACTATCTCTGCCTCCAAAGGGCTCAGCATCTGACAAGACTGAAGAGGGATATCTGGAATGCACCATTAGCATATTTGATTGACTGTCAGAAACATTAATACAACAGTAATTTTACTATTTGCTTGTGTTGTCTTCTCTGTCGTAAAACAAGCTTGAAAACAAATGTGACACCAAGCAAACTTTGTAAACTCAGTTTGTACCTTAGTTTAGTACCAGGCTAGCGCTTAGTGTTATTCACAGCCCAATGGCGTAACATGTAGCATTTGTGAATCCTGGTTATGTCTTACCAGTGCTCATCAGCCAACTCCAACCTCACCAAGCAGAGCTAACGTAACCTCACTCTTCAATTTATTGATAGACTCTCAAGTTTGAACAGACCACTGCAGAATAACTGCTGACTGTGGGTTGGAATGGACATTGTTTTAACCCGTGTTTTAGCCTTGAGCTCATGCTCTGTCACTCCCCTATTTAGCTTTCTCCTACTCTTCTGTCCTTTTTCTTTTTGTCAGTCTAGCTCTAGTGTTCACCATCACTACTAAATATATACAAGAAATTGTTTTCAGCAGAGAAAAACACAAACCTGTCTTCTCACTGCCAAACTTTGTTGGTGCTGTTGTCATAGAGACTTCTACGTGTTGTAAACCAGTCTGTTCCTAAACAACTGAAAAACAGGGAAGCCATGAAATAGCATTTAGAAATCACCTATTTTGGTGCTGTTAATCTTTTTTTTAAATTGTTGATTATGCTCGGGCATGTGTTGAAGTGAGAGTTTTTCAAGATCACTTCGAAAGCCCTCACAGGGACTTTAATAATAAATCCCCATTCTAAGATTAAGGTGTTTTCGGCAAGTGGCAACCTCCAGTCTAAAAATATGAGTCAATGCTGAAGTGCTAAAACCTGCTGTTTCTCAAGTGTCCCCTTGAGGCTCACTCCAGAAGTACCGGAAGTCACATACACCAAACCAAAAAAAAGCCGTTTTCAAAGCAGAAATTAACCTATTTACAGCCAGGTTCAAAAAAGGTCTCCTCACTGAATCATAGACTGTATATAGAGTGAACAGCATGGCATCACCATTTACCATTGTAAGGTTTTAAGGACAAAATACCCCCTTCACAGGAGAAGCCATTGAAGCAGTTGTGCAGCCAGGGTCTGCGCCGTACAGATTGTGCAGGATTCTGGGAGAATCTGAGTGAAGCCAGGGTGACAAAAATAATATATATATTTTTTTCTTTTGAAATTCACTTTTTGACTCTACCTCCTGCCTTATTTTACAATCTCCTGATAAAAAATACACGAGAATGCTAACTGTCAGTCATTGTTAAACGTGACGTAAAACCTTGTATTTAACCTCTTCTAACTACTGAAAACGTAACATTTCAGAAAAAAAGAGGACCTGAATACAAGGCAGCCAAATAATATCCTCAAATCACCACAACAATTGGACATGAGAAACATTTCTACGAGGTGTATTAATTTTTTTAAAATTTTACCACAGCCCATCTGGAATGACTGGAGAGCCAGATTTTTTGACCTATACTGCAGCTAGCCACCAGGGGAAGCAGTTTTTGTGGTGACCTCACTTCGAGCTGATGACGTCCATTTTTTTTTACAGTCTATGGTCTGAATCGCTAACTTTACTATCGGCACACGCTGTTTGGCAAATTTTTTTCTAACTCAGCAGTTTAGAGGATATTAAGATCGCGAGGCATAGCTCAGTTCATGTGACTGAGCAGCGCCCTGTAGCTGTACGCAAAGCCCCCGTCACTTCCATATATAGGCATGATAGCTGATCTGCTTCAAAAATCTGTTGCCAGAAGTAGTTGGATGTTGTTGTGATTCATTATTACTTAAAGTATTGTAATATGAAAGAAATGCAGTTAAGTCTTACCACTTCCAGTGATACTATTTTTAACATTCCTTTAAAATGCGAAGTGGATGCTTGGCGTAGCCATTGTTTACTTCTGCTTTCCAAAACTGAGAACTTGCCTAACCTGGCCAAGGATTCTGCAAAACAGATCGAACAGAACCGTCATACTACTTTCCTACACGGGTATGGTTTGAGTTCAGCCAAAGCATGTGAAGTAGAGTTTGATCACCATGCTGCATTATTCATCCTAGCCTGTCATATAGCAGCTGAGGGTCAGCGACTGAAGAAGTCTGGAATATTTTATGGGGGCTTTGGGAACGGTCAGGAGAGCACACGTTAGCATTCACCACTTGCTAACAGACATTACTTTGAGTGCAATAGTGGTAGAGTTGTAGATTACCTGAAGGGGCGATAACATATGCTGCTTTTATGAGAAAATAGGCCGTGCATCCCTCTGGATTTTTCTTATGATTTGTCTTTTCAGCTCCTCATTAATTGTGCAAACGGTGAAATGACAACAGTTGTCAGCTACCATAAAGCTTACAACCTGGAACACACAGCAGCTGTAACGACATCTAAACTCCCCACTGACTGAGATCTTGGAGAAATATCACTGCTGTATGATTAATGTGGATTACTAACATTAACAAACAGAACATGTTTAAAGGGATGTAAACATGTCGCTCAGTGGAGCATCATTTTCTCTAACCTAGGAGGAATATAACAAGAGGTAGCATAATCTGTGTGAAGACACACACGCTGTACCATCTCACGAGAGAGAAAGAGCTTCTTTGTGAACTGCATCACAAAGAGCTGTGGCAATTGGGGGTATCGAGGCTTTCCGTTGATGGATTCCCTTGCTGCCGATAAAGGCGCCCTTGAGTGATAATGATCATCGCCCACTAGGGTAGTATGCATTTATCTGGGCTGGAATCTGCAGATACTCATTATTAGATCTAACGACCATCTGTCTATGAAGACCTTGTCTGTCACCTTCTGAGGATGTCCTCCTCTGGACCGGCGCCAAGGCAACAGTTGCTCAGAAGGATTCCCTGGGCGTGGACTGGAAACAGACTCGAACCATCAGGGTCAAGAGTCTCTTGGTCTCTCCGTGTCCCGCTTGTACTGCTGATAAGTAAAGAGACTTGTCAATGGGACCCCGGAGTGTATTCGTGTTCCCTGCCAACTCCCACTGAGCTGGTTGGCATAGCATGTCGCCTTGGCCAAAGTGGGAGCCAATCAGCATGGAGGGAGCTGAAAGGAAAGGAGGGCACAAGAGAGAGGAAATGAGAGACGAGGATCGAGGGGGGTGAATAATCTTTCCATGTGCGAAAGCCTGCTCTCACTGACAGCATCAAAGAATGAATTATTAAGAGACCCAGCCTCAAAAACTGACAGATAACATGAGCCTGCTTTATGTATGATATGTTTTATGAGGTGTTACAGTATGTGTGTGTCTGCTGTGTGTGTGTGAATCGCTGCAGTTAACTGATGACTGATGAAGACACCTGTGTGAAGGTTTGGGCTCAGCCTTTATAAGTGGCTTTGTTAGCTGTTCCTTCTTCTGGATTAGGGCTCTGCAACCTTTACTTTCACAGGAGCCATTTAGCCTCAGCTCACCTGGATTAGAGTTATTCAGGAGCCATAAAATCTACTTTATCTTTACAGTAAAGACAAAAGGTGTATAAAATTCTACAAAGAATTAAAATCTAGTAAATAATTTTATGAAGTTTTTTGTATTTATAAAATTGTACATCTGATGTCCAAAATTTTTTTATTATTTTTTATACATCTGCAAATAAAAAAAAATGAAACATGTTAAGTGTCATTAATCTCATAAATTTGCTAAATTTATGACATTTCAAGAAGATGAAAAATACCAAAATAATTGAAGTTTCAAAAATTTGCAAAAATTTAAATTAAGATTAAATTTCAAAGGTTTTTTTTTTCCAAAAAGGGATTAAGATGATTTGCAAAAAAAATAAAAAAAATTGCCAAACCTTGAAAAATTGATTTTTTCTTTAATTGGCAAAAATGTTGAAGAATTGAAATTAAAAATATTTGCATAATTTTTGAAAACGGGCAAAATTCTTAAAAAATATTCCCAATTTAAAACCTGCAAAAATCTGAAAAAAATGGAAAATTAAAAAAAGTTGCAAAAAATAAATAAATAAAGTTAACATTTAATAAATTATTATATATATTTTGTGACAATTAAATTTTTTTTTAAGAGCTGCATGAGGCTCCAGAGCCACAGGGTGCAGGTTGACATTTTTTTGTATTCCCCTTTGTTTCCTTTTAATACAGAAACAAAAAAGTGGTGGCTGATCAAAAGTTCAGAATCAGGTTTGTCCATGTGTTTGCTCAGCATTTATTGTTTGTTACTTGTCAGGTTTTTTTTTCAGAGATAATTTTGGCTGATTAAAAATTCTGTTCAGTCAGCTCAGTTGTTATTTTTTAGACTCTTGGTTTGAATCGTTTTTGAGTTTATTTCAGACCAACAACGATAAGTTAGTATCTTAAAATCTAGGCTGTGACTTATTGATTGTGTCAGGTCAGCTAAGCTCAAACCAAAACACTTACTATCAGGGAGACAGACAGAAAGACTCGAGATGCCAGGTGCCAGTAAATTCTGAGTCATTTACTCAGACGGGTTCAGTTTTCGGGTAGGCAGTCTGCTGAGACAGAGGCACAAGTCCGCCAAGCTGGGATCGACAGTGAGGAAACAGATAAGGTCAATACTGAAGGAAATTAAACTGGAAACACACTGGAAAATCACAAGTGATAATCTGTCTGGGAGTGAAGGGAACACCAACAGGAAGTGAAAAAAGACAAAGGACAAGAAATGCCATAAAACGGGACATAAAAATGGAAAAATTAACCTATTGATGCTGATTCTGGCGCTGAAAACAGTAAACAACTCATAGGGGATGAAGTGGATAATGCCTGACGAGGTGTCCATTATCAGAAATGATAGTACTGTCTGTTTGCTAGCTCTTACGGTGCTGTTGAATGTGCTTAAACACCTGTTTTAGCAGCTTTATTAAAGTGGCAATCATGTAAATTTTGAGCACCCACCAGCGCGAACATAAATTGACGCCTGTGGTTCAGAGGATGATGGGATATTTTGTTTCAAGGAATCAAAGTCCATGGATGATTTCCTAAATCCTTTTTATTTCAAGAAATATTACCTACCATTCACTCTGATCCTTAAATTTAACTGAGATAATGTATGTTAATGTATGTTTTGAGTTTCTGTCGCCATGGTTACAAACTTAGAGCAATGAGGCTATTTGACTAGAACTTTTTTTATAGGTGTCATAATAACACTTTTTAATGGACATCCTACAGACTATTGGAATCAAGTATTTACTCAGACCATCATATCAAAAAAAGAAAAACCAAATGGCACTGAAATTATTAAAATTATTAATTTTATGATTTCTTTTCTTTTTGTAGTTAACTTTTCTGAAAGCTGTTTCAATATTTATTTATATTTTTTATATTTCAATTACAGGATAACCTTTCTTTGAAACTTCCAGAAAGGACAGTTTAATACAGTTCGATGAGATTTTCTATTAGTTCATCCAATGTAGAGTTACAGTGAGAGGATAAAATTCAGTTTTTTTCCAGGCTGCATCCATCATTGTGTTTGTGTTTGGATGGCTTTGTAAAGCTAGCATTGTCTCTGTGGGTGACTGCATAAGGACACAAGCTGCATGTGCAAAGCACAGCTTACCTTGTTACCTTGTTACTTTGTACTTTTTGAAGCAACCTCTGGAAAACGCTGAGTTTTTATCAGCATGATGGTTGGCCTATCTGACATTACACTGCAGGTCCTGCCGGTTTGATAAATAAGCTGGGCGAGCTGAGCAGCAGCTGCACGCAGAGATTGACACATGTACAGACTTGAGATGAATCCACAATTTCATACGGGTTAAAAGAGAAACAGCTACAACACTGACAGACTTTGACACTAACATGTCAATCCTGCAGAAAAATAATTAGCTGTTAAACTGTTTTTATTGCTGGAACAGTTTGTGTTTTCCTGATATAAAAACTAATAGATCTATTACATTCAATCAAAGGCCACCCTGAGCTTGGCTCCCACTGACTGTCCCATCACCAAGCGTCCTTGGGTTCCAGCAGGAAGTGGCTGACAGCTCACTTCAAATGGCTAGTTAGCTTTGACTACCAGCTTCTGTCGCTGTTCATGCCACACTCCACCGGCTCTCTTTGTCACATTTCACTGCACAAGGACACAAGGTCAGGAAGGGTCATCGCTCACTCACTCCGTGCATTTCCTGCGTGTGGTTGGAAGGGTCTCAAATCCACTCTTTCGAAGGAAAGAGCTCCTGTAGTTACCTTTAACTCTGGCTTCCATGATATTTTTTTTTCATATTTAACAGAAAGCAAGCTAATTTAGTCAAGTCAAGTCAAACCTTATTTATATGGCACATTTTAAACCAGAAAAGCACTCAGAGAGCGCAGATTTCTGCCAAGCATATTTTGATTGTCACCAACACTTTAGTCCTACTTTAAAGTGATACTCTGGGATGGAACAAGTTGGGTCCTATCACAAGGTTTAGGGCAGAAATTACCCCTACAGCTGTGTTTTTGTGCAGCAGAAGCCCAGGGCGCTCGCAACAAACACCCCCTCCCTGCTCGTTAGACGGTTTCCTCTGCACTCAGACGGGGCCATTTTTTACTTGACCAAAAACACAAATAAACGGACTCCCACCAAAAAAATCTGATATCAGTCTGCATTCACGCTTTATTTAGAGAATTTTCAGTGCGTTACTTTCACACAAAAACACCGCTAAATAAGGCTCTAGTTCTCATCGTGTCGTAAAACGGCGCAACCTCCGCTGCAGAGCCACAGCTGGCTACGAGGCGCTCGCCGCTTAGTGTATCAGTCCGCGCGCGGCGTGCCTGATATAAACAAAGGCAGGTAGTCTGCCAGGACGAAGAGACACGATGAGAACTAGAGCCTTATTTAGCGGTGTTTTTGTGCGAAAGTAACATGCTGAAAATTCTCTAAATAAAGCGTGACTGCAGACCAATATCAGATTTTTTCGGTGGGAGCCTGTTTATTTGTGTTTTTGGTCAAGTAAAATATGGCCCCGTCTGAGTGCAGAGGAAACCTGCAGAGGAGCAGGGAGGGGGTGTGCGCCCTGGGCTTCTGCTGCACAAAAACACTAATGTATGGGTAATTTCTGCCCTAAACCTTGTGATAGGACCCAACTTGTTCCATCCTGGAGTATCACTTTAATGTTATGCTTCCTTTCAGCAGACTGTCTGCTACAATTTGGTGTTAGTTGCAGGTTTGTACGATAATTTGTTTCCTGACAGTGTTGAAAATTATGATGAGCCAGTACATATTTTATATTTCGGATCTTAGCATCCAGAACATTGGCAGGATCTGTATTGTACTTTTACATCTGTCAGAAATTATGGTGACCTTGTCATTTATTTTTTTGCAAAGCAGTCCAACCATTTATGGTGGAGTTATATACACATATGGTGAAAAGAGCCCTATCTCACAATGATAAAGAATCCTTAAAAAAAGTCCTGGATCCATATGGTGATCCAGTTCACCTCCAAAATGTAATCACTATTTTCTTATTCCATTTTGAACATTTCCTGAAAATTTCATCAAGATGCGTTGGTTAGTTTTTGAGTTATGCTGTTCATAAACAAACTCTCCCAAAAACAGTGCTGTAAAAGTGCTGTGAAAGCTTGAAAACAAGACTAACAAATAGTTAATAAAAAAATAATTTAAAACAGAAGCCAAGTAAAAAGACAAAAAAATAGCAGAAAAAAACACAATAAATAAGAGAAAAATAAAAGTTTGATGTCTCGTCTAACCTGTATTAAAAGCCAATGCAAAAAAAAAGTGTGTTTTAAGAAGTGATTTCAAGCTCTCTGTAGTCTGTGCTCTTAAGACTTTGTCAGTCACATTAAATAAAAGCTTTTGTTTATTTTACTCTCCCTGGCTTCAGGAGGAATTCCTGATTAATCTGCGGCTTAATAAAAGTGCAGCTTCCTCTCTTGTGTTTGGGAGCGGAAGATAAATGTGTGATTCAGCTGCTCTGTTATTGACAGATAATCATTTCGGTTGGTGTTCGCAAATTAGTAATTCTGAAATCTGCCAAATTTGGTCTTTCTTGGTTATTTCTGATAACCTATTTTGTTCTAACTCTCAAAAACAAACAAAAAAAACTCTTTTTCTTTTTAGAAATGGAGAGGCAGTGACTAACATTAGCACTTCAATGAAACTAGCGTCATTACTGACATCATTGCTCATAATGGCAGACATGCAGAAGAAATCAGTTCGGCTTAATGGGAGCTCAAGGACTCGTAAGTTCTAATGTGCATGCTTTTAATAATTATATTTGGGAAGAGGTGAACACTGAGGGCTTAAATGTCTTTGATGCATTTGTTTCCTCTTGTTCCTGGTCCCTCTTAATGCTTTCCTGCTTGGTGAAAACCCCCATCAGTCTCTCAACATTTCACAGGCACATGTATGTTGAAGAAAACATAGTCATGGGGCATGAAAGTGGAACTGGAGCCTCAGAAGGATCTGTGTAAGTCCATGTGTGGTATATAACCACAGCACTGAGAGCTTTCTAGAGGTCTATTTGTGAGATCTCATAACTACTTTGGAAGATCCTCTTTGGCTCTACCACTGATGTTCTTTTCAGCTCCTGAGTTCTCGAAGTTGTCGTCATATAATAGTAACTTTCTCCTGCTAATGGAGACGTATTCACAACCAGCCCTAGACTGCGGGAAGTATACAGGGCTACAGAGCACTCTGCAAAGAAAGCTGCGCTGAAAAGAAGCTTTGTCAGAGTTCTTTTCAGCCGAGGACCTCTGAGGAGCATTATACAGTCACATTCTGCCATGTTAAAAGTTTCCTCTCCATAACAAAATCCTGCATCACTGTGGCAACAGAAACCACAACAAAAGCTAAATTGGGTAAGCTTCAATGCTAGCATCTGCTTTCAGTATGTTCTCCAGTAATTTAATATCTACTGTAACATCAGACTGGTGCTTGTGCGTGTGTGTGTCACTGCTGCACAGTCACTACCCAGAATTCACATCACTTCACTGTATGGAGCATGGCTCATCTTCCCAGCACTGAAGATCAATATGAGATGCCACATTGTCACAGTCAATACCGTGGCAAATGGCAATTATGGACGAATTATGAACAATTTCATGGGTGAGCTCCTCTCTCCTCTTGGCAATACGGTGTCTGTGATAGATTTGGCACCAGTAGTCTTGCGACACATCTGCCTTATCGCTCGTGTTTGGCTGGCTCACTCACTCACTCTGACATATTTGGATGTTCTATTCAGTCGACTACAGAGAATTGGTCAAGGGAGGAAATGGATTTGTTCGGGGATTTGTGTGACACTGCGTACAACCTTGTGTACGCGTGCATGCATTTATAAACGAGTGAAATGCGTGTGTGGCATGTGTGTACAGTGCCTGTCTGACTGTATGAGTTCTTCTCCTCCACATTGTAGTTTTATAGAGGAAACGTGCAACTTGCCCCAAAAAATACAGCTTCCTGAGCCTCAAAATAAATGCCTGGACTTTTGTTTTGCTTAATTTGATAATCAAAAAGGTTGGAAATATCCCTTAATTATGTGCTTTGACCCATTGTTCTGAAAAACGTGAAACTTTCAATATCTGGGAGTTATTCACAATTTACTGCATGTTATATGAGAGTGCAAAAGAGTAAGACAGATTATTATGCTCATATTGGCCCTTAATTTTTTGAATTCACACATTTTTAAAAATTTGTTTTATTACAAAATGATGCTCACAATGTTTACTGCAAAACACAATTCACTCTCTCATTGTCTGTTGTTGGAGTTAAACTGTGGAATAATGCAAATATAAATTCAAAAACCTGTAGTTTACGTTATATTTTTTAGAATAATGGTTGGTAAAGTTATTTTTGAAAATAAGTGTTAATCATGTGAAGATGTTGATAATGTAGTTTATTTTTTCTTATATCTGATTTTTTGGTAGCTTGATTTAGTTAATTTCGTTAAATACGCAGGCTAGGCCCAGATAGAATAGAATAAAATAGATAATGTTCTTTCCCATAGAGGATTTTTTTTTGCCACAGCAGCTCACAGAAAAAAGTGCAATAAATGCAATAACTGAAAGAGATAGAATACAATAAAAGAATAAGAATATGAAATTAGAAATTTGAAGAAATATAGAGAAGTAAAAAATATTAAATGGTACATGAACAGGCTTTTAAATGGCGCTTTTCTAGTCTTCCAGATCGCTCAAAGCGCTTTACACTGCTGGTCTCATTCCCCCATTCACAACACATTCACACACTAATGGTAGAGGAATTCCTTTTGGAAACCGTCAGTTTTATCTATAGCTGCATTTCCACCAAGCAGTCCGGTTCGGTTCAGTACGCTTTGGCTCAGTTTGGTACAGTTAAGCCTGATCCTGTTTGTGTTTCCACAGCAAACTGTGCCCTCTCGTGGTAGGCGGCGTGTAAGCCGGATGCCAAAAGCTGCAGCTGTTGAACAATAGCGCAACGCCGTAGCAGTGCGACACAGTTTACCCTGCTAATAAATCCAACGAAGAAGAAAAACGTGACACAGTAAACAAAGAACATAGATGGAAGCCATGCAGCATTTCGTCCTCTCTGTGATTGGCATGTAGCTCTTTGATACAAAGTACAATCAATTCACTGTGGCACCCGTACGAAAGGGTCCCAAAAAGTGGGACGGCTCGTCTCCGTTATTTGGGTATCCGTCCTGGGATAAGTCAGTGGAAACACCTCAAATTGCACGCCGTACAGAGACAAACTGAACCGGACTGCTTGGTGGTGAAACACGGCTTGATACATTCAGACCCATCCACACACCACTGACCAACAGTGAGAGCAATTTGGGGTTCAGTGTCTTGCTCGAGGACACCTTGGCATGTGACTGCAGGAGCTGGAATCGAACCCCCGAGGGGTGACTACTGTACCACTGAGCCACAGCTTTGTATTTCCATATTTACATAAAAACAAAAACAAAACAGGATCATAAGATAAGCATCAGTCAATATGTAATACAAGAACTTTAGTTTGTTCTTAAGTTTTGGTTTGTTAAAAATGTCTTTCTTGTGGAAAATATTGTATTATGTATAACGACTGAATAAATCTGACAACTACTAAAACATTTTAAAGGGAAGAGAAACAAAAACTGAATTTGTTGTTAGAGGTTAAGTGAAGGAGAATATTTCAGTTGAATATAGTTAAATTTTACAGACTACACTTCAAATCTGAACAAAATAAAATGAAAAAAACATTTATGAGTCTTTCTCTCTTATTTTGAAAAAAGAAAAGAAAAAAAGGTTTCTAACAGCAACACCAGAACCTCCAGCATCTCCACAGCCTCTCCCTGTCTCTGCACTCAAGCCACTTGAGGATGGCTGCTCCTCATCAGAAGACAAAGACAAAGTCTGCTCACACACACTGTACAGTACAAACAAGGCATGGCACATTGTTCTACAAAGGTTAGCTCACAATACAAACCTTAGATCATTTATATACTGTACAAAGAAGACACTATTGGTACACTATTTTGAAAAAGCACAACAATACATGTGCCTTATTACGTGGCGCACAACACACACACTTGCACATAAAGAGTAGAAGCAGAGTGGTGCTCTGTTCGAAAAACGCTGCTACATATTAAGAAAATTGAATTATGCACATTTTGTTCAGATAATTAATAACACTTTGTGCACTTGTTTTAAAAGTCACCAATCAACACAAGTGCTGTTGTATAAAATTGTGTGTACAGAGTAAAAACTAGATAGAGAGCTTTGTTTACCCTGAAATTTAAACCAAGTAACGTTATTTTTTCTGCATGAAGTTGCTCCTTCAGATGCTCCTTCAGTCTCAAAATCATGCAGAAACCTCAGTGGGGGTTTTATAACGATGATCTTCTTTTTGGCATTTTTGGACAAACTCAGGTCCGTTTTTCTTTGCTTTCCTTGTATTCATCTGCTCTGGACTCTGTGTCTACTAGTGGACTTCCTTAAATGCCTCTGTGATACAACTTGTGAAGGAATAACAGTCATTCAAAGTGTGCTTGTGTAAATGTGTTTGCACCCACACATCCAGAGCTATCTCTGAGGTTTGTATTTATGTTTTTACACAAGAGACTGAACCCTAAAACTGCAGAATGTGAAGGGATAAGTTGATACTGATGAGCACTCAGCGTAATGTCTGAATGTGATTTGTTGTGATTAAACGCTATTAGTGGCCAGAAAACCAAAAAATGTCATTTAAGTGCCATCCATTTCCAATAAGAACACTTCTGACACCAACACCCATGATTCTTTGTAAGATTAGATCTTAAAAAGCAGATTTATGTTCTCAAACTTTCCTTTTTTGCAGTTAATCACTTTTAAAAGATATTAAATAACCATCATCTGATCTGTTTTTGACACCCAGCTGGTAGCTAATGCAGCACTTCTTATGGGTTGTTTGTGTGTCGGAGTAACACTTCCTGTGAGCTGTAAGTCCTTAATGAGGACCTCTGCCCCTTTTGATTTTCAGAGCTTAAGTAGTCTTTTGGGGAACTTTTTATCAAATTAGCCCGTCTGTTCACTAATGGGAATCTCCTACTTCAGGCCAGCAAAGTGCTCCTCTGGTTGGTATCCTCTCCTCAGCTCAATTACTGCACTGGTGTGTAACCCTGCTCTGTTTTTAAATATTCAGCCCATTTCCCCTCCCAGTTTCATTAGATTAGTGTCTAAGTGTTTAATTGACTGAATTTAGAACAAGATATCCTAGTCTACTTATGAAAAGCCAAAAGAGTAGCTTTTTTCCACTCAAAAAAGAACATGTGAACACATTTCTAAAAACTTTACCCACTTGCAACAGCCGCATGTTGTGTGAAAATGTAGAGGAATTGAGTATCCTTACGCTTCTTGCCACTAATGGACACAATAAATTGCTGTTAAGAATACTGAAAATCAGATTAAGTATTTAGTTAACATAACGTGTTCTGCAAATGTCTGTTTTATTTGTAAAACATGTCTCTAAAGTTTGTGTATTAATGCTTTTACTTTTAACTGTTGTTTCATTTCTGAAAGCTGGTTTGTTTTTGCCTTCAGGGCCACCATACATTAGCATGGACTTCAATAAATTAAAATATTCCTGTAAATTTGATTTATTTCAGTTGTTCAATTCAAAAAGTGAAATTAATAGGTTTGAGGAAACCTCATACAATCACCACAGGGGGCACTGTAGGTAAACCAACAGGTGGACAAGAAGGGCACAGGTGAAGTACACTGAAAAAATGAAATGTTATCAAGTGTTTTTGTCTTATTTGCAGAAGAAAATGTATTTTAAGACTTAAGCCGCATTCACCTGACCAAAATGTCTAATTTCAAATTATTTAAAGACAAAAATAAGGTCTGAATTGCTTGTAACAAGTTAAAAAAAACAGCCAATGAACAAGAAAATCTTTTAGAAATTAGTCTAGCTTTAAGCAAATTTTTCTTGATGCTTTGGCAGATTTTTTTACTTGTTACAAGTAATTAAGATCTAATTTTTGTCTTTAAATAACTTGAAGCAAGACATTTTGCTGGAGAGGTCAGTTGAATGTGGCTCATATCAAATGTAACAAGAACATTTTTACTTCAAATAAGACAAAACACTTGATGAGATTTCACTTTTTTGCAGTGTAGTGATTTGGGCAACAGGAAGAGCACACGGTTTTTGCTGGTAGTCCTCGCGGTTTGAACCTATAAATGAAGTAAGTTGTCTGTATGTGTTTCCTGTGGATGAATAAAGTGAAGAAACGATGCCACCATGACTTGGTATGGGACATTATTGAAGAAGTGTGCCAAAAACACCTCAGTCCCATCCCCAGACACTAGCCGCGTTTACATGGACCCAAATATTCTGCTTGCATTCGGTTTATTTGCTCAGACGGAAAGAATTTAACCTTTGTATACACCTCATTCTGAAAGAAAAGTGCCAATCCGAATGGAAATTTAATTGGTTTCACAGGGGTGGAATGTTCCTTTCCCCAAACCAATTGAGGTATCACGTATCCACTCAAATGGAAAGTTGTCAGGGTGCGTTCTTTCAGCGCATGCTCAGATACGACGTAAAACGCAACCAGAGACGTTCCTCAACTTTAAAAAGTTGGTTTTTGATCCAAACTTTGAAAGAAATGAACATAATTTCAAGACTGGACGGACGACAAACTCGCAATACGGAGTATTTCAACACCGTGATAAACAAACTGTCGTCCTCCAGCTTTGATAAATCTCGTGATGTTTACGTTTTTCTACGCATGCCCAATTGACTATTCTGTTTGAATACAGCGGCGCATGTAGACCAGAGATTGGAATATTCCTTTCCACGTATACTATTGTTTTCGGAAAAGTCATTCGGAAAGACGAAAAACTCCTCATGTAAACGTGGCTACTGACTAAAATCTGGTTGGAACAGTCACTTCACAAGGCTTACCACAGATTGCCAAGAAAAACCTGTTCATGAATTTGAGTGAACTTCACATGGAACTCCACCAAGTCACTCTTGATTCAGAGACAGCGTCAGAAGAGTCTTACCTGGGCTTTGAAGAAGAAGAAGAAGAAGAACTGGAATTGTCCTCAGGGGTCCAAAGTCCTCTTTTCTGGTGAAAGTCAATTCTATGTTTGGGAATCAAGAACCCAGAGTCTGAAGGAATAGTGGAAAGGCTCAGGATCCAAGCTGCTTGAACTCCAGAGTGAAGTTTCCATGATCTGTGATGGTTCTGGGGTGCTATGTCATCTGCTGCCTTTGGTTCACTTAAGCCTACAGTCAACACGGACGTTAACCGTAAAACTCCAGAGCACTTCCTGCTTCCTTCTGCCAACTAACTTTGTGGAGACACTGATTTTATTTTTAGCAGGATTTGGCTCCTGCCGACACTGCCAAAACTCTAAAAAGCTGGTTCAATCAGCATGATATTACTTTGTTTGATTGGTCAGTAACTTTCCAGACTTGACCCCAAGAAAGTATCTATAAGGTATCATCAAGAGGGAGATAAGAGACACCAGACCTTGTGATGTAAACAAGCTGGAGGCCGATAGCAACAAATCATGTATAATGAGCTCCAACCACGTATTAATCGAATATTCTTTCATAATTTCAAGATTTCTGTATAAAAAGTCATTTTTAAGGCTCTGATTTAATAATGAACCATGATTATCATAATTTAAAGAGATTATTACTTGGGATAGTTCCCTCTGTGCTTGCTCAATCTGTAAAAAAGCCTGTATTTATAAGGTGATAAACCAGTTATTCTAGCTCCTTTTACCACACCTACAAGGAATGTCATGTTTTTACTTTCTGAATAAAAGTTTGAAAATTCCCATTGCTGAAAGTTGATGGTTTTGAAGTCTAATCTATTAAAGTTTAGCCAGTGTTGAGGGCTGTCAGTGATGGAGAAATGAGTGATGATGAGGAGTCTGTTAATGTAAGATTTGGTCATATTCATCACCATGACTGTTATTGTGGTTAGATGACACTGACAGTGGATCCTCTGGATAACGTTCAGGCTCTGCTGGAGTGACACCGACGCTGGACATCGTCACCCGGTGTAAAACACATGCTGTCCTATCCTTGCTCACTCCTGTTTGGGGCGAATTTAATTGATCCGGGCAAAGCGCGACTGCCGCGGAGCTGAGGTGGCTTCCCTAACCGCTCATCCCTCCGCTGAGAAACACCTCTTCAGGCTGGGTACTCATTATATTCCCCTTAACTCTCTTATTGATGGATAAAGCAGCTGGAATCCAAATGAATCCGGAGTAATTATCCCTGCATTGTTGTGTGGAGGCAGCTCGGGGGAGGGAATGGATGCAAGCGAGCGAGCAGAGGCGCACCGAGGCAGCTACCTGACAGACCCAGCTCCTCTGTGATGCAGCTGTTTACGCTGGCTGAGAAAACCCACGGACACCCCGAGGACTGCTTTTTAAAACGCTAACGAGCGAGAAATCAGCGGCTATTTGTTATTCAGCACGTGCGGGGATTGCATATGATGAGTATGGGGAGCCGAGCAGCCAGTGCACTCTCCGCCCGCCGAGCTCCAGGAGAGAATTCAACCCCGCTCTGATTTTCTGGGTCTGATTCCGCTGCTGCGCTGATTTATCTGCTTGTTTGATTCCTCTCTCCTCTGCTGGCTTTATTTCTGATTCCTCTCGAACCAACCCGGGGGCGTTTTGTTGTGAGCGTAAAAAGCAAAACATCAACTCGGTCATCATACTGAAGTGTGCGAGAGGAGGACAGCGTTGGCATCTCTCCATGCGCGCTCCACGCCGGGCTGTTTTTCACTGTGGAGCTGTGACCCCAGCCGAAGTCCAGCTCGTGAAATAAAAGATCCCTACTCTCGCAGCTGGATCACATGTACGGACGTGGGTATTTTGAGGATACACCAGTGAATGTTGGGTTATTTTACCGACTGTCAGTGACGCAACATCTCACACAGACTGCATGAGGGATTCATGCGTAGAAGGGCGTGAACTTGCAGACAGTAACCTCCTTTCAGTTAACAAAACATCTACTTGTATATAAAGCCAGCTTCAACCCACTTCTCTGTATTCAGCGTCACTCATCTGAGGACATAATGGATCTGAAAGCGGACTCGGACGACATGGACTACAAGCAGCCGGCTCCTATTGAAGTTTTCGCCAGCAGGTCCACGCTGCACGGCATCTCTCACATGTTCACTTATGAGCGGATGTGTATCAAGCGCACTCTGTGGATTTTATTCTTCCTGGGCTCCCTGAGTGTGCTGGTGCTGGTGTGTGTGGACCGGGTGCAGTTCTACTTCCAGTACCCGCACGTCACCAAGCTGGACGAGGTGGCTGCTCCGATGATGGTGTTCCCCTCAGTCACCTTCTGCAACCTCAACTCCTTCCGCTTCAGCCGGGTGACGCGCAACGACCTGTACCACGCTGGGGAGCTCCTTGCCTTGCTCAACGGCAGGTGTGTGCTTACCTGTGCTCTTAACTTCTACCTGTTGGTGCGCATGATGTCATAAGAGTGTTTCTGTCTCTGCACTCCAACTTTAACAGCCAGTTTCTCCATTAGTGGGCTGAAAACAAACAAATCATCAGCACAGACTCCCAAATAGTCTCACTGGCTGCTTGAATGATAAGGTTTTTGCCTCAGGGAGACCCATCTGTGAGGATTTAGTAGTGTTTGATTCTGGAATTGATTGTGTCCACTGCACACCAGGAGATAACAGTCCAAAGATTTAAACGTTTGGCTCCAGCTGCACATTTTTAATTCGGGTACACATTCTGCTGCAGTGATCAGGAAATTGAACAATTTGCTGTTCCAATAAAATTAATTAAGTGGCACAACATCCCCGAACCAACACATTCAAATCTCCAAACTCTTTCGAATACTCTCTGAAGGAGGCCTAGCAGATCAACTTTTTAAAAATGTTTTTCTGCAGGTTTGATCTTCATGAGAGGAGAAATCCTACACGGCACAGGGAAGTGCAAAGCAATGTTTCAACACCTGCCCCACTGGTTGTCGCTGTAAGGCGCTCTGAGACATGTTTAAACATCATATCCAAAGCATACAGAGGCTTTCGCTGCTCTGACCGAGGACTGACCCCAGCCGTAGGTGATTTAGAGGAAAAAAAAAAAAAAAAGCGGCTAGGTGAGAAAGCTGTTTTCTGCAGTTTCTTATTAAATGTGGCGTTCACTTAATGGTTGCATAATGTCAGCTGAAATCCATACTGCATCTCAGCGGCTGTATTTATGACACCTCGCATGATGACGTGAAATATATTCCATCAATCTTTTGAAATATGTTGACACAGAAAAGGCACGTTTTATCTCACATGGTATGAATCCTCCCGCCAGTAACACATAATGGATGAGCTCTTTCTAAGTGGTTAATATAAAATGATGGAGGAGATAATGCCCCCGGTGCCGTCCCCTGCCTCATCACTTCTCAGTTCATGTGGTATGAATATCTAACATAAGTAGTGGAGTGGATCTTTGAAACCCCCTGGTGGCAAAGTGTGGAGAGATGTGAGTGTGATTCACAGCTGCGGCCTCCTCCCTTTACACTTGTTGCTCACCGCTGTGCTTTGATCATCCCAGACATTAAGGCAGCCGTGACAAGCTCACTGTTAAAACTTTGACTTTAGATCGGTTTACTTTCTCCTCACTTCTCCGTGCACTGAAAGCACATTCACAAGAGCAGTGCTGGTAACTGTCCTTGACGCTGTAATCACACTCACAACACAGGCACAGCTCACTGCAGGTGATACACAAACACATCCAAATACCATCTTGAACAGTCACGTGTATTTTTCGCATATTGATCCACGCAGCTCTGCAGCCAAAGGCACAGCTGGAGAGCACTTTTGCTGTTCGAGGTACAATGACATAAATCCAGTTCTCTGCTTGCAGACTGAGCGTGCTTGCTCCGTGACCTCTGCTGTGTGTATGCATCATTTCACAGGTGATAAGCCTCACAGGAAAGGAATAGGCTCCGCTGCTGGGGGCTGTGGGTGCAGAGCTCTGCATGGTATAGATTTCATCCTACACACATCTCTTCCTCTGGTATTTGCACTCTGAGCTGTAGTGGTAAACAACCCCAAACATCACTGAAGGCGTCTTTGATATATTAGTGCGGCCTCCGACTGATTCGCTGTAAGAAATGAGAATCACAACGACTGAGAGGAAACCAGGAAATGAAAGCAGTGGCACTTACTCCCAGTGACTTTGGAAGGAGCTGATTTCAGACGGAGGGAGGGAACGGCAAGCCGAGGCAATTAACTGGTGTCTCGTAAGCTGTGTGATGAACAAGTCTTTATCCCTGTGTAATTAGGGCTGTTTGTTAGGCTACAGAGTTGTCTCCTTGATTAACACTCTCTCATCTCTCCCAGTGTTTCTTTGCCCTCTCTTTATCCATTTGGCCTTGGAGGCGTGTCCATCCCATAACTTTTTGCTAACTCGGAGATCTGTCCAGGATTCTTCTGGAAGACACAGTAGCCATCCAACTATATCTTTTAGTGCCTTTTTTGCATAATGATAGAAATTGAAAAGTATCAGATGTGAAATATTGTTGTTTATGTGTTTGTAGGCTTTTAGATATGTGATATAAGTTAGGCTCAGTGTTGTAGTCGAGTCCTCCTCACCTGAATTTGAGCCCAGGTCAAGCCCTCAGAACTTTGGCCCAAGTCCCCAGAGCAGGTCACAGGAAACTCGCTTGGTGGAACTTGAAGGATCTAAATTTGATTACATAAAATAGTCTGATGAATTCAGACAAGATTGAGTTCGGGATTAGGAATGCACTTGTTTGACTACAAATTATTCGCTGTGTAAACCTGGACTGATTGTTGGAATTTTTTTTTTTTATCAGCCAAATATTTTTATTAGATTTTCTGTTTATGAGGTGGGTACAGAAAGGAAAAGACATTTAGATACACATAAATGAACAGCCTCCCGACTAAAACAATTCAAAACTAGACGAGGGAAAGTAAAAGAAGAAAAGAAAAAAGAAAACATCTATATATCTAAATATATTTAAATAATGATAAATAGATAAATAGATAAATTGCGTTGGACAGTTTGATGTGCAGAAAAGACAATCAGTTAACAATAATATCCCTTGATCTGAATTTTACAGTGAAACTTAAGCTAAGACTCCATTGGAAACCTCAGCTGAATTGTGCATACTGTAAGTATAATGTATACAGACAAGCAGGAAGCACACTCTGTCTAAGGCAGTGGTTCTCAAACTTTTTTCAGTGATGTACCCCTATGATGTGTTTTTTATTCCACCAAGTACCCCCTAACAAACACAAAGCAGTTTTGGATGGAAAAAAAAAGTAGAACAAAGCACCGTACTCTTAGTGTCTATTGGATATAGTATTAAATGTATGGACTTAATCTTATATTGGATTCAAACATTGATTAAGTAATTGGTGATAAAGGAATTTTGCTTGGTTGATATATTTTGAATACATCTTTGAATCTTGCGTACCCCCTGGAGTACCCTTGCACACCCCCAGGGGTACAGGTACCCCCATTTGAGAACCACTGGTCTAAGGGACAGAGAGTTGATTACCAGCACCTGTTTTTGGCATTTCGAGGCCTTTTATTATCCAACAGTGATAAGAAATCACTTTAAAACTGTTACTTTTGCTCTGATGCAGGCTGCCGTCACTACTCTGTCTCTGGCATTGTCCCACCCACACTGTCGTCTGATTGGGAACAGACAGGTTCTTTTTTATTTTTAGAAACTTTACTCACTGTAGAAAACTCTCAGGAGCTATTTATGCTTTTAATGTTTTCATTCAGCTTGTAAGACATGCTGCTGAGTCTTAAAGCCAAGTCTTGAAGCCAACATTATCACTTCGACTGCTAATGAATATCAGCTTCAAATATTGGCTATCAGCCTCCATGACTACTAATAATTGGTATCGGCCCAGAGAAAAAAAAAAGAAAAAAGATCTGTCTCTAAAGCTAAACAGTGCTTTCGTCGCCAAAATGTGCACCCTTTTTTTGTCTTTTCTGATCCAAAATAGTTTATTTTTGTAACAGTTACTGGAAAATATGAACAGGACAACAGCTCTCTTGAAGTGAAGCCATACTTTCAGAGCTCCTACCGGTGACAGGCTGCAGTCAAAGTCATAAAGCCAGCGTCTTCCATGATAACGATAGAAACATGGGTTACAAAAAAGCATCTTTCTCAAACATACTTCTTGTTCTTTTCATGATGATTCTTGCTTCAGTGTTTTTTTGTCAGGGCATTGAGCATTTTTGTATGAAAGGGGAAAATGTTGGAAACAACACTCGACATTGAAGTTTTTAAGAGAACATTCCTTTTCTACTGTCAATTGGAAAGCCAACTGTTGGTATCTTTATTGCTTTTCTTTAAGGCTCTACAAGGACTCAAGAAATGACCCCAAAATATTCTCACTCTAATATATTCGCCTCTTCTTAATCCATAAATTAAAATGAGGTTATACGTTATTTCTAAAGGCTATTTTGCAGTATCCCAGGGGGAAGCAGACCTAGCCTCCATTCATTGCACAAAGACAGAAAGTCTATGAAAAAACTATGCCAACTTGCAAAGTTTAGCAGTAAAAGGTAAAATTTGTCCCTTTTCTTGAAGAAAAAGATTTCTTGAATTTATTTTGTAGTACAGGTGGACACTGGAGCTGGGCTGTCAAAAAGGAAAAGGAGGTCAGAGTAGATGAAAGCTAAACAGGAGAGTGACATGTAGCAGTTATTCTGCAGTGGTCTGTTTGAACTTGAGAGTCTATCAATAAAATGAAAGGTGAGGTTACGTTAGCTCTGATTGGTAGATGACTGATTCACTAACATTACGCATGACGGACATGTCTCACAGCGTCGGGCTTTGAGTAACACTAAACAGTCTGCTCACATCCTGGACACTAAACGACAAACTGAGTTTACAAAGTTTGCCAAAAGTGTCACGACGAACAACACCAAATGGATAGTACTTAGGGTGCCTTTAAAGATAACATGTTTTGGTTAGCAGAGGGAGGATGGCATCAGTGCCATATGTCAGTGCCAATTAAGGCAGCATTTTGGCTTCACTTTAATGCAGGAAGGGCCATTTATATTGAGGCAATGATGATAATACAGAGCTAGCTGATGCTTGTGAGCCTTGATTTGTTGTGAGGACGAATGATGTAAACAGTAGAAAACATTTAAAGTGTATGTCTTCTTTCTACCTTTTGAGTTGTATAAACACTGAAATTTTCAATCAGGACATGATCTGCTGTGACTCAACACACTACAACAGCAGAGACCAAAAGAGGGAAATATGCCATCTTCAATTCACGCTGTCAGTTTTCAGATAATGCTTAATAATTCTAATTGCTTTGATAATGGACCTGTTTTTTATACTATTTCAAGCCAAATTGCTTCAAATGTCACTGAGTAAGTGTTGCTGCCAGGTTATTCTCCCTCTTACAGTAGTACAAAGCGTACTGTAGGGTAGGGACATTGTGAGAAAAACAAAATAATTGGGGACAACTTGAATCTGTGTTCAACAGCGTTTTTGTCAACACTGCTTTCCAATTAAAAGCCGATTAGGCAGAAGACACTCCAGTGGTTAGCTTCTTGATATCAGGCTGTGAGTTTCCTAAGAGGAGGTAGGAGAAAACCTTAGTGTCATGTGGCTCTGAGTCTGTGTCTATCACTGTCTCGAGGGGAGCCAGCAGGCAATATCCGTCCTCGCAGTGAAGCCACTCTGTCTTAGCTGCTATGAAGTTTATGGCCAAACTTGGAGTAACTTCCCTTTAACTTACTGCGCTCCGGCAGTTCTTTAACTCCCCTCAAAAATCAATTACTTTCTCATTGTGTTTGTGCAGGTTGAAGTCACACTTAGCAGCGCAGAACACCACAAATAAATTGCTTGATTTTATTTTTATTATGTCGCAAAGGCAATTACACGATAATTAACAAAAGAAAGGTCATTTCAGAAAAGGTGCGCAGGAGTGCAGGATCAGCTCGGGAGAGGCAGAGAAGCGAGTCTTCTGCTTACACGGTTATCACGCTTTCACATGTTCCCTGAGCTTGCAAACATGCTTTGAGTTCACACAAGCGTTTTCATAAAGTAGCCACAAAATTTAACGCTCTGTAACCTTGACTGTGTCATCCGTCTCAGCACATTGACAGGATTGGACTTGTGTCACGGAGTGCATGGGAGAGGAAAGGAGGTGGACGGATCATCAAAGGGAGCACAAATCAAAGAGATGCTTCCATAGCTTTCTTTTTTTTTTTTTTTAAAGGTCCCATATTCTGCTCCTTTTCTGCAGTTTAATATGGATCATTGATGTCTTCATGAAATGGTAGTAACATGTTTTGGTCCAAAAAGCCAATAAATCAAGCACAGCAGCATTGTTTCCAGGCTCTCATAGCCCCTCTGTTCAGAACGTTCTGATTTAGTGGGCGTGACCTTCATATGTAAATGAGCCACCGCTGATACCGCCCCACTCTTCCGTGTCACTGAGAGCGGTGCCACGAGCTCCAAGTGCATAATGTCTAGAAAACAGCGAAGCTCGTTTACCGTAACATTACAGGCTAAAACAACAGGCTAACTGCAGCTAAAGTTTGCATCCTGAAGCTAACACAGAGACAGGGGGGACACTGAGGAAAAGCTCTTACATCTGCTCCACAGCACACAGCATTTAAAATACTCACATTTCCAGGGTCTGAGGTTTGTTGGAGGATGGTTGGTAATGCGCCTGGATTCAGGACCAGTCTATTCGCTAGCCCTCTGTTGTACTGTCCAAAGTTGGAAAAGCAGTCGGCCGTGAAGTGACTAGCACACACATGCACAGTTTTACTGAGTGTTGCTGGAACATTTCCTTGATAAATGAACACTAGACACTTAGTCTTGTCTTCTTCCGAGATGGGAAGGTTGTGCATGGAACTATGTGGTTGTTTACAGCCAAAAACAGAGTGGTAATGGCTCTTTAACTTTGGCATTCTCCTCCCCGCGGCTTGAGAGGAGTGGGTGAGGAGGGGGTTTGGGGGTATCTGCTCCACAGGACCAATCAGGTCAGACTTGCTCCTGATTGGTCAAAAAAAAGGAATTGCTGATGTCGTCAAATCCCCAAAATCCAAACAGCTCATTTTAGGTCAGGATTTTACATTTAAAAGCACTGCTAAGTACAGGTTTTGTCATTAAATATCACATTTTGTGGGCTGGGAGGAAAGCCAAAGACCCACAAATTTCACTAAAAGACTTAATAAAGTGATTTTTGCATAATAGATTGTTTCTTTAAGAGATTAACACTGGGGAGACTCTTATTTGGCAGAAGATGTTTTTTCAAGATCAAAAGTGAGGCATAACAAAAAGCATGTAATCACTGTGTTTTGCTTCATGCATGTGTGTGTGTTTTCAGTAAAATGAAGATGCGTTTGGGTAAATCTCACCTCTCTGTGGCCCTTGTTTGAATCTCTTTGATCTTGTCCAAAGTGGTATAATAACTGTCACAGGTGCACGATAATTAAGATGCGATTATCCAAATTCTGCTGCCAGGAATCATTACAGTCCCTCATTTTCAAGGACACTGAACAAACAATCCCATCCTCATTAGGAGAGGAGTTCAATTAGCACTAATTGGATAATTACCTGAGATTAGATCAAGATGTGTTCATTGTTGTGTCACACAGACTGTGGCATTAACACAAACTTGAAACAAGTGGAGTATGAACTTTCTTTTTCTCTCAGGTTGTGAAGTTGTGAAAGTTGACCGACCGGTCTCTGTGGCAGCGTTCGCTCTGAAATCAGAGATGCTCATATTCACAAACTCCTCTCCCGAGGTGGCAAACTGATGCAGATGCTCCTACATTCGCTTTAGTCCCGGCAAGAAAATTAAAGTGCTTGTGGCCCATAATCCAATTTAGTCCCCCTCCGCCCCTGTGCTGTGAGTTTGCCGTGATTGCTTTAGGGAGCAGTGGCAGGGCAATATTAAAAATTCTTCCCATATTATTTTGATTGTATGCGCCTCAGCTAAAGCCTCCTGACTCTGGGATCCGGGCACGCCATCCTAAGTGCTCTCCTGGCAGCTCAGTGTTGCTCATAAGACAGAGGCTGACAATACAATTCAATTAAGTCCAGACTTTACCACAACAGGCCGTATCTTCTTATTACAAGAAGGCATGGCAATGTTGTTATGTTGTCCCAATGAGTGTATTGAGACGTGCTTCTATCAGAGCTGTTCCTGTTTGAGCCTCTAATCAACCTGAGCTGGGATCAGACCAGTGATCTCTCAGAGTTATGTTCGCTAGACATCGAAAACTGACACCATACCTTAGCAGGTCTGTAGTTGTATGGTTTCAGATGTAGAAACAGACTCAATCACTGACTTTGACAAACAACAGTTAACACTTGTTGACTGTATGATAAACATAGCCCATAAAGTAAGTCTAACAATGTTTCTTGGCACTAAATTTTACCCCGTTGGAAAGTCTTCTTTATCTTGTTTTTCAATGGAGCCACATTTAAAATGAACATGTGTTTGTGGGATGAGCAGAGATGAGTTTGAGGGTTGTGCCCATGAGACATTTCCAAATCTTTTCTGTCAATTCCAAACAGTTTATCCTGCCTGTCCGTTATAACAGCCATGTCCTTCTATGGGAAAAACTCAAAAATCAAACAACTTTGAAAGTAACTAGTCAGAAAAAATAGACCCAATGAGATTTTTTTTATTTTATTTATTTTTTGTCCAGGCTTGAAATGGGACAGTGACAAATAAGGGTTGGTGTCAAAAGTAGGCTTTGAATTTGTTAGAACAACATGTTAGATGTTTGATTAAATGCGTGGTTTGCATGTCTTTTGGTGTTATAGTATTTTGTGACATTTTATCATTTTTTATCCAATTGAAGAATCAATCCCATTCATCCCATCCAAATCCCATCAAACTGTTAAATGATGTGACTACAAAAGCTGAAGTTATGCAAGTGTACAGATGAAATATTTATTTTTCTAGTGAAATATAACCCAAATATAAATATATAAATATAACCCAAAGTTAGGTACTTTTACAGGTAATGACTGAAACCCGTCTGAAGTACCCAGTACCGATTCACATAAAATCAAATGGTACCATGTTAAGGTACCTAAACCCATACTTGTGACAACAAGAGAGTGGAAGAGTAGGTGATTTTCCATACTGGACATGAACACAGCATTGCAAGTTCATATATTGAGAATAAATATGTCAAATTAAACATTTTTGAGATTTTTTTATTAAACAAATTAATCTTTATAACCACATAAACACAGAAAAATACAGAAAATTGGTACCGTTGAGTACTGATACAGATTGCCAGGTACCGGGGATCTGTACTGCATCATTTTAAATGTGAAAGGTACCCATCCCTACTAAACTGGATAATATGGGTTTTGCTACATTGAACAAGATAGTATTTCATAGACATCAATGTTTTCTCTATATTTTTGAGTCAGTTGGTTTGAAATTATTTTTACAGGTTCACAGGTATCAGACAGGGCTGCAATGATTAGCCGACATAATCAACTCGTTGGCTATAGAAAAATTCATCGGCGCAAATCTTAACAGTCGACGCATCGTCATATTGTTTTTATTGTTGTTGTCATATGGTGAAAGAAATACCAGGCGGTAAATGCTCATCTGTAACTTAAATTCACTGCATGAGGCTCCAGGTTGTTGGATACTTTTATGGGAAAAGATCACTAAGCTCATACACGTGGAAAATTGATGAGGAAGAATCTCAGCGCCCCACTGGCGATGCACACTGATTGAGGCTCTGCATCTCCGGCTTGGACAGCCTGACAGCTCCCGGTGTTTAGTGCCAGGGATAACGTGATTTGGAGGGTCTACTTCGCTCTCTGTTTCAAACAGTTTTTCAGGATCTGAGTCACAAACTAGTGTCAAAACTCCCCTAACTTTTTAAAAGAGAGGACATTTATCTGAAGGAGCACTGCACTGATAACACTCAGCGGGGAGGTGGAAAGGCGGAGTGCGCATGAGCGAAGTGAAAATAGCGCAACGAAACTAAATGCGTTGTCATGGAAACCTGGGAGGGAGTCAGGTGGGATGATATAGAGAGCAAAGCAAGCCCCAATGTCTCAAATAAACATTAGAAAACAAGCTCAATGTCTCAAATAAGCGGTCTTGCCAACTAACACTGCGAACAGCTTGATTTCCTTGTTACCTGCTTCATTCATTTTAAAATTACTTTTGTTTTTTGTATTATACCTATATTTCTATTTCATCATGAATTCCGGGTAAATGCAGGGAAAATGCTACACACCGGTTGAATTTCAAAGGTCTGCACATTTTGAAGGCCAAATCAGATTAAAACACAAAATAATCGCGATTAATCAACTAATCCAAAAAATAACCAATAGATCAGTCGACATTAAAAATAATTGTTAGTTGCAGCCCCTTTATCAGATATAAGAAACATTGGTTACACTCATTGACTTTCATTAGTTGCATGCATTTCACCAAATATATCATTTTTTGCTCTTCAGTCAGCTTCTTTGGTGTGTATGTGGTTTTCAATGTTTTTGCAGCAAACCTTAAATGGAATCTTCTAGCACTGCATTTCCTAGCACTCAAAAAATGGGCTTCATATTTTAGACCAAATTATTTGGCTTGTTAATGTGTTGTGGAATTTCCTGAAAAGTGGTTGTGATCCACTTGAAAAAGGGGGGAAAGTGTTTTCCCTTTCGGTGTTAATGATTTTCACACCACTTGAGCTAAATGAACAGATAAAAAGTATGTCAAGAGTCACTGCTGTAATTTTGTAGCTGCAGGCCCCATCAGCCTGTCTGTATGTGACCTGTTTTCATGTTGGATGCACTTTAAGTCTCCTGCTCACATACAGCAAAAGCTACAAGGCATCAAAGCAATCACAGATGGCAAAATGTGTAGAAACTAGCACTTAAAATCTGTAAAGAACCATTAATTGTGAATTTAAAAAGCATCAACTCCATTTTGAATTAAACCTCTCTGTATTCCCTGCCACCTTTCAATGTGTGACTCTCAAACGTATAGGATGGCGTTAAGGTGGTGGAAGAAAACGTTAAGCACCATTTCCCATCACTTCCACTCAACTGGAAGAACAGTGAGCGCTAAATACCAAGGGGAGTCTTTGAAATTTTAATTAAGCAAGTAACACTAAACGCTTTGTGTATTCCTGAAGGATATAGGTCATTTGTGATAAAGTGTACTCTATTTTCAGGTGCAAGTGGAAGATCTAGATGAGTTCTTTTATAACTGCTGTCACTCTGTCTTACGCCAAGTATTTATTTCACCTGCTTCAAACTAATGTCAGTAATGCACTAAAGTCAGGTCACACAATTACGCACAACACCTACAAAGCAATAACACTTAATAACCTTTATTTTCCTTTATCAACAAAAGTGAGGGGTGTAAAAGAAAACAGCAGCCAGTAATGAATTACCTCTCCTGGGTTTATCACCAGTTTAATCTATGAGCAAAGTGGTAATCTGCACTGCCTTGCGTTTAGTTTGTTGTGACATAATGGTTACATCTACTCAGGCTTCTTCTTTATTAAGAAGATAAATAAAACGAAGACAGCTGCTGCCTCAGAGATCATGATGGAAATGCACAAGTTACAATGACGGAACAAATCCAATTTCAGAAGAGTTCTCACGCAGATTGAAATGTCAATAAAAACAGATTTTGATGGTTGCAAATGATCTGAAACTCAAGTTAAATTGGAAGTAGCTCAAAAGTAAATTAAAACTGAAAAGGTAATATATTGGTAATGGAATATATGTGATTTTTTTTTTTACATTCAATTAAAGCAGCAGGTTTACAAAAAGTAGAGACAGGAAAAAAAGTACTGAATTCTGAATTTAGAAAGAAATAACTTTGAAAAAGATCTTCTGACTAATTAGATTAACATTCAAAAGGACTGAGGCTTTAAAAAATGAAGATGAAGAAGTTGACACTCTGTGAGAGACCGCGTGAGCAAAATGTTAAACTGTTTCAGAATCGTGTTTCTCAGGGTTAAAGTTCCAGGAGTGTGTGGATTTCATCAAATAGTTGAAATTATTAAGAAATTTAGAAATTGTGGAAAAATCTCTGTATTACAGAGAGATGATGCCAAAATTCTGAGGCTGAAAACAGGATGTGCTACATTAAACAAAAGAAAAACATGACTCTGTAGAGGAAGTTTCTACATTGGTCCAAAAGTCACTGTAACTGCTGGTTGAAACTCGACCCTTTAACTTCTTTGGACATGGGTCATAACTCGATCGTAAAGTCACAGCAGGGGAACTTGTCTTGTCTGCGTTTCCATGCAGAAAAAAGAATCAGGCTTCTAGTCCAGAATGTTTTCCTCGGCTTTGATTGGCGGCGCTGTGTCCTTTTTTGATAACCTTTTTTGGTGAGCGTATTGCAATAGTTTCAATTCACCTGAAGAGGAAACAACTTTCTAAAGATGATGACTGAGACGGATGCAGCTGTAGCTCTTTATGTTTTTATTTATGCAGGTGCCATGGGGTGCGTTTGTTGTGTTGGAGAGACTGGGTTGTATAAAAATGGTTTATTTGAACTAAAGTCTGTAAACAAAAGCAGCGTGATCCTACAAATTGAGTTTTTAAAAAAGTGCAATAGTTTTCTAAATTCATTATGCAAGATATTTTTTAGAAGATAAGGTAGATAGTTGCCAAAACTCATTCTAGTTGTATACAATGAATATAAAAAATGCATAGGGTTAACAAAATATAGTAATGTGGGTTTAACATAAAGTTGATACATTAAAGAAACATTTCAAATAAAAATGAAAAAGTTTTGTTTTTCAAAGAAAAATAATCAAGCATATTGAACGCATAAAAATAATTTGCCGTAATTACAATTTTAATATGTACAACCAATGTACATAATTTTCTATGTAATACAAATGGACTATTTGGAAGGAAGGAAAAAGAAAAAAAAGAGGAGAAAGAAGGGGTATAAAAAAAAGAAATTAAGAAAAGGGAAAGAAGAGAAGGAAGGAAGTAAGAAAAGAAGGAAAAAAGGGAATAATTGGAAAGTCCTCAGGAATTCTTTTGTATTTGCTGCTGTTCTTTTTTGGATATTTTCTTTTCAGTTCTATGTCTTTTCAGTTCTTTTTTGGATTATTAACTATTCATTGGTCGTTGAGATTGTGTTGTTTGACTTTTTGTTTTGCTCTGGTATAAATGTTGTACAGTAAGAAGGTTAGGCACATATAAGCTAAGTAGCTTCAGCCTAAACCTTTTCGGTCAACATGGTTTTCAGTGGTGTCGCTTTGGTTGGTATACTTTTAAACATAATGATATGATACGAAATAAACTAAACTAAACTAAACTAGACACCAAGGTGTACGAAGACCTGCAGAGTCCTGACGAATCCAACCACAGTCCAATAGCAAACACACTGTCTATGTATGTCAGTCAAGCTACAGTTAGTCCATTCTTGGTCTGGCTAAGCTGTTTACATACTTCTTAATAGTCTGATCTTGATCTGACTAAGCTCATTGTCTAATTTCTGAAGCTGCATTTCAACTTACTGAGTGTGACCATAGACTGTGAAAAACAAAGGAATGTCATCTCGCTCAGCTTGAAATGAGGTCACCAGAAAAACTGCTCCCCCTTGTGGCTGGCTGCAGTTTAGGTCAAAAAATCCATCTCTCCGGTCATTCCAGATGGGCTATGGTCACACTTTGCAGAACCTCTTAGAAATGTTTCTGGCGTCCGTTTGTTGTTGAAATTTTAAGATATTATTTAGATGCCTTGTATTCAGGTCCTCTTTTTATTGGAAAGTTTTGTTTTCATTTGTTGAAAGAGATTAAAAAAAAGTTTTACGTCACGTTTAATGATGATTGACAGCTGCCGTTCTTGTGGGGTACTTTTTTTTGGTGGTTATAAAACATGTCGGGAGGGAGAGCCAAGAAGAGATTACACTTCAAAACTGTACAATGAGCCACCTTGTCCACTCTCTTGTACAAAGTCTTAGCTCTGACAGAGTGAGAAGAGAAACTGTTGGATTACATGGAACAAAAACCATCTTGGGTATCAAATCTTGGAAGACTGTTACAGAACATTTGTTCAAATGTCTGGAAACAGAATCAGATGTAACACGAGGTCACTTTCTCCATCATGTCCCTGAGGTAAAGGTCTGTCAGGGAGCCGTTAACCTGCTCTATGCTGCCACTAAAGACTTTAAGAAAATGATTACCACCAGAGACCATTTAAGGAGCCCAAGATGAGGATTAAGGGACATACTGATATTTTACACCATGGCTATTACCGTTTAGTGAGTGTCCTTGTGACTGTTTTATGGGATTCTCCTGGAATCTTTGCTGTGGAGCAGTTAAACGATGGATCGTCGTAGTAATTACACTGAGAAGTATCCGTCGTTTAATCCATCACGGCTGTGTTCCACCTGAGCTGCGATGCTTCTGTGTCGGATTTGACGACAACAATGCCCGACATCCACTCCAACTAATCGACCCGGTCTTCTCCTCTTCTCACAGCACTGTTAACACCGTCTTTACCTCCTCTCCCACCATGAAGCGTGATGGATTCCCTTCTCTCATCAGCGTTATGAGTTCAGTCGAGAGGAGCAGTCATTTCAGATCACAGCTCGTGCTGTCTCACATGGTGAATATTTTATTTTGTTCTGTTCCTAGCAGGTAAACAACGATGGAGCTGCTGTGGAACATATTACATTTCTTGTAATTTGGTTGGGACATGAGTTGAAAACACGCTGCTGGATGAATATTAAAGCAGAGCTCACAAAAGAAATAAAAGATTTCATTTTGAGACGTGGATCAACTTGCGTTGCTCCTATCACTGAGGGACAAAATCTTGCACAGACGAAGCTTGACCTTGTAGAATTTAAACATAAACCCATGAAGATTTACCACCAATTATGGTTTGAAATGATGCCCATTTCCACGAGAAATAACCCGGCTGTCAGCATCCGCAAAGTCATCCTCAGATTTACTGTCAGAGGAGAAGGGTGTGAGCCTTTGTCTCCGTCTGTCTCTTGTGTTTCCAATTCTTATTCTGGCGTCTTCAGCTTTGGGACTGAGTTATTCATGTTTGTTCATTTAAATCGAGCTGCTCTGAATTATTAGTAACACAATACATGAGCCTTATTATAAGAAGGCTGCTGCTGCTTTCTCACATTACACTCGAATTCAATTCCCCTCACCTTTCCTCATGACACAGAAAGAATGACAGCCGTGTTTCTCCGTTAACTCCAAACCGAATTCAAAAACCATTAAGCCATTCTTCGTGTGTGTCCAAACAAATTATTCTCATAAGTGTCTGTCAGTAGTGCTTAATCTTAGCACTCCATAATTTGGAAGCTTGTTCCGCTGATGGCCCATCACTCAGCGGGGGTCATCAATGGGCCGTTTTCTCCTCTGAGCGAGGCCATGCTTGTTAATTGAGGTTAATTTGTATCTGTGAATGGCTGTGAGCAGGTGCAGGAGGTTGATGGTGGCTGTCAAGCTGAGGCACTCCAGAAATGACATTCCCAGTGTTGTGTTTCTCAGTATTCCCATTGCAGATGAGTTCTGGTGCATGCAAATCAGTCAAACGGCTGTGTATGTATGCAGGAAGGAATGGTTCACAAAAACCATTGGTTCACACTGCAAAAAACTGGAATCTTATCAAGTGTTTTTGTCTTATTTTCTGCAGGAAATGTCTTTTTAGACTTAATATGAGACACATTCACCTGACCAGTCCAGAAAAATGTCTTGTTTCTAGTTATTTAAAGATAAAAAACTAGCTCTGAATTACTTGTAACAGGTTAAAAAAAATCTGCCAATGGAACAAGAAAAAAGTTTCTTGCACTTGAACTTCTTGTTCCATTGGCAGATGTTTTTTTTACTTGTTACAAGTAATTCTGACCTCATGTTAGTCTTTAAATAACTTAAAACAAGACATTTTTCTGGACTGACCATTTTAATGTGGCCTCATATCAAGTAAAACAAGGCAAGTTTTATTCATAACGAAACAGAAACACTCGATAAGATTTCAGTTTTTCAGATCACAGTTTTGAGGTCATTGTACACCCTAATAACCCAGCATTATTACTTCAATCAATTGTGTCATGTATAGTCATGAAAAACATGAAAGAATGAGGCTGTTTCCCATTTAAAACGTCATTTAAGCTGAGTGAAACATTGCTACCTTGCAAAAATCTGGAATCTCATCAAGTGTTTTTGTCTAATTTTAAGTAAAAACTGTCTTGTTATACTTGATATGAGCCACATTCAACTAATCAGTCCAGAAAAATGTCTTTTTTTTAAAGTTATTTAAATAAAAAAATGAGGTCTGAATTGTTTGTAACAAGTAAAAAAAATCTGCCAATGAAACCAGAAAAATTTGCTCAAAAATTTGCTTGAAACTAGAATAATGTCTTTTCTCTTGAAATTAGACATTTTTCTGGACTAATCAGGTGAATGTGGCTCATATTAAGTCTTAAAATCATTCCATTTTCTACTGAAAATAAGACATAAACACTTGATAAGATTTCAGTTTTTTGCAGAGTAGTTTCAACATGCCAACTCCTCAGTTAGGAAAGTCACTATTGTCTGTCCCAGAAGTCGCCAAAAGCCACTAAATGACGCTGCTGTCTAATCTGCAGAATAATCAATTTGCATGCAGTTGTGATGGACTCTGTAGGAGAGAGAAATTACGTGGGAGAGACAGAAAGCAGGTAAAACACAACATCATAAATATGTTAAGAACTACTAATCAACTTTCTTCTGTCCATTCTTGTTTTTTTATGTCTAAATATCAACCCTCCTCCTTTATCTGGGCTGGGGACTGAAAGAAGTGACCATAATAAGACACACACTTTCCTGATTCATTTGAATGTAGTTGTCTGAGACTGCTGTGAGTGAGGAGGACTGTCTGTGTTTTGGATAGAGGAGGTGCTCACACACACTGACTATTGAGGAGATCAAAACAAACTCCAGGAAAGTCACCAGATTTGTCCTCTTTAAAAAACACTCAGCAGATGGGGTCTGAAAAGTCATTAAATGTAGCGACAAAGTCTCTAAGTCGGCAACACTTGTAGTATTTTTTTTTCTTGAAGGCGGATTCTTGGCCCAGCGTCTCTTGCAGGTGTGGTCTGGATAGATCCTGATTTCCCCCTGCCTAACTGTTTTCTTAGTTGTCTAAAGCCCTGATGCTATCTTGATGAAGTAAAAGAAGACATGGAGTCCAAAAAGGAGGAGAGTTCAGCCAGCTTGAGTCCAAAACCTTACTCTATTTTTGGGCAACAGTTTGGGCAACAGACACTTTTATCTTTGGGTGTATATTTGGAAGGTTTATGATGGTTTCCTGTTTCTGAGTCTTCTGAGTGTGCAGGTAAAGGTAAAGGATACCTATGTGAATATGTTGGTTCAGGCCTTGGGGGCTGTATCTGTCGAACTGCTTTCACTGTGTTTAGTCAGGGTAGTATGAATGTATATTTACACTTCTGTTTCACACCAAATTACCTTTAGACGAAGAAGAAGAAGATAAACTTTATTTGTCTCCTTGGGGGAAAATCATGTTTTTTACACTCTGAACATGCTATGCATACACACACATGCACAAACAGCACTTCTGCACAGAAACATGCACTGATTAGAGGCCAGAGTGATGGTTCTGCACCTTCAGCACAGGTGGGGGCTTTGATGCCTTGCTCAAGGGCACCCGGCAGTGCTCAGAAATGTAAGCCAACACCTCCCAAGCTCTAAGCTCAATTCCAATCTTGGTCTGCACCTGGACTCAAACCAGCGACCCTCCGATTTCTAAGCCAAGTCTCTACGGACTGAGCTACGGGGACATTAGGGGACATTCAAGACTGTTAAGTTAATCCTTTTTGTTTTCTGGACCTTATTTAACTTTTCTCTTTACACAGCAGTCTTGTACTGCAAGCTCAGGTTCAATGTTCGCAGCTGTCCTCAAGTTATTTCCTGTCCTGCATGTTAGCTGAATCTACAAGAGGCCAAAGGGAAGAGAATTTTATGGTTTTGTCCCTAGTGGACAGGAGCTGGTCACCTCACTTTTTAGACAAAAATCCTCTACACACTCAGTCGCAGTTTTGTCCTCCACTTTCTTACCACCGTCATCAGAGCTCACACTGACTCTAAAGTGCTCCCAGACAGCAGAACGCCACAACGCCACATGTTCAACCTCTAACTGTCTTCTCTGCTCGTTGTGGAAACAACACACACACACACACAAAGTGTCCTGCTCTACTCCTTCATCTCAAGTTGCAAATGCGTATGACTGGAGCTACATACTCGCTTCAAACTGGGTGAAATGAAGAAAAAAGAAAAACCTGAACTGAACGAAGCACATGCATTCCATCCCTTCTTCATTCATGATACACCTCATTTTCCACTCAAGAAGAATCACAGCAGATGCTATGTGAAGTGTTGGGCTTGGATTTTGCTGCCAAATCGCCTGTGTCATATTCTCTCAGTGTTCAGGATCCTCAACCAGAATCACTGCAGTTAAAACACTGTTATCCTTACTACATTTAAACACTTTGCCAACACTAATTATTTGGCAGAACAATTGACATGATTGTGAGGGGAACTTGTCCCATTTTTTAGACAATGAGCACCTCTGGTCTGCAGCTGGCATGGCCCTGCTGCAGGGCTGCAAATAGCATCCTCACATGGATGAGACTGTCAGAGCTGGCTGGCTGCAGATTCATAAGAGCTGGCATTTACATTTGTACCTCTGGTTCAGTTAGAGGGCGAATCTGCTCTTTTTGTTGCTGCTTTATTAATTTTTTACAAGTTGCTTCCTATTGTTCTGCCAAAAAATGCTTGTCTGCCTGCCAGACTCTTTAAAAAGCATATTTTAAAATGGAACTGAAGTAGTCGTGTTGAAGGGAATTCCTTAACATCATGCTTAATATTCTTACCCTTTGTGGAAGGGTCAAACTTTGAGTCTGAATATGATTAATAAAACAACAGACAACTCTGGTCGATGGAAAAAACATTCGTCCACCCGTATCTGACGATAAGATACAGAGGTGGGAGCAGGTCATTGCTTAGCAAAACTCAAGTAAGTCTCAAATCTTTAATCCTGAGTCTCAAGTAGAGACAAGAGAGGTCTAGTCCAAGTTAAAGTCTCTGAATTTTTGAGTCCTCACAAGTCACAAGCACTGTTTACCAAATAAAATGGCACTGTAACAAAAACAATGGATGCATTTCCAATACTTTTAACAACACGACAAGACTTTGTCTTTGTGGTTTTATTTGAAGTGTTTAAAATATTCACATTTATTACTCAAGTAGAAGTATAGATACTAGGGTTTAAAAATATTCTGTCAAAGTTGAATTATCGACTTAAGTTTTTAAGCTCAAGTAGAACTGTAAAAGTACTGGTTTCAAAACTACTTAGAGTATAAAAGTAAAAGTAACTTAAAGGGGCGGGAAATACCATTAAAGCCAATAGCTTAGGCTGTGCCACAGGGGCCTATACTTCAAATAGTTTATCCCCCCTGCTGAGTCTCTGCCATAGACATCTTCATATTACGCTACATACCTCCCCGACGAACCAAGTGGGTGTTGAATTGGTGTTACGTTTACACATCTCATCCATCCGCAATCAAATTCACTCTTTCCAATTGGATAGGTTTTTACTTTTTTTGGTGTGTGTCTTCTTGAACGGTAACAAGCGGTTACAAAAAAGGAGTAGCGTGGCTATTTTTTAAACGTGCAGAGTAGAAAGTGCAGATATTTGCCTGAAAGTTTAAGGAGTAGAAGTAAAAAGTCTGCTTTAAGATGAATTACTCAAGTAAAGTATAGATACCCAAAAATTTTAGTTGATACCTCTGGGTCTAATCATAGTTGAGACACAGCAAGACACGCGCTGCTACAACTTGACTGTAACATGTACTGTTGCATAAAATGGGTGCTAAGCTAAAGCTAACCAAAGCATTATATCATGATGCTCTTAGAGTATTTCTCAAAATACCTCGATGGTCTAGTGCAAGTCACCGATTTGTTTATAACAATGTGCCCACATTTTATGCTGTTCTTGGAAACTATATGCACAAATTCATTGATCCTTTGGTTGATTCAGACAATGAAATAATTATGTCACTTACTCAGCTCACAATGAGCAACACAAGGTTAACATCCTGTTACTGGAAACATTGGTACAAATGTCTTTTTGTGTTTTAAATTGCTGTCAGCATATGAACTGTGTTTTTCCTTTTTAATATCTTTGTATGAGTATTTGTATACTTATCTGTTGTTCTGCTACTCATACATTTATATGGACCTAAGGGTCTGGAATAAGGTATAAAGTAAAGTATATCTCAACAGGTATCCTCAGGTATACTTGCCGTTCTTTGTGCAACCTTAGGTGCCGAACAAAGTTTGAAGTTGTCGCTTCTCCATTGGTTGTTTTTGTGTTGCAGGTTTTGCACACAGCAATTATTTTTTTGTTTACCACCTCATTATTTGAGAGCGTGAATGAAATTATACTCGGTAGCATCCAGTGAGGGTAACTGTGACTCTTAACCAGTCTGGTGCTCACAGAAACATAATCCACACCCTTGTTGTTTGTTCTCAAACCTGATTGGTGGTACGGTACGGTACGGTACGGTACAGTACGGTACGGTACGGTACAGTACGGTACGGTAGGGTACCGTCATTATGATTCGATACGATATGATATACTTTATTTACCCCTAAGGAAATTTGTTGTGGGCTCGCCTGCTGCTTACAGGTCTCCAGAATCTGATAATCTGTTAATAGATGCATTCAATGAAGGAAATTCTGTGGGAAAATTTGTTCCTGAAATGACAGAATTACCGTCACATTAGTCGAATACTTTGAATGGGGGCACATTTTATTCAGCACACTCTCTCTTAACTTCCTGAAACGCTACCTTGCTATTTGGGATTGTACAGGAAGTTTGAGTATTTCTGTTGTTAGTTCCACATTAGTTGTTTGTTAGTAGTGTTATTGTACTTGAATACGTTGTTTTATTCACTAAAATGGATGTAATGTTGTGATTTCACCAAAAGATGCGGGCAGTGTCCCTAAATTTGGCTAATAGGTCAAAGTTTTAAAAATGAAGTATCATGGGTCTGAGAATCTCCATATGTGGATGCTGGGTCTTAAGAGGTTAAAAAAGGTGTTTTCTAGTCATTAGATATTGTCAAGTCAAGTCCAAAGTCATCAAAATTGTGACTCGAGTCTAAGTCATATGACTCGAGTCCAACCCTCTGATAAGGTTTAACAGTGGCAGTCAGTGTCTTTCAAGTCATGTAAGGACAATACTTCTCTGTAGTTATTTGTATCCTTGTATGCAAACTGTCTAAGTCCAGAACCTTCCTTCCCTCAGGTACGAGATCCGGGACCCGCACCTGGTGGAGGAAAACGTCCTGCAGATCCTGAAGGAAAGAGCCGACTTTGACAGCTACAAGCCCCGCCCCTTCAACATGCGTGAATTCTACGACCGGACAGGCCACGACATCAAGGACATGTTGCTGTCCTGCTACTACCGGGGCATGGAGTGCAGCGCTGAAGACTTCAAAGTGGTGAGTCAGGCGTGTCTGTAGTTTAACGTCCTCTGTGGAGCTGGCTTGCTTTGCCAAGACATGGGTCAGCAGAGCATATTTACGTTACAAGGTCAGCGTTGATGTCGCTCATTATAGCTGAGGTTTGCTTTGTGAAATAACTCGGTGAGATATATGTGGAGGTGGGTTTTCATTCTCACTTCGGCCTGAGTGGCTCCATCTTTGCTGATCTGTCGGCTCCCCCTCAGGATGGGACTGGGAGTCGCTGTGTACTCTGTGGCTGACTCACAGGCCAAGGGCTGCAGAGTGTACATCTATTATCCTGAAACACGCCATGTCTGGATCTGCTGTAAGGCAACGAGTGCTGTGTGGTAGTTTACAGTAAACAATCAGAAATCTTCAGCACCGCGCTCATAAAGCTGAAAGTTGGACTTTTACTGAACCCTGGGTCAGTGCCACAACACTTGCTTTATGAGCAGGAAGTTAAAAATTGTGTCCCACAGGGGGATTTTCTGAGTGTGTTTGTTTTTCTCATCAATCGGATGAGTACAGACAACCAGTTATTACCTGGAACCGATGTGACCTTTATATCTGCTGTGCGGTGTCTGGATTCATCACATATACTGAAGTGTCCGGAGCGCAGGGGCTTTCTCTGCTCTCATTGTGAGGTTGTCAAAACACTTGTTTTTAATCCTGCAGGTAACATCCTCAGCAGGGAGGTTTCTTGGTGATTTCAGGTGTGTTTGCTGTGAATTAAGTAATCTGATTTCCTTTGACTTGCCTTGTTTGAATTTCTTCGCTATCAAACTTTGTTTGTCTGCTGTTTGCTGAACAGAAAAGGAGCATAAAGTGTGTTTATCAGAGCTTGTCTGCCGGTAACTGCTGCTGAAAATGGAGTTTAGATGAGTGGTAATGCTGAGCATTACAGTAAATGTTAACGCTCCAACACATTTCCAGGAACCTGAGCTGCGGTGCTGGCTGATATTCTTATATATCTTACAAATTACAGGTGTATGTTTGCATACAGCTCATAGGTTTTTTTCTCTTTTTTTCTGACATTTACCGTTGTCTCATGGTGTACTTGGACTGCATGGATCTTTTTTGCCTCTTATAATAGTCGCTGTTTCTGAAGAGGTGATTTCAGAGTCATAAATTCAAGCTGTGACTTGACAGACTTCATGATGACGCTCGACTAATCCTCATGACTGACGTGATGACATCGATGAGAAGACTGTTAACAATGCTAAATGATTCCACTCACTTTTCTGTCTGAATTTTACGGTGAAAGTTACTGACGGGCACTCACCGTATTTCTGTAAAGCATTCTCACACCAACATTTCTCTTATTTTGGTCTTTTTCTGGAGTCCAGTGGTGTATCATAAAGGCAAGGGTGTTTTTTATCAAAGCTCTTTTCAAAACTATCCTTCTGTTGTATCGGGCTGCAGTGATCAGGGACTTTGGCGTTTCTATAATAGTCAGACTGTTTTGTTTTGTGTTTTCTATGCCTTACATTACTCTCACTGGACTAGGAATGGGAATCAAAAACTGGTTCCTGTTGGGAATTTATAAGAAGTCTTTAAATCCATCGATATTTTTAGCCTTTGTGCTGAAGGATTCCCTAATCAATTCTTTACACTATGCTGGAGTTGCTGCTGCAGCTATCTTAGCCTAGCAGTTCGATAACTTTTCCCAAGAAAACTCTGATTCAGGATTTTCAGCTTAAAGTTTTACTGAAGAACTGAACTCACAAAGATTATTCAGTAAATTCAACATGGTATAAATCTCCTTATTTACCCAAAACGATACAAACAAAAAAGCGCTAGCTTGATGCTAACGTAAAAGGGAAATTGCATTGATATGCTAGCGGTTAGCATACATCAGTATAACTTTAGCTTCAGAATAGAATTTTAACTTTCCTCACAGAAACACATCACAGTTACAAAATAAATGCAGGACGAAAACTTACATGCAGGATCATGGCTGGCTTCATAACTATGGCAAGGTTCCAAACAGCTTAGAATATTGCCATAACCACTTTGAAACACTAGATGGCCTACTTGAGTCAATAATGTATATTGCAGAACAGTACATCAACATCACATGACCGTGTGATTTTTACTGGTGTCTGTATATTTACACCCAGAGATTTCCAGATCTGGTAAGCAATTACATTTTCATTAATTTATAAACTCAATTTAATGTTGTTGACCTGGAAAACCTACAAAGATCCTTTTTGTATAGAGAAAATTTACAAGAGGAATTGAATTGAATTGAATTGAAATGATGAGGCTAACCGTGACATAGTGACACCGCTTAATCCTGACATCTTTTTCATGTCATTCTGTGGCACCAACTTCTCCATCCTTCTTTCACTTGGTCATTTTGTTGTTGTTTTTTCCACATTTGTGACTTTTGCATGTACAAAGCGCTCAGTGCTGTCATTACTAGTCAACATTATGACTTAACAGAGAAAAATCAGTAGAGGTAGAAAGAAAAACCAAACAATCAAGGCTTTAGGTTGGTAAGTTTTGCACAATGTCACACTTCACAGAAAAAAAAAAAAATCTGTATCTTTCTGGGCCAACATTTCTCAAAACTTTTAAAAATCAAATCATTAAAACCATGTTAGTGCCAAAACTGAAGCCTCTAACTTTCACAGAAAGACATAAAAAGAAGTGAGTCGCAGATTCCAATCACAAACTCAAGAGAGGAGACAGAGGAAAAAGTCTCAGGTTAATATTGAGTTGTGGACTTGGTGTAAGATGCTGAATGAGCTGGTCTGGGTCTGGGTTTCAGACTTCTATCGCTCCCTCCTCTATATATCCAGCTTCAGTTTTTCAATTTAAACATAAAATCTGTGATTTTTTTTATTTGTTTTAGAGGTATATTTCTTATAATGCTGTATTTTTTAATCTATTCTGTGATTTTAGATATAAAAATTTAGAAAATTTATCACATAATGTTGTGCATTGAAAGTCAGAATCAGGGGACAAAATATTCATTTTTCTAGAAGTTACAAAAAAACCCTTTTTCTTCTTCTTGTACATTTAAAAACGCGCACTCTAAAGAAAAAGAAAGGGCCTTGTGATAAAATAATGCGCCTCTCAACCAGTGGCACCCCGCTGTGAGACAGGGAGCTCATCCAGATGGAGAATATCAAACAGATGCTCACTGCGGAGCAGGTGGCGAGGGATGATGGCACATATTGATACAGTTGATGTCCCGTAAGATTTCTACTGATGGGACCAAAGTACAGAACATTTTGTGATTGTCTCATAAGGAGTTCAGTCACCGCAGATCACTGAATATCCCGTCTTGTGTGCGTTTATAAGCTGATCCTTTGCTGAGATGAGGCTTATGTTTGATTTAGAAGTCAGAAAAGCTCCTCACACTGCAGGATAACATGAAGAGGAGGATATAATATCTACCTCTTTATATAAAGCAATCTATTACATAAGCTATTTTATATTTTTATATCAAGCATCCTTTGCACTACTCTCTTTAACTGAAGTCTCATACTTTACTGAGCTGTTGGCGCCATCTGTGTCAACCTCACTGTCCTTCTTTGGAGTGTTTGTCCGTTTGTGTGTGAAGGAAGCTAACATGAAGTGAATTCCTGGGTTTTTTGAGAGTACCCGGCTCATCGAGCTGATTCTGACTCTGAGATGTGCTTCAGATGAAGAGCAAACTTCTCTCCTTTCACCACTGTACAGGTTTAATACCCAACATTCATGCCTGTGGGCTGAGAGTGTGTCTGAAAGACGGCAATAAAAGCCATATTAAATCCGCTCCTCTGTGTCACTCTCATACCTTGTGTCCTTCAGTGGTCCTTTGAGGTAGGATATCTCACGCTCTGAGCATTTTTTTCTTTCCTCCTGTTCTGTAAAATCATTTTGTACAGCGGTGGCTGCGACACGGCCCACATGGTGCAGCGCCCCTAATGTGCTGATGTGTCCACATTTACTGTAGTTAGTTGTGCTTATGGCAGATGGTGCTTCGCAGGTCTCGGCTGTATTAGAACAGTAGTGGACCTGGGTGGAACAGCTCAGCAGAGAGCACTAATGGTGTGGAAAGAAAAAAAATTATCAGAGCGATTGCAATAAGAAAAAAAAAAAGAGTTGTGTGAACACTCCCACCAGCCTCTGCCTCCAGAGCCCAGAGCATGAAAACAGGAAAACTGTGATTAACACTGTCGGCAGTTTCTGCCTGTTTACACCCAGCGTCGGCAGCGTGCCTCGTTTGCTCTCGCCACTCCCTGGATGCAGAATACAGCCAGAAACAAATGGTCTCTGCTACATATGGCGTCAGGGAGTCCGATAGCTGCTCATCTTTTCATCAGCGCTCTGATAGGGGAGGAAAATAAAACAGACTGCACTCAGCGCAGGTGGTCTCGAATGGGATAGTGGGAAACTGCTGGGTAATTTTAGACGTTCTGATAGATGAATACACTGTGATGCTTCGCTGCGTTTCCCATGTATGAATTGATTTCACATTGCTCCAGGTTCATGTTCAGGTATTTTCACATAAGACGTACAGTGTGTGTCCTTGCTGAAGGGCAGTTTTGTCATGAATTAATAATAACTGGTCCCATTACCTACTAGGACAAGTTGCCATGTATCTGATTTCAGTGGTGAGTGCTGGAAACACAGCTGAATGGTCGATCTGTGCTCCGTTTGGACCCCCTTTTGTCTTCAAAACTGCCTTAAACCTTGGTGTCATAAATTCAACAAGGTTCTGGAAACATTCCTCAGATACTTTTCTCCATAGTGACATGGCAGCATCTGTCGTCTGAGCATCCATGATGAGAATCTCCTGCTCCACCACATCCCAAAGGAGCTCTATTGGATTGAGATCTGGTGACTGTGGAGGCCATTGGTCTCGGGGGAACTCATTGTCATCCTTGAGAAACCAGTTTGAAATTATTTGAGCTGGGAGACATGGAGCGTTATCCTGCCTGAGGTCTCCATCAGAAGATGGTCAGCAACAATACCTAAAGTGTGCCATATCGCCAGCAGCAGCGTGAATAGAATAGAATATAATTGAATAGAATTGAATATGATAATAATAAAAAAAAAATTATTTATCCCCCAGGGGAAATTCAGGAGTCATAGCAGCAATCAAGAAAAACAAAAGTAAGAAAGTGTATAGAAAGTGCAAAAAAAGTCCATAAGAAAATAGATGATGACAGCTTTCCATCCTGTCTGCTCACAGCAGGTGAAGTTTTTCCAATGTGGCATTGACGTCCAGTTTTAGCTCTGTTAGCCATGTCTGTAAATAGCATGATGCCACTCTGCCTTCTGGTAATCCCTCTGTTGCTGGGTTAGCACGGCTAGCTTGTCCAGCTTATTGGAGATAGATCTTATGTTCCCAATAACGATGGATGCGAGGACAGGTTGGTGTCGTAACTTCATAGCTCACACCTGAGTACCAGCACGTCATCCTGACCTCCTTCTCCTCACCTTGTGGGAAACATCTGGCCTTGCACCAGTTAGCACTGACATGCTACAGGCTGCTGATTTCATATATAAAATAGGGTCTCCAGACAAATACAGGGGCAAAAAGAGTAAAAATATCATTGAAGACAAAACCAGTTTGGTGTCCACGACCAACAAATGAACCATACAAAGTAATGATTCACTGCAACAAAAGCAGCAAAAAGCATTGATTCAAGGTAGGATTGACTGATGCTTTTATGTTGTTTACTCCAAACCCTGAGCCTACCATCTGATTGTGGAGCAGGAATCCAGACTCATCAGACCAGGCAACGTTTTTCCAATCTTCTATTGTCCAGTTTTGGTGTTGCTGTGTGAATTGTAGCCTCAGTTTCCTGTTCTTAGCTGACAGGAGGGTCACCCGGTGTGGTCTTCTGCTGCTGTAGACCATCTGGTTTGTTCAGAAATGGTCTTCTGTAGATCCCAGTAGATCAGCAGTTTGTGAAACACTCAGACCAACAACCATGCCACATTCAAAGTTGCTTCAATCACCTTTCTTCTATATTCTGATGCTCACTTTGAACTCAGCTCATCTTTGCCATATATACACGTCTCAATGTGCTCAGCTGCTGCCTTGTGATTGGCTGCTCAGACTTCTGTGTTAGCGAACAGCTGAAGAGGTGTCTCTAATAAAGTGGCCTCTCTGTGTTTGCCTGACCACTTCAATCAAACCCACCATGTTCCTGCTTTCCCTTTCTCCTTTAAAAGAGGGTATTTTTGATAATTAGGCTCGTAGAAGGTTAGACTTTCCTCTTTTAGCTCTGATATTACAAAACAGCAGGATAGAAAAATTAGCCCCAATTAATATTAATAGGCAGCCCACAGCTTCTGAACCACAGCTGCAGGAGATAATAAGAAAACAGTAAAAAGAGAGTGAAATACAAAGACCTTTATTTGAATATTAACCATGTACTTTAAAGAGACGTGTTGATACACGGAGGAGTCATGTATGTATAGAATGAGACACAGAAGACACTATAGCACATACAGTTGACACACGCTCATCCCTAAGGAGCCGTTTGCAGATAATACACTGATATGCGATTGATGTCACAGCCTCTCAAGTTATTCCATTTTAAACACTTCAAGACACCCACGTCTGATCACCAGGGAAAACTCAGAGTGACTTATCACGACTTAAAACTGGAGCTATGGGGCTTGGCAGACTGCACGGCAGAAAGAGCGAAGGAGAGAAGGAAGAAGGAGAAGGATGGACAGAGAGAGACGCAGGGACCGAAGCCCAGGAACAACTAAGTCATTGGGATGAAACTGAACATAATGGTCAAGTGCTGCAGCGAGGCACAAAGACACACAACGGCAGCTGCCACTGCTGCAGCAGCCACTGAAGTACTATCAGCAGACACACAGGTTTGAGCTCATTTAACCTCTCAGAGGCTGCGCCGTATCTCCCCCCTCCAGCCGCCCGTTTGTTTCTCCCTAACATAATGAAGTGTGTCAGCCCAACAGGTCTCTTCCCAACACTCTTTACTTCTTGTTCTTAACTAAATGTCAGCTTATTTTCCATGCATGGGGAAATTAAAATGTTATAGGTCAAAGGGGTATTTGTGGAGATATCGATTATCACAACTACATTAGGTTTCTTCTTCCTTTATGTTGGGGGGGAAGCTCAGTTATTGACTGTGAGGCCTCCCTATACAGACCACACACTCAAACACTTATCTTCAAGTTTTTTCTGGACTTTTCTGTGGTTATTTGCAGTCAGATGCATTTTAAAAGAAAAGCTAAAGAATTCAGAGTTGCAAGCAAAATCAGAAAGTGTCACATTTAGAAAACAGCTTTGATTTTTCTGTAGTTTGGTATGGGTTAAAGTAAAGAAATGTAGATAGCATTATTTAAATAAAAGATAATAGCAAAGTACAGAAATGGGTTGTGAAATCATATCCTGTGGAAATTTTGGATAGACAAAGGGTCTATGAATGATAAGTGAGTATTTAGCGATGGTTATCTTATTGTTCTATATAAATCTAAAGGAAGCTGAGCAGGAGATGAGTTTGCTTATAAAATAAGCAAAGGTTACAGCCTACACCTATTTGGTTCTGTTTAGTTTTTTGTAATGTTGATTTCTTTTTATTGATTTTATTTTGTTGTTTTTGACTGTTTGGTGCTAATGCAGAAATAGCATTAACGCAACATTTGTTCATTTTCACTTCACTGTGCAAAACAAGCTAAACAAAACTGAAAACTAAACTTAACTAAACATTTGAACTTTTAATGGGTCGTTATTGTTGAATTCTCAAATGTTCAGTTAATGAAAACCAATTAGAGGTTGGTGTCAGTATTATCCAATAACCATCCACTGGCAGAAGAGTACAGACACGTACATTATTCAACCCCAGATTAGTTTAGGTTTGCTGCTCCTAGGTCAAGCTTTTCAAATTATCAAGTATTCAGACTTGAAGTATAGGTGTGAATCTTATCTTTTATTGAAAACACCACATTCCTGGGCGCTAGTATTGCCCAGTATTTACGTTGGACATGCCATGAGGTTAGTCCCCAAGCTGGTGGCTTGAGTTAATGTAATTCACCACTCTTGTCCTGTTTACAGTTCTGTCCACTATACAATCTTCTCTACATGCAGGTATCAAAGGGCCCCTTTGCACTGACTCATTGGACAACGTTGACGGCTATAGACGTCAATTTAATTTCGACTGTTTACTGCATCTGTAGAAGTAAATTATGTTTTTCAGCGGGGGAAGGTAGGGTCTGGCGGAGCTTGTCGACGCATGTGTGAAGTGATGTGCCACTGCCATGTATGGGTCCTTCAAGTGGCCAATATTAAAATGTCTGTGTTCAGTGCCATTAACGTTTATAGAGGCGGGGTGCAGCGTAGCTTGTCAATCAGAATCATGAATTATTCTGGGTGAGAGCGGTGTGCTCTTTGGACGAGAGCTCAATATGGATATGAGGAGAAGATGTGAGATGACAGAGACATAGCGAGATGCTGCAAGTCAGAAAAGTTCAGGCAGCTCACGCTCCAACTGAGGATGTGTTGTGGTAGTTCAGAGAGAAAGAGCGACGCCATTATGAGAAAAGACAACACAGATCATGGAGAGGATCAAAGGATGGAGCGCCCGAGATGAGCATGATCTAAAAAAGTATATCTTTTTTGTTTTTTTTGATCAAAAACAGAAAGAGAAACACAAAAGAAGGGAGTCCATCCTTCTTGGGTAGTTTTGGTGTTTACATAGTCATGAAAAACAATATTTGGTCTTGAAAGATCGTTCAAGATGCTCTGACAAATGGCAGATGGGTTAACAGTCCCTTGTTATAATTTGATTGATCCGCCAGAGGTGGCAGCAGCACATCTGAAAGTTGTTTTCTGACTGCATTAAGTACAGAAAAGAAGAATAACTTAATCTTTTTAGAGAAGCAGAGAAATTTGGGGTTGAAAGGATCTGATTACAAATAATCAATGAAGAGATGTCAGTGACTTTCACACAGTATTTTAGCTTGGCCCATCCATTTGAATACTCATACACCATAAATTAAGAAGCAGCCAAATTATCTCCAAGTATTGTTTATTAAAGATTTCATCTGATTTCATCATCTGATACAATTAAGCTGTTTGGTGATAGCTCACACTCAACTTGCTCATTCTAAAAAAAGAAACCATACTGAGTGTTGTGATCATTTGTTTTTCTAATACAAAGTTACATCAACAGATGCATCCCTTACTACAGTTAAAGGATAATGACTTTTGATTGGAGCTGTTTTGGGGTAAATTTTAGTCACAAAGGAGCTTTGACATTGCTGAATCTTGGGTTGTTTCAAACCATAACATGCAACAAAATCAGGACATTAATTACATCCATACCCAATGACTGAAATGTGCAGAGTTGGCAGTTGCAGAGCTACTTCCTCTACTCTTTGTAGATTGATGGGACTGGGTTTATTGCCTCTTTATACGAGGATGCTTTGACCGTTAGGCCAAACCAGCTCCCAAGCTTTCTTTAACAGGTTAATGAGCAGTTATAAATCATTTCCAATCCAAGATAATGCAGTTTTGAGCTTCCACTGCCTGTTTCCTTGATGCCTTTACAGTAAATCTATCAAATCACTAGAAACAATCAAAGAACACAAAAACTCCTTCACATCATTGATTACCATGTCACTTCCTGCAGATGAGGCAATAAAGTTTGGCTCAAACTTTGAATTATTTGTAAGATGAAAAAAATCCAATGTTAGACCTGATTATTTTTACATTATCAGCATTTTTTTTCTCACCTTCAGTAGTTTCATCAGCCCATTCAGCCCTCCTGTCATGTCTTTGACAAGCCATCCTCCACCACCACCACCACCTCCACCTTTTGTTTAACCCCGACTCTTACATAATTACCATGATCATTCTATTGAGCCATTGGCTTCATTTCAGGAGCCCATTGGCTCAAGGAGTCCTACCCCTGGTGGTATGGAGGAGTGGCGCTAATGAGATGTGATCAATAGAGAAAGCCTTTCAAAGACACCTGCCCATGGATCACGTTGCACAAACAGCCTTTGGATCAATTTACAGAAAAGGTCAGACTCAGATACAAGTCTTTGCTCACATTTAGGTGAAAACACTTACTGTTTATAGGGACGTATTCCTGGTGAAGAGAAGAAATGGATCTTTGCCCTTCTTCTGCTTTAATAGAGATGGTTTTCTTGACTGAGCCAGGGTGGAAGGATACTAGTGTACTAGTGTGTATTTCGTTTGAGGTCTCACATCTCTCATTCAGTTAATCCATCTTGTAATTAAGGCTAGCTTGGTTTTGATTGGGTATTACCCTTTGACATCTTCTTGGTGGCGCTAAAGAGCAATGCCATCGGAAGTGAAACAATGAGGAGTTATTGGAGCAGTTTTAGGCCTGGACTATATGAATATGGATATATTCCTTAAACGCACATTTTTGTGTCTACTAGGGTCTCTCAACTACACAAACACAGCGATTTCACCTGCATAAACGGAGATTTATTTAAAAACGGATAAAAAAGTGAAGAACGATGGCGACATTTACCACGCTATATCTGTGTTCTTTGCACTTTTTGCCCTCATTACAGCTCAACAGATGAATGTAATGTAGTTGATGTTCATGAAGTTACAAGTCCAACTTATTGTCCGTCCACACAAACAACTCAATTTTATTTTATTTTTATTTATTTTGCCATCTCCTTACTACGTTGACTGCATCTTCTTCCTGTTTTTGACAGCTCATGCTCATAACGTTCTTCTTCTATGGTTTTCACATTTTGCTAACCTGCCACTTATCGCCCAGGCATGGCATTGCAGGCTTTAGAGGCGTTCGTTTTCTGTTTTGCCTCTTCGTATGGACAGAGATATTTCTGAAATGTAGACAGATTTTTTTTTTTTTTTAAACTAGGACAAAGATATCTGGTCAAAGAAAAAATATCCACATACTTGTGGTCCAGACCTTAGTGTCACAGTCTTGACTTTTCCCTCATTTTGAAGGTGTACTGCAAACTGCAAAGCTCAGAGATATTGATATTTGGTATCAATCTGTTTATAAGTTAAAGGATAAGTTCGGTTTATACAGTTTTTACATTGTCTATAGAATGAAGTAGAACAAAATACTCACCCAGAAGGCTTTCCTGATCCAAGTAGTGCTTCAGGAGATATTTAGATCCAAAATCATGCATCGGACGTCCGTATAATGGGATCCATTGGGGCATAGACAGCGCTGCTCCTAAAACTGCATTAATCGTCCAAAAACTCATGTTTTTCACCAAAATTCCATCATGGTCCGCTCCGGGTTAGATATCCATGATCTGCTGAAGTCTGTGTCACTCCAGACAGTGCTGTGTGGCTGTAATGACTCCTGAACTCACGCATGCGCAGTATCTTCTGGAGAGCCGACTCCTTTCTTTGAGGCACAAACATAAAGAAAGTCGTGGTCAGTTCAGAGGTCAGTACAGCCACACAGCGCTGTCTGGAGTGACACAGACTGCAACAGAGGACTAACTTGGAGCGGACTATGATGGAGTATTAGTGAAAAACACGAGTTTTGGACGATTAATGCAGTTTTAGGAGCGGCGCTGTCTATGCCCGGATGGTTCGCTGCACGATATTGGATCTAAATATCTCCCGAAGCACTGCTTGGATCAGGAAAGCCTTCTGGGTGAGTATTTTGTTCTACTTCATTCTATAAACAATGTAAAAACTGTATAAACGGAACTTATCCTTTAAGCTGGTTGCCAGGTAACTAGCAGGATGTTGCATGCTAATGTAATGTAGATTAGCCCCATGTCAGGGTCTTTAGTCTCACCCTGTCAGGATTCTAGTTTACATAACGACTCGGTGGGAGAAAAAAAATCATTGTATTCAAGTATCTGGATTTTTTGTGCAACGATTTCAGTCCTTCGTTTTAGTTTTTGTTTGTAAGCTAGGTTGGAAAAGAGTTGAGATTTCACATCCCCCCAGATAATCCAAGAAACTGAATCATATGTGATGTACATTTTTAGGAAAATATGGCTCCTGATATAGTCTGTAAATAACATCATGCAACTTTTTGTCTTGGCCTGGTGTTAAATAAAAAAAATTAAAAATCACAAAAATCAGAAACATCGAAGAATCCCAATTTAAAACGAATCAGCACCCCAAAAATTGTAAAAGCATCAAATCGGGAGAAAAGCACACAGCCTCTGCCCTTATAACTACCTCCTCAACGTGCATCCCTCTTTATGTAATCCAAGTAAAATATGTCGACCTTGAGGACCAAGAGTGATGAGAAGAGCCTGCCATATGTGTTTGAGAGTTTTGAGCATCCTGTTATACCTTATCCCTCATCATCTGTTTTTGACACACCTCACCTTTGTTCCAACCCGTTTAACTCATCGCTATTCCGCCCTCATCCATCAGCTCAAAGCCGATGATTCTGCTGTTCTCTTTGGCCGGACAATTCCCACCACTTTCCCTCTCGAGGATAAATCAATCAATTTGCTATTACTGTAGAACTCAAAGACACGGATCAATTAGGTTGTTACCGAGTAATGAATGCATCCCTAATGAAAAAACAGGCCGTCTCTTTGTGTGGAAAAAGGCCAGTGGCTGTACTTGACAGAGGCTTGTCTCTCTTCACGTGGCAGGTCAAAGAATGAAAGGCAGGAGATTTAGTTGAGACAGCATTTACAGGACTGCTACTGGGTGTGGCAGAGGCTGGATGCTTTGATGAGATATTCCATTATTTAAGCTTTGACTTCTCTGGTATCAGCCTGGGGTTATTGATCGGTGATACACATAAGATTAGCTAAATACCAGCTCGGTATTAGGATGGATTAGGGGTGTTCTTTAGAGAGGGGGTATCACAAGCTCCCATATTTTAAACTTAGATATAGAGTGATGCTGGATGTTTATACTAAACGTGTACAGATTATCAAACCTCTACATATCCATATATTGTAGAAAATACCTGAAACAGTCCAATTAAAACAAAAAACAAGGTCTTCACGAGACTTGCTATAACAATGTCAAGTCAAGTCAAGTCAAAGTTTATTTGCAGAGCACATTTAAAAAAAACAACCTTGGTTGACCAAAGTGCAGTACAGGGGTACAAAAAAATTCTCATACACTTAATATTTAAAACCTAGTAAAGATAATAAAACAGTTGTGAAAATTGAAACAGTAAAAAAAATTACAATGAGCCAAACATCCAATATGCATAAAAACAGAAATAAAAAAAGAATAAAACAATAAGAGAAAAGTAAAAGAGAGGATAAGGAAAATATAGGGAATTAAATAATGAGGTCATTTCATAAGTATGATCCTAACATGTTTATAATATGTTGGAGGGATGGGCCTCAAACATCTACTTCTGGCCATAGCTCCGCCTCTGAAAGGCTTCCAGAGGCCTGGCCAATCAGAAGGAAGGAGGTTTATGGATCAGGAGCCTTAAAGAGACAGCAACTACAACAAAACTTCTCAGACAGGGGCTCGAATGGAAGTTTTCTAAACACCCTGCTACTACAGGGTAGGGCTGTAGCAATACACTAATTTTATGATACAATACGATACACGATATTCAGCTCATGATACGATATATATATATATATCAGGATACTCAGCCAATGATACGATTCAATATTATTTGATATGATTTCATACACTTGCATTATTTTCTGAAATATTTTGAAGGGACAGTGTGATTTTTGGTGAGATCCTGTGACTGTTCCCTTGACTTGTATTGATTTAATTGAACTTAAAACTGACGTCTTTGGTGTAAAGATGGTATCTAGATGCCTAACGGCGATACCAGCAGCTGGCTGACCTAACCGCTCTTCCTGCAAAGCAGACAGGGTCAGGATTAGGAGCAGCGAGAAGAGTGCGGGGTGTAACAAGGGGGATTTGAATATGACTAAATGTATTGATACCTATAGCGAAAAAATCAAGACTTTCTGCGAAAAGAAAACATCAATGTATATTGCAGAATAGATAAAATAGCCCAGCCCTACTATGGGTGCACCAGAAGGACAGTATAAAGACTGAAAAAGCACAATGCCTCTTCTTTAAGCAGAAATTTAGCCTAAAGTTAAAAAAAGACTCAGAAAGCTGTTTAAATTAACTTGGGGTTTGCAGAATAACTGCAGATAAAACATGTCGGATTGGTTTGGTCAGCGGTGTCTTACGGTAGCGGGGCTAACACCACTAGCCTTTGGTCCTCCTTACTTGTGATTATCCAAATGCCTTTGCTTCAGTCAAGTGGTTAAATGAAAGAAGATACAACTTAAATCCAAATTTATCTCAATTTTCTAAATTAAAATACCAGGAAACTACGTTATTTCTCATCCGTCTCCTGTGCTTGATTACATCAGGGTTGTAGAGCATTATTGCATTATACGCTCCCAATGCTCCAAACTAGGGCTTGTGGCTACGCTTTAGCTTGAACACAGCATGAAACCAGCAATGTTGGTCTAAAATTGTGATAAAATGTTCTACAGACTTCTGGTGATGACCGAGGCAATAAAAAACTGAGTGGATCAGACATTGTACTGGCTTCTCATCAACATTCCTCATGATTGCACGAGGGAGCTGTTTGTTATTGTATGTTTTTGAGTTGCTGTCACTGTTTCCTGCAGTAAAGCAACTCTCCAGCTTACTGAGCCTGGAGTTTCTGTTTTTAGAGCATTAGACACTTTTAACAGCCAATCAGCTGAGGCAAAAACAGCTCCAGGATTGGGTTACGACTGAATATGTGTTTATAACTGCACCATAAACCGAGTTATTTCCACACAGGCGGCTGAATTTGAAGCAAAATAATTCTCAATGATTAGCACACGGAGGAAAGGGGATGGAATTTAAAATCTCATCACTTTTGAGGCACTTTCTCTGATTAAAAAAAAGTGTTGTGTTGTCTTACATTCAGTTCTTTGAAAGTTATTAAATTTTGAGTTTATTCGTGTTGAATTATTGAAATGTTTTTCTGCAACTGCATGATTAGTCACTTCCTGATTAAAATTATGTTAAATTATGAATTTGGGAATATAAAAAGAATGAAAACAGAAACGATTTTCTTCTATCACTTTTTAAAAGCCAGGTGTGTTGCTTCACTTTTTTGTGTTTTTAATTGTGTGATGCAACAGTTTTATTTTTATTCACAGGTTTCCTGATGCGTGGTGTGCGCGGCAGAAAAATAGTAAAAAGGAGAGAGAAACACAGATTAAAGCAAATTCAGGAGAGATTTGAAAATCCATTTATTCCTGTGACCCCTTCTCTGCCCCGACCCTAACCAAAATGATTTTTAATAATGGGTTGGGGGGGGGATGCGCAGTGGGAGGGAGAATGAGAGAAGAAAGAGGAGGAGAGAAGTTATCCCTCATAGAATCAATTAGAAACACTTTGGTTGAGATCAGAGGCGATGGATGGCTGTGCAGGGCTTTGGAGTGAGACGGAGAGGGGAAGAGCTGGCGGAAGGGCCAGGAAGCTGTCCTGAAATAAGAATAGAGGTGTGTGTGTGTGTGCACATGTGTGTCTGCCAGCGTGGGAGCCTGTGTTTGGCTCTGGGTTAGTGGTGCCGGGCAGTCAGTGGGAACAGAAGGAAAGAGGAGAGGGCTGGGGATTGATGGACGATGGGGAGGCCAGTGGTGCACCGGCTGAATGAGAAGCAGGGTCTGAGCTGTCAGCGTCGAGGTCTTCCCTGCATGCTACAGGGTTTGTAAAGCTCTTGGTTTGCTGCACAAACAGAGGATGTATGCCTCAGATTGTGCCGACAGTCTTAGCGATTATTCACACACGTCTAGCAGGCGGCACCCCGCTGCTTCAGTCAGCTAATTACCAACCAGAGTCATTTTTTCCTTCCTCTGTTTCCCCTCATTCCATTATTTTAGTAATTTACTTGTTTATATAAGGAACTTCTCACATTGCCCTCAGTACATTACATCTGCTAGATTTTATTCCTCTCTGTGGCTCATTACCACCTTTGAATCCTCAAAGATAAATGACCACAAATGGTGATGAATGGTTTTGACATTTAAAGCTGAATCTGGTAATTACAGCAGCTGATTGATGACGGCGAGTACGAGCAGTGCGCACTGTTTCCTGTGATTGCGTGTTGTAGCTTTTGTCTGAGCCGTGTTATTAAATATGACACTTGGGAAGGTGAGCGACAGACAGGTCGAGAAGATGTCCCTGTATTTTAAAGACAATGGGGTACACATGCTGTCATCCTGTGCTTCAGCGTCAGGGGATAGACGGAGCGATAAAAGCAGTTGGAACACCACAAGGTCCCCATGGGAAGACGTGTTTTCATCTCACCAGCCATTGTCGTGATTATTTATTTCTTTTCCTCGTCTCCTGGGAGCACCCAGTACCTCAAAAAACCCTGACAACTTCCTTTTGACTGCAGAGCTGTTTGAAATGAGGAGCGCTAATGAACGGCTGCCTGTGACCTTGTTACAGTTTGGAAAAAAAGTCTCTCGACTGTAAATATTTTAAAGTCTAATTGTTATTACAGATAAATTGATGTTTCTCAGCATGTAGTAGAGCTCTAACACAGAGCCCGGGGCCATGCTGCATCTGCTTACAGTGTTCTCCTGACTGGTGTCGAGGTTATCTTCAAATCACACCTAAAAATAGACGCCGCCTCTGGAGATGCTAAAGAGTTTTAAAACTAGCTACTGACCGCTCCAGACAGAGACAAAACAAAAGTTAATCACCGTATTTCAGATGGGGTTGATTGTTACCTGCTTCACATTGTGTTCCCAACAGCAAGTTTTCTTTGCTCTAAAATTGACAGTAACTTACAGGCACTTAGATAACTTACAGTATCTTTATTGTATTTTTGTTCAGAATAGAATAGAATTCATTAATCCCAGAGGGGAAATTCAGGAGGAGCCACAGCAGCAATACAAGAAAACAAAAAACAGAAAGTGTTAAAAGACTCGTAAGGAAAAAGATGCTGACAGCTTGTCTATCATTGTCCAGTCAGCCAGCCTCCACCTCCACAGGGTCCAGGACTGAGCTTCTTCAGCAGTCTGCGAATAGCATGATGCTACTCTGCCTCCTGGTATTCCCCCTGTTGCTGGGTTAGCACGGCTAGCTCGTCCATCTTGTTGGAGATAGCTCTTATGTTCCCAATAACAATGGATGGAAGGACAGGTCCATGTCGTCTCTTCTTAGCTCACACCTGAGAACCAGCACGTCGTCCTCACCTCCTTCTCCTCACCTTGTGGGGAAACATCAGGCCTTGCACCAGTTAGCATTGACATGCTACAGGCTGCTAACAGCTGATTTCACATGTTAACAATGCAATTTGTTGATCTATTGAGAGTATCAAATTTTTCCCATAATCCTTTGCTGATAAAGCTAAACACCAAATAAGCCTTCCCCACTAAGTTATAGAGCCTGACCGATTAATCGGGCCGATTATGCCTGTCACCGATTAATCAACATCGGCCAAAATGTAGCCGATTATAGAAAATTTTGCTCCACAGAGATTCTGTCGCTCCTGTTCCGTGTGTTTGTGTGTTGGGCTGCACACTGCCAGAGTGCCCGCCCCCTCCATCCACCATTATGTAATGTAAGACATAGAACAGCGTTTTAAAGTCATGTATGTGCTCATTGTGTGTTTACAGTTTGACTTTTTTTTTCTACTTACTGTGTTTAAAGTTTGACCTCTTTATTAATTATTGTGTTTACAGCGTGTTCTTATTTATCATTGGTTTAAACTACAGTTCTTATGTTGACAGTTTTATAATTTAAGTTCCTTGTTTTAATCTAATAGTGTTCTGTCTCTGTCTTGAAGCATATGGGTATTATAATAATTTGTGTTCATATACAGTATATATCCTGTGTATATGAATGAATTTATTATATTATATATTTATTATATCAGCTGATATATTGGATATCTGCTTTTTTTTGCCCCAGTATCGGTATCGGTATCGGCCCCAAAATCCCATATCGGTAGAGCTCTACTAAGTTACTTTAGATATTACAGTAAAATTCTGTTAAATGTAAAAACTGAATGCTTTACCTCTGTTCAGAACCTGTAAATGAGGCACCATAAAGAAAGAAACAGCCCCTGTGGTTTACACTTACACATTTAATCCCCAAAATGATAACACAGTTTGTCTATATCTTTATATCATTAGAGAATCCTGAAGTTTGCGAAACATAACTCTTAGAATGTTGAATACTGGCATCATTTTAGATTAGTTTCAGTTTTGGCTGATACTAAAGCCCACATATTGGTTGTGATATGGGGAAATAAAAAAACTAGATCTGTGCATTTATAGTGTTGAGTTAAATTAAGAATCAAACATTGTCACCCTCAGTAGTCAGCATGAGGATTTCTGTTTATCCAGTTGAATATATTCCAAATTCATGTCCATATGTTGTTTCCAATCAGAAGCTCAACCAATCTGCAACTAGCAAAGGCTGTATCTCTATTATTAAATGGCTACTTCTATTACGCTCTACTACCTGGATGTAAGCAAGCACAGACAACTCATGACATCTCAATTCATGGCGTGGTTTGTCAGTGTTTTGACCTCTGGAATCGACATAAAGTTGTATGTGGGCTGTCTGGTTGAACTTTTAAACTACCACTTATCTGATGCTAGCTCTTTTAGTGTTGGCTACACTTAGCAAACCAGTTTGACGTGTTTTACCTTCAAAATCTGTAACCCTGTGAAGCCATGTTAGACAAATTAGGCTACATTTGACTGTTTTTCACCTGTACACTTGTTGGTTAAACTTTTAATTTCCATTGAAATGGCATGCCACTTTGAAACATCTCTAATAAATATCTCAGTGCTCAGTACGTCACAGCCTTCATCGTGAGAACCTGTCTGTGTCAGAGAAAAGGTGATGGAGCAGTGATGTATGAAACCCTGTACAAATGCTGATAAGTCTTATCTCACATTGTTTTCTGGATACACATGTGATTTCCTCTCCAAGACGTGATATGATAATCTAGTTTTGACGTCTTCTAGGCACCTGCTCTCACACATCTCTCACTGACTGACTGGGGCAGCTGCCAGTCAGTCAGTCAGTCAGTCGGCCAGTCAGCAGCTGTCTGCTGAATTTTAAAGAGCTCCTCTTGATTCTTTCCTTTCTTTCTTCCTTCCTTCCGTAAGGAAGTACTGACTTGTCACTCAAGGCTCCAACAACCTCTCTATGTCCTTGCTCTCATCTGTTTACCCACCAAGGCCTGGAGGCGACAGCTCATCCGTTGTTTACTGCATTTGTTTCCAGCATTTTGAAGTCAGATTCTTTGGTAGCAGCCTTGTGAAAATGGGATGGTGGGAATATCAGTATCTCATCCATCTACCTCTGACTGAGGGCAAACACAGGTTTCAAGAGAAGACAGGAATCAGAAATCTTCAAGAAACAGGGCCAAAAGTTTCATATTTCCAAGCCAACCCATTCTTTGAAAGAGAGATCTGGCAACCCTCAACATTTTAACTGTGTCAAAACCTGAAGTGTTGGCTGCAACACAATCTTGTTGTAAATAAATTCATAGGATGAGTGCTGCCCCACGCAAAAGAGATACAGATGTTTAAAGAATCAATGAATATATTTTTCCAAATTGTGGATAAATAAAGTCTATTATTTTCTTTTCTATTCTATTCTATTCTATTCTATTCTATTCTATTCTATTCTATTCTATTCTATTCTATTCTGATCAAAGGGGCTGTGGGGTGTTTGAAAGTTATCTTGAAAAAGTCTCCCTTCTCGATATATGCCCAATCCTAATCTGCTCTTCAAAATGAAGAGCAGATTATATATATATATATATATATATATATATATATATATATATATATATATATATATATATATATATATATATATATATATATATATGTACACACACAAAACTTTAAAGTAACAAACTGATCGTCATGAAATTTTCAGGAAATCTTCAAAATAGGAGAAGGAAAAGGTGATTCAATTTTGGAGGTGATCAAGATCACCGTCTTGATCCGGAATTTCTTTAAAGGATTCTTTATCCTGAGATAGGGAAGTTTTCACCATATGTGTATATAACTCCATGGTTAAAATGGTAGATCTATTATTTTCTTCAATTTCTGTGATTAATTTTGTAGTGATGGTGGACACCGGAGCCTAACTGTCAGACAGAAAAAGGACAGAAGAGCAGAAGGAAGCTAAATGGGAGAATGATAGAGTGCGAGCTAAAGGCTAAAATGGCTCAACCACTAAGCAGTTATTCTGCAATGGTCTTTTCAAATTTGAGAGTTAGCATCAGGATTCTTTAATATTACACATTATTGACACGTCTTACAGGATCCAGCTGTCAGCGCTACATGCGGACGGCTACTAAGCTACTGTACGAACTGATAGTTTGCTTGTTGACATGTTAGCCAGGCTAGCCAGCGCTACCAGCTACTGACATACTGTACAAACTTAAAACGAATGCTTGTGGTCACACTTCAAACAACAGCGCTACACAACTTTACGGGAAATTTCTTACCTTGTCGCTTTGTATCCAAAACAGCTCCAAAACAACATACGCCTGGTTAAAAGTCACATTTTTACAACAGTGTGTGAGATTCCAGGCCAGAAGGTGGCGAAACAGTCCAATTAAAACAGATCCTCCTCTTAGCATCTTCAAACAAAAAAGTGTTTAGTGAAAAAAAAGAATATACTTTATTTAAATGTGACAAATAACCAATTTCCTTAACCCTTTAAGCCCCGGCTTCTTTTTGGATCCTCTGAGTATTTTCACACTTGATGGCAGTGAGTTAGTCATACTTAGAGACTCATCACTCCAGAACACCCCTTGTGTTAAATCAGGGGACCTTGGAGAAGTAAGTAGTGTTTTAGGACTGGCAGATGGCTGCCAGTTCAAGTGTTTAAAACTGGAAACTGTTTCATCAACAAATCTAGAGTGTCCTGAGTTAAAACACTCCTCAGTGCCTCTGTGAGCTGTGGATAAAAGTCTGAAGCTGCCAGATCAGAGATCCAACTGTTTAAACCCACATGCCTTCCAGCAATGTTTTAATATTCAACCTCTGCCTGCAGGATCCAAAGCAGCGCTCTTCTTCTCATCCTCATCCTGAACACTGCCTGAATGTCACTTTTTAATGTTTAATTAAAAGTATTGTGTAATGTATGAAACACATGCCAACCACTACATCTTGTGATGCATCCTACGTTTTTCCCTTTCCGACCTTTCCCTCTGTGCTGAAGTCAACTGTCAGTCATTATCTTTTAATGTTTCCTCAGCTCCTGCTCTCTTTATCTCTCTATTCCCATGAGGTGGATTCTTTTTTCCCTGGCTGTGGGGGTTGGTAAGGGAATTTAAAGCATCAGAAATCACTTACAGATTGCTGAGTGTACAGTTCACACCGGCCTAGTTCACTGTGTGCAGACCTCAGGAAGGTGCAGCAGCATATTCAAGCAGTGCGTCTAATTTATGGCTCTATTCAGTGTTAAATATGAGTGTGCTCGTGGGTGGGATGATGGTGGGTGGTTTGGGGTGAAAGTGTTTGCATGCACGCGTGGATGCAAACAGGCCACACTCAGTAAATCTCAAATTAAATATCCAGAGCGAAGAGTGGCTCTTTACAGTAAGATGCTGACCTGACACTTTGTAGGTTGGACCCCGGAAAAGCTAAGTTTGTGCTCTTTTTATCTCCTCGAGCGTAGAGTTATCAAAGACTTCCCAGAAGTGGAGAAGCACTGCCTCCCTGGCTGTTTCCGTTATGAATTTGTGCGTAAATGTGCCGTATACTTTTTCTGATGTCTGACATCATATATTTATACTCACAATATCAACAACTCAGGGCAGCAGAATTCTCCAGGTCGTATTTGTCATAACGGCAAAGAAAAGGCGTTCGTGTAATGCCGCAGCTTGGGCCTCTGCAGCATTTCTCTTGTAATATGGGAAAGTAATTTTGTCCTAATGCCAGTCTGTCGGTTGAAATGGATGTGCCAGGCCTGGGTCACAAATCTTAAGCCGGGAGGTGGGGGCAGAGTGGACACAGCTGAAATACTGCCGCCGCCGCACCCTTCCTCCGTCACTGAGTTTATGCTCCTGCGCTCACGAGGAGAAACAGCTGGGCAGATGAGCACAGAGATGATTGTTTATGAAGGGAGGACGAAAGGTTGTGGTGGTGTTAGGGAAACCTGATATACAACCTAAACAACAGAGACCGGGTCTGACAAGTGGCTCCACTCATGCAACCCTGGGGTGTGTTTCTCTTGGCTTAGTCATAGCTGCTGTTGCCAGTGTGTCTGACCCCGTGTCTCAGTAAATGTGAGAAGCCAAATAACCCACTGTAATCGTCTCATTTTCAAGTGTCATCCTCTTGCCAATCTGTCATCCTCCCTTCATGGATATTGATTTGATTACTTCAGGCCTGTGATTCATTCTGGTCACCTGGATCACATCAACCAGCCGTCCTCTGACATTTAAGCATCTCCAGCGTTTCCTCTGGAACATGTCATCTCTTCTCTGTGTCGGATTAGAAAAAGAAAAACATATTAGTTGCCCTAAGGATATAAAACATTAATACTTATGAGTAGTGTGATAGTATCTTTAATATCACTGCAGAAACTCTTGGGATTCTGAGTTGATATCTTGCAGACAAATAACACAAAGATGTTGGCGGGTCAAACTCCTCTGGTTGCACTGCAAAGTAAACTTTTTCTTCACACTTTGACACTTTCCTTCAAATTAGAATTTCAAAACCACCGTAGCACATAACCTCGCTGCAATATTTTGCAAAGTCTTACATGGACTGCTAGATTTTCACCAACAGACAGTTGAAGTACGCTAATAGACATGCAATAAAAGGCATTTTCCTCCTAAGTGTTTGCTGCTCAAGTTGAAATGAAATGTAAAAACATCTGAATTGGAAAAATGTGATTTCTTTGCACTTTTCGGTCTCTGACAGGCTGCTTTCCAACATCTTATAGTTAAAGTGGGAGTGAACACCTGGGCTATTTGCCTGATTTTAGTCAGATTTAGTTGTCTGTTAAATGTAATATGATGACTGTTGATATTACTTAAATACTTGTTATAGAAAAAGTGCTAGATGCCTGATTTCTGTTGATCCTTGACTCATCGAAACTTGGCCTACAGATATACAGTTTTTCTCTTTTTGAGGCACTTTTGCATGATTTTTGGCAAACTGTCATCAAAGTATGCTGGCTTTAACTAGGTGAGAAATATTTATATGAATTCTTGTAAAGAAAAAGTCACCATCCCATAAACATCACACACATGTCATGCTGGGGGGAAACATACTGCTAAGTACAGTGCTGTAGAACCACTGTGTGTTCTTCTGCATCCTAGATAAAGGCGAAAAATCTGTATTAAAAGTTTCATTTGCTTAAAAAAAAAAGGCAAGGAGCCGAGGAGAACGGCGTGAGTGTGAGACGTCCAGATGGAAGACAAATTTAGTCGCCTGTAGGATCCAAAATCCAACATTTTGATGTCTGTCGTCGGCCTTGTCAGAGCTGGATATGTAAAGGCCTGAAATGTGATAAAAGAAATGTAATTAAGCCCAAAATGTAATAACTTGTAGACTATGTATCAAATGTGCTGAGCCAGAAATGTAATAACACATTTTAAAAACACCCAAAATTTAACAAGATACTGATACCAAAACGTAATACCTTGTTACATTTTAAGTCAGTTACTACAATTTGGGTTAATCAACATATGTTTGACTTTATTGTTAGCATTACATTTTACGTTGTTGTTACACATTGGGTTTTAACAAGCCCTAAGATAACTGTAGCCCTGTTCCCACCAAGCGATTCAGTTCAGTTCATCTCTGTACGACACACATTTTGTGGCGTTACCTTTGACTCAAACCGAGACAAGTCCCCTAATTAGTGACCTGTACCGTCCCACTTTTTGGTTTGGTTGTTTGGGGTGCCAGACATACTGATCCAACCCCAGAGGGTGAAGCTGGAGACATTGCAGTCTGTTTATTGTGAAAAGAATTGTCACTTCTCGTGCAACAGCGTGGCGCTTTGTAACAAAGAGCCACATGGAAATCACAAAGAAGACAAACTGCTGGATGTCTTCCATCATTGCTCTTTGTTTACGGCATGGTTCTCCAACTCCTACCCTGGAGGGCTAAGAGGCTGCAGGTTTTCTTTCTAACCAAAAACTCCACCAGCTGATTTCATTGATTACCTCACTTTCAAGCAGAGAGCAGGGACTATCAGTGAAATCAGCTGGTGGAGTTTTTGCACTGCACTGCTATGCTGTAGGTTTATTTTGTAGGTCTACATCTCACACGCCTCCTACCAAGAAGGGCACGGCTGGCTGTGGAAACGCAAACGGGATCAGGCTTTACTGATCCAACCCGTACCAAATCTTACTGATCTGTACCGAACCACTTGGTGGAAATGGACCTTAAGATTATACTCAAGAGTTTTTCTAAGGCCTAAATTCAAGATGCCAGTATTTCAGGGATTACTTTGTGAGTAAATTTCAGCTCAGTGTCAATTAAAGTAATCATTAGATTCATAGAATTCTTAACACATGCTCGTCTGTTAAGTGTTAATGACATTATGTTAAGTATAATTTATTATATCTTTGGAAAATTGATATTTTCTCTTACCCGGTGGTTCTGTAAGTGAGATGACTCGTCTGTCTATTCTTATTTATGACAAAACAATCTGATCCATTCAGTTTGGTAATGTCTGGCTATTGTGCAAATTTCAGCAAGGGGAGCATGCCTATGTTTCCACAGCTCAATGCTTCTACATTTTTTTTAATTTTTTTATTGGAATAATTAAGATTGTGATGATTCTGATCTATCTCATCTTAAAATCTCAGAGTTTTTATAATTTCTGATGGAAGACAAGGATTGTTTTCCCCAGGAGATGCCCTGCCAGCCTGTCCACTAACACTTATCTCCCACTCTGTGAGCTTAAAAAACATATTTTTATATTCCCAGACTCTGCACAGTGTCATTATATTTTTCAGCAGGTTATAAGAAATGGATGGTTGGTGCTAAAAGAGTGAGGACCCTCTTTTCATATATATGTATATTTGTATTCTTCATCGCCCTGCTCTTTTCTGTCTGAGTCTCACAGCCTCTTTTCCTTTCAGAAGTGAGATGTAGACAGCCTTATTTTCTGGTTCAAAGCTTAGTTAACTCCGAGAGCTGATCTTATCTCCACGTGTCAAAGAAATAAAAAGCTTCCACTTAACTCCATTGTGCATGACCTCATCACACGAATTCAGAGGAGCAAACTGGAGGCAGACAGAAAGAGACCACACTCTTATGTTGTTCAGTTTAATAGCGCTCAAATAATGAAATGAAAAACAAAGCTGTCCTTATCCTGTCTTCTCCTCGTGCCAAATCAGCCACCCTCACAGCGTACGCTCCAGTAGAGCTCAGCGTGTGGATGTATGTCTGTGTGTGATTATGTGTGTGTGTGTGTGTGTGTGTGTGTGTGTGTGCTCATATGCATGATTACATGTGTGCGTGTCCCAAAAGCTTTCAGCAGAGATCCTCAGGTCAGCGCTCTCTAACCTGGAGTGTGCTTCAGATTTTCTAGGAGATGCAAGACCTCACGCATTTATCCGGTGTGAAGAGAGCAGCAGCAAACAGCTATTACTATGCAGCGTCACAGCCCGGGCCTGCATTGCAATTACTGCCTGACTGCTGGTCCGAGAGGATCTGCTCACCCATTAGTGTCATATATTAAAATGTGGGTTACTAAAAAGGCATCATTTCTTGAAGTTAAACAGGTTTTAATGGAGCGTTTGGGTAATGAGGCAGCAGAGACGATCAATGGATAACATGGCATCGGCCTGCCTTTGCCTGTTATCAAAAAATCAGCTCATTCTGTGGTTTTATCCCTGACATCCCTCCTTCTGCTCAGTTAAGGTTGGCACACATCACAGGATTCTTCAAACCTTCACACATTTAGAGGCCGTTTACACAACAATGGGTTTACGAAACGCAAAAGTATTGTTGTGTTTCCGCCTTGCATTTACACAGGAACGGTGTAGTCCCCGACCTAAAACGCAAACTTTTGAAAACAGTGTCCATTTTTCTGAAATTCTGCTGACACCGTTGCTGTTCCTAAGCCGCCATTTTCAGTGAAAACTCTAACGTCATGCTACGCTTCACCCAAGCACATGCAACAGTGTAACAGTAATGTTGCTACGATCGTCACAGACTACCATCTTGTGCTTGCTGCTTAATCTGCTAAATCTGCTGACTGTATTTCAAAAAAAGCGCATCTGTTACTCCACTTCTGCACTTAGCATTCACCAATAGGAGTAGGCGATATAGCCTCAAAATTATATCACAATATTTTAAAGAAATTTGTGATAACGATATTAATGAAGATATGGGGAAAAAATTGAACAACATGGTATTATTAGTTGCTGCTTCTGAATAACAGCATTTTTATTGCACACACAGTATGGAACCCACTTTTCCAATCTTTTCCTACTACTACACAAGCTTGAAATGTAAACATAGTAAGTAGGTCGGATCCAGAGGAAATCTGATGTTTTGAAGGAGGAAAAGTTAATCTTGCAGGCGAAAACTTTATAATTCTATATGACACAACACAATCTTCCTATAGGGACACCAACAGAAAGGAGAAGGCCTGGACTGAAGGTGCTAAAGTTTGGGGAGGGCCAGATGAGCTTAACATGCTAAATAATTACCATGAAAGTATGTTGTCATGGTGGGATTCTTGCAGGAACATGTGGTTCTCCTGTGGTCATGTGATCTCGGGTGTCCAGCTGCTATAGGCTGTGCTGAGCAGCGCTCCAGAGATGCATCCAGAATGAATTGGCACGCGGCCAAAATCAAAAACGGAACCTCGCTGTGCAGTGCTCACGCTTTATGTGTGAGTTAGGGGGTAAGGCTTATATCAGGTTTGGATGTTGGGCTCGACCACATGTTCATTGTACAGGCTAAAACTCCACCGATAATAACATAGCTTTCACGTCCTCTTCTCATGTCTTCATAGCCTGGTTGTAGTCGGCCCTGTGTTTCGGCTTCAGGTGGTGGAACATGTTTGAGGTGTTGCCACCCTTCAGGGTAATAGTTCTCCTGCACATTTGCTGCCAAACCATCTCCATATCACTGAGGTAGCTTCTCTGTAACGCACCAAATCCACATGTGAGGATGAAGTTGATGCTGCCGTGCTACTTTCACTCTCGGCCATTGTTGTTTTGCTTCAATCACAAAAACCTCTTTGAGGCTCTTTATATGATAGATGTAGTTTTTTTCATTAACCGCTGACATCACTTTGGGAATGGGCTGATCCCCTTCTTAGGAAGCAAAATACAACAAACACAGAAACACTAGGATTGCATCCCTGAGGTGCCAGACAAACCTTCGCAAATGTATAAAAAATATCTCATAAAACAAACCTTACTTGAGAACAAAAATACACAACATCAATAAACTATTAAATACTATAACATTGTTTGTTTTTCAGCAGGGAGCGTCATAGGTCATTGCGTCTCTGCACTGTAAACACTGCAAAATGACAAATTTATTTAAAAAAATTGTACTGTATTATCGTATCAACGGTATAATATGCCACAGCCTTATTGACCAATACACCAGATGATCGGTCCAACTCTACTTCTGTGGAGATCTCCCAAAAGCTGCTACTGAACAAGACAGTTATAGCACCAACTACAGGCCTGGCATGCTTTCTACAGCGTTTTTTAGTCTCTTAGCATTTCTGTGTGATGTTTTCACTGGGTTTTAGCTTTTTCAGGTGAAACATTGTGGTGTAAGCTGGGCCTTAGAGAGCACACTCTTAATGATAACAAAAGACAGATTGCACAAGATTTCTCTCCTCTGTTTGTAAAATAAGTGGTGTGCACTCCGGAGGACACCACACACTAACTGGCTCTTCAGCAGAGAATCAGCTTCTTCAAGCTCAATATTCAAAATCTTGCATTGTAAAACGTGATTTCAGTGTAAACAAACATGACGGACAGAAGGGAAAAAGCAATGAGGGTTGTTTTTGGCCATCACAAGTTTTACAACTGGATTTCTTACTTCCTCTTTGGTCAGTCAGCTGAGTCAGCTTGCGTCTTGATTGGCTTTGCTCCAGTACACGTGGCAGCTTCTTTCAGAGAGCCCAACACACAACAAGATTTCTTGTCGCAATTATTAAAAATATGTTCATTATCTACAATCTCTCAATCGGAGGCCTTCAGAGCGGCTCAAGCCAGACAAAATCACTCTTAACACACTCCACACCACAGGAAAATCATGCACGTCATCTGCAAACATCAGACAATCAGGCTTCTGCTGGCTTTGATTGTAAGGAGGAGATAGGGACAAAAATCGGGGTTTCTCTGGCTAAAAGTTGAGGAAACGTGCCTTTGTCCATACGTTTTTATCCACCAAGCTCTCTGGTTAGTGTGAGACACTGACGCTGTGACAAGTAATCAATCCCATGATCATCACGGGGGACTAACGATTAACTACACTGCACCATGTGTGGGGCTGAAGCTGTTGTCGAGCTGTCTGCTGGAGCTAATCAAGAGGGATAACTCCAATATGAGGATAGACAAGAGACACTTATTTTACAGTGTGTCTTCTCCTCTAAGTTCTCATTAACCTGGATTTATTCTGTTCTTAAAGCTTCAATAGATCCAGTGTTTCAGCACCAGTGATGACTTTTGTCTTTTGATTGGAGAGGGAAAATCAAACGCTGCTCTCCTACACTTGCTGAGAGTGGAGACTACAGTCGGCCTCTAATAGTCCACCAAGATGAAAGAGTCTTGGGCAGACAAGTTCTCAGCTGCAGCTTTCTTTTGTCTGAGAGTCTGTTAGACCTGCTGCATTCCTAAGTTTCTGTCTGAGACCTCTGAATGAACCGAGTAAATAAAGCAACTGTTGTCAAACATTACCACACCATCTCACCACCGGCTTCAAGCTCGGAGCAAGGAGACAGAGAGAGCAGTTACTCTACACAAACTGTCTGGGGATTAAATCAGAGCACTAAAGGAGGTGACGGGGCAGTGGTAGGCTCTTTGAGCTGATACTAAGATTTGATATCAATTACCCCTGGTATATTTCACTCCATTTGGTATTTCAAAATGTAAAGTTTATGCACACCTGAGGGCAAGAAAGGCTGAGATTCAGAGAGCAGAGATGCAAATAAACATCAATTAATATTCAACTTGAACACTCAGCATCTCGAGCTGAAATCACTTTCTACACTCAAAGAAACAAAAAAATAGATCTGACACTGGGCTAACATCTGTGGTAAAACTTAAATCAGTGATGTTGCTGCTCAGACTGTGAGTAAACAGATTTCCACATCATAAAGGCTAGATGAGGATACATTGGGTCTTCAAACGCAGCACATTAAGTAATTTGTCATTGGTTGCTTCAGCTCTGGGTAGTCTCAGGTAAACTGTTTGCAAATTTTAATTTTGGTGCTAATGCTAGCTGCAGCTACTGTGGCTTCGTATTTCTTCATATTCTTTGCACTGATGGATTTGCAGGATAACTGTTAAGATTCATGGTGTCGAATGAATGGATGAGTATTTTATTTTGATGACATTCTTCAGTGCAGAATATGAATCATGCCCCCCCCCCAAAAAAAAAATAAACAAACAAATAAATAAATAAATAAATAAATAAATAAAATAAAATAAAAAATGAAAAGATACATAAATAAATAAATAAATGAATAAATTAAAAATTAAATTGAAATAAAAAATGAATAAAAATGAAAATAAGATAAATAAATAACTAAAAATGAATAAATAATTTAAAATTAAAATAGAAAATGCATGCTTGCGCGATACCCCCCCCAAACAAACAAACAAACAAACAAATAAACAAACAAATAAATAAACAAAAAAATAAGAAACTGTAATCCATAAAAAAATCAACCAGAATATCAGTGACACAAGTCACAAATATGGTGAAAAAATAACACGACTTTTATTATTCTTTGTAATCATTTTACATTTAGTCTTTTTCATTGTAACCCTTCATTATTTTACTTTTCAAGATTTTTTTTTTAAAACTCAACAGTGATTTACACAAATTAAAGCGATCACTAAGTCTGGTTCATAATTTAACTCCCAAAATGAAACACATCTTTATTTAACATTCACTCTCACTTCACCTGTTACAAAGACAACAAACCCCCTTAAATTGTATATTTTTTCCCTTAATTTGGAAAAACTTAAATATTATTGTCTCTCTTTCCAGAAGTACTACAGTTTCATGATGGCACTATGTTGTTCTGCAAAGCTAAGGGTGTGTATTGACAACTTTTTACTTCCCAAACTTGTGGAATTACACATATCTTCCTAGTGGGCCCCCAGACTTTAGATGTGCAAAATGAAGTTTGATTCTGATTCATCTTCTAATGTGTTTTTGTTATTTTCTTCTTGAACTCATTTAAATAATTTAGGATTGTGATTTCCCTTCATCTGTCCTAATAAAAGAAAGATAAATGTTTGATGAAAACAACAGAAAAGAAACATTCTCACAGTTGTCAGTTTCAGGCTCACCTTTTATCTTGTAATTATCACGTTTATTCATACTCATTTTGCCCCGAAATCATGGAACCAAAATTATAAATCCAAAAACCAGGAGTGACATTATTTACCCTTCTGACAGCTTCATGCAGCACTGCTTATAGTTTAATAAATAATCATGTATGACCACCTGCTGTGTTGGAGTGTTGAGGCTAGTCATAAGTGGATGAAGTGAAGGATTTTTATCATATAAAACTGTACAATCTGAAAAATTAATGTTATTAAAGTACTCCCATCATCAGGCTGATAAAACATCAGATGTTGTGCATTTCTAGGTTGAATCTATTGACCCCTAAATGAATCAGTTTACCTCTTAACGAGCAGTGGTCTGCCTGCGGGGTAATTTGACTTGGGAGCCTTGAAGATTCTAAGAGGTGTTTCAGATCACAATACTCGACTGTCAGCATAGTCATCCTTTTGATTGAGTTGTCAATCAACTGACTCAATCTGAGGTCTCTCCAGAGCCAATAACATCATTATAAACACTTAAAGATGCTTTACAGAGGATCAAAACATCATACAAAACAAAAAAAACAAAACAAAAAAAAGCCTTTTTCTTTTCCTCTGTGGGTACTTTTGTTTAAAACTCCAGAGAAACAGAGGAGAGAAACCACATCCTGAGTGTGAAGGTTGTGAAAGCTGTTCCAGCTCAGAGGGTGATGAAACACATGGTGTGTTACATGTTTCATCCATACGTGAACATCTGATCCCCGAGCTCTGCCTCATGAGCCGTCTTCGGCTGAGAGTCACGGAGGCTTTGTTATGTCACTGACACGACTGAGGAATACAGAACAACGTGTTACGTCTTTCCTGTTGGCTGTTCTCTCACTGTGAAGCCTTTAACCAGGGGGGGTGACGGGCTGAAGGTTAGGAAGAAGAAGAAGAAGAAGATTGGCTTCGAAAATTTGGTTAGGGCAAATGACGGCTAAGGAATCCCTGCTCTCTTCACTTGAGCCATTAAAGTGTCCTTGAAGAGGGACACAGGGAACAGGAGAAGCCAAAACCTGCACGGCAGCCAAAAGTGAAAAACTGGCAAGCCTGCGAGTACGATGGAGGGAAGAATAGAAGGAGAAGAGACAAGTTGATGGATTGGAGATGACGAAAAGGTTTTATCATTTCTATTAAGTATGGCATCAGTGATGACGGGATGTCATCACCCTCGGACTATTTTAAAGCACATATTTTCGCCTGGAGTAAGAGCTCGGATGGAAATTAATTTTCTTGCGTTATGTTACCCCCATCAAATTATTCTGAAGCCGTCCAGCCGAACAGAACAGTTAATCTGGTTATTATGGAAGTAGTGGACATTTGAATGGGAATGTTGTGTCTGTCTGCTCGGTGCTGAAACAATTTAGAGCTTAAGAGAAGTACACGACCCGAGCACTGTTTCGTTCAGGGAGGGGAGGGTGTTTTCTCGTACACATCAAGAAGTAACAAAGGCTCCACGGGTCTTAGAAGTTAATTTCTTTGAGTTTCTGCTCAGCTGGTTAAGCAGAGGCCTCGACACTCCGCAGACCCAGCTCTCTAATCCCAAGTGAGCCAATTTAACGCCAACCTTTCCGCAGTTTATCTCAAATTATGTGCTTGTTTTCTCTCAAATTATCAACCCCACTTTAACTCTCTGCCTGAAAAGGGGAGAAAAAGATGTATAGCTGGATAACTGTACTGTTAGAAAAGACAGATTTGTTCAAGTTAAAAATATTGTTCATGTTTGAGACAAGGCTTTTGGGAATGCTTTTGGAAAGTAAGCACAACTGTGCCACTTTACAGCAGGTGGATTCTCTCAGTGTGTAATCACCTTTGTGGCTCTGAGCGGCTCAGTGAAGAAAATTCAAATGTTGCGTAAGTCAATGTTTATTCCGAGGTGTTCTCAAGTATTTTCCAAAGCTCTAACCAGCTTATACAACACTCCCTTTAGAGCGCTCTCCAGAGCTTACGATACTCTCCAGGCCCAAACTGGCAATGAAATGACTGCGCATTAGAAATGAATGATAAATATGAATATGTAATGCCTTTACCTATGAGCGAGCAATTCACACAGAATCCTCTGAGGACTACTTAGGCATAAGATATGCAGTGAGACAAGTGTTCAGACTGTGAGTTAAAAAAAAAAAAAAATCCCATCATAAAGGCTAGATGAGGATTCATCTGCTGACAGGCACAACTTTGGATGCTGTTGTATCAACTTCATTAACTCCAATATCTCTGATCTTTACCTCGGAAAAAAATGTTGGGTCTTCAAACGCAGCAAATTTAGTGATTTGTGATTGGTTGCTTCAGCTCTTGATGGTCTCAGGTAAACTGTTTGCAAATTTTAATTTTGGTGCTAATGCTAGCTGCAGCTTCCTTATCATTTTTGTATAGACAGATTTTCAGGATGACTGTTAAGGTTCATGGTGTTGAGTGAATAGATGAGTATTATACTTTGGTTACATTATTCAGTACAGAACCCCCCCAAAAAATAAATAAATAAATAAATGAATGAATGAATAAATAAATGAATAAATAAATAAATAATAATAATAATAATAATAATAATAATAATAATAATAATAATAATAATAATAATAATAATAATAATAATAATAACAATAATAGTAAATAAGTGAATAAATAGAAATAATAGTAATAATAGTTTAAGAAATAAAATAATAATAATAATAATAATACTTTGAAAAATATAATAATAATAATAATAATAATAATAATAATAATAATAATAATAATAATAATTATTATTATTATTATTATTATTATTATTATTATTATAAAAAATTTTTAAAAATGAAAAATGCATACTTGCACAGGTTTTTTCTTCTTTTTCAAAAAATATGAATAAATAAAAAATAAACAAACTCCAATTCATGAAATAACCCAGAATATCAGTGACACGAATCACAAGTAAGGGAAGAAAAATTGACATGATTTTTATTATTCTTTTCAATCATTTTGCATTGAGTCTTTTTCATTGTAACCTTTTATTATTTTACTCTTCAAGATTTTTTTTAACTCAACAGTGATTTGCACAATATCAAGTAAGTCGGTTTCATAATTTAACTCCAAAAATAAAACACATCTGTATTTAACATTCACTCTCACTAGACCTATTACAAAGATAACAAACCACTTTAAATGTATATTTTTACTTAAATTTGGAAAACTTGAAGATTGTTGTTTTTTTTCTATCAGAGCGGCTCAGTGAAGAAAATCCAAATGTTGCGTAAGTCAATGTTTATTCCGAGGTGTTCTCAAGTATTTTCCAAAGCTCTAACCAGCTTATACAACACTCCCTTTGGAGCGCTCTCCAGAGCTTACGATACTCTCCAGGCCCAAACTGGCAATGAAATGGCTGCGCATTAGAAATGAATGATAAATATGAATATGTAATGCCGTTACCTATGAGTGAGCAATTCACACAGAATCCTCTGAGGACTACTTAGGCATAAGATATGCAGTGAGACAAGTGTTGATTTACCTCCTTAAGCTGCACTGTGCATGAAAGACCTGGCTTTACATCAGAGGAGGCGAAACCCCAACAAGCCATGCAGTCCCGTCTACACAGAGCTGTTCAGAACAAGGCGATCTAAAGTGCTTAACGTAGGATTTAGCATAAGCACAAGGCACTTCAGTGAAGTCACTCCTTCATGGTTGCATTCACTGTGTGGTGGTTGACTTCACGAGCTGTCCAAGGCTACAAACTCAGCTGTCCTACACCTATAAAACAAAGCACGCCATCCCTTCACTTGATGAATAACACCTGCGTTCTTCAGGTCATCTTTGATCTGACTTTGAGAGACGGTGTAATGAAACGGGATAAACAATAGCACAAGAGGCACGGCTCTCCTCTTCTGAGGAGATGACACGGATCAGACACAGGGGAGGAAAACAAAGAATAAGCAGGAGATTCCACAGGGAGGAGCTGAGACGCTGTGGTGAAATGAAAGAGTGGAAAGAGATGTAGTTGTGCTGCCAAACGAAGGCATAGCTCCAGAGCCAGACTATTGTTGTTCTCCACTCACCAGAGAAATGACTGCTAACCTTTTCACATACAAATCTCACACAGGCTGTGTTTGTTTGGAGAGGAAGTTTCATTATGTGGGCTTCTTTCTCCCTGAGTTTGGCGTATATAGAGGGCACCGTGAAATCTGGAGCTTAAATCTTAAATCCCAGGTATGGTAAGACATGAGGCAGTCAGAATGGGGAAGAGAACAGCGCAGGTACGTGCAGGAGCCAACAGGAAATTAGCTGAGCTGAAGCGGCGGCGGTGGATGTGACACAACACCCAGGGAGATAATTAAGGTACTCTAAAACCCTCTGAGTGTTTTGGGTCAGACTCATAAAATACTGCAGAGAAGTGGGCAAATAATGGTCTTCAAGAAGCTTTAATAACAGCAACTGTTGCATCAGAAACGGCCCCGAGTATGAGTAGTTAGCCCGTCATTAGGCCAATATTGGTTTCAGCAATAAAGCAACGTTATGCAAGGAGGTGTAATTTCCTGCTTCAGAAGTAGACGAGTGTTTGTTGTGTGGGGATTCTGGTCTGAAGCTCGAGTAAAAACGTCTCCAGATTTGGCACTAATCTGCATATCCCACTGGTGAGAGATGTACTAATGACGTAAAAATGCTTTTTCTAGTTTGTGACTGCACTCTTTTGTCAATAACTTGAAGGCTTGACCAAGAATCAGTCTTGAACTGTATTTTCTAAGGAAACGATCCAGTAAGGAGGTTCTTCTATCACGGTAATGAGCAAGTAAGCCATCCAGTGGCATTAACTTCCTGTGTGCAACATTAACATCTTATGACATGCATGTCAGACCCTTTGTGCATTTAAAGACTGTACCTGTGTGTCACATGACTGTAAAATGTAAAACCTGAAAACACCTAATAAGGTGATTTTAACCACTTATTCACACAAACAGCATGAGCAAGGATGAAATTTACAATCGGGAGCCAGAACATGGTGCTTTGTTTTGAAATGACCATATACTGTTGTCGTTTTCTTCTGGGCAAGAGTCTGATTGATTTCCTGTTTGGTATGTGTTTCCACAGTGCTGTGTGAATGCAATGATTGGCTAAAGTGGTTTTTATGTATGTCGTATTGCACGTCCCTTGCACTTTATGTGTGAATTAGGGGTAACCCTTTGACACCTGAGCCTCCGAATCTGCCTGGATGTTTTTGCTTATTTAGATTATGCAAAGGTCAGAAAATGTCCCAGAAGTAAATGCTTTGGCCATTTTTCTTCTGTAATACTTGGCACTTTTGTTATCTTGGATTTATTTACAATTGACTGCATGTTAGTTTAATTAGAGTAGAACAGTTTAACATAGAGGAAAAAACCCAAAAAACATCTCAGCTTTAACAAACCGTTGGAGTTTTTTTCCATTGTGCAAACGGTCTAGGAATAACTGTCATTCAAAGGAGGGGTACCATCTATCAAAAGTTACAGGAACATAAGTTATCCTGCCCTTGTTGTTTGACCATTAAGACTCTCAAAATAAACTGACAACTGTTAGAATTATTTCTTTTTATTAAATGGTACTAATCAAACAATATTAGGAAAGATGAAGAGAAGACTTTTCTGGTCCTGGCAGTTTTCCCACTGAAGTTAAACCCTGGAAAATTTATGTCACTGTCAGGAACCGATAAGTAGAACCAAAATGGTTTATGGTTCCAAACTGGAACTGGTTTTCCACACCCAACCCCAGGAATCAGTGATAACTTTGTATTAGTTATTTGTAGGCTTTTTTTTCTACCTTTATATAGAGACAGGACAGTGGATAAAGCAGGAGGCAGGATGAGAGTGGGGAGTGACATGAGGGAAAGGGAACACAGGTTTGAGTCATTCCAGGCTTACCAATGCAGGGCTGGCCTCATGGAGCGTGACCTAACCCCTGGACCACACCAGAACCTCGATCAATCATGACTTCTAAGTAAGTCCACTGCATTGACTAGTTAAGTTAGAGGAGAAACAGGTCGCTCCACCTGTACCCCCTCATGTTCTTCTTCTACTTCTTGATGCCAATTTCAGAGCTCCTGTTGTGGCTTTTGATTTAAAATCTTAAATATTGAAAAGTGCATTTATCTAGTGTGGATTGTTATGTTTTTTTTGTTTTTTTTTTCATTGCCATATACGGTATATAACATGAAGCTACATATTACAGTATTAAATTTAGTCTAATATCAAACAGCTTTTAAACGGGCCACTCCGATATGCATAATAATTAAGGCTGTCACTTTAATGCATTAGTTAGATTGATTAATTACGACACAAATTTATGCATCACAGAAATTAACTGATTCGCTGCCGGCCATTTCCAGTGATCCAAAAAACAAGAAAAAACAAACTTTTTTTGATGGCGTTCATCTCGGGCACTCCATCCTTTGATTCTCTCCATGATCTCCGTTGTCTTTTCTCACGAGCTGCCCTTTTTCTCTAAAACTACCCCGACACATCCTCAGTTGAAGATGAAGGTGAGCTGTCTGAACTTTTCTGACTTGCAGCGTCTTGCTATGTTTCTGTCATCTCACATCTTCTCCTCATATCCATGCTGGGCTCTCATCCAAAGAGCACACCGCTCTCACCCACAGTAGTTTATGGGCAGGATTTTGATTGACAAGCTCCGCCAGACCCCGCCTCTATGGACATCAGTGAAGTTAGAACAATCAAAAAAAAAAAAAACACGGTTATTTGTAGTTTATGTAAAAAATAATTTTCATATCAGTGCTGCTCCTGCCTGACACATCTTTATAGAATTTAGATTTTTTTTTCACAAGATGCCCTGACTTAGATTTTAGTCAATCTCAAATTAAAATGTGGATTTACAAATCTTCTCTTCTTTGTGTTTCCATTTGATCAGTCATGCTCTACAATTTTTTAATTTCCTAGAGTTCAGATTCTTTATTTGGGAACCTCAAGCAGATATGAGATTGTAATGTGATTAATTCGATTAATTAATCACAAATCTTGAAATTAATTAGTCAAATTTTTAATCGCCTGAAAGCACTGATAATAATAAATGCAAAATGAATAAATGTTTGTAACTAGTTAAGAACCAGAGGAAAAAACATTTTACAGATCTTCCACACAGGAAATCAGAATGCAGGCTTGCATTGTCTTAAGTGAATGCATTAGCTAATACAAATACTTTTATGATTCTCTTCTGAGACAGAGCATTTTTTGCTTATCCTCTTTATTGTTTTTGCTTACAAGCAAAGAGCCAGAAGGAAAGACAGACTTTCCTATCTGCAGAGTTTTTTAGAACTTATTAATGCTTTGCAAGCAATAAGTAGTGTTGTTTGGACCCTGCAAACCAAGCAGGCGAAATGAATGGGTCTGTCAGACAGCAGAGGGAAATGTGATTGAATTTTCTTCCTTGGCTTCAAATGATATGCAAACTTTATTGAACTTCTTTTATTTGTGCTCCGACATTTAATTACTAAGAGCTGATATTTTGCACCTTAACATTCTGGAGCCCTTCCTCTCCTGATTCAAACCGTCTTCCCTCTGCTGCTCTGTAACCAATAAACAAAACACAGCTTCATTTAGCTACAGCTGTGTGCAGACAGACGCTGAAATGGAAGTCGTCTCTGCTCTGGGACAGCAGGGACCACAGCGCCTGAGGAATGCTTCGTGTTAGACAGCACCGCTCACATGGGTGTCATTAATATCTCAGTGTCTGCTGGAACTATCGAGCGTCAGGTAGTGAAAGTGTGATCCAGCTCTCTCACACCCAAACGCACACATCAATAGCACTCCACCCAATACACTTGGGGGAAATATAAGTCCACCCTTTCCCTGCAAAGACACCATAATAGGCAATTAAACAGCTCATCCGCTAGGAGCCAAACATGGTTGATGAAAAGGAATGGAGCATTTAGAGGTTGACTAATTAACTCGAGATCTGGAAAGGAGCCAGTGCCATGTTTCCCGTCCCTGTGTATTGAACTATGGCAGCTGATGAGAGGCTGTATGGATGGTAAATTGCAGCTTTGAAAAAGAGGCTTGTGTTACATTCCATTGAGCGCTGTTTTCACAATTGTTGTTAATCATGTTGTGTTTGAGCAGGTAATGAAGTTTCTGAGGCTGAAGAGTGCACTCATCCATCCTAATAATAGTCTTCTTGGTGTGCTTTACATGTTATTGTTCCTCACTTTGCCGGGGGAAATAGGTTTCCCTATAGGTCAGAGCAAATAAGCCGACAGGCAAGCACATTACAGCGTGTGTTTGTGCGTGTCTGGATCCCTATATTTTGAAAGGGCGTGGGTATATGACAGCATGATAAATGCAGCCTATTTAATCACAATCATACTCGTAATAACACGACCTGACCCTTTTTGTGTTTACTGAACAAATGCATGAACTCAGCTCCTAAAATATAACTACAAACTTACTTCAGCCCACGTCAACAAGTGACTCATCTTCACTGCATAAGTACAGCTGATAACACAACTCGTGCAGTCTTCATACCCACTTATGGTTACATGTGCATGAAAATATTAAAGTATACACCTTCTTCCTGGGGTTTTCTTTTCCACAATTTGTCCTCCAGTCAAGACTCTTGAACCAGGTGCTGATGCATTATTTGCTCCTGTAGTTACGACCAAACCTCTCCAGCTGAGATGGGCTTTTCTGGTTTATATTTCAGAATCACCTGCATTCACCAAGTGCTTAAGAATACAAAGTTTGACTCCAGTTAATCACACTCTCTCTGTACAAATACTGTTAACATACACTAAATATTACAAAAAATAGAAAAAATAGAGCTTAATAGGGATGTCCCGATATTACATTTTCACTTCCGATACGATACCGATACTGCAGCTTTAAGTATTGGCCGATACCGATATTAATCCGATACGATATCTGCATTAAACATACATACTTTTATTACTTATTTTGTAGTATGTCTGTCATGTTAGAAAAGGCTTGTTTAAGTGATATTATTCAAACAAAGAACAGTAGTCAGAAACAGTAGGTATGAGGAAAAACTGACCCATTTATTATTAACCAATGGGTAACAGAAACTGCTTGTATCGGAGATTTTAGATTCCGATACGATACCGATACTTGTTTTTCTGCTGACATCGGACCGATATCCAATATCCATATCGGATTGGGACACCTGTTGAGCTTAAGTAGGAAAAAATAAATAAATAAACAAACAAATTAATGATAATAATAATAATAACAACAACAACAACAACAACAACAACAATAATAATAATAATAATAATAATAATAATAATAATAATAAAAATGATAATAATAAATAACTTTGTACAGAGAATAATAAAATAAATATGTATACATAATTTAAAATAAAATAAAAAATAGATTTAAAAATAGTGCACTGAAAAAGGATGTCAAGAACTGTGCAATTTGCAAAAGAAAAAATTAGACATGATTTTGCGAATACAAATAGACAGGCTATTTGTGTAATGGAACAGTTAGAAAGATGTTTTTATGTGGCACAGTTGAAATAAATCACCAGTGAGAACTGAAGACTGAAGTTACAACTGTACACTAAAAGAGCTACAATGTTAACAGCTTCTGATAGCAATGAGCTAGTATATGCTAACTATGCACCTACTTAATGCATTAGCACATAAAATGTCTTTCTGACTGTTTCTACTTTTCAAAGATGCAACATTATGATATTTAAGATAATTTTCACAGAACCTCTTTAAAAAATAGCATTTCTTTCCTGCATGTCTGAACCAACAAGTTGCCCTGGTGAAAGAGACACCACTGTCCTCTGTGTTGACTCTGTGCTGTGTTCACTGTCCAATACATAAGTGAGAAAGCTTGTTTTTATCGGTATGGGTGATAACGGTAAAAAACGGTAAAAAATCTGAAATGTTACATGGAATTTATGGATAGATAGATGCCAAGAGCAAGAGCAGTCTTGAACAGCCCTTACAAGCTTACGTTGACCCCAGCATCCCTGTTTTTACAGCTAACCAGGTGAAAACACTGTACAAGAAGGGTAGTCTTATCTCTCAAAGTACCTACGTTCCCTGAAGGCAACATCACTGGATAAGGCTCCGAGCTTTCTTTGCTTCTTTGCAAACCCTTCCCAATCTAGACCACCCTCCCACACCAGAACAGGACCAAAAGTTTAAATCTGGAAAAATAGAATTAAACAATATGAACATGAACATGAAAAAAAATCTGAAACCCAAAAAAGCAGATTTGAATGGGAAAACAAAAATTAATCTGGACAAAAAAAATTACTTGAAAAAATAACACCTCAAATGTTAAAATAAATTTATCAGCAAAAACTGTGAATAAATAATTAAAAAAAATATTAAAGGGCTGAATCAAAACTATCTTTGGATCAAAAAATAATTGATAATGCCTGATTTTTTTTGTTTCAGTTTGGTGTTTTATTTTTATTTCTTTATCCAGGATCAAACTTTAAATTTTAATATAACTTTTTTTTTTTTTTCAAATGATTTTATTTTAAAATTTACAAAATGTTTGTCCTTGATGTAGCTCCATACAGCTCCTTAAGTGCATGCACTCAGCTGTAAGCGCAGACGTTGCTCTTACATGCACCTGCAATATGTTGAGTAGTCTTTCTTTATTTCCCTGATGAGAGGTGGAAAAGAACAGGTTGTGCAGGTCTGGACGTGCAGCCTCAAATACCTCCAGAAAGCCTTAAAGAACAGAAACAGCGTTACTATAGCTTTACTGAACCCCAGACCACACAAAGGTCATTTGACATCAATTATGTAGCAAAAAGCAAATCTAATTCAGGTTCTCCTATGGGTGTGTGGACCTGTAATGTTTTCAGGGTAATGAAAATGTTCAGTCACACTTAGATTCAGTGTACTTCAGCACTCAGGAGGCCTCAGTGTTAAAGCTGATATAGAAATAGGTCATACAGTTACACCTGTCTGTTAAAGTGTGCAAGGAAGGTATTAAATAACCAAAGTCACTCTGCTCTATTTTTATCTTTGTTGATGTTGTGACTGCTGAGAGAAATTATCCTGCGACTTTAATTATTGAGTCTGAGTGCTCTAACCCGCCAGGCTATAAATGCCCACTCCTCTCTCGTATATTTGGTTATTTTCATCCTTTAACTTTCTCCTCTGTTTATTCTAGTCATTTGGATCTTTATTTGAGCAAATCATTTGGACTTCTTGCAGCACCTAAAAACACTTTTATTTTAGCTTAAATCCTTGTCCTCAAAACACCTATTCAACCCAGTCCCCACCGTAGATGTTTGTTCATGTGTTTTAAGTAAGAAAGAGGAGTGTGACTGTGGAAGTAGTCACCTCACATTGAAGTTAAACCACTGAGCTATTCATCAGGGCTTTGGAACCAGATGAGCACACACACTCCTTTTTTTCAGGGCTTGTTCCTTAGCAACTTTATTCCTTGTCAATTAAACAAAGATAGAAGTGTTAACTTAGTGACTCATCTAAAGGTGAGAAAAGACTCAGAGAACTGTCAAAAGTATCATCAATTTGTTCAACATGGCTGCACACAGGATCACAGGTGGTAACCACCCGGAGAAGTGGCTCCATCAGCAATTGTCCCTCCCTTCATTTAAAAGTCCACATGCTTTAACCAGATACAGCCCACACACAACTTTATTACACATGAATATTCTGCCAAATCATCTGTTATTTGCGATAATGGGTTCCTTACTTTCTTACTGTTGTTCCAGGTATGTCAGATTCTTGATTTTGATTGGTTAAAACCCCAGAGGCAGACTGATCACGTAATCAAATTAATCCACAGAAAAGAGTTCAAAGAGTTTATCTTGTGCTTTTTAAAACCTCAAACCTTAAGGTGAGGTAAAACTGTTAAGCATCTTATTTGAAAACAATGTGGCTACAACATGAGTTTCTATTAGCACGCTAATTTGTCGAGCCAATCATCATGCTGGTTCCTGTCCATTAATTCTGGCAACGTCAGCGGTACAGGTACACCAAGAAACTTGAACCATGAGTGGTGGTGATGCTAGCAGGAGAGTTCAAAGTTGTGACTTTTGTGTCATTTATTTTTAAAGGTGTCAACCACAGACACTGTCCTGTCCACAGGGTCCAGAGGATCTAGAGGACAGCCCAAAACTATAGACTGTTTAAAACATGGACGTAGTCTCGCCGATGTTACCCGTCTGTTTCTGAAACGCAAAATGAAGCACATCGGCTATAGCGGCCATATTGGTAGTGGCAAGGGCTTCACCTCCAGCTGTGCTTCTTATTGGGGGAGCTCACGATCTTAATATCCTCTGAACGGCCACATTGGAAAAAAATTCACCCCCCGTACAGTGGGTGCCGGTAGTAAAATTAGCAACACAGGCAGGAGACATTTTCTGGACCAAGCTGTATATAGGTTGATTTCTGCTTTGAAAACATATTTTTTTGGCTTGGTGTGTATGTGCCTCGTACTTCCGGAGCCAGCCTCAAGCCGACACTCAAGAAACAGCAGATTTTAGCACTTCAGCATTGTCCCATACTCTTAGACTGGAGGTTGCTGCTTGCCCAAAACAGAACTGGTTTTCTTCACTAGTCTGTTGAGTCTTGCGTTCCTTTGTTCTATCCATCTGCATAAGTTGAAATCCCTGCCATGTGGCATTTGTTTCCGGTGTTAGCTGCATTAGCCGTGTCCCTGTGAATAGCATGATGCTACTCTACCCTCTGCTATTCTCTCTGGTGGTGGGTTAGTTATCTTAGATGGATCTTATGTAATGGAAAGACAGGTCTATGTCATCTTTTCTTTGCTCACACTGCAGTGCCAGGTACCCCTCAGCCTATGGAGAACATCAGGCCTAGCACCAGTTAGCATCAGGCTGCTGACAGCTGATCTTGTACATAATCACATCATACACAGGGACAAAAAAATAAATAAAAACACCTATGCAAATTTGAACAGTTTGGTGTTGAAGGCCAACAAACGAGCCATAACAGGTTATGTAAAGCTCCAGATACAAAGAGAACAAAAAAATAGTGATAAAAAGGACGAGGAAGAGAGAGTCATCTCAGAAAAAAAAGAGACCCACAGCCCAGTTTGGTGTAAGGTGACTGCATGACAGTTATAACCAGTCAGTTGACTTAACTTGCACGTCACAGCTGTTATCTGATGTGGATGAGTTAAAGTGTTGTGATACCTTCACCTGATGTGATCTGTTCTTATTTTAACCGGACTTCCCTGCAGTAATACACCACTCCACACTGAATGTTCTTGTATTGCCCCTGTGATCTGTGTTATGCACAGCACTACAGTGAAATGCCTTATATAGAAAATCACTGAACTCCCAGCTACAACTCAGAGCTCATTTTGACAGGCCAACGCTTTATTTTTATACCTCTTCTCTGTCCTCTCTGTCCTTCTGTCTTATCTTTTGTTCTTTTTATCTCCCACCCATGCACAACCTGAGATGGAACATTACTTCTCTGCTTCTGGTTTTCCTTTCCAATTTTTCACTTTCTCATCTGCATTTCCATTTTCTCCCCTGTCTTAATGCTTGTCTCTTTTTTTCTCTCTTACCTTTCCTCCTTGAATTTGTTCATTTTACCTTCTTTTGGATTCCCTCCCACCAGTCCTGTGGTGCCAATGCCTTCAGCTGCTTCGTGTTTTACAGATTCTTGAGTGGTGACTCTCAGCTCAAAGCAATCATGCTGCATCTCTTCAGAAAGTGCACTCTCCTCTTTATTATCAGGTTTTGGTTTTGGTTTTTTCTTTCTCTGCTTCTATCGCCTTTTTATTTCTCTCATTTTTTTTTACAGGGGAACAGTATTCTCCTCAAATTTGGTCATCTTAGTACGATGTATTGTGTTACAGTGTTTCTCAAGGCTATGTTGTGAATTGTGGCACCATTGCTGGACCGAGACAGAGGAAGCTTTGAATGCTCACAAATTTACAGCAGTCTCACTAAAGCATTGAGTCCTGTTTTTCTTTAACATGATGTCAATAATGACCTTCTATGTTACGCAGTGATACCAATTAGGAAAAAAATGATTTGATTGTTTTTCTCAAAATAGATCGAATAAAAATAATCTAAACACAATCTCTCTCTCTCTCTCTCTCTATATATATATATATATATATATATATATATATATATATATATATTTTGAGGTTCGTTTCCTTTAGGAAACAATGCTCTATAATGGTTAGTAATGAAAAAGGAGTCATTTATTCATATTTCAACACTTTTTTATTTTCAAAAACACATGGATAATACTTTATGGCCTCAACAGTAAACAATGCATGCCATAACAAATATAAAAACTTAAAAAACAAAACAAAACAAAAAAACTCTTTTTTAGGATTTAATGTCTGAATGCTGCCTGAAGGCAACACTGCACCACTGAGGAACACCCGATTCGTATGAACATGTAAAGGAGTCTAAACATGTTTTATCCAACTTTACATGAACTACTTAACAAAAGACTTAACTTCTGTAGCTTTCAGGAGACAGACTTTTCATGATGGGAAAAATGTGTGGAGGATATGAGCCTGTGCTCTGTAAAGAAGGCTCACAAAGTTCACGCTAGTTCACTTATAATGGTTTCCCTCAAAGGGCCAGATGTAACTGTAAGACAGTGTAAAATGTTGCTAAATGTAACTACTACACTACAATAAATGAAAGTACTGCTTTGAAAAGGCACCCTCTGAAAAAGACTTTGCAGCTAGCTTTCACTGCCGCATTGTCTTTGGTTGACTTTTTTGAACACATAGTGATGCGATTGTAGCTCGCATTTTAAATCTTGCACTATTTGTGGTCTTTCTTGAAGGTTCACTTTGGCGTACAGGCGGTCCTTCCCATCGTAACCCACAATTCTGTGCAAGTCGAAACCCCCTAAATCTCTAAATAACTATCAAAATACATGTATTATACTTCAGATTCATGGGAAAACAGATCCTGCTTTAATCTCTGTGTCCATGATGCGAAAAAGGTGAGGATACTGAGAAAATCATGCAGCACAAACACGGACAATCTACACCATGACGCAACTCGAGACAAAGCAGATGATGCTAACGACCAGCATGCGTAGCTATGTATTACAATGCGTCAAAAACTAGTATCTGTCATAAAAGCTTATGAACAGAGCGGCGCAGCTTTGAAACCTTTTTTACTTTCTTATGTGCATATATTTATTGGCGTCGTAAAGTCAAGAACCACGTAAGTCGAGGACCTCCTGTGCTTAGCTCTGTGTTTGGCGCCAAAATGCTGTTGTGGATTGTAATCTTTGACAACAACCACGTCCTTCCCAACTTTCTCAAAACAGCCTTCCATCTGCATCAACTTTTCTCTTCCTGGACATTTTGGGATCATTGTTTTATTTCTTAACGCCACTATAGTTTGGAAAATGGAACTGATGTGAAAATACTGCAATCTAGTGGTGGGATGCGGTCACTTCACAGGGTAACATAATCAGTAGGTATCATGGGAAATGTAGTTTATGGTCATTGTACCTTTTGACTTATCTATTGTGAGACAATCAGACCTTTTAACCTCTTGGTGTGGTGGACTACATTTGACATGTTGGCCTTGAGTTTGACACATGTGGCCTACAGTGTAAGTGTAACCTTTACTAAAACTAACATCAAATTGATCCAGGTGAAAACTGAAAATGTCCAAAAACAAAAATAAATAATGACTAGTTTGTTTTTGAACAGTTTGTAAACCCAGAGACAGTAACCAAAAGTTTTCATGGTGAATCCTTCATGATACAGTGTTGCCTCAGGGCAGCACTTGCATTTTTGGATGTTTCCATGAAGTAATTAGCAAAAAAAGTAAATAAAACTATTAGAGATTAAGCTTTACTTCTCTATTAATATAAACATGTTTTTCTAGACTGAGAGAGACCCTATAAAAAAAGTTATTGGACAGTTTTGAGGGTCATATGGCAAATTCAAACACTGTTAATGGTTCCTTTAAGTCTTTTCACTTGTTTTAAAAAAGTATTTCATGCCAACTGGGGTGGCCAAAAAAGGGTATTTTGGCCTTCTTTGAGAGTATTGTGCGTAGGGATGGGTACCTTTCACATTTGAAATGATACGGTACCCATTCCCAGTAGCTGGCAATCGGTATCAGTACTCAACGGTACCAATTTTCGGTACTTTTGCGTGTTTTTGTGTGAAAAAAAAATCAATTATTTTAATAATGAAATGTAAATTCTTTTGGATTTACCATATTTATTCTTCAATATATAACCCTGTAATGCTGTGTTCATGTGCAGCAAGGAAAATCACCTACTGTTCCACTCCCTCGCAGTCACAAGGATGCATTTAGGTACCTAAACTTGGTACCTTTTGATTTTACCTGAAACGGTACCCAGTACTTTTTTGGTTGGTCAGTACCTATAAAAGTACCTAAATCAGTACCCATCCCTAGTTGTGCGTCACATTACATATGCTACAAACCTAGTTTACCATTCAGCCGATTAAGAATGATTGTTAAAGAATCATTTGGTTACAATGTTTGTTTGGAGGAAGAATCTGAAATAAAAGACAGGACAAACATTCATCATAATCCCTCGATGAAAGAACGGATTACACTTTTCTTCTATTTTCCAAATTACAGCTAATAATTTGTGCTGCAAACGAGCAAATAATGAAAAATAATGAAGAAATAATGAAAACAAGCCAAACAATAAGCCCATTGTTAGGACGTGTTAATTCTTTACTCTGCACTGAGGTCAGATTTGTAACAGAACAATTTATTTTCCATGTTTTCAGCATTTATCAGCCGACCACGCTGAAGCTCTCGCATTCAGACCAGATGATTGTATCACTCCACTCACTGTGTATGGATTAGAGTAGAGGAGACAGATAGCGTGTGAGTATTTGTGTGCCACCAACATTCACACAGCGATCTTGCATGTACGGCGATGGAGCTGTGTGTCAGAGAGGCAGAGGAGGATTAGATTGAAAACGCCAGAGAGTGAAAAAACAATGGATGTACATGTACTGTATGCACATACATTGGTTTATGGTAATGTGGTTGGCTTGCCTGTAGCCCTGGCTGGGATGATGATGATGAGGTGCAAATCTAAAAGCCATTACACCTCCCTATGAGTTCTATTATCACTGCCGACTGATAATTGCATTGGGCTGTGGTGCTACGAGAGCGACAGCCCGGTGCCAGTGCCTTTCTTTATAGTGCGGGTCTGATATCATCTTCAGGCGCACTGGTGCGAACACTCCGGACTTTTTATGGTGTCCTTTTGTGTCACGCAGGGCCAGACGGAGCTGAGACTGCGAGATAGGGAGAGGAAGAAAAGGGAGAAGAAGTTAATGTTAATTAAGAGAGAAGAAAGAAGGAAGGGAGAGAAAATCAAATCTCCTTTATGAGAATATTTACTGCTCCTCTGCTCTGGTTTTTATTCACCCTCTGCTTTAAAAAAGGCGAATGATGAGGCTGCTCTTACTATTAAAGGAATGACGGGTCATGCAAGGACGGCTGAGTGGAGAGAGGTGAAGCTAAATGGCATCTCTGTCATACCATCACTAATTTAATGCTCTTATTACTGCTGTTGGTGGATTTCCCATCTCCAATCTGCATTCGACGTCCACTCATTGATATTTAACTTTAGATGTGCTTCGATGAAAAGGCTCCCAGAGGAAGAGTCTGTTCGTTTGGATTGGATTTAAAAAAATAAATGAGGCAGATGTGGCCGAGCGGTAAAGATAATGAGCCTGTGGTCACTAGTGAGATCTTTGGTCTGGCTGAGAAACTCCTGGTTCAGGAGAGAAGAGAGCAGATACCATTAACTGAGCACCAACCACTGAGAGGCCTTAGAGCAAGGCACTAAACTTAATTAATCCAGCAGAGTGTGCATGTGTGTCATTGAATTACAACCCAAAACAAACAGAATTTTGAGAACTTTGTTTTGAGCCTTAAGGTCAACTTCTTGCTGTTTGCATTTTGATTTTCAATGAGTTCCCAGATTTGGATTAGGAGCTGAAGACATGTTGCTACATCTTAATCCAGGTTGACCAGTAACTCCAGTTGTATTGACTATTCATGTGTCAGCATGTCTTGATGTATGTAGGAAAAAGAGCCCAGCTAGTTGATGAGGATTTGTTCCTCTGGACAAACATTTATCTGTACTTGAACAATCTTTCAAGACCCAAATAATATTGTCTTCCATGACTGTGTGAACACAAAAACTACCAAAGAAGAGTGGACTTTCTTCTTTGATGTCTCTCTTCCTGTTTTTAATCCAAAAAACAGACAGAACTTACTTTTTTTTCTCTATGTCTCTGTCATCTCACATCTTCTCCTCATATCCATGCTGAGCTCTCATCCAAAGAGCGCACTGCTCTCACCCACAGTAGTTTACAAGCAGGATTTTGATCAACAAGCTCCACCAGACCCTGCCTCCCCCTGCTGAAAAAACATAGTTTACTTCTATAGACGTCAATGTCAGCAAAAACAGACATTGTAGTGCTGGCCAGTTGAAAAAAATGTGGATCTACAAATCTTCTTTGTGTATTCATTTGATTAGTCACGCACTACAGTTTTGTAATGTCCTAGAATTCAGATTCTTTATTTGGGAACCTTAAGCAGATAAAGTGTGATTAATTTGATTAATTAATTACAAATCCTGTAATTAATTAGATTAATGTTTTCAATCCCCTGACAGCACTTATTATCATTATGTTTTGTTATTATATTATATTTTCTCAGAGTGCTTCAGAAATGATCAGTCAGATAGCCATCAAACTAACATTGTGAGAGTCTCCTCCTGATGAAAGGAGTAGAGACCACTGGTTCCTAAGTTGGGGTTGGGACCTCTGGGGGGTTGCAAAGTACTGACATGGGGTCACGGAGTGCTTTCCAGAATCAGAAACTATTGACAATTACATTCATGATCGTAAAATTAAAAATAAGAAATAGGGGTTAAATTTCATATAAAGCCATGCAAACAGAAATTATTTGGTCGGTTTCCAACATTTCTTTGCTGGAGTTCCTCAGGTGACTCAGCCAGATAACAACAGTAGCAGTGAATTAATTAATATCCATATCTGGGAAACAGCCAAAAGGATGTCCTGTAAACCAGAGAAACACACATGCAACTGGTGTCTCCAGTTAGCTGGGTACCAGGGGCTTGTGGCTGCCTACCTGTCAACTGAGCGGTCCTAGTGCCCGTAGTGTACACCTGGCCACACAGGCATGCAGCCAGACACACAATTATAGACTGTATAAATCATGGACATAGTCTCGCCGACGTCACCCGTCTGTTACTGAGCTCAGCTGTGCCTCTGATTGGGGGAGCTCACGATCTTTATATCCTCTGAATGGTTGCGTTAGAAAAAAATTCACCCCCGTACAGTGTGTGCTGGTAGTAAAATTAGCGACTCAGACAGGAGACGTTTTTTGAACCAGGCAGTAAATGGGTTAATTTCTGCTTTAAAAATGGCTTTTTTTGGCTTGGTGTGTATGTGACTTCCGCTACTTCCGGAGCCAGCCTCAAGCAAACTCTCGAGAAACAGCAGATTTTAGCACTTCCGCATTGTCTCATATTCTTAGACCTGAGGTTTCCGCTTGCACACAATGCATGGCGCACAGAGAGAAATAATATATGCATCTTGCCTTTACCTATGCGACCGTGACAAACAACGTCCCATACAGGACGCGCCTCTTTTGGCTCAAAGATGGGACATCCTGGCTAATACGGGACGGTTGGCAACCCTGTACACAGTATTCATGAACCAGCCTTTAATTGGTGCGACCCTGAACGGGGTAAGAAGATAAAATGACCAAATGAAAATTTCCAGTGGCAGATTAATTTAGGAAACACAGCAATATGTTTACAAAGGAAAACTAATTTTCTACTAAATATCTCATAGCTTTAAGTAGCGCAACTCTGTTGTGTGTTGCTTGTTTCTGGCACTGCTAATTTGTGGGAAAAGTTTAGGAACCCCTGGTCAAGACAAAGCTTGCATTTTTACTTTGAATCAATCAGTATCATGATGATGTTAAATCTGCAAATGTAAGATGGGTGAATCACTTTATAGATGCTTTACGTATGTGGGTCGTATCACAGAAGTAAGCCAGAGCAAAACCTCTGTGAAACTTCTTATTTACAGTGAAAATGAGACTCTCTCAAGTGACTCTATCAGTCACTTAAAACTAACAGGGGAGGTAGAAACAGCTGATTACAGTTTGTGTTGCTCTCTGTTTACTTTTCTGACGTTTTCCTTCTGTCTGTGTAAAATTACAATGACCAAAGTTCTTTTTAATACGTCTTAAAGCAAACAGGCCAAAACTGAACCCCTGTTTGTGATAAGTGTGAGGATATCAGACTGTCCATCAGTCCATCTCCTCTGCTGTGAAGACAGAGCAGAACATATCAAACTAAAGGCCAGCAGAGTTTTCCAGCCACTTGTTAATAAAAGAAGAAGAACTTTGCATTAGCATGAGTTCAGCAAAGCAGCGAGTTCACACTGGGTTCACTTTAAAAACCAAGTTGCCGAATCCATCATCCAGGTCTTACTGTGTGCGGGAAAACAAGGGAAAGGCAAACAAACTTTGGAAACACAGAGCAGTTAGAGCCCATTGAGATTCATTGTCTTTGGATCATGTTCTGCATAAAGAGACGTCATAAAAAGAGCATGCGAAAGATCAAACGTTTATTTGCATGAGCCTGTTCTCAGGCAGCTTACAGAGACGGCTCTGAAGCTCCGTGTTTCACATTTCAATGGATCTGGTGGAGCAGTCAGAAGGTTGCTCATCTCCTTTCTCTCCCTGGAGCTTTTGAAAAAAAAAAAAAAAAAAGATGCATCTGCAATTATTTTGCTTCTCTCCTGCCTCATCATTACCTCAGAGACCTTCCTGCATCGCTCCCTCGTTTCGTCTCGCTTGTCCGTCAGAAGCTGCGCTTTGATATTCATGGAGCCTCGTGATTGAGATGCAAAAGAGATCGTTACAAGGTCCCGGGTCATCTGTCTCTCCTCCTCTGTTTCATTTTCACCTTTTGCTCCTCGTCATCCTCCTTTCTCTCTGGTTCATCCTCTGCTGCTGCTGCTGCTTCTTTCAGGCCGTGTAGATGAGACTGTGCCCTCTTCGGAGCGTCGTTTTTTTTATGTGATTCTCATAATAAACACCAATTTCAACCACAGCACACATCGTGACATGCTCTCAGGTCAGCTGGAGCTCAGTGGAGGGAAGAAGAGAAGGATGAGACAATCCGTCTCTCTCTGCACTCTTTGTATGCTGTAAGTGTAACAGTCTGCTCTGAACAACATCCCATCCGTTTGCATCCTCGCTCTGTCAGTTCCCGTTAGGTAAGCCTCGCCAAATGTGAGGTTGGGGATGGCGTTCTGCCTATTAGCCTGCAGCCTCCGCTGATCGGCTGTAAAGTTGTGATAATTTGGCCTCCAGGATGAGTTAAAACGACTTCTAATTCTCAAACTTGCGCTCGGCTTGAAGAAAGTTCTGACCCTCTGAGAAAAGAACACATTTGAGAACGAATTCAGGCGAAGCCACTTGATCCGGCTTTACTGTGGATTTGTGATTTTCCTCCTGCACACTGAACCAAACTGAACCCTCACCCTCTTTTGCCTCATGGTGTCTCTGAGGACGGGGGGAGCTTCTGTAAGGCGCTTTGTGTTGGGTTTGTCACACATCTTTCTGCACCTCTTCATTATCCTGACAGCAAGAAGGTGCTGATGTGTCCGCGCTCATGTTTCTGACACATATGCTGTAATTCCTGTCTCAAACTGTTAGTTTACTCCCACGCTGCTGGGATTACATCTGTGACACACACACATTCACACTCGGATACTGCCGTAAAGTGCACGGCCTTCGGATCACCAGGTCTTGAGAGGGGTTACAGGACAAGTTGTGTGGACCTCTAAAAGCCTGTTGGCCCCCCCGGCCGGTGCGTTTGCACTCCCGACCTTTTCAGACAGGCACGTCTGTAAAGCCAAAGCCAATATCCAGTGATTTATTTCATTTGGCTGCTCGAGTACATCCTCTCAGCTGAACCTCTCTGCCTTAGGCAAAGATAAAGCTGCAGCCTGAGCCCCGCAGGGATGCTGTGGATGTCCCCCCTCATCAGCTCTCAGACTCTGTCACATCCCCACCCTGCGAGGAAAATCACCACAGACACAACAACACAGGACAAGGATCAGCTTTACTTGTGGCGTGCTCAGCGTTAGGGGCTTCTGGGGGACGGCCAGACACATTGACTGAGCCACTTAAAAGCAGGCAATGAGGAAATCAGCATAGTGGTCAGTCGGCTTGTGTTTGACGTGTCTTCAGGGCTAAAACTCTGCTGCCTCTGTGCTCCTGCGAAATAGGAGTGGCAGGAGAAAGAAGCAGGGGGCAGAGGAGGCTGGAAATGGGCTTTGGACAGCACGGACCTACAGAGCTTCGCCTGCAGCAAGAGCATTTGGTATTCACCCTCTGAGGGTTGTGTCAGCAAACTCTCAGAGGTCAGCATGAGAGAGAGCATCCCTCCCACACACTCCTACTCTTTGATATTGGATAAGTATCACAAAGTTTTTCCAAGAGCGGACTGTGCAGCGTCATCTCATATAAGCCCGTCATCTGCTGCGCTCTGATTTCCAGAGATGTCATCCACTATCTGTTTGACGACGGAGACGCCCTCCCTCCGCTCTTTTGGTGATTACTTCTAACGGTAATGATCGCCGTCGACATCTGAAAGGTGTTTTTTAAAGTGAAAAGTTTGAAATCACATAGTTAGGTAATTACTGATTCTTCGCTGTGAAAGTGCTCAGCCATCACATTTCTGTAGTGCACAGTGAGCACATTTCAGTGTTTGGAGATAAGAAATGAGTATGAGAAATACAGAACATGAGTCAGATTAGAGTTTATCTTCACACATAAATATTTATAGCTGCAAATAAACAGCGATGGGTCTGGAGATATTTCTCTCTGACAATTTGTTTAAGGGGAATTTAAGTCTCATAATTTGAAATGTGACAAGTTGGATGTGTTTGAAATAAGACTCGAATACTAATTTCTACACCAACATCAGCAGCTGATTTTAACGGCACTATGGGGACTTTTAAGTGATCTGGATCTAGTCTCACTTTTATGTATTTTCCCACAATTTAAAATGAGATTATCAGTACCAAAATATGCAATTTTGTAAACTCTATTTCTCATTTTCTGTGGTCAGGTCAAACCCAACTTATCTACAGAGTCCCTTTGATTACACAACACCAGCCAGCAAAGTTTAACAGTGAGAAGTAAGATCTGTCCTTTTTCCTTAAGAAAAGGATTTCTCTGATTTGTTTTGTTGTAATGGTGGAAACTGGAGCTGGACTTTGAAAAAGAAAAAGAACAGAAGAGCAGAAGAAAGCAAAACAGGAGAGTGACGGAGCACAGGCTAAAGCACAGGTTAAGCTGTTTGTGATAACGTTCATTCCAATCCTATCCACTTTCTTTATATAGGACATTTTAAAAAGTTTCCCAAAGTGCTGCACAATAAAAATCAAATAAGAAAATCAATTAAAATAACACATGGAAACCAATAAGAGCCATAATAACAAAGGGGTTAAGACCATAAAGACCTAATAGGGCAGAGATCACACAACTCTCATGGTGAATTAAAAGCCAAAGATTAAAAATAAGTTTTAAGATGAAGAGTGAGGTTACGTTAGCTCTACTTGGTGAGGTTGGAGTTGGTAGATGAGGATTTAACCAGGATTCACTAACGTTGCAGACAGTCTGCTCACCTTCTTGACACTTAACTACAAATTGAGTTTACAAAGTTTGATCGTTGACATGTTTTAAACAATAGCGCAACTACAAAAAAAATACGAGGTAGGGCTGAAAAGGTTGAAGCCTGACTAGCAAGGAGTTGCACTGTAAAAAACTGGAATTGCATCAAGTGTTTTTGTCTTATTTTGAGTATGAATTGTCTAAATACTCTTGTTGTTAAAAGACAAAAATGATGTCTGGTTTGCTTGTAACAAATTTAAAAAATCTGCCAATGGAAGAAAAGTTAGCTCAAAAATAATATCTTGATACAAGTAACTTTTCTCTTGTTCCATTGGCAGATTTTTTTAACTTGCTACAAGCAATTCAGACCTCATTTTTGTCTTTAAATAACTTAAAACAAGACATTTATTCTGGATTGGTCAGGTGAATGTGGCTCAATTTGAGTCTCGGATTTTCTTCTGAAAATAAGACAAAAACACTTGATAAGAAACAAAACTTTTATGCATAAATTCAACATTTTCTGACACTTATGGCATCGTTTATTTTCAGATTAACCGATGCTGACGTGGTGTTTGAGGACTTTGAAAGGTAAAACCAGAAACGTTTTGTGAATATGGATCAAATTTGGCACCATCATGTTTTTTTTTTAATATTTGCAGATAAAAGGGGTCAACCCCCAAGGACATTCATGCTAACATGGTTGCTTTAACTGTGAAAAAGTGGGCAGCTGAATTCAAGAGGGTTAGGGAGAGCCTTGAAGATGACCCAAGGTCCGGACGTCCTGCCACAAAAACAACCCAAGAAAACATTGTATTATCACGTCGTATTAGTCAAAAATGTTGAATTTAATGAATCCCAAGTTTCTTCACTATGGCATGACTCCTTCCTAGTCAGGCTATGAACTCCTCTTACATTATCTTGTAGCTTTGCATCCTGGGAAAAGGTGGCCTAAATGAAAAACAAAGGGTTAAAAAGAATGTCTGATCTCCAAAACAAATGCATGCCTTGGTAAGACTGACATCTCCATAGCAGTGGGTGATGTTTCTCATTGGAAACAGTGTCTTTATCCTGGAAAAAGGTGTCACTGCAAACAATGCCAATCAGACAGACTTCACATTTTATAAAAACTGTCTCTCAATGGTCAGATTTCCCTTTCTTCAGTCAGATAAAAACAACCTGCTGCAGCTCTCCTCTGAATCTATTCTGGTGAATGTGCTGAAGTTGAGCCATAGCTTGCCCCTCTGACCTGAGATAAAAAGGAACCAAGTAAAAAAGAAAGAGCATCTTGCATCAGCTCATTCACCTTTCATCTCTCGTCTTCCATCAGAGAAGTTTGCTGAAGACTTCCTTCCTCAAACGCGTCACAAACAAAACATGCATTAGTTCATTTCTGCTCCTTTTTCTCTGAGTTCTGAGTGAATCCTCTTCAGAGCTCTTCAAAAGCTCATCTCTGGCTTTAATTTGCAGGATGGTTTTGGTTTCAGCTGTCTCTCATCATAAAACAGGAGCTGAGGATGGCTGACGTAAAACACTTTGGTACATTTTCCTGTTTAAAGGGCTGATGGAGTGGCGTGATAAAAGGCTTGTTGTCTCTGTAACTAGGCAAAGAGACTGTTTTATCTTCTAAAGATGGTTCTGTGATATTAACTCAGGATTTATGATGTTGTCGAGTGTTTGCAGAAGCCCCTAATGAACATTTCCAGTAAAATAACGTTTAATTACGTGAGCTGTTTATGTCGAGCTGTGCAGATGATCTAATGCTCTACACAGAAAGGTAGAAAAGTGTTTGCAATGTTTGAAACAGAAGACAGTTTTTGAAAAGGGTTCAAGTTTCTGAAACGCCCCCAATCCTGCTTTAAACATGTCCTTGGTCGTAAGCAGACTGTGTGTCCATCCAACACCACGGTGGAAAACCTCCCCCAGACATCAAGTATAGTTTCTTCCAAGCAAAATCCCACTCAGTCACATAAATTATGGCTGCCACAGACATCCACTGTTATAGCTTCAAAGAAAAACAGAGCACTTTGAGCTGAACAGGTAATGCCAGGAAGAGCCGTCATCCGTCAGCACTTTTCAATTACATATTTTAAAGCAGGAATGAGTTATTATGAACCATAAAAAGCAGAATGTGTCAATCATCGTGACGGACTGCGTTCAGCCAGAACTGCCTCGTTTTAAAATACATGTTCCCCTGCAGATTTCTACTGAGTCATACCTTTAACTGTAAAAATAAAACAGGCTGAGCTTAAAGGACTTTTTACCTATACAGTTAGAATCAGAAAAGAAACAAGGACGTGTTGGCGACCTGTCCAAGGTTGACCCCGCATCTGATAGCTAGGATAGGCTCCAGCTCCAGCGACCTTAGAAGGGAAAGAAATGTCTGGACGCATGATTTTAGCTTTCTGGGGATTAATAAAGAAAGATTGACAGCAACTACTACATGTAAAATATGTGCTGTGTGCTGCATTTAAAACCAAGCGCTCCCTGACAAGGCTTTCAATAACCACCAACAGCCGAGTTGTCACTTAATTGCAGTCAGCTACTTTCTCTGAGGTTGTTTTTAATAAAATGGTGTTTGAAAGGCATCATTTGAATAACAAGTTGTGACTTGTTTTTCCTGAATATTTTATCAGTGCTTTATTCTACTTCAAATTAATACCGGCGTGATAAAGATGTATGTCTGTCAGTGTCAAAACACTACAGTATGCTCAGACTGAGTGTGAGGAAGTCGGCTTCAGTCTATACGGCCTTCAGCTTTCATCTTACAAAGGATTAATTATGGCATTCAAACTAATCATGCTCTTATTCAGGTTAGCATTTACATTTTTTTGTCAAGTGCAAAACAAAACCAAAGTCCAGGAGCCACCCTTCATTGATGTTTGGGTCCCAGAAATAATAATGGTGGTGGAGCAAACGTAGCGTGACGAGCCGCTTCGTTCCGCTCCTGGATGTCTGTGTCGATTGGCCAAAGACTGTGAACGGGCGGGTGGAGGCCTTTATTGATGACGTTGGTCTTTTTGAAACGGGAGGCTGTGCATGATCGTTGGAATTTCGAAATGCGAAAGTCAGGGTAGTTTAGACCCTTGCGTGCATTCACGACAAACCCACAATCAATCAGTTGGGTGTAATCTACCGCTGTGAGTTGAGCTGTTTTTTCTCTTCTCCTTTTTCGCCTTCAAATTTAAACAGTTTTTTTCTTTTTGAACAAGGAACAAACTTTATTTTTTGTCTCTCTTTTTCTTTTGAACTGAACTGAACTGAGCGTGATGAACTAATTATTCCTTTATGAACTAATTTTTGTACTATGGTCAACTGAATCTTCCTTTTTTGATTTTGCTTGGGCATGTTTTCAGTATCTGTGTGAGGTTGTTTAGGTTTTATACTTTTACATCCTTTGTGTATGGGTTATTATGAGTCTGCTGACTAAAAAAAAGAGACTAACCTAGACTTTTGTCAGATAATCTCTGGCTGGCTCCCCTTTGACTAAAGAACCTTCCAACTACATTAACAAAAGGAAAAGTCACTATTTATAAACCGTCACAGTAGGGATGTCTCCCTACCGCCCCCTGTAGCTAAGTCTTGGACCCTTGCTTTCACCACTCGTGTCCTGGATGCCACTTAAGCTCTGGCCCAGTCACTTCCAGGTTCCTCAGAAGCTGCTGGTTGGAAGCTCCAACAAACCCTCTGCAGCCAAACTCCACAGGGCACATCATGGTTGACCATACCGCCAGTGGACACTCAGATGCCAGCTGGATGTATTTGTCCCTTTTCTTTTCTTAAGCTGTCTCCATTCCTCCCTCCCAGTGGACAGTGAGCTCTGCCGTGACGGGCAGGAACTTGAGCTGTTGATCAAGGTCCACTCTTAGATTCCAAACACAACCAGGTGTTAGCAGGAATCTTCTCTCCCTCTGGGTGACGTTCTAAGATGTTGAAGGACGGTCTTTGGCCTCTTCCAGCCTTCATGCCAGCTTCTGCAAGGATTGGTCTTGACACTACCTGTACTAACCCTGAGCCAGACTGTTTTGCTGCTGGGCAGGATGTGCTTGAGGCTTGGGTTTGGGGGATTGCAGAGTTGGCAACAAGGAAGCTTAACCTTGCTTGGGGTATCTTCCACTTGTCAGGTCACTTGATGGTCCAGTGGACTACTCCTTCCCAGTTTATCCAACATCCTAGCTGCTGCTGGCTGAGTGTTTTGCTCTTATATTGCCACTACTCTGCCTTGCCTCTCTTTTGGGAGCTTTCAACCAAAACTTGGGAGCTGTTCCTCACCCCTGGCTAGTTTTCCCTGCTTGTGTTCTGCCAACAATCTCATTGTGCATCAGTCTGCTGATGGCCCGGTCAACTGCCTCTTCAGCCATCCACTGTCCAATAGGGCTGAACAATTTATCGTTTTCAGATTGAAATCGCAATTTTAGACAATGCAATTTTGAGATCGCCAAAGCAACAATTTTTTGCAGCGCTTCTGACTGACTCAGGATCTGTTGTGTCAAATATTATACACATTCTGTTTTTCAAATTTGTAGAAAATCTATATGTTAAAAGTGCTGGTAAGCAGGTCAACAACACCTCTGTTTAGGAGTAGAAGTTGATGAAAACAGATTATTTATCATCACTATTGATGATTAAAAAATCGTGAATTGCAATATCTGCCAGAAAAATTAGATCTTTTCCTAAAATTGTTCAGCCCTACATGTGAATATCCCAAAGCTTGATTTGAAGAAAAACTTGAATCGAATTGAAATCACAATATCTGTCAGAAAAATCGCAATTCAATCTTTTCTTAAGATCGTTCAGCCCTACTGTCCAATGTCTGGCCTGGTGGCGAATAGAGGTGGGTGAAAATATCGTTGAATTAATGCATCACAATATTTCCTCACCTAATTCAATATCAATTCAGCCAATCATCTGAATAGATTCACCTTCTGGCATGTGGGGGGTGCTATGCGTGTTATTGGAGTTGTATGGATGAGGGCCACACGAGACCAAACAACAACAAAATGGCAGCCAAAGCAGCAGCAGCAACTTAAAGCCAGCTTCTTCAGCTTTAAAGCCAGATGTTTGAGTCATTTTATTGGGCATGAAAACCAAAAATCGAAGCATTAATATCAACATTGAACCGAATCCAAATCGAATCGCATTGAATCGAATTGAATCTAATCTAATCGAATCTTGACTTTCTAAGCAATACCCAGCCCTAGTAGCCAATCGCGCCCTGAGGTGCAGCTTTCCTATTACAGTGTATTAATTATGGCTCTTAAATGAATCGTGCTGTTAATTATGTGTACATCTTTATTGTCTCTCAAGTGCACAAAGAAAAACAAAATATGTCCAATAACGTCTCTAAAATCTACATTTGGACAGTGCAAAGACTGCTACTGTGGAGCTACAGCTCAGTACATTCTGCAGAAACCCAACAAGTTTTACAGCTGACGTCTTTGAATAGATGGATTTGTCATGATATGAAATTTGAGGGTACATAAACACATTAGAGGACACAAGAGTAGATTAAAGTTATAAAATGGTGCAGAGAAGAATAATTCTGATTCAGACCAGTATTGAATCAGGCTAATTTAGGTATTTTTTGAAGTATCATTGATCGGGAATTCTTGCCAATCCTTTCAACTGATGATTCACGTTAGCCGTCTCAAAGCCAAAAATGCTTCTGAACATCAACGCGTCAGTAAAACTAACGCCCCTATTGGCCGATGTAGAACAGCAGCCACACTTAGCTTTTGCATACGTTACAGCAATAACATCGGCTTTACAGTGCCCTACAGTAACTCTACAGGGACAAACGGCACAAAGGGCGAAAACAAACAAACCATAGTGTCATGCACTGATGTCAAGTGAGGATATGATGATGGTGTGATCAGCAATGTTGCTGAAATTTTCCCGTCTTCTGCGTCATGTTAAGATATGTTTCTAGCTTTGTATGTGATACATTCAGGTACCCTCGGAAACGTGAAAATCTGACAATTATCTCAATGTTTTCAGTTTGTGGAATGGACAAATGGCTTGTAAATGCCTGTCATTTAAAAATAAGTGGTATTTTGATCCCGCCGACGGGTTTGGGATCCAGAGACTCTTAACTTCAAAACTAGAAGGACTAAGTTGAATGGCCTTAACAAGCTTCAACCATTTTTTTTTTTACTATTCAGTGCTGCTTCACTTTCTCACTTCTTTAGGGAAGTTGATCTCCAAACTCAAAAATTAGATCGGGACTCAGTATCGGCCGATATTCAATATCAAATAATCAGGTTTGAGATCGAGGGCGTCAAAATGGGTCAAAATAGTCCTCATGAAAAAACTATCTTGATAAAATCCAGATCCTGATCATGCCATAAAAAAACTTGACAAATTTCCCTCATACCACTCCCTAATGGAGAATATTTTCCTTGATTCAGAAGCAGAGTTTGCTGATGGTATGTAGAAACATCTGAGGGACAGGTGAGGTTTGACTTCATCAGTCTGTGATGATGGAACAAAGATGTTTGACCACAGAGATCACTCAAAGGAAGAGTCAACAAATAGAGCATTCATGCGTCGCTTTCAAGATTAATGAGTCTCGATGGGAGGCTTTCAGCGATTGTAAGTGAACTGTCCTATCATTGTGGGGAAACTGACTCTTCTACTTGAGCACGAGAACATCCCCTCCTGCTTTTTAAGGCCTGAGGGCAGCAGAGAGGACACTCCAGAAATGCCAAGAAGCTGCTGCTGCTGTCGTCATTAGCTCCTCTTCTTTCCCCTTTGTCTCCAGCTGGACGTAACATCTTCCCCTTTTCATTCTCTTCATCTTTCACTGCACCTTTTTTTTTACCCAGAATGATAAAAGCAGAAGGGCATTACATCAAATCTCATATGCTTTCACATCTTTATTTCATGCCTGCTGGTGCAATGAGGGTTTGGCGAAGCAAAAAAAAAAAAAAGGAGGGTAGTGGGTGGAAATGGGCAGGAGGTAGATTCTGAACTAAGTGACTGTAGAATGAGCCAGAGATGATGAGAGATGTAATGACAGGAAGATTCGGATTTGTTCATCTTTCCAAATAGTCTTCAAGAGCTGAGTGGTGCTTTCTGTTGAACAAAAAGAGACACTTAAAGGGAGCTTTTCCCTCCAACAAAGGCTCCAAAAATGTGACGATTTCAGTCCATCAGATCTCAAAGATTAAAAAACGATCACATCCAACTGCACGCTCTGGTGGCTGAAAATAGACGCTGGAAAATATCCCGTGCATGATACTGATGCAGCATAGATGGATGCTTGTAGGCATTTCTCCAGATGGTGAGTGTGTGTTTGTGTGTGTGTGAGTGTGTCCTCCTCTGCCTTTGTGCTCTGCCAAAAATACCTGAGAAGACTATAGTGAGATCACACAGTGGATGCCTACTGTACTTTTTTTGGCATTCAGACATAAAAGCAGCTCACACACACCTACTCACACACACCTCTACTCTTACCTGTATTCTCCACCAGCTGTGTGTGCTGTACTTTTTTCCTCTGACGTGACAAGCTGGGATCATATCATGCAAACCCATTTTGGTCTCAGTGCAAATATACCTGTGTGTACACTCATGCTAATTCATTCTTAATTTAAAAGACATCAATACACAGCAAATATTGACCAGTCTCCTCCAACAGACGGCAAATATTGACAGCTGCTGCTCTGCTTTGTGTATTCTGTTTGTAATGGAGGAACAAACATGATTTGGGTTGGCTGATGAAATCTGTTGAATAGTTTGGCTGTTTTCATATTGATTTATATTCAAACTTGATTCAACTCTCTGCCCTCATAAACATTTACAGAGGAAGAGATGAAAGATTTTTTTAAATTAAGATCAATTCATAAATAAAGAGTCGCAGCAAACAAAACAGAAAACAACAAAATAGTTTAAGAGGATGCTAGCTGCTCTGTGAGGAAGTATGTTAACAGAAACTTGTGAAACAGAAACAGATTATTAGGTATAATAATGAAAGAATGTATTATAGTAGAAACAGCAAACAATAATATCATGTTTTTTATTTAAATTAAGCAGTTAAGCACATTAACTAAGCACATATGTCTAACTTACTGTCTGGTTTGTTTTCAGCATTAAGAGAGCATTTAACACACATGATTGTGCTGCTTTTATTTTGCCTTTGTATTGTCTTACATTGATGGTGTTTTATTTAAAAAAAATGCTTTTATTTTGAAAGGATGAAAAGAGTATTTTTCTTGTTTTAGGCTACTGGAGTGAATTAAAGCAGTGTAATATGGTAGGTTTTGTTTGTTTTAGGTAATGGTGTTTCCTCCCAGTCTTGATTACCCCTCAGGTGTTTCACCTGTGTCTCTTCACACGCCTGGTTTGATTACCTTATCTATATAAGGCCATGTCCACACGTAGCTGTGTATTTGGGAAACCCCATATATTTCTATACATTTGTGCCTGTTGTACACAAAACCGCAGCTTTACGTCACTAAAAAAGGATATTTTCTGAAAACTCCAGCCAAAGTGAAGATTTCGGAAAACTCTGGTTTCATGGTTTCATACAGACACTGTTAAACAGAGTTTTTGGTTCTTAAACATCACAACTGAATGACAGGGGCTCATTCTGGTTGGCTGACAGGGCTTCTACGTCTGGAAAACACTGCCCATCATGGGTTTGGCATGCCTCGAGCTGCACTCACCGGCAAATTTGCCTGCTGAGGGGGGGGGGCATTCGTTTTTGAAAATACCCAGCTAACGCATGGCCTAAGCCATGTCCAAAAAGAAGCTGGGTATCTGATAAACTGCATATATTTTCAAATGTTTGGGCCTGTTGTCCACTCGAAACCACAGTTTTACGCCACTCTAAACAGTGTTTTCTGAAAACACAGGCTAAAGTGAAGATTTTAGAGATCTCTGGTTTTGTGGTTTTGTGTAGATGTCAGTAAACAGAGTTTTTGGTTCTTAAACGTCACAGCTGAATACCAGGGGCTCGTCCTAATTGGATAGCACGGGTTTCATGTCTGACAAATACTGCCAAATATGTTGTTGTTCATGTTGCGTCCTCCCTTCTCATTTCGTCCACTAGTGAAAGTGCTTTTTGGCTTTAACATTTAACAGCTTGCTTAAGAGTTTTGGATGAACGACCACAGTTTAGCAGGAAACAAGAGAGGTGGACCCAGGTGCAGATTTAAAACAGAAATACTCAATTTAACAAAACTAGAAAGTTCAGAAACCAGAAAGATTCAAAAACACATAACAAACCAAAATTCAAAAATCTTAAGCAAACTGTTAAACTAATATCCAAAAGCACATTCACTGGAGGGGGAAACACTTGGAGACAAGATGAGACACAACATGGACACACAATGACAAACTGACAGCCCATGACACTGTGGCTACATCTACACACAGTCAGTAACTCTTTCATATTTGAAATATTAGCAATAACCTGTCTGCACACGGCCATGTAACACCGCTAACCCTTTTGAAAAACCAAAATATGCCCATATTGTGCTTTTTAAAAACCTGAAAATCACTGCTGGGTTACTCCTTTTCTAGCCTGAAGATTTGGTCCAGTATAGGCCAATCGGGATATCCCCATCTAAATGAACATTGATTTGTGTTCTGCACATGTTCTGTTCACAAGGAATCTTGGTCTTTTGAGTACAGGAAGTCCGCCATGCTGCTGCTGCTGTTGTTGTTGTTGTTGTTGTTTTCGAAAATACTTTTGTCCACACATAACTGGGAAAATCTGCCAAAAAGTGCTGTCCAAAGCATACAAAACCTGTATTTGGCAGTTTTTAGTCTATCAGAATGAACCCTTGTCATTCAGCTTTGACGTTTGAGATCCAAAAACTGTATTTCCTGGAGTTTCCCAAAATCTCTACTTTGGCCAGAGTTTTCAGTAAAAACATCATTTTTAACGATGTAGAACTGCGGTTTGGCCTGAACGTTTAAAAATGCATGTGGTGTCCCAGGTACCTGGCTATATGTGGACATGGTGTAAACAAAACAAAACCAGAAACACAAAAACATAAAACAAACAAAACCCACCACATTACAAACAGCTAAAAGAGCAAATTGTTAATTGAATCTTATTGAGATAAAAAAACAAAAAAGTTAAATTCATCAGTTTGATGTTGATAACCTTGTGTATCCTCTACTATCTGCTTTATTTTTTCGACAAAATGAAGCTGATTGTTTCGAACAGATGCACATAACACACTCCCTGTTGTCTCAAACTGTGTTGTTATTCATGCTACATCCCAACAAACTTCGTCTGTTGTGTGTATAACTTTCTGGCTGTCTCATGAGGTCTTGTTCCATCCTCAGCATCCACATCTGGCGATTATATCTAATGAGAAAAACACACTTTGAGAGAAAGGACAAGGCAGAGCTAAAAGACATGTTTCTCATTCAGATAAGCATTGACGAATTTCAAAGCAGAGCCGTCAACCTCGACAGACGGCCTGCAAAAGCTTATTTTACCTTCACCAGTGGCAAGTTTAAAACGCTCTTCACTGCTATTTATTTTACCAGTTGTCAGCACACAGGACTGTTTGACTTCTTTTCTGTGCTGCTTTCAATCTGCTTCAGTTTGTTGCTTTCAGTTTGGTGGGAGTAACTCAAGCTGTGGACGTTCCTGGTTTATATCTCTGATGTGTTTTTTCTTTTCCATCTGTTGTGTCCCGCTGTCTGCGGCACATCAAATTTACTCTGCTGTAATAAAGTTTGAGAAAAAATTGTAGCAGTAGAGTGAAAGACACGGATCTAACTTTTTCCTGCCTCAGAGCCAAATGAGCAAAATGAGTCAAAATCTTGTACCATGTTCAGATCAACAGGTGGCTTTTTTCTCGCTTGATTCCATAAACTTTTTGGAGCTGTAGCCACACACTTTACTGAAGTCTGGGAGTTGGGTGTTTTCTCTGGTTCCTTACGCCAGTGAAACCTCCTCTGACAGAGGCTGTACTTCCTGACCAAGGGTCTGCAACCTGCAGCTCAGGGGCCTCATGCAACTCTTTTACTCCTTTGCAGTGGCTTCTTGTAGCTTTGAAAAAATAAAATTGAAATACAGAATAATTCTTTTGTTGTTATTCTTACAAAGGCAACTGATGATTAACTAAATATGAATTACCTCTGTAATAAAGTTTTTAATTATTTTTAGATTTTTGCATTTTTTTATTTTTTTGCAGATTTTTTTAAGTTTCAATTTTTGGTCATTTTTGCAAATCGAGGAAAAAAAATCCAAATTTTTAAAAGATTTCTTAGAAAAATTTATATTTTTAAATTTCTGTAAATTAAGCTAATTATTTGAATTTTGTTTTCTAAAAAGTTTTTGCAAATTATTAGTTTTTTATGATTTTTTCTTAAAATTTAACACATTTTTGAAGTATCTTTTTTTAGCAAATTAATTACATCTTATTATTTTTTTTTTAAATTTCAACATTTTTGGAAGTTTTGCAAATTTAGGCACTTTTTTTTCAAATTTGGCAATTTTTTTGAAATTTAAATAATGTATAAAAACTTTGCAACTAATTTAAATCTAATAAATTTAGCAAATTTATGAAATTGTTGACATTTCATTTTTTTCCATTTTTTTATATTTACAAATAAAAAAAAGACATACATTTACTATTTAATGAACACAAAACACTTCTTATTCCTCTTGATTTTTACTATGTATAGAATATTGTACACTTTTTTTTCTCTTTATGGGATGATAAAGTAGATTTCGTGCCTCCCAAATGACTTTAATCCAGATGAGCAGAGGCAGAACATGGCTTTTGGGAAAGTAAAGGTTGCAGACCCCTGTTCATGACACATTTAAAACACATGATGTGTTGTAACTGCAGCAAACGGGTATGACTACTGTTTTCTCTCTCAGGGAGGATGTTGTCACTCTGATATCACTGCTCTCCTCAGTTCACTTCTCGTCTTAAAGACTGGATCATATCCTTTAAATAGTAAAAGAAAGCATCTTCATGGTGAGGAAGTCTGATTCTCAATTTATTCTGATTTTAAAATTTCACAAAGCAATGTCAGGAGGTTGAAGTATTCAGGCAGGGTTCATGCTTTCAAATATTTAATAGCGCATGTGTAATACATGTGTAAAATGATAAAACGAAGTGTCTTAATAGCCCTTTCATGTCTCCATTATTAGTGGATTAAATTCATCTTTTGATTAAGTACTAAGAGATTTGACAGGAGCTGAACTCCAGCTAGTTTGTCAGGGTTTATTGGATTGAAGTGTTTTTTTTTAAATTATGATTATAATAAATGAAGCTGTGTGTACATGTGTTTGAAAGATCTGTTCATAAATTCAAAAGGATGGCTTTCATGAGGACGGCTAGTTGATTGCTTATTGTTCTAACAGTCGTGGTTCATCAGTGGGAACACGCACAGACATTAAACACTCACTGTGTTTTAATCAGTGCTGTATTTAAAGTGATAAAATGGGTGTTTACAACGATCTGCAGAGCATCATGACTGAATATGGTTCTGATGATAAAGAGTGATGAGGTCTTGGAGGATATAAAAGGTAGATGTGAAACTAATTAGTGTCTTTTTTCATTAAAAGCGAAATAAAGGAAAAAGTAAGAAGAGCAGGTTGTTAGTTCTGCTTAACGGTTATACAGCGTGTTCTAGTTGTCCTTTAAGCAAAGTTTTCATTTGGCTGATTTGATTGGCTGTCTGAACCCTTTGTAAACTTGACTTTGTAAATTTCATTCTGTATAATTTGTTATTCTCACTGACAAAAAAAACCTCTGTTTTTATTTATATTTCTGCATTTTAGTTTGTGTTTTCATACTGATGGAAGATCAGCATAATATTTTTTTGTACACAGCAAATGTAGACATATTTCAGGTTGAGCTAGAGAGTGGGTCGTATTTACATTTCTGCTGTGTATTTCTGTGTGAGAAGGAAAGAACTGTTGATGTGTTGAAAGTATCCTTTGTTGTGTTGGTCGTACTATGGAATGATTTAGTGCATGTGTTGAGTGGAAAAAAAAAATCAATCAAATAAAATAGATTGATAAATAAATAAATAAATTACAATATTGGTCCAAGAAAATTGCAAATAGATTTTTTTCCAGAATCGTTCATCCCTACTTTGTGAACACACTTGCTTGCCCAGCAACCACCTGTAGCATTGCGCTTCTACATGCGAGAGACTTATGAGCCATGCACCTGACTTGACATGTTAGTACAAGCTAATCATAGGTATTTGACACATACCTGGTTTGCAGAAAGCCAACTCACATCACTCTTCATCGCAAGTTCCCAAAAGTGAGTAAAAGTCGAGCCAGATTCACCCTTGTTTAGGAAAAAAGCTTTTTTTTTTCAAAATTTTTTAAAGTAAGTTTTCTTATAAAGCTGAACGTAGGAATTATAAGGCGAATTAAAGCCAGGTGTGCTGTTTTTTTTCCCAGATAGAAAGGCACAAACGTTGCCATATATATATATATATATATATATATATATATATATATATATATATATATATATGTATATGTATATATATATATATATATATATATATATATATATATATATATATATATATATATATATATATATATATATATATATATATAAAGACTGGACATGGTGATAGAAATCTCTTTAGCTGCATGTCATTAATAGCACCAGATCCCACCCATCCCTCATCATTATCTCCCTTAACGAACAACCAAAATTAATTATTTCAAACAATGCAAGAAAACAAAATACCAGGCCATCAAATATACCTAAATGGAGGAAAAAGAAAAAGAAAGGGAAAAAAAATGATGTTTCCATTTATATAACATAAGTCATCTTGCCTGTAAAGTTGAAAAAAGCAATTGCACTGCACTTTGCTAATGGAAAACTAGATGTTATAGGAGGGACACTATACAGGGCTACAAGAGGATCAGGGTCAAGTGGCATATCAAGCACCACTGCAAGGGTGTCAAAAATTTGGTGCCAAAAATCAGTGAGTTTTAGTAAAAAGCTTCATCTATTCTATCTATTCTTTTCACTTTTGTTTTTTTTGTCTTCTGTGCTCCGTCAACTATTGTAGCTTCTCTGAATACCTTCTTCCTCTCACCATCATCAACACGCAGTCACCTGTGCACTGAGCACGCTGTGATTAGCTGATGTAACCACATCCACTTTGCCCAGAAATGTCTCAATACAACCATAACATCAACATACAGGCAGAGGAGGGGGTTGAGGCTGACACAGACACTGACACACATGTATAGATTTACCATCATTATTACTTTTTTAGGAAAATCCTGCAGATCCTACCTTGAAGTACTTATAGATGAGGATGTTTTTCTGTGTATCAGACCTTTTATTTCTAAAATGTCAATGTACTTGCATCAGCTCCAGCTCATGATCTGTGGTATCAGTGAAGAGAAATGTTTTCCTGAACAAATTTAATAACTTCTATTGTAAGGACGTGTGAAATTAAGGCAAAAATAACTTGCTTCATTCTTTATTTGGTGGCAATGATAGGATTGGTGTTTTGACACTAACTTTGGGTAAATAAACACATAAATAAATGAAGACATCATAGCCTGCGCTGAGTTTGTTTGGGTTTACAGACTCCAGCAGACGCTGTAGACGTGATGGGGATGAACTCAAGTCGTGCACAGACTGTAAGTGAGCTGAGGTTATGCATGTGTGTGTTTTTGTGCTACAATGAATGTTAAAGCACATGTGAAATCCCTGAACGACATCAACCTTGAGATAATGATAAAGTACCTGTCTGCGTTTGTGTCCCCACAGAGCGCGTTCTCACCTTTAAAGAGCAAAGTGTTTGATCACACAAAAGAATATGAAACAAATCGTCTCTCTTTCATGTCTGAACGGGTGGAAAACATTTCAAAGGAATCAAGCCCTCTCAATCCCTCCACCAGTGGAGCCGTTCGCTTATTATGTGTTCCTCCGTGTCATAGACGGACGATGATCGCCGCGGGGCACGCGACCACAGCGTGTTCACAGATTGGACTTCATTAAAGCGCAGAAGATTGCACCGGACAGGGATCACTGAGCCTCTCTTTCTCTCCGTCTCTTTTTCTCCTTCACTCAGTTTCACATGACAGACTGAGCCAGCGTCCCAACGGCCCAGATTAAATATAAAAGAAAAATAAATAAATAAACGATGTGAGCGGGGAGAATGGTGAAAGTTATCATATTAAAACTTGAGAGAGTGATGCAAAAGAGGAGGAGGGGCCGGACACTGGAACAGGACTATTTCCAGCTGAACTACGAGTTGGCCAGATGGCCTCTGAGTCTGCATGAGTGTGTGTGAGTGTGAATGTGTGTGTGTGTGTGTGTGTGTGTGTGTGCAGGTAGGTGGTGGTCATGGTGGCCTGGGGCTGTATGTCAAATCCTCCTGCTAACTGACTCAGGAAGCTATTTTAGCTCTACTGAAGCCAAACATCAACAACAAATAAATCAATCTCTTTGAACAAAAAGTCTCCCCATCTTCTTCCTCTTACTTACATAAGACGTATATATCACGTAACAAGTAAGAAGTGTGCGTTTCAGGTGTTTCTGTCTTTAAATACAACTTTAACCAGGAAAAGACTGAAATCTCATCAAGTGTTTTTGTCATGTTTTCAATTGAAAATGTCTTTTTAGACTTAATATGAGCCACATTCACCTGACCAGTCCAGAAAAAATCTTTTGTCAAGTTATTTAAAGACTAAAATGAGGTCTGGATTGCTTGTAATAGGATAAAAAAAAAAAAACCTCCCAATGGAACAAGAGAAAAGTTGTATTAGGACATTTTCGAGCAAATTTTTCTTGTTCCATTGGCAACAACACCAACTTGGAAGAAGACACATTTCTTGACTGACCAGTTGAATGTGGCTCATATCAAGTACAACAAGACATTTTTCACATAAAATAAGACAAAAACACTTGATAAGATTTCATTTTTTTGCAGTGATACTTTCAGGGATGATAGGTTAAACACAAATTTCTCCTGATGTTTCTCTTTGGCATATTTCTATGTCTTGTTCCTATATAATAACTTCCTTTTTGGCGGGGTTTGAAAAATAGTGATGGGAGAAGTGGTGTGGAAGAGTCACTGGGTTATCTTGCGCCACTGAATGCATCATTCCTGGAGAAAGATCTTGCTTACCTTTAGGATCATCATTGTAATCTTGAAAAGTGGCTCCAGCTGTGAAGGAAGGGGGTTGTTGAGTACTGGATGGGCTAAAACATCAAGGCTCCACAGTCAACTTCCACACCTTAAACTACTACTTAGTGTCCTCAACTTTCAAAAAAACAACATGAGCTGGATTTCTTGCTCTTGAAACCAGTCCTTAGACTTGGTCTTTCCTGGTTTCCACACTGTAAATGTTCAGGGTTAGCTTCCCAGGTTCGTGTTTTCCCTTGGACATTATCTAACCAGCAACAACCCAAAATCAAGCAATCTTTTCTCAGCCATTTCTTCAGGGAGAGTAAATCAAACATGAATATCACTGCCACCATCATATCACCGTTCTTACTTTGAAGCTTTCTCCAAGGACAAGGACATGAAGTAAGTCTAATCCAATCCAATCCAACTTTATTTGTTGAGCACTTTAAAAACAGACCCTGTTGACCAAAATACTGTACAGAAAAAAATAAAATAAAACACATAGCAGATAACTTGAGACAAAAGAACACTACATGTAAAATACAAAACATTTTTAAAACATGAAGCAGTATTAAAGCATAATTAAAATGTGCCAAAAAGAGCAATAAAATAAATAAATCAATAAATAAAAAGATAAATAGATAAATAAAATCAACAATTGGTGGGTTTTAAGAGATTTAAAAACAGACAGGAAAGAGGCATAAACATGGAAACTCATTCCAGAGGTTTGGGGCCACAACAGCAAGCTTCCCCTTGGTTTTCGGCCCCCTCAGGCAAGTCCTGTAAGTAATGCTTTTTTGTGGCCCAGTGAAAAATTGGAGATTTTTTTTTAAATTTGATTAAATTATCAAAATAAGTTTAAAGGAGACCTCCCGCTGATGTGTCTTGTAACACATAAAGGAATACAAGTTTAGAAAAAGACACTTCTGTCCAAAGTAGGGTACAACACAAGCAAGAATTTGGACAGAAAGGAAAAGTTTCCCAAAATGCTTTGAGGTATTTGGCTTTGGGTGCTGCCATCAAGTGCAAAAAGAGTTTTTCTTCTTCATGTGAAATAATGTAGTCATAGTTAACCACAATCAAAATCTCTCCAACAATACTGTTGTTGCTATGATTTTCAGGCTATCAACTGACTTTTGTGAGAGAAACAAAGGTTCCGTCTGTTTCTTATCACTTTCCATTCTTTACATTACTTATGTATCCTTCAAGGACGCAATAACTCCATTTTCATCAGGGCTGTTATCAGAATCAGAATACATTATTGATCCCCGAGGAGAAATTTCATTTCATTTACATCCCTTCCAAGACATAAAAGAAAAAAAACTTAGACATGGGAAAAAACAAACAGGAATGGGCTAGACCTAGGAGCCGCCAGCTCCTAGGTCTAGCCTAGGGGGAAACAAACATCCATTCCAGGTTATTCCCCAACAGGGGGCATAGTTAGAGATCAAGAAAAATACACCTCAGCATGTAAGCACATGATAACAACAGACAAAAAATCAAAGACTAGCACAAGTGTCACTGCGCAGCCTTAGCACTTGATCTTAATCGCCATGAAACTAAAGAGAGAGGGGATTCTGCTTTTGCATATTTTCAACACGTAAAGTAACAATCCTCGATGTTCATACTAAACATGCAGATTTCCAAACAGCAGCATGTTCATCTTGTCGAAATCCCTAAATATATCTGTGAGCTACTTAAACAGTCCATTATAAAAATAGATCTTCAAAAAACCTGTTGAAATTATGAGGTTGTCACATAAGGGTCTCCTGCCTGGTTAATGACATGTTGGAAGGATGGACCTCAAACACCAAGGTCTGCCCATAGCTCTGCCCCTGACAGGCCTTCCAAAGGGCTGGCCAATCAGACGGAGCGGGGAGCCTTAAAGAGACAACAGCTAAAACAAAGTGTTCCAGACAAAGACACTGCAGCATCTTTCTCCTTCCTTCCTCTTCCATGATGGGAATAATGACAACACTTAATGGTGGATTTCACTTGAAACATCTAGAAGGGTTAACTGAGAAGTACAGGCACAACTAATTAAACAGATGTCAGTGTACACGTGTATCGCTCACATTGTTTTGATGTAGCAGTTTAGCATTTGTTTAGCCGACAAATCTAAAAGTTAGGGTTATGATGCTCATTTTATTGCATTTGCTTAATTTGCAAGTCTAGACAGTAGTGGGAATTGCTTTTTATTGTTTATACCGATGTGAAAAAAATCATGTAGAGTTCAAAGAACTGAATTTTAAGCATGTGATTAAAAGTGTGATTAACTTAAATACGTTAATTACTGGAGATTTAAAGTAAATAGTTTGACAGCCTTAATTACAACATTTCTCCAAGCTAAATATTATGAATTGTTTACAATGTGAGGCCTTATTGCTGTGTTAAGTATGTTTAAATAGAGAAATATTATGGGAGAATGGTTAATTATTGATGATAACGCTGCTTTTGGGACTCGGCAGGCAGGGGTGTTTTCTAATAACAGAGGAAGAGAGGCGTGAAGTGCCTCTTTACCCTTATTTGATGGCTCCTGTTTCTGTAATACCTGCGCTCAAAAATAATTCCATTTATTCATTCCCCTTATTATTTTGAGATAGATTTCATTTCTGTGCATTTAACAGATATAAGAAATGTGATGAGGCATCTCCTCTTCTCTCAGTTCATTGATTTGCGCTCATTACCTCAGAGATTGTTCCCACTTTTTGAGATTAAACCCTCAGTGTGTGAAGCTATCTGTTGCCTGTTAGTGTCTGTGTACCTGTTGGTGTGTGTTAGTGTGTGTGTTGTGAGTGAAAGCATGTCCACACTGCAGCAGGCTGGATCTGATATTTTTATGCAAATGAGCGCTTTCCTCTCAGCGAGACTGAAGAGGGCATGAATAAACAGCAGCTGGACAGAGCAGAGAGGATCAAATATGCATCAGGTGGGTGGTTTCAGTCGGATCCTTTTTTCTATAACTTGAACGCAGACAGATATTAGAATACAGATGACAAGGGAGAATGACGGAAGAGAATAAATTACAATATCTGTTTGTTTTCCGCCTCCGCCTCTTTATGTTGCGTGTCCGTCAGGCAAGGTGAGTGGTGGACGAGGTAGAGGAAGCACAAAGTGTGTGTGTGCTGATGTGTGTGTAAGCTGAAGAGAGAAAAATAGAGCAGCCAAACTGGAAGGAACTGGGCTGAAAAGGATTGATGTGTTTCTATATTTCTCCACTGTGTCTGTCCATCAAAGGACTCTGGCCCCAGCAGAGGCCTTGATCCTCGGAGGCGCTGTCTGAAGAATGATTACAAGCCAAATGCAGGGTCACCCGTCAGATGTCTTATCATCTTTAACGAAATCCATCTCTCGTAATTATATTTCTCATTAATAACTAGAAAAGACCGAAGGGTAACGGGGATGAAACAGAAATTCTGCTGACCTTTGATTGGAGGCTTATTTGAAGGGTTGATGTGGACGAGACTGGAGAAAAGCTTTGATCTTGAGATCATCAGGGCCACACGGTTCATGGAGCTGAGACAGACAGCTGCAATGACTGTGTTTTAACCATGACAGTTACTGAAGTGTGATGTATGTCAGATATTGTTTTGACTGCACTTACAAACAAAGCAGAACCATAATTATCACTGATAGGTTGAGGCACCTTGGTGAATGAAAACAGAAATATCAGTAAACCAAAAAAAAAAGAAAAATACACAGTCAACAAGACTGAGTCAGCATTTTTGCTCAGCAGAGCTACAATATTATAAAGGTTAATAATGACTCAGCAGTTTGCAGCTAATTCACGTTTGTTTCATCAACAATTCAGACGACAACTTCCACACTTAACAAGTCAGTTTTCTCTCTTATCTACTGCTTAAGTTTATACTAAAACTTTAGCTTACATTAGTGTTGGTAATTCACTTAACACATATTTACAATCCCATAAATCAATAATGCAATCAGTTTAAGTATAATTTATCAAGGCTCAATTTGACTGCTGTCTACAAGGCACTCTTGAAGCATGAGTTTCATATTTTTTTACAAAGTCAGAGAAGTGACAGAAATAATTCTCAGTGTCATCTTTATATATAGGAATAAAATCTCTTAAACTGATAACGATATCAGATCTGAACAGAATCAACAATGTTTGAAACCCAAGCACAGGTATTGGTTTTAAATAGGGACTTAAAAAGTTGCATCAGGGCATCCCTACACGGAGATGAGCTGTTCAGGAATTAACAGTGTTTGGCAAATTACTTACAAAAAGAAAGAAAAAAAAAGATACAGTTACTTGTTTCTTTCCCCCCAAAATTAATTGAATTTGTACCATAATTACTCTTCCATAAATGTTTTTAATTACCAGGGGGAACTAATTTTTGGGTTATCTTTTTGAAAACTTGCTCAACTATGTAAAAGAACTTTTTGAGCAGGTTTTGCTCTGGGACAATCGTACATGTTGTACGATTTTGCCTTTTTTACATCAATGACGTTGATTTAGTGCCTTAACTTCCACCCTGAAAACGCCATTTTCACTCTATGGACCATTTTGGACTTGCCATTCTTGCCTCTGTTTCTCTTGTGTGGCTGTTTGCGATGCATAGTTTTGAAAACACCCACCACGCTGTTTTTCTCAACACTGGAAATTAGCATAGGCATTGGCACAGTAATGTATTATAAAGTAATACAGGTAATTCTGAATGATCAATAAATATAAGATAAATGTTGATTTGTCGAGCATTAACCTTTCAAATAAATGTATAAAAACATGATATGTCATACAAATCACGAGTGAATAAATCCAAATAAAACCCACTCAAGTGTAAACTGAATGAATTTGTCAATGGAAACCATAAATATAAGTTATCAGAGAAGATAGAATAGAATAATTCTTAGGTAAAATCCAAACTAAATACGTTGATCTTGATTTTTCATTTAAAAATGTTTAAACTGTGTCCTTGATAATCCTCAGATAGTCCTTCAGGCTGTTCCACACGTGGGCTGATCTAGAAAGCTGCCTCACGGTGACTCTTTGTTCTGACCTTTGGCACAGCACAAAGTCCACAATCTGAAGACCTGAGGGCTCTCATGGGCTCATGTAATAAAGGCAAATCTCATAAATAAGAAACAACTAGACTGTTTAGCCTTAAAACCAATGAAATAATCTTTGAATCTTAAATTATGACTTATCAGGAGTAGTATCATGATAGAAAGCATCATATGAATATCAGTAATTGTGTGAAAAAGATAAAACTGTTGGCTAAAAGTGTTCCTTTCTTCTCTTGTCCATTATTACTAGACCTGAAGGATGCGTTACAGACTCTTGTAGTAGGATCCAGGGTTTCCTTTCTCTAATGGACAAAAGCCTTTTACTCATGTTGCCAAACTGATCAAATTTAAAACACAAGTTTCAACGACCTCCATCCCATCAACATGATAATTTCCTTAAAAAGGGTTAAAAATGTAAAGAAATAAAACATATTTTACTCCTTTGGGGAAAATGCATTTTTATTTATTTATTTATTTATTTTTTCAGGAAGATTATCGCTAATTTTCAAGGAGGTGCAGTAAGAATGACATCTAAATTCTTACTCGTTTAAGATAAATATTTTCTGCATTAAAATAATGCATATTTGCAAAAATAACTGCTTAATGTGTCAAATGTAGCACTGTAAAAAAATAAAAAAATATATCCTAAACAAAATAATATAGTATTTTTTGTGGACTTTCTTTAAAGGGTTAATAGACATCTCAGTTCCATTAAAAAAAAAAAAAAGGAAAAAAAAACCATCTTTTTTTTGATGGTCAAAGAGTGTCTTTAAATCGTACTTGTATTTCAAGGTAAGGGTGGACTGATGTGCTGTCTGCTACATTTTTCAACCAAGGACAAAGCACTTCCAGACCACAGAGAGAAATCTGAAGTATGTGTATCACCAAGGTCATCTCTGCCAGATGAGTGTGTCCTATAAGCTGACCTGTGTTTACGTTTGGTTCTGAAAGCTCTTATAGCTTCATCTTCGACTGATGGTAGAGGCAGTGTAACTGGTAATTAGAGTGACTCTGTTATGACAACCAGAAGCATTTAGCTGAAACTCCAGAGGTGCTTTGCAGATGTCGTCACTGCACTTAATCTTTAGCACAGAGCGAACAGGAGGCCCTCTCCACAGCGAATACTCGCTCTTGTAATCTTTCTCCTGCTTTTGTTAGCATGCATAAGACATGCAAAGTGTTCCCCGGTCAGAGGAGAGACGAACAAAGAAGAATTTGATAAATTTCCAGATGCAGATTCAGAGGAAGTGCTGCCTGCTTTGTTTTCACACAGACGACCAATCAGACGACGTTATCAGCGTCGAGCGGGCTTTCTTCTTTCTCCTTGAATGTCTGGCAACAAGCAGGCCGACTACCTTCCTTAACCTTGCGTGTAATAAATTGATGCTTGGGAAATGAAGAAGGACATCTCGCTGCCAAACTGTTGATGTTGGAGACGGTATGCAGAAGAGATTTGTGAGTGTTTGATGGATGCCTCAGCGTGAGGAAACAACGGTCCACTACATTTTACTGCAGGGAGTTTCATTTCAATTTGTGCTTTGTGTGGAGATCCAGTAAGCACCCTGGGAGGTGTCTTTCCAACAACCCTATACATAATGGATTGCTTATTTGAAATCCTGAATGCCCCAGTTAAGTTTGTGTCAGTTTAATTCATGAATAATTTCCACCTTGTTTTCCTTGGGCTCGTGAAGCCGTCTCTCCTCACAGGCGCACTCTCGTTCCCTCCTGCTCTGTTTGTGCGTCTCCTCCTCAGGCTCTTTCTATTCATGAAAAAAAAATACTCCTTTTCCATCTCAACCCAAACAAAACCTTCCTGTTTAAGCTTTCTTCCCAACCTCAGCGCCCTTATTGTGACATTAACAGCCTCCAGATGTTGCCTCGTGCCACTGGTCTCGGTCTTTTGAAGCCCGTCGCCGGCGACCCTACGGCCGAAATGAACTCAGCAGGAAATGGCTCACAGAGGAGAGGAAGCAAAGGAGTAAAAATGAAGAGATAAACAATCCAGAGACGGTGCCTCTGTCACGGTGTGCCCTTCAGAAGTGACTCCCTTGTTTATGACCATTTCTGGCGAGCTCAGCCTCGACTTCTCTGCACTGTGCGCCGAGAACAACAGTTAATGCTGCAGCGAGAGGTGTGAGCTCCTCAGCAGGGTCGGCCTATCAGTCATACTGACAGGCTAATAAAGGGACTCTCTGTTAGTAAAGAGGGAATAGTAATCCACAGGTGGCCAATCTTTCATTACTTCACCTTCCTGCTCTTCCCCTGCTCTCGTACTCTCGTACTTTTAAAGCAGTTGTCCCGTTATTGTTAAATTCAGTCTCCAATTTAGCGCTGATCCCGGCTCACCCGCTGCTGGTCCATTAAATTTGTCCCTATTTCTCATGCCAGGTGGGGAGAATACAAAGTTCCAGGGAAAGGGAGGTGATCGTGAACCCGGTGGAAAACAAAGTGTGAGAAACAGTGAGCGGTATAAACTAAATGTGCCACTGGCTCAGCGGGGCCAGTAATAGCCAACATTTGTCGGTTACACTTTGATGAGAAAAAATGGTCTCTACCTGCGTCCGTGTGTGTCTGCCTTGATGTTCCTGTGAGTGTGTGGGAGAAACAGACGCTGCAAACAGCCAGTTTTCTCTTTATGTTTTCGTCAGACTCTCTTTCATTCCCTCCCCGCGCTCTTCTCAATTTACTCTTTCTTTCCTCTTTACTTCTCCTCCTTCCCACATTGACTCCTTTCCCCCACCTCTCCCTTGGGTCTTAAGGCCATCCTGCACCATTCCTGGTACCCAACGGTGATTCAGCCGCTCAGGTGGCTCCAGCCGGGGGAAATTGGAGCCATGCATCACCCACCCAGAGATTGACGATAGAAAAAAAATCCATTACAGTCCGTCTCGTGTCTGCAGAGAGATGTCCCAAAGAGAGGAGGGAGAGAAAGCAGATTGAGACCGTGGGAATGTTTAAAGAGAGATAGAGAACAAGGGAGTATTTTGATAAAGATCGCCCAGCTGGGGGACAGACAGGATAAAAAGGGTAATGGCTGTAAAGTATCACCATTACAATGTATCACTGTCATAACAGCGAGAGCAGAACAGCAGCAGGGCCGTTTGAACCTGCTCAGCTCGTCTCTCTGCGGACTGTCAGCCTCATCCACAGATAGACTTTATTCATCCTGAATGGAAATCTTTAGAGTAAACAGTGTTGAGCTGCCGTGAGTTCAAGCCCCTGTAATTATAAACATTTGTCCTGAGGTGTCCTCTACCGACACCGAGTCCTTTAGAGCTGCAGGGATGCTTCAGTGACCCCTGACCCTCCCTGGACAGGTGGACAAGAAAAATAGACTCCCCACCTTTGGAGGCTAATAATCTACAACCAGTGGTCTCTTTATCAGCCGCTACACCCAGGTGTGCACCTGTCACCTCACTCCAAAACAGGTCTGTACAGACATTACTATTCTATCCGCAGCGCTACAATCATTTCACATTCAGTTGCAATAAATTGGAGATATTCTTTCTCACCCAGCCTGCATTTTACTTTAACAATGTTTTGTTTCCTTTTTCAACATTTTTTGTTTAAGCATTTGTTTATTTACCTACCAGGGATGCTTTGAAGCATCTGAATTATGAAATCAAGCAAATTTTAACAGATGAACAAGGGTTCACATGGTTGGTGGGTAAACAATGTCAAATTGATCTGCTGAGCAAAATAAGATAAGATTATCTTTTATTCATCCAACAATGAGGAGTTTTAAAGAATTAGAGTTGCAAACGAGCTGTGTATAGTTAAAAAAACCTGCAATAAGAATATACAGTGGGGTAAAATAAGTATTGAACCCGTCAACAATTTCTACCAGACATTGGTATTAACTCAAATAATCCACACATGAAAAGAAATCACAACGTTCAGGTCCATAAATAATGATTATGTGGAATTAAGTACGATAACACAGGAAAAAAGTATTGAACACACTAACTGAGACTCATCTAATACTTAGTGGGGAAGCCTTTGTTGCTCGTCTTTAAATCTTAAATATATTCTTTGGTGCCCTCTGGTGAACCCTTTTCTTTAGTTCTTTCCACAAATGTTCAGTTGGATCTAAGTCAGGTGATTGATAAGGCCATTCTAACAGATTAATTTTCTATTTTTGAAACCATTTGAGAGTCAACTTTGCCGTGTGCTTTGGATCGTTGTCCTGCTGGAAGGTCCAGCCACGTCTTATCTTCATCATCCTGGTGGATGGCAGCAGATTCATATCAAGAATTTGTAATTATATGAAGTTTGCCAATACCATGAGATGAGAAACAACCCCATGCCATGATGCTTCCACCTCCAAACTTCACTGTTGGTGTAGTGTTTTTTGTGTGATGAGCAGTGCCATTTCTCCTCCAAACATGGTCTGTAGTATGACAGCCCAAAAGTTCAGTTTTGGTCTCATCTGACCAGACAACATTCTCCCAGTATTCTACAGGCTTGTCAAGATGCTGTTTAGCAAACTTTAAACCAGCTTCAACATGCCTTTTCTTGAGGAATGGAGTCTTGCTGGCTGAGTGTCCATAGAGGCCATGGCGGTGAAGTGCATTGCCTATAATTTTCTCTGTAACAATTGTACCTGCTGCCTCCAAGTCTTTCTGGAGCACTTCCAGGTTGGTTCTTGGCTTGTTGAGTACTCTTCTGACTATATTTCTGACTCCCTGGTCAGAAATCTTGCAAGGAGCTCGTGTGCGTGGCCTGTTGATGGTAAGGTGGTGCTTCTTCCACTTGTGAATAATGGCCCCTGTGTAGTATCTTCACTGTTATAATAACTTGGATGTAATTCCTTTTCAGTGCTCTCAGCGAGCTTATTCCAGTTGTTCTTACTTATTTTATTTTATTCATGATGCATCCTTGTTTTACTTGTGCTATCTATAACCACTTCAGTTTTCCAATTTATTGTGCATACAGGCAGCTGTAATGACAGACATTTTCCCCTGAGATAAATGTAGCATTTCTGATTCTGGACCTGAAAACCATTACCTAGAGCTGCAGTCCTGCTAGTAACAGAAGGCTCTGCTACAGCCTAGAAACAACATATACAGTCATTTAGCTCCTTAATTATGAAAATATTGATTATTTTTAACTGAGTAAAAACCCTGGCACATAGATGTAAGTGTTCATTCAACTACATATTAATCCCTGGTGATTAAGCTCTGGCTCCTTTCACCTGTGGGTGTTATTTATTGTCTCTCTGTTCCTTTGTGAAGCTCTTTGCGTGCTTGAATGTATGAATGGTGCTTTATAAATAAAGATGAGTTTAAGTTATTATACTGCTCTAATGCAGGAAAATGAAGCCCTGGCTAGCTACCAGCTTTCTGGATGCATTTGGCAGTGTAGTTAGGTTGCCATGCAGATGCAGGGAAAAAAAACAGCTGGACTTAGGAAATTTAAGTTAGAGCTCACATTTTAAGGTTTTGTGTACATTTCCTGCAGCAAATGCAATATGAAATGATAAAAACATGCATCATATTTAGAAAACACACATGATCATCAACAAGGAGCTACCTGAAAGACCCTGCTTTCAAATTTAGCCACTATTTAGCTTTCTTTCATTTGTTTCCTCTTTTTATTGTCTTTAATTTAATTTAATTTAATTTAATGTAATTTAATTTAATTTAATTTAATTTAATTTAGAATATTCATTAATTTCCATTATGATTATTATTTTTTGATTGACATACTTTAATTTATTTTTATTTGTTTATCTATTTATTTATACATTAATTTACAATTATGATTATTATTCATAATTTATGTATTTTAATTTATTATATTTGTTTATCTATTTAATATAATAAACTAATTTAATTTAGTTTGATTTTATTTAATTTAATTTAATTTTTTCATTCATTTATTTACAGTTTATTTTCTATTTTTGTGTTATTTTTGATTTGTTTTATTAAAATTATATTTTTATTCAATTTAGTTTATTTTTAATGTATTTATTTATTAATTTATTAATCTTATAAGATATTTCTTTTCTGGGAATAGATAAGGAATAAATCTAGAAAATTTTTACTCTGGGCTCAAATATCATCTTTAATTAATTAGATAATGTATTTTTTGCAACAAGTCCTTGCTGATCTTCTGCCTGACAAGATAAAACCTAAACATTCGATTACCATGGTAACACACAGACTCTGTACATGAGCCTCATAAAGTGAAGCCACACAGAGTACATGTTTTCATCTCGCAGCAAAATAACGCTGCACATGTGTGATCCTCCACACTACACGCCGTGGCTGTAGCTAATAGATTTGTGCTGTCAAAGTCTTGCGGCACTGGAGATAGGTTCCTGCATGCAGTGGATGTTCACTCCCACGCACCGCATACGGTGAGTGAGTGAGTCCCCTGTAGGTAGTTGTGCTGGTTGCTTTCTGTAACAGTGTTTACGATAAGAGAGAGCAACTCTGTTATTTCCTGTTGCAGGGAGATGCTTTGTTTCTTCAGCTGCAGATTTTGAGTGATTTCTCTTAAAGCTTTGACAGTGATCGACTGCTGAAGGCAAGTCTAAATATGTCATCTCTGTAGACACTCAAAGAAGAGGAACCTGCTCTTCTTTTGTTCGCCTGTTTAGCATCATTGCGGGAAATGTTGTGCAAGATCCGTGCTGGAGCAAAGCCGGGAGTGTTGTTTAAGTGATAACGTTCACAGGCAGCCTTTTGTTTGTACATCAGGAAATTCTCGCCAAAGTTTCAAGATGAACAAGAACATTTGGATGGATGATATTCAGAGACAGATGTGGCATCCTGACTCCAATCCTTCACCTCCTTCACATGTATTGTTCCCAGACGTCTGCAGAGGAATATTACAGGTGTTCTGCTGCAGCTTCTTCTCGCCAAAGCTGCAGAGAGGTGATAAGACTTTACTGACACCAGCATCAACAAGCTGACCCCCATCTTTCATTCACTGTCACAAGAAAAACAGAGGTGACAGACAGCAGAGACACACAGAGAGGAGAAATGGAAGGAAGGAAGGAAGAAAGAGGCTGAGATCAGATGGACAGGGAGAACAGTGATGGAGTGTAAAGAGAGGGATGTAGGAGAAGACAAAAGGAAGGGAGGAAGGAGTGAAGGATGGCTGCATGAAAGGAGGAAGCCTGACAGACAAGCGGAAGACGGAGCTTGAAGGTTCAGTGGCAGGTTAACGTTTGTCAGTTTTTGGGGATGTTTGATGTTAGTGCAGAATGAAAACATGACCCAAATACCTAAATGTGGAGAATAGGGCCTAAAATGTTTGTACCAGCGCTCAGGATGCATGTGACCCAGTACAAACTGCACGAACACAGAAAAACCTGAATATACAAGCGTAGCTCAGCAGCTACAAAAGAAAAGAAAAAGACCAGTCAAAGTTATGAGGCTATAAAAAGTTGCACTTTTCAGAAGTTTATTTGTAATCTTTTTTTTTTGTTTGTTTGATTTTTGGAAATATTCAAAGAATGGTGAAATCTTGAGTTTTACCCTTAACATGAGCTTAAAGCCATGATAATTAAAAAGAAAACAAAAGAATAGCGTAAGGATATGAAGTAACATACACTCTGGGTTTTCTACACTTTTTTTTAAATAAAAAGAGAAAATTTTGAAACTTTACCATTGAAAAGTAGTTTAAAAAATATTTAGGTTATTCCGATTTGTGGAAATGCTAATCTGTCAGAAATGGCAAACATGTTAGCCAAATGAAGCCAGAAACTTGTAGAGCTCCCCCTGGTGGCTCACTGTTATAGTTTTAGTTTCATGAAGCTGATTTATGTCAAAGTGTTTTATGGATAAAAATTGTCTGAAGTTGTTTATTCAATGTTAACAAGACAGGAAATGACATCATGATTATTTAAAGTGAAACCTAACTTATGATACTTGTTATGAGCCATATTCACCAGATCGGCCTGTCTTCTTTCAGAGTTATATAAAGACAAAGTGAGGTCTGAATTGCTTAATTTGCTTAAAGCTAGAATAGTTTCATAATACAAGTCATTTCTCTCTTGTTCCATTGGCAGATATTGTTACTTGTGACAAACGATTCAGACCTCTTTTTTGTCTTAAAATACCGTGAAACAGGACATTTTTCTGGACTGATCAGGTGATTCCGGCTATCAAGTATCATAAGACACGTTTTACTTAAAATAAGACAAAAACACTTCCAGTTCCAGGTTGGACCCCCTTTTTCCTTCAGAACTGCCTTAACCCTTTGTGGCATAGATTCAACAAGGTCCTGGAAACATTCCTCAGAGAGTTTGGTCCATATTGACATGATAGCATCACACAGTTGCTGCAGATTTGTCGGCTGAACATCCATGATGAGAATCTCCCGTTCCACCACATCCCAAAGGAGCTCTATTGGATTGAGATCTATCAGTGTATCTTTGGTTCATTCCATGTACGTTTTAGAATCTGAAATCGGAAAACAAATAACAGCCTATTTTTCGCTGTTTTGATTTTGTTTTGGAATTAAAAATACAATTTGAGTGAATGAAATTATGATGAGAATTTTGTTCTGTTTGTTTTTGGTTTGTATCATTTTCGCTAAGTTGTGACCCGGGAAGTTGTTGACATTTTTTTTCACAGGAAGGTCAGTCAGTCTGTACAGGGTGATTCTACTGATGGTTGAATCGAGCAGCACGATAGCTAACGTTTTACAGTTATCATTAGTTAACGTTTTTTGTCAAGGAAGGGTGAAGGACGTGTACGTGCATCAGTAACATGACGTTTCCGCCTGAGCTTGTGTTGGATGCAGAAACGTCTGACACTCATTGCAGAGCATCTCCGGACACTCGTGTCCTGCAACGTCTCTGAAATGTCTGTGTGGGTCTTACCAGCTTCAAACAACTGCTTAATAAAATTGGCATATTGTTCTAGTGCAGTCATGGTATGGGTTTTCGGGTTTGTGCGTTTCTGGGTTTTCTTGTGTTTTGGTCTTCTTGTGTTTCTTTGTAATTCTGATCTTGTCCTGTGTTTCTGTGTCACCTGTGTTAAACTGAATGTTCTATGTCTTTTGTTTTTGACTTTAGTTTGTGTTCCTTGTGGTTTTGATTTGGTTCTCGTCATGTGGATGTCTTTTGGTGGTTTTAGTGCTTCAGTGTCTTTAATGTATTTAGTCTCTGTCTTTAGTTTCCCTGTGTTTGGTTTTGTTCACCTTGTGTTTCCCTTGCTGTCACCTTATGCGTCCTGCCTTGTATCTCGTGTCACCTGTGCTTCTTGGATTTTTGAGGGTTTTGTAGTGTTTTTGGTTTTGAGTTTTTGAATTTGGAGTAGAGTTAAAATAGAAGTTTTTTAGTTTCAATCTGCACTTGGGTCCTCCTCCTTTGTTTTTCCCTGGGATTCATGACAAGTGCGGCCATAGTGGTCCATTCATATGTCACTCACTATTTATATATGGCCTTCTCTATCTCTGTGAACAGGTTTCAAGATCAGCGCGGTTAAAGACCGACTTCCCTGAGAAAAAAGTCAACAACTTCCAGGTCACATCGAAAATGATTCAAACCAAAAACAAATAGAACAAAAATCCCATGATAATTTCATTCTCTCATACTCTATTTTTAATATCAAAACAAAATCAAAACAGCAAAAACAGGCTATTTGTTTTCTGATTTTGGATTCTAAAACGGATATGGAATGAACGAATGTTACACTGATAGAGATCTGGGGACTGTGGAGGACATTTGAGTACAGGGAACTCATTGTCATGTTGAAGAAACCAGTCTGAGATGATTCCAGCTTTATGACATGGAGCGTTATCCTGCGGGAAGTAGCCATCAGAAGATGGGTACACTGTGCTCATAAAGGGATGGACATGGTCAGCAACAATACTCAGGTGGGCTGTGGACTTTAAACCAAAAGTGTGCCAAGAAAATCTCCCCTACAGTAACCCTTTTTATGACACCAGCAGCAGCAGGCTGTCATTAAAACATGCTTGTTCGAATGAGTTGCTGCAATGTGATTGGCTGATTAGATGTTTGTGTTAATGAGCAGTTGTATAGGTCTGCCTAATTAAGTAGAGAAGAAGCACATCAAGAGCGTAAAATTTAATTGTCGTGTGTGTTTGCTTCAAATCAACAGACACTGGAAGACACTGGAAGGTTAAAGTGGGGATTATTATTATTATTTATACTTTTATTCATAAATGTTAAATAAAAACCTCATTTCCAGTGAATAAACTTAAATCTCATTCTTTTACTTCACATGTGCTCAGATATGCTGTACTTCTGCTGCTCTTAGCTGGGACTTAAATTTCCATACAGGCTGGATTATGAATAAATAAAATATGAAATAGAGATTTGAATAATTCAAATCAGATTTTTAAAAGAATAGAAAAGGTTGCTTTGGAAAGATTTTTTTGCTTGTCTGTACTCATCATAAATCCATTTTTATCCTATAAAAATTCATTATTTATTTCCCCTTTACACATTCGCTGTTCCTGTGGAGCAGAGGAGGGTAAAAATATGACACAAAACTCTCAGCAAGAGGATAAAAATAAGTCTCACTGTGTGTGTGTGATTTTTTAACAACTGAAATGAGGAGCAGTCCGAACAAAAGTGGGTTAAAAAAGCGTGAAAATAAAGCAGTAGGTGAATGTGAAGCAGTCGTTTATCATTCTCTGATGAGGCGTGTTTTGAGATTAAACATTCCTCAGACATCAAGATAAGCACTTGGCTCACTTCCAGCAAAATTTGGCTAAAGCAGCCTCGTATTTTTTAACGATATTGATCTCTGGCTTATTCCACAAGCAGTCATAAGCAACACAGAAACATTTATCATTTCCCATCAGTGAACAAAAAACACCAAACTGTAACCAGCGACTCTTATCTTTTTCATAGAGCGGTTGCTTCTGGCTTCTCTGTGGCGTCCAAAGCAACTTTGTCTTTGTTATCAGCGTGTGCCTGTGAGGCAGGAAACATTTTCTTGCCCCGTTGTTTCAAAATAAAGTGCGGCGGGTTGTTTATCAGCCGACCAACAGTTGGACAGGAGTAATCTGGGTTTGTAGCGTTGATAACAGAAGCTACTGAATACGACTTTGGAAGTGAAGACGAGTTAAAAAGCGTTCAGACGGGGAGCTTGTTTCTCTGTCATGTCTGTGCCTTTGATGTGACTCTGTGTGTGTGTGTTTGTGTGTGTGTCGTACCTTTTCCACTACAGGAGCTTTTAAGTCTGACGATGAGGCAGATGACTTTTGAACAAGAAAACACGTCGGAGCACTAATGGTCTTACGAGCAGCAGGGGCCAGCATGGGAGCAACAAAGTGGCAGACAGACAGTCAGACAGACAGACAGAAATTACAGTAATTTAGCCAGTAGGAGAGACAGACAGAGAGATAGGGAAGTCAGGTAGGTGGGCTGGAAGAGGGACAACTAATGACTGCAAAGAGAAAGGATGGGAGGCAGAGAAGGACGGATAAACGGGCAGATGGAGACCGAGGGTGACACACAGACAGTCAATCTGTCGTCCTGCTGAATCTTTCGCCAAGCGTCCTAATTCATCTCACCTTTTTCCACAACTGGTTATCAATTAACAATCTCATGTTGTCTCAACAGAACGAGGATTATTCTGCCGTCAACTTTGGTAAAACACTGGGACCAATATTGTACAGGCTTCGACTGTGTGCAGAGAGATCTGAGCGAAGAGGCAAACAGATTTAGACGAAGACAGAGAGGAGGGACGAGGGAGAGGAGACGGATGAGAAAGGAGGGGTTGAAACAAATCAGACAAGAGAGTAAAAGACGGACCAACAGGGCAGACGGGAAATCAGATTGGGTACTGCAGGAAGATCGGTCGGCACACATGGGGGGCGGGAGTGTTCCACCTGCTGAGGTCCTCCATGAAGGACGGCTCCTCTTCCTCTTCTTCTTCTGTGTGTGTGTGTGTGTGTGTGTTTATCCACGGCCTGTATCTAGTGTGGATGTATCTCTTCTTGTGTTTGTGTTTTGCTGTTTGTTTGAGCTCTCAGTCTCTCTGAGTGCAGTGTGTTGGCGTCTGTGTTTGTCTGCTGCAGTGTTTACCACACTAAGACGATACCTGGGCCGGCTGCCCGAGTATGTTTTTGGCTGCGAAGTGTAACGCAGACAACTTTTTCTCCCATTCTTCTTTTCTTTTTCATTATTCTGCTTCCAAAATCAATGAGTTACAAAATCTCTCATCACCGTCTGCAACTCAGAAAATCAGTCACTAAGTGTGGTCAAACTTCCTTGTTACATCATTACAGGCTGATGAAATCAAACCTCACCTGTTCGTCTGTTGTTTTTTGACATCAGATAACCAGTGGTCACTTTTCTGCTGCGTTACATGCTGGGTGAACATCTGCAAACTCTGGAAAATCAGGGGAAATGTTCTCCATTAGGGGGCGATATGAGGAAGAATATGTATCAAGATTTTTTTTATGGCTGGATCAGGATCTGGATTGTTTTTCAAGATGTTTCTAAGGCTGATTTCTCCCGCAAACAATATTTTTAGCCATAGTATTTCTTATCCTGCATTAGAGGTGTGAAAAATATATTGATATGGCAATATATAGTGATACTTTGACCTCTGATACAATATTCATATTTCAGCTCTTAGTATTGATATAAAACTAAAAACTCACATTTTGACTGAGTTGGAATTAAAATACGTGGTAGAGGGCACCAAAGATCCACTGTCCTGTATGTTGCAAATAGATTGTATAATAAATATAATCTCAAAGTCTATTTAAAATATTTAATTTCTAAACTCGATAATTTGGGGTTTGTTGTACTGAGCAGGTCAGTTTGCCATTGGCATCAATGTTTTTCCAGGTCCTTTTAGTTTTGCGTAAAATTTTAATTTTCATATTTATCATCTTTATTATTATTATTTTTTAACTGTGTAGAATATTGCAATATATTACAAACTGGTGATATTATAATAAATTGTGATATTATCATCATGCATATCGTATTGAGAGGTTCTTGCATTCTGACCTGTTATATTCAACATCTTTTTTCCTCTTTTGCTCCATTTCATTACTTTAATCTTGTCCTGTGTCCTTTAATGTGTTTCTTGAGCTCTCACATTTTCCAATCCCGAGAAATACATGAAGTTTGTGTAAGTTCATGCAGGAAGTCATACGCCCAGCTGTTATCAGCTGACAGCCTGATGTTTTCAAATCACTGTTCCCAACCCCACTCAACCAATCGCAGCTCGCGTTTAGGTATGACGGGAGTGCTCCTGACTGAGATTTATTCAAAGACGTCAGCTGTCAGAGTTGTTGGGTTTCTGCAGAATATACAGACCTCTAGCTTTAAATGAACAGCCTACTCACAGTCCAAATAGAGTTTAGTGAGATGTAACTTATATGATTTTCTTTGTGTACTTGTCAAAAAATAAACATGATTTAAAACATAGTTCATTTAAGTATTATGATCAGTATGTGGTAAGATGAAAGCTGGGAGCTGCATGAAAATGACCTCAGCCTAAGAATTAGGAATGGGTACCTTTCACACTGGAAACGACACTTTGTCGATGCCCAGTACATGGTGATTGGTATTGGTACCCAGCGTCACTAATTTTCAGTTCTTTTGTGTTACTTGTGTAATGTGTTAACAAATATTAATTTATTTGATAATAAAATCTAAAAGTTTTTCAATTTAACATATTTAGTCTTGCAATGCTGTGTTTATGTCCAGTATGGAAAATCACCTACTCTTCCACTCCTTCACAGTCACAAGGGTGTGTTAAGGTACCTAACCAGGTACCCATTCCTACCACAAATCGCTCCTGCTCCTGACTCTTAACATACCTGGTCTTACAAATCAAATCATGACGTGTTTTTTTTTGGACGACTTTATGAGACGTGCAGATGAATACTGATCAAACTCAGATTCAGATACCTTTTGCTACAAGTGCAGTATCATCCTGTGGGAAACACTCAAGCGTGTGTGCATATCTGAGTTTGTGTGCACCAGATGTCAAACATGCTACGTGTTAAAAAATAAAAGCCTCTGCGCTGAGAGGAAATGAAAGGTGCTTATAGTAACATCTGCTACAATCATCCACCGTAATAACCTTTCTACCAAACTGAGAACGATGCTCCAGCTTTAAGAATGAGCTCTGCTGCTTATTTCCTCATGTCAGACCGTGATGACTAAAAACAAACAGCTGTGATTTTACACAGGATGTGGTCCACTCAGGTACAGGTTCTTGATACCCAATCCTGCTACTGACACCTTCTGTAAACCAGCACAAGCATCCCTATTTATTTTAACTTTTAAATGAGGTTAAAGTGGTGCATGCTGGTAAACACACAGAACAGTCTGATGCAGAAACATCTGTCAAAGGTCACTGGAATAATTGGCCGAAAGAAATAAGGATCGCTCCGGTGATAAAGCCGCATGTACAGATGTTTTTCTTCACTTTCAGCCACTTACACCTCATTTCTTCAACATCTTCAACGAGGCCCGGCAGCTCACAAGACCCTGCTCTCCAGTGATTTAACTTTCTGTACTCATTACTTACTTGATCAGACGAATTTCACACCGAAGCGGACCAATTAAAGAACTTATTTTGGTCTTCATTTGCACCGCTTAGAGCACATTTCTATATTTATCCCCATCTTGAACCGTTCCTCTTCCTCTACTGATTTGCATTTGGGGATCTCCGATCCTTTATCTCTTTGAAAATGATTTTAGTAGCAGCCAGTGCTGAGTTTGATTGTGACTATATGACTGGTTATCTCTGTAGTTTAAGCCTGTATGCCTCGCTGTGAGGAGACGAATCATGACACCTTAAACAGACAGCAGAACAGGGTCCATGTTATAGGCTTGGTATTTTCTACAGCTTCTAATCCAGTTTCCCTGCCCCGTTTAGATGTATTTGTTTTGAAGCAGTGTGAAACTAGTGCACAGGAGCTACCTCTTAAATTGTCTGCTGTTTAAACACTTTCATTATCCTGGCTCAAGGCTTTGGATGTTTGTAGTTCTGGTTGGAAATAGAAAACACTCAACAAGAAAACGCTCCCCCACAGCAAGGCTATCGACAATCCACTACTGGCTTATTGTGAAACACCAATCTTGTCCCCAGACTGTGTTAGTTGTGCAGTAATATGTCAGCATGCCAGTAGCTCTGCTGGAGAAAACCTCCAAGGATGGTCTTTATTGACTCTCCTGAAATCTGGACTTTGGAGGCTCTGCACGCCCACAACCGTGTTTGGAGTCATTCCCGCTGATTAGACCTCAGGTTGAAGTTAGATGGATTTATCCTGAGAGTTACCTGAGGACATCAGGAATCCATGTAATAAAACCACTGATGAAGCTGTAAGTTGTCTCGCTCTGACAGGTGCAGAAAATCAGAGAGAAGACTTATTCCAGTCGAGAATTAACCGAATTTGTCAGCTGAAGTGAAAACATGTGGGAGTTAGAGCAGCAGAGGTATTATTTGTTACATCCTTTTCACTGTTTTCTGTCTCCTGACTTGAAAAATGAAGCGCAGTGTTCACCTTACAGGTCCCATCATCTGATCACTGTGGTGGTTATTTTAACTCAGTTTGATCACAGCAAACCGCGCCAAGTTTCCTCCCTCTCATGTTCTTGGCTTTAACTGAATCTCTCTGCTTGGCTTATGTGCAACTGTGAAAAGGTTTCCTCTACAACAGGCATGTCCAAAGTCAGGCCTGGGCTCTGAGCTTTTATCTAACCATGTATTAATCACTGGAGCCGGGTGACAAAAACAATATATATTTTTTTCCTTTCAAAAGAGTCTAATCTCTTCTTGGCTCTCCCTCCAACATATTTAACAATCCCCGAAAGAAATACACAAGAACGGCAGCTGTCAATCATCGTTAAACGTGATGTAAAGCCCTTTTTTTAACCTCTAATAACTAATGAAAATGAAACTTAAGAGATGAACGTAATATAAGTTTCAATATCAGTATTGGTCTATGTGTAAAAGTGGGCTGGTATTTACTCATTAGCTGCCGGCCATTTTCAGAGCATCTTGAACGATCCTTTAAGATCCAAATAATATTGTTTTCTATGAATATGTAAACACCAAAACTACCTAAGAAGACAAGGAAAACAAGTTTGAAAAAAAGGGATGACATTGAAAAAATTATTTTGCATGATTATCATTGTGTTTACAGTTTAAACATCTCAGATTTTTTTTTTGTTTTTTTTAAAACCAATATTTATATTGGTAAATATAGGTTACCGGCCATAACAGCAATACTGATGTCAGATATCGGTATTGGGCAAAATTTCCATATTTGTGCATTCCTACTAAACTTTTCAGAAAAAAGAGGACCTGAATACAAGGCAGCTAAATGATATCTTCAACTCACCAGAACAATCGGTTCAGAGAAGCATTTCTACCAGGTGTATTAATTTTTTAAAGTTTGACCACAGCCCATCTGGAATGACTGGGGAGATGGACTTTTTGACATCTACTGTAGCCAGCCACCAGGGGGAGCAGCTTTTGTGGAGACCTCACTTTTTTTTTTTTTTCTTTTTTTTTTACAGTCTATGGTATTAATCATGTTAAAAATCATTTACATTTTCTGCCTAGTGCACAAACAAAACCAAAGACTTTATCCTAACATCTCACCAAACTCCATTTGGACTGTGCATAAGCTGCTTGTCTGAAGCTAAATCTTTGTTCATTCTGTAGAAACTCAACTCTTAGATAGGGATGGGTACCGAATTAGGTACTTTTATAAGTACCGACCAAATTCTGTCAAATGTACCGAGTACCAATTCATGTAAAATCATAAAGGTTCCATGTTTAGGTACCTAAATGCATCCTTGAGACTGTGAGGGAGTGGGAGAGAAGGACATTCCATGCTGGACATGAACACAGCATTGAAAGGTTATATACTGAAGAATAAATTTGTTAAATTTGAAAACTTTAAACTTTATTATTTAACACATTGGTATTTTTTACCACATAAACACAACAAAGTACCAAAAATTGGTACCACTGAGTACCGGTACTGATTGTCAGGTACCGGGTATCCGTACCATATCATTTCAAATGTGAAAGGTACCCAGCCCTACTCTTTAAGCTGACGTCAAAATAGAGCAGAAAAAAAAAAAGAAAGTTTCATAAAATATTTCAGAATGCAGAATCAGAAATATTTGAGGCTAGAAGTGTGGTTTGCAGATCAAAATAGTCTGAATCTAAAAAGCAGGGCTGATAAAATCTTGATTCTGATCATGACCCAAAGAAATCTCAACAAATTTTCCCCACATCGCCCCCTAATGGAGAACATTTTCTTTGGGAAGAAGCAAAGGTTCCTGATGTTTACAAAACTCCTGCTTGCACAGTGTTACAGCCACACACACACACTTCCTGAATCCCTCTGTGGGTTCAGAGGTCACAGGGAAAAAGTATTTAAATTTTGCATACTCATGTATCATAAATCTTGATCGTAGACAAGCTAAAGGTTAAACAGATTTTTTATAGTGAGGAGGTTGGACCATAAAAACTCCATATGTGTCCCAGGAGAGACAACAAAACGGAAAGGACCTTGAAATATGTGAGAAACGGGAGTGAAAATGTGAGTGGTGACAGGTATGACAACAAATGAGTCTCAGGAGGCAGGACATGATATGAGAAACATGCTGCAGAAGCCTCATGTGATGTTTACAACATGTCGGAGGATAACGCGACAGAGACTTACACCATGATAACAGGTTTTTGCATGAATATCAGTGTTACATGTAGAGGGACAGTTGTGCAATGTCTTGACAGAATTTATCTAAAGATTGATTCTCCTTCTGTAGCTGTGGATGTTTTTGTTACACTGGAAAAGAATGAAATCTTATCAAGTGTTTTTTTCTTATTTTAAGTAAGAAAATGTCATTTTGTGCTTGATATTAGCCGATGGAACATGAAAAATTTGCTAAAAAATGGCCTAAAAGTAGCATAATAGCTCAATATAAGTAACTTTTCTTTTGTTCCATTGGCAGTTTTTTTTTTAATTGTTACAAGCAATTCAAACCTCATTTTTGTCTTGAAATAACTTGAAACAAGACAAGTTTCTGGACTGATCAGGTAATGTGGCTCATATTGAATCTAAAAAGACATTTTATACTGAAAATAAGACAAAAACACTTGGTAGGATTTAAGTTTTGTAACATGCCCTCTCCTGTTTACACCGGTCTTACTCATGTTAAGTTTTCTGGTTCATACCTGGCTAGTTTTTTACAGCAGTTCACCCTGACTTTTTGAGAGCATGTGTACCCAAGACTGTCAGGAAAACTTGAGGGTTAATTTAAAAAAATGTTTTCTTAGTTTGTTTTGACACATGCAGCTGTAGCAGGAGACTCTCTTGAGTTTGAGGCGTGTGTGAATGCAGCTGATTTTTGTGAGACCAAACAGTTTTGGCTTGTTAAAGTTGAGAGTGCAAAAACCAACCTGGCAGATGGATTTGGGCAAAATATCTGCAACATTAAGAAATCATTTTGTTGTTGTGGTTTAGTCTGACGAAAGCAGGGCAAAGGAGAGGACCTGTTTTTTTTATTTTTGAATTATTTATTCCTATCATTATTTATTATTTTTAAAGATTTTTTTGCATTGATTTTTCTTTTCTTTTTTTTTTAATAAATGTGGAAGCAGTCGGTCATGCTACAAAGAAAGAGTTGTTGTTGTTGTTGTTGGTAGACGTGGTAAAAAATGAACCCTGTGCACGAGTTGTAAACATTCCCATTTGTGGTAGATAAGCAGGAGACTTTACAGTAATAACATTTTTCCTCTCAAGGACGCAGCCCCAGGATTGACAGTTTATGGTAAACTGTTCAGACTGTAAATTCTTGGAAAAGGTGAAGAACTCTGTTATTTACACAGTCTTATAAACACTTATTCCCCTGTTGTCAGACTAAAACAGGGCATGGACTTCTAAACAAGAGCAGGCAGGATATTTGTCAGCTTTACCTTGTTAAACATTCGTTTTGTCACTTGTAATCCAATGCTAGATCTCCCCGGTGCATAAGCAGTTTGTTGTACATAATAAGAGGGAAAACCCTCCACGGCGGGGGAAGCTGTCGATCAGATGTGCAAAATTATGTGGAAAAAAAAAGGAGGCATAGGACATTATGGAAACAAAGCAGCTGAAATTTAACACGTGCAAATAATTTTAGAGCAAATGCATGAACTGTTTTCTCACTGTGCACAGAAATCATCATCTTGCACACAAACATCAACATACAGTCCAGTGTCTCCTCTGACTTCCCGCCCAGAGCTGGCTGTCCTGCTCGCCTCCAGTCACACTGCTCTGGCTGTTTCCTGCTCAACACTGTCTCCTTCACTGCCATATGCCTCAGCTCTGGCTCTGTCTCTGTCTGCTTGTTTTTTTTTCCTCCTTTCCTTGTCCTCCTCTTCCTGATATCCTTCCTCCTCGTCTCTCCCTTTTTGTCTTCTCGCTCTCGTCTCTCAGCCTGGTGACAAAGCAAACAGCTGTCATCTATCTGCATCCGTCTCATTCTCCGTCTGACACATCCGCGCGCAGAGAAACGACACAGCACAGTAGCTCTCCTTAAACACCATTCCTCATGATGCTAACACATAAACATGGGAACCACTGGGGGCCTGTTCCTCTGAAAGCTGCTGGTGGAGCTGTGGTTCATTTTTCAAAACATTGTCTCATTTTAATGTCACAAGGGATCGCAGGGATTTCAGACGAGTATAACAACAAATGTGCTGTTGAAGGAGGCGGCCTGCAATGAGATATGTTTCCCTGTTGCACATAAAGACCAAATCAACGACTCAATCCTGCTCACAGGTATTTTCTGCACAGTCATACACCTCCTTTGCTGTTGAAGTAATGGATGACAGATCGTGAATGGCTGGTTTTCTTCTTCTTTCTGCTGCAATCTGTCGGCTGCCTGGATTAAAGGACAGGATCAGAGATGGTCTGGGCTCGAGGTAGCTCTCACATGTGCCAAGTCACTGACATCATCTGCTGTCCCTGAAGACCAGCCTGAGACAGAAGCTCACAGGTTCAAAGTGTCAACAGAAGCTTCTATTCCCGACAAGCAGAAGTGAAGTGAAGCTCAACTCCTTCTCATGGATTAATCCAATGTGGATGGAGAGAATTAAGGCCACTTGAAAAAAATACAGATGTTTTTTTCATTACTTTTTTATTGAGAAAAAAGCCTGAACTCTGAGATTAAAGTTAGAATTCTGACTTGAGAGAAAGTCAGAATTCTGGGGTGGAAGTCAAATTTCTTACTTTTCTATTATTTCGAGGATTAAAGTCAGAATTCTGTGGAGAAAAAAAGATAAAAAAAAAAAAAAAAAGCAAAAATGCTAAGATTATAGTCAGAGTTCTGACTTCCCTCTCAGAATTCTGATTGAAGTCAGGATTATGACTTCTTTCCCTAGAACCCTGACTTAAATCCCAGAATTTTGAGATTGAAGTCAGAATTCTGAGGAAACAAACAGAAAAAAAGGAGTAAAAATTCTGAAATTAGAGTCAGAATTTTGATTTTAATCTAGAATTCTGAGATTAGGTCAGGATTTGATTTTTTTTCCCCAAGAATCTTGACTTTAATCTCAGAATTCTGACTTTGATTTCAGAATTCTGAGATTAAAGTCATAATTCTAACAAAACAAAAAGTAAAAAAAAAAAAAGAATAAACTCCTGAGTTTAGAGTCAGAATTCTGACTTTAATCTCAGGATTCTTAGATTAAAGTCAGGATTATGACGTCTTTTTCCCAGAACTCTGACTTTAATGTAAGAATCCTGACTCTAATCTCAGAATTCTCATATTTAAGTCAGAATTCTGACTTTTATCTTAATTTTTGAGATTAAAGTCAGGAATTTCCAGATGAAAGTCAGAATTCTGACTCTAATCTCAGAGATTTTACTCTTGTATTTTTGACTTTTCGTTTCCTCAGAATTCTGACTCAGGAATCGAAAAGTCAAAAATACAAGGGTAAAATCTCTGACTATAGAGTCAGAAATCTGACTTTAATCTCAAAAATTGGACTCTTATCTCCGAATTTTCAGATTGAAGAGGGAATTCTGACTTTTTCTCAGAATTCTGACTTTATTCAAAGCACAAAAAGTCAGAACTCTGAGATGGATATCAAATTTTTGATTCCCCTTTCATAATTTTGAGATTTCAGTCAAAATTCTGTTAATTTTTCTTTTTCTCATAATTTAGCTTTTTTTTTTCATAGATAAAAATTGTAATGTGCAAAATATGTTTTTTTTAGTAGTCCTTATCCTCCCTGGTAAGTGTGACCAGTTCTTTCTTTTTTGTGTCACTTTGGTCTTTAATATATTTTTTTCATGGGCTAATCAGAAACTAGTATCCAACCTCAACAATACAAGCAAGAAAGACAGGTGAGGAAACCTGTTAACTCTACCCCTTGATTAAACCTTTGCACAAGACTGTTTTTTTTTTTTTTTTGTCTTTTCTCAACAAAACTAGAACCTCGTCCTAGGTTTTATGTTTAAACTAATTTTCCAGTATTAACCCAGAGCTGAAGATAGTTCAGCATTTACTGCTGTTTGATGTTTGCTGAATCTACACAGAGCCCAGCGGCATCAGGAAACTACTTTGGCTTTATTTCTCTGCACCAGTGACAGCTTTAGCCGAAGGCGCTGTGTTTTCAAGTTGTCTGTCTGTCCGTCCCATTTTTGTCAACCGGAAATTCCAGGAAATGCCTGGAGGGACTTTCTTCACATTTGCCAAATACATGCTCTCAGAGGCAGACATAAATTATGAGGGCTTTGGTTGTTGATTTTGTAATCTTACAAAAAATATATTGCTGTATCTCCAGAATTGATGGACGGAATTTGTCCAACTATGCAAATGTTTAAAAAAGCCCAGTTAAAGATTTTTACTTGGAGACATTGAAAGATAAAGATGAATTTATTTACTGTGCAAATTTGTCCAAGTTTAGAAAGTGATACTGTTTTCCGAGTTTTGCTCAATTGTGAACCTCACAGTTCTGCACCTGTTTTATCAGCAACTGGCGCTGATACTTTCTCATATTGTTTGGAAAGTTTTTTTTTATGTTATTATGGTAGAATCTTATTATTTAATCCCAAAAACAGAACAGTTTTTAGATGCTATACACTATCACTGGCAGTTACGTCATATTACAACCAAGAGCTGGGGAAAACAACTGAGAACAGACATTTTGAAGATGCGATATTAGTCACATGAAGGACTGTCAAACGTTTGAGAATCACAACTCACTCCTAGCTTTTACCCCAAATGATAAAGTATAAAAACAGTATATTAAACAAATACAGGGATGAAAGATAGTCTTAACTTTGCAACTGAAAAAAAAACAAAAAAAAATTATATATATATATATATATATATATATATATATATATATATATACATATAAACAAAAATATTGTTGTAAATTAGCACTTCATTTGTGGATTGCTTTGCATATTGTCTTTTTGTAAAAAAAAAAAAAAATATATATATATATATATATTAATGCGAAGTTAGAAGGCATGCTGGCAGACAGTATTTTTTTATTCTAATCACCTGTTTATTTAACATTTTGCAAGTGAATAGGCAGACAAAATAAGACTTTTTCTTCTTTGTGCTCCTTTTAATTCTTTAAGAGTTTATATTTTTATATTGTACTTTTATTTTTCTGTCCAAATGAATGAAATGAGAACAGACTAAACTAAACTAAAACTAAACTAAACTATACTATGACAGTCTTCTCTGGTGTAACACAATGACCTGAAACAATGCGTACCTTATGGTTATTCATCATCATACTTATTAATTAAATGTCAGGGGATCCTATTGAATTATCATCCAATTAAACGCTCACATCCACTTGGATGAGGTCAAAAGTCACAGTTCCCAAGCTGAACCCTTCATTTCAGTCAGGCCATGAAAAGCTTTTTAGTTTCTCTTTTGTTTCCAAATGAGAACCAAGCAGAAGCTCCAGTGTTCAAAACTGAAGCCAGAACTGCAGATCCTGGAGCGTCCACTCGAAGCTGGCTAAAAAAGCAGATAAAACACTAGCCGAGTTGGTTTTAAAACCCTATTTCAGTAGCTGAAATCGCAGAAAACATGGGTTGCAGAGCTGAGTTTGCTTCCATTTTTATCCCATGAAATGGTGAGATCATGGTTTTGCATTGGACCGTCTCTTCGTTTGCTTGTTGGAAATCTCTATTGACAAAAACCCTGCACAGAGAAACTACACACACACAGTCATCCTCTTCCCTCTGTAAATGATTTTTGTTTAACCTGTAAATGCAACTGGTAAATACAGCTCCAGTTTTATGTGTTTTTATGGTAATTTTCAAAATACTTTCAATTAAAAAATATATCCCTCGTCTGCCATCACAGCCTTTGGGTAGAAACACTCATGGGCTGCAGCTGCAATGCTTGGCAGAGGAATACAAGCATGAGTCAGTGATTGTAGATTTGTTTCAATGAAAGAGAAATCCAAAGATATACGTCTCCTGTGTTCATGTCTGTCTGCTTTAACACAACCATATTGAGTTTTTATGGTTTTTGCACATTTTAAACAAGCAGAGTCACTCCTGACGAGTGGAAAAATGAGTGTTTCCTCTGCATCGTCTGGTATGTTGGTGAGTCCTGCCACACACTTGTGTAGCACAGATGATTGTTAGACTGGCAGTAACTCTCTGCCTGGACTACTTGGCCGTGAGGCTGTCTGTCTGCTGTTCTGTTCTGTTCTGTTCTCCTAAACCCACGGGGAGGTGTTGGCGTGTATGCCTGAGATATAGTGCTCTAGCCACTCTGTCCACCGTGTGTATGTGGCTCCGCGTGTGTGTGTGTTTGAGAGAGTGTCTCTGTGTATGACCATGTCACAGACACCAATGATGGATGTGCTAGCTGGCTAGCTTGATTAATTACCCTCCAGGTTGATGTCAGGAGGCACACTCCTGCAGAATACATATATGAAGACACACAGACACACCGTTACTCACCCACAGCCTGACGCACACATGATGTAGACTTAGGACATGCTTACTCTGCAAACACATGCGTGATAAACAAACATCAACATGCCGTGTTGCCTCATGCCTGCTGCCAACCATGGACACAGGGTGATTAAATCCTCCTCCAGGCTGATAAAAACAAATATGTTTCACTTTTTCAGCTCAGACATCTTTATTTATAGCACCTCCTAAAGCTGAAGAGCATCAGTCGACCAGTTTTCAAACACTGAATCAGTAACATATGCAGACTGCTTGGAAAGAGGCCAAAACCTCTTCATCACTGCTGTACTGGTCATAAAACCCGCTAAGTCAAAATACACATCAACACAGTTTAAAAAAAAAGTTTTTGTTATTAAGATTAGCCTCATGGTGTCAAGTGTTACATTTCTGGGAAATTAATTTTAAAGCCTTAAAGAGGAAAAAGACAGCTCAATTGACAAAGCTCCTGCTGTGTTGTGTGAACCAGATTAAAAAGTACAGGAGAGAAACACACAAGTGTTGTTTTTTAATGCAAAACAAGTAGTTTTGATACCATACACCTTGTTCGCCTGGGGAGATTTTGTCATTTTCTCAATGAGTTAGATCTGTTTTTGGTCCCTACAGCATAGGCACTGAATCCAAATGACATAGCCAGCACAATTCTAGCCCAAAACTCAAGGAGTATTTTGGATCCAGTGATAAACCAAAGCTGCTCCCCCTGGTGGCTGGCTGCTGTACAGGTCAAAAAATCTATCTCCCCAGTCATTCCATATGGGCTGTGGTCAAACTTTAAAAAATGAATTCACCTTGTAGAAATTTTTCTCCCAACCAATTGTTGTGGTGATTTGAAGATATTATTTGACTGTCTTGTATTCAAGTCCTCGTTCTTCTGACAAGTTTCATTTTCATTTGTTATAAGAGACTAAAAATAAGGTTTTACGTCACATTAAGCGATGACTGACAGCTGCCATTCTTGGGTATTTTTTTTGTGGATTGTAAAATATGTCAGAAGGTAGAGTCAAAAAGAGATTAGACTCTCCACTCAGATTCTCTCAGAATCCCTCACAGTCTCTACTGCGCAGACTCTGGCTGGCTTTAAAACTGTACATCAGTAAATGGCAAGACCACACTGTCCACTCTATATACAGTCAATGGGTGGGTCAGTCAAGTGAGCCATGTCCCTAATTATGCATAGCTATTATCTTACAGATTTTCACTTAAAACAAATATTTCAATTTTATTTGGATAAACGAATTAATGAGTGAAATAACCCTGGTTCATTGCCTGTGGGTAGAGAAAAAAAATGTTTGAGCTTCTCTGCAAATGCATTCATCTCGCTGTAAAGATCATCTTCATATAATGGATGTGTGTGTGGCTTCCAAGACTTTTGGGGCCACCCTCAAGTGGACACCCAAGGAACTGCTGCTTTTGCTCACAAGCTTAGCTCGCCACTTAATTAAAGCCCAGAATGATACCCCCAGTTTAGGGGTGCCACTTTGGCCTAGTGCAGGGGTGGCAAACCTGTGGCTCATGAGCTGCATGTGACTCTTTGCCTTTCGGAGTGTGGCTCTTTGATCTATTCACATATATATATATTAGTGGTGTGCTGATCAATCTAAAATATTGACGTAGTGATGCCAACAATGGTATTAGTATTAGTAATAAACTTGGGTGATGAGATTGATACTTAAGTTTCATTTTCTCTTCTCCACATGTGCCTCCGTGCTCATAGCTATCTATCTATCTATCTATCTATCTATCTATCTATCTATCTATCTATCTATCTATCTATCTATCTATCTATCTATCTATCTATCTATCTATCTATCTATCTATCTAGATAGGTGGATGGATGGATAGATAGATAGATAGATAGATAGATAGATAGATAGATAGATAGATAGATAGATAGATAGATAGATAGATAGATAGATAGAACTTTGTCTCTTCAGCAGTAAAAACAGAAATTTGTCTTTAACACGGCTCCAAATACAAATTAAAACACCCTTACAAACACAATAAATCCTTGAGTCCATCCCTACCTGCTGCCCTTTTTTTGCATGTGGCCCACCACTTTCTCTCCCAGTTTCCTGCTCAATCCACGTCCCTGTCCTCTGTAAACAAAGAAAGATGTTAAAGTCAAAATGTAGCTGAAAGAAAATCAAAGAAAAAGTCCAATTTAAGTACGGCGGAGGATTAGGAACTCATTGCAGAAAATTTAAGAGATTAATCTGGGCAAAACTTACAGGTACAAATACAGTATGTATTGTATGACCTCAGTGTCATCTGTGAGCATTTCCAGTATGGCGGCCATCATGTGTGAGCTTCAGAAATAAATCACTGAATCTACGTTCATGTTTCATAAGATCTACTGTGGAAACACATCTTCCATCTTTGAGAAGAGTCAGGGATGGCAAATACAGATGCCAGTGTCTTTACAGTCTAAGCTTTATTTTGGATGCTGTCACACTGAATAATCGTAGTAAATAAAAAAGCAATCATAGAAGAAATTAATCCTCATTAATGAACATATTATCACCATTAATCTTTTTTTTTAATCCCAGCAGTAAAGCGCGTTATTACAGCATTCACTCCTGTTTTATTCAGTGTCCCTCCTGCCTCAGCTCCCGTCTCATCCCCACATCGCCAGCACAGCTATCCCCAGTGATAAATAGGCTTCAATTAAGGCTCTGCTTTGTAGACTGCAATGTGTCATCTGTGCCTAGGTCGCCTTAACATTTATTCAATAAGGACTCAGCAGCCAGCAAGAGAAGGGGAGAGAGCGGCAAGACAAATGGATACCAAAGATTCCAGGTCATGTTCGTCTGCTATCTGGGAAAGAGCTCCCCGATGATTATTGCATTGGCGTCGGCGCAGCGGTTTAGTGCTGCTGTTGTATTCATCAAAACAGGCTTGAAGGCAGCTCAGTGTGATTAGGTTATTTTCTTGGCCAACTAATAATGACTATTATTCTTTATGACAAGAGATTCACACTGTGTCTGATTCAGTAAACAACCTCAGGCTCGTCTCCAGTATCTGAGTTCTTTTTTCTGTTTTGGCGTTTCCTGTCAAACGCTATTAAACAGAAAAAGAAAACTGCTGACTTTGAGTGGAGATGAGTAGTTTGTTATTTTACACAGATACGTCTCAGAGTGCACGCTTTAATTAGACGTTAGTGAAAGTTTATTTGTTAAGATTGGATTGTTTGTTTGCTTTCAGGCTGAGATGGATGCTTGTGATGGAGAAGAAACGAGGGTTACCTGTCTCCGCTTTGGCTTTAAAAACGCTCATTATTGTGACTTGGTGCAAAGCAGCGCAGGTCACCTTGGGGAGAATTGCTTTTCTACAACATTTGATTAAGGACCCACTATGTCTTGTGCCATTTTGAATAGCATGAAAGTCTGTATCTGCTGAGCCCAAACTGACATTTCAAGAGAAAAGGCGCTGTCATACGCTGATGGTGTGGTAAATCTTGAGAAGGAGAGGAGGAGGGATGTGGCAATTACTTTTTGCTAAGTTTTATGAGCGGCTTCATGAGGCCCATATCGGCTGTGCTCACAATCTGCCTCCCTAACAGTGAAACATCCTCATGTTTTAACTGAAGGCAGCATGCTTTACAACTGTCGATTGCTTATCAAGAGCAATTTTAGTTTGATGAGCTTAGACCCTAACAGATTTCTTGGCATGCATGTGTTTATGAGTATGTTTGTGTGTGTGTGCCTCTCTGCTAGATTCATTAGATGAGGCCCTTGGTAGATGGTTTCCTGCCAAAGTAATGAATGATCCGCTCTCTGTGGAGAACTTAAGAGGAGAGAGGAGGGGAGAGGAACAGTTAGGAGGAAGGAAAGTTGAGGGGTAGATCAGTGTGGAAGTGAGGTGTTGAATGAAAACGAAGAGGAGCAGAGGAGGAAGTGAGGATAAAAGAGAAGATTGAAGAGGGTTTGGTGGGAGAAAGTTTCAGCCTCGTTCACACATGCACAGCACTCCTGAAACTAAACCCTGACACTGTCTGGAAGACTGTGTGTGTGTGTGCACAGAAAGGGCTGTAAAAAGGCTGCTCACCTTGATTTAGGACATTTTCCTGCCAACACCAGCGTAAGAAATCTGTGATGTTGGGGTGAGTTGATGTATGAGTGTGGTAGGTAAAACATAAAACTCTGCACCTGTGTTTTACTTTATTTTGCTTTCACTTGAAGAAAACTTTTGCAGCCAGGAGTCCTGATGTAGCGGACATGGATCATGGCTCTGTTGTTGCCTTTTAGCCAACAGTTGTTTAACAATATGACCATCAACAGTGAGTATTTCTTATTGAAACAATCTGATAAAAACAACCTCGGGGACTGCACATGGGCTTTTATAATGACAACCAGTCTGGATCAATCTACTCTTGTTAGCTTGACACAAGCTGGAAGCAGGCATGATCAGACAGACTCAGCACATACTTGTAGCAGGGACAGGAGCTGGCATAGATCAGCTTCAGAGGGCATAGTACTGATCGATGGGTATCGAATTAGGTACTTTTATAGGTACCGACCAAATTCTGTCAAAAGTACCGGGTACCCATTCACGTAAAATCAAAAGGTACCATATTTAGGTACCTAAATGCATCCTTGTGACTGTGATGGGGTGGAAGAGTAGGTGATTTTTCATGCTGGACATGAACACAGCATTGCAAGGCTATATATTAGAGAATAAATGTGTTAAAGTGAAAAAATGTTATACTTCATCATTAAATAAATTGATATTTTTTACCACATAAACACAAAACAGTACCGAAAATGGGTACCATTGAGTACCGGCACCGATTGCCAGGTACCGGGCATGGATACCATATAGTTTCAAATCTAAAATGCACATACGTCCTGTGAGTTTTTGGTGGGAGCATCTTGCCTAAGTTGGTTATACATTGCTTTGGACTCACATGTGTTACAGTAAAACCTCTCTATAGAATAGAATAGAATAGAATTGAATTGAATAGAATTGAATTGAATTGAATAGAATAGAACTTTATTGCCATTGTAACAAGTAAAACAAAATTGAAGTGACAGCAGCAATCAAGAAAACAAAAGTAAGAAAGTGTATAGAAAGTGCAAAAAGGTCCATAAGGAAATAGATGACGACAGCCCGTCCACCACTCTCCAGCCCAGCCAGTCTCCACCTCCACAGGGTCCAGGACTGATCCTCCCCAGAAGTCTGTTCAGTCTCCGTCTCCTGGATCCTGTCTGCCCACAGCAGGCGAAGCTCCTCCAATGTGGCGCCAGCGTCCGATGTCAGCTCCGTCAGCCACATCCATGAACAGCACGATGCCACTCTGCCCTCCAGCAGCCCCTCTGCCGCTGGGTTAGCACGGCTAGCTCATCCATCCTACCGGAGATAGATCCCACGTTCCCAACAACGATGAATGGAAGAACAGGTCCACGTCGACACCTCCCAGCTCACACCTGAGAACCAGCACGTCGTCCTCACCTCCTCCTCCTCCCCTTGTAGGGAAACATCTGGGCTTACACTAGTTAGCATTGACATGCTACAGGCTGCTAACAGCTGATTTCACATGTAAACAATGCAGCCATGATTACATGTAGGATCTCCAGACAAACACAGGAGAAAAGTAGTAAAAATAAAACTGAAGACACAAAAAGTTTGGTGTCCATGACCAACAAATGATCCACTCCAAATACAAATATGACGAAAAAGAGACGAAAAAATTGCAAGAAACGGACAAAGAAGGGAGAGCTGCTGCAGGAGGCAGTCATAGCCAACAGGCGCCTAGCAACAATTTTCTACTCTATACATGTTTAATAACGTCATATGAGAAGCAGCCAGCCTATCAAAGTATTTCCTAGTTGAAGAAGCATGTACAGTGAAATCTATCTCCTCCTGTGAGGGGCATGTAAAAGCCAAGTTTGGAAAGTTTGAGGCCAGAAATATCTTAAAGTTTTTAGGTAATTTTTGTGACTACATATGTGAGAAAGTCTAGCTTTAGAAGACTTTAATTTACTTTTTAAGACTCCTTACCAGTTAATTCCTGATATTTCATATTTTATATGTTTTAAATATATTTTATTACATATTTTTACACATTTTGTGGCGTTTTTACTGACTTATCCAGCCAGACTAAACCGATCCAACCCCAGAACGTGGAGCTACAACACTACAGACTGTTGATTGGTTGAAAGAATCGTCACTTCCTGTGCGACAGCAGCTGCTGTAGTTCTCCCCTTGGTACAAAACATTCTCTGAAATAAAGGCTGATTGTGCTTTGTATCACAGAACCACAAGAAGACAAATTGCTGGATGTCTCCCATTGTTGCTCTTTGTTTATTGTGTTGCATCTTCCCACTTTGTTGGATTTACTAGCAGGGTACACTGTGTTGCTCTGCCATGGCGTTACACTATTATGTAACTAATGTGGCTATCGCCATCCTAGCTTTCACGCCGCCTACCACGAGGGGGCATGGTTGGCTGTGGAAACATGACCAGCTTTAACTTTTCCAACCTGGACCAAACTGGACTGAGCCAAACCAGACTGCTTGGTGGAAACAGGACTTTACAGACATTCATCGCATCAGTTGACTTAACTGTTTGGTTGCACACCCCAAATATCAAAGCCAACTCTGTGATGCGTGACAAAAAGGCCTAAAATGATAAATAAATCACCCAGGGGACAGCAAATATGAGTGGATCCATTAGTTGTGCAGGGAATCCTCAAAAGCCATGAAAGTTTATTCTCAAGCAGCATGAATATCTGTTACAGATGACACAGCAATTCGTCATAGTTCCATAAAAACCCCTTCAACATTAAAATCAATGCTGCAAGGGCACAAAGCCAGCATGATTCATCCCCTGGGGATCAAGAATGTCTGAAATAACTCAATAACTACTTGAGAGAATGCTGCAGTACGTTTGGGGGTCACAGCTGATGTCTCTTCAACATGAGCCTGGTTCCACTTGAGGTTTCTGCTGGTCAAAAGAAGTTTTGTTGCTCACTTAATGCTGCTAAGTGCTCTTTTCATGGTGGATGGTTTTGGGGTCTTTGAAAGTAATAAAATGAAGAGGAGGGTCTAGACTTGCTCTTTTGCTAAGTGGCATCCATAAAAGTTCGATGAGTAGCTGTACAGGCTTGTATCTGCTTCACTAAGTAAGCCCACCTGGCCTTCATTTGGGCATCAGAAAGTAAATATGCGGTGTGGTGTTTCAGTGTTGATATAAAACATCAAACAGGTGTGTTATTGCACAAACTGGCTGAAAACAGTTAATGTGGGTAGGTTTCTATTTGAGACCAGCCTTTAATGATAGACCTGTGTCATAGGGAAACACTTTGATTGGACATATTACAGAAACATTTGTTATAAACTGGTGCTCGACAGTAATGACTAATTAATCTAATACAGTGGTTTTCAAAGTGTGAGGCAGGAGGAACAAAAAATAAGGCACAAAATAATAATAATAATAATAAAAATAATAATAATAATAATAATAATAATAATAATAGAATAGAATAGAAAATACTTTATTTATCCCCGAGGGGAAATTCAGGAGTCACCGCTAGCATTTAAGAAAACAAAAGTAAGAAAGAGTATAGAAAGTGCAAAAATGTCCATAAGAAATTAGATGACGACATCCCGTCCACCACTCGTCCACCACTCTCCAGCCCAGCCAGTCTCCACCTCCACAGGGTCCAGGACTGAGCCTCCCCAGCAGTCTGTTCAGTCTCTGTCTCCTGGATCCTGTCTGCTCACAGCAGGTGAAGCTCCTCCAATGTGGCGCCGGCGTCCGATGTCAGCTCCTTCAGCCACGTCCGTGAACAGCACAATGCAGCTGGGTTAGCACAGCTAGCTCGTCCATCCCCCGGGGCTAGATCCCACGTTCCCAACAACGATGGATGGAAGGACAGGTCCAAGTCGTTACCTCCCAGCTCACACCTGAGAACCACCACGTCGTCCTCACCTCCTCCTCACCTTGTAGGGAAACATCTGGCCTTACACTAGTTAGCATTGACATGCTACAGGCTGCTAACAGCTGATTTCACATGTGAACAATGCAGCCATGGTTACATGTAGGATCTCCAGACAAACACAGGAGAAAAGTAGTAAAAAATATCGCCGAAGCCACAAAAAGTTTGGTGTCCGTGACCGACAATGAACCATACAAAGTGATGATCCACTCCAAATACAAAGATTACGAAAAAGAGACAAAAAAATTTCAAGAAACGGACAAAGATGAGAGAGCTGCTGCAACAGGCAGCTACTTAGGTAGCGCCTAGCAACAGAAAATACTAATAATAATAACAATAATACAAATAATAATAAAATGTCTGAACTCAGCTAAATGATGTGTGGCAACTGTACTTCTTAGGAGACCTCTGGAAACGTTGCAGCTGAGCCTTTTAGCGGGTCTCATATTTCAATTTCGGGGTCTCAGACCCCGCTTGACCTCACATATTCTGCACAGTGATAACCATTGATATTTAAAGTTGGGTTTTTCTTAGACCGGATTCTCCAAGGCTACAGTGTGTACCTTGTTTACTGTAAATTTGTAATCTTTTAGCGTTTGAAAAGCAGCTCTAAGCGGTCTCCTTAAACAAGTTTTGTAGATGCTACAAGCAGCTCTGTGTATCATTGATCTGTAATTGAACGATTTTTTAATTCCTGCATTTTGATTAATCTTTTATCCTTTGTTGCCACAGTGGCCACACTTTCTCTCAGTTCATGTAGCCATTACAATAAATGAACGAATAGGCACTGGCCTAAATTCATCTAATTCTTATCAATTTCAACTCAAATTTGGGAGACTGTATTAGAACATAATGTTTAAAATAAATACTTGTATGTTTTGTGGTTAAAACCAGAGTGTGTTATTCATTTATTAGAAGTAGTATTTGTTTTATTAAAATAGGGGGAGGCTCACTGTCTCACACTTTGAAAACCCCTGATCTAATAGACAAAAAGGTGCTGATAGTGATGGTAAATTAAATGGTTTTATGCTGTTTGTCAGCCATGATAAAGTAGAGGGATGAAAGTAAAGTAGATGGTCAGTTGGTGAAACTGATAAATACCTGTCTGAACCTTTTAAGTTATATCAGTCCTCAAGAGCCTCAAGGTCAGCTAACCAGGTGGTTTTAGATATTCCTAGATCTTATAAGAGATCGGGTGTTCGAAGTTAAGGCTGTGAACTAACTTTGACTGTGTGGACTGCAAATAGCCTCTCCACTTTTAAACACTACGCAAGACGGATTTATTAGCTTTGGGCTCAGGTGGAGTATAGTTACTTTTATTAGGTCTTATATTCATTCATTCATTCATTCATTCATTCATTCATTCATTCATTCATTCATTCATTAATGGCCACACAACAGGGTTGGTGGAATTTGTCTTCGGTACAGCACTTCATGCTCGACATTCCAGTGTCAGTCACATTACAACACACACACAACACAATACAGATACAGATACACACAAATATGCTTACAGTTATTCAAGTGACTGATTTAATGTCCGTATGGCTATGAGGGGGCTATTTGCTTTGATTATTTGTATTTGTGTCTTCTGTTTTTAATTGTTATATGCTTTTATTGTGTTTAAGAAGAAACCCCCTTAATTGGTCTGTGTTATACAGACAAGAAACAACTTAAAAACAAAATATTTTTGTAAATAGAAAAATATATAAAAATCTAAAATTGCACAAGAAAAATGCTATGAATACAAATTTATCAGTCTCCTACACTGAAAAAAATAAAATTTTAAATGATTTTAAACTAACTGACCACAAAACAGCGGGAAACATTGATGTCTACAGTATACTGAGTTGCTTTGTACAAAATGAAATGTTTTGAATGTACTTTGAGATATTTCATGACCAAGAACTTATTTCTTTAGTTCACTTGGAAGGTGAATTATTTTATATTCGTCATGCTTTTGCTTACACCATTTGACAATTTATTGAAACTGAACCTCTAATTAGTTAAAAAAGGTAGAAATATCATATTGAATACTAAAACACCAACAGAAATGAAACCATGTACTTTGAACAAATGTAAAATCTATTTTTGATACCATCCCTTATTTGTCACTGTCCCTGACATGAAGCGATTTTCCCAGCTCAGAGTGACGGTACAAAAAGAAATTGGTTCATGACAAAGCATGATGAGCTACACCCTTCATATCATGTTGTGAGATTCTTCTTATTTTCCCAGAATGTTCCCAGGTTTCCCGAGTACAAACACGTCTATGAGCAGATGAGGCTGTAACCCTCATTCTTCTCTTCCAGCATGAATCAGAACCAGCATCTAATGTGAATTTCATCGATGTTTCAGAGCTTCTTCTTCTCTACCCGCTGTTCATCAGTCTCCTGAAGTCTGTTTCACTGTTGCCATGGTAATGATGCTACGAGCTGCTAAAGGCTAATGAGATGATGAGACAGCTGACACACTGGAGCTCCTTTTCGTTCCTTTCGATTTTCTTAAGATTTTACTTTCAGTTTCAAATGTGAGGGGGCTGTGCTGTTTCCAGGTCTGGTTTCATTCCAGTTTAACCTTGTTTCAGACGGTTTTGAGGTGATCAAACTGGTCTCAGGATGAAATCACTGACAGCTGTTACCCAGGCTGGAAAAAAACCTAACCGAGTGAGAACATCATCTTTGTGCACCAAAGCTAGTTATTTAACCCTCCTGGTATTTAGGGTTCTATATAAGTCGACAGAAGCTGAAAAAATAATGTCAAATTCATTACATTTATGCAGAAAATCATCAGACAATGACAGGGACTTGGTTTTATGGCTTTCCAACGACCCAAAGGTGAAGCAATTAACGCCAAAATCAGTGAATTTACATCCCTATGACTCACTTTTTCCAGCATAGACGATCAAAGATTTCATCAGCCCATGGCGTATTTAGACCCGTACCCTGCCACGGCTCTGCAGACGTATCCCTGTCTGCTCTGTGTGGTATGATCTCTTCTTACATTCACAGGCTGATTGACAACATCAGTGAGAAAGATTTATGTGAACATACAGACTTCTGACAATAATCCAGTAAGTATGATGAATTTGGCGGCACAGTGGATGAAGACTCAAACATGAAGGGGACATTAGTGCAAAATAGGAAAATATTCAGAATTGTAGGTGTTGGAGTTATCCTTTGAGTGTTTTAAAGATGCTGTGAGGAGGATCTGTTTTGAATGGGCTGCCTCGCCACCTTCTGGCCCAGAGTCTCACACACACTGTCATAAATGACTGAGTGGGGTGTGTGTTTGTTTTGGAATTAAATGAAGATCAGATGGAAACAAATTCTCTTTGTTCAAGACAACTTTTTACTGGATACAACCCACTGAGGTAGGGTGTTTATCAGTACAGTTACATGGTGCTACGGTTTGAAACATAACATCAATCAAACGTAGCAGCCGACTTCATGTAGTGCTATCGGCAGCCCGGTGCTCTGATGTATCAGTAGGCTAACATGACAAAAAGTAAACACTGTCAGTTTGTCAGTTGTTGAGTAGCCGTCTATGTTGAGCTCAGCTGGCAGCTCGGGGCTCTATCGGTACGGCCACACCAAACATGAATTTGCAGCGAGATTACATACAAAGTCAATGCAAAGACGCGTTCAGATGCTGATTCGCCCTGGATAGCGCGTTTGGAGTGTTCCGCGTTTGGGCGGTCGACGCAAATTCACTCGAGTTGAAAATATTGAACTTTCGACACAAATTCGCGTGAAGGCTTGCAGCCAATCAACGATGACATTCCCCTACAACGTCATTGATTTGATGACATTAGGGGTAACTGCCACCTGCTCTGACTCCAACCCCGCCGGGAGATGGAGGAGAAAATAATCTGTGCGGTGTGTCATCATCCAGAGTAATACGTTACGATGTGTGTACTCTACAGAGACCGGAAAAAAAGGAGCAGGCTTGGGTGAAAGTCTCTGAGGAGACAGGTTTTGAAGATAAGTTCTGTAAACATTTGTTCCCAGCTGGATTTGCCTGCACTGGTCATCACTGAGTCCGACTGTGTTTTCCTCAGTGGAGTTTTGAGCCTGATAGAGAGGAGGAAGGAGCGGGGCAGGGGCAGAGCCAGGGAAAAGATGGAAGTTCTCTGTGCTTCTCTCTTTCCTCCACCCCTTCATTATCCCCAGGGAGACCTCCGGGAACATGGGTCGGGGGTTCGGGTGGTCGGAGGTCCATAGGGTCGAGGATGAGATTGCAGGGAACAGCCAGGCAGGGCCAGTGGAGGTGGATTACCAGGGAGAGGCAGCAGGCCTTGATTGTGATCTCCAAAGCTTTCACACACTCTCCTGTCATGCTGTTGAAACCACAGCTCATTGTATTTCAGCTGCTCTTTTGCGCTTTCGGTCTTTAAATGAACGGGCTCTCTACTCCGCATGCGCAGTACCGCGCTAACGTGCGTTCGCCCCTCAGCTTGTCAAAATAGTCCAGCGTCAAGACCTGGGCGTTCACGTGGCGCGTTACAGGCGATACATGCTAATAAATTCACGAGTTCGCGTTTGGTGTGGCCGCGGCATAAGACGTGTCTGCAGTGTGTAACGTTAGTAAATCCCTAATTTATGTGTTAGCCTTTAGCTTGTGCTCTATCTCTCCTGTTTATCCTTCTTCTGCTCTTCTGTCCTTTTTCTGTGTGACAGTTTGGCTCCAGTGTTCACCATCACTACTGCTAAACTTCGTCAACCAGCGTGGTGTTTTCATAGAGACCTAGACGTGCCGTAAATAATCAGTCAATGTCCGACCTGATTGGGAGGAGAATTTCAAAATAACCTGTAACTTGTAATGTTGGCGCTGGTTATCTCATTTTAAAGTGTGGATTACGATCAGGCAAATATCTAGAAGGGAGACTTTTTAAAGATTGCTTAGAAACTCCTCACAGCCTCTTTAAGTATTTGCATCTTCTCTCACTCAATCTTCACCTTTTTGATCCACATGTGGATAAACTACACATCTATAAACAAAAATCCAAAAAGATAACAGTAATCTAATCTGTATCAGTCATCAGAAGCAAGTTATTATTAGTTATGGTACTGGCTTGAAAAATCTAAGATGTGCATCTCTGAGATTTCTGTGAGTGATATGCAAGCTCCTGCTCCTGCTCCTGCATGTTGGTATAATACTGTTAGTTCAAAGGAGCCTTATAAAGGCGGTGAAGCTTTCAAATAAGCTCAGATCTCTCCACAGCACTTCACTTTACAGCCGCATATACTCCTCAAATACACCTTTTAACACCAGATCTGTTGACTGTCATAGCAACTGTCTGAAAGCCTGAGGCCTGCTGAAAGCTGCAACCTTGTTTTTCTCAAGTATTAACATATCACACGTCTATTAAAGTCAAACTTTAGGATATGTAAAAAATGATAAAGTTTATTCTGAGTTAATGCCCTGAAACAATCTTTAAGTGCTGGTGAAAGCAGGGGAGTGTTGCTGTTGTTGTTTTTATGGATATGTTTACATAGGCAGGTCATATTTACCCAGAGGCCACCGAGAGCTCAGTGAGTGAGCAGAGAGGCCCGTGGAGGTCATCTCAGACCGCTGCAGGGATGCTGGGAAGTTTAAAAAAGTCATGGAAGCAGCTGGGGAGAATGAGAGCAGCATGTCTGTAAGAGCAGCGCCAACGCCGCGCTCAACACGTAAACATTCAGACACATAAACATCAAAACCAGAACATTTATGCGCCAAAAACAGGCTGCTTCACTTTTTCAGTGTGTTTCTGAAACTGGATCAAAATTGAAAACACCACTGGAGGAAGAAGCGAGAGCCCTCAAGACGCTCCTAGCTTCTCTTTCCTTTATTTATTGTGACATCTTTAATCTTTGATTTGCCTCTCAGTGACACATGTGCCCACCACAGTCAAACACTTTGTGGGTACCAAGCGAGTGCCCTGTCACTCTCTCAACACCAGAGGAGTGTGTCTGCTCAAGCCGATGAATTATAACAGCAGAGAGTGTCTTCCTGGCCTGGTGCAATACATCACAGTGTTATTACAACAGACTCACAACCTCATGAGTGTGCAGCTTTAATAATCAAAAAGGAAACACATGCATCTCTTCGTGCCAGGTATTTGTAGCCACAAAAAGGAAGTACAGTGAAAACAGGTGGCATAAAGGAGGGTTTATGCAACAGGTACTCTTCATTTCACAGTGCCTCACAAAGCCCCGCGGTGCTCTCTGAATTCTAAAATCCTTGGAACAGGACGCGATAGGTATGACGAATTAGAGCTGAAGAGCGGGCCAGCTCAGACGCTCTGCAGGACTCATAAACAGTGTCGATCTGCAGGGCCCGCATCGCTGAGCGGAGCTGAACAGACTGAAAAGGTTTACAGTAATCAAAGCTGCAGCCACTGTGAATGAAATTTCTTCAGCTCTAATGGAGTTTCTGCGCTGTTCAACAGGTTTGTGACATTATCTGCAGAGCTGGGCTGAGGAGCGGTGGTTTTAATGGTTTTATATTTATCCAACTGTATTTATCAGACATCTTTCTTACACATGCTGTGAATCCATCAAGTATCTTATTAACCCTCTGAAAAGATTCAGCTCCAAAGAAAAACTGTGAGATGATCACTCTGTTTTTCACATGTTTACATGTTGAGAGGGAGGAAAACAGGCTTCTGCACTCTTCTGATCTCTATTGCCTCACAAGTCTTAAAGTCGCTGTGAAAACCATTCATTTGGCATTAATAGTATCAACATCTTTGGCCAAAATCAGAAGTGTTTTCCAGTAAAAAAAAAGAACTCCGTTTCCAATGAGCATGATTAGCCATCACCGAGTTGATGAATTTAAATGTAGTCACATTGCGCTATTGTTTATTACACGTTTAGCTTTTGCTGCTTTTTGAAAATCCAGATCTTGCATTTCACAGCTGAATTTTTTACAACAGGTGTGTCACAAAAGGGACTCTCGGCAGGGTGCCCGTGAAGTCTTAAAGAGTATTAAAAGTTGATGAATCAATTTTGGGATAATTAAGGTCCTTAAAAAGCATTAAAAAGTCTTAAATGGGGTTTTATGAGACATTAAATTTTATAGGTATTCAAGCTTTGACTCCAAAAATATCCACAAATATTTATTTTCCTCCTTGCAACTCTTCCGTGATTGTGGTGTTAAAACATCAGTCAATGGTGTCATAGAATAGAATAGAATAGAATAGAATAGAATAGAATAGAATAGAATAGAATAGAATGGAGTTACTTTTTTGATCCTAAACTGGAAAATTGTTGTGTTAACAGCAGCAAGTGACAGAATCAGTAGAAAAATACAAAAATAAAAATGAGTAAAATAAAATATATACATTAAGACTCTAGTTACAATAAGATAAAATAATAAAGATTGTGAGAGGTGTATACACCTAGGGATAGGTACCGAATTAGGTACTTTTATAGGTATCGACTGAATTCAGTCAAAAGTACAGGGTACCGATTCACATGAAATCAAAAGGTACCATGTTTAGGTACCTAAATGCATCCTTGTGATTGGGAGGGACTGGAAGAGTAGGTGATTTTCCATGCTGGACTTGAACACAGCATTGCAAGGTTACATATTGAAGAACGGATATGTTGAACTGAAAAACTATAAGATTGTTTTCTGAAAAAAAAAAGTTTATTTTTTTAACACATAAACACAAAAAAGTATCAAGAGTTGGTATAGTTGAGTACCGGTACCAATTGCCAAGTACCGGACATAGGTACCATATTTTTGTTGTTTAATGTTTAATGTTTTTTTAGATTGCGCTAAAGACAGATGTTTAACTGTCTGAAATGCAAGTCTACCGTTATCTTAGGCTGTATTCAGACCAGAAAAGTCCTTTGGTCCACTTGTTTGGTCCAGACCAAAAGCGGACTTTATTTTTTTCGTTTGGTGCGGTTCGTATTCAGATTGTACTTTTTGCAAGTGGACTATATTCTGTAAACACATCCACGTGTGTGACGATCAGTGCTCTCATTGGACAGCACTGACAAAGGCGGCACACAGAATACAGACCCAGAAATGGAGGTAAACGTGTGTTTGTGCTCTTATTAGAGCTGCAAAAGCATTTTCAGTTTCAAGAGCAGCTCCTTCAAAGCAGGCTTAACAACACCGCTTCAAATTTTTGAACAGGGAAGACGAATGATCGCAGCAAGGAGATGCTATGCTCTGCGTGTCCTGACCCACAACATACTAGCAACAGCGTGGCTAAACATTTGACGGAGGATCAGGTATGAACCAAAGACGGTTAGGTTACGGTGGCTCTATAGGCCAAAAAGGCGCATGTATCCTGTAGTTAGTTCGGATGGACCTTGGTTTGTATTCAGACCTGCACCGAAGAACCACAAACTGCACCAGAGTTTGTTTGGAAGCGGACCGAGACCACCTCAAAAAGTGGGTCTTGGTCCGGTTGTTTGGTTCGTTTGTGTCTATTCAAACCTGCATGGAAAGTCCGCACCAGTGTGGGAAACGAACCCTGGTCCGTTTAAAGTGTACCAAACAGTCCAGGTCTGAATACCACCTTAAAAACATAGTTAGACCTGTTGATTGCTTGTTTTTTCAAATTTTGCCTTGGTTATGACACAATAGAGAAACTCTAAGTATTAAGACTGCGAGTCCCTGAAAGGATCCACAGCTGTAAAGAAAGCAAAAAAACAGCCTGATTTACAAAGGGTTAAATGCACCACAATCAGCTCTGCAGAGAAAATAGTATCAGTGTGTGCCAGTGTTGTTTGCATACATTTAAATAGGATATTATGCACTAATTTGGAGCAAAATAGGGCCCTTTCTATGTAAATGAAGCTCACTGCAAATAACACCTCATTTATTAACAGTGGAGCTAACAGCCCTGTGCAGTTAAAGTGAGAATGTGCTGTCTGCGTAAAGTCCTGGGAACTATGCCACACACACACACACACACACACACATACACACACACACACAGCAGGGTGTCCTGCTTCACCTCTTCCAGTTTCTACCTCTGTTTGATCTTCTGAAGATCACTTCAGCGGCGCACTTGTTTAAAAACGCCCGAAAAACACGTTCACAGCCGTTCTGAAATGTTTTCCCGCATAAGAAATCCTCTCATCAGGTGATCTGCATGTGGACCGGGCTGATTAACTAAAAAAAGTGTTGCATTGATCAAAAGCTAAGATCATGCATATTTATGTGCAGCAACCAGCTTCACTACGCTATCGCAGCGATGTGAGGTTAATAAGAAGGCACATCTCGGTCAGCGCATCTCTGTAGCTCAGATCACCTGCAGAGCACGCGTCAGTCACACAGGACGTGCACAAGGGTACACAGCGAGGGGGGATAACCTGCTAGTTCTCTGATCGAGGGTAGAAATCTCATCTCCAAAATAAGAAGTGTGAAAGAAGGCTCGGTGAGTCACCCAGGTGTTGTCTAGGTGTGAGCTTAGACAGGAAAAGAACGTAGGCATGAGCCAACTCCTTATATCACAGGGTTTTAACGTTGGTTTTTCGTCACTGATGAACCAGAGTGATCCTGTGCAGTGATTTCATCCAAAGGCTCTGACAGATAGACTCTTTTTACAAGCCTTGTCCTCATCTCGCCCTGCTCTACACACGCAGCACCAGATGTGCATGTATTTTAATTGTTTGTTGAATTTCCGATAATTAACACTGAGCACAGACCTCGGGGTTGCCTAACAAACCAGTTAAAATTGGGTGCACCAGACCTTTTAGGCACAAGCCGCTCCATTTGTATTCAGAGCAACACTTTCATTCATTGTAATGGAACAATGCAATCGAGAGTGAGAGGAGAGAAAAACAAACAGCAGGAAAAACACAATTTTCGCTGCCAAGGAAATTCTATGAAGCACAGCCAGAAGGGATGTTGCTCCCAAAAACCTGTCTTCCTCCCTCGAGTCTCCACTTCCAACATAATGAGGCGCCCAGTGAACACTGCCTCTAAAACCTAGCATTCTGGGAAATACGCCCACACAGAGGGGGCTCAAAGGTCAATTCACTTACAGCGCCGAACCACCGTGAGCGAATCCAGCAGAGGTGAGCCGGAGACACATGGATGCTTGTCTTTAAATGGCTGCCTGCAGGGGGACATGAAACCCAAAACAAGCCTTGCCGAGATGCGAGGGGAACATGTGGAGAACAGATGGGCAGGGGGAAGTCAGGCTGCATAATGTTTCAAGTGTGGATCAATGCACACACTCAGATGTACATCTCCTCAGAGCTTCCACTTCTAGCCATCCGGTTTAAAGCAGCACACCCCAAAGTTTATCCCTTCCGCATTTCTGGAAACAAAGAGTGAGGATTCAAACAGCAGAGGATCCTTCAGGATGATCCAATCAAAGCTTACAAGCAAAGACTTTACCATCGCCCCTTTCACACATGAGCTCCTGACAATTTCCAGACATAAAAAATCCTACAGCTCGTAAAAATCACCCTTTCAACTCCAGGAAACAAAGGCTAATAACTGAAACAGTAGGCATCCAGCAAATTTAAGACGTCACAGCTTTCTCTTGCACAGATTTCTTTACAAACACATAAAAATCTGACGATCCCCAGCCTTAGTCGGGACTTATGGGACCCGACATTTTCCAGTTTTGCTGTTTGTTCTCAGATTATGTAAGAATGGCCAGATAGAGAGCATTCAGATAATCTTTCTCAACTTCTGTAAAAAAAAATCATCAAGACAAAAACTGTAAAGAAATGGTTAAAACAAGTCAGAGTTTCACACATGTAATCAAGGAAATGTCCAGACATATTCAGGACATTAAAAACATTGTGCAGCTCCTAAAATTCATCCTTTTCCCTCTGAAAACAAAGGCTGTGACATTAGAGCAGTGTTTCCCAAACTTTTTTTCAGGTGACCCACATTTTTGGGGAAACAAGCCACAGTGACCCAATCCAAAATATGTCATCTGTAAATCAATTGTACCAGCTAACATTCCTGACATATTTGACAAATGCATAACAGCTTTGTTAGGCTTACACTCTGAAAATACTTGTATTTTTACGATATGGGTTAGCCTGCTTGCTTTTCAGAATTGTATCCCAGTCATGTGATATTCAGAACAAGATATTAAGATGCAATGTTTGTCCAGAATGAAGGTAACAGCATCCGTCCGTGCCTCTTTTTCAGTGTGACGTCACTGCACAGCTGTAACAAGCTGTAACTGCCCGTTTCTGCAGCTGGTGCCCGTCAAAGATCCAGCAGTGACTTTGGACTTTCAAACTCAAAAGGGTTTGAATCTAACTTCATATCTTTCTTTTGGAAACTAACGACCAAAGTAATCAGTGGGTCAGCTCTTTCAAATGTGTGATGGTGACACAGTGACAGCGTTTTCCTCTGAGTGTGAGTAGGAAACATACAGTGGTTTGGTTTGGTTTAGTTTGGTTGTTTGAGAAGCGCCAGCTCATGGATTCAGACTTTTGAAAAAAAGTTACATGTTTCCGGTTACAGTAAACATTGTGGTGATGACCCTTCATAATGAAAACATAACCAGCTATGACAGTGTGAGGAGCCAATTATCAGTAAACAAATCAGCGAGGGGAGACTTCTTCTGGTGAAGCAAAGCATGAATCATAACTTTCTCTTGTACATCTCTCTTTACAACACCTTTCACGTGTGATTCTGACATTCAGGTGAGGCTAGCTAGATAAAGAACATAAAAGTCATCCTTCCCAACCTCTGTAAACATAGGGTCGGGACTACAACTATAGAAATGAGTTGAAATCTTCTAATGCAGGGCCTTATAACAAGTCCTGCAAATTTACAGAGACATTCAGGACATTGAAAACATTGCGCAGCTTGTAAAACCTTAAACAGTGAAGGGTTCTGATTATTAAGGATAGGTACCTTTCACATTTGAAACAATATGGTACCGATTCCTGGTACCTGGCAATCGGTATCAGTACTCAAAGGTACCAATTTTTTGTGTTAATGTGGTGAAAAATATCAATTTAATGAAATGTAATAATAATAAAATTTCAAATTTATTTAATTCAACATATTCATTCTTCTATATATAACCTTGCAATGCTGTGTTCATGTCCAGTTTGGAAAATCGCCTACTCTTCCCACTGTGTATAGGTACTTAAACATGGTACCTTTTGATTTTATGTGAATCGGTACCCGGCAGTAGTGTTTTCTCCTGGAGGCCAAGGGAAGCCATGCTTCCTCTCTTTTTTCAGACTGTAGCTGTGGTTTAATACAAATACTCCTTTTAACAGTTTCTATAATTCTTCTGTGTTTCGTCACTGTCATCTCTTCCTTATTTCTCTCCTCGACTTATTGAGCATTTTACGATGGGTAAAACAGCGCCCTCCTAAATGTTATGTGGCAAATGAGTGGTGAAAATACGTTATTACACACTGTTGTCCGCAAGGAAGCCAAGCTGAGTTGGTGTCCCTTGGTGAAAAAAAAACAAGAATGTTTAACCAATCAGATGCTGCTGCTGTCACGACACTGCTCACCTGTGATTGGCCAAGACTGTGTCAAAGGGAAGCCACCCCATCTTTGGCCTCAAACCAATCAAATCACAGTATCGTCATCATCAAGCCACTAAATCAAATCAGAGAGATTAGGATGTTTGTGTTGATATTTTAATGGCAAAATTAGCAAGTGCAGTAATGGAGGGTGGAGATTTAGAGTATTTAGTAAACAACAATTTAACTAAACTACCTCTACAGCAACAAATAGAAATAAAATCTGACGGCAGGCAAATGGCTTAACTAGAGCTGCGTAAGGAGAGGAAGAAAGGTTTTCTGACTTTCAATGAGGAGAATTATGTGCGCACTGAGTGGCTAGCTAGTAGCGCTAAACTTCAGCAGATATTTTATATGACATCATAGCGCTTTCTCTTGCATAAATATTTTTGCAAGCCCTTTTATATTAAACTCTGATGACTTTCAGACAGTGCCAGGACATTTGAGCCCAAACAATTTTAGGGACCGTAAAAATTCCCCCAACCTCTATTTCTTTAGCATACTTTCAGAGTTTGATGCTGCCCCTGTTTGCAGCCTTACATTCTTAGTGAAACTTTAGACCCAGTGGTGTTGGTTTTTAAAAGAACAAAATAATAAATCTCACGTCGTGAAACTCCACTGTGGAAATGCCGTTTCAACGTACAAACAAAGGAAATAGAGCAGGGATGTTCGTCGTCTCTTTGGGAGCGTAAAGAATAAGTCATTTTGAGTTTGTCTGTCAGAAACAGTTGACTTAGCTGTTGATACATCACTGGGTGCATCGACTGGTACATTTTGAATAAGTGTTTCTGTAAAATAAGTTCAAGTGATGCAAGTGTTCTCAATCACATTATCCTCCATCACGCTGAAAAACTTTCATCCCTTGAAAAGAAGCTTCAAAGGAGGAGTTTTGCATTCATCAAACAATTCCAAGGTTGAGCCTGATCTCTCGTGTTGCCTTTATAGTCAGCGACATATCCATTTCCATCCCAATCTTTTTCAGCATTCTGAGATGGATGTGGATGAAAGTGACTTTTAAAGCAAACAAGCATTTTCTCAAGTCTTTTCATCAAAGAGGGGAGACGCTCTCTTTACTGTAACAAGCTCTTTGAAAGCTCATGTTGGGGGAAAATCTGGACTCAGCAAAGCTGTCAGCTGCGCTCATATCAGCCGATTGGCCGGCTTGTTTCAGAGGCTTCTGAGGGATGGAAACATTTTACAAGAGATGGTTTTGTATCTTTAGGCGCACGGTGGTATATGTGTGTAAGCTTGTGCAGAATTATACTGAAGCGTGGGGAGTGGTGCTCCATATTTTTGTGTTTCACCTCAAAGCGCCTCCAGCTCCTCTCTGTGTGAGGCTTAACATCACTTAAAGCCATCGAGCCGCCTCTATGGCTGTATTTATTATTCCCTCCATTCATGTTACACCACTCATCCCCTCATACACCTTCACTCATTGCACTTATTTTAATTGAAAGGCCGTTATGAATCATGTCAAACGGCTGCAATAGAGGGACATTTGGCTCACCTCACGTATGAACGCCCTCAAATGGATGAGTGGCAGCTGTGTGGATCAGGTGGTTATTTATAGAGGACATTGGCAAGTGTCCTCAAAAACCGTGTTCGCCATGAGAAAGTCTGTGCTGGCAGCAGCACTGGGAGACGGCCTGAGACATGTTTGGAGTAGCAATGACAATCTGAGTGATAGGAGAGGAGAGGATAGTGCTGCTGGATAGCTCCCACTTTACTCTGCCTCCTTAAACGCAATTTATTTCTACGTTTGATTCAGCCCAGGCAGATCCAGGCAGGCCATTTAGCCGCAGCCCTCAGTCTGCCCATAAATCTAGATTTCTCTGGAATTTATTTGTTTGTTTCCCGATATTTAGAGACCACTCGCTTACAAGACGGGTTTTTCCTCCTTAAGGGGGGAACAGCATTGCCAGGAAAGGAGAGGAAGCAAGCAGAGTTTTATCTAACAAACACAGACACATGCAGAGTCTTATCAGTCTTTGGAAGTCGGTCACACATCAGCTCAGCTCGGCTTACTCTGATTTCATCTGTAAAGAAACGCAGAAAGGAAATACAGGCGGGGACTGCTGGTAGACCAGTTACTGTAAGACCGTGGGGCATCTCTGTGGGCCTGAACAGAGCCACTGGTGCCGTCATTATGAGACAGTTATTAAACCAGCTGATTGTCAAATGATGCCCTCCGAGACGTGACGTGTTATTAAATCTGTCACTGTGTCAATCCAGTTTGAATAAATTAAATCAAACCAGTAATTTTCCACTTTAACCCCAACATGATTCCCATGTTTGACTCATAATTAACTGAAAGGCTGACCTCGCTCTGTTCATCACAGTGCCTTCTTAGGTTTGTTGTCCAGGGCCAAACGCGGCAAACTAACGGCAAAAACATATAAGTGGTATGCATTTAATGGAGGTATACCCCACCATTACAGGTGCTAATGGGAGGATTACAGGGCCTTTTCAGCTGTTTAAAGGCAGACATTGTGCAATGCGTTACTGTCTGAGACTATGCAAAGGTAGTGGACAAGCCTTTGTAAAGGTGGTGATGTGTAGCCATGCAGCCAATTTAGATTTAAGAGACACAACATTTTTCAGTGAAAAGATGAGATAAGGAAGGCAATCTAAGTCTCAAACCAGTGAGGCTCGCTTCCGTCAGTTTTACAAGTTTGATTTGCTCTTTACTTTTATATTTCTGGGTCCTTCCAAGATGTGTGAGGTGAAATGTTGTAGATCATAAACTGCTCTAAGAGTTAATCATCGATTGGACTCAAGAAATGATGCGACAGGGAAACAGTGGGACAGCTTTGGTGATTTTGAGACTGGAGCAGGTAACGTAAATACGTTAAAATGTACGATACTGTCATAAGTATGTCCAAACAAATGTAAGATGCACACGTCCTGCCAAATGTTTTGTTTTTGTTTTGTATTGTTTCGTTTGTTCGTCTTTTGTGTTGTTTGTCTTTTTTGTGAAGAAAAAAAGGGAAAAGTTGACTAATTATTAAAAAAAGAGTTCATCATCGAGGCACTGGGGTATTGCTGCAGCGCTTTTTCCACAAAGCAGCTTTCATATGACTGATTTTAATATTTAGGTTTTCTACTGTGCGCTTAGAAACACCACTCGCGATTACTCAAGGTCGCCAAACTTTCTCTTTCTCTTTGTCTACATGATTGACTCATTGATAACAGCTGTTGGTGTATTCCTGCAATAAAATCTCAATTTCTTCCGCTGAAAAATGTTTTTCTTGATCTTCTCTCAGTCACATTGTTACCGATTGTCAGGTTTATTGCTGTTTCTGTGTGTTGGCATACACAGTTTGTTGAACAGGGTTTTCCAGGAGGTTTCCCTTGATTATGATGTAATCTGCACCTGCGTCGCTTTTGCTTTAGTCAACCCCTTACTGCCTGAATTCAATCACAATCATAAAAATAGATTGTTTTCAAATGTTTTTTCATTCTTACAGATACTAAATTAAGTGGAAATTTGAGTATAGTACACACAATAGTTATACCTAAGTTAAATTATATATAACGACATGAGAAGTTCACCCCCTGACCAATATATTTTGACCATAGACTGTCTATAGAGTGGGCAGTGTGGCTCCGCCATTTACCATTGGGCAGCAATTGCAGCCAGAGTCTGTGCAGTAGAGACTGTGAGGGATTCTGGGAGAATCTGAGTGGAGCTGGGTGACCAAAATCATAATTATTTGTTTCCTTTAGCGAGTCTAATCACTTCTTGACTCTACCTCCAGACATATTTTACAATCCCCCCAAAAAATACACTAGAGCGGCAGCTGTCAATCATCGTTAAATGTGACGTAAAACTTCGTTTTTAACCTCTTATAACTAATGAATATGAAACTTTTCAGGAAAAAAGAGGACTTGAATACAAGGCAGCCAAATAGTATCCTCAAATCACCACAACAATTGGACGTTAGAAACATTTCTACCAGGTGTATTAATTTTTTTAAGTTTGACCACAACCCAACTGGAATGACTGGGGAGATGGATTTTTTTTTAACCTATACTGCAGCCTGCCACCAGGGGGAGCAGTTTTTGTGGAGGCCTCACTTTGAGCCGAGCAAGATAGCTTCCTTTTTTATTTTTTTTTACAGCCTATGATTGTGACATAGTGGATATGATATGATCTTTGGTTTGTGTTGAATATGAATCAATATTATAATGAGATACAAAGGTCATGTCAGCTGCATCAAGACCTGACAAGGTATGTTGCAAATTTGCGACAACAGACATCAAGGGATCAACTGTCGGGTTATTTGCAGTCGTACATACTGCTAATGCTGTAGCCAAAATGCTACGTTACATAAAGGTATGTTAGGACTAATGGTCCCTTTGTTTAAAGACTGAACGTGGTCCTGAAACTGAAAGCAGCTGAGTTTCTTTCTTTCAAGCTCACTCATGAATAGTTTTATCAAATTTTCTCTTTTGTCAGATTTATGGTTTGTATTATGAACACCAAGAGATTGTAATCAGATGTTTAGCTATATAACAGCTAAATAACGTGATTATTATATGTTAAGCTAGCTCAGGGCTTGTTAAGATGTCAGCCTCAATGTAAAGTTGTGTGCTCTTCAAGAAAATTAAAAGTAGCATTTGTCATCCAAAGTTGATAATAGATGTATTTTGGGTTTTGTCCAATCAGAATCAAGTTAAGCAGGCTAAATGCAGAATTGTTTAATAGTTAACTTTTGGTCACACTGATATATTAGCAGGAAACAAACTTTCCTGTGTAGCTGTTTTTCCTTTAAGTTTCATTTTAACAATTATGAAACTAACTTTACATAAAGAAAGCTTTTGTTTCCCACTCTTCGTTCCTGCGTGAGTGTGACCAAAGTAAGAGACTAAACTTGTGTGTCTCCTTTTTGGCAGTAAAATGATCTCAGATAATGTTACTGATCTCCAGATGGTCGAGGACGATGGTATCTGAGCTTCCTCTGGATGTACCATCCCCCTGAACTCCAGTATACACACATGTGGACTAACACACACACATGCTGTCATGTATGCATGTGATACATTAAACACTACCATTATACACACAGAGAGTTACATACACACACACACACTGGCAAGCCTTCATTAGCTGTTCTCTCATCATTGTTTACCCTGTGCAGAGGCAGAGATGCTCCACTGCTTTTCACATCAATCTGCCACAGCAGTAGCATCACACTCCTCTCCTCTCCTCCTCCTCCCCCGCCCCTCTGTCTTTCAAACGCTCACACAGACACACACACAGACTCACACACACAAAGACAGACACACACTCTTTATACTGTGTGTTGCATCATCCTGAGTTCCTTCTCTAATACCAGCTGGAAATCACATTCAGTACATCAATATAACCAGTTTCTGAAGCAACACTTTGCATCCGTTTCATTACTCACAGCAGAGGTGGTCTCACACACATACATACATACACACACTCACACACACACACGTACACTCAAGCAAAATGCCCTCAGTCCTTCCAGCCTGTCTGTGGCAGATGGTGTTGGACCCACTGCTTCTGGCTCTGCTCTGATCTCGCTGTGAGGAGGGAACCAGATAAACGCACAGGTGAACCTGCATGGAGAAGCAACCTCTTCACATGACTTCAAGTGAAAACTGATTCCCACACGGGGCTTAAATATGGACGGATGGTGTTGTGAGGTGAGGAAGTTTGGCAATATACAAACCAAAACAGTTTTTATCGTCTTCTTCCTCCAGATGCAGTAAATCTCTGCTTTACTACAACAATTATACAGCCACCATAAAACCTGGAATATAGGTCACACTATTTATGAGAGGCTCCCAGGGAGCCTAGGGAGTTTCAAACTCTGCTCTAGTGTTGAGACTTCTGTTGTTATCAGAAACGTGCAGTTTCTATGCAGATGTGAAGCTCTCTATGCTTACATGTGTTAATGCTACTTTGCTAGCAAACAGTGGCATTGATCTTTGTAGGGTGTGGATGCACCACCCCCTCTTTGTTGGTCACTTGCTGGTTTTAATCCAGTCTTTTCAATCAAACCATATCCTTAAAATTTTTTACTACAAACTGCAAAGAGTAAGGAGGAAAAACTGGTTTACCTTTCTTTATATCCAGCATATTTTCTGTACAACAAAACAAAGTCCCTTGCTTCTTTTAGCGCCATCTTCTGGGCAAAACAATGCTAAACAGTCAAATGCCTCCTGAATTTTGTTCTACTTTGCTGGTGTCACCAATGTGTAGTATGCAGCTCACTCCATAGATTATAAAAGGTATTTAGAGTTAATGTAAACACCAGGTTTTACTGTAAATCAGCCAAAAAGTAAAATTTTATTTGTCTTCCAACTACCCTCTACTTGTTTAGAAGATTTTAAAGGATAATAATATGTCTATTGTATCAGAGGTTAAAAGAACAACAGTCATCCAAAATGATGCCAGAACTTCTAGAGCTCCCTCTGGTGGCTAGCTGCACTAAGTGTCTTACATCCTGCCTCCACCCTTTAAAAAATCAAAAGGCACCAATAAATCATTCAACTTTTACTATCATTGCACTCTTTTGTACAAGTACACACATTTCGAAATGCTTAAAAGAGATTGGAAAAAGTAAAACAAAAATGTATTGAATAAAGAATAATGGGAAAATATTTAAAAGACAGTTTCAGTTAATCGCTGCAACAACTGTCAACAATATTCAATGATCAGTGCTGAATATAGACTAAGAGCTGTGTCTTTAACCTTCTAATTCATTCTACCCTTGAGGTCAAAGAGGGGAAGGGTCAGATTTAGGGTCGAAGTGTTCCCTGAACAGATGAGTCCTCAGACATCTCTTAAAGTAGAAAGGGACTCTGTGGATCGTATACATGGATTAAAGTGAAAAAAAATAATTTGACTGAAAGTTATTTTTTGTGTTGGTGGTGGTAGTAGAGGGTCAGGGGCTGCATTACCTCCTAAGCCCCTACTTGTAATAAATTTTCATAATGTAACAATAGACCTTACAAATTTCATTCATTGGATATAAATCACCAAAATTCAATTTTTTTGTATTTGAGTAACAATGGTTTAATAACAATAGTGCAGCACCTGCTATATTCATTTTCCTGCACCATGAGTGAAATGGCTTACCATTGTCGCCCATTTCATTCAGCCAAACCCCTCTCCACTTTTTTTTTACTGATTTGGCAATTACTGACACGTCAGTGCCCTTCTCTAACAGTGGTGCATCCATGTTTGCAAAACTGGAAAGCACAATGACGCAGACTAATGATGCAACCTGAAGTGGCTTAGTGTAGGCTTACGCCCTGTAAAATAGGGCCTTACAGACTATTTAATCTCACCCTCTCTTCAACACTGCTGCCAATTATTGCTTAACTGCTCCAATCTGCTAGACAAGGGGTCGACATACTTTTGTATGGAAAGAGCCATTTTGCACTCTATTCCACGGTGGAGACGTCGTGTGGAGCCGCAGGTGCAGCGGTGATGGGCGCAAACTTCTGGGGTGCAGGGGCAGGGGGAGTAAGCCAACATCAGAGAATGGGTATTTATGCCCTGGCCAATCGTCACAGTGGGCTTTACGTGCCATTACGCTGCAAAGAACCGGCATCCGCAGGCTCGTAACATAATCATGGATAATAACAAATTAAGACAACGTGGCGCTCCCTCCGCTACATCACTGGCATGGAGCGACACCAAGCTAAAGAGCCGCATCCGGCTCTGGAACCTCAGGCTGCAGGGAGCCGCAACTAAAGCTAAAGAGCCGCATGCGGTTCTGGAGTTTAGACAGTAAATGAGGCCGCTCTTCGTCCTCCATTAAAGACCATTAATATCACAAACAGTGACAGCTCCTTGCCCCCCCCCTCACACACAAACTTTCTCCGCCCGGTTGACGGAAATCTGTCGCAGCGATGGAGAACTTTAATGCATGCATTTAGAGTTAGGTAATTCATTCCACCATTTAGGCACAACATAGGAGAAGAGTCTGGCTAGAGATTTGGAGCCGCTCTGGGCTGGGAGCACCAGGCGTCTTTCACAAGCAGAGCTCAGTGGGCTAGAAGGAGTGTAGACCTGGATGAGGGACCCCAGGTAGACAGGAGCTGTTCTTGGCAAAGTTTTGTAAGCCAGAAGAAGAGCTTTAAATCTGGTTGGATCTGCTACTGGAAGCCAGTGAGTCAGTTCCTTCCTATTCTACTGGTTTGTCTGCCAGTGTTCATTTTTTGGGGTGAAGTTAAGTTTTAATTGGTTGATATCAAAAATAAATTGACAGCTCTCTGGACTCCTGCAGCATTCTTTGTCGGATTAGCAGAGTCGAGGGAGGAATAAAAGGACAAAACACAACAAACACTGAAACAAGAGTCATTGAACTTTTCCTGTGGACTACATCTCCCTGAGGGACCACTGAGGTTTTATCAGTGAGAAAAATGTGTGTCGAGTCAGTGTGGAGGGGTTATGATACCAGGCCCATGGCTCCACCACCCTGATATGTCAGCACCTATTACAGCTGTATCTTTGCCTCAAGTCTCACAATGGGTGGAGACGGTGCTGCCCATGTAAACATGAAGTTTGATGGGATAAAGGAGTTAATTTCAGACCTGTGCAGTGACTTTCAGAACCTGATAGCATCACAAAAATAGCAAACTCTGGGAAGTCTGTCTTCTTGCATATGTTGCAGTCATGTTTGGACCATGAGAACATTAAATTTGATTTTTCCGTCTGTAATCCAATTTTAGACTGATCAAATATTTAACACACATCAAATAAACATTTCTGCGCGCCCTTCGAAGATTATTCTTATGGGAATATGCATGACTGAAGTTTTTTACATTAACATCAGAAAATCTTCATCCTTCCCATGCACTGCTCTGAACTTCCTGTCGGGATCCTCTTGCTGTATACAGTACCGTTATGTAGGTGTAAATAAAACCTCCCCTCCAGGCTTCCCTCCCCCCCCTTTTAAGTCCTCTGTTCCCTCTTTCTGTTCACACCCACATTTTAACACCACTTCTGCTACATACACAAGCACACTCGACAAAAACAAACAACTTCACAACATCAGAGAATAAATTGACAGCTCTGCATATTGTCCAACTTTCTGGATATAAAATAAAACTCAGTGTGAGAATTTCCGTGGGAATTTATTTTTTGTTTAACTCCTCGGGTCATTTCAAAGAGGACCACCCACACACTCAATGATTTTCTGTGTACATAATCACTCGCTGGCATCAGATGTCAGTGCAGCCTGCTCTGTTTGAGCTCGTCTGCTTCTGTTGGAAGTTTGAGTCGTGATGACTCAGTGGACTGTTGCATACATCAAACATGGTAGCAGCTTTAACACCTGTTTATATTTAGTACAACACAGACTTGGCTATGGTCCTGGATTAAACCTCACGCACTAACAGCTGATGCATTGGCATAAGCCAGCGTTCACAGGCACTGCAGTGGCAGTAAAAGCAACATATTGGCCTGCCATTTACAGCGCTGTGTTCAGAGTTAACAGGATGTTTAGCGCTGACAACAGAAACATAAACAGTGATGAACATGATGGCTGTAGCTGCAGACTGACTCACCCTCTCACACTCTTATACTGTAAACTTTGTAGCTGGAGAACTGCTAACCCAGCTGGGACTCAGGTGACCCTGCAGAAATGTGCTTGTAGTGAATGTCAGTGTCCTTTCAGAGGAGAGACTGTAGCCTCTCATGGCTGGTTAGCTCTGACTACCAGCTCTGAGTTGTTCTCCATGCTGGGCTGAGCAGTGGTCCGTCAGTCTCCCCACGTCCCCTCAACCTTCGTGTCACACATTGTGGACACAAGGTCCCACTGCCAAGAGTCATTACTCCTCCACTGCGCTGTTTCATTCTTTAAATCTGACTGCAGGATGAATTCGATGAAAGGCATCAGTGCCTCAAATAACACAGTGGAGGGATGGTGTGGAATAACACTATACTGGGTGATGAATGTGAGACAGCTTATGATACTCATATTAACTGTACACGGTAACAGTGAGGAATGATGTTTCATGTGGTCTTATTAAGAGTAATAAATCAGTTAACCATTGATAGCCTAGAAAAGTAATATTACATTACATCAGTTATTGTGTTTAACATATTCAAAGTGCACAAGTATGCATGGTAATAAACCAGGCATGCACTATTTTTCCTGTTGCACAGCAGGGTGGATTAATACAGCTCTTTGTCATATGTATGTAGGTGCAGAATAAACAAAATAGACTTCATAAATGGTTTAAGTTCATACTTACAAAGTAAATTCAGGCTGCAGGGCTTATATGCTGATCAATATCTCCTTTGATGTTTCTGAGGGAGACTGGTTAAGGCTGATTCAGGGGCGGCATCATGGGTGCAGTCCCAGGCCCAAACACTTTCTTACAGGCCTGAAACTTTTCTTTGGATTTTTTTTCTTCCCTTTTGTTAATTTGTTTTTTAAATCAATTTTGAGGAGGAGTTTTAAAAAAATTTCGTCACTTTACGCCTGTTATTTTTGGATGCCCTATCTTTGTAAAATGAGACAAGTTTGGCCATTTTTTTAGCTCTATCTATCATTCTAGGGAATGATTTGTGGAAAAACTGTGAGTTTTGGCTTTTATTTAACTGTGGTTAATGTTGCTGCACGTACAGCCTATAACGCATGGAAAATTGAGGCGGGGCAGCCCATTGGTGCATTAGAGTGCTATTCTTTGGTCGATAGCATTAAAAGCTATTGCGGTATGATTCACTAAAATTTTATCAAATATTAAAGAATCAAAAAGAAACCAAATCTGCTTCAAAATATTGATAGTAACAGTATTAAATCTAGATTTATATAGTAATAGTTATTTACTAACTTTTGTAATTCAAGGCTCACCCAAAATTGAAATCCTGGCTCTGTCTCTGGGCTGAATCAAAGCCACGGCATGCAGGCAAATATTTCACCACTTTGAGTTTAATCTATTAAAAAAGTCACTAAAATGTATTCTTTCTTTCTTTCTTTCTTTCTTTCTTTGTCTTTTACAGCCCGAAACACCTGATGAGACCCTGTTTGTCTCTGCTCTATCACTAGGGATGGTTTCAGAATTAGGTACTTTAATAGACCGAATTCTGTCAAAAGTACCGGGTACTGATTCATGTAAGATCAAAAGGTACCATGTTTAGGTACCTAAACACGTCCTTGTGACTGTGAGGGAGAGGAAGAGTAGGAGATTTTCCATGCTGGACATGAATACAGCATTGCAAGATTATATATTGAAGAATAAATATGTTGAATCTGAAAAAAATATAATTGAACAAATTGATACTTTTTACCACAGAAACACACAAAAGTACCAAAAATTGGCACCATTGAGTACCGGTACCAATTTCCAGGTATCAGGCATTGGTACCGTAACGTTTCAGATGTGAAAGGTACCCATCCTTATCTATCACGGCATCAGATCTGACATTCATCCATTACTCCTTAAATTGCACAAAAGCTAAATATGTCAATAAAAAATGGTAACGGAAACGCCAATTTAAAAAGAACCTCTCAAATTTTGATAGAAAGTATTTACGCTCTCATGGCTCTCTTGTTTTTTAGAAGTTTTGAAGTTATTGCAAAAGTGCAATGGAAACACCTTTTTTCCCCAAAGCGTTGTCATAACAACACACCATCCTCACCTCCTCATTCATGTCCACTGTCTCACAGACAAACTCTGGCATTCATATTGTAACAGTTCTGATGTTAGTTATGTGCTCAGTGCAGATGTCTGTGTTTTTGACTGCAGTGGTGGAGGCATCAGGACGGCTGGGAGTCGATCACAGTCAGAGTGGAGCAGGAGGGAGGGGCAGCAGTGTGTGTGTGTGTGTGTGTGTGTGGGAGAGCAGACGAGCTGGAGATGATGATTTTCATTCAGTGTTTTGTTCCTACCTGTTTTAAGGTGGCGTGATCATGGCTGACAGTTTGGCAGAATCTGCACCCTCATGAGTGCAGTGTACGGACAGGGGTTACGCTTTACTTTACTCAAGTTGTGCCCAATTCTAGTTGCAATGGAAACACCGGCAAAGTGCAATTGTAAGTTATTGAAACTTCTGAAATATCACATTTATTTTGTGGAAAGGTGCAACGGAAACGCAGCTATTATGTCAACTCTCACCGATCTAGTCCTACCGATCAGAAACACAAGCCTTTTTATGACAGATGTCAGAGCAGCAATACATCGATTGAGTCAGACAGGAAGTTGTGCACTGAAACCAAGTAAAAGCATCTGGTGACTTTCAGCATAAAACAAACTGCATCAAACTCAGATCTTACTTAGACCTTACCGTGAAAACAAACTGTCAAAATGAGCAGAGCCAGACCAGGTGTCAACAGGTTTGTGGATCCTGGAAAACACAGGAACTCCTCGGTCTCTGGACTCCAGCTGTCTGGTGGTCCTGGGCTGAACATGCAGCTGGTGTGAGATGATGGATGAGCCAGCACAAAGTCAACAGAGTGGAGACAGAACAGACACAGATTTGGTGTTAAAGGAAAGTTATTAGACATCAACGAGGGAGGAATTTGAAACTTGCCTCTGTACAAATTGAGTTTTGGTTGGATATAACAGAATTATTGTTTTGTTGTGTTTTTGTTTATGATTTGTAGATACCTTGTTTGCTCAGCATCACACCTCTAAAGTGGATCTAAAGCTGCATCAGTAAAGGCTGAAAACCATATGTGTATCAAATTTTCTTTAGGGTTCATTGATTCTTTCAGAAGAGGATGGTTGTGTTAATACTGAGTAGTTTGTCTCTGTTGGGATGCAGGCTTGTGCAGCAGAATAGTATTCTCAGTTTATTATTGGCATCAATATTTATTATGATTATTTTAATTTGAGTTTATGTGAATGACCTTTGAGATAAGTCAGTCATTAATTGAGTTAAATAACGATTGACTTCACTACAAACATCAGTCTGAGTCAAATAATCACAACACTAGAATAAAACCAACGTAATGTTTTATTAACCTTTGGTCCTTTGCTCTGATTACACCGTTTAAACAGATTTTACATTCATCAACAGTCCCAGTCTCTGAGCTGTTCAGAGACGTTTAGTGATATTCTACCGCTGAAGAGAACGTTTACACTTGAATTAAGATTATTGATGGGATTTGGCCCACGTTTCAAAGCCAAGCCAAGGTTGACCTTATGGAGCGCGTTTGTCAATGAGGGGCGGTGATCTTTGTTTGTTTGTTAAAAGGCCAGATAGAGAGCAGCAATAACAGCTCCTCTGTTTGCTTGGTAATGATTTAACAACACATCTGTACATGTCAGGATGCTGTGTTCGACCTGAATTCTCACAGGTGGAGCTACTGAGCTCCTGATCAGGGACAGTTTTTGCTATGGGCAATGTAAGCGACCGCTCAGGGCTTGATCTACTTCAAGGCACATGAGCGCCCAGAAAGAAAAAGAAAAAATTGGCCAAAAGCCATAGGTCTGAGCATGATAGTTATGCCCAAAACATTTTAGGCCTGTTGCTTAAAGTAGCCAGAGGGGAAGAAATTTTCAGCCCCTTGGTGGCGCTGATGGAGCATCAATGATAACGCAACCAGCAATAGAAATGCGCTCAGGATGTGACAGTGAACTTGTGTGTGCATTTTGGTCCTGATCCCACATTGTACAGTAGAGCTATTAAGAATTTAACAAAACAGGAAAATGGTGAACTTTGGCGGTCATTTGTGGCCACACCCCACAACATTATAACACATTGCTACTAGGGGGCGCTGTACTTTCTGGGGAAAGTAATAACATGTCTGCGTCCGGTGTGCAACACTGAATATGTCTGTACGTTTTCGTGCAGATATGACAAAGTTACAAATTCAGAACTTTTAACCCAATGTCGTAGCCACACCAAAAAATTTTTGAAAATTTAATTAAGATTGTTGATCTTCAATGTGTGTAGTATACTCAGGCCAAGTTTGGAGTTGATAAGTGAAAAAAAATAGGACTAGTTCGTTAAAATACGTAGCCTATAAATCGCAAAATTACGATGTTTAGGTCAAAACAGATAAGTTTGTGTTCGGAAAATCACTATAGTCAGAGACTTTTTAGTAGGGCTGGCCATGCTTGTTAATTACAGGGCTGTAGCTCAAAGTACCCCTAGGGGCTGCAGTTTTTAGCACCAAGGGGGCGCTATGGAGCATTCATTTTTGGGCAAGTAGCAGATTCATACATTTTTTGGGGCATGTGAATTTTGGGGCTTAGTGTGTTTGTGTTTTTTTCCAAGTGAAAGGCACGCAATTTGGGGTTGTTTTGGCGGAAACAAATAATAATGAAAAAGAAAAAAAGTGTGGAATAATAATAATTGTAAGGGTTTCAATAGAGTTCTCGCCCAACTTGGGGTTGGCGGGCTCGGGACCTAAAAATGCAAGTTTTCTACACTGACAGCTGTGGCACCCCTATTATCAATCCATCTTGCTGCTGAGCCTAAGGGGTTGTTTACATGACAATGGTTTTAGGGTGAAATGCAAAAGTTTTGTTGCGTTTCAGCCTCGCGTTTACAAGGAAACAGTGTTTTAGCTGACCTAAAATGCAAACTTTTAAAATCAGCCTCCAGAGTGGGATTTTTCTGAAACGCTTCCGACACTGTTGCTGTTTAAACAGTAAGCCGGCGTTTTCAGTGGAAACGCTGACGTCACACTCTGCTTTGAGCAACTGATACAACAGGACAACAGTATCGTTGTTACAATCGTCACAAACTACCATGTTGTGCTTGTGCTGCTCAATCTGCTGACTGTCTTCTTGCAAAATGTGCATCTGTTGCTCCACTTTTGCACTTAGCGTTCACCAATACCTTAGATGATCGGCTCAACTCTGCTTCAGTGGAGATCTACCAAAAGCTGCTTCTGGACAAGACAGTTATAGTGCAGACTACAGGCCTGGCATGCTCACTACAGCGTTTTCAGTCTCTCTGCGTTTCCATGTAAACGCAGACTTTTTTCCTCTCTCACTCTCCCTTTAACCTTAGAGTTGCCCAAGCTTACCCTCCCTCTCCCTTTCCTGCCAGTGATATGTACTGACTGAACTAGAGTCTGTTGGGAGCCTTGTGTCGTTCAGGTCCGCCCCTACATCTTAGTCTCATGTCTCCATACAGCAAATATTTGATACATGTGTCCCAAAATGTGTGTGCTTTTTAAAGGTGCTTTCAGTTTGCCAACGACTTATATATATGTTCTGTCAGTCAGTTCAGTAAACATACTGAACGAGAGCTTGGACACGAATCACTCACTGACTGATTGGGAGGCATAGAGAGGCTGAAAAGACATTGAAAAGAATTGTTTTTCCCATCACCAATTTGCAACTGCAAAGGTTGTGTGTGAGTGAGTCTTAGAGGAAAAGAAAGAGGAAGGGGCTGAAATTTTTTTTTTTGTTGTTTGTTTTTTTTACATTAGTCAGCTTGATGGACAGGTTTTTAGAGTTTGGGTGTGTGTGTAGGAGGGTGGGTATGGGGTGAGCCATGGGATGCAAAGGTGCAAGGTGCAAAGGGAGCCAGGACAGCCCCTGCTCCTGACCATGGGGTTTTTTTTTTTACTTATATTAAAATGTTACAGGGAAATCTTAAAGATTTGAAGTCATCTTAAAGAACTGAAAAGTATGTAAAGCGAATGTGAGGGTGTGAGATCTCATCAGGAAAAGTGTATGAGTCGTACTCTCCTCCTCCCCCAAGCAATTAGTGCAAAGTTGCCCTTGAGTAAGTCAATTAGCTCTAAATCTCCTCGGTGTAAATATTAACAAACCAACAACAGGAGATTAAAAGTCTGAGCCTACGTAAAGTTCACATGAATTTATGGAACCCTGTGAGACAAACTGAACAGTAAAGCAGAGTCACTTCGTTTAGTCAGACACATGAAGGTCAAAGAAAGTGAAAACATTCAAGTCTGAGGCAAGAAAATGTGTTAGATTCACACTTATTTCCCACACAATGGTGCTTCTTGTGTGCACTGATTTGTCCCTACATTGCAAAGCTGAGGAGCAATCATTACTTTAAGCTCTTGATTGCATTCAAAGAACACATACAGTGCTGTGAAAAAGTATTTGCCCCTTTCAAGATTTCTGTGTTTTTTGCATATTTATCACACACAGAGGTTTCAGTTAATCCTACCATATGTGTATAAATGCCTTAAAAGAAGTTGTAAGTGCATATAGAAGGAAAAACTCTACAATATTTCTGTTGCTTTTGATAGAATTAATCATCAAAAATTATTTGTGAAACTACTAAAGCGGGGGGGGGGGGTTCTACCTGGTAAGGATACTACATTTTTGGTACTTGAATCAAACCATGCAAGTTCAGTGGGACAGGAGTGTATCAACACCTTTCTCTGTTACAAATGGTATCAGCCAAGGTGGTATACTTTTGCGTCTCTTATTTAATGTATACATGGATGATCTTTCGGAACAACTGAGAGCTTGTAAGACTGGATGCATGATGAGTGACAGGCTCATCAACCATCTGATGTATGCTGATGACTTGGTCATCCGTTCACCTTACAGTGCTGGCCTACAGCAACTCCTGAGAATCTGTTCTAGCCATGGTGTACAGTTTGACGTTAAATACAACTGTAAGAAGAGAGTGATAATGATAGTGAGAACAAAAGATGACCAGAAGCAGCAGTTTCCATCATTTTCTTTTCTACAATCAAGTGGTGATTTGTGTGATGATGATGATGATGATGTTCAGCATCAGTGCTGTAAATTGTATGCACAAGCTCATACGTGAGCACTTACGTTCAGATGTGTACAGAAAATGTTTAAATAAAGCTTTTTAGTAGTGCTGTCAGGCGATTAAAAAAAATAATCTAATTAATTACAGGATTTGTAATTAATTAATCTGATTAATCGCATTTTAATCTCATATCTGCTTAAGGTCCCAAAATAAAGAATTTGAATTCCAGGACATTAAAATTACATTAAAAGACATTAAAAACCCTGAGGCATAAGGAACACATGAAAAAAGTGTTATGGTTCTATCTTTACAAAATCTACACAGTCCTGCACCTAAGATAAGCTGATTTGATTTTTAGGATGTTTTTTGCTTCTGTTCACATTTTTACTCGATGTGGACTCAATTTTCACTGCAATATGAACTTCTATACTTCTATGAGGTCAGGAGAACCAGGGCTAAAGGCTAAAAGCTGTGAGGAACTATGTAAAAAACACTTTTTTCAAGTCTTGGATCAAAGAAAAGTGAAGTATTTTCAGTTTAACATGCTCTGAACACAAAAACTGTTGCTGATTGGTGCAGAGCAGCCCCAAGCTGAAACATGACACCAGGAAGATGGAAGCAAATTTACAAAGAATTCTTTAGATTTAAATACAAGACATTTTTCGTTTCATTGTTTGATGCAGTAGAGAGTGTAAAATTACCTGTTTTTTTACAGAATTGAGCTAGAGCAAACGGTTGATTTTCTGTAGATTTTCAAAAAGGACGTGTGAATAAACGAGATGTGGACAGCAGTCCCCTTAACAGCGCTCTCTCTTCCCCCAGGTTCTAAGCATGTTGCTAGTTGTGATAAATTCAGGGACCGTGGGAAATTTGAAAATCTGACGAGAACACCACTTTTTTCATGTAGGACAAACGGTTTGTAAATGCTAGACATTTGAAAATAAGCGCGTCTTTGAACGCCTCGCGGGTTTGGGATCCAGATCAATCTGTGTTAATTTTTATGACGCGTTAATTTGCGGTGTAATTAATTAATCTAATTAACGTGTTAAATGACAGCCCTACTTTTTAGAGCTCACTGTACCCCCCTGTACACTGCTCATTTATAGCGCAACTACAGTAAAGCTAAAATGAAAAAGGTATAGGTAGCTTAAAATGATGCTTTCAGAATATTACTTTAATTACCTCAATTGGTCGAGTGCAAGTCACATGTTTGTACATAACAATGTGCCCACATTTTATGCTGTTCTTAGAAACTACATGCACAAATTCATAGCTCATTTGGTTGATTCAGACAATGGAATAATAATGTCACTTTCTCAGCTCACAATGGGCGACACAAGGTTTACATCCTGCTACTGGAAACATTGGTACAAATGTCTTTTTGTGTTTTAAATTGCTGTCAGCATATGAACTGTGTTTTTCCTTTTTTAATTTCTTTTTCTCAATTATCTGTTGTTCTGATACTAATACATTTATACGGACCTAAGGGTCTGGGATAAAGTACAACATCAAACCAATTTTAATATCACACAGAGACAATCCAAGGAAATAAAAAAAATGCAGTGTCTAAATGATAGTTTTATTTACTGGGGTTACAAACCTTCTGACCCTATGTGAAAAAGTAATTGCCCCCCTTTTTAAATCACAAAGTAACTGTAACTGTGACTAACCACAGTTTTGGGATAGCTGAGTTCGATTTCACAACCTGTTTGCCACCACCTGTGTTGAATCAAGAAACCACTTAAATAGAATCTGTTAGACAAAGTGAAGTAGGGTATAAAATCTCAAGAACAAAGAATTGAGGAAAAAAAAGTGATTGAAATCTATCAGTCTGGAAAAGGTTACAAAGCCATTTCCAAGGCTGTGGGGCTCCAGCAAACCATTGTCAGAGCCACTATCCACAAACAGAGAAACTGGGAACAGTGGCAAACCATCCCAGGAGTGGGTAGGTTTGGATTTTTTTTGGCCTTAATAAATCAAATCATCATTTAGAAACTGCATCTTGTATTTCCTTGGGTTGTCTCTGTGTGGTATTAAAATCGGTTTGATGATCTGAAACCTTTGTGTTTGATAAATATGCAAAAAACACAGAAATCTGGAAGGTGGCAAATACTTTTTCAAATAAATATGTATGCAACGATAAATCTGTTGTCTACTGTTGCTGTAATTATGATTCCAAACAAGCCCTGTGCATTCACCTTTGAGCACGCTGAAGCCTCAGAGTTAGTGCTGAGCAAACTAATTCAATGTGTGGATTAAGGGACTTTGCCAAGAAGTAATTAGAAGAAAAAACATTTTGTTTGTGTTACTTTCCTTGAATATACAAAATGCAAACTACTTCTGAAGAACGACACCATTAACTATGTTGTTTACACACAAATAACGAGCCTTTCCTCGCTCCTCACACTGCGTTAGGATCAGATTCTTACTACAAAGTCAATACTGAACACAGACTGTTTATTTCATGTCGTTGGCTCATTTCTTTGGGTCCAGGATTCAACATATCATGCGTAAGTGATGATGTAAGCTCCGGTAACTGCTTATTCCTGTTGATGTGACGTTTTCAAAGTATCTGCATCAGGGATTGATCACCTGGTGATGCAAACAGTCGTGTTGAACCATAAACTCTGCACATGAGGGTTCAACTTTGTTGCAGATTTGAGCGTCATCGCCACTCCCGTATAAATCCAGCTCTCACATTCCCGTCCCAAAATGCAGCTGTCCGACACTTTGAGTTTGGATTTCAATAAGTACGTAACTCGATTTCATGTATCATTCCAAAGCCTGGACCTTCTTAAATGAATCAAGACACAATCTGGATTTTCCAACAAGACACAAATCGTGCTGGCAATCACAGAATCCACAGATGGTACGTCCATGCTCTGATATGAAATATCAAAAAGCCCGACTCAAGTGAAGGAGGATTTATACAGAACACTTGAGGATGGATCATTTTTGGCTTTTTGTGTAAAAAATCTTCCCAAAGATTATTGGGGATGTGTGTATTATGTAAAGTGGGGCTTTCATTGAATGCTGGAGCTAAGATGTCTCATTATCAGTGTCAATCCCTGTCACTCCTCATTTCAGTCACAGTGTTTCAGAGCAGTGTGGGCCCGTCGCTCAGAGCCCTGCCTAAATTATGATGGTTATAAACTATATGACACTCTGATGAGGGTTGGCGTGCTTTGTTGTTGTTTTTAACACCCCAGATTACCATACACCCCCATAATAATCCACTATTAACAGATTATTTTTAATCAATTATGTCATGTGTAGTCATGAAAAATCTGAAAGAATGAGGCTGTTTCCCATTTCAAACATCATTAAAACTGAGTAAAACATTGCTAGTTTCAACTCCTCAGTAAGGAAAGTCTCTATTGTCTGTCCCAGAAGTCACCAAAAGCCACTAAATGACGCTGCTGTCTAATCTGCAGAATAATCCATTTGCATGTAATTGTCATGGACTCTGTAGGAGAGAAATAACTTGGTAGAGACAGAAAACAGGTAAAACACAACATCATAAATATGTTTAAACTACAAATTAACTTTTTTCTGTTCATTCTTGTTTTTTTACATCTAAATATCAACCCTTCTCCTTCATCTGGGCTGGGGACTGGCAGAATAGAATAGAATAGAATAGAATAGAATAGAATAGAATAGAATAGAATAGAATAAACAATACTTTTTTATCCCCGAGGGGAAATTCAGGAGGACTCACAGCAGCAATCAAGAAAATAAAAGTTAAATAAAGTTTCCAAAAAGGTCCATAACAAGATAGATGCTGACAGCTTGTCCATCATTCTCCAGTTCAGCCAGCCTCCACCACTACAGGGTCCAGGACTGCTACAGACTGCTAACAGCTGATTTCACATGTAAACAATGCAGCCATGGTTACATGCAGGATCTCCAGACAAACACAGGAGAAAAAACAGTAAAAATATCACTGAAGACAAAACCAGTAGCAAGAATTTACGTTGTTTAAAAAAAAAAAAAAAAAAAAAAAGAACTTGCCGGAGGGGTCTGAAAAGTCATTAAATGTCGCGACAAAGTCTCTAAGTAGACAACACTCAGTCGTGGTTTTATCCTTCACTTTCTTACCGCTGTCATCAGAGCTCACTCTGAATCTAAAGAGCTCCCAGACAGCAGAACGTAACAACGCCACAGGTACAGAGTGTCCTGCTGTACTCCTTCACCTTGAGTTGCGTATGCATATGATCAGAGCTACATGCTCAGTTCAAACTGAGTAAAATGAAGAAAAAAGAAAAACATGAACCGAATAGGTCCATGAAAAAACATCTTTTACTAACACTGACAAGTTCTTGAAAGAAAATACAAAATTATTACAAATATTGACTGCAACACCTATCGGTTATAATGTCCGAAGACAACACACTGGGTGTGTCTCAAAGTGAAAATTTCATGCCTCCCCTGTCCTATCTCCTCTGCATTACCGGAGGTACTTTCCCAGTCGCCATTTTGAAGACTGTCCCAAATTGATAATTGTGCTCGGAGGAGGGAGGAGAGAGGATGGAGGAGACTGATCGGAGGAGCTTTGATTGAGGAAACATGAGAGCTGGCTTTGCCAAAGTCTTTTCACTGACAGACACGCTCCCATATGGAATATCACTCTCTAATTGGACGCTACAGCGGCTCAGACTTTACATGAAACTACACAAACACAACAGAGTTTAAGGAGAGAAAAGACGAGCTGGAAACAGGCACTGAGGATCATTCAGACACTGATCATAAATCTGGTAATTAAGTTTTTGTTGTGGGTTTAAAGCACAAAACACTGAACACAACCATCATCAAATCAATATAACAGAGGATTAATACTGAAATCTATCTAATAATATCTTCCTGAGAGACAATAAACTGAGTTATATGAATATGTTTCAGAGTTCACGATCAGATGAGCTCAAGATAAAGGCTAAATACTTCATAACTGATTTAAGAATTACGCATTTTACCTGTAAAGTGATCTGTGTGCTTCTACAGTACACAGCTCTGTTACTGTTTATGTTTTATCAAAGTTATTACAGCACACGTGTGCAGACACACAAACAGCTGACTGACAGATGATCCAGAGATGATCAGCTGAAGCCATCGTCACTGAAACACGTCGCTTCATGTGACACTCCGAAGGAGGGGACGTCCCATTGCTCTAAAAACAAATCTCCTCCATCCTCTCTCCTCTCTTCATTTCCTCACATCTCTCCCATGCATCTCTGGCGGGAGGGACTGAGACGCAAGTGAACGACGCAAGTGGAGGAGGGAAGGATGGAACTTTGTCGATTTGAGACGTACCCACTGAAAAACATGAGGGATCCTGAGGGATCTCATGACGGGGAAGCTAAAGCTGCATCTTACAACCAGAGCTGTACAACAGTGAAGCAGACTTGCACAGCAGAGGAGAGGACCACAGGAGCTAAACTTTGCGGCCCAGCTCATGTCTTTGGTCTGAAAACCCAGCCCGACTGAATTTTTAATTGCAGCCTCAGTGTGAAACAGTCCGGCCAGGTGCGGCTGTGTTTATTTGCCCTTTCATTCAGGTGCTGCAGCTGCCTAACTCTTGCAAACTGTCTCTAATCTCCAGGGTAATCCTGACCTTAGCTCCTTCCTGTTTGCTGAACACATTTAAATACACTCCTCGCTGTAAATCTGAATATTCTCCGTACGGCTCTAAAGCTATAATCATACTCTTCCTTTTAACAGCTTGCACGCTGTATAAACTTTACGCCGGAGTATACAGTCATGATAAAACCCTCTTCTTGCTCTGATAGTTTCCCTCCCATAACAGGAGTCTAAATCCCCGCTGAAAAGGCGCCGGGAACTCCCAACCTCAATTGGAAGGATGCAGAGCCTTTCATTATACAATTCCTTAGAAAATCTTTTTGATACTCTGAGCTGTGTAATCCCTCTCTGTGTGTTTCTCTCCCTCCTGTATACAGACTGCATCAGAGCGCCCACCCTCCTCTGGAAAATGTCCTCAACAATTACTGACTTAAGTGAGCGTGCTGCAGGTAGCAATGTTGTAGGTATGAGTGACACTGGAGAACATCGAAGCTTTGAACTAAAACAATATCTGTCACACCTTGGAGACGCAGCGGTGCCACAGATACCAGATGACTTACCACACTTACAGTCACAGGCTGTCAGATCAGCTTTAAGTCAAAGAAAATCCCAACAGAAGGCTTTTCCCTACTGGCTTTGCTGTTGATGAAGGAAGACAAGAGCCTTTGTTCTGCTTATTTTTATGCAGCCTACTGAAGCTTTTTGATATTTCATACCAGGAACTCTGGTCATGGTTATTTCACAAAGAGAGAGACTTTTCAGCAGGTCGAGGAAAGTCAGATATACTCTCAAAAAAAAGACAAAAAAGTTTTGTTCAGGTTTGGTTTCTGACTGTCATCCTCACAGAACTCTCCTCTATTGAATCATTGTGATGGAAAGCTTAGCCGCTGGCTCTTGTTCCTGTATCAGCTCATATGAGTCTCAAGTCTTTCTTTTCTGGTAACTTTTTTAAGCTTTTTTTTCGTCATCAGTTTTATGACAACATCAGTTTCAAAGAGAAAGTAGAAAGACAGTTAAATCCTGATGAAGTCTTTAAAACGCTGCAGCACAACGGCGCCATAAACAGCAGGGGAACGGGGTTGTGATGTAAAATTACCACAGGCTGATTCACAACGGTTTGGCCAGATTCCCTCACAGACACCAGAGCGGAGAGCGCCAGAGCTGCCAACACGATCGTGATGCTCATATCTTTTTACTCTCCATCTCTTTTTTTAGATTCTGCACAAAAATGCAGATCGTGTAGCAGGTTGGTGACGTGACATTTCCATTTTTCCATATTTAGAAAAATACCTCCAACACAGCGTTCTATACACAGCATCTGTGCTGATAAATGGTTATTATTTTTTGTGTCCATATCCCCCAGGTGGAACATCTTATTCTGATTTTAAATCAGACAACTTGATTTAGTCAAAGGACTTCATTAAAGCCTCATTTCTTAAGCTCTCTGTGGAGTTCATGATGTGCTCACTTCTGGTTTTTGAGTGAAAATATTCAGAAATTTGACTCATTCATTCTCCAGCATACAAAAGTAACTATTACCTGTTATATTTCAATGTGACAAGGCTGAACTTAAAATTTTAATTAAAACTGTCTATGAACTGAATAACTATAGGGAAAGATTTGTGTGCATGCTGTAGGGTTGAGTATCTAGAACTGGTTCAGGTTCTGAACCATCACATTTCTGACAACCATGAAATCGATGAGGCACGTGTATTTTGGCTCCACTTATTGGCTCCTGATACACTTCAAACTCTTTTGGCATTAAATCACAGTAGCCACGTTTACATGGTCCCAAATATTCTGCTTGCATTCAGTTTATTTGCCCAAACAGAAAGAGTTTAACCTTCGTATACACCTCATTCCTAAAGAAAAGTGTCAATCCCAATGGACATTTAATCGGTTTCACAGGGGTGGAATATTCCTTTCCCCAAACCGATTGAGGTATCATGTGTCCACTCAAACAGAAAGGTGTCAGGGTGCGTTCTTTCTGCACATGCTCAGATATGACGTAAGACGCAACTAGAGACGTCCCTCAACTTTAAAAATGGCGGTGAGCCGTCAGCACTGGACTGCCGCGGAAAGTTTGTTTTTGGTCCAAACTTTGAAAGAAATGAACATAATTTCAAGACTGGACGGACGACAAACTCGCAATACAGAGTATTGCAACACCGTGATAAACAAACTGTCGTCCTCCAGCTTTGATAAATCTTGTGATGTTTACGTTTTTCTGCGCATGCCCCATTGACTATTCTGTTTGATTACAGCAGCGCATGTAGACCAGAGATTGGAATATTCCTTTCCATGTATACTGTTGTTTTTGGAAAAGTCATTCGGAAAGACGAAAAACTCCTCATGTAACCGTGGCTAGTGAGGATTCTGCCGTGAACGTCAGGTCTTTTTCAACTTCAAAGGCTCCCACGTCATGCAGCATGCCAAAAACAAGAGAAGATGCTCTTGGACCACAGCAACCGCTCTAAAGTCTGGCTTACTCTAGCTCAGTGGTTCCCAAACTGGGGGGTGCCATCAGGGGGGTGCTGAGGTATTGCAGGGGGAGCGCAGCAAGGCTACCGCTATATGTAGGCCTGGACGATAAATCAAGCTTCGTGGACAATTTTAGAAAAGAAAAATGTGAAATTTTCTTCTCTGCTATTGCTTACCTTTTGTACCACAGCTCACTCTGCGTATAATGTCATAAAATGTTCCTGTTCGTCTTTGACACCCAGCACCTTGTTGGACAAATGGAGATGAAAGGCTAAAGCATCTTTTTGTGTGTCCAATCTGGTAATTTGTCTACAGAGCTGTCAGTCATAATGTCACTTCTTCTCTCTTTGACGTTGAATATCTTCTAGAAGAAAAAAATCACACCTGAGGAAAAATAGCCCTTGCAAATAGGGATGTCCCAATCTAATACGCTGTTTGGTATATGGCTATTTTTGGAGGATCAAATAGTTTGGATTTTGTTTCGTGATTGGGACTGATCCAGTTTTCATGTGTTTTCAGCACCATCACGCTTTACAGCTGCTGTAACTCAAACCACGCTGCAAACATGTCCGCTGTGTGGGAGTACGTCTCTTTGGAAAGCAATGACAGTAAAACAGCGTCTTGCAACATTTTTAAAGCGAGTGTTCCTGGAAGGAGGTACCTACAGGGTTCATTTTTGATATAACAAAATGATTTGTTATTTACCCAAATTTTTTTCTAAGTTAAAAGTTTGGAGCTGATTCCATGTGTTTGAATGGGGAGGCGGGGCTTATGAACTTAACCTTCTAAACCTCTTGGCTTCACAGTCAGTAGACATTTATTGCTCCATTTTTAATATACAGTCTCTGTGAGTGTGATACTTTTTCTGAGTTGGGTTAAGTGAGGTGATGGAGGCGGACTGCTCCAGGACACCAGAGTTAACAGTTAAACCTCTGACTAAACCAAACACCAGTGACAGGAGGAGCCCACTTGGTAACCCCAGTGATCCTCTGGCTCCTGCTGCCCATCTGGAGGTTCTGGGTAGGAGGTGACTCATTAGGACAGACATAATGTGTTTATCTCTCACTCAAAATTCTCCAAAGATAAAATGTTTTTGTAATAGTTTTCTAAGAAGAAGAGAGGATTCCAGGAGAAGAGAATCCAACAATTACAGAAAATCTCTCTTATGCTGCTCGAGTCTTATCAAGATTAATTTTCATGTTTGCTTTCTTTTTATGCCAAACCATCACACATTATTGTTGCAGTTCAGAGAAAGTATCCAAAAAGCCATCTGTTAACACTGTCGGCTGTTAAAAAAAAGGTTTGAATCAGATTTAAGTCAAAATCCTCCCAAAATTGATGTTTACACTGCAAAAACTTGAAATCTTATCAAGTGCTTTGTCTTATTTTCAGAAGAAAATGACTTTTCAGACTAAATATGAGCCACATTCACCGGACAAATGGAACAAGAGAAAAGCTATTTGTATGATGAGATTTTAGTTTCAAGCAATTTTTTAAGCAATTTTCTCTTTTTCCATTTGCAGTTTTTTTTTACTTGTTACAAACAATTCAGACCTCATTTCTGTCTTTAAATAACTTGAAATATGACCTTGTTTCTGGCCTGATCAGTTAAATGTGGCTCATGATGAGACAATTTTTACTTAAAATAAGACAAAAACACTTGATAAGATTTCATTTTTTTACAGTGAGCTAGCAGGTGCACACATTTTACCATCAGTTTCAGGCCCTGTTTTTGTATCGTTCCAACTCCAGACGAGTTGACAGCACTGCATACATACAGTCATTTACCTTTTCACTTAAAGCACACTCCACTCCACTACCTGACCCCTCACCAACTTCAACAAATGGACCAACCCTGTTTAATCTGATCGGTCCTGAATGGACATTCAACAAATATATACATAAAGTCTCATTTTAGACCCTCCCCTCTCGTCCCCTTCATCTAATCCCATCCCTGTTTGAAAAATCAGAACCCTCTAATGCTGATGGGTGTTTCACCAACACCAATCAGGCCCACCAAACACACGTATCTAACGGTGATGTGAATTTTATTTGCACACTATAGTTATTTGCCTACCGACTCCAGCTCTGTACCAGCTTCTACAGTTTGAAGTTAGACTATGAGCAAAGAAGTTTGAAGGACAGGAAGTTGTGGTTGAGAGCCCTTTATTGATAAACACTGGCTACAACAAGGGCCAAGACAGGTTACCTGTCGCTACCAAGGGCATATGTTGTTATCAGACATTAGCTCAGACAGAAAAAGTCTAAGTTAGTCAACAGAGAAGAAACTTTCTCTGATGTCACTCTTACTTCCTGTTTATAACATCCTTCATTCTGGCAATTGCTGATCCAATTTGGTAGACGTTTTCCAATCTTAGGGGCCGTTTACACAACAATGGTTTTAGGATGAAACGCAAAAGTATTGCTGCGTTTAAAAAACCTCCAGAGTGGATTTTTTTTCTGAAACGCTACAGCTACCATTGCCGTGTAAACAGCAAGCCAGCGTTTTCAGTGGAAACACTTTCACGCTCCACTTTGCAAAAACGCATACAACAGTACATCAGCAATGTTGTTACGAGCTACCATGTTGTGCTTGTGCTGCTCAATCTACTAAATCTGCTGATTGTCTTTCAACTAAATGTGCATCTTTTGCTCCACTTCTGCACTTATATGCTATAGCGCCATCTAAAGGTATTGCATGCTTACTACAGCATTTCAGGCCCTCAGCGTTTCTGAGTAAATGCAGATTTTTTTTCACTGCGTTTTAGCATTTTCAGATGAAACGTTGTCCTGTAAACGGGGCCTTAATGTTATTCCAGTGATCAGAGTTGGATGTCTTTTTTTGTTTAACAAATCACCAAGTTAGAATAGATTAGAATAGAATAGAATAGAATAGAACTTTATTGTCATTGTAACAAGTACAACGCCTTGTTACAATAGCATAATGCTACTCTGCCTTCTGGATTTCGCTCTGTTGCTGGGTTAGCATGGCTAGCTCATCCATCTTATTGGAGATAGATCTTACGTTCCCAATAACCATGGATGGGAGGACAGGCTGATGTCCTCACTTCTTAGCTCACACCTGAGAACCAGCACGTCATCCTCACCTCCTTCTCCTCACCTTGTGGGGAAACATCAGGCCCTACACCAGTTAGCATTGACATGCTACAGGCTGCTAACAGCTGACTTCACATGTAAACAATGCAGCCATGGTTACGTGCAGGATCTCCAGACAAACACAGGAGAAAAGTAGTAAAAATATCACTGAAGACACAAACAGTTTGGTGTCCATGACCAACAAATGAACCATACAAAGTAATGATCCACTCCAAATACAAAGATTACGAAAAAGAGACAAAAAAATTACAAGAAACGGACAAAGAAGAGAGAGCTGCTGCATAAGGCAGCCATAGCCAACAGGGCGGCGCCTAGCAACCATCAACCAAGTTGATCCAATTCTCCAGTTTTAGATTACTATCAATCATCCTTGACTCTATTGATCCCCTGATCCTTTAAAGTTTCTCTATTAATAAAGTTACCGCCTCATGGATGGACTGCTTACACTTATAGGACTGTAAGTTTTTGTTTCCAGAAACTTTCCTGACCTGTACACTCTTTATTATCCTCCCTGTTTGCTTAACGCCACCTAAATATCCCGAGGCTCCTCGATCCAGATTTGAGATCCATATGCTTATCCAAACTGGAACATGTCGGCGTGAGTGAAAAGGTCAATGTTGGATCAGTGCAGCGATTTACAGTTCAATCAATAGACTGAACTGATGAGATGCATCTTAATTTGTCAAATAAAACCGCCCACCCGGTAGATGAAAAACAGGTTTGTCATTCCCCACAGAGCTGGCTGTGATTAATCGTGTCAGCCCCACTGATGAATGAGACATTCTGCTTTTTAAGATAATTGAAAATTGAAGAGAGACACAGGTGTTTATTCCATGCATGGATAAGATTTAGAGCAAAACTTAATTTCAAATTAATAGCCAGTGACTAATGCTGTTTGATTTGTTTCACCAGCTTACCTTAAGATTAATTAAATTACTTGAGAAAGGCATTGCAACCGCTTCTGCTTTGCCTCGACTCTCAAGGTATTTTTCCAGTGTAATGAAAATGTATGGAGCTGTTGGCGCACAGTGGCTGCATTAATTTTACTTTAATGCTTCGGAGGTTTCCTGAAAAGCAAGTTCTTTGCATGAATTGAAGTTTAAAGGTTAACATCTTGGAATTAATGGTACGCTCAAGGTGAAAAGGGAGAGACACAAACATAAAGATACTTCGTCTACTGATCTTGAAGCACACCTAAGTGCACTTAATCACTGAGAAAAATAAGTTAAATCAATTAGTGAGAAGTGCATGAATTTATTCTCTTTAACTCTTTTCAGCTGCCTTTTTATCATCCAGGAAGTTTGCTCTGGACTGGAACAGCTGAGCGGGTGCAGCAAAGTGACAAAACAAGAAGAGCTCAGCTGCACACATTCAGACATGAGGGAAACTCTTGGCTTCTTTTTGTTGGAAAGGGAGGTAACTCGCACTAGAAGAGGGATAACTGGAATCTGTTTAAGACAGAGAGGTGACTAAGGGTGTATTCACACCTGGATCATTTGGGGCAGTTGTTTGGAAACAGTGAGTGACCCCCTAAAGTCCAGCACAGACTGAACAAAACAAGGGGGATAAGATAGACAAAGGAGAGGTCTCAGCTTGCCTCCAGTCGAAGAAGCTAATTACCAGAGCCCTATTTTAGAGACTGTACTATGCGTGAGCGTATGGATTTGGATGTTTGTTTAAATTATTTTTTATCATTTAGCATGGATGTGAAAAATTCCTGGCACGACATGTTATGTCATGTGTGAGCAGTTGTTTTAGCGAGGCAAGCTTATTCAGTTTTTAAAGGATTTAGAAAAGTTTTCCAGTGCCCGTCCTGTTGAGGTGAACTGCAAATTATTTTGCCTCTAAAGATAAAATTAACATTACTTATGTCCAACTGGAGGCACTGAGCCTATTTGTGATAGGGTGGTCTGTGTATTTTGTATGCATTTCCCAAACGTATGGTTCACGATCACTGTACTTTTTGTCAGCTAAGCTGTACCTTACTGATTAGTACTTGGCGTTTAAACTGTTCCTTTGCTGTGAGAACGCAACCACCTCAGCAACTGTCAGTCATACTGACTCTTAACTGTGGTTTGCACTGTAGTAAGGAAGGGGGAAGTAATGCACCAGGTTGCCAACCATTCAGTCAAAATAATACAAGACGGAGTAGAAGAAGAGCCCTTTCAACAACCACTTGTTAAAATTTAACATTTAAAAATGGGAAGTAGAAAAATAAATACACTGCACAATTTGTCGCCTACAAAGCAACGCCCTTAGAATAATCCAGCCTCTTTTAACAATAAAAGCAACCAAAAACAAAAAAAAACAAACAAAAAAAAAAAAAAACATACCTGCAATAATTGAGAAGGGACAGCAGGAAGCTGCTCCTACCTACTGAATCACATCATTGCATACTCCAGAATTATCTTGTACACAGAGTAAATACAATTGCCAAACCTTGATTTTTCACAAGAAGACGTAGAAACCTTTTGATGTGTATAACACACGTTACTAAAAAAGTACATGCCCTCCAACAAATGGAGGAAAAAAAGGAAAAACAAAACACATTCACATCGTCACATTTTAATCTTCTTGGATTCTGTACTGCTAGGTTAACACCTGTTAATAGCTTGAAGCATGATGAATAAATGAAAGAAGGAAGGAAGGAAGGAAGGAAACTCCTTGGCTACCAGATAAGATTTCAGACCAATGAAAGAAAAATTTGATTGCATGTGGCATTTGTTTACAATATTTGGCCCCATAGCAGAACAAAGCAAATGGTCCATCACAGCACCCCGTCTAATAGGGTTCAACTCAAGTCACGGTGTTAACTCACACAACCGTTGCGTCTGGCTGTGTCTCAACTCCTAAGGTTAAAGGTCTTTAGATCAGAAGACTTTCATTTTGCTGAATGCTGGTGTAAAAATACATCAATGTGCAGAGAGTAGATTGAGCAGGACTGGAAGTTGGGCACTAAAACCACTCAGATGATAGATAGATAGATAGATAGATAGATAGATAGATAGATAGATAGATAGATAGATAGATAGATAGATAGATAGATAGATAGATAGATAGATAGATAGATAGATAGATAGATAGATAGATAGATGGGAACTTCTTGGTCTCTCAGCTCCTATGTCTGGTGGTCCAACTATGTGCTGAACTAACAAATGACAGAGCAAACAGCCAAAAAGGCAACAGTTCAGACAGAATGTACAGGGGTCTGGTTTGAGTCCGGCTTTAAGTTCTTGTAACCAAGTCTTGGAAACAAACCTGGTCAAGAGCGGACTTTCCACAATGAACTCTGACTTTTTTTGTCGTTTTTTTCTTTGAACGCAGCTTCATTTTAGAGGTGGACTGTGGCTCAGGTGGAGTCATTCAACTCTCCATCAGGTGGTCAGGGGTTTGATACCAGCCAGGTTCTGCTGTCTACATGCCAGTGTCTCTGGGAAAGACACTTTACTGCCAAAACCACCTCTGGTTGCACCTCTTGCATTAGTTAATACTCCTCTCATAGGGTGTTAATGCTGTTCTTTTGAGCGTTGCTTTTATTTGACAGAGAATAAAGATGAGCTGCATTACTCTGTAGGGGGTTACATTTACATGAGAAGAGATTTTTTTTAAACCTCTGCGGGATGTTTTATCATTCCCAGATAACCACATACTGAAGCATTACTTTCCCCCACAATCTATTGTGTATCAGCGTGATCTTATCAAGCCTCCCCCATCCATTGTGGACGGCCTCTTACACCCGAGTAGATTCTTTGTGTTGCTTCATTTTTTTTTTTTTTTCCTGCGAGGATTTTTCTCCTTTCAATACCAGCAATGCTCAGCGTTTTATATTGAAATGGCCGCAGAATGATAGGCCTGTGTTTAATATGTCTGGTAATAAAGTCAGGTACCACTCATGAGCCTTTTGTGCCTCTGAGAGATATACCAACTACATCCTTATATTACATTTTCAGCTGATTCAAGGTCATTTTTCTACGTCTGGACTGAATCTAAATGTTGAATAAATGTGTTTCAAGTGTATTTAAATTCACAAGCTTCCATTTGTAACATTAGCAGTGTGATTAAACACAGAATAATAAGATTATGGTTTTCTTTTCTGTTGCAGCAGTGATGCTTTTCTTTCCAACATTTTGCTCACACTCGCCGCTCAATCAGGGTGAAGTAGACGGACCGCTTCTTGTCATGGTGAATCAGTGCACTGAACTCTGATTGGACCTGGTCAGAGTTGGTTGAACTATCTCAGCTCAGCTGTTCCAGGTCTGGGGGCTTGAAGTTTCCTCTCTGACTGTAAATCAACTTGAAGTGTAGAGATAGACTCAGAGTTTCTTGAACTGTCTTCCTGAACCAGCCCCGTGGATTTTTTCTTCTTTGTCATTTTAAAGTCTGAACAGAACTTTCTAACATCTCAGAGCAGTAATGGGCTTCAGTTTACATTATATATGTCTGACTCCATGAGCAGAGCTTACACCCTCTGACCTTTTCCTGCCACCCATCAGCGGGTTTGCCAGGTCCCTTCTAATGTGTGCACCACATAAGACACATGCATTACTGTATGTTGTAATTACCGGTACATTATACTCTAATGGGCCGTCTAGACAGCATTGATGCACTGGGTACACTTATGTTTCGGGTGATAACTACTCTGAGTGCTGAGCCTTAATTTGAGCTGGGCTGTGGGTCGGGTTACAGGGTTTTCAAAAGTCTACACACCGATTTTAATGTGAGTGTGAGGATGTTAATGGGTTATGCAGAGACAAAACTCAGGGGAAGATGTTGTTTATCCTTGAGATTTCTCAGACGAATAAGAGTCAAAGTCTATGAAAGCTCAAACCAGTTCAGTTTTTATACAGGTGAGTCATGACAATCAGTCTGTCTGGATTTTTTGTAAATTTGTTATTTGTTTGTTATTAACATAAAAATGAGAATTAAGAACTTTTTTTATATTTTGGTGTCAGCTCCATGACCCCAATTTCCTCCTTCTTATTTATTTATTTATTTTCCCCATTTTTTCTTTACTAAGTATCATTCAACAATAGCAATACAGTCTTCTCTAGTTATATTTTTTCCCTCAAATTTAATTACCTCAAGTCGAATTGAAAGGGTACATTTTCAGTTGCAGTGATATCATCAATTATACCTTACTATTACTTGTGATTACTTTCCCAGCAGCTACACTCAGTATTCAAAGTAATTTATTTGACTAATGCTTGTGGTCATTGAGTTTAAGAGTCCAAAAGAAAAAAAGTTTCCTGGCGGTATTAGATTTCTTCACAAATTCAATCTCTAATTCTGAATGAATCTTACCTTGACCCCAATTTCACAACTTTTTTCACCAGCACTGTGGTAACAAAAGTAGTCTCACAGCTTCTCTCCATAGACCCCATTACACCTGTTTTAAATCAACCTCTTTGTGTGTTTGAGTATTTGCTTTTACCCTAGGAAGCATCAAGGCCAATTTATGCTCAACATTCATGTCGTTGCACGTTTCCATGAAGCTTTCAGATACAGGCGAAATGAAGCAGCACTAGGGATGGGTACCAAATTAGGTACTATAGGTACCAACTGAATTCTGTCAAAAGTACTGGATACTGATTCATGTAAAACCAAAAGTAATTATGTTTAGGTACCTAAATGCATCCTTGTGACTGTGAGGGAGTGGAAGAGTAGGAGATTTTTCATGCTGGACATAAAAACAGCATTACAAGTTTATATATTGAAGAATTAATATGTTAGATTTAATATATATATATATATATATATATATATATATATATATATATATATATATATATATATATATATATATATATATATATATATATATATATATATAAACAAATGTATATGTTTTACCACATCAACACATTAAAGTACCAAAAATTGCTACCGTTGAGTACCGATACCCAGGGATCCAGCATCAGTCCTGTATTGTTACCGTTAGAAATGTGAAAGGTATCCATCCCTGAGCAGCACCACAAGAAACAGTGAGAGCAGTGTTGCTGTTACTACTGGATACGCATAGAAGTATATGAGCAGTGGCGGAAACATCGTTTGAAAAGGCAGGATACATTTTCATACCTAAAGGGAAGATAAATGGGCCTTTGAGGGGACTATGTGAAAACAATGAACAGGATTTGTGTCTGAGCATTATCACCAACCAAAGAACCTGAAAATGATACCCTCAAAGGAAATAAGTACATAGTTTCCTCGCCACTTTCTTGTTGATAAATCTGATACTATAAGCCACGCCCTTCATGCTTTTGGTTGGTCCCATAGGTAGCATTAATAGCATTGACATTATGTGTGTGAAGTTTCATAAGTTGAACTATTTTTATTAACTTAAGAACCTGCACTGCAAAAACTGAAATCTTATCAAGTGTTTTTGTCTTATTTCAGTAGAAAATATCTTGTTAGGCTAAATATGAGCCACATTCATCTGGTCAGTCCAGAAAAATGACTTTTTTTTAAAGTTATTTGAAGACAAAAATGAAGTCTGAATTGTTGGTAACAAGTAAAAAAAATGTTATGTTGTGTTTTTTACTTGTTACAAGCGATTCAGACCTCATTTTTTACTTTAAATAGCCTGAAATAAGACACTTTTCTGGACTGGTCAGGTGAATGTGTCTCATATTTAGTCTAAAAAGACATTTTCTACTGCAAATAAGACAAAACACTTGATAAGATTTCAGTTTTTTTCCACTGTGCAGCAACAAAATATCAGGTACCAACAGCATCTTTACATTTTTGCATTTTGTCAGTTAACCACCGGCCTTCACTGCTCACCACTCAGCCTGTTTCAGAAGCTGAAACCAGCATGTTTGAAATGTTTTTCTTCATTAAAGAATTACGCTTTTGACTATCTATCCAAGAGCTGCTCATTATTTATTTATAAATGAGAAAAGAGTTCCTTCAGCTCTTTTTGTCTGTCTCCTTGTGAGAACATTACAAACCAAAGTGCCTTGGAATATTTCACACTGAAGTGCAAAGCCATTAAAAGTGCAAGAGCAGTGAAAGGAGATGGTGACAAAAAGCCTTTTCTTCTGTGGCGGCTAACCAGTTGGTGTCATCTCAAAAAAATCACAAATTAGATTTTAGAAACAAGAAATCAGTTGACTAATTAGAAAAATGGGTTTTTGTTCAATAACCTCTTGTTACAGCACTCAGAAAGCGGTGTTAGTCACCTGTTGAAGGTGAGGATGATAGAGCTAATGTTAGCTTATTATTACTACTGTGGGATTGATAGTAGACGTCTAGCTTCATGTGGGGACAGGATTTCTACTCTTAGTCTTGTAATACCTTCAAGATAAACATCCATCTTTCCTGTGACATGGAGTGAACTCACGTTTCTCTGTGTGGCTGCTCTGTTTGCTAATTCGAGCTCTGATTTCCTGTCTTCCATCACGATGTGCTCACACCGCTTCATCACAGGACATTAGTGAGCATCGTAACGGCTGATTGTCTGGACATTTGAAGGACATGTGAGTTGATATAAGATTACGCGGGCATGTCATCTCAGAAATTGTGTGCGGTAAATTCCAATTAAGCTCAATGGTCGAGCCTGACACTGCTCAGTCATGTCTTTTCACATCTCTATCTCTCTGAAAGCTTTGCTCAGCGCCTGATTTCAAGAACATGTAGTAATGAGACACCAAGGACGCCATGTTTACCACCATGCTGCAGCAAACTTTGGTTTCAGGTGATGTTTGTTTTTCCTGTAGTTTTTATTTGAATCCTCACATCTGAGCTCGAAGTGTGTGCTGGTAATTGCACACTTAACCTGCAGTCGGCCACCTGCTGGCAGCTTGCTGCTTTCTTCATAAACAGCTGAGTGAAGTGTATGTTTATGGACATTACTGATGCAGTGAAAACAACACTAATCATGTTTCTCTGCTCTTCTACGTGCTGGAGCCTACATGAAAAACATTTAACTGACATGATTTCACTCAGCTAAATGTCATCAGTTATAGAGTGAATCTGAAAAGTATAATTACATTCAGACGTGTTTTTAAACGATTAGAGCATTTGGATTTTAGTATCATGGTCATAAGCAAGGGTCTGCTACCTGCGGCTCTTAGACTCCTTCAGCAGTGGCTCTTTGTAGCTTTTAAAAAATATTACTGAATAGAGAATTTTTATTTTTCTTACAGAAGGTACTGATGATAAAAGCCAATGGCACAAAATAAAATCATGCGTTAACATTTTGTTGAACTAAATATGCATCACATCTGTCAATAAAGCCTGCCACCGCTTTACTTCAACTCCTGCAACATCAACAGTCCACCAACTTTCCATGCACCTGTGGCTAACCTCAAGTTTTACAGCCCTGGGAAGATAACTAAGAAGACAAATCTGGAAGAAAATACAGATTTTAATTCTGTGTGTACAGATAAATGTAACTGCCAACGTGCTAGCTTAATATGTATGCTTGATGTGTGGCAAGACATTAGCAAACAACATAAAAAGGATTAGTTCATTGATATTATCAATTAAATTTTTTTGGTCTTTTTTTGTGTGTTTTGCTTTTTTAAAATTTATTAAATCTCATTTTTTATTTCTTCTTTGCTTTTTTAAATTTATCAAATTTCATTTTTATTTCCTTTTTTTGCTTTTTTCTTAATTTCAAAATTTTTGATCTGTTGCATTTTTTATTTAAAAAAAATAAAATTTTGCAATTTCATTAAATTTCAAAAGTTTTTGAAATATTTGCTTTTTTTTAATTTCAGTTTCTTTTTTAGGAATTTTTGCAAATTAATTTAATAAAAAGAAGTAGAATTCACACATGCAATTACATAAATTCAAAAATATGGTTCAGATAATTATTCCGATGTAATCTGACTTGCTTCAAAGCCCGTAATGGGTCAGCTTTCCAATCACTTTTACCACTTAGACTTGCCATTATTTTTAAATTTCCTTTACCAAAAGAAAAAACTGTTTCCTCTATGCTCCAGAAGTTGGATTCTCTTGTAGGCATCTCGATGTTCGTTTGGCTGATATAGCACTTGGTTGTGGCCATGCTTGCATAGATAGCTGTCTGAAACTAGAGTGAGGTGTCTCTTTTATTTTTTATTTGGGAGTCCTTCAGATAGAAGAGTCATGTTTCTGAAAGTGGGATGTGATGTTAATGTACAGAAACAATGAAAGTGTATACCGTATTGACCCAAATGTGGGATGATTATTTTTTTTAGTTGTTGATAACAATGTGAAAAATCGGGGTGTCGTCTTATGATCGGGTCTAAAAGCGAGGATCTTACTGATTGGTTTTAGAGCCAAAAATGAAAGCAGTCTCTATTATTCCAATGATTGTCTCAGAATTTAAATAAAAAATAGAGTAAATTTTAGTTATTGATATTTCCCTGAATATTAGTCTTGAAAAAGGGTGTTCGTCCTAGGGCTGAACGATTTTAGGAAAAGATTGAATTGCGATTTTTCTGGCAGATATTGTGATTTCAATTCGATTCACGATTTTCTTCAAATCAAGCTTTGGGATATTCACATGTAGGGCTGAACGATTTTAGGAAAAGATCTAATTTTTCTGGCAGATATTGATATTCATGATTTTTTAATCATCAATAGTGATGATAAATAATCTGTTTTCATCAACTTCTACTCCTAAACAGAGGTGTTGTTGACCTGCTTACCAGCACTTTTAACACATAGATTGTCTACAAACTTGTGAAACAGAATGTGCATAATACTTGACACAACAGATCCTGAGTCAGTCAGGAGCGCTGTCAAAAATTGTTGCTTTGGCGATCTCAAAATTGCATTGTCTAAAATTGCGATTTCGATCTGAAAACGATAAATTGTTCAGCCCTAGTTCTTCCTATATTCAGGTCAATAGGGTGCTGAAACATTACACTCAAGCATGTAAATGCAGTCTTTGCCTCTCTTTGTGATAAAATAACCCTGTATGAAAACTCTATTTTAAGCTGTTGTAGTAAACATGTTATTGAATATGTTTCATCTGTGAGAGTTCAGGTGCACGAGAGGAATCGATGACAGAACCGGAGCTGTAAAGCCACAGCTGTGTTTGATAATTATATGTAACAGCATCAGTGACCTTCTCTGAAAACACTGCCCTGCAACTCAATCCGTTGATTCTCACTTCCTCTCCGCAGTTTTGTTTATTGACAGGTTTAAAATGATGTGGAGCAAACAGAGACATTCAATGCAAACAGCAGGGCTCCTGCGCTTACACCCCGCCTCACAATTATTGGTCGCTGTGAAAGAAAAAGCAGGCAGAGTGACGGCTGTATGGATTTGACTTTCTGCCTATGTGAGCACACAAAGCTTCATGTTTTGATCCTTCAGCAATAAATCCCTTTAGGCCTTTTGACCACAAGTCAAACAGAACCCCCAAATTAACTCATCAAAGCCAACACAGAGAGCTGGCCCCATTTTTCATAACAATACATTTAATTAACTGTCTCTGATTGAAAAATGACCTGCTTGATTTCACAGGGTCCAGGTTACTTTAGCAGGCAGCAGGATTTAATTCTGTTATTTCAATGATTCTACACACAGCTGTGCTGGCTGGAAATGGCACTTCAGAGTTTATTTCCTGAGCTCCACTACATGTCATTTTAAAATCAAATGGCTTTTAGCTGATAATGATCTAACCTCTTGGAGTGACGGTTAACTCCTCATTCCTGTGTTGCTGGTGGTTGGTAATGAACGACTTGCAGCTGAGACTTTTCCTCCTCTGTGTGGTGTTGTTTACAGACAATCAGCAACTGGAGAAACAAGCGTGTGTTAGGATCAAAAGCAAAAGAAAGTCACCCTTCCAGTCTGCAAAGTAACCCAGACATTTCTTGGTTCATTACTTCGCCAGAGTCCCCCCTTTCATCTGTTTCCAGTATATTCACTGTTAACAGTAAGTCACACAGAGGCTTTGCTTTGGCTTTATTCAGATGGGTGACCGACAAAAAAAAGAACAGTTTTTCTTCCGGTGGATCGAGCTTCACCTACGCACAACCTCAGATTTTGAGAAATTAACCTGATGTGCTAAAGTGCCAGAAAAGCTGTGTGTTTAGTCCGGCACCTTGCAGGACACCAGACAGCTGAAGTCACAAGACCTAGGGGTTCCCACACTCTCCAACCCAATTATGATCCTCTTCCCCTTCATGTTGGGCTGTGAAACCTCCAACCTGTTGACTCCTGATCTGGCTCCAGCCATTGTATCAGTATGTTGTTATGGTCAAGCTAAATATGATCTGTCTTGCATTATTTTGAAAGTCAAAGGGCATTTCAAGATGTTTTTTTGTGCACAACTTCCTGTCCAGCTTGATCGACTTTACTAATCATGGAAATAGTTTGTTTTTATATCTTTTTGCATTCTTTCAGATGTTAAATTAAGTGGATATTGTAATTAGGGATGGGTACCTTTCACGTTTGAAACGATACGGTACCGATTCCCGCTACCCGACAATCGGTACCGGTACTCAACGGTACCAATTTTCGGTACTTTTTGTGTTTATGTGGTAAAAAAAATCAATTTGTTCAAAAATAAAAATATATTTTTTACAATTTAACAAATATATTCTTTAATATATAACCTTGAAATGCTGTGTTCATGTCCAGCATGGAAAATCGCCTACTCTTCGACTCCCTCACAGTCACAAGGATGCGTTTAGGTACCTAAACATGGTACCTTTTGATGTTACATGAATCAATACCTGGTACTTTTGACATAATTTGGTCGGTACCTAAAAAAGTACCTAATTCGGTTCCCATCCCTAATTGTAATGGAGATTTGAGTATAGTACACACAGTTGCTATAACTAAGTTATATTCTATATTTAGACGTGAGAAGTTCATCCCTTGACCAATATATAGTGGCATAGTGGATCTGATATGATCTTTGGTTTGTGTAGAATATGAATCAATAGCTAATAATGAGATACAAAGGTCATTTCAGCTGCATCAAGACCTGACAGGGCATCAAGGGGTTAAGAGCTTGCATATCTGCTGCTACCTGCCGGAGCAGGGACGCGGCAGACCACAATGAAGCAGATCCAGTGAGAGTTAGCAAATTGACTTAAATAGAAACCCACCTGAATTGGTGTCTTGTCTGAGCATAGCTCTACCAGAGACATATCTGGCGTATTTTTGCTGTAAGCTTTTGAGGCTCATCAGCCTGCCAGTAAAGCCCTGTTTCCACCAAGCAGTTCAGTTGGGTTTGTCTCGGTACAACATGCATTTTCATTTTCACTGACTAATCCCGGGACAGATCCATTTTTTTCCGGCCTACATCATAAATTTGTTTATTTAATTAAACGTAAATTCTACCCTACGTGTCAGCTTGCTAGCAGCTGGAGCTGTGACGTGAGACTACGACAGGCTGTAAGTGTGAGTGACAGGGGGAGAAGCTCCACAGCTGTAGCTGTAGCTGCTTATTGGTGAAAAGAGAGAGAATCTTTAAACACAACGCTCGTCGTTTTTAAGAAAGGTAAACCTGCTGGGGAGCGATAAAGCCTCCGGATCAGTCCAAAACAACTGAATGTAGAACTCAGAAGATGTTTTGATGGAGGGTTATACTTCAAGATCACTGACTGGCTCATTTCACTGTCAATCAAAAAGGGATTCGGCCTCAGACAGATCATCCAATCATCATGCAGAAGCCCAGCGTCCAGGCCAGCCCACTGCCCCATAGACCCCCTGAGACACTGAGCGTCCGATGGGCGGGACAAAGCCCAGCGTTTATCCAATGACCATCCAGTTTCCACAGTGGAACAACCCACTCTACACTTCCCCGCTAAAGTCAGAAGACGCTCAGCGTCCGACTGTGTTAAAGCGCTGAGACTCTGCGGGGATGAATGAGAAGGAGGTGGAGCCAGTTACCTGTGACAGGTAGCTGATTCTGAACTAAAGAATGAATTCTAGCGCAGATTTTGTGAATGAAATGTACACACAGCAGTACTTATCACTTTTTTTGGGACATTTTAGGTGAAGCTGAGCTTCCCTTGCAGTCTTAGAGCAATCGCCACTGCTGGGTACACTGTGTCGCACTGCTATGGTGTCACACTATTACATAACTGACACGGCTATTGGCAACTGGCTTACACGCTGCCTACTATGAGGGGGCACTGTTGGCTGTGGAAACACAAGCAGGTTCAGGCTTAACCGACCCAACCTGTACCAAACTGTACTGATCTAAACCAGACTGCTTGTTGGAAACGGGGCTTGAGGCACCAGGGAGGGAGGGGGGCGGAGTTGTTAACCTGGTTTGAATTCATTAGAGTCTGAGATTATCCTAAATGTAGGGTTTAGCTTAGTTTTTTGGATTTACCTACGAATTGATCATTTTAACACATTGAAATTAAGCGTTTTGTAAGATTAGGAACAGCTGATTTGACTGACAGGCAGACACACCGTTAGCTTGGAAGCTAAAGTCACCCTCATCTTCTCTACCTGTTGACAGGATATCCAAAAGTCAGGTTGAGTTGGCGTTTCCAGCATTACAACTGTCACCAAAAAACTTCAGACCTCTGCTTCATAATTTACTGGGTGACATCACAGAGACCACATCCATGTTTCATAGGATTTATTTGAAGTTACGGCTGATTTTACTCTCCGTATCAACTGTTTCATCAGCGACTGCACATGAATGATTGATCAGCACGACTCGAGCTACATGTGGACTCAGAGCCAGGACATTTCTCATGCTGAAATGCAGGCTTTGCTCACAGGATGATAAAACTACATAAGGGAGCATTTTGGCATCTGGACTTTTCTTCCAAATGCTAAGAGAGAGACATAGATCACAGATATGACACATTGCACAAACTCAACATTTTTTGACTAATACACTCAGCTTCCCAGTCAGAATTTGTTTAAATTGTGCCACCGAGGTTCAGCAGTCACTTCATTAATGTCATAACCTTTATTTACCTTTTGCTCACATGTATTCCTCTTATAATAAACCCAATTAAAACTCACAGAGTTCTTCAAAAAGGTCACCAAGTACTGGAATTTATTTATGCACTGCAGTGAAATCTGCTTGGTGTCTGAATAAAAGAAAGAGAAAACCTCACAATGACTTATTCTACAACTTTGTGGCATGGAGACAGGTTGGACAGCTGAGCCTGAATGTGCTGCAGACAGGACAGCTGCTCCTGACAGCTGTAACAGAGTCCAGAGTCGGTGTGATTTGGACGGATGGATGCTTTCAAAGCACTTCTGCACCACTGACATGCCTCTTCTGGAAAGACCTTCATGTGGGGCTTTAATCAGATGTTGCTTTAATCACACTGGCAATGCTAACTTTGTTGCTGTTCTGAAAAAGCAGAGTAAAAATCCTGGACGTGAAGGGAATAAGAGGCACTTAGTCTGCCTGTTCTTTATCACACGTTTCCTCTCCTCTTTTCTGGCTGGTTTTCTGTCTTTCTCTTCCTCGCTCCTCTCCTCTGTGTGTTTCATTAAAGAACACAGTGATTATCAGAGTGCTCAGACTGTTTCTCGTCTTCCACGGTAATTATGTCTCTCATGCTCATCTCATTATCTAAGTGAGTTGTCATTATTGAGAAATTTCCTCACGCTTCCTGGCGTGAGATAAAAGCAATATTTGTCCCGATTCTCATTAGAAGCAGTTGAGCTCTGGCACACAATAATAAACGACAGAAGAGAAAACAGACAATTAGAGTGATGGTCTGTCGGGAAAGCGATGACATTCAGTTATTTCATCGGCTATATTTAGGCATGGTGCTCTGCTACACAGACGTCATCAGAAAACTAAGGAGACCCAGGGGATGCAGGTGTGTGCGTGTTTTCTCCAGACCCTCTCCCCACGTGTAACCGAGAGAAGAAGCCTAATTTAAACAGTTGCGACTTAAAGGGTGTTGCAATCAATAGCGAGGCTGAGGACCAAAGGGCAAGGAGTCATCTCCTCGCTCTAATCACCGTCTTAACCTTCAGCATATCTGCAGGCCTGACAGGCTCACCTGCACGCCTGGCGGGCTGCTGACTCCATCCCGTATGCTTGTCTTGGTGCTTTGTAGACAGACATCTTTAGACGCGTTTGGCTGTAAGAAGATGCAGACTGCATGGAGAAAATCTCTGTAGAGAAATGTAAAGCCAAAAAAAAAATACAAGCAAGACACTGTTTTTTTTAAACCGGCTCAAGACTATTGACTGTTTATAGAGTGGATAGCGTGGCTTCACCATTTACCATCGTATGGTTTTGAAGGCAAAATACCTTCAACACAGGCGCCGCCATTGGTAGCAGTTGTGCAGCCAGAGTCTGTGCGGTAGAGACTATAAGGGACTCAGAGAGAGTCTGAGTGGAGCTGGGTGACAAAACTAATTATTATTAGTGCAGTCAGGTGATCAAAATAAACAATCTAATTAATTACAGGATCTGTAATTAATTAATCAAATTAATCACATTTAATCTCATATCTGCTTAAGGTCCCAAATAAAGAATTTGAGTTCTGGGAGATTAAAATATTATAGTGCATGACTAATCAAATGAAAACATGAAGATGAAAAGATTTGTAAATCCACATTTTTGTTGGTAATTGACCGTCTTGTCCAAAATACTCTCTACTCTTCAGTGATACATCAGGCTGGAGCAGCTTCGGTGGTGTGAAAATTCTTTTTTTACATAAACTACAAATAACAATTTTTTGTAGACTATCCTGTCTTCATTTTTTTGGAAATAAATGCAGTACAAAGGCCCTAGCAACAATTTGCTAGCCTCACTCACAATCATTATGTCCATCCCTGTTGTCAACTCTGCTTTGGTTGGTTTGATAAGCGGCAGATGTATAAAGTGACGTGCCACTGCCATGTGGTCCTTCATCTGGCCAATACGAGTGGCAACCTACGGTCTTGAGTGTCCACTTCAGGATGGCTCCAGAAGTAGCAGAAGTCACTTCCACACCAAGCCAAAAAAAGCTGTTCTCAAAGCAGAAATTAAGCTATTTACAGCCTGGTTCAAAGAACATCTCCTGTCTGAGTCGCTTATTTAACTATCAGCACACACTGTGCCGGAGGTGAATTTTTTTCTAACTCAGCAGTTCAGAGGATATTAAGATTGCGAGCTTGCCCAATTAGAGGCACAGCTCAGGGTCATGTGTCCGACGGGGGCCCTATAGCTGTACGCGAAGCCCTTGCCATTAATATGGCTGTGATAGCCAATGTGCTTCATTTTCTGTTTCATTAAAATGTCTGTGTTCACTGCCATTGATGTCTGTGGAGGCAGGGTCTGGCGGAGCTTGTCAATCAAAATCCTGCTTGTTAACTACGGTGGGTGAGAGCGGTGTGCTCTTTGGATGAGAGATCAGTATGGATATGAGGAGAGGATGTGAGATGACAGAGACAGAGCGAGGCGCTGCAAGTCAGAAAAGTTCAGGCAGCTCACTCTCCAACCGAAGACGAGTCGTGGTAGTTCAAAGAGAAAGAGCGGCGCCATCTCGAGAGGGTCAAAGGATGGTGAGCCCCGAGATGAACACGATCATTTTCTTGAATCAAAAACATGAAGAGAGACATAAAAGAAGAGAGCCCACTCTTCATAGGTAGTTTTGGTGTTTACAAAGTCATAGAAAACAATATTATATGGGTCTTCAAGGAGATCGTTCAAGATGCTGTGGAAATGGCTGGCAGTGAATGAGTTAATCTTGCGTTACTTTTTATAACACATTAATGAATATAATTAACACATTAAAGTGACAGCCCTAATAATTAATAGTAATCTCTTCTTTGCTCTCCCTCCTGACATATTTTACAATCCCTGAAAAAAATACACAAGAATGGCAGCTGTCAATCATCGTGAAACGTAACGTTAAACCTCGTTTTTAACATCTTATAACTAATGAAAACAAAACTTTTCAGATAAAAGAGGACCTGAATCTAATGCACCCAAATAATACCTTCAAATCAACATAACAATTGGATGTGAGAAACATTTCTACGAGGTGTATCATTTTATTAAAGTTTGGCCACAGCCCATCTGGAATGGCTGGGGAGATGGATTTTTTTATGTTAACTGCAGCCAGCCACCAGGGGGAGCAGTTTTTGCAGCGACCCTACTTCTATGCTCATCCTGTGGGAAAATTTTCAGATCATTCCTTCTTTTGGAACAAATAAAATTGTAAAATGTATTTTTCATTCAGCCCGTAACAGATGTGAGAAGAGGAGAGAGCTGCTATAGTTACCGTCATGTACAGGTGGCAATTCTATCAACAAATGTCCCCATTGTTTCCTCGTTTTGGCTGAAGAGTGAGATTGAATCTAGACGGTGAAACACATCGTCATCCACTCTCCTGCTCCCACTGATTCATATCTTCAAAGAATGGTGTAATAACCAAACTTTCCCATACGGATTTCCCCTCCTCAACACCTTTCCCCGCTTGTGAGATCTTTATCCCCCAGTCTTGTGTTCCCACTCTACATTCTCCGTTTGTCTTCTTCTCCCCCTTGTTTTTTTTTCCTTCCCTCTCCTTGTTCTTCACAGAAAACAGCAGTGCCACTGGGTTTCTCTGGCTCGGTATTGTCCTCCTGCTCAGGAAAAGCCAGTCTGTTTTTAATGAGCTCTGCGTCTGTGGCTCTCAGCCCGAGGCTGTCCACTACTGACCTGTTGGCATTTGCTTCTCTCTGCTTTCTGTCGTCTTTCCTCTCTTTCCTCCTCCTACGCATATTTTCCCTCCCCCTATAACGCTCCTTTGTCTTTCAGATTAAAAATTAAGCTTTAGTTTTCAGTTCCGACCACCTTATCTGAAAAATGTCACATATAAAATACTCTCACTGGTACAGTAGTGGGAGTCTTACTTGTGCTGGGTGATCATCATTACACTAAATCTGTCTCTGGGAGGAACGTAGCATGCTAAGCCACAGTGAGGAAGCAGAAGAAGCTCGCTACATCAAGGTTTTGTTTTTGTTTTGAAGCAAACTGTTTTATAGCAAAGGCAAACTGAGCATGTGCGAACGTACAGTCTGTGACTGAGTTTATGCTGCCATCTGGGCCAGGTCACTTTTGTAAAGGAGATTTTAATCTAAATGAGGCTTTTACCTTTACAATAGTGGATTATCATCATATGTTTGTTTACGAAGTGAGTTCACAGACAGTTGTTTTTGGGAGCAATTTTGAACCCATGTCAGTTTTATTTATGATCAGTTTTCAGCCTTTTTCTTTTTTTAAAGACATTTTTTCAAACTGTCTTGTAACTTTGGTGAAGTTATGTGCTGTAGATACTAATATCACAGAGGACCATTTTTCTGGAATTGTTCAACCGTTCAACTCGCGTAGTTTCTCATTGAGTGCTGAACCAGTTTCCACTTTTACTTCTAAGAAACTTAGCATCTCTGCAGCATCTTTTTTTTAACCTGGTCTTGTTACCAACCTGTTGCATGTTAAACCTTATTACCATATTGAAATGAATACAAGACAGTGTTTTTTGTTGAAATAATTTGAAAAGTACGTATGTGTAGGAGGAGGGGTCTACCCATTGAGACATGCTGATAGTATGCGCTCTTGAGGACAGCCTCAGCAGAGAGCGCTAATTTTATATAAAGTCAGTGACCGCATGGTGGCTTCAGCAATCTGTCAATCACAGGAAAAATCACACTGACAGGAGGTGAGACATAGAGAGGTGTGGTGATTGACCGGAGCAAAGTGGACCAAAAGTTGGGATAGTTAACAGAAAAGTGTGGCAAAGATGTGATGCTAATTTCAGGATAATGATGGTCAATACAGCAGACGTTGAACAATTGTCAGGCAGCCAAAAAATATGGGGTCAGGGAGTGAAGGTTGAAGGTTGAATTTATTGTGAGGAAATTCACTTGCAGTAGAGTAAAAAAAAAAAAAAAAACACAAAAAACAACAGCTGTACATACGCTGTCCTACTAGAAGAAACTGAACTCTGAAAGACAATACAGACAATATGAAAATACAACTCATTGTACATTACCCATTAAAAAAGAAAAGTACTTCAATAGATAGTCTAATACTTAATGTCTGTGGTCAGACCAGCTGAACCAGAGTCTAAAATAAAATATGTTTACAAATTATTTCCGTTTCTTTAATTGTAAAATCACCTGTGGTACAAATGACTGCCTGGACCTGTTTTTGGTGAGGGCTGGGCACCGGTATCTTCGACCTGAGGGGAGCAGCTCAAACTCTCTGAACAAGGGATGTTTTGAGTCTGAAAGTATTTTTTCAGCTTTGTCCAGGGCCTGAGGTAAATAGATATCATGTAGGCTGTTCAGAGGAATGCCTTGAATTTTGCTTGCAACTGTAACCAATTTTCTAAGAGAGCTCTTTTGCGCCTCCGTTAAAGCCCCATACCAACAAACAATGCAAAAAGTCAGAGCGCTCTCAACGAAAGCACTGTAGAACATCTTCAACATGGTTTTGTCAACCTGGAAGGACACCAGTTTCTTAAGAAAGTATAATCTCTGTTGGCCCTTTTTAAGGATTTGGTCAGTAAGTGTAATGTCCAAAATCACGTGTCCATAAAGACCGTCGGAAAAATGTGAACTGCAAAAGAGGAGCTTATCAAAGAGGCTGTTACCAAGAGACTGACAGGAGGGTGTGTGGGTTTGTTATGGAGTAATGTAACAAAGGCATGACCATTACCAGAGGCAGATCTTAGTGATTGTATTTTAAACCAAAAATGAATGCAGTCTCTTTCATTTGAATGATTGACTCAATGGCCAGTGAATTTCAATGAAAAATAGTGACAAAGTAAATTTTGGTCTTTTTCTGAAGATTGGTCTTGAGAAAAGGGGTGTTTTTTTATAAATGAGGTTGCCCTACTCAGGTCAATGCGGTAGTTGAGAGGTGTTCCTCTGCATGTATTTTTAGCATTGCACACAATTTTACAGTTTTGCAGTGCTTGACCAAACATTTATGACGTCTGTAGCTCGCATGAAACTTCAGACATAAAAATATCTTTCAAAAAGGGGATAAAATCCTCCATTTTCAACATTTCACATTTTGTTTTCTGCACGTTTTTCCTTTTAAGGAAAAGTGATGATTTGCAAACCCTCAAACTGTTTTTATTGTTTTTTTTTACCGACTGCCGCTGAATTTGTTGGGCCCAAATCGGTATTGGCAGGTCAGGTTTTTTTTTTTTTTTTTAATAAAAGGCTTTTTTTTTAAGGTCAGGGATTGGCCACAAAATTGTGTTAGGTTAACCCCTAGTTTTCATTAACCAAGATCAGTTTGATCTCATATATCATATATTATTAGTAGGGGTGTAATGGTACACAAAAATCACAGTTCGGTACGTACCTTGGTTTTAGGGTCACGGTTCGGTACATTTTCGGTACAGTATGGAACAACACAAAACCATTTGCTTGTTTAGCATATTTATTAAACCAAAAACTTGCCATTATACAGCGAGGGGGGAGGCTCTTCAAGCTCCGGTTGGTGGTTAGCAGCAGCCATGATGCACAATTCAGACACAAGCTCCTGTGGCTACGGAAGCTCTTTGATATTCATCTTCTGATTGGCTCACCGTGAGACGTCACATCCAAATGATATGCACATGATCGCAAAGCATGAATCACAGACTTTCCTCATGAATATTAAAACGCCTTCCCTGCTCAGCCAATCATAGACGAGTACTCACGTGACTATTAAAGAGCCATGTGCAGCGACTAACATAAACTTACTGTACTCCTTCGAATACAGCACTGTACTGAACCGAACGGCCTTATGGAGTGGTTCGGTAAGGATACATGTACCGTTACACCCCTAATTATTAGACATTACTATTTTACACTGAACTATTATAACTGGAAAAAACAATGAAGGCTCCTGTGAAGTCATGAAAAATACACAATAGCCTTAAAAGAGGTACTTGTCCAACTTGTCCCACTGTGTCCCCAAGTCTCAGTTTCCACTTCTCTTTTTTTAACCTCACTTTGTGTTGACTTCTTCCTCCCTTCATGTTGTCTAGTTGCTAAGAAGTCACAGGTTGATGCTAACTGTAATGGTTAATCGTTTAGAGATGGTTATGTTCGTCAAATCTGAGGTGAGCTGTTAGCTGCAGTGAGCTCTTCCTCACCTGTCTCACATGTCAGAAGCAAAAACTAAAGGATTAGTCAGTGATGCAAGGAGAAATTGACCATGAGTACACGTCTGCGTATCGACTGGTGCCATTCAGTGATCTGTAGCAGCGTGATTTCACTCAACGACCACAGAGCCACAGAGAAATGTACTTTAACAACTAACAGCACTATTTACTCACCTTTACCACTCAAGACTAAGCTGTACACCTTTTACCTCAGAGATGAACTGACTCTTCTACAAACAGCCTCAGTATTTCTCATTCTACGTCAACATTTTCATTTCCCGTGGCTGAATAACATCTCATCACATCTTTGGCGCCTTTCTGTTACATTTCCAGCACAATGAGAACCGTGAGGCTGAGGAGTTTGGACCAGCCGGCCGAACAAGCAGACATTTGATCTTTAGACTCTACTCCATCAAACTGGGAGGCTGTGGGCAGTTGATGAGTAAAATGACCTTTAGCGGCATATCCGCCACAGCGCCCTTCAATCACGGCTGACTGGGGAGACGGGGCCCCCGTCACAGGCCAGACTGGAGGAGGTTCACTGCTGCATGACTGGACGCTACGACTGCTCGTTTCATTGATCTCCTCTGCAGCGCTCGGCGAATTACAGAGACGAGCTTTATTTGTAATCCGCGAAGACATCGCACACACCCACAGTTACGTGTACGACTCAAACCATCAACCATCCGCTCTCTCCTCCTCCTCCTCTTCTCTGTTTCTTTATCTGATCCTCTTTTCCCTTTTTCTTCATGCATTTACTTTCCATCACACACCCACACTCAGACACACACACACACACAGAAAACACACGTATTTACCCTTTAGGTGTGCTACAAAGTAGATATTGACCTTTCCATTCTGCTAAGCCTCTTTGTAGCCTCAAACTATTGTCTTCACCAAGCTTTTAAGAGAAGTTTGTTGTTTTTTGCTCATTATTTGGCCACAAAGCTGTTAGAAAAGCATTTAACCTGACAAAAGAAATGCTCCTTATTTAACGTTTGCACTCTAGGAGTGTTTTAACTTAAACAAGGGGAATTTAGAAGTTTAGTTACGATAGCACTCAGCGTTTTTTATATCTACCATTTATATACTATTTTACAGCAGCTCCACTGTTTCTCTCCATCTGTGAGTCGATGTGTGTGACAGCGTCTTGATCAGCTACAGAGCAGAGAAAGTCAAAGCAGCGTGTTGCTGTGTGAAAGCCGTGTGTTCTCACAGTCTGACGGCGTGATAGAGCAGCGTATGCCTGAGCGCGGTGTCTGTCTGACGCTCGCTCTGCAGCTCTGTGCGGCACGAGCCACCCACAGAATCAGCCACCATCTCTGCCCCTCCTCCTTCTCATGTGCCGCCTCACTTTTATCCCATGTCACAGCAGCTCCTGCTGCCTGACTGCATCACTGAGCTCTGAGAGGAGAAACACACTCCAACAAAAACACAAGAACTCACATGATGTGTGAAAACTGACTCATCCAGGGACACACTCTGAAATGATGCAGAGAGGGTGAGATTGCCCATGAAATGAAGACGTAAAGGATGTCACCACAAATATATGACCTGTGATCAAATGAGACCTTTGTAGATTTTCAAGTGGGGGCACTTCTGTTGAATTTAACAGTCTTTTATATCCTCATACAAAAGATCCAACAAAATAATGCTGCATAATAATTTGTGCGTTCACTCCTTAGAAAGATTGACACGTGTAATTGTTCTTTGTTACATGCCTGTCTGCAGGAAAACTTTAACAAGTGGTGGATTAAAATCTCTTTACTTTATTGTTCTGTGATCAAAGCTTGATACCATTTGGGGGAAAAAAACAAAGTGTTTTTTCTTTTCTTTTATTATCTCTGTGCCCGTAAATCACGCAGAATCAGTCTGCTGGGTCCCAGATCTGGCAGGTCGAAGCCCTGCAGATCAGATGTTTTTTGCCAGAAGCCAGAGCAGAGCATGGATGCATCAAATTGCACAGAGTAGATTGAGCAGAACAGGAAGTTGTGCACTAAAATTTAACTAAAACGTACAGTGGACTTTCAAGATAAAATAGCCTGTGTCCATGGCAGATTATGGCTGTGTACCAATTCAGGGTTTGCAGCATATGAAGGCTAGCTGTGTTTTTGTGTGAAAGTAATGCGCTGAAAATTCTCTAAAGAAAGTGTGAATGCAGACCGATATCAGATTTTTTTGGTGGGAGTCCATTTATTTGTGTTTTTGGTCAAGTAAAATTGGCCCCGTCTGAGTGCAGAGGAAACCGGCAGAGGAGCAGGGAGGGGGTGTTTGGTGTGAGCGCTCTGGGCTTCTGCTGCACAAAAACACTGCTGTAGGGGTAATTTCTGCCCCAAGCCTTGTGATAGGACCCAACTTGTTCCATCCTGGAGTATCACTTGAAGGTCTTTGCACACCAACAGCGACGCTAATAAACGGCAAAAAAATTTGCAAAAAATTTGGAGGTATCATATTCAATCCCCGCAGCTATTCTCCTCTAAACTATGTCTTTGAAACAGAATAAAACAGAAAATACTTTATCTCGGAGGGGAAATTCAGGAGTCACAGCAGCAATCAAGAAAACAAAATTAAGAAAGTGTATAGAAAGTGCAAAAAGGTCCAAAAGAAAATAGATGCTGACTGCTTGTCCATGATTCTCCAGTCAGCCAGCATTGGTGTCTGTGGTTAGCTCTGTTAGCCACGCTCTGAATAGCATGATGCTACTCTGCCCTTCTGGTATTCCCTCTATTGCTGGGTTAGCACGGCTAGCTTGTCCATCTTATTGGAGAGAGATCTTACGTTCCCAATAATGATAGATGGAAGGACAGGTTGATGTCATCACTGCTTAGCTCACACCTGAGAACCAGCACGTCATCCTCACCTCCTTCTCCTCACCTTGTGGGAAACATCAGGCCTAGCACCAGTTGGCATTGACATGCTACTGGCTGCTAACAGCTGATTTCACATGTAAACAATGCAGCCATGGTTACATGTAGGATCTCCAGACAAACACAGAAGCAAAATTAGTAAGTTTGGTGTCCATGACCAACAAATTAACCATACAAAGTAATGACCCATTCTGAATGCAAAAATGATGAAAATCCTCAAATCATTGTCCTTGTAGTTTTTATGTCTTTTGTTGTAAAGAACTGGATGCTGGGACACAAACACAATCAATGTTGAATGTTTTGGTGACGTGTCAAAGAGTGTTTTAAATAGTTGGATGTGTACTTGCACAAGCGAAACTTCGGAAAAATGGACCTCGGTCCGAAAAAATAAAAGTCGCAATTTGGCTCAGCAAAATAACCTTGCTGGTGTGAAAGACTGCATTGAAAAACAGTTGGTTCGAATGAAATAATCTACAAAATATAAGATAATTATTTTGTTTTTGTTTGTTTTTTTTACCAAAGAAGTGTCTCCTCTGGCTGCATTTAAACATTAAAGTTTGTCACTCACTGTGAATATTGACCGTGGGAACCATTAGACGATGACTGTCTGTTAAGCCATCTGCAGTTGTCTCGTCTGGCACCAAACTTCTCCCAGTGGTAGGATGCATCAGTGACTACAATAAATAAACTGTCAGGCATGTCACTGATGGTTTGCTTTGCTTTTTGCTTTTGGGAGGTTTCAATTTATCACATCCAATTAGAAAACAGTAACATGTATACCAACAAGGCTCCTCATTAAGTAGTGTCACATGTAAGGAGGTGTAAGTTTAGCAGTTGCACTTTTGCATGGTTCAAGTGCAGTCTGATGAAGCTGAAGCTAACGTTCAGCTACTTCCAAATCTAAAAATTAAGGTGTAGTGGTCAAAAAAGATTTTTTACCTCCGACAAGGAGGTTATGTCTTTGGGAAAGTTTTTCTGTTTGTGAACGACATGACTCAAAAAGTTACAAATGGATCTTGATGAAATTTTCAGGGAATGTTCAAAATGGGATAAAGAAGAAGTGATTAAATTTAGGAGGTGATCTGGATCACTGTCTGGATCCAGGATTCTTTTTAAAGGATTCTTAATCATTGTGAGATAGGGCTGTTTTCCCCATATGTGCAAATAACTCCACGATAGATGATCAGATTGCTTTGCAAAACAATACAAGACAAGGTCACCATCATTTCTGACAGATGTAAAAGTACGATCCAGATCCTGGCAATATTCTGAATACTAAGATCCAGAATATGAAATATGTACTGGGTCATAATAATTTTCAAAACTGTTAGGTAAAAAATTATCGTATTAACCTGCAACTAACACCAACTTGTAGCAGACAGTCTGCTGAAAGTATAACATTAAAGTCGGACTAAAGTGTTGTGTGACAATCACAATATGCTTGGTGGAGGTCTGCACTCACTTTTTGAGTTTTCAATGTTTTAGGATTGAAGACAAAAGGACTCACAAACAAACAAACAGGCAATATGAAGTTGTAGTAGAAGCCTCTGAGGCGTTATCTTCTCATGTACACACTCTGCATTTGTGTGAATTATGATGCCTCTGCTTTTTTACACACAGACACTCTTCTGCGCTAAGTTAGTAACCAAGATGTTTCCTCCTCGTCCAGTCGGCCCCTGTGTGAGCTTTCTCATTTAAATCACACCATTTCCTCCCCATTGTACTCTTTAATTGAGTTGTGAAGTTGCTGTTACGAGGCCCGACGGTCAAGGTAATGAATTTCCACTCACCGTGTTTAGAGAGATAATTCTGTGCTGTGGTTTGCATAACCTACAAGCCTGACAGGACTCTAAGCCACTTTCACGCACAGAAAGCTGTGGCCCAAGACGGAGGTTTGGGGCTTTAGAGGAGCTTATACAAGCAAAGGGGGATTGAGCCTTCCTGCGGCTGGCTGGGAATACTCCAGAGGGTGTATTTTTGTCTGCATACACACACACATGAGGGGTGAGTTATCTTTCCCCTGGTTAAAATGAGTGCTCATCCCAATTACAGCAAACAAAGAAGGAAACAAAATGTAAGAGACACAAATTGGTGCATTAGTCTGTTTTCTGTTGGTTTCACTGATAGAAAATCTGAACAGATATTTGACAAATTCTTTAAAAATTAACGTGAGTTCCTCTCTGACCCCTTTCCTCTTCCAGTGACTCTTTTAATGATTTCTGCCCCGCCTCCTCCTCCTCCTCCTTCTTCCCTCTTTCACTCTGATGCTATCTCCCCACAAGGTTTTGTTACCAAGGGCATGTGCTGGATCAGCATTTACTTTTTTTTCCCTCCTCTCCAAATATGAAGTACTCTGGCATGGAGAGTCAGTCTGCTCTGAGCATCCAGTCGATAAGGACGTGCAATGTGAAGCTCTTCAGGACGAGTGTTGTAGTACGGCGGCCAGGCAGGGGGCATCGCTCGACGCTGCTTAATTGGCCTTCACTTAACAATGAGTCTGTCTTCTCTGAATCACAGAGTGTTACCGCAGACATCTGTCACCGATGCAGTGGGTGGGCCTGAAAGAGGCATCCAAATACAAAGTTCGCTTCATGAGAATTAAAGATTGAGACTCGAAGTTGGTTAAGCCCAATTAATTTCCTGCGTGTCACATATTTCCTGCTGAAAAGGTGATTCTTGCCTCAGTGCATGCATGATGGAGTATGTTAGCAGTCTCCCCCCCTGAGAAGGAATAAAAGAATTCATAAATGCATAATGCTCATCAGATAGGTTACACTGTGCTCAGCAGCACAAGAAAGGCTTCTCCCCTCAGAGATCGTCCCCCTCCCCTCTGCTCTCTTTGTGTGTGCCAGATGTAATAAAACAGGAGCAGAGCCGTTTGCGATACCACACATCAAAGAAGGAGTAAAAGAAAGTAGCACAGAGGCTCATTTCCATACCCTTCTGAAGCAATCTGGAGAATCGGTCCATCACAAGGCGACGTAGCCGCTGACATTACAGCCGTGCGAAGGTGGGAACCAGTCGGTGTTTGATTCCAGAGCTTCATTAAGAAGTTCATTTTTACTTTGTTAGCTGCATAATAAGGTTAACGCACCAAAGAGCAGACACTCAGCCAGAAACTTCGGAAATTAATAAATAATCTGCAACTCAAATGAGCTCACAGGGGAGGAGCCGCGCGTTGTTGAACCAGCAAACCCAGTGAGTCACAACGAAGCGTGACTCAAAGTCACACGTCTAATGATGCCAAACAGGAGTGAATGAATCACACGCCTGTGTCATGTTAGGGGTTATTAAATTAGCGTATCATGATCACAGAGGCCTGAGAGGTGTCTCCTGCTTGTTAAGGTAATGAGTGTGTTTACTTTTTGTGCTTTCATTACATCATGGTGTGTAATGGAGGCGTTTAGTTTGATATACACACACTGACGGCTGCTGTCGCCGAGGAGGTAACTGTTTTATGGGAAAGTGTTGGCGATTCCCACCTCCGCCTGTCACTCAAACGTTACTTCTTCAGTGTGAGGAGTCAAACTACAGAAAAACAAGAAGAAGCAGTAAAAGTTTGAGTTTAAGAAATTCACTCGCCAGTATTTTAGGACTATTAGGTTCCAAGCAAAAACTATCAGTCCCCTTTTTTTTTTTTTTAGTTTTTGAACGCCTTGTTTACTTTTGTAAAAAAAAAAAAAAAAAAAAGTCACATCTAACCTCACAGGAATAAAGCATGACTGGGTAATTAATCTTTTTTTTAGAGGGCCCAGTGGAATCAGAGTATGTCAACAAATGGCATGTCATCGTAATAGAAAAAAATACTATGTAAAATAAAAATTTTACAAATATATATTAAAATAATGCAAAAAATTAATATTACCCAAGACATTTGACATCCTGGATTTGTTATTACTTTGACTTTGGAAATGGGAAGAAGTAAAATAAAGCCTGTAGGTATCATGGATCAAGAGTAAAAGTCAATTCTAGGAAAGTAGAAAGGCTTTCCTGTTATTATAAATTGTGTTTTACGTGTTACAAATGGATGAACAGTTCTGAAAAAATGTTTATTTAAAAAAAAAAAAAAAATTGCAGTAACTTTTTTGTCTACATGGGGAGCCCTCAGACCATTTATAAAAGTGCTGTAATGCTCTAAGTGCAGGAATTTATCACCCAAAAGTCTTATTGGTCAAATGGTCTAAGTACAGCCTCTGGTTTGTTGACTGATCAAAACACAGATGGCAGCCTCCTACTAGCACTCTCTAACAGGATCTGTCATATTTTTCTTGAATTGATCAATAGATTATCACATATTGCCTTTGTTTTTGGAGACATGAAGTCCAGATAGACTCTGTAAATATAAATAAGTTTTCTCTAAAGCATAGAAAGTTCTCTGGATGGAGATTATTACCAGAAAGCTGTGAGTCTCTTATAGCAAATACTTTCAGTCCCTGTGGTGTAATGTTCTATCTCTAGAGACAATTATGTAAACAAAACCTGTTCATTTATGTCACTTTCAAATGCTGCTATGCCCATAGGGTTTGAAAAAAGAGCAAAATCTTGGACTGTTGAGTCTTAGGACCAATCCCAATTCTACCTCTTAGCCCTTGGCTTTGCGCGTGCATGAGAAGTGAAGGGGTGTGATTCTTTGTAAGATCAAGGAGACGAGCTACACAGGCCTTGAAACGAAGACAAACCAAGACCTTACTTCAAACCAAGGGGTTTGACAAGTTTCTTATGATACAGATATGTTTCCAATCAGATATCCAATCCTTTGCTACTTCTCCTTAATATAAGTCGTGTTTTGAACTGTTGGTTTTATTTTGAAATGGCGCGTTATGAAGACCTACTTAAAGCTTGTATAGCAACAGCTACAGCAAATAATAGCTACACCGATGTCGGACATGGCTGATGGGTTTGTATGGGGTGGACTTCGCAGCTGTGGGTTGAGTTTCATGAGTGATTGGACAGATAAGCTGCATTCAGGAGCTGCATCAGCTACACAAGCTATGAAAGGCAAATGTTAAGCTATTCAGAAGCTATATAATATAGCTTCACTTCACTTGCAGTTCAACCAGGCGGTGTCTGTTTGCTGTGAGTTTGTCTCCCTAATCTTACATCAGTTAACCATCAGTTTGTAAAAATGTGTTTTGTCTGCAAGCGAACAAACAGTTGCTTTGCCCATGAAAGCTTGTGAGCATCTAGGGGTGGTGACGTAGCGGGGATCAAGTGACATCCCTTTTCTAAGAGACGTTTTTAAAAATGACAATTGGGATTGGCACTGAATTTCTAACTCATCTGCCCAACACAAAATGCCAACACAAGTTCCCTCTTAAGGGTGGCTGAGCTGGGTACAGCCTCAGAGATAACGTCAGGAGCTTGGACACCCGCACAGAGCTCATAGCAGAGCCTCTGCTCCTTCACATCAAGAGGAGTCAGTCATGGTGGTTCGAGTATTTGATGAGGATGCTTCCTGGACGCATCCTGGGTGTGTCCACCAGGGAAGAGGTCTTTCAGTAGACCCAGAGCTGACCAGAGGTATTTATCTCATCTGAGCTGAAAGCCTCAGGATCCCCCAGGAGGAGCCAGAGAAAACTTTGCTGGGGGGAGAGACGTCTGGGTGGACTTGCTCAGACTGCAGCCCTGTGTCCTGGCTCCAGATAAGCGGATGATAACCGGTGGATGGATGAAAGTCCAAATTGAATGATCCAGAGGGTACATTTAATTTCTGAAGGGAAGGATCCTCCTTTGCTTTGACTTACTTTTCAGCAGAACTTCTTTCTTTAAAAAATAATTCTCCCTGTATTGATTTTAGATTATCTATTAAAGCTGGAGCTGGTCGTCTGTGGCTCGCTGCTAGAGTCGGCCTCCTTTAATCGTACAGTTGGCGGTTAGACAACAGCTCCCACAGGCTGCATGCTGAAGTGGAAAGATGCTGAACCCCAAATCGCTCTTCATGGGATCGATAGATACTTATAGTTTCTTAGGTGTGAGTTTGGCATGAAGTATTAAAGCTCTTTGAGCCTGGAAAAGCAGTTCAGAGAGAAACACTGTTAGTTTAGATCAGTCGTTCTGTTACAGAAGCTGAATGTGTGACATGTTGAGCATCATGCAGGCTGCAGGCTGTGCATGGATGAAGTCTTTCACATGATGAAGCAAACTGTTTCTTCTTCTGTTTAAATTATCACTACAGCTGAAAGTCAGTCTTCCTAAGGATTACTAAGAAAGGGTATCCAAATACCACTCAGACAATATTTCACTGACTTAGTCGACTTTTATTGCTTGCAAGCAAATGTCATCCTGATACTACTGAGGAGTTACGCTTTCCTCTCTGTGGGGAGGTGAGACTTTACAGCGAGCTGCTTAACTGCATTTTCAGGACCAGGACAACAAAGTCTCACTGATATCTCCATCAGTATTCAAAATCTTTTTTTGTCTGCTTTTTCTTAATGCAATCTTTAAATAAATGCAAATGAATGCATTAAAAGTACTTGGTAGAAAATTAGACTTTCAAGCACATATAAAGTGTGTAAGTAACTTAATTTTCTGCTAAAGCATGACGTCTGCATTTTCAGTCCATCTGAAGCAAGAGTTTAAATTTCTGATGCAGTGGCGATTGCTCTATGACTGCAAGGGAAGCTCAGCTTCCCCTAAAAAGTCCCCAAAAAAGTGGTGATATGTACTGCTATGTGTACATTTCATTGACAAAATATGCGCTAGAATTCCTTCATCTTTCGTTCAGAATCAGCTCCTATCACAGGTAACTGGCTCCACCTCCTCCTCATTCAACCCCGCAGCATCTCAGAGCTTTAACACAGTCGGATGCTGAGCGTCTTCTGACTTCAGCGGAGAAGCGTAGAGTGGGTTGTTCCACTGTGGAAACTGGACGGGCATTGGATAAACGCTGGGCTTTGTCCCGCCCATCGGACGCTCAGCGTCTCTGGGGGTCTATGAGGCAGTGGGCTGGCCTGGACGCTGGGCTTCTGCATGATGATTGGATGATCTGTCTGAGGCCGAATCCCTTTTTGATTGACAGTGAAATGAGCCAGTCAGCGATCTTGAAGTATAACCCTCCACTGGAGCATCTTCTGAGTTCTACATTCAGTTGTTCTGGACTGATCCGGAGGCTTTATCAATCCCCAGTGACTTTACTTTTCTTAAAAACGACGAGCGTTGTGTTCAAAGATTCTCTCTCTTTTCACCAATGAGCAGCTACAGCTACAGCTGTGGAGCTTCTCCCCCTGTCACTCACACTTACAGCCTGTCGTAGTCTCACATAGCAGCTCCAGCTAATAGCAAGCTGACACGGAGGGTGGAATTTATGTTTAAATAAATAAACAAATTTATGATGTAGGCCGAAAGAAATAAGATTCCCCTCTGACTGACCAGCAGTCACCACTGGTCTGATGGTACTTTTTAATAGTAGAGGGTGAGGATTAAGGTGGGTGAGAGGCTGCTTGGTCCCCCTGCTCAACGGTACACTTCACAGGGCTCAACCCTGATCACAACATGCAAAAAACTGAAATCTTATCAAGTGGTTTTGTCTTATTTTCTGTAGAAAATGTCTATTAAGACTTAATATGAACAAAATTCACCAGACCAGACCAAAAAATGTCTTGTTTTTACTTTTTACAAGCAATTCAGACCTAATTTTTGTCTTTAGATAACTTAAAACAAGACATCTTTTCTTGAATGATCAAGGGAATGTTGCTAACAGCTATCTGTGTTGATTTTTATTTCAAATATGTGAAGTTTTGGCCATGGTGATCTTTGCGTGCTGCCGCTTTGTGTGACTTCTGTCTTTCTGCTGGCTGTTTGATACGTTGATCTAGACTTTTGTTCATCAGCTGATGATTTTTCAATCCACCTCCACTACCTTATATGTCATAGGTGGTAAGTTTTGGAGTATAGACCCACTTCACTGTTTCTGCATCTTCAGGACCAAGGACAGCGCTTGAAATGAGGATGATTCGCTGCTGGTGAAGTGTTGGTTTGGTCTGCTCTTGTCATATGATGAATTACTGCTGGTCTGCTAATGGAGAAACAAATGTCATAAAATTTGAATTTGTTAGAGCTTGTTAATGTTTTATTTGTGTGTAGCTTATGGCAGCCAGTCAGCAGCCTAATGAGAGGCGATGTGCTATACCACGGGGGGAAAAAATTCAACATAATCCAGTCATTCATTCAGTTGGCAGCTGCCTTAATTAAAATACCTTTCTGTGCAATCATTAAAAGCACCGGTAACACTTTACTTTAGAGGTCCGCAAATTGCACCGCACCTAGGTAATAATTTGAAGTTTTTTTCTTATTATTTTGAAATTACCCCCCAAAATTCATGAGAATTTGGTGAAAATTAGCACATAACTTCTGTCCAGATTCTGTTTTGCGTTGCGCCTGTACTTACAGTGTCTATCACAATCAGGCAAGGCCAATTAACAACCCTACTCTTCGTGAATATCACATCTGAAGCCTTCAGTTGTATTATGTAAAACATTATAGGCCTGATCATAAAGGTTTATCATTTTACATGTGATCTCAATTATGCTTATCAACAAACTGGGTACTAAGGAACTTAGTGAAATCAAATAACAAGTAGCTAACTATCAACTACTTATTGAAAAATCGAATTATTCACTTAAAATTTAGGGCTCTAATTTCATAGACCAGGCGCAATCGCAGGCGCACTTTCCCTGCGCCGACCTTTGCCGTGCGGACAGGGTGTGACTGGCCCACTTTGCAAGTTTCCTGCAGTGCCAAGAGAGGTGCAGTCAAATGAAATGAGAGAAGCCAGATATATACTCAGTATTAGATGTTAAGGCTGTTTATTGTTTAATTGTAAGATGTGCATCAAACTTCCAGCTGCCGTCAGGTTAACTTTCCATTATGACAAACGGCTTTAATCTGACATCAGATGTGACGGGACAGTTAATATAGATATAAATGTATATGCTGGTTCAGACGGTTACATTAAATAGCGATTGCTGTGATTGTTTATTGCATTAAAATGTGCCGGACACTCTGGAAACCTGCCTCTGAGGCTTTGTTGACATGTGCGCACATGTGCGCCTGTCACCAAATTACAGCTGCGAAAGGCGCGCTTCGCTTTGTGCTGAGAATAGACCAGGTTGGAGCTGGTGAGCTTTCAGCGCACTTTCTGTGCTGTTTTTGGCACGAAATTGTCACTGCGCCAACATGAATCTGCCGACACCTCCCCCTGGCGTGCCATCACACCCATCTCTGCGCAGACGGTCTACCAAATTGGCAGCGCACGGCACAGGGTGCCCCAGGCTTGCGCCCCCTGCGCTGCGTCACAAAATTAGAGCCCTTAAAGGTAATTATCAGAAGAAACAATGAACCTAACTTCTGTATTAAAGAACTAAGCAGCTGTTTATCACCTGCTTCTCTGGAAATGGCAGAAACGCAGGGATACTTCCAAAAACATTTTGTGGTGGGTTGTGATTTACTTTCAAATAAATTATTCACTAATCGTCACCTTCTTACCTTACATCTTGGAGCAAATTACAAAGAAACTGGAAAAAACAGCAACCAATCATGACTTACGACAATAAATTTGGACATTTTTTTAAAGAAATAAGAAAAAACTTTGTCTAATTATTACCTAGATGTGATGAAATTTTCGGACCTCTTAAGTAAGGTGTTGCCAAAGCCCCACCTGAGTAATTCAGAGCGTTTTCACATTTCCCAGGTTTAACTTCCTATGAAATGTTTTGATAAAGTTTCCGGAAATTCACTGGAAATTCTCCACCTCTTTGCAACCCTATTGTCCTCAATCTGTTTCTGATATAGTCTTATGTTTTGAATAAAACTACTTCCCTATGTTGTGATTTGCACTGTGCATTTTCAGCCCTTGACAAAGATATAAATTAAATAAGATGACTCACTCCATCTCGTTTTCAAAGCATGCATTTTGCGCTCTTTGATTTTTATTTTTTTTTCTTAGCCTTGATTCATGTATGCAGCTCCAGTCGGGGCTACTCTCAGGTTGCCTGCAGGCATCAGGGGTCGCTGATTGAAAAACCCGGCTGTACAGTTTATTCATAGATCAAACTACGTGGATGCACATGTCGACACTGATGATATCTACAGATCACAAGTGATCAGACGTGGATACTCTTAATGTGATGCACAGCTTCTTTTATCTATCAATTATACAGCATGCCCTCATCCTCAAAGGTATGAGAAGTGCTTTCAACCCTGTATCAAGCTGAAATCTTTGACAATTAGCTTTAACATCCTTGAGTGATAAGTGGTGAACACATGGGACTTATCTCTCTTTAAGATGAAAGACATTTCAATGTAAGGAAGTGATAAATCCTCTTATATGTATCCACTTTGGCTGAGAATGATTGAATGGTCTGTTTATTTTATATGTCTGAGTGTGTGTCGGTGTGTAAATCTCTGAGTTTGCACAAGTTAACTAAATATTGATGTGCATCAGTGCCTGTGGTTAGTGACCGGAGACGGAGCTGAGCGTTGGCTGTGATGGTTCCAGGCAGGGAGAGGTCTAAATGGAGACATATTGGTGCAGGTAAAGCTCTGCTGTGCTCCTCCGCAGGAAGGCTAATGAGGAAGTTCAGCCACAGGGGTCTTTCTATTAAGAACAACAACCGCAAGAGGTGGAGAGGGAGAAAAACAGATCCAATCACAGTCTCTACCAGAGAAAAAACTGCTGTGACTGGCCGACTCTCCATCAGACTGGACAGCTACGTCCCTTGGGGTGTGGTTCAAAACAGGGGTAGGAGTGAAGAGGAGAGGAAATGAGTGAGGAGGAGCAGCTGGTGGTAAAGGTGTGGTAGTGAGAGGCAGAGAGATCGGCTCTCAGGAGAGTGGCACAAAGTGCGGAGCAAAATGGATGAAAGTCCACAAGAGAACTGAAATGTAAGAATAAGATTTCCTCCTGAAGAAAATGTTTAAAAGATTTCCTTCAGGAAGAGCTGCACTCAGGCTGAAACTCTTCAAGGCGAGGATGAAGAAATATACTTACAGCTCTATCCTGATTCGCTGTCAGGTTTAATATATCAAGGGCAGATAAAATTATGGTGCCAGTGTTGTGAAAAACACTCATATTTTTCCTCCATCGTGTCTTGAATGTCTTACTTCAGTTTGCCCTCTAACCGGTGGCAGGGAAATGAGTTTTTGTTTATAAATGCAGGATTGCTCGACTCCTCTGAGACAAAAAGCGAAGCAGTGGGCTAATTTTTTGGAGAATGTTGCAGTAATGCTCTGCGAAATCTGGCACAGGGAGTGAAAACACAGAAAAAAATGGATCTCATATCTGTGCCTGATATTTGTGTTGTTTTTTATTAGGACTGGACTCGGGCAGAGATGAGAGATTAAACTGCAGACATGTTGGATTATTCTGAGGTGAAAGGAAATTAGGTGGGACACATAAGCGCGTCTCAAAAGGTTGGCTCAAGATTAAAATCAAGGTCAGAATTCTGCACGCTCATACTTCAATTGATTTTTCCACCATCACTGGCTGCATGCAACCTGATGCAACTGAAAATTTGTCTTCTGTGCAAAGGATTCTGGGATACAAGGACATGGATGACACTTAAGAACAGCTTTTCTTAAGTATTAGGTCTTTATAATGCTGAAACAGGATAAAAACCTGATGGAGCTCTGGTTTAATTAAAACTACTCCAAGTGGCAGAGACACATTCACACTATCAGACCAGAAGAAGACTATTGTTAAGTCGTGCAGTGGTATAATTGGAGGGGGCTCCTCTTTTAACCATATTAAAGGTGTCTGCTTGGATCTGACTGAGGATAGTGGCGGCTTTAATGTTAAGATGCTATGAGGAGGATCTGTTTTGATTGGACTGCCTCGCCACCTTGTGGCCCGGAGACTACGCAAACTGTCATAAATTACTTTAAGCAAGGCGTGTGTTTGTTTTGGAATTAAATGGAGATTGGATCAAACCAATTTTCCTTGTTCCTCAAGACAAATTTTTACTGGATACAGCGTGCCGAGGTAAGGTATTCATCAGTACAGTTAAAGATATGGTTTAAAACATGTCAACAAGCAAGCGTTGTAGTATCCGGCTATATGTAGTGCTATCGGCAGCCCGTTGCTCAGACGTATCTTTAGGCTTTAGTCATCTACCAATCAGAGCTAACGTAACCTCACTCTTCATTTTATTGATAGACTCTCAAGTTTGAACAGACCACTGCAGAATAACTGCTGACTGTGGGTTGGAATGAACATTATCACAAACAGCTTAGCTTCTGTGTTAGCCTTTAGCTTGTGCTCTATCACTCTCCTGTTTAGATTTCTTCTGCTGTTTTGTCCTTTTTCTGTCTGACAGTTTGGCTCCTGTGTCCACCATCACTACAAAATTAGTCACAGAAATCGCTTTCAGCAGAGAAAAACACAGATCTCTCTTCTCACTACGAAACTTCGTCAGCTAGCGTTGTGTCATTAGGGGTGAAGGAAAAAATGAAAACTGATATGACGGGATTCTTTGTCAAAAAATCTTTTTCACATTCAAATTCTTCATTTTAGTCTTTATTTATAAACTGGATTGTAAAAACAGGTACCACTCTTCTCCAGCAGAGGGTGAAATGTTTCTCTCTGACTCACATGATGTGCATTTAATGGGAAAATATGGCTCCTAATATAGTCTGTAGACATTATCATCATCATTTAACTTTTCTCACGGTCTGGTGTTAAAAAAAGCACTCTAAAAATGGCAAAAATCATACATACCGAAGAATCGGGGTGTGCACAGATCAGCACCCCAAAAATCGTAATAAAATCGAATCGAGAGAATAACATATCGTCCCAGCCCTAGTTGTCACAGAGACAATCTGGTCACTTGCACAACCTGTAATATTGGTGCTGATAATCTGATTTTAAAGTGTGGATTATGATCAGGCATATATCTGGAAGGAAGACTTTTTCAAGACCACTTAGAAACTCTGCACAGCCCCTTTAAAGAAGCGCTAAAGTAAAGTTGCATCTGGCAATTTGTTCTACTCTGAGCATGTGAAAAATCTGCTGGAACAGGAACAGGAGGAGAAAGATGTAAGAATGTGAAGGACACATTTTTGTCGTCTCAGATAAAAGCGGATCAGAGAATTCCAGAAATGTTTGGACCGCAGCTCTTTGCTGTGAACTAGACATGATTTTTTTTCTTAACTTAGAGCTACTTATTCTGTAAATGTTGATAAATGGTGCTGTCACTGTGAATCCAGCATCACCCTATCCTCAGGGTATTAAATGGAGCTTTGTTTATATATAGACTGATGCCTGGGAGCTACTTTCCCTACGTATACCAACAATAATCTGCATGTAAAGAACGTGTTGCAGCCTTTTCAACAGGATTTCAGTGACGCCCCTTCAGCTGCCCACAGGTCTGTTCTCCATGACTCCAACAGCAACAACAAACCTCCTTGTGTCACATTAGTTCCCCCACAGTCCTCCAGGCAGGAGCAGACTGCCTCTGTCCTGCTGTGGGCTCTTTCTGGACCGTGGCAGCTCTGCCCTGAAGGGTCACTCTCCTCTGAGATGCTGGACATCACGATGTGTCACTCCACAGAGCTACATCTGCTGGTTGTAGAGACACACATGTCATAATATGAGTCTCCGTCTGGATGGTGTTGTGTGCCCTGAAGTGTCAGCAGCGTCTAGAGTTCAGGTCTGGGCTGGTTCCCGTTTGTCTTTTAACGGTGCTCTTTCATCTGCCTTTGTTTTCAGAGCATCTCAGCAGATGTTTCCTGCTCTTTGGGGCCTCGAAATTGATTACACGGTGTGTTAAATGCTAATAAACTGGATGATAAGAGGAGATTTCAGTATCATCTATAAAACAAAACAGAACTAACCTTGTCAGCAGATGCACTTTCTGGAAATGTAAGGGGTTTATTAATGTGCGTGTCAGATTGAAGGGTAATTAAAAAGCTTTGCAACGCTGATTAATGAGGAAAGAAGACATAAAACAAAACAACTCTTAACTATTTGTATAAATTATTCATTAGAGGCAAATCTTTCTCTGGGAGTTTCAGTACTTGTATTTTAAAGGCAGCAAACATCACAAGTTATTTCACGTTGATCAGCAGATATTCGTCTATGTGTGGTTTACTGGTTTGGCTGATTTTTCCACTCAAAGAACATTTTATACATCTAAAACCCGCCTCAGTCTTCACATGACTTCCAGGGTCATCCACATTACCACTTTGAATGGAGGTTACATACAAGAACGCAGCGAAATGTCACCGTGTACCTGAGATCATTTATATTTAAATGAAAGTTGCCCTTATGTTGGATAGCTTGACTCGTAAATCCTCGCCACGATAAGGTTGTTGATTAAAGCGAGGCATTATTAATGCATGAGAGTGAAAACTCTGCTGCTCTGCTTTAAGTATGCTGTTTCTTTATGTGAAGAGAGACATGGTAATGACTCTGGAGAGAGAAGTCTTGACATTTGCTTTCTATACGCTGACCCAAACATTGCCAGGGCACGAGTGTTTTCAAGAAGCATTCCAGGATGAAGCAACATCTAAGCAGCAGTTTCAGCATCCACAAATGCACATATGGACCACCGTTCAGCCTTCACTGCCTCAGAGCAGAGCAGCAAGGTGGGGGAGTGTCTCTGCTCTGAGAAAGTGTGTTAAATGTCAGCATGCTTGTTGAAATTTGGTGAGCTGTAAGTGCTAGCTGAACAGGAATGTGGACCAGCGGACATATCAGATGATGTTAAAGGGGTAGTTGTAGTTTTTTTCTAAGTGGTGTTTGATGTACTTGTAAACCACAGGGGATCCAGGTGGGAATCAGAGCGAGACGCCAGAAGCTAGGCTATCAACCTCTTCATTTTTTGCCTTTATTAGACAGAAGAGCTGGAGAGAGGAGGACAGTTGAGGTTTGTAGAGGGTCAGAAAGCCAGTTGTGCTCCTTCCTCTTTGTGAAATTTAGAAGTAGTAAGACAATCCATGTAACTACAACTGTTTTTTTTTTGTTTTTTTTAACTCAATATGACTCGGCTCCTGCCTACCTGGGGTTCTTCATCCAAGTCTTCACTCCTTCTCGCCCACTTCGCTCTGCTTGTGAAAGACGCCTGGTGCTCCCAGCCCAGTGCGGCTCCAAATTTCTAGCCAGACTCTTCTCCTCTGTTGTGCCTAAATGGTGGAATGAATTGCCTAACTCTATATGATCCACAGAGTCCCTTTCTACTCTAAGAGATGTCTAAAAACTCATCTGTTTAGGGAACACTTAGGCCCTTAATGTGACCCTTCTCCTCTTTGTCCTCAAGTGTAGAATCTCATTGCGCAATGTGGCATCGAAATGATATATATTTGATATAGTTTTTGACGTCCAAATCAGGTCTCCTGAAGGTGCAGAGTGAAAGTTTTTATCAAGTCTTTTTTTTCAGACGTCTTATGGAGGTCAGATTAACTTCTAAAAAAGGTGTACTAATGACGTCTGAATGTTTGGATCCATTGTCAAATGTCTCATTGATGTCTAGATTTGGTCTCCAAATGTTGAACGTCATATCAATGTCAAAAAAATGGTCAGATTTAGACAAAAATTGTCAAAATTTGTGGCACGTGGCTCTGACGTCTAGATATAGTCTTCAACGGACTGACCCAATACTGATGTGATCTACATGTCTCTTTGACATGAGTCAGAAGGTCTCAGACCCAGATCTTAGTGAATTTTCAGCCCTTATTACTGAATATTGTTGAAGGTTGAAGTATATTGTTGCAGCAATTAATTGTGGTTAGTTGGCTCAATTATTCTACATAATTAAAAAAAAGTCTTCATGCACTTAATGGCAGCACTTGTAGCCATATAACTTATAGCACTTTGTTGCACGAAGGTTTTCCCTTCTGTCTAAATTCTTGCTTGTGTTGTACATCTCTTTGGACAGAAGTGTCTGCTGAATGAAACTGTAGAACTGTTTTTGACAACAAACTTCCTGCAGTCTTCTTCAGAAGAGTCATATGATGCTGAAACTTGTCGTTTAGCTGGTTTATTGAGCTTTGGTCAAAGTACTGACAACCTCATCCTCCCTAAGATGGGAAAAAAACAGTTGTGTGTTCAGTTCAAGGAGTTCCCACACTTCCCACCTTAATAATGAGCCTTTCATTGTTCATGTTGGGCTGTAAAACCTCAAACCTGTTGACTTCAGAGCTGGTTGCGCCCATTAAATCAGTTTAGTGTTGTAGTCAAGCTGAACACGATCTGGTTTTGAGATGGTTAGTTTTATTTTGAAAGTCACTGGGCGTTTTTTTGGTGGTTTCGGTGCACAACTTCCTGTCCCATTTAATTTGTTTGTTTGTAAATCGGCATGTCACAGCTTTGATATCTGGTGAAGCTGTGACATGTGAGTTAATGCATTAACTTGAATAGAAACCAAACAGATTTGCAGTAACAACAGTCAGACTGCTAAACAGGGGACAACGGCATCACCACATGACTCTTCTGAGGAAGACTGCAGGAAGTTTATAAAATACTTGTCTTCATATAATATATAATATACAGTGTCAGAACCAAATAGATTAAATTTTTGAGTGTCTAGATGTCAGAGTATGTGTGCACTCTTTTGGAAAGCTTTCTGTATTTTATTTTGCTGTCAGAAAGCTGCTTTGTTGAAGCACAATATTTGGACGGATTAAAATATGCTTCATTGCCAGAAAGGCACAGATCAGTTTGGCTCTAAGACAAATAAATCCAACCAAATTAAAAAGAATAATTTTGACACTGAGTATGTTATGAGAATATGGACACAAGAAGTGGTGGTTGTGTTCCTTTGGCTTTTTTTACGCCCCTGCCCTTCAGAAAGTGTGTGCATGCTAGCTTACACAAGTAAACAGCTTAACACCAAAACCATCTTCTGAAGGCAGCAGACCCAAATATCTGATCAGTGGGAATCAGAGGAACAAAGCTTATAGAGTCCTAGAACACAGTGGCTTGCATTCACATGAGTATTTTGTTTACAGTAGAAATGGGAATTCAAACAAAAGAGGTATTTGATATTTGCTCCTAACAATTTGAAAATCATGCGAAGATCAGTTTTTGAGCATCTCCGTGTTCTTGTTTTGGTTGTAAATCCTCCAACCTGTTGACTTATGGTCTGGCTCCGTTCATTATTTCAGTTTGTTGATGTGGTCAAGTTAAATACAATCTGGTTTGGACACGGTTTGTGTTATTCTGAAAGTCACTGATGCATAACAGCTCCAGGATGAAAGCATCCTGCATAAAACTGCGACCTGCTGCTGACAAATCAAAGCGATCATCACATAAACAATTCAATTTTTGTGTTTTGTGTCAATGTTATGACTATTCAAAATATTCAAAAATCCCACTTTCTCTCTATATGTAAAAGATTTAACCCTTGCTGCACCTGTTTTTACTTGTGTTTCCTGTTTTAGCTGTGAGCTCTGACAGCTGTCATTTGACACAAGGCAGGTTTACCCTGGATGGATCACCAACCTATCACTCGACTAACATAGAATAGAATAGAATAGAATAGAATAGAATAGAAAAGAATAGAATAGAATAGAAAATACTTAATTTATCCCCAAGGAGAAATGCAGGGGGAGTCACAGTAGCAATCAACAAAAACAAAATTAAGAAAGTGTATAGAAAGTGCAAAAAGGTCCAGAAGAAAATAGATGCTGACAGCTTGTCCATCATCCTCCAGTTCAGCCAGCCTCCACCTCCACAGGGTCCAGGACTGAGCTTCTTCAGCAGTCTGTTCAGTCTCTGTCTCCTGGATCCTGTCTGCTCACAGCAGGTGAAGTTCTTCCAATGTGGCGTTTATGTCCAGTGTTAGCTCTGTTAGCCATGTCTGTGAATAACATGATGCTACTCTGCCTTCTGGCATTCCTTCTGTTGCTGGGTTAGCATGGCTAGCTTGTCCATCTTATTGAAGATAGATCTTGTGTTCCCAATAACCATGGATGGAAGGACAGGTTGATGCTGTCACTTCTTAGCTCACACCTGAGAACCAGCATGTTGTCCTCACCTCCTGGGAAACATCTGGCCTTGCACCGGTTAGCACTGACATGCTACAGGCTGCTAAAAACTGATTTCCCATGTAAACAATGCAGCTATGGTCACATGTAGGATCTCCAGACAAACACAGGAGCAAAAATAGTAAAAACATCACTGAAGACAAATTCAGTTTGGTGTCCACGACCAACAAATGAACCACACAAAGTATTGATCCACCTCAAATACAAAGATTACGAAAAGAGACGAAAAAAAATACAAGAAATGGACAAAGAAGAGAGAGCTGCTTTTGGGCTGTGGGAAGAAAAAGGGGAACATGCAAACTCCAGACTTCTGATTGTGAGTCCTTTTATCTCCTGATAAAAATTCTTCACTTTACACTTCTTTCATTTCAGAAAGCCTTTAACACTGATGTGATAATGTCGGCTGAACTGCTTCAGCCCTGTGGTAAAAATTGAAGCAAGCCTGACGAGTCACTGCCACCTCTGTCCTGTTTTCTGTAAACTCCTCCAGCTGAGATCATCCTTCCATGTTTTTGTACTGCTGCAAACATGAAAGAGAAGAAGCCATTAGTCTCTTCAAATGGGGTATTGGACGATTAATCGGCTCTCAGCTTGTTACTGCTCCAAACAATCGTTTTCATATAGGATTTAGAAAAATCCACTATTGGTGCAGCTCCAGTGCAGATATCTGCTGACGGGGCAGCAGAGGTGCTGTGTTAAAACACCGGCCCTCATGTATGTGTCCTTGTTTTCTCTTGTGGATCAAGACAAAGTCACACTGGTCATTAACTGCATTGATCTTTTTTTGAGGCTAGGTAATCATGATTGATTAGCTGCCCGTCAGCTGATTGGCCCCATCGGCGTGTGTGTGGGGTGAACTGTCCAGCTGCTTGTTCTTTTCATAATGACATACAAGGTTAGTCACCGGCCTCCTAAATGCTTTGACAACTGCCGAATCACCTGCGATGACACCATTATACGGCGATAAAAGAGATGAGTGTGGAGTTTTATTATAGCATGACTACTCAAAAATTAAGTTGGGGTTTAATAAATCATGCATCAAGCATTGAGCATCAAAAGAAATCCTCTGCAGAGACGTGTCAGTAATGGTAATTTGTAGGTTTGTGAGCGGTGATATAACACCAGCAGACACCCCGCAGTGCAGTGTTGTTGGAGCCTGCCAGTTTCCCCTTATTTCCTCACTCCTTCCGCTCCTCCGTCCCTGCCTTCATCCCTCATGCTCTCCCTTCAACCTTCCCCCTCACAGCCGTGCCTGATTCATTTTCCCGGTAACAGCCTCAGTGCCCTGTGATTTATATGTTTATGGTCATTACTGACGTTGAGTAATACATTTCCGTTTTTCCCTTCTTCTCCGTCTTCCCCCATCTCTCTTTTGGCAGAGCCTCGGGGTCCTGCGAGGAATATCAATTACTTTGTGCCTGTTTAATCACAGTCTTCCACTTCCTCTCACAGCAAACAAGAAAGAAGTTTGTTGTTTTATTCTATCTCTGTCAAAACCTCTATTATCCAGCCAAGACCAAAGCTTTTCAAACCCTTTTCATGTACGAATGCTACTGCAGTTTGCTCTCATTAGATAAAAATACCTCTTTTTTAGCCTGTAAGTGTTTCTAATAGCTTCTGTTTAGCATTCCTCGCAGTGTTTACTGAAAGGATTGCAACGCGAGCGAACAGCGTTATGATATCTTCTTGAACTGAAGCTACATTCCTGCTATTGTCTTCTCCGCTCATGTTTCCTTTTCGAGGGGATGAACGATTGTATCTATTTCAGGATGTGACCCATATCTGATAGCATCTAAACTGACAGCTAAGTCAAGTAAAAATAAGCAGAGCAGCTGTAACAAAACTAAAAAAAACAACAACATCACAATCTGTTTTCTTACACTTTCTGCCTCTTGCACTTGATCCAAACACATTTCAGATACAGTTTGTGCTTCCTTCGGGATCTGATCTGTCGCATCACAACTGAAATCATGTGTGCGGTTTTAACGATGTTTTCCTCACGTCGCTGTCTCGTTCTTTTTATCGCCGAAGCTGACTCGGCTGAGCTCTCATGAGTGTGAAAATGTTAAAAAAAAAAATTCACAGGAAAGAATGCTCTGACTGTGACTGTCTGCGGCGCTCCTGAAGCAGCTCAAGGTTAAGTGCCTGGCTCAAGAACAGGGTCAAGAGCAGTAGTGTAGTGGGTTCTACGCGTCGGCTTCCATGATGTCTTGTTTACTTTGGCTGCCCAGATTCTCCCAGCTGGTGTGGGGATTCGGTGATGAGCAGGAGGCTAATGTGAAGCCCCAGTTCACACAGTGGCAGTTGGTGTTAGACAAGCAGTACCAACAGATGGACACACACTGGATCAGCCAGGGATGGGTATTCAGGGCTGGGGCTTAATTGCTTGGTACCAAAAATATTAATAATGTCCCCTGAAAATAGAGCTGCTACCAGCATTCTTCTGATCTCTCCATAGAAGTTGACACATATATAAAATATAATTTAATCTGACATAGAGAAAACATCTCCACTGATAAAACTTAGAAATTTATTGCTTTTGAAAAATAGTTCACACTTTTTAAATCTGATGTCAACAATGCGGTTATAAAAAGATGCAACCGTGGAAGAAAAAGAGACCGTAAAAGATGTAAAGCACCATGTATCAGCTGATTGTAACGCTGTTACTTTTTCCAGTAATGAGTAATCTAGTCAATCACTATTTAAAATGTTATAATGCCTTTACTGTTACTGACGTTGAAATGAGGTGCGCTACTATTTATCCGACCTGGCTCGTTCAGCCAGGCACAAATAAAATGTGGTGAAAAGCAGCAGACACACAAGTAAAGATGAGAACAATCATATTGACTGGTCTTCAACAAAGAGCTGATGGTGAAGTAAACTTTTCAGCAAGAAATATCACAGCTACCTGTGTGTGTCTGTGTAACCTGCAGTTAGAGAGGATCTCCTGCAGCGTCTTTGGATCAAACCAACTCCAGAGAGAGGGGTGGATGCTTTGTGAGGTTTGAATGTAAGGCACAAGTAGCCAACTTGTTTTTACTTGAAAAGATATAAGACATGACAGGATCAAAGTTAAAAGTTAGGGGTTAATCAGGAGAAATTACAAGTCCGGAGTGGAGCAGGAGACAGAGTTATAAAGCAGGGGAACCCCTCCCAAACCGGGAGAGTTGGCAGATACCTCAATGTGATAGATGTACAAAGCAAGAACATACACATGAACATTATGTCCCAGAGCAAAACCTGCTCAAAAACTGACTTCTTATGTAAAATTAAAGATTTTTCAAAAAAAAAAAAAGTGATGCAAGAATTACTTTTCCCAGTAACTGATTACATTTATGAAGGAGTAATTTTGTTACTAATTCAATTACTTTTTTGGGAGAGTAATAAGTAACTATAACATCACTTTTTTAAAGTAATTTTCCCAACACTGGATGTGGTAAATATAATGTTTCTAAATGCTAAAGTGTATAAAGTTTGACAATTTTAGGGTTTACAGCTCATAATGTCATAAAAAAACATGCTGAAAATCTAAAAAGATCTCTGTACACGAAGGGAAAACATCCAAAACTGACATTTGATGGTCATGATGTTTAGCCCTACATTCAAATCAGACAGAAGTTTTTTTTTCCTGTTTCAGCTCAGGGACACTTCAGAAAAGAAACTCTACCAAGCAAAGGGGAAAAAATACGGTGGGCCATAAGTTTTTATACATTGGAAAAAAAAAAAAATATATATATATATTTTGGACGACTCTTTTTGTTTATATGAAGTTCTCTACATGATTACTAATGTATTCTTTTTCTTCCTCTTCTTCTTCTTCTTCTTCCTCTCATTATTATTATTTTTATTAGTCGTAGTAGTAGTAGTACTTAAAATGGTAATCATGTAGAGCACATACAAACGAAAACAGCTGTCCAACACAAAATTCTTATTTTTCCTATGTATGGAAACTTATGGCCCACCCTGTATATTTACATAATCTAAAAAGTCATTGCCCTTTGGGGGCCAGATCTCATCAGAGTCAGAATCAGAATACTTTATTGATCCCTGTAACGCCACATCATGTAATAACGTCCCAATATGTAATAATGTGATAAATTGTCACTTCATTATGTTATAACGCAGCATTTCGTTTTAAAATTCTTGAACGAAATATGTCATAAACTTTGCAGCATTAAACAATAAGTTCTTACTTATTAAATGCAGGAACCCACATTTTGTAATAAGTGATGCAATATGTAGGATTGCAATATGGGGGGGATTATTATGAAATGCAGCATTATTACATTATGGAGTGAAAATTTATTACATTATTACATTTTGGGGTGTTATTACATAATGTAGCGTTACAATCCCTGAGGGGAATTGCTTTTTAGTTACAGCTACTCATTCAAAAGTGTTAAAACAAAAAGTACAAAAAGTACAAAATATAAGAAATAAAAAAGTAGAACATACAAATATAAGAAACTACAAAATGGAAGCATAGGTGTAATTTGAAACTAAACACAAGTTTAAAATATAAGTATGAAGATTTACTAAGAATATGGTGTAAAAATAGTGACTTTAATAGGGTATTATTGCACAAATATTGTCATTAAATAAGTATATTGCACAGGAGGTAACTTATTGTTTTCATTCAAGACAGTGGTAGGAAGAAGAAATGAGGGAAATAGATCAAACATTCTGTTTGCATGGTTCCTCTTAGAATCTACCTCCTTATATCTTACTTCTATTTGTTCATTTTTACAACAGAGGATGAAATCTGTTGTTACAAATTGTTTTGGATTTGGGATGCATTTAGTGACCCCCCCACTTCTGGTCGAAATCCTGGACCCTGCATCCCCCACTCTGAAAAGAAGAGGGCTCCTGTAGCTTTATTTAAGAGCGTAGTTAAAAAGCCAGCAGCAGCAGCAGCAGCAGCAGCAGCTCTGGTAGCATTGGGATTGTGTAATGCATGGGCAACCTGCACATTTGTGAAGGCTTAATACCAATAATGCACCACATTCTGTTCACATCACAACAGCATGGCTCTGCTGTAACAGACTCCAGGTGCTTAACAGACTGGCCTGCAGTCCCAGCTCATCAGCCAAGCAGAGTCCAACAGCTCAGCAGCAACATCAGACCAGGACGGGAAAACATTCCCTTCTTCAATTCTGGAGAAATTTACAAAAGAAATGCGCTGTAGCCCCCATCCCAGGTGGTAGGTTGAATCCACAGACCAAAATTGTGCTGTGACTTCCCACACTGCAGTTGCTTTGGAGGCACTTCTCTGCAGCTGCTGCTAATATCCCCTGGAAAAGGAACTAAATTGAAGGGATCCTGATCCATTCAACAAGGTGAATCACTCTGACAATGCCAGGCTAATAAACCTCAACTGTAGCTTGGCCTTTCCAGTTCTTGCAGCTATTATCAAACACGTTTCATGTGTCACCTGCAGGCGTTAAGATGCCTTTTTCATCATATAGGAAGAAACCATCAGATCTGTGTTTGTTGGGTTTCTTTCAGTGCTGCCAACCAAAGATTAAAGATAAATCGTCCTTATCCGTCTGGTTTAATTTCATCCTGTAGCACTAAATCATAGACAGTAGCATCAAAACAACCGTCAATCAGTATCGTAATCAATCAGAATATCAGCAGGGATATCTGTTTCAGTAAATACTAAAGATAGCCGTTCCTTGTGCCAGCTCACTGACTTGCAATCATTCCTATTGAGAGAGGAGAGGTTCAGCATGAGGGGGTGCTCCAATGAGCAAAGTCAACCTCCTCATTACCGACTTCTTGTCAGCTAACATCAAAGCCTCCCGCTGTCACTCACATGAAAGTTCCTGGTTAGCAGCGGCTTTATTCCGCCTGATGAAAAACATGCTTTGCTTTCATTTGGGCGACTTCCAATATTTCATCCAGCAGCAGCAGTAGCGGCTAACTTTCCTCCTCCGTAGTATCTCTGAGCTCAGAGCCCTAATGAAGCCAGACTCGGTGTGCAGGATGGGCTGTTTTCTCTTTGAATTTAACTCACCCAGCCAGGTAGCCCGCCTGCTGCATTTATCAAAGAGGACTGAGGCACCATCTCTTTACAGCAGGAGTCCATTCCTTAAGTGAAGTGTCTTAAAGGTAGTCGGAGAAGAAAAGGGCAATCAGTTCATTCCTTTGCATATAAGTACAAACAGAACAGCTTCTTTAAAGGGCTAAATGAGAGGCTACACACGCCTATGGTTGTAAAGCTTCACACACCACGAATAACAGCATTTCTCCACATTTAGCTCTGAAACATCACTTTTTATGCAGATTTAGAGAAATATTTGTGAAACATATTTTTCAAATGTTACATATAAATGATGAATGTTTTATCTAAATGTTCAATGTTATGTATAAATGTCCTGATTCTTAATATTTAGCTACGTTTCTAAACATTCATTCTCAAAATCCGGCTTGGCTGGAGTGCACTTTAGCACTTTAGCTATAATTAATTGTAGCTTAATATTTAGGAATTGTACCTCAATTTTAGAAATCATGACTTCATATGTAGAAATCTTAGCAAAATATTTCAAAATCTCTAAATATTTATAACCTTGCTGAGCAGATGGACCCGCCTGATTCAGTTTTTGAAATCCTGCAGATCCATCTTGCCAGGCTCCATTGACCAACAAATTCCCTTGACTAAAAAAAAAAAAAAACGGCAAAAACAGCCACAGTCATCTAACGCCATTATCACAGCTGTTTCTCGTGACCCTGTAGTTATTCGTCTGTTGTTTCTCAGTAGCAGCGAGCATAAGCTACATCATACCGAGGCTTGATGTGGATTGGCCTGTGGTGAGTGTGTCAATCAGAACAGTCGTCCAATCACCAGCTGCTGATTTTTTTGAAGGTCCCGCCTTCAAAAATGAATTCGAAGAGCTGCTACCCATATGGACTAGTGAAATATGTTCGTGGTGGATATGTGAAAGTGTCTGTCTGGTGTGTCAGGTTAAATATTTGGAGATCTTACATAAAATATTCAGAAATCTTAACTAAATATTTAGAATGTAAACAAAATATTTAGAAATGTAGCCAAATATTTAGAATCAGTGCATTCTTATTTTACTTTATATATAGCAATTAACTAGGGCTGTCACTTTAAAGTGTTAATGCGATTACACCACAAATTAATGTGTCTTATAAAAATTAACGGGATTTACTCATTGGCTGCTGGCTTTTTTCAGAGCATCTTGAAGGATCTTTCAAGGCCCAAATACAATTGTTTTCCATGACTATGTAAACACTTAAGCGACCTAATGCTGCGGCCACACCAAACGCGAACACGCGAATTTACTCGCACGAATGGCCAGTCACGTGAACGCCCGAGTTTCCCCGCTGGACTTTTTTGACAAGCTGAGGGGCGAACGCTCGTCAGCGCGGTATTGCGCATGCAGAGAGCCCGTTCATTTAAAGACCGAAAGTCCATAAGAGCATCTGAAAAACAATGAGCTGTGGTTTCAAAAGCATGACAGGAGAGTGTGTGAAAGCTTTGGAGATCACAATCAAGGCCTGCTGCCTCTCCCTGGTAATCCACCAGCCTTGCTTGGCTGTTCCCTACGATCTCATCCTCGATCCCCTGAACCTCCGACACCCCGAACCCCCGACCACCCGAACCTCCGACCCATGTTCTCGGAGGTCTCCCTGGGGATAATGAAAGGGTGGAGGAAAGAGAGGAGCACAGAGAACTTCCATCTTTTCCCTGGCTCTGCCCCTGCTCCACTCTTTCCTCCTCTCTATCAGGCTCAAAACTCCGCTGAGGAAAACACAGTCGGACTCAGTGATAGCCCGTGCAGGCAGATCCAGCTGGGAACGAATGTTTACAGAACTTACATTCAAAACCTGTCTCCTCAGAGACTTTCAACCAGGTCTGATCCTTTTTTCCCGGTCTCTGTAGAGTACACACGTCATATCGTATAACTCTGTGTGATGACACACCGCACAGATTGTTTTCTCCTCCATCTTCCGGCGGAGTTGGACTCGGAGCAAGCAGCAGTTGCCCCCCAACGTCGTCAAATCAATGACATCGTGGGGGAATGTCATCGCTGATTGGCGGCCATGGCAAGCCTTCAAGCGAATTCGCGTCGAAGTTCAATATTTTGAACTCGAGCGAATTTGCGTCTAGCGCCCAAACGTGCCGCACCAAACGCGCCAAACGCCCCAAACGCCCCAAACGCGCCAAACGCCCCAAACGCCCCAAACGCGCTGCCTGAGGCGAATCGGCGGCTAAACGGGTCTTTGCTTTGACTTTATGTGGAATCGCGCCGCAAATTTGCCGTTGGTGGGGCCGCACCATAAGAAGAATGGACTCTCTTCTTTTCCAAAAAACAGGCAAAGCAAACTTTTTTTGATCGCGTTTATCTCCAGCACTCTGGTCTTTGATCTTCTCCATGATCTCCATTGTCTTTTCTCACGATTGCTGTTTCTCTATTAACTATCACAACTCATCCTCACTTGGAGCGTGAGCTGCCTGAACTTTTCTGACTTGTAGCATCTCTGATACGACCTGGCTCATGAGGGGAAAGGGAAGCAACATAAAACAAGTCTAGTGAAGTGTTTGCCCCCCGAGCGTCTGCGTCTGCAGCCTCTTGAGTCTGCTGCTCTATTCTGATTGGTCCTGCAATACCTGCTCCTCAACCAATGGTGGCGTGCCTGTAGGGGGCAGCACCCTCTCACACACACTCACACTTAGACACCCACCCACAATGCGGGGCACGGCTGAAGCCGTATCAGTCTTGTTATGCCTCTGTCATCATCTCACATCTTCTCCTCATATCCATGCTGAGCTCTCATCCAAAGAGCACACCGCTCTCACCCACAGTAGTTTATGAGCATGATTTTGATTGACAAGCTCCTCCAGACCCCGCCTCCACCCATTGAAAATAATAATTTACTTCTATAGATGCAGTAAACAGTTGCACAACATCCATGGCAGCGAACACGGACATTTTAATATTGGCAAGTTAAAAAACAAAAGTGGATTTACAAATCTCTCTTCTTTGTGTATTCATTTAATCAGTCATGCCCTACAGTTTTGTAATGTCCTAGAATTCAAATTCTTTATTCGGGGACCTTAAGCAAATTTGAGATTAAAATGCGATTAATTGGATGAATTAATTACAAACCCTGTAATTAATTTGATTATTTTTTTTAATCGCCTGACAGCACTTCATTTAACAATTAGATATAACACTTATTTATCTCTAAATCGGCATAAAAAGTGATGTTTTAGAGCTAAATATGAAGAAATGTTATTTGTAGTGTGTGCAACTTAACAGTCAGCGCCCTATACGCGCCTTGACTCTGTGAGATAAAGCAAATGGCATTTTTAACTCCTGGATCTGTGTTTAAGAGGGGGAAAACATACTGTATAAGAAGCTTACTCCAGAGACACGGGAGAAACAAAGATGTGGGTAGCGCTGTCCTTATCAGCCAGATAACAGTAGATGTGTTTCTTCCCTAAGCCGTGTTTTCACCAAGGAACTTCTTTGCCTCTGATGCAAACATCATCTGGATTGTAAATTGGGCTTGGTGCTGTTATACCAAACTACTTGAAGCTGCTGCTGTACCTCCTCAGGACATGGTTTAATGACTGCCTCTTGTTGATGCAGTAGCCATGTGGGTTTACTCTGAAACCGCTGCTATTTTCTAATACACAGATTTGATTTTTTCCCTCTTTGCTCATGTAAATCCCAGCGTGCCATCCTTCTCTTTTTCCGTGTATGTTCCTCAAGAGGATGCAAGTTAGTGAGTCTGTAACTGTAAAGTGGAAAGTTTTGGATGGCTTCGAGTAGCAGCCTCAGACTTGGCAGGAAGAAGCAGCAAATATGTCTGTCTGTGAATTCATCATAAAATTTCCAACTCCTCCCCGAGGAAAAGCGCAGAATCATGTTGTACAAAAAGAGACAAAAAGAGAAGCGATGCAGAGCTGTGTACCCTGCCGCGCTGAAATAGAAATGACCTTCCGTCTCTCTGTGCTGGATATCTAAGCAGGCTGAATTAACTTTCCCCATCATTCTCACCTCTCTGATGTGAACGGCATACATGCCAAAGCGCCGCCCGGCACCCTCATGTTTATTAATTTCCTTCAGCGAGAGATGCGCTAAATCATTGACCCTCTTTTAGTGCCTCGTGCTCCGAGCGAGCATGGGAACGAGGAGGGCGTATTGATTTTGCCACCTTCTCATCAGCAGCCGGGCCCTTATTTGGGATGGGGAAATGGTAAATCTCATATACTGAGCCCCTGTCAAGCCCTGTCGAGATCCTAATCTTCACTGGTTGATGGCTCTCTAATCTACAGCTCATTTGAGGCTGAGGAGGTAAATGTAAAGAATTAAACCTCACATTAATTCTCAGGACAATCTCTGGGACCTCAACAGGAGAAGTGTTTTTAATCAGGATTTGCATAAAACACATTAGTGTAAGCCAACTCGGATAGAGTGCTGCTGGTACAGTCTGAAAACTGGATCTCTCAGAGCTTTAGTCTGATGACTTGAATAAGGTCTGGTTAACAAAGCTTGAGAGATCTTAACTTTTCTTATTAAACCAAATATGTCAGTAATTTGCCCTTTCCTGACATTTAAAGACATTATGTGGCTTGAAGAAAGTAGTTCCCTGAGTATTGCTTAAATGAAATAACAGAGCAGGGATGTCAAGAGTTATATCCTTGTAAATTGAAAATTAGATTTTTTTTTAGTAACTTTTCTGCAGTAAAAAAAACTTTCAGAACATTTTCAAAGTGATCATAATTTGGCTAATCACAGAATCACAGTCTGCTGGTAGTAAATGTCAAGCTGGTTGCTAAGTGGGGCTAACACTAGCAGAGCTAGCACCATAAAGTTGTTTGAATTTCATTTGATTTTGTAAAAGATTTTATTGGTTAAAGGGGCTGTGAGAAGATTGAAAGTGATCTTTAAAAACTCTCCCTTCTAGATATATGCCTGATCGTAATCTATGCTTTAAAATGAGATTATCAGCATCAAAATTGCTGGTTACAGGTTTTTTTTAATTGCTACTTCTTAGCTTCCAGTTTGGGTCATCCAGGACCAGATTGATCACACCGGCCGACAAAGTTTGGTTGTGAGAAGAGATTAAATACAGAGAGTGTTTTTTCTCTGCTAAAAATGATTTCTGTGATTAATTTTGTCATGATGGTGGACACTGGAGTCTAACTGTCGGACAGAAAAAGGACAGAAGAGCAGAAGAAAGATAAACAGGAGAGTGATGCAGACCAAAGTAATGGCTAATTAGCCTTTAGCTTGGGCTGTATTCCGATAAATGAAGAGTGAGGTTACATTAGCTCTGCTTGGTAGATGACCGTTAGGAAATAGCTAACCAGGATTTACTAACGTTACACATTACAGACATGTCTTAGAGCACCGGGCTCCCAGCTGTGCTAAATATAAATGGCTAAGCTACCTACAAACAGACAGTGTTTACTTTTTGTCACGTTAGCCTACAGATTCGTTGGCATCCCGGGCTGACGATGTCGCTAACATACAGCTGGCTACTACAACGTTTGCTTGATGTCACATTTCAAACCATAGCGCTATGTAACTGTACTAATAAATACCTTACCTGCGCACATTGTATCTGGTAAAAAGTTTTCTTGAACAAAGAATTCTTTTTAATTTGATTTCTATTTAATTCCAAAACAAACTTACACCTCACCAAAAGTAATTTGCGACAGTGTGTGTGAGACTCCTGGCCACAAGGTGGCAAGGGAGTGCAATCAAAACAGATCCTCCTCATAGCATCTTTAAGTGAATAAATTAAGACTCAGGCTGAGCTGTGGTGTGGTGTAGTGAGTAGCGCTACTGCCTTACAGTAACAAGGTTCCTGGTTCAATTTCTCAGCTGATCATTAGCTTTTCTATGTAGAGTTTGCATGTTCTCCCTGTGCATACATGGGTTTTCTTCAGGCACTCTGGCTTCATCCCACAGTCCAAAATCACCAAGTCATCTGGTCAAAATCACCCACAGGTGTGAGTGTGTGTGTGTGAATAGATCTCTCTCTCTGAGTGTTAGCCTTGTGATAAGCTAGCAACTCAGGATGTGCTGTGACTTGTGCCCAAAAGAAAGCTGGGATAGGCTCCAGGGAATGGTGGTAGAAATAATAGATAGATGGATGAAAATTAAAACCCACAGTTGAGATAATTTGTAGTGAGCTTTCAATTCATGAAACATAATGATTTTAAAATAAGTCAAATTGGTTGTTTGTGTTAATTTATGGATTTGTTTCTACCAATCTGGTGAAAATGTTGGCTACGGGTGAAATCATTAATCATGGGCTTTGACTGCAACCCAGTTTAAGCTCTTTGTATCGTTTATTTGGACAATGATTTACGACACAGCAACTGCCAAATTAGCAGGGAATAAGAAGCACCTGTGAGTAATATAATAATTCTTATAGATGTCAGTGGATAAACGTCTAGACAAGCTTGCACTGTTCAGGTGGATTTTTAAACTCTCTTGATAACACCAGTGTGTTTTTGTTGTACATTGATCATTTAAGTGCTTATATATATATATATATATATATATATATATATACTTTGAAGAGCACCATCAGATCCTGGTTAATTGTGCAACAAAACTTGCTCTGATGTCTGATTTTCTTCCATTTTTGTCACTATCAATTAAGGGTTTTATCATATCTCTTGTACTTTCCCTTTTTAATTTTTCATTTTAATCTTTTCCTCTCATTAATCAAAATTAATTTTATTTAACCAATAATTTTGGTAATGATTGTTGGTAATGATGTTTAATCCTTTTGTCCACTTAACTACTTATCTAGCTTTATCTACTTTCAGATCGTACATCCCCTTTTTAAAATTTATTTTATTTCTGCATATTTCATTAGGATATGGCACGCTCATAAACATCAGTACAGAAGAGAAAGATGTAAACATACCAAAGCTAGCTGGAATGCTAAAGTTAGCACTGTAGTTCTGCTTATTATAAAAGCTCAAAGGTGGTAAATTATTTTGCTGAAGAAAACCTTGAAGTTCAAAATTTTGTTTAAAATCCAACTATTTTTTAACAATTCTTCCACATCAAGCAGAAAATGTCTCATTGTTGTTCTGCGAATGGAAACCAGGGTAACACCATGTCTGCATCACAGCTACAGGAACATGACAGCTCTGCAGAACTCAACGTGTGGGCTCAGTTTCATTTCAGAGAGACATCTAGGTGCTCACAATAACATCATGACTCATTCCCTTAATAACAGTGTGTGAGATGAGACCATCACGATGACTCAGAGTCGGAGCAGGTCTTCTTTTCGTGTCCTTTGTTTGTTTCCTCGTCCTTACGTAGGGTACTGTCATTTGTCTTTTAATGCTTTGTGTTAATGGAAGAATGAGCAATAATAACTCCTGAGATTTAGCTTCCACAGCTCTTTTTAACAACGCTGTTCGGAGCCCGTGTTGGGACTGTTGGTAACATTAACTGGAACAAGCAGTCACCAGGGCACAGACTCATTCTAAAGTTATTGGAGGCTCAGGTTTTGCTGACTGAAGTGTGACTTCAACTTTCCACCCACCTTCTCTGCTGTGTGGAAAACTGCTTCGCTTTGGGTTGAATTTTCGGCCGGGCAGTGTGTTTTAAGCTGAGGAAAAGCTGTTTTTGAAGTGTGTGGTTGAAGCGGACTGATTAGTGGTCATCAATCAGCTGATAGATTCATGATTGGATAGCTTGAGGACTGACTGAGGTTGTGAAACCCTCTCAGGGAAATTAAAGGGATCAACAAAGCTGGCTGCTGCTCCTCCTTATTGCCAAACTGTCCACGTCTCTGACAGATTTTTAGTTTTATTCAAAGACTCGGTGTAATCAGGTTAGCAAATTAACAAAATCTAATCTTATTCCAAAAAGTGATGAGAGTGTCGGGCCCTAGCGAGTGTTTTCTCTCTTAGTCCTGCAAATAAATTGAGGTACTCCCAATAATCTAGTTATAAACTCCCCCTTGAAGCGCTTGTCATATTATCTGACATGACAAATAGATCTGAGCCCAGGCATCTGCTTCCCCTCCCCTTCTCTCCCACCCTTTCTGCTCCCTCTAGTCCTTTTTCCCACCCCTAATTTTCCTCCCGTCTTGTACTTTCTGTCTTTCTTCACTCTCCTCCCTTTCCTTCGCCTCTTCACTGCTCTCCTGAGGATACCTTGGAGGTATCACAGCTGAATACTAAAACACGAGCAGAGTTTGCAACCGTGTGCTTCCCTCAAACGCTCAAACGCTCACGTGGGATTGGCTGTGATGAGTTGGGCAATTCTCGCCTTGGCTGGCCGTCCATCATCCGTGGAGAAATGGCTGTGGGACTCCAGAAAATATTTGTTTGCCACCTGATAGGGGTCCCGTCCATTTGTGGCAGTGATGGAGTGGTTGTCAACACCCCAGCATGTGTGAGTGGTACATACACAGATGTGTGTGTGTGTGTGCGGGGATAACTGAAAAACAGCAGCGTGTTTTCACTCTTTCCTTCTCGTTCAGGGGCCCAGCTCTTTATTTATCTGGAAGTTCCCCTGGAGTCCATTTTCCATCCTGAGCTTGTTTTCTTTTTTTGTGTGTGTCCTTGATAAACAATCATCATCCTCAGTGTAGACTGTCATACAGGCATGTCAGAGCCTGGTGTCACCATCTTTTTTTGTTGTTCTCCACTTGTCGCTCATTTTTCAATTCTGCATCTCTTTTCGTCATCTTGTGTTTTGTAATATGACACTCCATGTACTAAGGCTGGGTCATGGTTTTCTCATTTTCATCCGTTTTGTTCAATAAAAGAAAAGTTCATGCGATGTCGTCTCGTGTGAAAAACAAATCTTTCCTTTATTTTTGCCACAGTCTGGTGGAATTCCTCGCTGCACAGTAAAAACAGTTGCTGGGAATACAACAGTAGCATCGAGTTTGAGCCAACATGACTGCTGGATGTAAACGTGCATCACTGTGCTGCGTCACAGAAGCCCTGGCATCGAGCTGGAGGCAGACGGTCGATCATTCCTGTGTTTCCCAGTCGCTGGCGGCACTTTTGATGATGCTGTTTAACGCTGCTGCTACAGAACTGAGCGCCGAACTGGATGGATGTCTGTCAGAGAGTTTTCTTTCAGTGTTGTTTCTTTGAATTGTTCTATTTCCTCAAACCTTACAAAAGCAGAAATGAAAATATCACTTTCAGTTTCAGTTTTATTTGATAATGTTCAGCCTGAGTTGAGTGCAGTGTGTTTGCAGTGGGTTGAGGGATAAAATTGAACAAAAATAATCTTTGGATAAATCCCACTGTTTATTAAAAGGTGTCTGGTTTGATGTTTCAGTCCCCAATAGGTATCCCTGTAGAATTTTCTCAACCTTTTTGCTTTAATGTCTCAGTGATGTACAACACACTATCATCAGCGTACAGTTTTACACGACTAAAGAAAGGCACAGTTTGAGGAAAGGTTAAGAATCAGACCCTGGAACTTTTTTAAAGGGATGAAACTAGAGTGTAGTTCTCGCACATTTAAAAGTTCTTGGGGGGGTATGCCTTTAATTAGTTTATTTTCTTGAGACCTTGCCAAACTTTCTTGGGATCTCGCAAAACTTTCTTGAAATCTGGCTAATGTTTTGCAAGAACTTGCAAAAGTTTTGCGAGATCTCAAGAAAGTTTTGGACGGTCTCACAAATGTTTTGCAAGAACTTGCAAAAGTTTTGCGAGATCCCGAGATCTTGCAAAAGATCTCCATGTCCCCTTAGGGGTTCCATAAATTAGAGGGGATAGGACCGTGGATAAAGTAGGAAAAGAGGTGAAAGTGGGGAATGATGTGCAGGAAACAGGCCACAGACTGGATTTGGACCCAGGCCACTCACTTGAGGGCAAACCTCATGATGCGCAACCTAGACCTCTTGGCCATATGCACCCCGTCCTTTTATCTTTAAATTACTGTTGATATTTTTTTGTACCTCAACCAATTTGTTCTGATTGAGTCAAATGACGTGGCCTCAGTCTTTTCGCCACTCTATTCAGCAAGTTTTCAGACACCTCTAGCGACTCTTTGAAAAATGCGACAAGTCTAGCGTTTTGGGTTTTTTTTTTCTGGAGTTTGTGGACTCAGACATGAAAGCATGTATTTATCTCCAGCTGCTTCTCAACCAGCACTAGGTGCTGCCATGGGCCCCTCCCCTAAATGAAACGCTCACAGGCGGACAAGTTCTCCTCACTTGCAGCCGTCCCTAGAGCAGTAGCTGCATGCAAACGAATCACACAAGCCTGGGCAAAGGAGGAGGGTTGTTTTATTTTAACATTAAAAAGGAAAAGTCATCAGAGGAAAGCTTATTTGTGGTTCTAAACATATTCACAGGGTCTTATATTCACTTTTGTTTCCACACTATGTGATTTCCCCTCCTGAATTGTCCATGACAATTATATGTAGATTGTCAATTATGCACACTTGAAAAAACTGAAACCTTATCAAGTGTTTTTGTCTTATTTTCAGCGGAAAATGTCTTTCTAGACTTAATACGAGCCATGTTCACCTGACCAGTCCAGAAAAATGTCTTATTTCAAGTTATTCAAAGACAAAAATGAGGTCTGAATTGTTTGCAAGTTAAATATATCTGCCAATGGAACAAGAGAAAAGTTACTCGTATTATGACATTATTCTAGTTTTAAGCAAATTTTCAAGAAAATTTCTCTTGTTCCATTGGCAGATTTTTCTTATTGTTAAAAGAAACTCAGACCTGATTTTTGTCTTTAAATAACTTGAAATAAGACATTTTTTTCTGGACTGACCAGTTGAATGTGGCTCATATCAAGTATAACAAGACAAATTTAACTTAAAGTAAGACAACAACACTCGATAAGATTTCAGTTTTTTGTAGTGCAAGTTGTGAGATGATGTCATTTAGGGACTTGTAGAACAGCCAATAGCAGCCAGGAGTTGGCACCTCTGATCAGACGATGAACCAGAACTGAAATCACATTACCAACCTTCCCATTTGTCTGATACTGTTGTATCTCTAGAGTCCCTGTCAGCAAATGTGAGTCTTTGAGTCAAAATCAGAATCATTTTTATTCACCAGGTCTTTGCAAACATATGAAATGTAAAAAAGCACAAACTTTAAAGTTATTTAGTGCAAAAACATCTTTGAGACACAGTACTTTTTTCTTTGCTACATTGAGCCAAAACCCTGTATGTGGAAAAGGTTGCTGTAGCAGAACCCATCCCCTTGTTTTTAAAGGGTAGATCCTTTGACCAAGCTGTTAGTCAAACCTGTAGAGGATACACACACACACATCTGCGCTGACTGCTTTTCACAGGATGCACACACTCCTCTCCAAATGTGGCCTGACATGCTTGTGTACCATTCCACACTGATAATGGTGATGTGTCCTGCAGGCAGAGCCCAGCCTTGTTTCCCTCTGGCCTCAGGAGCAGCAGCAGAGTGTGTTCCAGCTCATAACTGATTAGACTGAATGCCGGTGTGAGATGACCACTGCCAAGCTGTGACTCACCACGGCTGGATCATTTTACAGCGGAAATTATACCATTGGTTCATAATCAGCGATAGGAATGGGACGGCATGACTGATTTTTTTTTTCGTTTTTTTTTTTGTGGTTGTTGCTGCAAAAGTCTGGAAGACGATGGCGTGGCTGAAAGACATGAATATAAATAAGAAGTAAATTTGTTTTTGTGATGATCCACATGCATATATCCAGGCTGTGCTGCATTCTGCGCAGACACCATCTAGAAAAACCTTAAATATTGAATGTGACAAACTTAGACCTGGAGGTTTCTCTTACGAGTAAAAATATCTGTGGAAGAATCTTTGCAAGATTTGGAGTTTGAAGAACAAACATGGCAAGCTTGTTAACTCCCCCTTTTTTTTTTTTTTTTAGATTTCTTTGAGAGCTCCAGTCGGCTCTGTCGTCTTTGAATCTCAGAGAAACCAGAGGTCTCACGCTGTGTGACGAGAGGCAGAGTCACGATCCACGCTGAGTTCGAGCGACTCAAGTCTTATTTTAGAGGCCGTGCAAAATTAATGACACTTTTTCACATTTGCAGTAATGAAAATCATACACTGAGAGTTTCTTCCGCTGTGACAGACTTTGAAAGTAGCGCAGGAAATACGACGAATGCAGCTAGTGTCATAAACGTCATGTGTTTCCTGTGCATCATTTGCTCTTGTGTCAGACAGGAATGATGGCGAGGCGGCGACAGAAACACATTACATCTAAACCAGGAGACGACTCTGAGCATGTCCGTGAATCATAAACTGAATCAGTTTAAGATGCTAAAATAAGCTTTCTTGTCTTTGCCTTTGGTTTTGATTGAAGAGCTGCGTGCATATCAAAGGACTCTGAGATTTTATTGGTATGTATGAAGTGTTGCAGATGGAGGTCTGAAGTCGACTCAGTAATCGCTGATATTAGCCGAGAGATCCCCGAGCTGCGTGACTGCCGGCCTGCCCTGATGAATTGCCTTTATGAAAATGCCACCAAGTGACATATTTAAACCATTCAGCTTGATAACTGTGTCGCTCATGCTTCTTGTGTTAAAAGGCAGCATGCTGTCCCTCTGGTACTCGTCTGAGGAACAGAGATCGAGAGACAGAGAGGAGAAGAGGTGGAGGGCGGGGAGATGGAGTCGGGCTGAATCAAAGAGAGACAGAGCCGATTTGGAAAAGGTGAAAAGGAAGGCAGGAGACTGAGGGGACCTCACCGCAGGGGTAATGGGCTGGACTGAGTGATAATCACATTCAGAGGAGCCGCCGCTGCTGTGTGTAAAGCCGCGGGAGAAAGAGCCAATCAAAAAGGCGGCTTTCTTTGACCTCTGACCTCACCTCTGTTCACATCTGACATGTCAGTCAAGAACAGAGAGCGGGTACGGAGGCTCTGATGTGAGTCTCATCAGATCCAGCTGTGGATTCCATTGATTTCAAAAGCAGACATATGATATCTCCATTGATTCAGCTTCTTCTGCTGTAAAGTCCATCTGGCAGCCATCAACAACTTCAATGCAGCGCTAATTGCACTGACCTTAGCAACATCGCTCTGATCCTATCTCTGTTTCAAGCTCATCGAGCTGCTTTTTTTCACACTAAAAAGCACTTTGGCAGCCTGACTGCTGCCAGCTGCTATCATCATTAGATACCCATCTCAACGCGGTGTAAATTTCAAGCACATCATAAATACTAACACCACTTGAGAAGCAGCACGTCCCTCTGTGTTTCGCTCTTGTGTGAACAAATATTTGACTTCCGCCTGCCCTCGCTGAGCTGCTTTCGCTGCCCTGGGTCAAGACGCTGCAGAGCCGGGGCAGAAACCTCCGCAGAACAATGGGGAGCTCTGATTTACAATAGATTCTTCCGAGGGCTTTAGCTGGCTGTGTCATTGTGTCAAAGAAAGCCAGATCTGCTCTGCGGTGTTAAACAGGCAGTGACACCAGCCAGCTGCTGCAGGGAGATGCTTCTCTCTCTCGACTGTTGGTGTTCATAATGAAGCAGCCGCGTTCAGTTCGACATCATGCTTTCTGCTGACCGTGATCCCGCGGTAAGCAATTATCAGCACAAAAGAACCACGACTGTTCGGTTATCAAGGTTTTATTCAATCACACATGCACAAAACTCCAACGTGTTGACTCAGGCTACATGTGTGAACATGTTGAAGGTTTTCAACCTGACCCTGCTCTCTATTTTTATCCAGCCACCTGGTGATATTTCTGCATATTTCTGGGTGAGTTGATGTGAAAATGCAACAGGAAATATTTACTGTATGCAAGTAGGCGAGGGTGATGACATTTATATCGTACAGCGGGTGAAAACTCTGCAGACTAACATGTTGCAGGGTAAACAAAAACATCTGAGGCAGAAGAGGGAGAAGCACTTGAATTATCATTAAAAGTAATGGAAAAACCGTTGCACACAGACTTTTTCTAAATGGTTTTTAAGTCAGGAGACTCATCTTTCTATTGTTTAACAGAGAGGACTTCACTTTGAGAGGGACGTGTGCGAACAAATAGCTTCAGGCAAGGGCATCAGTTTGTTTGGAAAAGTGTGTGTGAGCGGGCAATCACTTTTTGAATGTGACTTTTGAAAAGTGCTGGGGATGATGATGACTACACTGGAAAAAAAATGAAATCCTATCAAGTGATTTTGTCTTATTTTCAGTAGAAAATGTCTTTTTAGACTTGATATGAGCCGCATTCACATGACCAGTTCAGAAAAATGTCTTATTTCAAGTTATGTAAAGACTTAAGGGAGGTCTTAATTGTTTGTAACAAGAAAATATATTAAAAAAAGGAAAAAGAAAAAAATACTGGAATTAAGACATTATTCTAGCTTTCAGCAAATTTTCAAGCAAATTTTGACTTAAAATAAGACAAAACTAGAAAAGCACCCAAAGAGCGTAGACCTCCACCAAGCATTCTGTGATTGTCACCAACACTTTAGTCCGACTTTAATGTTATACTCCCTTTCAGCAGACTGTCTGTTAAATTTTGGTGTTATTTGCAGGTTTGTATGATAATTTGTTTCCTGACAGTGTTGAAAATTATGACGACCCAGAATATTTCCTGGATCTGGATCGTACTTTTACATCTGTCAGAAATCATGGTGACCTTGTCTTGTATTGTTTTGCAAAGCAATCCGACCATTTATCGTGAAGTTATATACACATATGGTGAAAACAGCCCTATCTCACAATGATAAAGAATCCTTTAAAAAAATCCTGGATCCACACGGTGATCCAGATCACCTCCAAAATTGAAGAATGACTCATCTGATCTGACAAGTCAGGGGCTGCAAAAATTCACAGTTCACAGGCCATCGACTGTATAATATATGAATGTAGTGTCTGTGACATCACACATTTGTTTCTGATACAGAGTTCTGAAGCCCATCGTCGACTGTGGCTTAATTGAAACTGAGCTTTGTCTGAGTTTGGATCATAGACTGTATGTAGAGTGGACAGCGTAGTTCTGCCATTTACCATCGGACAGTTTTGAAGACAAATTTCGTTAAACGTGACGTAAAGCTTCGTTTTAAACCTCTTTTAACAAATGAAAAGGGAACTTTTCAGAAAAAAGAGGACTTGAAATCAGGGCAGACCAATAATATCTTCAATTCACCACAACAATCTGCTGTGAGAAATATTTCTACGGGGTGTATTAATTTTTTAAAGTTTGACCACAGCCCACCTGGAATGACTGGGGAGAAGGATTTTTTTGACCTGTACTGCAGCCAGCCACCAGGGGGAGCAGTTTTTGTGGCGACCTTGCATGAGCCGAGCAAGATGACGTCCATTTTTTTTTTTTTTTTTTTTTTTTTTTACAGTCTATGGTTAGGATGAGGCGAAGAGGTGGGGCTTTAGCCTCTTTGCTAACAGCTACAAGGCGCCCACCTGTCACTGGAAATATGTTTATCAATACTTAAAAAATTATTTTTTTTTCCAATCCGTGTGTGTGGTGTCTAGGCTTTCTTTTGCCAGCTTCAAGTAGAATCTTAAAGTACTGCCATTTTTATAATTCTGCACAGTTTTCAGACTACTAGATCCATGATTGCTGCTCGTCACATACTCTGATTGTTCTTTTGAGCAGAACATGCACTGAAACCTTTGACTATGTAGAGCACATTCCATTAAAGCTGACTTAGAAAAGCTGAGAAAAATGCCTTTCAGCTCCAGGAACCTCCAGCCTAATTATGCCAGTTGAGGGTCTTTGTTTGACCAATCATGTGACAGTAATTCAGACCCATTTCAGATTGTGAACTGCTAGCACTGCCTTCACTTTTCATTCTATGCACAGATTTAATAACAATGGTAATTACATATATAGAGCACTTTTCCACATGTAAGGTGTGAAGTGCTTCACTGAGGCAGCAAAGTCAAGATTTCTTCGTCATTTCAGGAACCCAGTATTAGAACAATGTGAAGTTTTACCCCAGACCTTTTGTTGATATAGCTTGAACATAATCATTGATGTAAATAATAATCTTACAGTGCACGTCTCAGTTAAAGAAGGCAGCAAATTGTTAAGATGTTTTAAAAACTGAACAGTTTCTACAGCTGTAACATTTACTGTTATGACTGAGATGGATTGAAGCTTTCAGCGTGACAAAAAAAAAACATCCAAATATTCAGGAGTTTTATCAGTTGGCTGTTGCTAAATCGACTTTCACATTCTTCATGGTTATGCAGATCTGAGATTGGTCGTCAGCCTTCATTTTGAATGCACATCCAAATCACAGCAGACAGAAAAGCAGCACTTTCCCCATTATGCCTCTGATGAAAGCTCACCAGGCAGCACACATGAATCCACTGCAGCGAGTCGCTCTTTTTATCATTGCCCCTGAATCTGCTGTAACACAAGGTCAGGTTTAAAGGAGCTGCTCCGCTGCCACTGAGTGTTTACCTCATATATCTTCACAACACATGGGGAGCTTGGCTTTAAAGCTGTCGGTTAGAGCTTTTAGTGTGTTTATTTTGACTTTTATTTTACCTGGGACGGCTGTATCACACCAGAGCTCTCCTCTCTGCTCTTTCAGTTTTTTTTCATCCACAGATTGAAAAAAAAGCTGGAGCTTGAAACGGCTTTATGACTCAAACATTTATGCAAGACATGTTTAGCAGCGCCAACAGGAGCAGACTATTTCAGTGTTACAGTGAACTCTAGATACATGATTAATCCGGACAAAGTGGAACAGAAATGTGCAGAAATTCACCGTTTAACCAAGATAAAAGAGGGCTGATGTTAAAGTCTGGTCTCTTGCACTTTAGAGGAGATGTTTTTCTAAAAGCAGGATGGAGTTTTTAGTTTGCATAATGGAAACTAATGCTGGAAATGCCTCCTACACAGCCGTGGATGCAGGATTGTATATCCACAAGTCCATGCACTGACCTGAAACCATAACATATGAGACGGTGAAGAAATCTGCCTGTTGCACTCAAGAATCCATCCTCCCTCATTATAAAACTGTAGCTATTATTCAGTCTCCTCAGGCGCATTGTACAGTGTCCATAAACAAGCTAAGCTAGCAATGGCTGCAGCTCAGCTGACAGCTTCTCTGGTTTAAAGGTACTTTCTTTATTCAGTTTAACACAAGATGACATGAGTTGGGGCCTGTTTTGGAACAGTGTTGAGCAGAGAAAATCTGATTTGAAGCAGTCAAAATATTTAGAAATCAGTTTATAGATATCTTATCTGCATAAAACAAGCAGAGCCCCAAGAAACAAGCTAAGCTACTGGCTGCAGCTCAGCTCTTAGCCTCCCTGGTCCTGTTCATCAAGGGGCTGGGAAAATACCTCTTACTGCAACACTTTTCATTCAGTCAGGCCCAAGCAGCAACCTCTGCTGTAAAAGTATGAGATGATGTAGAAGTGCTAAAATCTGCTGTTTCTCCAGTGGCGGCTTGAGACTGGCTCCAGAAGTACCAGAAGTCACATACACACCAAGCCAAAAAACATCTCCTGTCTGAATCACTAATTTTACAATCGGCACACGCTGTTTTTGGGGTGATTTTTTTTCTAACTTGGCAGTTTATAGGATATTAAGATCACATGCTCACCCAATCAGAGGCACAGCTCAGCTCACGTGACTGATGGGTGCCCTCTAGCTGTACTTGAAGCCCCAGTCACTTCCAATGATCTCAACAGCCAATTTTGCTTCAAAAGTCAGTTTCAGAAACAGACAGGTGACGTCGGGGAGACTGTGTCCATTAATTATACAGTCTATGGTTACGCCCCAAGTTTTTCTACTTTTGTTTTAGCAGTAGTTGTAAAGAATGACTTAAAGTACATTCGTCTTAGATCTGCAGTATTGGAAAAATTAACTCATCTTTCTTTTAGTCAACTAGTTGAGGTGTGTTTTTAGCCTCCTGGTAAACAGCTACCCAACCTTGCTCTAAGCTGTGCAAATTTATGTGCACCTCCTCAAAGTCCAAAACACCCTGAATGTGTCTCTGGTCCATATCAGATGGTTTTCTCTTCAAGTCAATGGTTGTTTTCCAAACCATCTACTACATGTGAATGTAGTATGTAATAGGCACTGCATACTACCTACTGCTTTTGCATGTAGTATGTAGTATGACTGTTCTGTTGGGTCTGTTTTGTAATATACTACTCTGGTTTCCAGTCTCAGAAGGCAGAGTTACAGATGATGTTGGGGTTTTTTGCCTTTAATATAAATATACAAAGGGTATATAAAATAAATATAAAAAGGGTAATTAGTCTTTTATATGGACTTTAATGAATTTGTAGAAGTAAATACCTCTTTTACAACCAGAAGTGACAAGATTTAAAGGTGTTTCTTTCTCATCACTTCACTTCTATCTCACAGACCATGTTAATGTTGTTGTGTTGTAGTTACAGTGCTGAGTCATCCCAGTAGATGGCAGTAATTCCCCGAAACCTACCACCTGCATTGACAAACAGCATTAGCGCTGTGCATTGTGGGAAAACAGGCCAGGTAGACTAATCTGTTGCATACTGAAAAAATTTCCTGGATCATTAGGACATCCTGGGATTTTTAGTATACTGCAGATTTGCAAGTTTTCTCATACTGACAACTGCTAGTGTAGGAGGCTGTTTGGAGTGACTTTCAAAATAAAACAAATGTGTCAAAACTAGATCGTATTTACCTTAACTACAGAACCAAACAGCATAGTAAGCAAAGTCAGGCCAGGAGTCAACAGGTTTGAGGTTTTAATGCCCAACATAAAGGAGAGGCTCATCTTTGGGGAAGGGAATCCTTGGTCTGCTGTGTCTGACACGCAGTCTTGTGTGTTCCCGGGTAGAGAAATAAGAAGACTGTAAATTTAGACATTTTAACATGGAATCTAATGTGGATTTATTGACTTTTGGAACCAGCCCCAAGTGGACACTCAAGGAACTGCAATTTTTTTTTGCTCTTCAGCTCAACAAGTTGCCAGAATTTTTTTTATCATTTTTTTAGTAGAGAAGAAAACTTAAATCTCAGAAAGGAAGTCGATACTCAACAATATTCAACGATACTGCTCATCCCTCATGTTGGCGAATCAATGGCGGTAATTGAGGAATAGCAGCTTCTGTGATGCAGTATGATCCTCAGTTTTTCTGTGGTTTCACAATAATTAATGTGTCCCAATAAGAAGTCTTCCATCCACATCAAAAACCGCTGTCTTCTCCCCCTACAACCAGTGCATCTTCAATTATTATTATCATCTATATGACCAGGGAGTGAAACTGTTGCTTCTGTGCAGTTTATATTGAACATACCATATGCTCTCTTATCATTTCTATTTATCTTGTGATGTAGTACGTATACTTTAATGTATATGTGCTGTTGTTTCATATACACTATCCTCCTCCAAGTCTGCAATATTTTCCATCTATTTTATCGATATAATCATAAAACGATTATCCTAAAGACCAAAAAACTAAATTATGTAAGTAATCAGGATATTATGCACATATTCAAACATACTTCTGAATATTTTATTCCTTTTACACCAAATCTGTTCTGCCCAATTCTGCAGACTGCACCTTTACTACATGTTGAGGCAGCAGAAGATTCCTGTCTCTTGCTGAAGTCTTCACTCATTATAAGTTGTATCTGAGTCATTTCCACTCTTGGTGTCATTATCATGAAAACTTGGGCATGTTTCCAGATGTTTGGCCTCCAGCACGGAGAGCTGCTCTCCAGAGACTCCAGTCATCTCATCCAGGCTGTCGTGTTCTCCCAGCTAAACCCAGGCTGGCTCTGCTTCAGTCATATCACAGACGATTCATTAAGTTCTGGATCACCTCTGTGCTGCTTTATATGAGAAATGTGTTGTTTGGCTACAGCTACACAGTTAAAAAAAAAAAAAACAGGGTCATTGTTCTCGGTATATTACTTCCTCCCAGCGGGGGAGCTGGTGGGTCTGATGCTCGGTGTATCAGATAGCTGTGGCCTCTGCTGAAAGGTGAGGGGAGAATATTGTGTTTTGGAGAGAAGCGTCGCTGCCGTTGGCCTCTGTCTCGTAACACAGCATCTTGTGGGAAAAAGACCAAGTGTGGTGCTTGTTTACTTGCTCTTTGTTTTTGGTTTTTCTCTTTTTTTCCGTGCAGGCCGGATCCATTGAATCTCACAATAACCTGAGAATATGAATGCTGGGCTATTGATTGAGCGCTGCCTCAGAGCGAGTAATACCAGAGTGTGTCAGTTCCATTAATGTGAGATCTTTGTTAAGATATTTCGACTCAGTTTTTGTGCTCGTTCTGAGTCTGAACTAGATTTGTGAGGTGCAAATTACAAGACAGCATCAAGCATCCTTATTGTGTGTGTATGTACATGTGTGTGTGTGCATGTGTGAAACAAAAAGTGCAGTGTCTGTTTCCCCGTTTTTGCAGTTTATAGTGTTTGTGAGTGTGCCTGTGTGTGTGTGTGACTGTGACTATATGCACACTCTGAGTAATGGGCTTTGTGCATCCTCTCTTGCTGACGGCCAGGATGTATCCATGGCAACGCCAGGTCGATCCTAGCTGTGAGCTGGTGAGAGGGACTTGAAAGGGAGCGTTAAACCTCTCTTCTCATCTGCCCTGCACTCTTCTAACTCTGACCATGGCCAAACGCGTGGCCTTGTTGAAATCCCAGCCCCTGAGGTATGTATAGAAACGTATTGTTAAAGCGACAGATGACAACAGCGCCACCTTTTGACTCCATGCAAAACTGTTCACCCCCAGAAATATTCTGATATTGATTTTTTTTTTCTTCCCTGTGGCTTCTGGCTGAGTTTGAGGTTCATCTGGTGAAACAAAGTATTTCTCCTAAAAGCAGCAGTAATAGGTTTTTCTTTTTTTAAAGATCCTGTTCTGAGAGGCTTTAGTGGCTTTTTGGGAGTTGGGGGGAAATTAGTTGGAAAGAAAATGGGGAACAAGATGTAACAGAAGTCTTTGGGTTCAAGCTGTTAAATTGGGTGAAAAATAACAGCCACCTTTAGCCCCAAAGACTATCAAGACACTGCAAAAAGGTGCAGCAAATTGGCAGAGAATAAGAGTGCAAAGTCTTTATTCAAATAATGTTTTATTAAAAAAGTCCTTTTTTGTTTGAAGTTCAAATCCTGAAGAAAATGTTAGATTAGGCCCCAAATTGTGCATATTTTCTGACTAATATTCACCTTACTTTATCCTGCTTTTTCAAGGTGAATTTTAGTCCTAATGGTGAAAATATTTTGTATTTTAGTCAAAACACTGTGCTTACAAAGACAGACTAGAACAAAAAACAACCCTTTCAAAAACAGCAGTCGTCAAAAATGCAAAAATCAAAGTGACAGGCGAACTTTTCTCCCCGCTTTGGCCTCTTGACCCTCTCAAAATCTTGCCTTTCAACTCCTCTGATGCTTTGTCATGGCACTTTCAGCCGTCAGCACACAGACTGCAGGTGTGGATGTGCTGCTGCTGCCCCCTAGTGGAGGATAATATGCATGCTGCAGCAGGGTGAGCACGATTTGAAGGCAATGAAGGATGACTTTGAGAGGATAAGGATGGAAAGACATAAAAAGAAAGATAAATGGAGCAGAATTGAGTTGGACAATCATGTTTGGTTTTGGATTTATCTCTTTTGAGGAGAGCCTCGTTGCCAAAACAAACACAGATTTATTACAACCTCGTGTGTATCCATATATCTGCCTTGACAGAGTAATTAAGATATTTCCGCACGCAGTACATTAACCTAATCATGTGATATTATTCAGGGGTTCAGTGCACTTCTCGCTGCTGTGTAATTTCCTCCACAACAGTTTCACAACTTGGCATCAGGATGTTTGTGAATATTCATGTTTTCTCTCTCAGAGGGCCCGGAGAAAGCAGCCGAGGGAGCTTCGTGACCTTCTTGTTAGGTCAGGCTGGATGCCGGAGGCTATCTGGTGATCACTAATACATATTCAGGAACCAGAGGCTATCAGGCGCTGCTGTTAAACACGCTCCAAGATAGAGAAGCAGATCAAGGCCAAGCCACAACTCAACTCTCTTGTTTGCTCTCTTATCATCAGGAGTTTTTTTTCCCCTCTCTGTGATGGATAATCTTCACAGCTGCAGCTAGACACATATTGACCAAGTCTGCTGCCTTTCTCACCCTCCTTCTTGAAAACACGCCGGCGGCTTGTTACAGTTTAAAAGCCTGACACAATGGATCGGGCCGGGTAATGTGTTTTCTATTGGCATTACCAGTTTAATGTAGCTTTTCCTTAGAGGTTGGTATCATTAGCTGTTGCTTTTTATTGTAAAGAGTGCTGTCATGCTCCCTAAACGCGTCTAACGTTTCATTATCTGGCACCGCCATGTTTCTGAAAATAATCTCAGCAGTCTAATGGAGCCGGATCGATACAGATGGATCGGTCTTGTGCGTTTCCTTTTCATATCACAACCAACACCACCTCTGGGAATCTGCATCTATCTCCATATTCAATAACAAGAGGATCCATTTAGGATGTGTGTGTTTTCTCCTCCTCCTCTTCACTACTTGTACATATTTGGTGTCAGTTAATTCAGTTTCCACTCGGCTGCCTGCAGCTATGTGGAGGGTTTGTAATGCTAAAGAGATCTGTTTGTAAAATGAGACATTATACTGAAGTAACGCTGAACAAATGGAAAGCTTGGTCGGATTCCTCGACTGTCTTCCTTCGGCGGTTCAGGTATCACACACAGACTTAACACCTCAGTATCATTCTTGTCGCAGATTACAAAATAAACCCTTTCGAGGATGTTTTAGTCCTTTCACCAACACCTTGGTATTATTTGCGTTTGATTACACAACTCTGCTGAGATCATTGTGTTTTCGGGGGTGGAGTGAGGTCACGTCGAGTCGGTGAAATCAGCAGAAATAAACAGCCTATTTACTGCGTTTCTCAGCTTTGTACACCAGCTGCTCTTCTGTCTCATTTCTCTCTCCCACTGCGCCAAGCCGAGGCTTTTTTTTTCCTGTAAACGGTGAAACTCTGCCCCATCGCGGTGACCTGTAGCTGGGCCCTGTGGGAGTATTTTGTGTCTCCTATGCTCCTCATTGCCTCACCTCCTTCCCCCTCCTCCTCCTACTCCTTGTCTTCTTCTCCTCCTTTCTTTGGAAACTGCTCCAAGGGATGGATCTGCCCCTGAGACACAAGGACAAACCCAGGGCCGGGCAGTTCAGCTCAGAAGAGGCGTGAATGGTGGGGAGGTGAAGGTGTGGTCTTTCTCGTTGATGCTCTTTGCTTCAGATGGTGTTTTCATGCTGTTTGTGACAGTTTGAGTTCAGCAGGGACAGTTTTGGGATCTAAAACCTCAAATTAAAGACAAACTCAGCTTGTGGAAGGACTTGTCTGATGGTTGAGCCTTCTTGGATTTTGGACTCTTTGATCGCTCTGGTTCTCTAAAGCAACCTTGGCTCATTCATCCTTCAACCATGCCGGTCCGGATCATGTGCACCATCTCCTTCTCTGCGGACGACGAGCCCGCCAGAGGATATGGCAACGACGGATTTGATGACCACTACAAGCGTGTGAAGAGGAACTACGATGACAGCGGCTCTCAGGAGTACCTGGATGGGTGTAGCCAGGTGGATGATTACAATGACGAGGAGGACAACGTCACAGAAGTGGACGACCTGGCTGCTTTCTTCAGCGGTTGCTCCCTCCATGGCGCCAACCACATATTCGTGGAGGAGAAGAAGTTCGGCATCCGCCAGGGTCTCTGGGCGGTGGTTTTCACCTTGGCTCTTTCTGCGTTCTTGTACCAGGTGGCTGACAGAGTCATTTACTACCTCCAGTACGATCGCATCACCATGCTGGATGAAAAAGTGGCCCCCAACATGACATTCCCCGCCGTCACCATCTGTAACTACAACTTCGTCAGGAAGTCTCAGATGAGCTACAGCGACCTGATTTTCATGGGCCCTCTGCTGGGCTTCGAGGAAGGAATGGCACCGGGGTTTCCTCTTGCGCCGGAGCCGGATCGCCCGCCGGGCTCCCGCTTCAGCCTTGACGAGTTCTACACTCGCACTCAACACCGCATGGAGGAGATGCTGCTGGAGTGCAACTTCAGAGGCTTAGACTGCGGACCGGAGAACTTCGTGGAGGTAAGACTGACCGAGACCCCCGAGGAGAGAATAGCTTTCAAAGAACTCAGCCGTGTTTGATCTTTCCTGGAAGCAGCAGACACTAAATTAGAAATCACAGGAGCACAGTGGCAGTTTGTACATCAGGAGGTTTTTCATTTTCCTCAGGTTGACATGGGAGTTTTGACTTTATGCATATGAGAACATGAGAGAGGCAGAGGCTGGTTCGTATTGTTTGGGTTTATGACCATGAATCAAGACACACAGATGTTGCCTTGATGAAGAAACAAGCTTTTTGTAGCATGATGGAGTGGAAATGTTTAGTTTTCACGCATAAGTCAGGGTCCAAATCTCTAAATTTGAAGTTATGATGTGAGTTAGCGCTTATCATACATTCAGGAGGTGTTTATATCATGCAGTTTTTATTGTTTTGGTGATTTATGGAGCAGCTAATGAGGATCTGAGATTCACTGAAATAAAGGGTTTGGTGTCTTATGTTTGGGCCAACTAGGAAAAAAAAAAGACAGTCAATAATCATTCCTGTAAGAAATGAAATTATTAACCCCTTGATGCCTTACCATACCTTTAATTCTACTCTATTTTATTTTATTTCATTTTATTGCCTTATTCATTTGTTTTTATATCATCTATTGTAAAGCACTTTGGTTCGCTCGTGGGCAGTTGTAAAGGGCTGTATAAAACGAGCCCATTTACATTTACATTTACATTTTACCCTGTCAGGTCTTGAGGCAGCTGAAATGACCTTAGTATCTCATTATTACCTATTGATTCACTATGTCTCAATATAATGGTCAGGGGATCAACTTCTCATGTCTATTTAAATATAATATAACTTAGCTATAACTATTGTGTGTTCTATAATAAAATTTACAATCTCCACTTAATTTAACATCTGTAAGAATGGAAAAAAAAACACATACAACAACATATTTTTATAGCTCTTAATTAATCAAGGCAGTAAGGGGTTAATATTGGGAGTGGCACACAAGAAACTTTTGGATTTGTTGACTCAAAATCATCATTAATTCCTACTCTGTGACATTTTAATGTGACTCTACAGCAGAATTCAAACATTTACGTACCGTATTTTGATTTAACAGTATCATATTGATATAAACAGGGGGTCACAGGAAATTTGTGGCAGTATACAAATGTCATGCCAAGATTCAGAGGCATACACAAAAATTGTACTTGGAGCATCTACAGCAAACTATAGAACATTTAAATATCAATAAGTGCCGCACATACTGTAAATATATGTGATTAGTGGAGCTGCTGCCAGTGAAAAAAAAAGAAGAAAAAAGAAAAAAACTATTTTTTAAATTTATACAATAAAATAGTGTCAATTCAATTACAAAAAAAAAAAAAAAAAAAAAAACGACTTGTGTTTATTTTTTACGGTAAGGATACTGTAAAGGTATAGTGAATAACTGGCTGCAGTTATTCAGGTAAGAGGTAAGAGAGCACTTACCTCCACCACCTTAAAACATGTTATGGGGAATTTAGTGCACATTTGACCACCCAAGAAGGCAGTTTATCACGTTTCTTCACCCCACAAACTGCTCCCCACTCCCACTGTAAACTCCAACAGAGAAGATGCAGGAAACTACAAATCAGAAAATCAACCATGCAGGTCTGCTCTTCATTTATCAAAAGATAAAACATTTGTATCTCACGACTGTTTTATAATGTGGGAATCTAAAACTAAATGAAGCTTGAAGGAAATTTTCTGTTTGGATTCATTTCATCAAATAGTGATATAATAAATCAGTAATGCCTTAAATAGTCTTTAAAAAGGAGCACAGTGTTCACAGAAGGCAGAGTTCACTCAAGGAGAAACACTGACTCACAAATCCACGTCATTGTTGTAAAACTAATGCTTGTACAGAACTCTTAATAAAGAACTTGTTGAAGCAAACTTAACAGTAATTTACCATCCTCATTCACAGGATCGTTACTGTATTTGTCCCCCACAATCACCTTTCCCACTTACTACAGATATTACGGTAAAATACCGTCAAGGTCAGTAAAAGTCAGTTTAGGTGTGAGGACTTTTCAGGACATCATTGAAACAGAGAGGAGAGTTTGTTCCTCACTGTGGAGTTATTTAGTGACTTGGAATCTCGAGATAGAGCTGTAAATTATTTTTCTCCGAGTCAGCACGTCCACTTACTGAAACCGCTGTAAATTTTCAATATGAGCAGACACATTAAAAGCAGCTGTCATTAGCTGAAGTGGCGTTCTTGGCGTCGAGTTTGACGGCATTAAAGAAACTTTCGTGTCGCCTTGAGGAAACTAAAGAGCAGTCGATAGCTGGTGACACAGTCCTTGCTTTTTTATTTATTTTTTCCTGGGTATGAACAAATTTGTGCGTGCTGCCCAAAGTTCCCTCGAGTGTGAGCGTCAGGCGGCACACGAGTGGAATACTTAATGACCCAGAAGTGTTGACGATCTGCAGCTATTGGTTTATTGATTCGCCTGACCTTTGCACAGTTATGGAATCATATGAGCCGACTGCTAATGGATGTGCTAAGGTTACATGAGCCTCGATTACATCAGTGTGTAAAAGCGTGTTCATGACACAGAACTCTAATGTGGACTGACGGGTTGACATGAGGCCTCTGGTAGCAGGCTGTTTATTTTCATCAGCTCATCACGGAGGTGGGAGTTATACTTAGGTCTTATCATAGCTTAAGGCAGCTTCATGTTCGCTGTCTTAATCCATTAGAAAAGTGGTCATCACGATCCGTTATTCATAGCAGACTTTAGTTTTTTACCAAAGTCTGAAATTTGAAGCTTTTTTGGCTCATGAAGTTTCACAAAGTGATGTGTTTGGTTAAATTTGTGTGAAATCTTTTTGTAGAAAATGTCTTTTTTGACCTAATATGAGACACATTCACCCAACCAGTCCAGAAAAATGTTTTATTCCAAGTTATTTAAAGACAAAATTGAGGTCTGAATTGCTTGTAACAAGTAAAAAAATAATCTGCCATTGGAACAAGAGAAAAGCCACTTGTAACAAGACATTATTCTAGTTTTAAGCGAATTTCACTTGTTTCAGTGGCAAATTTTTTTTTGTGTGTTACAAACAATTCAGACCTCATTTTTTTTTTTTAAATAACTTGGAAAAAGACGTTTTTCTGGACTGGTCAGGTTTATGTGTCTGGTATTAAGGCTAAAGAGATATTTTCTACAGAAAATAAGACAAAAACACTAAATAAGATTTCAGTTTTTTGCAGTGAAATGAGTAAAAAAATCTGCCAATGGAACAAGAGAAAAGTTACTTGTATTAAGACATTATTCTACTTTTCAGCAAATTTTCTAAAAAAAAAAAATCTTGTTCCAATGGCAGATTTTTTTCAACTTGTTCCAAGCAATTCAGACCTATTTTTTTCCTAAAGTAACTTAAAACAAGACATTTTCTGGACTGATCTGTTGAATGTGGCTCATATTAAGCATAAAAAGACGTTTTTCACCTAAAATGAGGCAAAAACACTAGATAAGGTTTCCGTTTTCTGCAGTGTAGAGAATTGCGCTGAACATCAACAAGTTATTCCGTAACTTGCACAAACAATGAGTTGCAGCTAGGGATGTTCAGTAACACTTTTTATGCAGACTGATACCAGTACGAGTACCCCCTCCTTAGTACTCACCGATACTACAAGCACTTTTGATACATACATTTTCAATTAACCCTTTCAGGCCCAAATTAAGTTTTAGTAACAGAAAAAATAAGATATTTAGGGAAAAATATCACATGTGGTAGTTATATACAATTCTGACTTTTTTGAGAGACCTTCACATGCAATGCATTCTGAGATGTTGCAACATGGAAATAAAGCTATCCCTAGGGAAAAACCCTGAGAACATAAAATCTACTAATTGGTGTGTACTGTATCTGTATATATTCAGGATTCATCTTATGCAGTTTTGGTTTCAAATTAATAGCGGTTGATGGTGAGACTTACATGAAATTTATGCCTTGAAAATCTGTTTTGGTGAAACCAAGGAGGTTTGGAGTAATTGGATAACAACAATTAGCTGCAACGTCTGCCTGGAGAAGGTTAACAGCGACAGATTATTTTGATCAAAGACAGCACAGTCACTCTGCCATTAAGCCCAAAAAACACACACAACTCTCTCTGAGTTCAGAATAGTTTTGAGAAATATGTAATATCTATATATATATTATATATATACATATATAAAGTGCACAATAAAACAAACAACTGTCAGAGTTTAAGAATTTTTTAAATTAAACTAAAGTGCCAAATAAAACAGTCTAACTGTTAACTCTTCCTGGTTCATTCATGTTGTCTGAACAGGACTAGGGAAAGACCGATTATTGGCCTGACAGATTATTGAGCCAATATTTGGCATTTTGAGACATATCAGCATCTGCTTTTTTTAATCCGACGACTGATAAGCAACAAATTTAAAACTGCGTTGTTACAGCTCTGATGCAGCCACTCAGCTGTTCGCAGTCACTACCATCCGATTGGTTACAAGCAGAGCCATGGCTTCGGAAACAGCCAATCAGCAGTGCAGTTATTACAGTTATTGCAGTTACACTGAAATTTTGGAAAACTTTATTTACTTTAGAAAACTTTAGCTATTTATATTTTATATTTTCATTTAACTTTATTAAACATGCTGCTGAGCCTGGGAGCTGTTTAATAAACATATGAGGTATTTGAATTAAGTTAAGTGTTGGAGTTTGTATTGTTCAAAATTTTGACACCAATATTTGCACTTTGACTGCAAATTAATATCGGCTTCAAATATCAGTTATCGGCCTCCTTGACTACAAATGACCTAGAAAAATCCATATCCGTCGATCTCTAAACAGGACCTGGTGTACATTTGCCGTGGTGTTAAACCATAGCAATTAACAGCAAGTAGTGGTGTGGAGGACTTGCTCGACGTAAGATTTTCTTGCCTAGAGTATCTGCTGCTGGTATCTGCAGCCTTCACGAGTACCAATACCTTGAAAAAAGGCTGGTATCAGCCTGATACCGATACCCAGTATTGGTACTTGCCCATCCCTAGTTGCAGCCCTGAAAAATGTTTGGTGGTATGAATGAGAAGACAAAATCAATGTTGATGAGACTTAAAAGAAACATTTCCCTGAACTTTCTCATAAAAACAACCCAAGAAGGCTCAAGCACAAGCAAACAGAGTGACATGTTGGATATTGAAAACCTTTTACAAAAATTGATCGACCCTAAAAGCAGCTCTCACATTATGAGTTTCACAAACTGAGAGCAGTTTTATATCAACGCAAACAGTTTAGGAAAATGGGCTGGGCAATGTGAAATGAAGGACTTGGAAGAGGAAAGCCTGGATGTGTGTGATGTTAGAGCTGTGAACATGTTTTATCACATCAGGGCAGATCTCTAAGTGGAAGGGCAAACACTTCAAATCAGACTCTCTTTATTTTCTGAGTAGGGTGTGTCCCTGCTGGAGGAAAGTGATGATCCTGCGGTGAAACATAATCAGTGACGCAGAGAAAAACGATGCAGAAAGAATAAAAATAATATATTTATTGTCTCCTATATGGCTGTATGTTTGCCATTGTAGATTGAAGGACAAACACAGACGCATTGTGCTGGGAGACTTAATATGAACTCAAATATGGAGAACTAAATGTCCTGACAGCGTCTATTCATCTCATCCCATACATTTTCAATCAGGCACAAATTGAAAGATACTCAGGTCACGCAATCATTCGTCATAAATGAATAAATGCAGTATATGGCCGTCGTCCTTGAGGTGAAATAGAGGCCTGTCATCCTCCGTGTATGTGTGTATATTTAAAGACTGAGCTCTGTGCAGCCTGACGTTTTATTAGTGCTCCAGCGAGGCAGTGACCAGGCTTCATTCGATGACAGACGTTCCCGCCACGCTGCACTTCAGAACTCACCCTGCCTTTCAAAAACGTCTTCTTTTCAATTAGATGAGGCGCTCCGTCGATCACATTATCACCTCGCACACCTTGGCGCGGCTGTGGCATTTTCTTGCATTTAAACTAGCAGCGAGAGCCTCGGTGAAAACCTAATTAACTTCAAGACGTCCATCAGAGATAATTATAGAGAAGGTTACGAGGTGAGAGTGTCATCAGAGATTGTTTTCGCTGCAGTGAGTTAGCTCCAGTTAGACTTCCAGGAGTCATGTGACTGAGTATATATATAACGATCTACGCATGATTAGACTGCTATTCTGAGGGAAGTGTGTGTATGTGTGTGTGTATCAGGTGTATTTGTTCCTGCAGTGCAGCTAAAGATCTGACAGATACAGGTGGCAAGTAATCATTTCTCTATCAGCTCCATTAGGACTAATTACAGCTGATGTCAGTTTAACTTGAGCTCTTCTGCATTACAGCCTCAGACTAATATAATCATTGATTGTTCTTTCAGCTCATGCAGTAATTATAAACCCAAGCTGTCTCACTGATACAGAGCAAATATAATAAGTGTTATATGATGCCTCGAAAATGGTCCAGGACATGTTTGATAACCGGCTAATAAATGAAAACATGCCCTGGAAGGCTTTAAATCCTGCTTTAAAAACGCTAAGTGGTTTGTCTCTGTAGAGCTACAAACTTTTATGTTTCTTATCAGTGCAGCACAGAATCAGACATGATTTTATTAAAGGTTTTGTGCTTTTTTCTCTTCTTTTGATCCTACAATTTTATAATTTTACCAAGTTTTCATTACTCTGTCCTTTTGTTCTCCTTTGTCTACTCATGTATTACTTTGTACTGCTCCATCTGTTTCAAATGTGTAACTATTCAAGCTGGTGTCACAATGATTTTGAGATGTTTGAAAACACAGTCGAGGTAAGTTAGTTTGGTGTGGAGTGGGTGAGATGAGAGAAGTTGATTTCAGAATCAGAATCAGGAAGACTTTATCAATCCCACAGGGAGGGATGTTGTATGGATTTGAGTTTGGATTGGATTAGATTAGATAACATTAGTTCAGGTTTTTGTTTGTTTGTTTGTTTTGTTTAAGGTAAGTCTAGTTTAGTCAGATAAGGTAAGTTAAGTCTGGTTTAGTTTAGTTTAACTCAGATAGGTTTAGTTGAGTTGAGTTTAGTTTAGTTTAGTTTAGTTTAACTCAGATAAGTTTAGTTTAGTTAATTTTAGTTTAGTTTAGTTTAGTTTAACTCAGATAAGTATAGTTTAGTTAATTTTAGTTTAGTTTAGTTTAACTCAGATAAGTTTAGTTTAGTTAATTTTAGTTTAGTTTAGTTTAGTTTAGTTTAACTCAGATAAGTTTAGTTTATTTTAGTTAACTTTAGTTTAGTTTAGTTTAGTTTAGTTTAGTTTAACTCAGATAAGTTTAGTTTAGTTTAGTTTAGTTTAGTTTAGTTTAGTTTAGTTTAGTTTAGTTTAGTTTAGTTTAGTTTGGTTTAGTTTAACTCAGAGATGTTAAATTTAGTTTGATTTTGTTTGGTAAATTCAAGTGTCGTTAATTTAAGTAAAAGTAGGTTTAGTAAAGTTAAATCAGTTTAGTTAGTTTAGTTTAGTTGTAGTGTAGTTATGATTTAACTCAACTCAGATTAGTTAATTTTAATCTGATATTGTTTGGTTAACTTTGGTTACATTGAGCTGAGGTAACTTTGGTTAAGTTAAATTTAGATTTGGTCTGTTCAGTTTAGTTTTGTCAAGTAATGTTCATCTCAGATAAGTCTGGTTCATGGTTTTGTCTAGTTCTATTCAGGTTCAGTTTAGTTTAGTTCAGTTTTGTCCAATTTAGTACGCTTTAGTCTAGTTTAGTCTGGTTTAGTCCAGTGTAACTCAGATATGTTAAATTTAGTTTGAATTTGTTAAGTAAATTCAAGTAAAGTTAATCTAAGTACACAAAGGTTTGGTTTAGTTTAGCTTAACCAATTTAGTTTAGTCTAGTTAATTTAGTCAAGTTTTGTTTTGTTATATTGTATTTTTGATTCAACTTAGATAGATTGATTTTAATCCGATATCGTTCAGTTAACTTTGGCCACATGAACTCAGGTAGCTTTGGTTTAGTTTAGTTTTGTTTAGTGCTGTTCAGCTCAGATAAGTTTGGTTCATGGTTTAGTTTAGTTTTGTTTAGTTAAGTTTAGTTAAGTTTAGTTTAGTTTTTTTCCCAGTTTACTTTTGATAGTTTTGTTTAAGTTAGATATTTCATTTGTTTCGATTTAAGTTTTGTTACATTTTTTTTTTTCTTGAGCTGAGTTGTATCTAGTTTGATTCAGTTGAAAAAGTTAGGTTAAGTCATTCGTCGCTTTTTGTCTTTTTATGTTGTTTGAGTGTAAATAAACGAGGCTTGTATAGATTTTGTTGGTAAATGATGGTTTGTTTAAGGTTAGCTAAGTGTAAAGAAGTTCAGTCCAATTTGGTTGGTTCAGTTAATAATATCCAGTTTGGTTTCATTTGGTGTGGCTGTATTTGCTCTGATCAAGTTTAGAAGAGTTTGATTTGGCTTTTGTAATTTTAAGCTGAGATAAGTTAGATTGAGTTTAGTTTGTTTGTTTTTCTTGTTTGGTTATTTTTTTTCCCATTTTGGTTTCTTTTAATTGGTTGGTTTGGCTTTTTTTTAATGTGGTTGAATTACTTTAGACCAACTTGGCTGAGTTTGTTTTGTTTTTAGCTCTGGTTTTGTGTATCAAGGTTGAGTTCAGTTTGGGTCAGTTTGTTTTGTTTTGCTTAAATGTAACTTAGTTTGGCTTTAGTGGTTTAATTTCATGCAGTTAGTGTGGTTTTGTTTTGCGGTGCTGTGTAAAACACAGAAATACACACTACAAAACCCCACACAGCAAATAGAAAGACACGAGAGAAGGTTACAGTGTTATTATGTTCCTGTTTCATTTAGCCGGCACTTTTGTTGAAAGTGTCGTTTGTCTTAGATTGACTGCAACACAAGCGAGCATCCAGAGGAAACAACACGGGGAAAAACAGCTAAACTATTACAGTATAAATCCATGAAATCGCTTTGGTGATGATGGCGCAGAAAGTGATATTATAGTAAATTGGAAACAATAAGAAAAACTTTTTATCTGAACAGAATTTTTGGGAAATCACTAACTGAAGCAGACACAGTTTTTAAAAAAAGCTTTGGTAATGATGGTATTTGTATTGGTAGCACGTCGACTCAGAGAGACTTGTATTCTCACCACTAGAAGAGAAGACTGTGATATCTGAAGAGCAGACTCACTTATTTAACAGTATGCATTAAGTATTTTTGTGTTTTCTTCTGTGCTGTAAATCAATAAAGGGTATTTATTTATATAATGTGGTTGTTGGCAGTAGCACTGGTCCCAGTGCGGAGAACACTGATGTCCTGCTAGTTCGTGTTTATTATATCTGCTAAAGAGCCACTAATGGCCCCGAGGACTCCATTGTTGGAGTACTGAAGAGTTGGCGGGGAGGAGAGGTGAGCCGATTGATTGCTTTCTGTCTCTCTCAATCTCTGTGGCTTTTCTGTCTATACCTCCTCTCTCTGTCTGTGTCTGTGTGTGTGTGTGTGTGTGTGTGCACTGAGATGATCTCTGGATAAGTTTTGGGTTCAATAGTTGAAGCTGTGCTGCCCACCGCCCCTGCAGATAGAGAGTTCAGGTTGCAGTGATTCTGTCCCGGAGCAGAATGTGAGCCCCCCTCAGAGCGGTGATCCAAATCCCTGCTTCCTGCTCCATCCTCAGCCCATTAGCTACAGCTTCCCTTTCTCCAGAGATCAGCTTCGTCAACAGAATCTGCTGCTGGATCCAGTTACGCCCTTCTCTTATGTCCTCAAGAGCAGCAGTCTGCACACTCCTCGCTGGACAGGCAGACGGACGGATGGACGGACAGTACGAGGCTGTGATGGAGGAAAAATGAAATGCCAGCACAAGCCTCACCATCTGGCTCTGAGCTGTAAATACTTGTTATGGTTCAGCACTTATTCAAAGCAGCCATCGGGAAGAGATTGTATCAGGGAAAGTGTAATGTAATTATCTTCAAGCATATGCCATGATAAATTAGATGTTGGCAAATTACCCTTAAAAAAAGGAGCGCAGTAGATCTCACTATGCGTTCACCAACAAAGAACAAAGACTAAATGAGCACAGCTCTGCCAAGTTGGAGTGCAGGCTGAACTCAATTTGTTCCTGTCACTTTGTCGAGCAACCGTTCCTCTACACCTTGTGCAATTAGGCTAATTAAACTGTCACTTCTTCAAATGGAAATTGATTTTGTTTCCCTTTGTTTGGAATATGTAGTCCTTTTGTGATTTATGCTGTTTTCCATCATGCATGTGAAACGCTTTCTGCAGAGTTTGATCTATGTTTGACTCCTGCTGTTTCATTAGTCGGTTTAAAGTTGGGATCCATCAAACGCAGCAGCACAGAAGCAGTGTCACAGTGTCAGGGTGAGTGCAAGCACGTCCCTGAAAACCCATCTATACCGTCTGCACACACGAAAATGGGTTTTTGACATTGAATGTGTCACTTTCACCATGTGTGCTTTACATTAAGATGGATGGAAAAATATGCATCCGTCAGAAGGCGCCGCTCAGAGGAAAAAGTCACATCAGAGGCTTCTGAAAACAAACACGGTGGCACGGTGAGGTATTGGTCATGGATCTGTTATAATAGAGGCAAAATCAGAGACAGTGCATCAGAAAAGCAAGGTCACATCATTTGCATGTTATCATTTTCCAACCTCAGAAATTTTCCTTTAAATTTTGAAAAGGCTCTCTCTGCAGGCTGCAAGAAGGGGCGGAGCCTAAACCTCTAAATTACATGAAGCCACAGAAGATGTCAAAACAGGAAAAGAAGAGTTGCTCATATTTGTTTACTGGAGTTGAATTCCCTTGTTTTGATGAAAGAAATGTTTGTTTGGTTTATAAATTCTCCACCAGATAAAAACTGTTTACTGTAAAACAAAGCTGTTCAACTCCAGCTATAATGAAACGGTTTCATTAAAATTAAAAAAAAGAAAAACATTTATGGGAAATCATTGTGATATAACAAACTTAGCAATTAAGCAAAAAAAAAAAAATCTTTAAAGGCTCTGTAGAGAATTTATATGCAGTCTTGAAATAGTCTCATTTTCATACATTTTGTGTCCAAAATTTGGAATGACATCATTTGTGTCATATTTGGTTATTTTGGTTATTTCTTTGTGATATTTCACATGGTCCATCGTCAGGCCACAAATCTGGCTGGCAAAGTTTAGCAGTGAGAAGACAGATCTGTCTTTTTCCTTAAAGAAAAGTATTTCTTGGATCAACTAATGTTTGACACTGGAGCTTAACTGTCAGACAGAAAAAGGACGTCAGAGCAGAAGAAAGCTAAACAGGAGAATGATAGAGCACAGGCTTAAACACGGGTTAAAATGTTTCTGATAATGTCCATTCCAACCCACATACAGCAGTTATTCTGCAGTGGTGTGTTCAAACCAAAGGGCAACATCTGGTTAGTAAAAAATGAAACCCATGCGGAAGAGCTAAAAGTTGCTGTCGAGAATCCTCTTGAGGCTGGCTGCAGAAAGACTCGAAGTCACTTCCACACCCAGCCATAAAAAACGAATCTTTATGGCACTAAAAAGCATATTTACAGCCTAGTTCAAAAAACAGCTTGGGTCTAAAATGCTGATTACGCTACCAGCACACACTGTACGTGAGTGAATTCTTTTCTAACTCCCTGGTTCACAAGTTATTAGGATTGTTGATTGTCCAATCAGAGACACAGCTCTTTATCACATGACTGATGGACGCTGCAGCTGTTCAAAAGGAAACTCACAGGCTGTTTTCAAATTTGCATACTATACTTGCAGTGCCTACTGATTCAACCAAAATGCAGTATGCAGTATGCAGTATGCAGTTTGCGAACAAATGTCAGAGTTGTAGTATGAGAAAAACACCTGGATGACGTACTGATTCGGGAGAAATCCACAGTATGCATCGGACCAGTCTGCTTCGCATACTGTTACCCACAATGCAACGTGCCTGGTCCCATATCAGAAGTGAAAATGGCAGGGACAGAGCAACAACAACCAGAGTAGCAGAGGAATATAAATGTAAGAGCCACTCCTTTTTTATCTTTAAATCCTCATCATCTCCACCACTGAGTTTATATAAAATGCTCTCTCTGGCAATATATTTGCAGATAAGTTCCTTGTGGTTTGTTTATTTTGTACATTTTCAATAAAGTTTTTTGGGGAAAAAAAGTCAGCCGTAGCAAACTTCCGTTTTCTTCGAACTGAAGACCAGCGTAGCATACTACAAAAATTCACCCAACTGAACAGTCATACTACATACTGCTCATGAAAGTAGTATGTTGTAGGCAGTGCCTGCTACATACTACTTTAATAAGCAGTATGTAATAGGCGAATTCGAAAACAGCCACAGCCGACGTCATATCAAATGTGGCTGTGTCCGCAGATTGGCTTCATTTCATGGTATCAGAAAATAGATGGGTGATGTCTCAAAGACTATGAGCATGCTTTATACGGTCTATGTAGGGATAGTATTCACAAGTCTCAAACTGGGTTTACAAAGTTTGATTGTTGACATGCTTCAAATATTAGCGTGACATAACTATAAATAAATTTATTACCTCATCACTTTGCATCCTGGTAAAAGTTGTCTTGAACAAATAAAAGTAGAGTTAAAAAGATTTACCATACAAAACAAATGTCTTTACGACAGCTGGTGCTTGTGCTCATGGGAAACAAAATGGATGTTTTGTAGTAGGCACTGCATACTACCTACTGCTTTTGTATGTAGTATGAATGTACTGTTGGGTCTGTTTTGTAGTATACTGCTCTGGATTCCAGTCTCGGAAGGCAGAGCTACAAATGATGTTGTTGTTTATTTGCCTTTAATATAAATATACAAAAGAAGATATGGGCAGATCTCAGTATTTAGTTATTTTGTTAGTCATATCATAGCAGAATCAAGATTCTTGATTTCTAATCTCACACCAAAAAGTATATCATTTAAAATTATAGGGATTTTTATTTTTACAGATGATGGAAAAAACAATTACATATAATCCAGATATGGTTTAAAAAGTAATTATTGGTTAATATGGAATTTAATGAATTTGTAGAAGTAAAAACCTCTTTCTTAACTGGAAATCACAAGATTTATCTATGTTTTGTTCGCATCATTTCACTTCTATATCACTATCTAACGTTAGTGTTGTTGTATTGTAGTTGTAACGTCAACTCATTCCACTAGATGGCGGTAATTCACCAAAACCTGCCACCTGCATTGACAAACAGTGTTAGCGCCGTGCATTGTGGGAAACAGCATGCCAGGACTAATCGGTTGCATATTGAGAAATTTTACTGGATCAGTCAGACATCAGGGAATTTTTGGCAGATTTTGCAAGTTTTTGTAAACTGACTACATACTGAATTTCAGCCAAAATAGTAGCCACTGCTGGTGTAGTGGGCTGTTTGGAAAACAGCCAATCTTTATTCCACTACCACTTCCTGCCACAGGTGTCACTGCAATCAAAGCTGTATAAATTGTCCTCAAAGAACCTTTAAGGCACTGCTCAACTCTGCCTCCATGTCTTACAGTGGTATTGCAGCTTTAAGTCTGCATCAGTATTGTGCAGAAACAAGGACAGAACGCACACAGAGTTTGGTCAAACAGCTTCATCATATCAAACACAGAGCAGCTGCTCCTCCTCCCCCTGCTCGCTCTGACAGTGTGTGTGCAGATTCTCCCAAAGTAATAGGTGTAAAATATGAGCTTATGGAAATGAGTTTGATTAAACTATAGGCTTTGTCAGAAAGCGATCATTATGAACTGTGAGCCTGAAGCTTGCAGTGCTCCAGTGCCTCCTCTCCTCTGAGAGGTGACAGCACAGGGTCGTTAAATATTTATGGTCACACTGAAATCCAGATCGCCGTCTTTGGGTTTCTCCCATCCTGCTCTCCCATTATTAGCTGTTTTTGGAGGAGAACTTCAAAGGTGCCCTCTCTTTTTTTTCCACCCATAGATGATAACAATTAACTTATTTGAGCGTGGAGCTTATGAGTAGATTTTGATTACATTTTCCTTTCATTACCTCAGATTATAATATATCCATGAATTAAAGGGAAGCTTTTTTCTTCTTATCTCCATTAAACTCAGTGTGATGATCTAATTAGTGAGATTGGTGCCTCTGATACTAATCTTATTTCATTCCAAGGCTTTCTTCTTCTGCTTGCCAGCATGTTTAATGCTATTCATATCAAAGAGTGACCACAAGGGGGCAGTGTTTTACAATGTCTCAGAACCAGAACCAGCTTTCATGGAGTTCTTGGCACTGCGCTGCAGCATGCTGTTCTCCCTTTTTTTCTCTCTTAGCTCAGAAAATCCCATCTCTAAAGAAGCCTTTGGTTCTCGCTACACAGAACAACATCAGACCCCTTTGAGCTGCAGTGACCAGCATCCAGTTAAGGCTTCGTGTAGGAGCAGAGCAGCTGCCAGCGGGGGAAAACAGTGGTTGAAAGAGCTTGTTTTCCTGAGGGATTAGGCGCTATTTGTGTGTTGTGGGGATTAAAGAATAAATATTACAAATCAAACAGAGAGCTGAGGTTTGCTCGCTGCGGTAGAAACTCATCCCTCACTCATTCCCTCCCTCTTCTCGTCCAACTTTCTCTCAGCTTTCTAAGAACTTCGGTCCAGTCACGACACCAGTCCTATCTGTCTCCATCACTGGCAGATCTTTGTTTTCAAACGCAGCCTTTTCATCAAGTCTCTCATTACTCTCCTCCTGATGAGAGTCGCAGCAGCTCTCAGTCCCCGTCAGGAGAAATTTAAACCCTGAGTCACTTCAATACATCGCTACCTGTCGCCAATACCGGCCAACGCTTCATAACCCAAATGCTAATGAATCATTGGAGTGTCATAAATGAAAGGGTGGAACTTTCACTTCAACTCTCTGACTAAGATAAATGAAGCTTAATGATGTGGAAATGAGGGATACTGCAGTCTGGATGGAGCAATTATGTATGAATAAGACATATGACAAGTGTCCTATAGAGTACAAGGCCAATAGCCACTTACTAGGAGCTAATTAGGCTGATGAGAGGGTCTTAATGGCTTCCTAGGACTGCTTCCACATACTTTACATCAGAGTTGAAATAAAACATTTAGCAGGATGACAGAAGAGGCTGTCAGAGGGGCTCTTAGAGGACAGGTGGTCTTTTTTTAAAGGGCGGTGGGCTCAGGGGTGCTGCTTTTGCTCTCACAGGGATGTGCTTCGTTCTTAAAGCTCTTCCTCTCCATGCTTCACTGTGTTTTTACGCATGTTTGAATGTGCAAAGAGTTGTACTCCGCTCTTTATTGGATTAATTATACATATCTGACAGTCTGGGCAGGGAGAAATCTGTCTTTTTTGTTGTTAAGGTGCATGAAGTCACACAGGATAGACACTTTAAAGCGGTGTCTGTGCAGAGCAGAGCTGAATGTGTTCCCGGACAAGCTCGTGTTTTTCTCCTCTCCAGAGTTTCATAGATGACTGCGCCTGTTCTGGTCAGCAGGACTTCTTTACCAAGTGAGGAGTTTTCTGTAATACAGCGAAGAATCAGCAGGATGTTTCACTTCACCTGAGACGTGTGTGAGAGTGTGTGTGTGTGTGCTGAAAAAAGACAGCTTTGAGGAGGATCAGATTTTTCTGCTTTCTTTATATAGGAGTGTTTTCACACCCTACATTTGCTTAATTCACTGTTGAACCTTCTCCAAGAGTCGTTTTGTTTCCATGCTGCAAAGCTTGGAAGGCCAGAGCTCACACTATCATGGGGCTGTCTTTACGTCGTGATTCTGCATTTGCACACTCTGCATTGGTCCAGTTTGGTTCAGCGTGGTTTGGTACCATAAACCCTGTTTCTGACTGTGTGATGTTAAGGGAACACATCATTTCTATTTTGAAAGATTAGACCACACTGCAAAAATTGAAATCTTAGAAAGTATTTTTGTAGCATTTTAAGTAAAAAATTGTCCTGTCACACTTAACACGAGCCACATTAAAATGACCAGTCCAGAAAAATGTCTTGTTTTAAGGTATTTAAAGACAAAAATAAGGTCTGAATTGCTTGTAAAAAGTTAAAAAAAATCTGCCACTTTTCAGGACTGGTCAGGTGAATGTTACTTATCTTAAGTTTAAAAAGAACCGACAAAAACACTTGATAAGATTTCACTTTTTTACAGTGCATTCATTTTGTTTTAATTGTCGGCAAGTCTCACATGTGTCTCAACACCAAAATTCTTAAGAATGGAAAACAATATTTTCTGCAAGCCAGAAAATCTCAGTTTAGAGACACAGAAAAATTATATTTCCTGATCTGTGTTTGCTTCGTGTTGCCTGAATTTGAGTTGTAGGTTGACGAGCAGCAGGGAAGAGACGACATTTTGGGAAATGAGCATATTTGTCCAATGTTGGACACAACTCTCTAAAAACACAAAAGCCAAGCTTTTCTGCAACATAGATAGAGACGATGAGTATCCTCAGCCTGTTTCTGTTCTTATGCTAACCATCAACCAAAAAGATATTTTTCTTGATTTGTACTTTTTAAACAAATGTTTTAAAGAGGAAAGTTATAAAATTGTATCACTTTACATTCTTATTGTTATTGTCAGATGCCCTGTCTTTAAAAAAAAAAGTCATGATGTTATACCTGATATACAGGTAGGACTAGAGAACGATTTGAGGAAAGGGTGTAGATTTTTGTCTTTAATTTAACTGTGATGATTCTGCTCTTACAGCCTATAATACATGGAAGGTTAAGGCGGCACAGCCCATTGGTGCGTTAGAGCACTACATTTTGGCTGATACCGTTGAAAGCCATTGCCGTCTGATATACTGAAATTTTAACAAATATTGAAGGATCAAAAAGCAACCAAATCTGCTTTAAAACATACATGGTAGCAATACTATATCTAGATCTATATAATAATAGTTATTTACTAACTTTTGTAATTTAAGGCCCACCTAAATTTGAAATCCTGGCTTCGTCCCTGGTCGATAAATTTGCCCAATGGCTGCATCAATTGTCACAAGTATGGATTGGCTTTAATAACACTGTAAACAACCTCCACTGGGTTTGATTAGACACAGCCAGGACTAGGGATGGACCAATAACTGGTCTATTATCGCCCCGACCTATGTTGATCATTTTAATGTATATCTGCATCGGCCTTTTTTTTTTTTTTAAATGTCAGTAAATCCTGAAAAAGGACAGATGTCTCTTCTCACTGCTAAACTTGCTGGCCAATGTAGAGTCATCAACAAGACACACTGTAAATCGATTTGTGTTCGACCTGACCATAGATTTTTCAAATTTCACTTTTACTGCAAATGAATATTGGCTCAAAATATAAGTTATCAGCCTCCTTGACTACTAATAATTGGTATCGGCATTGACCCTGAAAAACGATATCGCTCTATTTTTGGCGAGACCACCTGTTCTAGGTCATTGGATCCCAAAGAGGGGATCAAAAGTGTGAAGCAGCTCGTACACATTTAAAAGAAACAAAATCAGAGACGGTTAAACATACAAGTAGCAAAGAGCCACACAAGGAGTTAAAAAGATAAAAACATAATAAAGAAGGAAATGATACTGGACATGATTAAAAAGTCAGACGGACTGAATCAGGATTTCAATAAAAGAAGAAATAAAAGATAGAGGATAAGAGGCACCAAAACAAATCCCTACTCATATTTCAGGGTTTTCAGAAAATAAGAACAACAAAATTCTCTGTTTATCTTTTTATAAGTGTTATTGTTTATATTATATCCTTTATATCATTTATATTTCAGACAATTATGTGCTGAGGCTAATAAATTGCATATATCATTCATTATTTCAAAAAATATAACCTAACATAGGGGTTAAAGTTGATTTAAAACCATGCAAACAAGAAATGTTTGATCTGTTTTCCACATTTCTTTCTTTGTTGAAAACCCCTGAGGTGACTCAGCCAGGATGACGGCGGTATCATTGGAGGGGGATTAATTTAGAAGACACAGCTCTATGTGCACAAAGGTTGTCTAATTTTCTACAGATCAGCTAAATTAAACATCCTGGGGGTGTTGTGCATTTTTTGTCTGTTTCTTGATTGGCCTGTTAGTGAATCGCACTGCAGGGGGTCGCTGGTCTGCAGCAACGCTATTTTAGAGGTATTGGCATCAGGGTGCAATTTCTGAATTGGAATATGACCAAACTCTCTAAGCCAAGGAGGAAAAGACCTGTTTAAATCAAAATAATCTAATCTGAAGGTGGTTCATGTTAGTGCTCAACAAAACAACATGTATGACCATTCAAGAGTAACAGTGATGATCCCAGCAGACAAACCCAGAGAGCACAGTTTGGACAGGTCACGGCTCAAAAGTGCTGTAGTTTTCTTTAAGGGGCTGTGAGTTTGAAAGTGATCTTGATAAAGTCTCCATTTTAGATATATTCCTGATCGTAATCCACACTTTAAATTACATTATCATATAGGTAATCAGTATAGGTGATTTCAAAATGCCACAGCGCATCAAAGTCTCTATGACGACATCATGCCAGCTTACTAAGTTTCAACAAACAATTTCTGTTATTAATTTTGTAGTGATGGTGGACACTGGCGCCTTAATGTCAGACAGAAAAAGGACAGAAGAGCAGAAGAAAGATAAATGGGAGAGTGATAGCGCACAGGCTAAAGGCTAACATAGTAGCTAAACTATTTGTTCTGATGTTCATTCCAACCCAGAGTCAGCAGTTATTCTGTAGTGGTCTGTTCAAACTTGAGAGTCTATCATAAAATGAAGAGTGAGGTTACGTTAGCTCTGATTGGTAGATGACTGGCAGGACGTAACCATGATTTATTAATGTTACATATTACAGACATGTCTCACAGCATTGGGCTGTCACTAGCGCTACATATGAACGGCTTCTAAACTACTGTAAGAACTGACAGTTAGCTTGGTGCCACGTTAGCCTACAGATACGTCCTAGCACCAGGCTGCTAGTAGCGCTATATTTAGCTGGCTACTGATATACGGTACACACTCACAACATATGCTTGTTGTCACATTTCAAACAACAATGCTACGTAACTGTACTGATAAACACCTCACCTTGTTGCGTTGTATCCATAGACTGTGTCCCAATTCAAGGGCTGCAGCCTACGAAGGCTGAATTTGTGGACCAATTCACAGCGATGCGTCGAAGGCTGTCCCATATCAAAGGCTCCTTCAAATGCTGCCGACAAATCCAGCCTCCTTTAAGAGCACCACGAAGGACGGATCCGGTGAATCTTTCATAACCTCACGTATCCCGTTGCGCAGCTACGAAAATGATGGACACATCCAAACTCCAGAAGGAGACTTAAATTAATCTAGATGTGAGGGATTTCTGGCAACATCTATGTGATTGTATTTCTAAAACATCAAAGAATATTTTCATTTACTGTTTAAAAATGTGCTGTTTAGGCTCTTTTTAAGTAACATACTAAGGAAAAACAGTTCTTTATAAATCTTGTCATTATTATATAAAAAATATGTTCTTAAATGTAAAATCTTAAATGTAAACTTGGTGTTTTGTTATTCATTATTTTTTACAGGGAAGTTAAAAAAGACATTAAATCATTTCAGCAGCTTGTATTTTATACTTTTTTTGTATCTATCATCCCCCCAGCGCCTGTCTGTTCCTGAAACAGTGAAATAAAACCAATCTGCCGATGCAGCCACAGTGGCTAAGATGCTAGCTATTCATTTTTTTTCAAACAGCTACAGGGCTCCCAGTGGTCACATGACCAGAGCTGTGCCTCTGATAATAAAATCTAACAATCCTAATACCCCCTAAACCTCAGAGTTAGAAAAAAATTCACTCACCGCACAGTGTGTGCCGAAAGTGAAATTAGCGTTTTAGACCCAAGACGTTTTTTGAACCAGGCTGTAAAAATGTTTTTTAATGCTGGAAAAGTCTGTTTTTGAAGCTGGGTGTGTATGTGACATCCGGTCTTTCTGCAGCCAGGCTCAAGCAGATCCTCATTGAACTGTGACTTTTAGCACTTCTGTATAGGCTTCATTTTTACCAACCTCATGTTGCCCCCTTGGTTGTATCCAGTTAAAAGTTGACTTGAACAAAGAAAGTTAGTTCCAAAACAAACACACCCCTCGTTAAAAGTCACATTTTTACAGCCAGAAGGTGGCGAGGCAGTCAATTTAAAACAGATCCTCCTCATAGCATCTCTAAAAATTCCAAGGCTAAAGTTGAAAAGCAAGCATTACCTTCATGCTCACAGACTCGCTGGTGTCTTGGGTGAAATTTTCTCTCAGTGTGACCCGTTCCTTCACCTCACCTCCTCCATATGCACACTGTTCTGCTTTTAATGCAAAGATTTTATGCCTCATCACTTGACTACCCCCAAGTCTCCCACTGTTATTAATACGAGCACCAAAGGTCACTGTATAACTATAAATGTAATTATGGGTCATAATAAGCTGCATGCATTTACAGCCTGTCTGTGTGGATATCGTATTCATGATGCTCTGCTCTGTGGCTCTCTGGATTTTATCTCTCGTGTTGTAATCTTTAAAATCAAGCATTTAATGGTGGCTGCGTGGATACTTAAATCGTGACCTGACAGAGAATGTAGATGAGAATGCTAACTTTTAAACAACGCTCTGAACAAGAGTTTATAGAGTTACTTTTAAAGCTATACAGTGGGGAAAATAAGTATTAATCGCGTCAACTTTTTTCTCATCACATTTATTTCCAAAGATGCAATTCAAACAAAATTTCTGCCAGACATTGGTATCAACTCAAATAATCCACACATGAAAAGAAATCACAACATTCAGGTCCATGAATAATGATTATGTGGAATTAAGTACGATAACACAGGAAAAAAAGTATTGAACACACTAACTGAGACTCATCTAATACTTAGTGGAGAAGCCTTTGTTTGCAATGACAGCTTCCAGAAGCTTCTTGTATGTTTGAACTAATGGCCCACACTGCTCAGGTGTGATTTTGGTCCATTCCTCTGCACAGATTGTCTTTAAATCTGGAATATTCTTTGGTGCCCTCTGGTGAACCCTTTTCTTTATTTTTTTCCACAAATGTTCAGTTGGATCTAAGTCAGGTGATTGACTAGGCCGTTCTAACAGATTAATTTTCTTTTTTTGAAACCATTTGAGAGTCAAATTTTGCCGTGTGCTTTGGATGGTTGTCCTGCTGGAAGGTCCAGCCACGTCTCATCTTCATCATCCTGGTGGATGGCAGCAGATTCATATTAAGAATTTCCCCATACATGGCTCCATTCATTGCTCCGTCAGTTATATGAAGTTTGCCAACACCATGAGACAAGAAACAACCCCATGCCATGATGCTTCCACCTCCAAACTTCACTGTTGGTGTAGTGTTTTTTGGGTGATGTGCAGTGACATTTCTCCTCCAAACATGGTCTGTAGTATGACAGCCCAAAAGTTCAGTTTTGGTCTCATCTGACCAGACAACATTCTCCCAGTATTCTACAGGCTAATCAAGATGCTGTTTAGCAAACTTTAAACCAGCTTCAACATGCCTTTTCTTGAGGAATGGAGTCTTGCGGGCTGAGCGTCCATAGAGGCCATGGCGGTGGAGTGCATGGCCTATTGTTTTCTCTGTAACAATTGTACCTGCTGCCTCCAAGTCTTTCTGGAGCACTTTCAGGGTGGTCCTTGGCTCGTTGAGTACTCTTCTGACTATCTTTCTGACTCCCTGGTCAGAAATCTTCAAGGAGCTCCTGTGCGTGGCCTGTTGATGATAAGGTAGTGCTTCTTCCACTTGTGAATAATGGCCCCGACGGTGCTGACTGTGAATGTCTTCAGAGAGCTCTTTGCCTTTACCCATCATGAGGTGTGTGGCATTTAACTGCTTGGTGAAAAAAAGACCTTTTTTATAGGACCATCAATTTGCTCTAGCCCAGCTGATGTTGGTTTGCACTAATTGGAAGTTGAAGTAATAATTACTGACAGATTTCAGGTGATATGGTGCATTTCCTTGCCAAAGTATACAGCCTTTCCATGGTGTGTTCAACACTTTTTCCTGTGTTATCGTACTTAATTCCACATAATCATTATTTATGGACTTGAATGTCATGATTTCTTTTCATGTGTGGATTATTTGAGTTGATACCAATGTCTGGTAGAATTGCATCTTTGGAAATAAATGTGATTTGAAAAAAGTTGATGCATTCAATACTTATTTTCCCCACTGTATGTGCCTCAAAAACTTTATAATATCAGTGTTTTCATCCTCTTTTACATTGAAATTTAAACTCTGAGCACATAACAGCTCTGTCGCTGTTTGACCGTCTGGGTAAGAGCACCAGCTTTAAAAAAAAAAAAAAGTAGTAAATGAGCTTAAAATTGTACACAGTCCGTCCCTGAGCTAATGTTAGCGGAGGCTTTATTGATTAAGCGCTTGTTGTTTCATCCCAGAATCTCTGAGTCAATCTCAGCGGGTCTGTGGCTGCTGCTGCTGCTGGCTTCAGGCGATCGTGGAGGAGGAGCTGATTATATTATTCAGTGCTGCAACCTAATAACCACAGCTGATGCTAATCTTTACGCCAATAACATCTGTGTAAGAAGCATACGATGAGAGAATTACAAACATTAGCTCCAAATTTCAGCCTCTCTGTGCTCAGGTTCGAACTGGAACACCTCTTATTACTACGTGTTATTCAAGGGGAATAACAAAAATAAATCATGCCAGGAATTAACACACCTTGTGCTCCATTTGGCACACACATACACACTCCTGAAAGACTTCATCTATCATATTTATTTCAGCAAATGTATCTCTAAGGGGATTATCACGCTGCAGCCAAAAACGAAATCAAAATGAAAGATCCATTTAGGTGTGAACTGCCGTACAGCTGGCTTTGGATTGCTGGTTTCATCCTTTCTGGCAGTCTCATCCTCCTCTATGTGTGTGTGTGTGTTTGTGTGTGTGTCAGTTTGTATGCATGTCAGTTTTCCCCAGGAGTTGTCAGCCAATTGGACTACCATCGACCCTCCCTCGTTAGTCCTGCCTTCCCAGCATGTCTGACAGCCCCCTGACATAAGGTGTAACACACACACACACTCACAGGCCTGAACACACTCATTTTTCGCCATCACTTTAACAAGCTGCTAGTTTATTTGTGCAAAACAAGTTCCTGGATAAACAGAGCAAACATGGCGTGTGCTGATGTAGAAACTCTTTGGAAGTATCTCATAAAAAAGCGCCACATCCAAGAAGCGTCTTTATTATTGATATGTGTTTCTCTGTTTGTCGACGCCGCTGGTTAACAGCAGCTGATTAGCCTCAAACTGTGAGCTGCTCTTGAACTCTGAAGGAACTGCGACTAATAAAGCGTGACAGGATATCTGCTGCGGATCTCCTTGGCTGAGAGGTTCTTGATCATATTTATGCTGAATAAGAAATCAAAAGCTGACTCGATGTAATATTTAGGGATGGTAAGACTTTTATGGCATAACTTGTCTCTGGAGTGGGGAGGAGTTAGTGCTGGAGGCGTTTATTTCTCCTAAAACCAACAGGACTGAAATGATGTGTGTCTGCAGAGGAGGAGGGGAAACTTTGTATTGTTGGTTTGAATCTTTAAACACATATTAGAGTAAAGTTAGTGTTTTTTTTCCTGGCACATTCAGGCATGTAAATGTGCTATTATCACAGACTGCAAAACACTGGCGTGTACTCACTGATGCCTCCCAATCTTTTCTAAAGAGGTGGTTTAAAGCATTCGCTAGTTTGTCATAATGTCTGTGCATGTTTCTAATCCAAATTTATTTTATTCCAACAAAAAATAAACTAAAACTCAGTTTTGCTCCAGGCTTTAAAAGGCTGAGAGGAATATTCAGAATCAGAAGTGTTATTCCAAGATAAAGACTCCATTTCCAATGAGCACTATAACCCACTGATGTAAAGATGTGACTCTAGCCAAGGTCTGCATTTGTTTTGGAGAGCAGATCTTTTTAACTACTTTTCTTCATTTAAGACAACTTTTCCAAGGATGCAAAGCGACAGAAGAATGTATTCATGTATGGTTATGTAGCACTATGGTTTGAAACATGACAACAATCAAACTTTATAAACTTGGTTTGTAGTTTAGTGTCCAGAAAGTGAGCAGACTATTTGTTTAGTATTTCTTTCAGCCCGGTGCTCTGAGATATGCCTGTAACGAGTAATGTCAGTAAATCGAAAAAGAAAAAGGACAAATCTCTCTTCTCACTGCTAAACTTGCCGGCCAATGTAGAGTCATCAACAAGACTTTTGGCCTATGTGCTGTCAATCAATTTGTGTTCGATCTGACCGTAGATTTGGAAAAATAATGTTATGAAATGACCCATTTTGGTGCTGATAATCTCATTTTCATTGTAGATTATGAACAGGCAAATATATAAAAGTGAACCTTTTTCAAGATCCCTTACAAAGTCCTCACAGGGCCTTTGTCGGTGTCCGTTGTTTTCGTCTGAAACTTACACACGTTAAAAAATAAATTTTGATCCCATGTTATGTCAATCATGTTTGCACACTCTCTTCAAAATTTGCGTCCATCACTATTTTTTTCTGAACAGTTTTTGCATTTTTTTGCATCTGCCCAGCTCATTTCCAGGGTAGTTTGACTATTCAGAGACACCATAGGCTACTTGCAACTAGGTATGGGTACCGAATTAGGTGCTTTTATTGGTACTGACCGAATTCTGTCAAAAGTACCTGGTACCGATTCACGTAAAATCAAAAGGTACCATGTTTAGGTACCTAAATGCATCCTTGTGACTGTGAGGGAGTGGAAGAGTAGGAGATTTTCTGTGCTGGACATGAACACAGCATTGCAAGGTTACATATCAAAGAATAAATATGTTGAATAGAAAATAATTGACATTTTATTATCAAACATACTGATATTTTTTACCACATCAACACACAAAAGTACCGAAAATCGGTACTGCCAAGCACCGATACCGATTGTCAGGTACCGGGAATCGGTATCGTGTGGTTTCAAATGTGAAAGGTACCCATCCCTACTTGCAACATCACATTTTCACATTTTCAGACATATTTTCTCAACACATTTAAGTTGATGTTGAGAATGTATGTGTGACGGTGTGTTTGTGTGCCTGTACGTGTGCATGCCGCACATACTGATAGCTGCTGTTCAGGATCATTTGCTGGCTCACTGCTTGATGATTCCATTTTTCTCGTTCTGCAAATTTTCACAAATAATACAAATAAAGGATCAGAGACAGTGTGCAAGGTGTTTGTGCGTGACATTTTTTTTACGGATCCAAACAACGTATCCGAAAAAAACGGACGCAGTCTGCAAAGACCTTTTCATACAGTTACATACTTCACAGCCTGGTTTTTCATGACAGTGCTGAGGCTCCTCTTAAACTCCGTCCACTGTATCACAAAAACACACACACAAAAATGGCCTGTACAGTTTCAAGATACCCTAAAACAACCATTTTCCTTGACCCATGGTAGATCTAAAATGTAATTTAGGATACCAGGTTAAAGTTTGATCTGAGGCAGTATGTAGGGACCAAAGATACTTCACTTCAGAGGTGGGAGCTAGTCCCAAGTAAGTCTAAAGTCTTTAATTCCAAGTCTCAAGTAAAGACGTGCAAGTCCAAGGCTTGAAATCTACAAGTCCTTACAAGTCAGTAGCTCTGTTTACTAGATTAAATGCTAAATTATGTAAAAGTCTATTAAATTTAAAAAATACAATGAATGCATTCTTTTAAGTAATACCAACATGACAGGATTTTGTCTTTATGGTCTCATCATAGATGAGACACAGCATGACACACGCTGCTACAGCTTTAATGACTTGACAGGAAAATGTACAGTTGCATGAGATGGGTGCTAAGCTAAAGCTAGCCAAAGCATTACACCACAGCGGGTATCCTTAGGTGTACTTACCATTCTTTATGCTTAGGTGCAAAACAAAGTTCAAAGTTGTTGTTTCTTTGTCAGTTGTTTTCATATTGCAGGTTTTGTACAAAGCAATTTGTTTTTTGTTTACAACCTCGTAATTTGAGAACATAAATGAAATTATCTTTAGTACCTTCCTAGCGTGGGTAACTGCTACTCTTGAGCAGTGTGGTGCTCACAGACACTCAGTCCACACCTGATTGGACATTAATAGATGCATTAAATGAGGCAAATTCTGTGGGAAAAATTGTTGTCCTGAAATGACAGACTTACCATCACGTTAGTTTAACACGTGGGGGCACATTTAGTTCAGGGCACTCTCTCTAAAAAAAACACAAGTATTTTCAAGTCCCTAGACCAACGTCTGAGTCAAATCCCGAGTCATCGATGTCAAAGTCAAAGTCGAGTTTCAAGTCTTGATGATACTGTCAAGTCAAATCCAAAGTCATCAAAATTGTGACTTGAGTCCACACCTCTGCTTAGCTGCTGGAAAAAAGGGAATTTCAACCTGAGTGTTAACAAGGAATCCTTTGGTTTTTGAGTTCACCTCTAGAGGTTACTGTTGGAACTGCAGCTTTATTTACCTCTTGATTGTCTGTAACTCGTTAAGGTGTGTATACGCTGACTGACATTTCCTCTGATATCTCAAAGTCCACCGTACACATCCTAATCATCAAAACAAATTGTATAAGAACTGGAACAAGATTTGTCTTAACACACTGAAGGTACCCAGGTGATAAAAGAGGCAGTATATATTTTCAAAGATTAAATGTCACCACCCTTGCACACACATTTCTTTAAAAAAAAAAAAAAATAGTATTTTATTTTTAGGAGGCTTTACTTCTTGGAGCTTTCTCTTGTCTCTGTGCCCGGTCCTGCTCGCGGTTTGATGTAGTTCCCCGACCTGACAACCTCGAAGTGACAACACTTGACAAACCTTCTTTGACTCCGGGATCACAGTCTCGGGTGTTTGTGCCAAAAAAAGCTACAGCAAGAAACTCCACAAAAAAAGCACGTCCTGAATCTATCTCCATGTCTTCGCTGCAGCTGTGATGAGGGTGAGATTGAAAGCAGTCATCTTACTCCTGCAAAGAAAGTAAATCAGACTATCTGCGAGAAATGTCGTTCTACCCATGAAAAAATATTTTTTCTCTTTATCTGAGTGATACAACTTGAATTCATAACTGCACACATTTCTGAACTCCACTGAAGTAGCCTTGGCCTCCACGTTTTAACATTCCTTCAATCACAGATGCTGTGTGGGATTACGACACCTGCACAAGAGACTCACCTCCACACCACTGATAAAGCTCGTGGATGGATTTAGCTCCTCTGGATGGATTCGTTGGTGAATTTCAGGCAGAGAGGGAGCATTTATTTCCACAAAGAGCCATTCATTCTTTTCCCCCTGAGCGACAAATAGGAGCTATCAGGCCTGTGGGGACCAGGAGCCTGTTTGCTATATCTAGCGGCCGCTCTCTAAAAGTCATTCATCAGAACCATTTCCCCTTTCCCGAACTCACCCCAGCCCAGCTGTCATGTTGCTGCCAGGATGAAGAAGTGGTGTCATCCAGTGTGTCCCTGTGGGCAGGGATACTCCTACTGCCCACAGGGCTGTAAATATAAATCTGACGCATCCTAACACTGTACTTATACAGTTAAACTCCTCAGTCCTTTTCAGGTTAACGCAGTGATGTGTCATACCTACTGCTGCTGCTGACAAATTCACTTCTTTCATAACATGAAAAGAGACTCTTGAGATCTTCCTGTCCAAAGCAGCCTTCTATATGATGAACTATTTCCATATTAAAGCTACCTGATCTGAGGATGGAGGCTGGTGACTCTAAATAAGGGATGAAAAGCAGGATGTGACTCACAGAGCTGGGCTCAAGATTCTATTTGTAAAGTGAAAGTGTCCTGATGTGTTAATAATTGAATAGAAGAGACTTTTTTTTGCTGCTTAAGACCATCAAGTGTACATACACATCATCTCTGTGACATCACCCATTCATTTCTAATACAGAGTTTTGAAGCCCATTATTAACAACTCTAGCTCTGTTCAAGTTAGAATGAAGCAGGGACCTTTAGCCTCCTCACAGACAGCTACACCATCAGTCAAGTCAGCCATGCCCTTAAATGGGCAGAACTCAGAGGTATAATCACTTTACCCTCTGGTGCAGAGGTCTGCAACCTTTACTTTGATAGGAGCCACTGAAGTCAAACCGGGGCCACAAAATCTACTTTATCTTCATGATAAAGACTATAAAGTGTGTTAAATTCTATGCATACTTAAACTTAAGTGAACAAGAAGGTCTTGAAAGTTACAAAATTGAACATGTAATATCTTGGCTTCTATTTTGCTGAGATTTAAAATATTTGAAAAAAAATTATATTCAAAACGTTTAAAGAAAGAACTGAAAAAAAATGGCCAAAAAAAAAAACCAAAAAAAGAGAAAAAAAAGAAAAAAATGTAACAAAAAGGAACTTAATGAATGTGCAAAACTGTCAAAAAAAAAAAAAATTAGAAAAAAGGAAAAAATTGACATTTCAATGATTTGCTAAAACTCACAAAAATTTTGAAAAATTTCCAAAATTATTAAAGATTTCAAAGAAATTGGGAATCTTAAAAATTTGAAAAAAAAAGAAAAAAGAAATCTGAAAAATTTGCAAAAAATACAGACATTTTTCAAATATACTAAATTTTTAAAATTTTAAATTTTTGAAAGAAAAATTGAATTTGATAACACATATTTATAATTTTGCTTGAAAATTATTAGTTGCTGTTTGCCTATGTCCTGCAATTTACCAAGGTCAGTATTAAGCCAGCATGTTGGCAGTTGAATGAATCTATCCACACAGAATTAAAATCTGTATTTTCCCCATCAATACCCTCTGTAAGAAAAATAATAATTCTTTATTTCAGTTATATTTTTTGAAAGTACAAGGAGTCACTGCAAAAGAGTCAAATAGCCACATGAGGCTCCAGAGCCGCAGGTTGCAGACCCTTGCTCTGGTGCATAGTGTTCACTGCAGTAAACAGCTGTGTAAAAGTTAAATGAAGTGGTTTCTGTGGTAGAACTTCATATCAGTCTGTATCAAGATCCTTTTTTCTTTCTACATTTTCAGGGCATAAAAAATGTTTTTCAGTTTTTATCGCCGATCAACTACGTTAAATGGATTTTTAAGTGAAGTTTTTACTGTCTTACGCTGAATGCTCAGGAAAATATGGTCCACTGGCCTAGACATGTCTGTAACTCCAGGAAAAAATGTAATATTCATGCAAAACATCTTGACACAGGCTTTTATATTTAATGCATCAGAGGGTTGAATAAGAAAATAATAAGTAATAGAAAAACTCACCCCCCGTACAGTGTGTGCTGATGGAGAAATAAGCTATTCAGACCCAAGGCATTTTTTGAACTAGGTTTTGAATATTTATTTTTGCAGTAAAATTTGTCTATTTTGGCTCAGTTTGTATGTTGTTTCTGCTGCTAATGTTTTTAACACTTCTGCATAGGCTTCGGGTTTTTGGACTGGTTTAGATTAGGTTACATGCTTTTATTTTGAAAGGATGCAAAAGATCAGTTTGATCTTTACATTGAAAAGGAAGTTAATGAAGCAGGCGTTAAAAAAGGCGTCAATCAAACATCTTTGATGTAGTGTTTGATGTGTAAAGACACCGCCTGGAAGACTGTAGAGAGTAGAGAGTTTGCAGACTAAAGAAAAGCTTTTATTCAGCTGAGAGACAGAAGAGACAGAAGAGACAGAGTGATGACTGCAGAAAGCTGCTTCTGCTGTTCATAAAACAATTAACTTCTCATCTCACTAATTTGAATCATCCATTGTGTGTGCTGATTTCCAACAGCCTGTCCACCAAATGTGTCTGACTCCATCAGGGGTTTGTGTTAGTGAAGTGTTTCATTGTCTCTGCTGAAAAGTGTGCACTCGTAGATGGATTGATTCTAGGTTTTTGTAAATTATTAAACAAGGATCAGAGTTCCTCTTACTGCAACCCTTCTTGTTTTTATTTGCCTCTGTGAAAGTTATTAGTGAACTGACTGATCTCATTTTTAGAGATGGTACTTCTGTTACTGCAGTCTGTTTATCCAAAGGTCTTCAACACAGCAGGGTCTGAACCGCTGGTTTTTAAAGGCTCAAAGGCTTCATGCTGTGCCTGAAAACCATTTCAAGTTTTTAAATGTACAATTACTGAAAAATGGGTCAACATGAGCTTTTAAAGATCCAGCCAGCTGGGACCTTTCCTTCTGCAGTGCCAGTTTACATGTTCTCCTCGTGCCTGCTGTGAAGTCTCTGAGTATCATATTATCCTCCCTCGATCCAAATACATGCCCCACAGGTTTATTGGTGACTGGAGATGTGAGTGTGTGTGTGTGGGTGTGTGTGTGTCAGCTCAGTGATTGACTGCTGACCTTTCTACGCCTCTTGCCCAATGTCAGCTGGGATTGGCTCAGTCCCTCCAGGATCCTCTAATGAACAGAGATTCAGATAATGTATGGATTAAACTTTGAAAGCAACACAGCGATAATAATAAAAAAAAAAGGAATCTAAATGTCACTTTTTTTAAGTGATACTTAATATCCATCAGTTACATCTTATACAGAAATCAACATAAAACTTAGCCTCAACTCCAGACGTGATGTTATGAAATAATTTCTTCTGGTGCAGGTTCAGCTCTACCGTTAAAGGACTCATCCTATTCGCAGAGGTCTCACTGCATTGGTTGCTGGTTGAACTCCCGGACTTTATCCTTTGCTGCACGTCATCCCCATTTCTCTATAGAGGGATATCAGTCTACGTCATCATGAAGATGCGCACACATCTCGACCGCAGAAGCAGCATTTAGCTCCATTCATTCAGACAAGTTAGCGTTTTTAAACACTAAATTCAGCCTGTTAGCAGCATCAAAATGTACGGTTGTTCTGTGGACAGCTGTCAAAAACAATACTACACAATAGAGGCAACTTCTGTCAAGTTTCGACCATTACAGCGCAACCAGTGTTTCAGCATTAATAGCGACCATGCTCACTGTTGACTTTCAGCCGACGGCAGCCATGATTAACAAGGTCACACCTTACACTGAAACACTAGCGACGTCTGCGTGTGTAATTAAATATGCTGTCTTTATCCAACCTCATCTAACCAGGTTTGACTACAAACAAGCAATAATAACTGCTGATACTCAAAATACAGATTGACTTTGCTTATTTAATGAAATAGTTGGTTTGGGGCTGAGGTTCTAACCAAACATGGACTCAATATGGACAGTAAATAATGAGTAAACCTGTAAATTATGATCAACAGAAACACATTTTATGACCAAAGTAAATAAGGGAACATCATGAAACAATGTTTACATCCTGGTCTGTCACAGTCTGATAAGTGTCCACAGGAAATGCAGTCATGAGCATCGAGTGACAGTTGTGTTTCCTTTCTGGGTACACTCTAGGTTTCTCTGCTAAAAACGTCTGTCCACCTAATATCTGTCCACTTTACCATCCGTAAATGTGATGATATTTAGTTTAAAAATCAGTTTTTTGGTGGTTAACTCCTCTACATCGGTTAACAAACCATTGTACTCAGCAGTGCTTCTGCACCCAAGTTGCATGCGCATCCGCCGTTGTTGATAAACAAATAATCCCTCTATATTTCCTTTCCTCTGTCTTTATTCTGTTATCATACATGATAAAAGCAAAAATGTCCTTTTATTTACTTAGTTGGTAAGTTTGTTATTTTAAATACACTGCTTGTCTGACGCTTTATGTTTTAGCTCAAGTATTTTGTCCTTCATTAACAGTTTTTAAAATAAAACAATGAAGAAATGAAGCACTCATACAGGTCATAAATCATTAAGTAGCAAAAATACATTGAGATGAATTTGGATAACAGCTTTATTTTATCAAAAGATATTTTTGATGATGCATTTTTTTCTTTTAAAGTCAGTTATGATTACAGACATACGGTGGCTGGTAGGTGTCAGCCAGCTTGTAAAAGCAACAACACAAATGCAAAAGCCACAACACAATGAAAGTTGAGAGGACAGTTTTCCAAACAGACACAGAAAAGTTGTGAAAGAAATAAATGATTGTTTTAATTTTTACCTTCAGCTATGATGAATATAGCTCTAATGCTAACATTATTGATTCATAAATATAAAAGAAGATGGCATATTTTTTCCTGTAAAAAAAAATTATAGAAGTGTTTTTTTTATTTTATTTTTTTTAAATTGATGTGAAGGTACAAATAGTTTGTATCCACAACTTGAACTTTTTTCTTTATCACCAAAACTGGCCAATTTAAAATTTTGAAAAGCTGTTGCTTCCATTTTTTTTGTGCCAAGGCATTTTATTTAGTCAAGATCATACAAAAGGAGCATTTTTATTTTATTTTATTTTTTTCTGATAAAAAAGCATAAATAGGAAACGCTGAGGGACTGAAAATGCTGTAGTAAGCATGCCAGGCCTGTAGTTGGCGCTATAACTGTCTTGTCCAGAAGCTACTTTTGGTAGACCTCCCCTGAAGTAAAGTTGAGCTGATCATCTGGTGTATTTGGGAACACTAAGAGCAGAAGTGGAGCAACAGATGCACATTTTGTTGAAAGACAGTCAACAGATACAGCAGATTGAGCAGCACAAGCACAACATGGTAGTTTGTGACGATTGTAACAGCGATACTGTTGTCCTGTTGTATGTGCAAAGCGCGAAGCAGATTGTGACGTCAGCATTTCCATTGAAAACGCCGGCTTACTGTTTACACAGCAATGGTTCCGGCAGCGTTTCAGAAAAATCCCACTCTGGAGGCTGATTTTAAAAGTTTGTGTTTTAAATTTAAATGAACACTTTCTACTTTTTTATCATTTCTGTGGGAATATTTCCTAAAAGTGCCTCAGATATTTTAGGGTGAGTCAAAATCAAAGCAGCTGATGCCTTACTGCCCAGAAATTTAGTCTGTTTTCATGTGTGAAGCTCCAGGCACAACTTGGACTGCATTTCCCATAATGCAGTGGAGTTGAAACATCATTTTAGACATCAAGAAACCTTTCAAAGATAGATAAGTGCTCCTAATTATGGATTACTTGGGTCACTCTCTTATGGGATGACTGGTTTGACTCCAGGATACTGCAGAGGGCATTTAAAGTGTCTTTGTGAGGTCATGGTCATGTTGATGCTTCAGAGATGAGACAGTGTCGTACAACTTGAGTGCATTTAACCTCATGTGTAACTGTCGGTGTTCTTTATGTGACAGTTTTAAAGATTTTCAGAATCAAGATCAATCAGAGATGTTCAAAGTAGTTCAGCTTGCTCCGGGCTTCACTGCTCTTCAGTGCAGTCAGATTATTACAGCACAAAAACCAGGGACGTGCTCTTAAGGCAGTTAAAGTATAAACATATAATACTCAGCTCTGTCTCCGTGTCACTTCCTGAAGAAGCTGTCTGTGTTCACATCTCTTGTTTACTTCCACTGACTCTCATTCCTCACATTGTTCTTTTACAACTCTCTGTTTTTAATTTGCAGTTCCTAACTCACAACTACAGCACATAAGATTGAGAAACATTTAGAAAAGCAGCCTTCAGCGGATCATGTACACAATTATCCCCAGAATTGCCTCTGTGAATCTCCACCTGCTCCTCTGTCAGCCCCTGCAGCTACAGAAACCTGACTGACTGCTGCAGCACCTCATATTTATTCCTTTACCCTGCTTTCTTCACCCTCCTCCTCCCTTTCCTCTATCACTCTTTGCTTGCTCCCTTGTGGATGTCTTGGCACCAAACATTCCCAGTGGGAGCCGGAGCACAGACAGCAGCAACAAGGAGCAGCAGAGAGAGTACGAAGATCACAGGAGGGGGAGGAAGGAGGGGAGCAAGCGTGAGGGTTGACTTAAGATTTTGAGACAAATACTGGAGCATTGGCGCAAAAAGTGCCAATCAGGTTTTTTGAGAGAGGACAGAATAACAAACCTTTTACCTTTCCTGTTGAACATTTTAAGATAATTTCCATCTTTTTTTCTCTTTTTGATACTAAATAGTGTAGAATGAATGGGTACTAATAAATCCATTTCAGTATAAATGTCCAAATATCTTACATAAACTGTGACCGCTATGTTGTTTTCTAAGCAGTAAATGTTTGTTGGGATTAACTTTTAAATGCAAAAAAAAATTATTGAAATTTAATTAATTTCAAATACATTTCCGTTACCAAGGACAAGTGATGTGATTCACTGAAGGATGTTTAATGCCATTTTAAAACAAGTTCCTGTTGTTGAGTTGTATACAGAACACTCTAATAAAGATAAAAGTGGATAAACAGGCATTTTTAAACAACTTCTTATTTTTCTTTTATTTTCAAATCCTTATGTGTCTTTGATCCATAGATATGAAGTAGTGAGAGTGCCAAATTACAAAAATAAATCTATAAAAGAATAAAAATAATAATAATAAATAAATAATATAAGAATCTATAAAAGGATTAATGAATTAACGAATGAATAAATAAATTATATCAGCATCTAAAAAAGAATAAATAAAAAATGAATTAATAAATAAATTATATAAGAATCCACAAAAAAGCTAATAAGAACAGAAATATAAAGAAAAATCAAAAAAAAAATTGAAAAGTGCTTAATAAATAAATAAATGAATAAATAAATAAAGAAAGAAAGTAGCTATATGAAGTGATATTAATCAAAGAATAATATTTTTTTTAATTATTCTTTTATAGGTTATTATATACTTTATTAATTCATTTTATTCTTTTATAGGTTATTATATACTTTATTAATTCATTTTTCCTTCATTTTTTTATTCATTCAAAGATTCTAAGTTATTTTTTTTATTAATTTATTTATTCTTTTTTAGATTTTTATATAATTTATTTATTAATTAATTAATTTATTAATTGTTTTATAGATTTATTTTTGTGATTTGGCACTCTCACTACTCCATACATAGATTTCACTTTCACAAATTATTCCAAATGCAAAAGTTTCTTCGTAGAGGCCTGTAATCAAAAGTTTCTCTTACCTGCACCACTGTTGTAACTAATGTCCGATTTATTGAGTCAAGTTATTCACGCGACACAGTAAATAGACTTTTTAAAGGGAAAACAAAGTGAGACACAAAAAAAGTAAAGTTTAACATTGGTTGGCTAATTTAGAGACAGAATAAAAAAAAATTCATCAGAAATCTGTTTTTTTATTTGGTCGTTGCTTTGTTTCTTGTTTTTCACACAACGCGACACAATAAGTAGACTTTTTAGAGGAAAAACAAAGTGAGACAAAAAAAGTAAAGTTTAACATTGGTTGGCTAATATAGAGACAGAATTAAAAAAAATTCATCAGAAATCTGTTTTTTTATTCGGTTGTTGTTTTGTTTCTTGTTTTTTTTATTTTGTTGTCATTGATGTTGTTTTTTGTTGGTGGTGAAGGTTAATTTTGGTGGTGGTTTTTGTTGTTGTTGGGGTTTTTTTTTCATTTTTTGTAAAATGTTGGGAAACCGAAGTCCTCGGAGAAAACCAAAAGTATGTACCACCGCGTTAACCAAGGGTGTAAGGAGCTAAAGTCCTGCTTCACATCCAGCTCTGACTCTCCGTGCAGCCACTCACAGTAAGGCTGGTAGCACAGAGTGTCATTTCTGGATGTAAAGCTGAACCTCCGGCCCCGACCCCGTGCTCCTAGTGCCGTTTGAAGATGGAGGTGAACGGCTTGGCCATGGTCTTGAGCAGGGAGTTAAAGAAAACCTTCACACCACTCTTTTTTGGCTCCGTCAGATGTTTTTTCAGAGTCTGAGTGATGTGTTCAGTGACCCTGCAGTCTCTTTGCATCATTTTCCTCCAGAGTGTGTTTCTGCCGAGGTCTTTGACGATTTCGTTTTTGGCTGCCTTCAGGGTCTTGTGCATGTTTTTGGGGTTGAGTTTGATTGTGACTGGGGTGTCCTCCAGCTCTGCCCAGAGTAACTCCGTCAGCCTTTTAATAACAGCGTCTTTATGAGTGTTGATGCGCTGATTCACTCTATCGGTCTTAAGGATCTTGTTGACCAGCTCTATCACCATAATCTCACAGGTCATTTTGTCCCATTTCTCTGTCTCCTCCTTGGGGGCCGGCCGCTCTGTCTCCTTCTGGGGGGCCGGCCGCTCTGTGTTCTCATCTTCGACAGCGGCTGCTCCACCCTCTGCTGCACTTGGTGTGAGAGATGAAAAGAAAATGGCTTCTTGGATCCTGAACATAGCATCAGAGGCGTGGTCTATGCCCTTGCTGTGTCTCTTGGCCTGTAGGTTGAGCCAGTTCCACATCAGTTTCATGAAGGTGTCTACCTCTGTTTTGATAAAGCCCATCACATGCACCTTCTGCTTCTTCTCTAGACTCAGATGCATGAAAATAAACTCTGCCAGCCTCTCCTCTGTCAAGTCAAACTTTCCACGCGTGATGTCTCTGGCCATCTGTCTGTAAAGGCACATTACATCTACTTTCTTCCTCTCAGGTCCATATCTAACCAGCATCTCATCTACAAAGCCATCCACCTCTTTAGCCAGCGACTCCATGGGTGTCGTTTCTTTCTTACAGATCAAGTTAGCAAACATTTTCCTCAACTTGTTGAAAATACCCATGATGGCCTCTTTTGCAAATGCCTTGATGAAGAACTCCTTGGTGCGCCTCATTATTTTTTTCCAGGTGGGTGTTTTTGTCTCAATCAGTGTTTCAAACAGTAGTTCACTCTTGGTCCTGTGCTCATCTTCAGGAATGTTCCAGACAGCTTCGACTAAGTCATGAGCTGCGCTGTCAGCATCCTTGTCTGAGCTGGACTTTAAGGCGTCATGCTCCTCTTTGGAAAAGTCTGTTTTTGTGCGATACCTAGCAGCATCCTGAGCCTCCTCCTTCAAGATTGATGAGATCTTCTCTAGCTTTTCTGACTTCAGACCCTCATCGTCACAAGTCGTCAGTCCTTCCTTTAACAGGGGGTCGAATTTAACCTGACAAAAGTCAACAAGTTTGTCATATTTCTCCTCCTCTGTCATCTCATTCTCTCCCTTTTCATTCTCATCCTCCAGGGAGGTATCTGGACAGTCACTAAATTTAATGACTTCATGTGATTTCTCCTCCTCATCCTTCTCATCCTCCTCATCCTCTTTATCCTCCAGGGAGGTATCTGGACAGTCATTAAATTCAATGACTTCATGTGATTTCTCCTCCTCATCCTTCTCATCCTCCTCATCCTCCTCATCCTTCTCATCCTCCTCATCCTTCTCATCCTCCTCATCCTCTTTATCCTCCAGGGAGGTATCTGGACAGTCAGTAAATTTAATGACTTCATATAATTTCTCCTCCTCATACTCCTCATCCTCTATATCCTCCAGGGAGGTATCTAGACAGTCAGTAAATTTAATGACTTCATATAATTTCTCCTCCTCATCCTCCTCATCCTCTTTATCCTCCAGGGAGGTATCTGGACAGTCACTAAATTTAATGACTTCATATAATTTCTCCTCCTCATACTCCTCATCCTCTATATCCTCCAGGGAGGTATCTAGACAGTCAGTAAATTTAATGACCTCAAACCATTTCTCCTCCTCATCCTCCTCATCCTCTTTATCCTCCAGGGAGGTATCTGGACAGTCACTAAATTTAATGACTTCATATAATTTCTCCTCCTCATACTCCTCATCCTCTATATCCTCCAGGGAGGTATCTAGACAGTCACTAAACTTAATGGCCTCAAACCATTTCTCCTCCTTCTCGTCATCCGTTCCCTCCTCTTCGTAGTCCATCAGGTAGGGTACTGGACTCTGACTCAATTCGATCTCCTCGACTAGCGTCATCTTTTGGGCAATTTCAGCCATAAAGTTGGTCATCCTGTCAACAATCTCCTTTAGTCTCTTTGAAAATGACTTGGAGGCCTCTGGTTCCTCTCCCTGGCTGGGGCTCTGATTATTAATCCTGTCAGTTACTTCTCTGACCACGAGGCCGGTCACTTTCTGTGATGAACTGCAGCTCATGTCCTCATGGATGCCCATCTTGTTCGCGAGAGTCTTTGAGATCGACTCCCCGAGGCTCTTCCTGATTTGTTTCGCAGTGACGCTTTTGTCAGAGCCAGGAGAAGAGGATTTAATAGGAGAGGGTGTTTTGTTTCTCTCCTCTAAAGCAGTTAAAATATATCCCGATATGATGTTTACAATATCTACGGACATATCTGTGATAATCTCTCTTGTTTCCTGGTCGCTAGCTCCTTTCTCTAGACTCTGCCACTGATTGACTGTGATCTTGTCCAGGAAAGTGTCTATGACCGGACGGAGGATTTCTGCAGGGACCATTGGAAAGGTCTGCACTGTTTTTTTAACTGTTGTTGATGTCATGTTTGACGTCTTTGTTTCGATGTAGCTAGCACTACGCTGCACTTTCTGTGAGGATAAAACTCAACTCTGTCCTCTCTGGCTCAGACTTGAAATGAATTCTGTCAGATTCTGTGAGAGTGTATAACTGTGCTCTCTGAGTGTCCCCTGATCTCTCGGAACCTCTGTGACATCACAAGGGCTCTAAGAGATGTAGGCAGAATTTAAACGTAAACAACTTTTTTTTTTTTTTTTTTCCACAGGCTGTATCCAGGCAACATTTAAATGTAAACAGCTTTTTTTTTTTCCACAGAAGGATTTATGCCGCGGCCACACCAAACGCGAACACGCAAATTTATTTGCGCGAATCGCCTGTCACGCGTCATGCAAACACTCAATCAGTACTTGTTATACAGTAATAGTTAAATCAAATATTTACTGCAAATCAAATCTACAAAATGTCAATACAAATTAAAGCTTATTGCCACTGTCAGGGCATTAAAGTGATACTCTGGGATGGAACAAGTTGGGTCCTATCACAAGGTTTAGGGCAGAAATTACCCCTACAGCAGTGTTTTTGTACAGCAGAAGCCCAGGGCGCTCGCGCCAAACACCCCCTCTCTGCAGTGGCGTGGCGTGGGGATTTTTTTTGAGGAAGCCAAGTGAGACAAAGCCTCTAATCTGTATTTTTTTTAGGGAGTGGGGTACATAAAGCACTATGTTGCAGCTTGTATATCGTTATTTCATGTAATGGAATGACTGGGTAGAGCGACCAGAGAGCGCTCATTTTACTTACTTTGAGCACCCACACACGCCCTTTAGCTCTCCCACCCTCAGTCACTCATTTACACATGTACATTATCCTCTTGACTTATCTTAAGCATCTTATTAATTAATTCAGCCGCCCACTCAAACGCACAACCGGCCGCTTCGTGCACACTGCTAACATGCTAATCTCCCTGATTTCATTCAGTGGCTCGATGATGATGATGAGGATACTGTGGTTTGATTGGTTTGAGGCCAAAGACGGGATGGCTTCCCTTGACACAGTCTTGGCCAATCACAGGTGAGCAGTGTCATGACCCCAGCCTCATCTGATTGGTCAATCATTTTTGTTTTTTTCACCAAGGGACGCCAACTCGGCTTGGCTTCCTTGCGGACAACAGCGTGCAGTATCGTATTTTCACCACGCATTCGCCACAGAACATTTAGGAGGGCGCTGTTTTACACATTGTAAAATGCTCAATAAGGAGAGGAGAGAAATAAGGAAGAGATGATAGTGATGGAACACAGAAGAATTATCAAAACTGTTAAAAAGGAGGGTTTTCATTAAAACACAGCTGCAGTCTGAAAAAAGACAGGACGCATGGCTTCCCTTGGCCTCCGGGAGAAAACGCCACTGCCTCTCTGCTCGTCAGACGGTTTCCTATGCAAAAACACCACTAAATAAGGCTCTAGTTCTCATCCTGTCTCTTCATCCTGGCAGACTACCTGCGTTTGTTTATATCTGGCACGCCGTGTGCGCAGACTGATATACTAAGCGGCGAGCGCCTTTAAGTTACATGGCGTTGCCCCTCTTCTCCATGCTTGTTTTGGTTACTCATCGTGTTTTTCCGCCAATTTCACTTCTGGTTCCACCGCGGTCAGCAACAGACATTTACAAAATGTGAGCAACATGCACTAATGTGCGATAAAATATTCAACGGCGTTAATAGATTGACGGGTTAACACCATGTGAAATCAGCAGTTTCCAAACAAAAAAACATTTAAACAAAAAAAAAAAAAAATCAGCTGTTTACACCAAAGGCTAGCTGGATTTCAGTGTATTCTGTTTTTATCTCTTGGACATGTTTGTCCTGCTCTCTGTAACGTATTTTCTGTGGAATGGGTATATTAAAATTAGTATGAGCTGAAAACAAAGCACGCGTCACGTGACTCAGGTCCTCGAGTAGACGCATCATCATGACGCGTGCCTGGTCAGCTGATGAGCCAGGCGCTTAAATAAACTGGCTTTGTTCAGATAGTGCTGAATTATCTAAAAAATATATATTGTTGTCACCTCAGTGTAGACGGAAGGGGATGTGGTCTACAAAGTGCTAATAATAAAGACACAATAGTTTTTGAACGGGGTTTGGCCCGCTGCTGAGCGCGTCACAGGGCGCATTTGCGGGTATGTGCATCAGCTGATCAAACAGCTGTTCACCGTAACACACACATTTCTCTGTCCGTTCATTTCTGACTGCCTAAAAAAAGAAAACGCTTACGCCTATTGTCCTGTCCCCCGACACATGCTTGATTTTGCACACACGTGCACGAACGGGGCAGATGGGAGGGGTTGAAGGAGCGGAGGGGCGCTAATCTCGAATGATGCGCTTCTAGCGGTAGCAGCAAAGTTTGGCAGCTCTCTGTTATTACTCTGCTTTTTTAGCAATATTTCTATCTTTAATTGTTTCTTTTGCTAATTTTTGCTCAATACTGGACTTTTTTGACAACAACTCATGGATATGTCTGCTGGAAGGAGAGTCTATTCAAGAGAGGAGCTTCTTGCACTACAATGGAGCAAATCTGGAGGATATCACCCTATTCCTGCTGAGATAAAGAAGCCTTTCCGAGGATGTCGTGCTGGTGCAAAGTTAAAGGCCAGGAGATGGAGATACAAGCCCTTTCTTCCTTCAGTCATCATGGGGAATGTCAACTCTCTGCCCAACAAAAAGGATGAACTGGAGATACTGGTGAAGACACAAAATGTATACCTTGAGTGCAGCCTCATGTGCTTTACTGAGACCTGGTTGAATCAAAACATCTCTGATTCCTGTGTGGATATACCTGGCTTCACGCTGATACGTCTGGACAGAGACACCAAAGCTAGTGGCAAGACAAAAGGAGGTGGACTTGCTTTATACATCAATCAGAGATGGTGTAATCCTGATCATACTACAGTCAAGGTGAAGATGTGTTGTCCGGACGTTGAACTGTTGGCAGTTGGGATGAGGCCATATTACCTTTCCAGAGAATTCAGTCATATAATAACAATCCTCGTGTACATTCCACCCAAAGCAACTGCTGAAGTTCCATGTGATGTTATCCAAGAAACTGTTGCCAGGCTACAGACTCAACATCCTGAGGCTCTCATAATAATATCTGGAGACTTTAACCATGTTAGCCTCTCCTCTCATCTCACTGGATTTAAACAGTTTGTTAATTGCCCAACCAGAGTGAACAGAACACTTGATCTTCTATATGCCAACGTCAAAGATGCATACAGTGCCACTGCATTACCACCACTGGGCAGGTCGGATCACAATCTGGTTTTACTTCAGTCTTGTTACAGACCCTGCGTTTTGAGGCAGCACGCAACTACTGTAACAGTTAGAAAATGGACACCTGAGGCCAGTGAGGCTCTGAGAGACTGCTTTGAGTGCACAGACTGGAATGTATTGTTAGAAACAGATGAAAATAGTATAGATATTGATAAACAGGTTGACTGTTTTACTGAATACATCAACTTCTGTAAAGACAACATCATACCATCAAAGACTGTACTCCGTTTCCCCAATAACAAACCCTGGATCACAAGTGACATCAAGGATATCCTCAATCAGAAAAAGGAAGCCTTTAGAGATGGCGACAAAGAACGGCTCAAACTGGTGCAAAAAGTGCTGAAGAGGAGATTAAGGGAGGCTAAGGTGAAATATAAAAAGAACATTGAGAGAAAACTACAAAATAATAACATGCGCGAGGTGTGGAGAGGAATCAACAACATCTCTGGCTATAACACAAAGACAAGGCAGCCAATTGTGGGTGATGTTGAACGTGCTAATGAATTCAACCAGTTCTTCAACAAGTTTGACACAGCGACCACTTCCTCTTCTACTGCTGCTCCTTCTACACATCTGTGTCTCTCCACCACCCCTGCTACATCCCCTCTTACACCTGTGCCTCTTCCACCGTCACCGTCTGTCACAGCTTTAGGAGTGAGGTTAGAGTTAGGAAGACTGTGCTCAGGGAAGGCTGCTGGTCCAGATGGTGTGTGTTCAAGACTGCTTAAGGACTGTGCTGCCCAATTGTGTGAACCCCTTCAGAGGATCTTCAACCTGAGTCTACAGTTGGGTCAGGTCCCGGCTCTGTGGAAAACATCTTGTATTGTACCGGTACCAAAACTCAAATGCCCAGCTGAACTTAACGACTACAGACCAGTTGCCCTCACCTCACATGTTATGAAAACCTTTGAGAGGCTGCTTTTACGTCTGTTGAGACTTGAGGTCAAAGACACACTAGAACCTCTGCAGTTTGCATATAGAAATCATATTGGAGTGGATGATGCAGTTACATACATGCTCCACCGTGCCCTGTGCTATCTAGAAGAACCTGGCACCTATGTAAGAATTATGTTCTTTGATTTTTCAAGTGCATTTAACACCATCCAGCCCATGATATTGAGAGATAAGCTCAAAGACATAGGAGTGAACCCATCCTTTGTCTCCTGGATCACAGACTATCTCACAGAGAGGCCACAGTTTGTCAGGTTGGGAAACTGCGTCTCTGGGACGGTCATGAGCAGCACGGGGGCTCCACAAGGAACTGTTCTGGCTCCATTCCTATTCACACTTTATACTGCAGACTTCAAATACAACTCTGAGTCCTGCCACATCCAAAAATACTCCGATGACACTGCTATTGTGGTGTGTATCCAAAATGGACAGGAATCTGAATACAGGGATCTGATAAAAGCTTTCTGTGACTGGAGTCATAGAAATTGTCTCCTACTGAACACCTCAAAAACAAAGGAAATGATTGTGGATTTCCGAAAGTCTGGGCTCTGCCATCAGCCAGTTAACATCCATGGGGTGGACGTGGAGGTGGTGTCAACCTACAAATATCTTGGTGTACATCTGGACAACAAGTTGGACTGGTCCCTTAATACAGATGCACTCTTTAAGAAGGGGCAGAGCCGTCTCTTTTTCTTAAGGAAGCTTAGATCAATTGATGTCTGTGGAAAGCTGCTGCAGATGTTTTATCAGTCCGTGGTAGCCAGTGCTTTGTTTTATGGTGCAGTCTGCTGGGGAAATAGTTTAAAGCAGAAGGACAAGAGGCGACTGGAAAAACTGGTGAAGAGAGCTAGTTCCGTGGTTGGATCCAGTTTGGACTCACTGGAGGCTGTGGTGGAAAGGTATACACAGAAGAAAGTGGAGGCCATCATCCGTCACTCTGATCACCCACTTCACAACATCATAGTCCAGAGGATCAGCAGATTTGGACGTCTTACCTCTGTGCGCTGCAGGACCGAGAGGTACCGAAGATCATTCCTCCCTGCAGCCATCAGAGTGTACAATTCTTTGCTTGGAAGAGTGCCCAAACAACTTGAATTTCCCTCCGGGGATTAATAAAGTATGTCTTATCTTATCTTATCTTATCTTATCTTATCTTATCTTATCAGTGATGTGCTGGCGTGCCTCTCCAGAGCTATAGAGATATAGCTCTGTGCCTCTGTTTTGGATTGTATCTTTAACACAAAAAGCTGTCAAATACAGAAGATGGAGACTCAAAATAGTTTCTCCCCTATCGCTTTGGCGCCCCCTCTAGCTCGGCGCCCCTATGCATCGCATATAGTGCATACCCACTTTTTGCACCACTGATTGGCAGGCCAAAGAGTGTTATAGCTCTGCGTGTACGTCCCTGCAGATGAACAGGTTTGTTACTGTAAACACGGAGGTAGCAGAGGTGCTGATGGTGAAAAGTTTGCACAGCTGAGGCAACTTAAGAAGTACTTTTAAGAAAAGACGGGCTGGGCGGGTCGTTCACCTCGTGTCATGCAGTTTGACTCGATACATGTCGAGGTCCAGGCCGGCGCGCCCCTCCCCTGTAGTGACAGTTTGATTAACTGCTGAGAGCCTCGACTTCGGGGCGCTCTCACAAACAGACCGCTGCCATCAGCTCTGCGCTCGGACACAGACAAATGTGTACACTGAAGGTCTATTTACCCTTCAGTGTCCACACACGCAGGAGATGATGCTCATATCGCCGCTGTCAGTACCTGCTTTCAGAAAGAGAACTGTCCCTGAAAAACCTTTATAGATTTTGTGATCTGAGCTGCTGCTTCAGTGACTCACTCGGCTGGTGGTGTGGCTCACTTCTTCATTCACTTTAATCACCGAGTTTATCCACAGCTCAGTGGGTAGAAATAACAGACTTAAAAATATGCAGCATAAGCAAATATTAGCAATTATTCAAAACAACCCGAGCTGGTGGGAGAGAAATAACCACCATCTGAGCTAATGTGCCGAGGTTACTATAGGAACGTTTCCCATAATCCTAATGAATGAATCTAATTTAACTGAGTGTAGCAAACATTAGTGACTGAAAGGTTTTTTTTGGCAATACAATGGCAGACTCAACCTAAATTGTGGTTAAAGGAACAAAGATACAGAGCCAAGGCGGCTGTACACCTCATGAAAACAGCTTCATTACACCTGCCTGTTTGATACCTCAACCCCCCTAATTATGCAAATCCCCAACTCTGAAGGCCTTTACACTCTGAGTCAGTTTACTTTGTCTGAAAGTGCAGCACAAATCTCATATTTTGTCAGTGGTGATCGCACAAAGACGCCAAAACTTTGGTTTGTCATCTTTTATTTTTTCAGACTTTGTGCGTTCTTTCAAATCCGTCTGAATCACTGGATGTCACAGGGCAGATCAGAGACTCATGCGTGGAACAGCGAGGAGACACACAGCAGAGCAGCAGATACACTATCATGGAGTTTATTTTACAATACTTTTATAATATTTGTACCAGCAGTTTGGATGTAAGGAAATTGAAGAAGCAGGGATACAGGTAGTGAAACTCCCAAAGGAGACAACTCCAGGACAGGAGGCATAAGTACACACACAAAGAAAAATCACCAAAGACAATATAAAACAATATGTAAGACAGCATATTTATTGTCTTGTATTCTCAAATTCAAACAAAACATCTCAAAATCAGCTCTTATTTAGCTTAAATACTAAAACAAACTGACATAATAACCAGGAGAGAGCACACAGTCAATGCACAAGGGAGCTGAGTCAGACCAGAGATGCATCTGGTGTATTCCCAGTGTGAGGCCTGGGCCGTCTGTGAGTGCTTTTGGAAGAGGAAGGGGCCAACTGCAGCACCTGTTGCTCATTGAGAAGCAGAAAGAGACCCTTTTACATAAGAGTCTCCAAAGCCCCATTTCCACCAAGCAATCTGGTTTGGATCAGTATGGTTTGGTACGGATTGGATTGTGAAGCCCAATCCTGTTTGGGTTTCCACAGCCAACTGCACCCATAATAGGCGCTACCCAAGTAGCTGCCTGTTGCAGCAGCTCTCTCGTCTTTGTCCGTTTCTTGTAATTTTTTCGTCTCTTTTTCGTCATCTTTGTATTTGGAGTGGATCATCACTTTGTATGGTTCATTGTCGGTCACGGACACCAAACTTTTTGTGGCTTTGGCGGTATTTTTTACTACTTTTCTCCTGTGTTTGTCTGGAGATCCTACATGTAACCATGGCTGCATTGTTTACATGCGAAATTAGCTGTTAGCAGCCTGTAGCATGTCAATGCTAACTAGTGTAGGGCTTGATGATTTCCCTCGAGGTGAGGAGGAGGAGGTGAGGACGACGTGCTTGTTCTTGGATGTGAGCTGGGAGGTGACGACGTGGACCCGTCCTTCCATCCATCGTTGTTTGGAACGTGGGATCTCGCTCCGGGGGATGGACGAGCTAGCTGTGCTAATCCAGCGGCATCATGCTGTTCACAGACGTTGCTGACGGAGCTGACATCGGACGCCGCGACACATCGGAGGAGCTTCGCCTGCTGTGAGCAGACAGGATCCAGGAGACAGAGACTGAACAGACTGCTGGGGAGGCTCAGTCCTGGACCCTGTGGAGGTGGAGACTGGCTGGGCTGGAGAGTGGTGGACGAGTGGTGGACGGGATGTCGTCATCTAATTTCTTATGGACCTTTTTGCACTTTCTATACTCTTTCTTACTTTTGTTTTCTTAAATGCTGCGGTGACTCCTGAATTTCCCCTCGGGGATAAATAAAGTATTTTCTATTCTATTCTATTCTATTCTATTCTATAATAGCATGATGGCATAGAAGAGCGACCATGGACTGTTTAATTAATGGACGTATATTCCTCGACGTCACCCGCCTGTATCTGAAATGGAAAATTAAGTAAATCAACTATCGCAGCCATATTGGAAGTGGCAAGGGCTGTCGTCTGTTGGTCACGTGACCTGAGCTGGGCAAGCTCACGATCTTAATATCCTCTAAACTGCCGAGTTAGAAAATAATTCACCCTCTGTACAGTGTGTGCTGATCGTAAAATTAGCAATTAGCTTGGTTTGTATGTGACTTTCTGTACTTCCAGGGCCAGCCTCAGTTGGACACTGGTGAAACAGCAGGTTTTAGCACTTCAGCATTGTCTCATATTCTTAGACCAGAGGTTGCCGCTTGAGCGACCCAGTGTGCCCCGCTTGCAAATCCAACAAAGAAGAAAAATGTGACACAGTAATGAAAGAGCAACAAAAGAAGACATCCAGCAATTCTTCTTCTTTGTGATTTATGTGTCTCTTTGTTACAAAGCTCAATCAAAATTTGTTTCTTTAAGATGATGAAGATTTACTTTATTAATTGCTTTGGGGGAAAGTTCTGTTTTTTTACACTCTGAACCATGCAACAACTAGAGAGGTCAGAGTGATGGCGCTGGAGGTTTTGGGTGCCTTGCTCAAGGGCACCTGACAGTGCCCATGAATGTAAGCCAACACTTCCCGAGCTATCAGCCCAATTCCCAATCTCGGTCCACACCTGGGCTTGAACCAACGATCCCCCATCACCAAACCAAGTCCTTACAGACTAGGGATAGGCACCCTTCACATTTGGCGCCGATTCCCAGTACCTGGCAATTGGTACCGGTACTTATCAGTACCAATTTTCGGTACTTTTTTGTGTTTATGTGGTAAAAAATATCAATATGTTTAATTATAAAATGTGTATTTTTTTCAATTTAACATATTCATTCTTCGATACATAACCTTGCAATGCTGTGTTCATGTCCAGTATAGAAAATCACCTGCTCTGCCACTCCCTCACAGTCACAAAGATACATTTAGATACCTAAACTTAGTATCTTTTGATTTTATGTGAATCGGTACCCAGTACTTTTGGCAGAATTCGGCCGGTACCTATAAAAGTACCTACTTTGGTACCCATCCCTACTACGGACTGAGCCACTGCCACCCCAGTTCAGCTGTTACACAGGGAGTGTGAATTCTTTCGACTGGTCAATGGACTGCAGTGTTTCTAGCTCCACCTCCTGGGGTCAGATCAGTATATGTGGCACCCCAACAGAAGGGTACCAAAAAGTGGTACGTTACAGGTTGGTAATTTGGGGATCTGTCCCAGTTTTAGTCAAAGGAAACGCCACAAAATGTGTGCCGTACCGAGACAAGCTGAACTGACGTGCTCGGTGGAAACAAGGCTCAAAGCATCTCCAACAACACCTGACAAATTGCTAAATTTGTTGCTAGTTGCTGTTTTGAAAAGAGTCACTAGAGACAAAAACTCACCCCAAAAAAGGACTCATCATTCTCAATGTTTTCCCAAAAAGAAGTATTAAGAGAAAGATCACCCTCTGTAGATACCAAATACGAAATCAGCTTTTGGGTCCAAAAACCCTTTTTGCAGCAGGCTGTAAACAGGTTTCATCCTGCTGTAAAAATGGACATTCAACATCGGTGTTAATGGGGATTTCAGTTGGAGCCAGTGTCGAAGGACGCTTGGGGAACTGGAGGTTTTTGCACATCTGCATCAGCTTCATCTCCACAATGACAGTGACCAGTTGGTCCAAACACGAAAATGCTGAGTGTGCCAGAGTAACCTTTTGTACGCAGGAGTATATAACAGACTATGCTTTGGAAAAGGGAGCAGAATTGAAAAAGACAGATAAAATAAAGAGATGCAGTGACTGTTTCTGGACTGTCTGAGAGGTATTTCTGTGATGCCTGCAACATTTTGGTTGTAACACTTATTGTAAAACAGACAGCATGTTATCTAGCCCCCAACGTGTCGCACACAGCATGCCAAAAGGTGTAATCCTGGCTTGTTTGCAAAAAGACAGATAAGATATGACGTCAAGTGGCTGCTGTTAAATTTCTGTGCCCGTCGCTGCTGTTTCATTTATCTCCAGTTGGCTTTAAAGCGAGCGCTGCTTCACTGGCTTTGCTGATTGAAATTGAAGTCTTTTTCTCATTTAGCGGAACTGTCAAAGCAGAAATTCACCCGAAAAAAAAAAAAGGAAAAAAAAAAAAACAGCCATCTACTGATTACTCTTATTCAAATGAGCTCCCGGCGATCGAGCAGCTAATACTCTGTGCTGCTCAATGGCCTGTGGCTCGAAATTCATAACATCAATTTGTAATGGATACCGGCATTTGTGGACTGAGAATGTTTCCATAATTACATCCCTTTTTGTTTCAGTGTAGAGCTGCTGACAGGTCTACTCTCCAAATGTGCCCATAAATGTACCCCCACTCTTTAAGCATGCTCTTCAGCCCCCCATCAGATTTACGCTCATAAGCTCACAGATTTGTCTCAATAACATCACTGAAATGAGTTTGGAAGAGACAGATTCGCACTCTTAACGTGGAGATTGGGCTGCCTGTGATTACAGCTAAGTGAAATGTGTGTTTTCCTTCAAGGAAACACTCTTAGGATGCATGAAATCGTTGGTCTTTGAAGAAATAAGTTTGCACGCTTTTTGTAGACTCCGAAGTTACTCGGGCTGAATTTCAATCAGGGTCTTGAACATGCTTCAGCACGGAGACTGGTGACGGAGAATGATAAGCAACCTGGCACCAAAGACAGGTGAAAATGAGGTCTCACTTCCTGTCCTCTTGGACTCGGGGTTGAAAACAATTTCCTGTAATATTTAATCATTGAGGAAAGTTAAGACCGTGGTTCAAACATACATCAAAGGGACAGGGTTTAGCAGGGTTTAAGGACAGCCTTTGTGCATTATGTGCTTGAGAAAAATGAAATCTGACTTGAGGTTGCATAAGGTTCATTATTATTCTCACTATTATTCTGCCAGCTTTCCATGAGGTGACTCTGTACCCAGATGACACACAGCTCTACCCCAGCTGACCAGCTGCTGCTGCAACTTAACACTCCATTTCAACCTGTCGCTAGGCGGTAAATTGATAAATAGGTACGAATTCCTTCAGGTGAAAAAAGGATCAAACTGAAATCCTGCCTGACTTTAAAAGAGAATTCCTGAATGGTCAGCACATTTCTTCATTTCCTACAAAACCCCTGCAGGTGTTAACTCATTTGTGAAATCATCTGCGCTTTTTTGAGAGATTTGAATCAGTATTACTGCTGTTTGTGAGTGATACTGGGGTCAGATGAGATGTTAAGAAGTGACTTTGTTAAAACAGAAATTTAAATTGACTCAACCACTGGTCTAAAGGTCAAAGAGAAAGCGAAAGTCAAATTTGAATGCCTTTTATACGACTTGGTAATTACTTATCATATGATTTTTAATGGCATCTCTGCAGTCATATTTCTTTTTTTTTATTATTTTTGGTGTCACCACTTTTTTGATGTTCGTCCACTGTCATAAATTTTTTCATCTCTCTATGAGTCAGCGTTCTTTTCATTATTTTTGTGGCAGGACCACTGAAGTCAATCTTTTCCAACCACTTTTTGCGTCATCACTTTTTCAGGGTTTTAGTTGCATGTCTACAGTCTTCATCACGATTTTATTTTATTTTATTTTTTTTTGCTTTATCAATTTTTGGATGATATTTTCTAATCATTCTTGGGGCTATTACTTATTTTATGAATATTGGTTTCCTCACTTATTTCATTATTTTTGTAGCTTAAAGTTTTCGCTTCAAATTTGCTATCATGATTTTTTGTTATGGTTGTTGCCATCTGGTCCACATTAATCCCTTTTTCCATGTTTTTTGGCATCATCACTTTTTATAATTTTTACCTTCATTACTTTTTATTTGACTTTTGCCGTCATGAAATTTGTGATGAATGGTGCCGTCCAGGGGCGGTGTCATGGGTGAGCCCAACAGGCCAAGGCCCACCTCAAACTTTTCTTTGAAAAAATATTTTTTCTTTCTTTTTTTTTTTTTTAAATTATTGATCTATTTTAAAGGGGAATACTGTAAAATTTTGTCACTTTACGCCCATATTGTGATTGTTTAATGCTCTGTCTTTACAAAATGAGCAACATTTGTCCATTTTTAGCCTGTTGGTAAAATAGTTATGACTTATTCAGCTCCATGTTATACTGGTAGGACTAGAGAATGGTTTTGGGAAAGAGTGTAGATTTTTTTCTTGTATTTAACTGTGGTTAATGTAGCTGCTCTTACAGCCTGTAATACATGAAAAGTTTAGGTGGCACAGCCCATTGGTTGAGCCCTCCTTTTTGGCCAACACCGTTGAGAGCCATTGTTTGTCTGAATAACTCAAATTATATAGAATATTAAAGGATCAAAGCAACCAAATTTGCTTTAAAACACACAAAGTAACATTACTATATGTAATTAATACAGTTATAGCTATTTACTAAATTTTGTGATTTAAGACCCACCCAAATCTGAAATCCTGGCTCCGTCCCTGGGGCCATCTGGTTTGCATTCATCACTCTTTTCATGAATTTTGGCGTCATTTTTTGTTGTTGATTGTTTATGATTTAAAGCATCAGGGATTAGAGATTAAATAACAGATTGTGAGTAAATTTAATGAAATGGTTTCCCAAGCGTGGCTTTGGTTAGCAGAGCTAACACCCTACTTCTGGTCCTCCTTTTTAGATGTCATCAAACTTTATTTACATTTTGTTGATTAACATACTGATTTACTGCACTGGGCTGCTAGAAGCTACCTGTGGTTGGGGCTTATACACACTTGTGTAGTAGAGCATTACAGTATTTGAGCACACATTTACAGGAAGCACTGCAAAAACTAAAATCTTATCAAGTGTTTTTGTCTTATTTTGAAAATGAAAATATCTTTTTAGACTTAACATGAGCCAGATCTACCTGACCAGTCCAGAAAATTGTCTTATTTCAAGTCATTTAAAGACCAAAATGAGGTCTGAATTATTATTTGAACTTTTTACAAGCAATTCAGACCTAATTTTTGTCTTTAAATAACTTGGAAAAGACATTTTTCCTAACTGATAAGTTTAATGTGGTGTCTATTGAGTAAAACAAGACTTTTTTTTTTTTTACTTAAAATAAGACAAAAACACTTGAGAAGATTTCATTTTTTTGCAGTGAGATGTCTGCATGACAGTGAAAACATAGCACAAAACAGGCATTTCTGACACATATTAGTGAAAATTATAATGGTTTGATCAACAGATGAGTGATTCTGGTGCCTACAGTGAAGGTGTTTGTGTCAAATGTTGCTGCTAAAAAATGAGTATTTTTGCTGCAGCCTCCCGGAGAGGAAGAGAAAACCACCAACATCTTCAGGCGTCGTACAGATTTAATCCCAAACTTGTACAAAGAGAAAGTTTAAATCAGCAACAATCCCTTCAGGTTTTTGCCTTTGGAGCTCTGCAGTCATTTGCTGCAGCTTTATTGGAGGTTCCCAGCGACAGCCCAAAGAAAACTGTGCACTGAGCCTTTCTCGGTTGTGCCCCCAAAGCTGTACGGAGCACTCCACCCCTTGATATCAGGGAAGCCAGCTCACTAAATACTTCTACAAAGAAGCTGAAGCTGATCTTTTCGCTTTGAGCCTTAAAGGAGCTTTGACTGTTGTGATAAAGGAACTCTCTCTGCAGTTTGCTGCTTTCAGTCCTGATCTCTCAGATTGGTGTGCTGTTCTGATTTTATCTGTCCTGTTTCATTTTAGAGTGGCTTTGCATTCATTATTATTTATATTAACTTCAACATCTTTTCTCTGAGTCTGGGTTTATTCTGTCTGCCTTCATTCGCTACACTCTGTAATTAATTTCCTTATAATGGAGCGCTCAGGGCTGCATTTCTCTTATAAAAGGTGCAACACAAGGAAAGTGTATTGTTATTATTGTGAAAAGTTATGCTCAGGGAGTACACAAAGCACTGGAAATCAATAAGCCACATTTTTCCGTGTAGTACTAATCAAGAAAACGTCTTCTTGTTGCGCGATTTCTTTTTATTTTTCCATACTATTGATTAACGCAGCAAAGGTGTGTTTCCCACAGTGACTCTGCCTTCATCCCTTAATAACGCCATGATTTATTCAGCAGTCAATCAAACACGGGGTAGTTAGTCGTCTCAGATGCTTTGGTATTAATAGACCTGAGGTATGTTCCCTCGGTCCCATAACAAATATCCCTGTTTGCTTCCATAACAGGTTCATTAGTGAAACTCTTTAACTGCCGTTTCACAGCAGCATGCATTTGTTATTCTGTTGTTGGTACACTTGCTGTGGGCTTGTGTTTCTCTGTCAAGCCAGTGCATCATTATCCCTTCACCCAGACGGATTAGCTTTGTTGCACAGAGGCTCTCCTCCGATATGTCTTTCTCTCTTGATTAGCCGACCGGGGAAATGGGGTAGAACAAATGCTGCTAAATGCCACAAGTGTCAGGATCCATCTCTGGTGAGTTCTGATATACCACCCACCATGTTTGTTAACAAAAGGTACAAATAATCCATACATGCACCAAAGGTTTGAGCTTTTGCAGGCACTGGTTTGCTAAGCATTAGAAATAAGAGGTTAATTTTCTCTACCCACGTTCTCTCCAGCAAACTGCCTCACTCACAGGTATAAAGCTATCCATACATGACACATAGACTGTATATAGAGTGGACAGTGTGGCTCCACCATTTACCATTGTACGATTGTATCGATCAGCCAGCTGATTGATCGGTGCCGATTTCCTTAATTTTGGAGGATAGGTGATCCGCCCATCCTTACATATGAAACTAATTTTATATACCTCCAGGAAGGTCTGACAGCCAGCCTTTGTTGCTTTTTACTCTGAGACCTAAAACTCAGGACACTTTATTGGTTGTTTGAGTTAAAACACAAAGACTATATTGTTTCACAGGTATTATTCAATGATTTTCAATAAATTAAGATTGGAACATTGAAGGTAAATGCTGTCAGTTATAAAAAATAAAAAATAAAAAATTAAAATTGGTATTGGCCCAAATCGGTATCAGCAGGTCAGGCTTTTTAAAGATAGGTGATTGGCCAGAAAATTCCCCCGTCACAGACGCCGCCATTGTAGCAGTTGTGCAGCCAGAGTCTGCACTGTAGAGATTGTGGAAGATTCTGGGAGAAATTGAGTGGAGCCAGGTGACAAAAATAATATTTATTTGTTTTCTTTTGAGAGTCTAATATCTTCTTGACTCTACCTCCCGATATATTTTACAATCCCCGAAAAAAATACACAAGAACAGCAGCTGTCAATCATCGTTAAACGTGACGTAAAACCTCGTTTTTAACCTCTTATAACTGTAAAAATGAAACTTTTCAGAAAAAAGAGGACCTGAATACAAGACAGCCAAATAATATATTCAAATCACCACAACAATCAGACGAGGGAAACATTTCTACGAGGTGTATACATTTTTTAAAGTTGGCCACAGCCCATCTGGAATGACTGGGGAGATGGATTTTTTGACCTATAGAGGGATTATCAGTCTACATCATTATAAAGATGTGCACGCATCTTGACTGCAGAAGCAGTGTTTAGCTCTATTCATTCAGAAGAGTTAGCGGTTTTTAAACACTAAATTCAACCTGTTATTGGCATAAAATATACGGTTGTTCTGTGGTCAGTTTTTAGAAACAGTACTATACAACAGAGACAGCGTCCATCAGGTTTTGACTGTCACAGAGCAACCAGTGTTTTGGAGCTAATAGCGACCATGCTAACTGGTGACTCTCAACTGATAGCATCAGTAAACAGCTCTGGACATAGTTTCTAGTTCTTTTATTATGAACCGGGTCTCACACTCAGCACTCTGTGTACTTTTTTGGGGAGTTTGGGAGGGTTTCTAATTTAGTGACACATGTTTACGTCCTGGTCTGTCACAGTCTGGTAAGTGTCCACAGATAATGCAGCCATGAGCATCAAGTGACAGTTGTGTGTTTAAATTGCTCTCTGGGAAGACGCCAGATTTCTCCACTAAAAAATCTGTCTATGTAAAGTTTGTCCATATCTCTTCAATCACTGCTATTTCACAAACCTGGGAGCAGTTTACCATGCATTTTTTGGTGGTTAACTCCTCTACTTTAGTTGAAAACCATTACACTTCCCACATCTGGCGTTGTTGATAAACAAATAATCTCTCTATACTGCAGCCAGCCACCGGGGGGAGCAGTTTTTTTGGCGACCTCACTTCGAGCAGAGCAGGATGATGCCCATTTTTTTTACAGTCAATGACATGGGACATGACTGCGTCTATCAATCATGTCTTCATTCCCATGATGCATCTCTTGACTAGGTGATGGTAGTATCTCCCTGTGAACTCTTCCCCCTGACAGCCTCACGCGTTAAACCCTGAGTAATCACCCGAGAAGATGACCTAATCGTCCTTAGAGGAGACATCATGACGTGTGTGTGTGTGTGTGTGTGTGTGTGTGTGTGTGTGTGTGTGTGTGTGTGTGTGTGTGTGTGTGTGTGTGTGTGTGTGTGTGTGTGTGTGTGTGTGTGGGGATGCACAGCAGAGCAGAGAAGTCTGAGTACAGAGGCGGTATCTGTGAACCGAGTACATTGGACGGAGATTAAACTCCTGATGGTTGCGTGATCTCATCTGCTCCTAGTAATGCTCCGCTCTCACATCATGTACGCTGTGTGTGCGGTGTCATGCCGCCTGTAGGTGGGTGAGGCATCGACTGGACTAAAAAGCAGCCCAGTACCACTAAGAATAACACCTATGTAGGAAGTGATGCGACCTTTAAGCTGCAAGGCAAAAAAGTAGGAGTGTGGAGATCAGGGCTGTGGATGAGCATCGTGCAGAGTCAGAGTTAGATCAACTTTATGATCCCACATGGGAGACTTTTCACAGTGCTCAGGATGAAAAAAGAAAATCATAAAACCCAGAGACACTAAGAATACTACACACAATCGGACCATAACATACTCACAGTGCAGGACACTGGATCACCATGAGACAGGGGAAGAATAAAACTGTTGTTCATTATTCCTGCATGCTGGGCAGTGGCTCAAAGAAGTCTTCCTGCACCTCATTGTATTTTTCGACTGTGACCCCTTTGGTGAATAGCTGTATTTTTCCAGTGTCTGTTTCTTTCTGCTGTCCTGATGAGATGTTGCAGCCTGGTTCGGTCAGTGGCCTGCTGCTGAAACTCTGTATGTCTGAGTTTAAAGACCAAACTAAATCACACACTGAAACTATCTACTGTAACTTTAGTTGTCTCATTGTTTGGCTGCACCACTGTGGCATAGGCCTGTTGTTAACTGATACACAGCAAAAACTGAAATCTAAACAAGTGTTTAAGCCTGATAATAGTGAAAACATCTGACAAGTCTAGAAAAATGTCTCATTTCAAGATATTAAAAGACAAAAATGTGACCTAAATTTCTTGCTTTTTTTTCTTCCATCAAGTAGGTTATGTTTTCGGAGAGTTTGTCTGTTTGCCTGTAAACAACATAATTTAAAAATTAACAAACAGATCTTGATGAAATTTTCAGGAAATGTTCAAAATGGGGTAAGGAAGAAATGATTAAATTTTGGAGGTGATCTGGATCACTTTCTGGATCCAGGATGTTTTTAAAGGATTCTTTATCATTATGAGATAGGGCTGTTTTCACCATATGTGTATATAACTCCTCGATAAATGGTTGGATTGCTTTGTAAAACAATACAAGACAAGATCACCATAATTTCTAACAGATGTAAAAGTACGATCCAGATCCTGGCAATATTCTGTGTACTAAGTCCCAGAATATGAAATATGTACTGGGTCATCATAATTTTCAACACAGGTAACAAATTATGGTACAAACCTGCAACTAACACCAAATTGTAGCAGACAGTCTGCTGAAAGGAAGTATAACATTAAAGTAGGACTAAAGTGTTGGTGACAATCACAATATGCTTGGCGGAGGTCTGCGCTCTCTGAGTGCTTTTCTTTTTTTTTTTGACTCTTTACAATTCAGGACTCTTTTTTCTTTTCTAATTCCATGAAACCAGACATTTCTCTGGACCTGTCAGATGGTCAAGAAAAGAGAAGATAATGCTTTATTTGTCCAATAATGGGGGAATTTGCAGGGTCACAGCAGCAAAGGTGATAGTGCAGTCTGGAATTCTCAGTATTCAAGTCTGAGTGACGTTCAAGTCACCAAAAAAAGAAAAACTCAGTTTTCTTCACATGAGTTGAGTCCATGTTGTCCAAGTCCTTTAGTACCTTAACCCAAGTCCTAGAAAAGTCCACATGGCAGGAAACTCACCTGTTGGACCTTTAAGTGTCAATCTTTTAGTATATAAAATATAGCGATGAATAAAGCAAAGATTGAGTTCAGGATAAGAGATGCTGCTGTTTGATTTCAGATCATTGTCTGTGTAAACGTGGACTGACTGTTGGACAGTGTCGAAGTGCAGAAAACATTCAGTGAATTCACATTAGCGTCTACAGATCTGAATTTTACAGTGTGACAATTAAATAGTCTCTATTTGGAACCTTAGCTGGATTGCATACACTGTAAGTATAATGCATACAATAAATTATATATAACAATTCATCCAACTTAACAGAATATTCTTTAAATGCAGACCACACCTGCAATTGGAGTTTATTCATCTGATGTTACTGAACTCATCTGTTTAAGGATTCCCATTTGTGATGTTAAAACAGAATACAGCTGAACCAAATATAGTGAAACCCTTGTGTGAGTGATTTCAGGGGCTGACATTGTCGTTATTTAGCAGCTAGCAAGATTAGCTACAGTCAGAGTAACATTAACATCACCACCAATTCTTTTTTCTGTTTTTTTTTTTTTTTAATTTTTAATTTTTTTTTTGGTCTAAATCTTCTACTCAATGTTTTTTGTTGCGGAGCAAACACGTTGCTCTGTATTTGCCAATGTTAGCCGTAAAATCTTCAAAAGCAACCCGTGGCACCTTCCTTAACATCCTACGACACACTGTTGCTGACAGGAACAGCACATGAAGGCATATGCAGGTAAACACACACAAGTGGCAGCTGTAGCCTGAAATCTGATCTGTAATTAGGAGCTTACACCAGAAGAAATTATGAGTTAAAATTAACACAGCATTCATTGATAAACAAGCCTGAGTCCCTTGAGTCCTTATGCAGCCAGAGGCTGAGTACAAGTCTAAGTCCAAGACATCTGTGCACAAGTCCAGGTCGAATCATGAGTGCTGTATATTAGGACTCAAGCCTTGAGTCCCAGTCTTAGTAAGAATCTATAAAACAAACTAATTTTAAGTTTAATCTAAGAAAAACACATACAGATGATTACTTACAAGTAAGAAACATGCAGACCAATAACAGAGATTTAAAAAAAGTATGTACAGAATTAGTCAACAGGAAAGAGGCATTGCTCATGTTTAGAGGTGATATAAAGTGATCATTTCACCTATACATAAAAACAATTATTGTGCATGAAGGTTACAGAGGGTTGCAGCATTAGCAGGGTTGACTTTTGCACTTGTGTCAGTTTAAGTGTTTATGGGTGGTTATGTAGTCTGACCACGGCAGGACGAAAAGGCATGTATCTCTCTCTGTGAGGCACTGCAGGTAAATGTGGCCAATACTGAGTCTAAAAAGACAATTTTAAAAAGACATTAACGCTTGCTTCGATTTCAGTTTTTGCAGTGTGGGGCAAACTGTCCCAAATTAAACACAACACAGTTGTAGAAACGATGTTCTATCTTCCTGTGGCCAATCAGTAAAAGCTCTTTTTCCACACAGGGCGTTTGTTGCTGCGGTTTCTCTCACGCCTGATTGCCTCCAAACAGGAGTCGATGACTGAAAATAACTCCTGTTAATCATCCAACAGCAATGCAAATTTGTGACAAAGTGTTTTGTTTGGATGAGAACTAAAGCCATAATCCGTCATCTACGGCTCGAGTTGAATAACAGCAGAGAGATGGAGTGGGGAAAGTGTCGACTGCAGCATATGTTGGTAATGATACTGATGAAGTTATCTGTGCTTGATGGAAACAGAAGCAGAAGCACAAAGAAAGTAATTGTAAAAATCTGAAGAGGTGAAAAGAGGTAGCGCTGCAGGGGAATGCTACTTCTCTGATGCTCAGGAACTTTGAGGGGTGGAGCCTGCAAGCTGAACTTTTCTGATTGGTGGAGCACCAACAGTGTTTTTATTTCCCCCTGTGCTAACAATAAGTTGACCCCCAGCTGTGATGGACTTGGTTTAACAACTCCTAAACAATGGTCTTCTTTGAGCCTGATAGTGTGAATGTGTATCTGTCAGCTCCTGGTGTTACAGTGTAAAGAATGACCCTGTAAACTGGAGACCTTCAGCTGAACATGTCAGTGGATATCCAGTTTACAATAGCTGTTGAAACACAGAAGTCCTCAGGAATGCGTCCTACCTTTTTTTCTTTGTTGTTGTTTGTTGATACCAGCCTGTTTTCACCTTCTTTGGCTTCATCTTTGTCTTACTGCCATCTACTGGTGTGTTAGTGAAGTGCAATTACCTTGATTTCTTCTCTATGGCTTTTTTTTTTCAAACCACCACTATTGTTTATACAAAATTCAGTATGTAGTAGACTGTGTGCCAAAACTTGCAAAATCTGCAGTATGCCAAAAATCCCCAGATGTCCTGTTGAGCCAGAAAATTTTCTCAGTTTGCAGCGGACCAGTCTACCTGGAATACTGTTTCCCACAATACACAGCACTAATGCTGTTTGTCTAAGCAGGTGGCAAGTATAGACTGTATAAAACATGGACGTAGTCTCGCCGAAATCACCCCTCTGTTTCTAAAACGGAAAATGAAGCACATTGGCTTTAGCAGCCATATTGGTAGTGGCAAGGGCTTCGCCTACAGCTATAGGGCGCCTATTGGTCATGTGACCCTCAGCTGTGTCTCTTATTGAGGTAGCTCGTGATCTTAACATCCTCTGAACGGTCGCGTTAGAAAAAAATTCACCCCCCGTACAGTGGGTGCCGGTAGTAAAATTAGCAACTCAGGCAGGAGACGTTTTTTGAACCAGGCTGTAAATAGGTTAATTTCTGTTTTGAAAACGTCTTTTTTGGGTTGGTGTGTATGTGACTTACGGTACTTCTGGAGCTAGCCTCAAGCGAACACTCGAGAAACAGCAGATTTTAGCACTTCCACATTGTCTCACGTTCTTAGACCAGAGATTGCCGCTTGTTGGCAAGTTTTGGTGAATTACTGCCATCTACTGGAATGAGTTGGCATTACAACTTCAATATAACAACACTAACGTTAGCAGTGACACAAAAGAAACACAAGTAAATGTTGCAACTTCCAGTTATACAAGAGGTGTTTACTTCTACAAATTTCTTTTAAGCCCATATAAACCACTAATTCTCTTTTTTAAACCATACATGGATTATATGGACGTGATTTCCATCAGCTGTAAAAAATAAAAATCCCTTTCAGATTTATTTTCAGTGAAGGATATAAATTTTGGTGAAAGATTAATCATCAAATATGAGATTCTGCTATGATATAATTAACAATATAACTCAAATGCCAAGATCATATCAAAGTTTATGTTGTTCCATTATAATAAAGGCAAAATAAAATCCATCAGTTGTAGCTCCGCCTCCGAAACTGAAAACCATACTAGCACACTACAAAACAGACCCAACAGAACAGTCATCCTACAAACATGACATGATTTGCATAATCTACTTGGTCTTCAGCCGGTGGTGGAAATACAGACAACGCGCCACAAGAACCATTCAGTTCCAGGAATGAAAAAATGCTGTTATCACACAACTCTACATGTACTCAGGTGTAGGATTATGCTTCAATTGTAACTGTCACTCCTGAATTATTAAAGTATTGTGTGTAAAACCTTTCCTAAATTATGAATTACATTTGAATGAGGCTGCCTCTGAGCTTGCACATGGCTGCAGAAACCCAGCGCTGGCACTCATAGATCATTTTGAATAAATTTTTAAAAAAGACTAAAAGGCTCCAATTCCCAGGGGACACTATCAGCAGGCTCAGCCCAACTTTCCTTGGACGCCACCACCAACAGAGTGACCAGACATGGCGTAGCAGTACGCTGCCAAGCCAGTTTGATAGTTCTAATGTAGTTGATACGGTTATGAAGCAACCAACACTTCCTGCCAATGCTGCTTCTAAAAGAATGAGAACTAGTCTTAAGTTTTTACAGAGTAAATAAGAGGATCTGGACTGTTTTTCATCAATGAAAACTATCTTGATTTTAAAAAAATATCCCAAAGGAGTTTCTTCAAAGTCAATTTAAATTTTAGACGGACCAAACCTACCTGACAAAACGCAGCATGAGCTCCCAGTAAAGACAACTGGAACCACTTTAGACCCTTTTAAACCTATAAATCAGAAGACGAAGCGTCTTCTCTTTACCTGCCAGACCCCTCATCATTCAGCTCAGGTTACTATGCTCACACCTGCTCCCAACAGTTCCTCTCTTCATAGCCAGATTGCTGTCTCCTTGATTGGAAATTGAGCTTGTCGTTCCAGCTCTGCCCACCCTCTAACGGGTAAAAGTGTCCACTTTCTGTTCCTGACCCTCAAGCTCTGCCCAAGCATCTTCACTTTCCATCTGCTCCTCTGCTGTTTTGCGTTCAGTGTAAGTTTACCTGCGTACCCACCTGTGGATTCCTGTGAATCTGGGACTCTCGTGCTCCAGAATGTCGTCCGATCTGTTTGTTTTCTGAGCCTCCACCTGGTTCCATCTGTCCCCTTCCCTGCTGGATTGATACCAATAGCTGTCCTAATTGAGGGTCTGCAGCCTTAGTGGGCTGTGTAGACCCCAAAGGCCAAACTTAATTGAGACAGTCTGGTCTACAGAGCACTTCCTGTTTGTCACTCTGGACATCACGCAGCACCGCCCTCATCTGTTAGACTCATGTTGCTTTTCAGACATGTAAACAAAAACCTTACATTTAAAACAGGATGTTTTTACTATGATTTTTTGGTAATATTTTACTTGATTATTATTATTTTCTTTATTTATAGAGTATAAAACCACAATGTACATGTAAGAGTTAAGCAAAAGTGTACATTTTCAACATCTGAAAATAAATAAATAAATGAGTAAATATAAGCTGTTATACTTTTAATGCTTTACTTGAGGACTTAACTGATTGAATGTTTTGTTTGAATTCCCTGTTAAAAAAAGTTTGAAAAATCATTAAAGGTCCCATATTATGCAAAAATCACTTTATTAAGTCTTTCAGTGAAATTTGTGGGTCTTTGGCTTTCCTCCCAGCCTACAAAATGTGATATTTAATGACAAAACCTGTACTTAGTAGTGCTTGTGAATGTAAAATCCTGACCTAAAACAAGCTGTTTGGATTTTGGGGATTTGTCGATGTCAGGGATTCCCTTTTTTGACCAATCAGGAGCAAGTATGACCTGATTGGTCCACCAGAGCAGATACCCCTGCACCCACTCCCCGCTGCTGCTTTGTTTTTGGCTGTAAACAGCCACATAGTTCCATGCACAAGCTTCCTATCTCAGAAGAAGACAAGACTAAGTGGCTAGAGTTCATCTATGAGGGAAATGTGCCAGCTACACTCAGTAAAACTGTGCATGTGTGTGCTAGTCACTTCACGGCCGACTGCTTTTCCAACTTTGGACAGTCCAACAGAGGGCTAGCGAATAGACTGGTCCTGAATCCAGGCGCATTACCAACCACCCTCCAACAAACCTGGGACCCTGGAAATGTGAGTATTTTAAATGCTGTGTGCTGTGGAGCAGATGTAAGAGCTTTCCTCAGTGTCCCCCCTGTCTCTGTGTGAGCTTTAGGATGCTAACTTTAGCTGTGGTTAGCCTGTTGTTTGCTGTTTTCTAAACATTGTGCACTCAGAGCTCGTGGCGCAGCTCTCAGTGACGTGGAAGAGTGGGGCGGTATCAGTGGTGGCTCATTTACATATGAAGGCCACGCCCACTAAATCAGAGCGTTCTGAACAGAGGGGCTATGAGAGCCTGGAAACAATGCTGCTGTGCTTGATTTATTGGCTTTTTGGACCAAAACATGTTACTACCATTTCATGAAGACGTCAGTGATCCATATTAAACTGCAGAAAAGGAACATAATATGGGACCTTTAAGTAAATTTTTTTTCCACAGAATTTACATTTATGAACATAAAAAGAGCCCAAACAACACATTTTTCTACATTAAAAAAAATATTCTTCAGTGTTTTAGAAATACAATCACACAGCTGTTGCCAGAAATGCTTCACAACTAGATAAAACAGGAGTCCTTCTGGAGTTCAGCCGTGTCCATTATCTTTGGCATCATGTGCAATGAATCTTGGGATATGTGAGGCTCCTTCGCGGCATCTGTAAAGGAGGTTGGATTTGTCGGCAAATTTTGTGGCAGCCTTTGAAATGAGACAGCCTTCAACGTGCCGCTGTGACATAATCGGTCTTCAAGTCCAGCCTTCCTCACACTTCTCTTCCTGAGTTACTTCCTGTGTTCTTCATTTGGTTTTAGAACAACCAGTTGTGAAAGTGTAAAAGTTTAATGATGAAGCAAAATCAATCTGCCAAACTTTAAAACAAATATGGTCGTGTGAGATCTCTGAGTTTGTGACCTGCCAGCTGCTCTCACCACTCCTCTCTGTCCTCACTTCTGCTTTATTTACTTCAAACTCTGGCCTTCAGCTCACTACCAAACATCATTTTGTTTAATTGAAAGTTGTTCTGGAGGGAAAATAAAGCTCTTCTGACCATTAGCAAGCCCATTAGGTTGAGCGGACAGAGAGTTCAAACATCGACTCGTGTTTCACAACTCGTTGATCTTTAGCCGGGCGCTTTGTTCTCCCACAAAGCAGGTTGAATAAAGGTCAGCGCTGACAAAGACGGCTGTTGGTCAGCAATGCACGGGCACCAAAGTTGAAACACAAATGTGCAAATTTAAGAAATTCTGTGAGTTAATCCACAAACTGTGATCATTAAGAGAAGTGAACCTGGATCTGCAGCTAACAAATGTGGGCTGGCTAAGTACCAATCCAGGAAGACTGTTTAATTAAGGATCTGCACTTTGCTTTTGATGTCAAGTTTCCCAAATTTCCTCCAAGCACTTTGGCTTCGGAGATGAATATCAAGTCTGAAAATGATCTTTGATTTCACTAGCTGCTGTCACAGTTTGGTATTTCACAAGGAAAAACAACCCAAATCAAGACTTACATTCATTATAGAATTTCAAAAAAGAAGCAAATTTCCAATATCTGATTTCAAATGCAGATGTCAGATGTAAAATCACAGTCCACAGGAAGGAGAAACTGCATTAGAAGTAGAAAAAAAAAAAACAAGCAAACAAAAGGCCCTTAAAGACCTCTTCTACTAAGAAATAAATAAAATAAGTTAAAAATGGAATTAAAAGAATGCAAAGCCATGAGGAAAAAAACATCAGGCAAGTTTGATACGACATTAACAGACAATTCACAGTGACTAAAACGACACACTAATAAAACTAATCGATAAAAAACATAAAGTACAGGAAGTGCAATGAGTGAAACACACAAAAGACAAGAAACTTTCAAAATAAAAGTAACATGCAGAGCAACCAAACAAGAAAAATTCCAACAGGTGAAAATTGACTTGAGATCAGCGTTTGTCATGGAAAAGATCAACACAAGCCAGGTTTACATGGAGCCTAATATTCTGATTAGAATCCGGTTAGAAGCCCAAATATTTATATGAATAAAAATGCTCCATATAAACACCTTAAATGGGGTAGTATATTCCTTTTCCCAAACTGATTAAAAGTAAAATCCTGTCATGTAAACAGTGAATCAGCAAGTTGTCAGACTGGGTTCTGTCTGCTCATGCTCAGTCTTGACGTAAACATCGATCAGTCCCATGATTTGAGGGATGAAATGCGCTGCCTCAGATCGCCTGGCAATGTCAAGGCTCCCTCTTCATTCCTTTTAAACATGCCCTGACAAAACATGTATGTAAACTTTTTCATTGTGCTTTTGTGAATGCTGAACTGGTTGGAGATGAGGCAGTATTCTGCACAGCTACCAAGTCTATACAAAACAATAGCAACACGCATAATCCATGAAATGGGTGCTCTGATGATGACTCCCTCTGGCCTGTCCACACAACTTTGTGAATGAAGAGCGCGTCATTCAAAAGTTTTGCTTCCATTCAAGGTCGGTAATCTCAAGAAGTACAACTCTTTCCCACCAGTCTTTGCTGCGGACCTCCATTCTCCGCTTTCTGGTCTTCAGAGGAGACATGGGCAGAACGCAGAAGGCCCTCTTCTGTGCACCTTCTCCTCTTCAGTGCTTCCAGGAAGAGCGCGTTAGTTGGAAGCTGTTGCTTCAATTAAAGTGTAAAAACAATTGCTAATACTTTGCATAATAGATGAAATACCTCCATCTTTGATCAATCATGTGATGTTTAAATAGAGCTGCATGGATCACGTGTCTGTAAAACAGCTACTCCGATAAAATGTGGCACATGTTAACGCCAGATCGGAAAAGATTACTTCACATAAACAGTTCACCTGAGATCTTCAATCAAAATGATTTTAAAGTCTGGATGTAAATTTTCTTTACACCTCAAATGCACCAGACAACTGTCAACTCACACCGGCTGTGTGTTTAGTCCAACAAGCTGGATGACTGACAGAAAGCTGGAGTCACAGACTGAGAAGTTCCCACTCTTCCCCCTCCATTGATAAGTCTTTCCTCATTCATGTTGGGCTGTAAAACCTCAAACCTGTTGACTCCTGGTCTGGCTCTGCTCATTATGTCCATTTGTGGTCATAATCAAGCTGAATACGAACTGATTTTAACATGGTTTGTTGACTTTATTTTGGAAGTCACTGGATGTTTTTAGGTAGTTCCTGGTCACAACTTCCTGTCCCCCTTGATTTTCTCTATGATTTTTCTCTGTGCATCACAGCTCTGTGTCCTATATGATCTGTTAAAGACTCCATTTGTCCCTTTAATCTGGCCTCACTTGTATGTTTCTCATTGTTATAGATACAGGAAGTAAAATGACACACTGCAAAAACTGAAATCTTATCAAGTGTTTTTGTCTTATTTTCAGTAGAAAATTCCTTTTTAGACTCAATATGAGCCAAATTCACACGACCAATCCAGAAAAATGTCTTGTTTAAAGTTATTTAAGGACAAAAATGAGGTCTGAATTGCTCGTAACCAGTAAAAAAAAATCTGCCAATGGAACAAGAGAAAAGTTACTTGTATTAAGACATTGTTCTAGTCTCAAGGAAATTTTCAAGCAATTTTTTCTTGTTCCATTGGTAGATTTTTTTACTGGTTACAAGCGATTCAAACCTCATTTTTGTACTCTGATAACTTGAAACAAGACATTTTTCTGGATTGATAAGTTGAAAGTGGCTCATACCGAGTATACTAAGACAATTTTTACTCAAAAAAAGACAAAAACACTCGATAAGATTTCAGTTTTTTGCAGTGCAGCTTTAAGTACATGTCCTGAACAAACCAATTGTTTTCTTGACCTTTGACCTTGGGTAAATTAGTCATAAAGTCTGAGGGCTCCAGTTTTTCTATTAAGTTCCATTAAGTGTTTCGTTTTTGTCTTTTACTCGTGGTGACTTGGAATAGGATGTAGTCCTCAAGAGAAAAAAATCCAAGATATGAAAAAAATGAATCACTAAGTGCACTTCATCCATGTCTATCCTCCTTACCCCCTCACCTCGACTAAACTGCTCGTATGCACACACACTGCATCCAAAAGTAGGAGCAGAGCTGCTCAGTCTTTACTTTGGACTGGAGCACTCTGTGATGATGACCAGCCAAGCATGAACCACCACTTAACCATCCACCCCACTGAGGAGAAAGAGCCGGAGAGACGGTGTTCACAAACTGCTGCTTCTCCATAGTGCATTGGAGCCTCTGTTTCTCTTCTCATTACAGCCCTGAAATGAGGCACCACAGGGTCAGAGAAGCCATTTAATCTAACTCAGGCTCTTTGGGACTTGAGGGGAGCGCTTTAAGACGCTCAACATGATTTGCATCCATTTACCTGCAGCGTGTTGACCTTTTAGTTTCAGCCCCTCAAACATCTTTAACCGAAACACATCAGAGAAAGTGACAGCTGGGAATGTCAACCAGCAGTTTGTTTACACTCGTGCGTCACCAGAATGGGTGCTTAACCCCTGTGAGCGCTTTGTTTGGAGCTGCTGTGTTTAATATTCAACTGGTGGAGCAGCAATGAGAACAACTACAGTCTCTACACTATTACCTTCTGTGATGCTGGCTTCAATTTGGAGGAAGAGAACAAACCTTGAGCCTGGAGGGATTACTGTGCATGTGTAAGGTGTAAGGTGTGTCTGTGTGATTGGCTTGGAGAGGATGAAAAATGTTCTGTTTTGCAGCTTCTAGTGGAAGAGAAAGAGGGAAGAGATATACAGTGGAAGAGGGGGAGTCAGAGGGAAGATATGGAGGCAAACAGAAGGAAGTTGATATTACAGCATAATTGGATGTAACTAAATCCGTCGTCTCTGCAGCTTTTCTTCGGAATTGCTTGTATTTGTGATGGAATAATACCCCTAACTTCTGTTGCTGCACAGAAAAACACTCAATAATTCTAAACAACTTCGCCCAACCCCCTGGAAAAGCTCAAGGCGCGAAAAAAATAGTCCCCCATCTCAGCCACAAGCTGGTGCTGAGCGCGTTACGAGCAGAGCTGCGTGCGCTCTCCTCTCCGCCTCTCTGTCTCTCTTTTTCTCTTCTCTCCAAAGTCTCTGGCACACAGCAGCCATCTGAGAGCGCAGAGGCGAGTTCAGGCTCATGCACGGAGATGTGACCCATGTAGAAAGCGCGCAGGAGCAGCAGCAGCGGCAGCAGCAGCAGCAGCCTCCGTCCAAGATGTGCCAGTGCGACTCCTCCGAGGCGAAATCGAAACCAGGCTCCCTCGCTGAAGCTGGGAAGCTCTTCCTGAAACACACCACCTTGCATGGCTTGAGGCACATCTTCCTCAGCGGCTCCTACCCGCGGAGGGTCGCGTGGCTTCTAGCTTTCCTCGCGGCTCTGGCGCTGCTCTTCACCTGGTCCTCGAACAGAGTCCGGTACCTGCTCTCCTCGCCCGTGTACTCCAAAGCGCACATGGTGTACGCAAAGAGACTGGTCTTCCCTGCTGTCACCATCTGCAACCAGAACCTGCTGCTGCCCCGACGCATGAAGAAGACGGACATATTCAGCGCGGGGAGGTGGCTGGGACTTTTTGGGAGGAACTGGCAGGTGTCACCCGCGGCCAGAGAGGCGCTCACCCCTCTGCGGGTGGACGGAGGGGAGATAGGAGAGCCGCCCTGGTCGCCCCTGTCTCGGATTTTGGACTTTAACCACTTTCTTCCTCCTCCGCGGGAGTCCCAGCCGTCCATGCGGCAGCTCCTGGACCGACTGGGACACCAGCTGGAGGAGATGCTGCTGTACTGCCGCTACCAGGGAGAGCTGTGCGGGCCGCGCAATTTCAGCACCGTGAGTGTGTCTCCAAAGTTCAGTTTCTTTGTTTTCCTTCCCCCCCCGCCCCAACAGGTTGATGCAGCTCTTCTCCATCATTAAGAGCTGTGTCAGAAGGTGGCGTGTGCGTAATTGCCTGTCAGTATCCTGTTCGCGTCAGGCGCCGTGTAATTAATGCACACTCAGGCTGTATTCCTCTGTAATGTTGCTTCTTGATGCGCCTCAACAGTTCAATTATCCGTCTCTATAGCTCGTAAAATCCGACCATGCTGCTGTAGATCTATGGACTTATGCTGTGTAGTGAGTTTGTGCAGATTTATGGAGCACAATTGAATCCAAGCTCACCATAAATCACTATTATGCTGCTGTTTTATTCCTGTATTGCACCTAAAGTGACTGCTCTTAAAGCTCACTGTGTGGCGGTGATTTTATCAGCAGCTGTCATATTCCTCCCTCCCTCTTCCTCCCTCTTCCTCCCTCTCATCACTCACCTTCTTAATAGATCCATCTCTTTGTATCTCACCCTCTAGACATGATGAAAAATGTGTATTCCCATTGAAATTCCCACACCTAACAACATCAAAAGTTGAATAATCACATCAGAGATGATTGCAAACAGCCAGCAGTCTTCCCCACTCACCAGATGGTCTGAGTGGGTCCCTCCCCTGTCGTCCATCACCGCAGGATCAATGCGTTGTACACTCCCATGCTCACCAGAGGCCAATCTGCCTCCTAATGAAGACTTTTGATTCATTTAGCGAAGCTTTACAGCAACCGTGATGGAAAACAGTTAGCCCCGCTGATAGACTGCGAACGCATTGATTGCACTCCATCATCGCCTGGAGACCAACGTGAAAGCCTCCATTCTCCCCCTCACCTCATTACCCAAATTTGTTTTTTCTTAAGTAGATTTTCCTCTGGTGTTGGGAGCGCAGTTTGATGTTGGGAAATCAGTTTTCGTTTGCACCGGGCATGACCGAGGGATGTTTCATGTTTTGAGGGGAAGTATTTTAATTTGGAAACCGCTTGCCTCGGTGGCAGCCCCTTCGGTCTCTTCGTCATCAAACCGCATCCACCAGTAATGCATCAAACAGAAGCTTTTATGTCTCCACAACTTCAAACCCTCGATGCAGCTGGAACCACAAAACAAGTTATCACAGTCGAACACATTTACCAACATCTTAGGAGTCGGTTCGTGTTGTGCAGAGTCTTTAGAAAGGACGACTGAGCAAAAGCAAAATCAAGTCATTTCACAGATAAATCTGGGTCTGGTTTTTGGGGACATGTGTGGGGCATAGATAATCGATAATGCCTTGCTCAGCCTTGAGGCAGGTTGAGACCAGCTGTCCACTCCACTTAAACCAATAGAGTCTGTCACACTGGAGGATTGAGGCGTGCAGGAGGAAGAGGAGTCCGTGCACATACAATAGGTGTCCGGGATGTATTGACTTTGGCGCAGGAAGCCCGCCACATGTTGCAGAGTCACTCTGGAAACTCTCTAAATATGGTCCACTGGCCTCCTCAATCCATCCCTCCCTCTGTGCAGCCGCTCCAGCCTTCTTTATCGGGGCTTTAGCAACACTCACACATGCCCAGTTCTCATCAGGCAGGCCTCTCCTCACTCGGGCATTGATTTTTTTAGTTACAAAATCCATCCGAGGACACGCAGTCAGCCTCTGTCCCTCCTGTGCACCCCTATTGATTGACAGCTTTCCACTCAAGTTGCTTAAGTCTTACTGGGCAGTCTAAGCAGAGGTTTATTTCCTGTGTGGATCAGAGTAATCGCTGCTTTTCTCTGTGGATCTATGGATGAAGTGTTGCAAGGAACATCCACTCGAAGTCTTTTAAACTTTGCTTAAACAGACACTTCTGTGTTTGCATGAGTCCCCTCAGTATGAAAAAATTGTGAAGTTAGACACACTACAAACAACAACAACATTTCTCCACATTCAGCTCAAAACTCACTTTTTATAAAGATTCACAGAAATATCTGAACTGTATTTGTCAATATGAAGAGTTCATTTGCAAAAACAGATAAACGCCATTTTGGAAAAAAAATGAGCTGAAGCTTGTGATTTACTCTTTGTATTGCATTGTTTACAAAGCTGAAATCCATTTTGGTGCAATGCCGATATCTCCTGTTGGAAACCTGATCAAAGCTCATGTTTTGTTGCAGAAACCGCTATACGCCACAGCTGTTTCTTTTAAAAACTTTTCTTTTTTGAAATGGAGTTATCTGCTTTTGCAAATGAACTCTTCAAATATTATATATAAATGTTATAAATAAATGTACTGATTCTGAATATTTAGCTACGTTTCCAAACATTTAGTTTACATTCTAGATATTTGGTTAAGATTTTAAATTTTTGAAATAAAAACTAAATATTAATCAAAGATCTTAATCTTTTTCAAGTCCCCTTTCCCTTCAGGAAAGGGGGCAAGATGCCAGAAACAGGCCACGGGCTAGACTCAAACCCGGGCCACCTTCTCATACCAAACCTCATGGGGTGTGACCTAAACCACTAGGCCATCTGCGCCCTGAGATTTCTAAATCCTAAGCAAAGATTTCTAAATGTTTAGCTAATATGCAAATTCACACTCCCGCCTGCTGGAAGCACCAAATAAAAGTTCGGGGAAGCGACCCAGTCAAGCAAGATTTTGAGAATGTAAAGCTCTACTTCTTCGTTGTCGGCCACAGGATCATCAACAGTGTCATCACAGCACTTTTCTAACGGCTGATTTAGCCAACTGTGTTTGACATCCTCGAAATCTCGCTTGGCTGGGTCGCTTTCTCCAACTTTTATTTTGGTGCCTCCAGTGGACGGGAGTGTAAATTTTCATGTTAGCTAAATATTTAGTACCTTAAGATTTAGAAATCATAACTTCATATTCAGCGCCGCAGCCTCGTAGCAAGAAGGTCACCGGTTCGATCCCCAGCTTGGCCGGTGGGCCTCTCTGTGTGGAGTTTGCATGTTCTCCCTGTGCGTGCATGGGTTCTCTCCAGGTTCTCCAGCTTCCTCCCACAGTCCAAAAACATGTTCATCAGGTTAATTGAACACACTAAATTGTCCCTAGGTGTGAGTGTGTGTGAATGGTTTTCTGTCTATAGCCACGTATACATGGACCCAAATATTCCACTTGCATTCGGTTTGCAACAGAAAGTTGTCAGGGTGCGTTCTTTCAGCGCATGCTCAGATATAACGTAAGACGCAACTAGAGACATTCATTGATAAATCACGGGATGTTTATGTTTTTCTGTGCATGCCCCATTGACTAGTTTGTTTGATTATAGCAGCGCATGAAGACCAAAGATTGGAATATTCCTTTCCATGTACACTATTGTTTTCAGAAACGTCATTTAGAAAGATTCAATTCGGAAAGACGAAAAACTCCTCATGTAACCGTGGCTTATGTATCAGCCCTGTGGATGACTGGCGATCAGTCCAGGGTGTACCCCGCTTCTCGCTTATGATGTCTGGGATAGGCTCCAGCCACCTGCGACCCTGAACAGGATAAGCCGTTCAGAAAATGAATGAATGAACTTCATATTCAGATAACTTAGCAAATGTGTAGAAATCTTTGCTTGAGATAAAAAAAACTGCTGAAGATTTAAAAATCCTATATACATCTTCACAACTCAGCAAATACTAAGAAATCTTTAAGATTGAGAAATCTTGACTCGATATTTAGAAAACTTAGCAAATATTAAGAAATCTTTGCTCAAGATTTAACAATCCTGAATAAATACTAGATGATTATAAGAAAATAATAAAAAAAATCTTGTCAAATATTTAGAATTTTTGTATACAATTTAGAAAAATTGTGACTAAATATAAAGAAACCTTAGCAAATATTCAGAAATATTGCTTAAGATGAGAAATCTTAGATAAATATCAAATATTAGCTGTATATTCAGAAATATTGGTAAATATTTAGAAATCTTTGCTAAAGTTGTTAAAAAAAACCTGACAAAATATAGAAATATAAGCAAATATGTAGAAATCTTTGCTTAAGATTAAAAAAATGCTGAAGAATTAAAAATCCCATCTAAATATTTATAATTCACCAAAAATTTAGAAATCTTTGTTTATGATTTAGAAATCTTGACTATATATTTAAAAACTTTAGCAAGTATTAAATCTTTGCTAAAGATTTGATAATCCTGACTTAATATTAGAAAATAATAGAAAATCTTAGCAAACAATTGAAAATTTTTATTCAAGATTAAGAAATCATGACTAAATATTTAGAAACATTTGCTTTAGTGGAAATCTAAGAAAAATGTTTAGTCTTAGCTGTATATTCAGAAATCTCAGCAAATATATAAAAAATCTTTGTTTAAGATTAAGAAATCTTGACTAAATATTTAGAAATCTTTTTAAAGACTTGGAAATCTTTGCCAAAGATTAAAATATCCTGACCCAACATTTAAAAACCTTATTAAGTATTTAGAAATATTTGTCTAAGATTAGAAATCTTGAATAAACATGCAGTCTTAGCCTAATAATTAGAAATCTGAGCTTAATATTTAGAATTTAAACTAAATGTTTAGACATGTAGCTAACTATTTAGAATCAGGACATTTATTTGTCAAATTTAGATATGATATTTGACACATTTTTTTTCACAAATATTTCGTCAAATCTGCAAAAAAAGTGATGTGTTAGAGCTAAATGTGGGGAAGTGTTATTTGTAGTGTGTGCGCTCCATATGCAATAACGTGGAGCAGGAGATACAGATCCTGACATAAAAAACAAACAGGGATTGTTTCCCTCTGACTTGCAAACAGACTTCATTTCCTTTGTCTTTATTACTTGTAATCAATGTTGAGCCCATATGGGAGCTGAACTACAAGCTGTAAACACAGCATTAACATATTACCGCCCTATAAAGATGCCACAGTAACATTTGCAGCAGACACCTGTTTACTGCGTCAGCACACACACACACACAGAGCCACAGCAACCACGGTCTGAGTCATGTTCCTGGTCACCTGCTCCGTCACTCGGTGCCTGTTGGTAGTTTTATCAGAGCTTTTTTATGTTAAACAGCTTCCTGCTCACTCAGAAAATGATAAGAGCTGTAAGAGTGAAACAAAACAGTGAGGCTGCTGCAGAGTGAAACCAAAAGAGGAAATAAAAGAAGCAAAAAGCTCAGGAGGACTGAGAGTTCCTCTTTTATTTCACTATGAAGCCGTTCATCAAGGCAGGCAAACAATCTGCTCGTACATTTTATCTCCCAGCTGCAGCATCATCAGCCCAAACAGAAGTGCAGCGCTTTATGTAACAGGTGTGACTCCTTTCACTTTATCTGACTGGAAAGATCTATCACTCTCCATTCATTTAACCCACACCTGCTCCCTGACAGCGCAGAGGAGAAGAGGCGTCTTGGAGGATGAGGTACAACAGGTGGACAAGATTATCTCCCACAGCTCCAGGTCCTGTGATAAATATACATGTAAAAGCTTTTCTGCATCTCGTTGAAGTGGCTCTCGGGCTCCATCAGCAAAGGAGACGGCCAATCTGCTCGACTGTCCCTGATCTGAAGCAGCTCTCAGATGTCTCAGCCGTTTCCAGAGGTTGAGAGTTCAGGTTTGGTAAACATTTGGGAACAGCATTCAGAGCCGTGGCTAAAGCCGTTTCTCAACAAGAGTCGGAGGTTTTTACTTTTTCAGACTCCTGTCATCCTCTCCAAGTAGAATATGCAGAGATTTCTGTCATCAAATTGCGCAAAGACTTTTCTGTTTGAGGCTACTTTGGCGCCCCCTGTGGACAAGAGCAGAACAAAGCTAAACAGTAAAGTGATAAAGCATGAAAAAGCGATACACAGACAGGTCTCGGAGCAATGGGCTATGAGTTAACACCAAACAGATCTGTCTGAACTACAAACTGAGTTTACAAAGTTTGATTGTTGTCAAACTGTAAATAAATACATCATCTTGTCGCTTTGCATTCTGGGAAAAGTTGTCTCAAACACAAAAAAGTATCTGCTCTGCAAAACAAAACAAATGCATGCCTTGGAAAGAGTTGTGTCTTTACTGCAGTGAGTGGTAGAGCTCATGGGAAATGGTGTCCTAGAATGTGGTTACACTGGCCATCTGTACCGTACCCAAGTGTACTGTACTCAGGCACAATTCACTCCTCTGCTTTGGCATGCTTCAGAGAGTTGAGCTTCAGCACGGTACACTTCATGCACAAGCACAAGCACACGCAGACAATTGTTGCGACCAATCGTTTTAAAGATTGCCAGACCAAAACCATTTAACATAAACCAAAAAGTATCTAAAGTTGTAGCAATATTCTCTGTGTTCCACATTGTGTGGACTCTTATGAGACTGTGCTACTTGTATACAGACGCTTCACCATGACATAGGTGGTAGGGATGGGCAATTCAAGCAAGAGCTATTTGATATTTGCTTGTGACTCTTTGAAAATTATTTTGACTGTCCATCATCAAACTTACTTCTTGGGTGACGAAGCCCACCACTGACTGTTGATCTGTGGACAGAGTTGCACTTTCCGCTACATGCAAAGTTGTTGATGACTTATACTAGCCTAACCTTGCAGAGTTTGTACTGCTCCTCATTTTCGTTTGTTTTTTCAAAGGAGTTCCCGCACTTCCCAATCCATATTTGAGCATCTCTTTGTTCTTGTTTTGGCTGTAATTCCTCCAACCTGTTGACTCCTGGTCTGGCTCTGTTCATGTTGTCAGTTTGTTGCTGTAGTCAGGCTAATTACAATCTGGTTTGGACATGGTTTGTTTTATTTTGAAAGTCACTGGGCATTTTCGATGGTTTCCGTGCACAACTTCCTGTCCAACTCAACCTGCTTTTATGCAAAATTGACATATAACAGCCCAGGCATCCAGCATAAAACTTCAACCTAGGACAAAGCGATTGTCACATGAACGATTTGATTTTTTAATGTTAATATCTATTCCAATATTTGAAAATCATTGCCCATCCCTAATAGGTGGACCATGCTTGTGCCTTAAATCTGGTTCATATTGGAGCAGTATGATCGTGGGCGCTGGGAGGCAGGCAGTTATGCAAGAGTACGGCACGGTTTAGATGGCCAGTGTGACCACACCCTTAAAGTGATACTCCGGAATGGAACAAGTTGGGTCCTATCAAGGTTTAGGGCAGAAATTACCCCTCCAGCAGTGTTATTGTGCAGCAGAAGCCCAGAGTGCTCGCACCAAACACCCCCTCCCTGCTCCTCTGCCGGTTTCCTCTGCACTCAGACGGGGCCATATTTCACTTGACCAAAAACACAAATAAACGGACTCCCACTGAAAAGATCTGATATCAGTCTGCATTCACGCTTTATTTAGAGAATTTTCAGCGCGTTACTTTCACACAAAAACACCGCTAAATAAGGCTCTAGTTCTCATCGTGTCTCTTCGTCCTGGCAGACTACCTGCGTTTGTTTTTATCTGGCACGCCACGCACACGGACTGATACACTAAGCAGCGAGTGCCTCGTAGTCAGCTGTGGCTCTGCTGCGGAGGTAGCGCCGTTTTACGACACGATGAGAACTAGAGTCTTATTTAGCGATGTTTTTGTGTGAAAGTAACACGCTGAAAATTCTCTAAATAAAGCGTGAATGCAGACCGATATCAGATTTTTTCAGTGGGAGTCCGTTTATTTGTGTTTTTGGTCAAGTAAAATATGGCCCTGTCTGAGTGCAGAGGAAACCTGCAGAGGAGCAGGGAGGGGGTGTTTGGTGCGTGCGCTCTGGGCTTCTGCTGCACAAAATCACTGCTGTAGGGGTAATTTCTGCCCTAAACCTTGTGATAGGACCCAACTTGTTCCATCCCGGAGTATCACTTTAATACCAGTAAGACACTCCTCATTTCCCAGTGTACATGGAGAACCAGTTGGTGCGGTGGCTCAGGTTTGAGTCTAGAGATTTGTAGTCCTCGTTGCAGTGGTTGCAGGTTTGGCTCCTGACCTTGACACTTTGCTGCATGTCTTACTCCTCACGTTTTCTATTTCCCTTTAGCATTCTGTTCTAATAAAGGCAACTACGGTGGCCACTGGGTATAAGACGATTTGCATAAGACATGACACAAATGCAAGAGTAAAAGAAACAAATGCAAAAGCTACAACACGAATGCAAACGCCACGACACAACAGAAGTTTAAAGAAGTTAACTCTCCCAAGGGACGCAGAAAAGTTGCAAGACTGAGTAAATGATAATCTTTTTTAATCTTCATTATGATAGATAAAGCTTTGTGGGGGTCTCACCTTGTAATTTCCTTCATAGTACTTTCATTTTTTTTTATTTACTGGAAAAATACATCATTTCATGTTTAGCTTTATGAATCAATTACGTTAGATTTAGAGCTTTATTCATCATAGCTGAAGGTAAAAAAGAAAACAATCATTTAGTTACTTTCACAACTTTTCTGTGTCTGTTAGGAAAATCGTCCCTTTGTCTTCTGTTGTGGCTGCACTTTAATTGTGTGGTGGCTTTTGCATTGGTGTTTTTGTTTTTGCAAACTATCAGCTACCGTAGACGACAGTATCTGAGAAGAAAACTGAAAGTAGTCTCATTGAAGGAGGATCAGGAAAACATTTGGTTATCTACCAGTACCGACTGACAGTATTGGTCTGATTTGGACCTCAGAGACGGAGCGTGGACTTCACTTTGGTATCACTGTTTCACCCCCAAAGAGTCTCTGTTTACAGGCCGGCACTTTCTCAAGCCCTCGAGGGGGTTGGGTATTTTATTTCAGCCAACGTTTTTAAATCACCTCATGTTGAATCTTGAATGTTTTTCCTTGCAGTGTTTTTTTTTTTTACCTTGAGGTGAGATTGACTTTTAGAACGTTAAGGAGCTCATACTGTTGTATATTTCTTTCATGTGGAGCTGTATTGAATTTTACTCCGGTGTATTGTAAGATGTTCTTTGTGTTGGCAGCTCTCCCTGTCTGTACAGCAGAGTTATTATAGATGAGTTTAATGAAAGAGAGTGGATACAGCAGGAAAGTAGATTGCTTGGCTTCATTATCGCGGCATTATTTGTTGTTTGTGTTGACCGTAAATTAATTCCAAACATTGTGGAAATTTCACCAACTTCTCCTCCAAGTCGATTTGATTCATAGCCGAGTAAAAACCCAAGCCATCTATTATAGGTGTGTGTTTATGTAACTGTCACAACACATCACACCTCTGTGTTAAGACCTGATGAAGAGGACAGGGGGAAGAAAGTGGTTCCTTGGCAACTTTGGAGAACAGCTTGTGCATCCTTGTCACATTGTCTTGTGAAGGATAGCCGAGAGCCATCTCAACAGCGTCGGGCTGTCTGTCTGTGAATTATTAATGGAAGAGAGAGACGCTGACATTTCTACACCCGAAAAGAACTGACGAGAGCGATGTCTCCCGCAGTCTTTTCCTCTTAAGTGGGGTTGTCTTAAATATTTAATAAACGTGTTTACACGTGAAGATGCACTCTCCTTAAATCTAATGTGAGCTGTTTAAGAGAAACGTCTCTCAAGAAAAGCCCTTTAGGGAGCTGAAATGTATGCTCACTGCTAGAGCTAAATGTATGTGAGCAAGAAGGTTAATAGCAATAAGTTAAAACAGTCATTTAATGCCGCTCTGATTGCTCCCCTCTGTTTTATAATTAATTCATTTCTCTCAAAAGATTGATATTTGGTTTGTGTCCTGATGAAGCTTTCTGCACTTTTCCTCCTCGCTTCTTCATCCTCCTCCTCCTCTGAGTGAAAACGATGGATATCAGAGTATACTTTATATTGATTGTGTTGTTACAGCAGCAGGTTATCAGAGCGGAGAAAGCATCAGAGGAATGAATACACAGTAAATAACCCCAAAGAGAACACAAGAGGAAAGAAAAACATACTCAGCATGTTCACAATATAATGTCCTAAAGTTTGGCAAAAACAGATTATGAATCAAAATCTAACTCAGATGTGAACTAACTTCACCATTTGAAGCCATCAGCCTTTAAAAAGAGTGGAATAACTCAATTAAAGATTTATAGGAGGAAGTAATAAAAGCACTTAGTTCCTAAAACTATCTGTGTAAATCAATCTTTCTTTTTAGCATTTTCTTCCTTTTCTCCTTTTTAAATTTATGAAGGACGGTAAGTCACAGAGAAGTTTTAAGACTAAATGATACCTCCATAGAGTCTAAGGTGGTATTAAGACCTGGACTGTTTGGTCCACTTTAAATGGACCAGGGTTTGTTTCCGACGCTGGTCCGGACTTTCGATGCAGGTGTGAATAGACACAAACGAACCCTGGTGCGGACCAAACAACCGGACAGAGACCCACTTTTTGAGGTGGTCTTGGTCCGCTTCCAAACGAACTCTGGTGCTGTTCGTGGTTCTCTGGTGCAGGTCTGAATACAAACCAAGGTCCATCCGAACTAACTACAGGATACATGCGCCTTTTTGGCCTATAAAGCCACCGTAACCTAACCATCTTTGGTTCATACCTGATCCTCCGTCCTCTGTTTAGCCACGCTGTTGCTAGCATGATGTGGGTCAGGACACGCAGAGCATAGCGTCTCCTTGCTGCGCATTCGTCTTCGCTGTTCCAAAATTTGAAACGGTGTTGTTGAGCCTTCTCTGGAGGAGCTGCTCTTGAAACTGAAAATGATTTTGCAGCTCTAATAAGAGCACAAACACACAGACCAGGAGAGCGGCATGTACGACTTCCATGTTTACCTCCATTTCCAGGTCTGTATTCTGTGTGCCGCCCTTTGTCAGTGCTGTCCAATGAGAGCACTGATCGTCACACACGTGGATGTGTTTACAGAATAGTCCACTTGCAAAAAGTACAATCTGAATACGAAAAACCAAACGAAAAAAAATTTAGTCCACTTTTGGTCTAGACCAAACAAGTGGACCAAAGGACTTTTCTGGTCTGAATACAGCCTAAGGTAGAGGTCTGTAACGTTTTTCAGACCAAGGATCCTCTAACTGATGGGGAGATGAAAGCGGGCCTCCTTGATAAACATATTTTATTGTGTGTTATATTAAACTGGGCCTTGTACCAGGTATGGAAGTACCGTGTTATTCGTCGTATTGAGTCATATTGTGTAGAATAATGGCTCATCATGTCAAATTGTATCGAATTGATTTGGTTAAGTTGGTTTCATTTCCTGTCATGAGGCATCAAATTGTATCAAATCCCATCATTTTGTTTTGATTGATTTGGTTTCATTTTGTATCAAATCGAATCATGAAAAATCCTTTTGTTTCATTTTGTAGCATTTTGAATCGTATCTTATCATATCAAATGTTTTTCTTGTAGTTTTTTTTTTTGTTTGTTTCATTTTTTAAATCAAATTCAACCACATTGTTTGTCTGGTTGTATTTCATGTTGTGTTAGAACAAAATTTATATATATATATATATATATATATATATATATATATATATATATATATATATATATATATATATATATATATATATATATATATTTTTTTTTTTTTTTTTTTTTTTTTTTTTTTCATTTTATTTCATGTCACATTGTCACATTGAACTATTGTTTTTATTCTGTTATTATTGTATTGTTTTGCTTTATTCTCAGGCAGTATCATGTAAGGTATTTAACTATACTGTTTTGTCAACACATTTCTCAGAGGAGTAGGTCAAAAACAGAAATTGATTCCCAGAACTTTGTGTCCGGATGCAGACCCTTCAGATCTGTTGACCCTCAGAGACTTCAGTGGTAAACAGAGATCCAGTTATTTGGAGCATTTTTTCTTCTTTTTGTTTCTTAAAATTGAATCCTACGGTTGGTTTAGAGGAGGTATGCTACAGTGTCTCTCCTCTATCTTCCAGTTCGTGACAGGATTTTCAGATGCTTTAAATTCGGCGTGAGGTGGGATCCTTTTTGCGAGCCCTCAGGGTTTCTTTCATCCCACCTGTGCAGTTTGTATGCAGATGGCTGTGATTCCTGCTCTAATCCTTTTCTCTTTGCACAAAGAGGGAAATATTTCAGTGTGCAAATACACAGATTGAGTGTTCTCACATGTGCAAAGGTTAATTGTAGAAGAGAGAGCCATGCATAAATTAATCGATCCATGTGTCAGTCAAACGTTGGATGTGGAAAATGCGACAGCGGACACAGACGAGCTGCTCTACAGACAGACGTGAAGAATCGTGTTGAGACTCAGCACAAAAACCTCAAAGCCACACAGTACAATGAAGATCCTGACTCCCCAAGGTCACCAGCACCGGCACCCACCGCTGCTGCTCTTCAGTCGGAGCAACAATCTCCTGGTTACCACAGCAACTCTGACTTCAGGCCTGCTCGAGTAAATCACCACATTATCAGCACACACACACACACAGATGGAAAGAAGGGTGGCTGGACACACGCACACAGAAGGATGTACACGCTCAGTCTGCCGTGTTAACACGCTCATTCATATTCTAGTTTAAAAGTGAGCGTTCGCTTCCACTCGAAACATTTGGTCGATTCATTCAATCAGAGCTTTTTCTTTAAAGTATCAGATTTTTCAAACTCTTATCCTAAAAATATTATACTTACAACCCGCTCCAACCTGAACAGAAATAGCCTGAAACAATGATTTCTTCTGGATTATTCATAGCTTGGGATGTTGTTGTGGCCGTTTTGGCATAAAAGAGGAAAATTGTGCGCGCAAAAGTCACGAACTGAAAGAAAAGATGTTGATTTTCAAGAGATGAAATGCTAGCCTGAGATTTTTCTGATGCTTCAAAGAGTTTTTTCATAGAAATCTGATAAAAGGAGAAAGAAAATCAGCCTTTGTGAGCTGTGAAAGGAAAATATTTGAATTCAAACCTCTCAATAAAACCTGATTCTTGGGTGCATTTGTTGCATATTTGGATGTGTTTGCTTTTCAAAGAGACTTTTTTGCACCTAAAAGCAACACAATACAAGATAATAACTTTATCATCTGCACAGGTGGTGTCATGGTACTTAAAGATTTCCCTTCCTAATGCTCCAAAAAGTTATAACAGAGAATTATCTGATTAGAGAGAAAGAAAGGACATCATAGGAGAGAAAATCTTCAAAGAAGAAAGTCTGTACATAAAAGTCTGAAACTTTCTGAAAAAGAGTTTTATTTTCTGCACAGGTGGTGCTGTTAGACCGCTGGATTTCCCTGCCTGGTGTTCAAAAGAGCTTTGAAACAAACTGATCTGATTCTCAGTTCAGGAAGAGTGAGACCTTCTGGTGAAATTGCCTAACAAATAAATTTGAGGTTAGTTTGTTGCACATTTGGCCCGTAGCGTCCCATTTGGAAAATTTTGGAGCATAAAAGCATGAAAAGAGTTTTATTTTCCGCACAGCTGATGCTGTTAGACCCCGAGGTTTCTTTGCCTGATGTTCCAAAGACTTATGATAGGAAGAGATCTGATTATGGAAAAAGAAAACCAGTCCTTGTGAACCGTAAGAAGGTTAAATCTTTGAAAGATTGTCCCGGCAAATTGATTTTTCTTTCAAATTTTTAGACAACTGTTGCACACTGGGAAAAAATGAATCATATCAAGTATTTTTGTCTTATTTCCAGTAGAAAATGTCTTTTTAGACTCAATATGAGGCACATTTACCTGACCAGTCCAGAAAAAATGTCTTATTTCAAGTCATTTAAAGACATAAATTCAGTCTGAATTGCTGTAACAAGTAAAAATATCTGCCAATGTACCGGAAGGAAGTTACTTGTATTAAGACAGTTTTTTACTTTCAAGCAAATTTTATTGCAAATTTTTCTTGTTCAATTTTTTTAACTTGTTACGAGCAATTCAGACCTCATTTTTGTCTTGAAACAACTTGAAATAAGATTTTTTTCTGGATCCATTTTCGTCGTAAAAGTTAATGCATGACGTCATTTTCAGCACATCTTGAATGTTTGAATCTTTAAAGACCCAAATAATATTGTTTTCTGTGACTATGTGAACTCCAAAACTACTCAAAAAGAGTGGACTCTCTTCTTTTATGTCTCTCTTCCTGTTTTTGATGCAAAAAACAGACAAAACACTTTTTTTTTTAGATTGCATTCGTCTTGGCACTCCATCCTTTGAACCTCTTCATGATCTCTGTCGTCTTTTCTCATGTCACGCCGCTGTTCAGGTCTTTGCACCATGAGTCTGTTTTTTTTTTGTCCAAAACTTGTGCACATAAAAATAAAAATTCCATCCCATGTTACGTTAATCATGTTTGCACACTCAAGCCAAAACTTTAGTCCGTCATTATTTTTTTTGGAACAGGTTTGATTTTTTTTTTTTCTTGGCATCTGCACTGCTCATTTCTTAGGTAGTTTGACTACCCAGTTTCAGAGACGCCATAGGCTTCTTGCAACACCACATTTTCTGACATATTTTCTCTACACATTTTAGGCGATGATTAGATGATGAATGAAGACTTGTGTGTGTGTGTGTGTGTGTGTGCGTGCGTGCCTGTGCCTGTGCACGCCGCACATACCTGAAACAAATTGACAGCCGCTCAGGATCAGTCGGCCAGGCCGATTATCGGGGCCGATATTTGGCATTTTTGGGACATATCGGCATCAGCCTTTTTTAATCTGACGGCCGATATGAAACCCGTTCAAAACTGTGTCCATTTGGCTCTGATGCTTCTCTGCACAGAATTTCTTCATCTACTCTATGGAAGCCCTAGATGGTCAAAACATTTAAAATCAGTCATGTAAAACCAAACAGATAATTAATTTGACTGCATTACATGCCTGCAAAAGGCAGCACAAACTCAATTCTACCCAGTTTTATTGCAGTTACATAGAAATTTTGGAAAACTTTATTTACTGTAGAAAACGTAAGCATTTATTTTTTTAAGTTTTTATTTAACTTATTTTAAATTTATAAGACATGCTGCTGAGCCTGGGGGCTGTTTAGTAAACATATGCTCAAAGGCATTTGAATGAAGTTGAGTGTTGGAGTTTGTATTGTTCAAAATTTTACGCCAATGTTTTCACTTTGACTGAAAATGAATATTGGCTTCAAATATCTGTTATTGGCCTCTTTGCCTACTGATAATCAATATCCGTATCGGCCCCAAAAAATCCATATCAGTCTATCTCCACCACATACCTCAAAAATGCTGACAGCTGCTACTCAGGATCAATTACATTATCACTGTTTGATGATTCTATTTTTCTCGTACCGCGAATTTTTGCAAACAATACGAAATAAACACATCAGAGACAGTGTGCAAGGTGTCAGAGCGTGACGTTATTTTTTCGGGTCATGGATTAAAAAAATGTATCCCAAAAAAATGAATTCAGTGTGCGAAGACCTTTTCTCTCTGAACTACCCCAACACATCCTCAGTTGGTGCCTGAGCTGCCTGAACTTTTCTGACTTGCAGCGTCTCGCTATGCCTCTGTCATCTCTCATCTTCTCATCATATCCATGCTGAGCTCTCGTCCAAAGAGCACACCGCTCTCACCCACAGTAGTTTATGAGCATGATTTTGATTGACAAGCTCCACCAGACTCTGCCTCCCCCCGCTGAAAACATTGTTCACTTCTATAGGCACAGTAAACGGTTGCAACCGAATAGGCGTCAACAGATGTTAATGGCAGCGAATCTTCCCTTTTTATTTTTATTTCAATAGTCATGCACTACAGTTTTGTAATATCCTATCCTGCGATTAATTCTACTGATTAATTACGAATCCTGTAATTAATTAGATTTTTTTTTAATCGCCTGACAGCAAAAGTTAGAGGCAATTCAGACCTCATTTTTGTCTTTAAATAACTTACAACACAAGGCATTTTTCTGCACTGATAAGTCAAATGTGACTCCTGTCAAGTGTTATAAGACAATTTTTACTGAAAATTAGACAAATACTTGATTAGATTTCAGCATTTTTGCAGTGCACACTTGGCTCATTGCATCGTTTGAGGAAAAACTTGGCAGCGAAAAAGCCTCAAACTTTAGGAAAAGAGGTTTAATGTCTGCACAGGTGCTGCTAGACCCCTAAATTCCCCTGCCTGATGTTTCAGAGACCTCTAAAAGAAAGTGATTTAATTCTTGAAAAAGAAAATAAATCCTTTCTGAGCCATGAAAGGGTAAAGTCTTCAAAAGATTTCCCTGACAAATAGATTTTTCTCTGAAATCTCAAGGTAAGTTTGTTGCACATTTGGCCCGTGGCATCCCATTTGGAAAATTCAGGTGCATTGAAGTCTCAGTCTCTTAGAAAAGAGCTTTATTTTTTGCACAGGTGGTGCTGTTAGACCTTTAGATTTCCCCGCCTGATGTTCCAAAGACTTATGATAAAAAGCGATCTGATTACGGGGGAAAGCAGACTCCAGCACCAAGATGGATTTCAAGGGTAATTTTATTGATGTTGTGCTTCCTGCTCTGGATTCACAGCACATATTGCGGGCATTTCAGGCACAGCTTTTGACTCAGTTTTGCCACTTATGCACTCGAAAGGTCGTATCTCATATCGCGTCAGAATACCAGACGGTTATTTATTACATTTCAGCGCTCAGTGTCTTAAAAGCTCCCACTATATAACCACATCCAGGGAAGCAATCCATCGTGATTCATGCTGCATTTTTCCCACACACTTCACTGAACAGGATCCATATTAAACTTCAATTTTTCCTCCCGGAGACATGGCCGTGTTTTTTCCTCCTCTCTGTGAGAGTGATGTTTGTGACATTTTACTGATTTGTCATCAAGTGCTAATGTCTGACTCATACGTCACCAATGCAATCACTGCTGCTTTATGTTCCCAAGGTCCTCTGAACACAGGAGCCTCAACTTCCCAATGCAGTCTCATCAGAAAATAGCCTTTTGTGCCATCTCTCTGTGTTTTGACGGAGCTATTTCTACCAAGCTGAAATAATGAAGCTGTATCTCTATTGTATGTTGTTCTCGCTGAGGTCAGACAAAGACAGCTGGACTTGGGTGTATTTCACTTATTACTTTCCGTTTCTAAATCGTGACTGCTTCTCCACACACGGCCTCTGCTCTTCCTTCCCCCATTTCCTCCCATGAATGTCAAAATGTTGAAGGTTAATTATAAATTAATTGTGAGCCAAGATACATTGTTGCTTACTGAAAAGCAGGAGAACATTTTATTTGGAGTCTAGCCATGGCTGCCCATTTCCTAATGTCTATGATTCGATTATAAATCCATTAGTTAAGCTGCGGTCGCTCCCTTGCCAAGCAGGACCTGGTTTCTTCCTTCTAGTATTTCGTCTGTTGCAAGGTATGCATTCACAAACATGCAGCACGAATTCCAGGAATGAAATCCAAGCTCATGGAGAGCTGGGTTTGATTGGAGTGAACCATATTCATTGAACTGGGCTGATTTGTGTCAGAGCTGTGAAGATGAAAGTGGAACCGGAGCGCGCTGAGCTCCCTTGATCTGTCCTCCTCCGTCTCTTCAAGAAGCTTCCCATCCGGATTTCAGAGAGGAGGAGATCATTTGATTTGAAATGAATTCATTTTGACCAAAGAATGACAGGAATACACCAGTTTCTGCTTCTTTGAGAAAACAGTGGGTGTCACTGGCTTCCCATTGAAGTACGCAAAACCCCTCGTCTTTCCAAACAATGATCGTCGTAACTTACACTGCTTATTGTGTTTGATAGATAGACAAAACCCCCAAACATCCAATTAAAGCCTGAAGACTGAAAACAGAAAGCACAGAGAGCCACAAGTCAGAGACGGCTTTATTTACACAAGATGTGATGCTTGGATGGATACACGCTGCTTTAATTGATATTATGGATTTGAAAATAGCAACTGGTAAATCATAAGATAATCTCTTAAAATGCAGAAGCAGAAGATCCTGGTTGGAAGTGTTTCTGTAATTATCATTACAGATAAAATCTAATCAAATTGCAAATCATCATTTGATTAAAAGGAGTCAAGTTGATGCAGGCTTTGCTAATCACTTTAACCTCCATTAAAAACAAAAAATTAATACTTCTGGGGTGTTAGTGGATGAAGACAGAATTTAAGGAAACATGATGACTTCACATCTTAAAACTGGCTGGGGTACAGGGTGTCATCAGCTGCCACATCAGGGTTTTATCTGCCAATTCCTGCCTGCAGTAGCTCCTCCAGTCCTTTACCTTGAGATTAAAATGAGATAATCAGTGCCAATATTGCTGGTTACATCTTATTCTAAATTGCTACTTCTTAGCTTCCAGGTCAGGTCGACCAGGACAGGATTGATTTACAGCACATCTAGGTCTCTATGGCAACACCACGCCGGCTGATGAAGTTGAATAGTGAGAAGAGATTTCTCTGCTAAAAATAATTTTTGTGATTAATTTTGTAGTGATGGTGGACACTGGAGCTTAACTGTTAGACAGAAAAAGGACAGAAGAGCAGAAGAAAGCTAAACAGGAGAGAGACGGAGTCCGAGCTAAAGGCTAACTCTGGGTCTAAACTGTTTGTGCTAATGTCCATCCCAACCCACAGTCAGGAGTTATTCTGCAGTGATCTGTTCAAACTTGAGAGTCTATCAATAAAATGAAGACTGAGGTTAGCTCTGATTGGTAGATGACTAGCAGGACGTAGCTAACCAGGATTCACTAAATTTACTAAGTAAACGTCTACTAAACTACTTACAAACTGACTGTGTTTACTTGTTGTCACGTTAGCCTAAAGATACGTCAGAGCACCGGGCTGCCGATAGCACTACATATAGCCGGGTACTACAACACTTGATTGCTGTCACGTTTCAATCTGTATCACTTCGTAACTGTACTGATAAATACCTTACCTAGGTGCGTCATATCCAGTTAAAAGTTGTCTTGAACAAAGAAAATTTGTTTTGATTCGATCTCCATTTAATTCCAAAACAAACACGCCTCACCAAAAGTAATTTACGACATTGTGTGTGAGACTCCAGGCCACAAGGTGGCGAGGCAGTCCAGTTTAAACAGATCCTCCTCATAGCATCTATAGTTTTAAAGGCCCAAAGCTAAGTCTGTGTTTCGGAACATCTCCATTAGGAAAGGAATAATTCTTATGCGTCTCAATAATTCTTTATCTTCTTTGATAAGTATGTTGTATCGTGTACCACTGTTTTATGTTGTTTTGTTTTTCCTTTAGGTTTCTTTTGAAATAGAAGTACTGACAGGATATGCCAGCAAGGGTCCACAAGTGTGGCTGTCTGGGGTCATCTTGGAGTCAGAGAAAACTGACTGGTAGTAACAGCGACTTACCACAGAATAAGGCCCAGTTTACACGACAATGTTTCATCTGAAAACACTGAAACGCAGTGAAAAAAATCTGTGTTTACACAGAAATGCTGATGGACTGAAAACGCTGTAGTGGGCATGCCAGGGCCTGTAGTTGGCGCTATAACTGTCTTGTCCAGAAGCCGCTTTTGGTAGATCCCCATTGAAGTAGAGTTGAGCCGATCATCTGGTGTATTGGTGAATGCTAAGTTCAAAAGTGGAGCAACAGATGAACATTTTGTTGAAAGACAGTCAGCAGATTCAGCAGCACAAGCACAACACGGTAGATCACAACGGTCCTAACAACAGTACTGTTGGACTGTTGTGTGTGATCGCGCGAAGCGGAGTGTGACGTCATGGTTTCTACTGGGCTTACTGTTTACACGGCAACGGTGTCGGCAGCGTTTCAGAAAAATCCCACTCGGGAGGCTGTTTCCAAAAGTTTGCGTTTTAAGTCGGCTGAAACGCTGTTTCCGTATTAATGTGAGGCTGAAACGCAACAAAACTTTTGCATTTCACCCGTCATCGTGTCAACGGCTTCTAAAGCTAAAAGGAGTAGAGCAGCAGAGAGCATTCTTTGTAGTTCAACCATAGAGACTATTGCATTTAGGTGAAAATTACATTCAAAAAATATCCAATGCAGTCAACTCTATGCATGAAAAGTTAAGGGAATTCATTTATGTTGTTAAAAATCCAGACTTCTAAACATAGTTCTGATGTGTAGTTTGTGTTTTAAAGAAATCTGTAAGTGCACCTGTGGCTTCTGTGCCTCCTTCCTTAACATGAGGTGATGACAGACGAATACTCTGCCTGTGTGCAGCCCGCTGCCTGCCTGTAGAGAGACAAGGTCCACATCTGGTGAATAACTTCAGCACTGTGGAATATTGAAACAACTTTTGACTTGAGATTATTATTACTTTTTTGTTTTTATTTTTGGAGAGGTTAGGACAGTTGACAAAGCCAGAAACTGAGAGGGAGAGCAGGGGGTGACATGTCGGAAAGGGGCCCTGAGTTGGAAGGGAATCTGAGCAACCTGATTTTTGGACCAAGGTTGGACTTGGGTTATTTTGGAACGAGAAAATTAATTCCCTTAAAAAAAAAAAGATTGTTGGCCTGAAGGTTGGACTGAAATGAAGCCACAGCCTCAGTGAATAGACCGAGGAAGATGAGTGGAGCTGCAGATGTCAAAAAGAGCATGTTGTGTTGATGAAAAACAAAGAAATTTACAAGCATATTCAGATAAAAGAAGTATCTGTGTCCATTTTATTTGTCTTCAGTTTCAGGCCTATCTCTGATTTGCAGGATTAACTTTGTTAAATAATGACAATAAATCTTAGTCAGTGATCGTTTTTCCCAAGACAAAACAGGACAATAACAGGCTGAATTTTGTTATGCATTGTACGTCAGACAAAACTTAGCTTTAATGATTTTTAAGAGCAACATTTAGACTTTAAGTAAAGATGAAATGTATGTTGACCAAAACTAGACAAAGTGTTAGTCCACTAAAAAAATAGCTGCCCATTTGTGGTATGAGAAGTGTAGCCCACTGTTCTTGTGGACAGGGAAGCAATATTTGTGGGGAATAAACAGAGTTAATCAAAACTTGGCCTAATTTAATCAGGAAACCCATGGGCTGCAGTGTAATCATGATTTAGCTTTGATTAATGTCCTCTAACAAACATGTGGGAGCAAGTGTACCCCAGAGTCCCCTGTGGCTCCTCTTTTCTGGCCTCACTTTTCATGTCGGTGGTCAGATTGTAAACAAACAAAGCAACAAAGAGGCGATGTATGGGAAGCAGAGTCACGGCCAGATGCTCTTTATCACCGACTGCTCCCTGCAGCAGAAGTCCTGTAAAGTTGGCCGTGGCCCCCAGCGGCTGTATATTTCTGTCTGTGAAGCACTTTGATAAGCTCGCTCGGTTTCTGATGTGCTCGACAAAAATTGGACTTGACTTTGACTCGACTTTATCAGATTTAAAAGTTGATCATAAGATGGGAGCTTCCTGTATAACTCTCCTGAACTGTGAGGAGATCTTCTGTTTTGCTGACAGAAAAATGACCGTTTTATAAATATGTTTTTCTATCCACTGACTTATTGATTGCGCTCTGAACTTCTTTCATGCCATGCAAGACTGGCTCTGACGCCAGCAGTCCTGTTGTTGCTGTAGCTGAGATTTCTCGGGCATTTCTCTTCACTAAAGCACTCGCTGTATCATTCAGCACTAAGAGGGGTGAGACGGGGCTCAGTTTGTCAACAGCCTCTCACCACAAAGACCTCTGAGGTCTGTGGATGAAAGCGTAACAAGAAGTGGCGACTGAAGGAGCTTTCCCACTGCGGCACACTTTTTTTGTCTCCACCTCAGAATCTGTGAATTAATACAGAGAAAAATTGAGGTAAAGTCTGAGATAGAGCTCTTAAGTCTTTTGCGAAGTCACTAAAATCCCTGTATTCATCTTTTTACAGATATTCACCCGTTACGGGAAGTGCTACACCTTTAATTCCGGCCAAGATGGACGACCCCTGCTGGTGACGATGAAGGGTGGGATGGGGAACGGCCTGGAGCTGATGTTGGACATCCAGCAGGATGAATATCTACCTGTGTGGGGAGAGACCGGTAAGCTTTCCTGGTGGATGCATCTCACACAAACATCCTTTTCCCACTTCTGAAGACCTCAGCAAAAAAGCCGAAGATTGGTGTTTCCATTTGCCCCCAAGCAAAGACTTTAAAAGTTGAAGAGAGATCTTTTTTAATCAACCAAACAGCAAAGTGGCTGGTTTATTTTCAGAGCGAGCGCTTTGATAAATCTCCAGGGAGGCGCTATCGCAGGCGTTCCTCTTTAATCCCTCAAATAGAGTCTGAACTGTTCTCAACACTAGATGTAAGAACGTGCAGATTTTGGACCATACAGGTTAAAGAACTGATTTATGTGGAGCAGATTTTTGCTGAGGTATGCACCTGCAAGATAAAATTCTTAAAACTACTCAACCTCTTCTCTCCGCTCTCATAAATTATGACTAATGATGCTGAAAAATGCCCCCTCTGATCCTCTGAAACGCACCCGCTGTGTCCAGCACACATTATCGACTAAACTGTATAAAGACAGATGGATATTGATCAGGAAAATTTGATTTCATTCGAGTGTAATTGCATCACTTGTCAGAAAAGCTCCAAGTCCGCATGAATCAAAGCAGAGCAGACCCATTTGCTGGATATAAAATCAATTAAGGCCACGGGATCCTCCATTCAGAGTCGAGCCCTCATCAACACCATGGAGTGTCCTCTGTGCTCCTCCAGGAGACCCTGCTACTTAATTTTAATGTGGCGACATATGCTGCTGTGTGTTTATATCAATATTTTATGTGCACAGAAAGTGAATGTACAGGCAGAGCAGTGTGGTCACAGAAACTCTGGGCTCAAAATCCTGATTAAACATGAAGCAGAAAACTGTTCAGTGACTGTGATACTTAAATATGAATCTACATCTTCCCCAGGCCTGAATGATTTATTACTTTAATGCATAATGTCATTTATGTAAGAATACTTTATGAATCACTGCTTTTATAAGAGCTTCTATTAAAGCAAAGGTCTGCAGCCAGTGGCTCTGGAGCTTCATGCTGCTCTTTGACGTCTTTGCAGTGGCTCCTTGTCACTTTAAAAACTTAAAAAAATATATATATTGAAATGAAGATTATTGGTTTTCTTACAAAGTGTGTACATGATTGAGGACATTGACACTAAATGTAATGATGTGTTCCTGCAAACTTTTTAACTTTTTCCAATTTTTTTAAAAATTTTATTTTATTTTTTTACTTTTTCGCAAATGTAGAAAAAAATCCAAATTTTTTTGAAGGTTTTTAAAATCTTTAAAAATTTCCCGATTTCATTTTTTTTTATTTAAGAAAAGTATTGAAGTTCCAAATTTTGCAAATTTTGCAAAAATTCATTTTTTTTCAAAAATGTTAATTTTGAAAAAAAAAATGTGCAAAATTTTAAAATTTTGACAATTTATTTAAATTTCAATTTTTTTATTCTTTACAAATTTTGACACATTTTTTATTCATCTTTTTTGGAAACATTAAGCAAATTATTAAATTTATTTATTTTTTCTTTTTGAATTCAGACATGAAATATTTTTCAACTTTTTTTTTTGCCAATTTATTAAAATTAAAAAACTAAGACACCACATGTACAATTTCATAAACGGAAAAAAAACTTGTTTAGATAATTTTTACTACATTTCTATTATGTATTGGAATCATACATTTTTTTGTGTATTTTGTGACGATAAAGAAGATTCTGTACCCAAACCCAAATGACTTAAATCCAGGTGTGCTGAGGTAAAATGGCTCTAAATAAAGGTTGCAGACCCCTGTTTTAGAGGGAATCTAGAGAGAGCTAAAGGAGGCAGGTCCTTGTAACAAACACATTCACAGTCACCACTCTGTTTGTTTTTATAAGTATTAACTACATTTTATTATGATTGTTTTAAAGTTACTTCGTTCGGCTTTTATGCTTTAATCAGAGAGGATAGGACAGTGGCTAGAGTGTCCACCATTACTACAAAATAAATAAACCGATACGTAAGAAAGTGGATGGATCGGTGAAGTGTCGCCATAGGAACTTCCAGTCTACGTCTCGTAAATGGACGATAATGTCAAATTGCATTAAGAAACAACCAGATTCAACGCTGATAATCTCACTTGAAATGAACAGGCACCTTTGTTTTCACACAGAAAGTCCTCACAGGGCCTTTACCTCTACGTAGAAAGTCATCTGTCCAGCTGAGTATCCAAACAACGAACCTTGTTGCTGCAGCCCCACAGAGCAGTTCAAACAGACTAAAAGAGATGTTATACTCTTAAATTACTTAAACATCAACCAGAACTACTAAAGATATCATCTCCTCATTGTTTCTCCAGAGGCCTGAAGCTTTCATCCTGAAATTTCCTGCAGATTGGCCATTAATTAGCAGCATTATGCAGCAGTTTGTTCAATCTGGCTAAATGCCGTGTGATGCATAATGTGCTGGTTTAAACACCTGCGGCCTCATTCATCAGCCCGTGCATGTCCAAAGTGTTTGCGTAGGAACTGTCTGTAAGAACAAGAAGATTGGTATTTATCAAACATGCACACACACATGTTAACACAGAGCACAACAATGACGTTCAAACACTCATTAATCTCCTGAATGTGCAGGCTCTGTACTTAAAACACCTTAATCCAGCCTTATATGGTCATCACTTCCTCTCTAAAAGTCCAGCTCTGTGTTGTTGTTTTCCTCACAGTGAGTGAGTTTAATAACACTTATTTCATTGTACAGTAATAATAATAATGCCGTGTGACTGTGAGTGACTAAGTGTGCAGAACAAAACCACCCGACACCTGCTGTTTCCCTTTCTGAACATGTGATCACCTCAGATTCAAACTAGAATTACATAAAAGCAAAAGGTCATCTGCATTTTTTTAAGTGCGAAATTAGAGGTACTTTGTTGGACAAAGATTTACAAACTGTGCAAAATGTTGCAACCAAATGTCATCATTTCAGCAGATGCAGCTTAAGTGCCATTGAAAAGCATCAACAGATACCTCAGATCTCTGGAAGCAACAGTTGCCGGGTGATGCCGAGCCAGAGAAAGCAGTTTAAAATGTGTAGTTTCACTCTTAAAGGAAAGCTGACCTTGATTTCCGAACAAAACGTCTTTCGGAACATGTTTTAAGAGCAGACATTGAGTTTGTTTCTCTACATTTGAATGATTTTACTTGTATACACCAAAGAGTTTCATTGTGAGAAACATCTCAGATAAATCTGCGTCTTTATGCAGAAATGAATGTGTGAACGCTTGGGGCACAAAGCTGTGAGTACACAAGGTTAAGGAGGTTAGCAGCATAAGGATGCTTATCGATAAAAGAGCCACTCTGACGCGCACAGACGATCACTTTGAGGCAGTCTTGAATTTGGACTTCACCTGACCTGTGTGGCATTAGACTGTGGGAGGAAACAGCCAGAGGAAACTCAGACTGGCACAAAGAAAACACATGAACTGTTAATGGAAACAACACTGTGGGGTACATCAGATCCTTCCTGCTGAGAGGCATCAGCGCAAACACTGAAGCCCTGTCTGGATTTAATGACAGCAACACAAGAGTGTAACCAGGGGACTTCTGGGCGGTGGTGGTGACAGAGTAATGATGCTGTGATACTGGAGTTCTCTTTAAGGTTTATTTTTAAAAACATAGAGAGAAAAACAACAGCCTGTTGATTCTGTGGCCTGCTGCTCTTCAAGAAAAGAAAGACCTCACAGTGTTTAAACTTTTGGAAAAGGACAAATGTGCAGTATTTAAATCTCCCTTTATCACAGTAACAGTGCTTTTTTGTTATCAATACTTTTAGAAAGCCTGTTTATTTCTCTTTTAAACTGAGCCACATTTGAAAGAAATATGTTTATTTTATTTATTTAACCTTTATTTAACCAGGTTGGTCCCATTGAGATTAAAAACCTCTTTTTTAGGGCTGGGACAATTTGCTATTCTCACAATTCGACTCTATTACAGTTTTTTGGGGTGCCGGTTTGATTTAAATTGAGATTCCTCTATATTTACAATTTTTCCAATTTATAGTTTGCTTTTTTTAACACCAGACCATGAAAAACAGTTAAATGATAATGATAATGTCTACAGACTATATCAGGAGCCATATTTTCCCATAAAATGCACATCACGTGAGTCAGAGAGAAACATTCCCCCCTCTAGTGGAGAAGAGTGGTAACTTTTTTCCAATCCATTTTTTTAGACAAAAACTGAAATGAAGAATTTAAATTTGAAAAAAAAAAGTTTTTTTTGTCAAAACAAATCCCGATTTTGATATTGCCAAACAAAAATCCCGATATATATCATGTAACAATTTTTTCTCCCACTCCTACTTTTTTTCAAGGGAGACCTGGCCAAGACAGGCAGCAGAAAAGAGACAAAGCACTGTCAATAAAATACAAGATAATGGATTAAAATCACATTCTAGGAAACAACTGTTCAAACATCCGAGCTAAAACTCTGGCATCTAGAACCAGCCTCCGTGCCTTTCATTTTAGGTTTAAAACCATTTAAGGAACCAGCTCCTTGAGCTTTAAGTCGTTCTGCAGCTGGTTCCTTTTCCCAATTCCTGTCCAAGTGTTTGGGACAGAGAGCATAATGAGGTCCAAAGAATGCAGAGAATACTGTCTGGTACTTTTCTGCATGATAAAAACACATAAACAGTGGGGAAGCAGACCATGAACTGCCTTATAGATAAAAGTGAACCATTTTATGAGCCTCCAGGTCGCCAAAGCAGGCCATCCAACCCAAGAGTACAATTTGAGTATTTGAGTATTTGAGTATAAAAACTTTGCCGAATTTTCTCTGCTGATTCCAAACAGCTGATTGTGGTGTTTATGGATGTAACATCCCTGTGTGTTGTTTTGTTGTGTTTAGCTCTAAGCTTTCCTCTCAGATTAGGCAGGACCGGATCAATTTACGGCACATCAAAGTTTAGTAGTGAGATGAGGGAAACTTGTGTTTTTCTCTGCTTAAAATGCTTTCATGGATTGATTTTGTAGCAATGGTGGACACAGGAGCGAGACTATCTGACAGAAAAAGGACAGGAGAGCAGAAGAAAGCTAAACCAGAGAGTGGTAGAGCAGAGGCTAAAGGCCAAAACATGAGTTAAGCTTTGTGATAATGTCTATTCCAACCCACAGTCAGCAGTTATTCTGCAGTGGTCTGTTCAAACTTGAGAGTCTATCAATAAAATGAAGAGTGAGGTTACATTAGCTCTGCTTGGTAGATGACTAGCAGGACATAACCAGGATTTACTGAGATTACAAGTTACGGACACATCTCATAACCCTTTGCCAGATACATGGGGCATGTTTACATTTGTAAACAGAGCAGATGTCTGTCGTGTACAATACAGAGCAGGGGAGAAATGTGAATGCGTGAACATGAGGTGACCCCCATTCTGTAAATAAGAAAAATAACTTAAGGCTGTTTACTCTGTTCAATAAAACAATAAGTTAAGAGACCTGATCTTTAAGAAACAAAGCCCCGCTGCTTTAGTTTCTCCTCAAGTTCAAGTTATGAATGAGTAAACGCCAACAAAACAGACTACTTTCCCAGCAGCTTTCCTTTTTAAGAATTATCAATAACAAAAGGCTGTTAAGTCTGTTTAATAAAATAATAAGGTATAGACCTGATCTGAAGAGAGGAAAGGCATTAGTGATTTAATTTTGCCTCCATTTCAATCATGAACAATGTAACCCTAACATAAAAGAACAGACGACGTACAACTTGGCATGACTCAGCTTTCCCTTTTAAGAATGACTGTTTTTCACTGATGATTGTCAGTCACTGTAGCCCCCCCACATAGTCGGTGCTTATGGTGCGTTTCATTTGTACTAAGAGGTCAGAATTTCCCATTTCCAAGTGGGAACTCCCCCCCCGCCCCCAAGGTCGGAATTTCCAACTGGAAAGTCGGAGCATGAACACCACCCCCAATTCCCAGTTGGAAATTCCAAGTTCAGAGGTAGACAGTAATAAGGCTCCTATTATATTCTTTTTATTTTACAATTTCTGACTAGTTTTGTTGCAACAAATCAACCTCATACAAAGTATCATAAAGTGTTTATATTTAGAAATATTGCTGTTATGGCAAGTTTTTCCAGCATGGCTCTAGCTACTTTCACAACAATTGACACAGATCGGCTCCTTCTCCTGTTGATACCTTTACGCCGTGAGAACTCGTTGGCCGCTTATTGAAAAAAGAGTCTTTGATAGTCTTTGATGAATCCTCTTCTTTTCTTGCTTCTGGAAAGTCTGACGGTTCACAGATTGTGTACATTGAATATCATGCGTCCGACTCACAATACCACTGCAGCAGAACCAAAAAAATGCCAAACTTAAGTTCCTCTGTGAAACATAGTTTTTTAACATTCCAGTTTTAACTCATTTATAACTTAACTTATTTATCTATAACACATGAAATTATTTAACATGGATTACATATTTTGTATGAATTATAAACATAAATGATGACAAATAGACAACGCTTACAGTGGCAACTGGAACGCTGAACTCTGAGATGACGTCATTCCTACTCCCAACTTCCCAGTTCTGAGCACAAAATTGAACGCAGCGTTAGCTCTGAGTTTTGTGCTTGCTAAGCTCCAGTTTTGAGCAACTAGAGCCCGTTCTTTGTATGTGGAAACACAAAGAACCGGTGCTTAGTCAGGAACTGGCCCGGAACTAGCACCAGGACCAGTTAGGTGGACAAGAGGTATCAGAGCACCAGACTGCCAGTTGTGCAAAATGTAAACGGGTGCTGAACTAAGCTAAAGACTGAGTTTACTAAGCTAGCTTGTTGTCACATTTCAAACTGTAGCGCTTACCTCTTGCGTTTATTCCAGTAAAAGAAAGGCTGTCTCAAACAAAGAAAAGTCAATCTGTTCTCCAGTCATTGCCTTTAAAACAGACACACCTTGTTGAGTCACATCATCTCCACAGTGTACGTGAAACTCCAGGCCAAAGGTGTCACTGCAATCCACTTCAGACGGATAGTCCTCACAGTCTCTTTGGGGAAGAAATCTGCAGAGTAGCAACATTCAGATCCTGTAAGCTGAATTCTTTAGGGACTCAACGGATCCAACTCCAAGCTAGCTGCAACCATTTATTTAAACAAGCATTTTTCAGCTCAGTGATTCATAAAGATAAGAGGTAGCAGCAAATGCCTTAACAATGTGAAACTAAAAATATGCACACACAAAAAGAAAATATAGAGAGAGGGGTTGGAGTATTAACTGAGCTAAAAGGAGTGACTCATATATACGCTTACAGGGATCCTTACATTCATTTTGTGTAACTATAATGGAATAAAAAGATAAAGGTACATCTACAACTCGTCACAAGAGTTAATGATGAAATAAAAAGAAGAAAATTAAGAAAGCCTGAGTGGGCAGATGTGATAATAAGTCTCTGCTCTTACTAATAAGCTTATGATGATTTGTTAACTAAAGCTGCAGTGTGCCTCCAAGTCTTATCAACTTTTCTGGGCATATTTTCACCAAAGCTTAAGCAGCCTAAGAAGTGTCGAGCAGCTGCTTGTATAGTGTCGAGTCTGATCAAAGTTTAGCTCACAAGTTATTGTCCCATGTTCATAAGGGTGACAGATGGCCATGACTTATAAATGACGTGAGCTCCAGCGATCAGAAGCTCGGGCGCTTCTTATGTATATCTGCTGCTTTGAGCCCGGAGCGTTTGTCTTGGCAGCAGCCGAGAACGTTTCAAATCCAGTCTCAGAAGGCCGATGTTTAACAGTTAAAGCCTGCCGCTCTTTGTCGCAGCTCTGGCGCTGAAATCCAGCCACATCCCTGAGCTCTTTAATTGAAAACATAAAGAGAACGCCTGGCACTTTAAAGACAGCGCTGAATGACAAGCGAGGAAGAGAGGTGTCAGGAAACAGACATCCCAGTTTATCCCCGAGCCTGCTCTCACTGAATCTGTTGAATCTTGTCTGCCGTCACCATGACACGCGGCTCCAGGTCTTTGCTAATGTGACAGAAATATGTTTGCACCGTAACAGGCCCAAGCCAGCGTGTCATTGTGATACCCCCTCCTTCCTGGTCTTAGTATCAAAGAAGCCTATCTGCTTCATCTAAGATCTATACCTCAGAGTGCTTTAGCTCAGAGAAATGTCAGCCGTATTGATTTTCCTCTAACCCTCCACATCATTTATTTATTAATTTATCCTTTCACTTTCATTCCCCCTAGCGGTAAATAAGGCTTCTTTGGGATACTCATCATCACCAGCCTCCTCACTTAGGAGGTCTATCTTCTTTATCCTCTCACTCCTCATTCCAGCTTTTGTTCGCTCCCCTGTGACCACACAGTGATTGTCAACTCTCCAAGTCCATAGGTGAAACTAATGAATGTGCCGCTGCTCCGTAGGACTGCTGCTTTCAGAATAAGACGCCAGGTGAAAGGTGCTTGATCATTTCTCCTGCGTTCACCGTATTGTTCTTTTAAATTACTTTCTGGTTTGTTTTTCCCCCTCCACGGCTGGAGTGTTTTCCTCTGCAGCAAAGCCACTTCCTGGTTTGATTAGTAGCAACTGCTGCTGGGTAGATCCAGCAGGTTGATGTGTGCATACAAATCATCATCCCTGTTGTAAATGTCCTAACCTCTTCTTGTCAACAGACGAGACGTCATTTGAAGCCGGGATCAAAGTCCAGATCCACACCCAGGATGAGCCGCCGTTCATAGATCAACTGGGATTTGGAGTAGCGCCGGGGTTTCAGACCTTCGTCTCCTGTCAGGAACAACGGGTACGTCTCTGGAAAGATGACAGAAATGAAATCCTAAAATATATATCTCAGCTCATTACATCGGGGAGGATCTGTAAATGAAGTTTGACTTTTTATTACAGCTTCAGCAGAGCAAATAATGTCTGCATCGTCTGCAGGGTGTAAAAATAATTTGACTCACTCAAGCTTTAAATAGAACAATAATAAACTTTATTTATAGAGAAGAGGAAGATAAGTATTATAGTGCACAATGCAAAGGAAATATAGAAGTTGGGGCTCATAGACAGAACAAAAATCCAATTTGTAAAAAGAAAGTTTGAAATGGATTCAGCAGTAAGTTGTTCTTGAGTGTGGCCTTGAAAGTAATCTCACTTTGTCCCTTTGTTTTAGTTTGAGGTCAAGATTAAGAGAGGGCTGGAAGAGTACAAGTCCAATATCTCAGGGAACATGGAGGCACATACACTCACTTTCTGAGCCACTTTATTAGGTAGACCTTGCTAGCACCAGGTTGCACCCCGTTACTGGAAACATTCCTCTGAGAGTTTGCTCCATATTGACATGATAGCATCACACAGTTGCTGCAGATTTGTCGGCTGAACATCCATGATGAGAATCTCCCGTTCCACCACATCCCAAAGGAGCTCTATTGGATTGAGATCTGGGGACTGTGGAGGACATTTGAGTACAGGGAACTCATTGTCATGTTGAAGAAACCAGTCTGAGATGATTCCAGCTTTATGACATGGAGCGTTATTCTGCTGGAAGTAGCCATCAGAAGATGGGTACACTGTGCTCATAAAGGGATGGACATGGTCAGCAACAATACTCAGGTAGGCTGTGGACTTTAAACCATGCTCAGTTGGTACTAAGGGGCCCAAAGTGAGCCAAGAAAATATCCCCCACACCATTACACCAGCAGCAGCAGCCTGAACCGTTGATCCGAGCAGGATGGATCCATGCTTTCATGTTGTTGACGCCAAATTCTGACCCTACCATCTGAATGTGGAGCAGAAATCCAGACTCATCAGACCAGGCAACGTTTTTCCAATCTTCTATTGTCCAGTTTTGGTGTTGCTGTGTGAATTGTAGCCTCAGTTTCCTGTTCATAGCTGACAGGAGGGTCACCCGGTGTGGTCTTCTGCTGCTGTAGCCCATCTGCCTCAAGGTTGGACGTGTTGTGTGTTCAGAGATGCTCTTCTGCAGACCTCGGTTGTAACCAGTGGTTATTTGAGTTACTGTTGCCTTTCTATCAGCTCCAACCAGTCTGTCCATTCTCCTCTGACCTCTGGCATCAACAAGGCATTTTGTCCCACAGAACTGCTGCTCACTGGATATTTTCTCTTTTTTGGGACCATTCTCTGTAAACCCTAGAGATGGTTGTGGGTTAAAATCCCAGTAGATCAGCAGTTTCTGAAATACTCAGACCAACAACCATGCCATGTTCAAAGTCACTTAAACCCCCCTTCCAGTTGGACAGGTGTGCCTAATAAAGTGGCCGGTGAGTGTACTGACCCAAGCTTTAAAAAGTGATAGATTAACTTAATAAAAGCAGGACAGAACCAGCTAATTAACATGATACTAATCAGTGAGCTTGAAATAAAGATTAGTCTTAATAGAGGGTTTCAGGTTATCAAACGTTTCATTAAATAGGAATGATTTTTCTCCACACTGCTGGTTTTATTGACACATAAAGCTGAATGTCGTCTGCATAGCGATGAACAAGATTGATATCTGTAATTACTCCACCAAGCTGTGTCTTGACCACTCAAACAGCCTCGATGTTTATGTAGCTGCATGGATGATATGGAAAGTAAGATGCTTCATGTGTTGGTGTTTTGGTCTACAATATGAAAATATCATCCAGAAAGTTGTTTTATTTTTCATTAAATCAGTAATGTTCTAGTGTTTAAAGGAGATAATAAAGATAAAATAGCAGTCTTTGTTATTTTACCCAAGAGGAAAAGTATGATTTATCTCTTTTTCTCTTTTTATTTTTTAATTTCTTTGAGCTAATTGCTGCTTCAATATGCTTCATAGTGAGATTTGGTTTCTGCTTCAGGGGCTTCAAATTTAATTTTTTCCATCCTGGGTAATCATCTCAAGCTGAAAATGAGTCAAAGCAGACAACTGCAGAAACATGTCTGGCACGGTCTTACATAATCTCATCTCATATGTCCTGGGATCCGTGGGAGGGTTTCTAAGCGGCGACCTCGTGTCCCAGTGGCCCTCACATTCACCATTTGCTCCTCCTGGTTTGCAACCATCTGCAGGATCTCCCTGCAGCTTCCTGACGGCTCTGCCCTGATCCCAGCGCTCCCAGCAGACTGGGAGCCACACAGAAACGGAGCAGTCAGAATATAAATCATTAGAAATTCAAACAGTGAGCACCAGCTGTTCTGTTAGCAGCCTCATCAGAGATCATCTTTGTGGGTTTTTTCAGCGTAAAGACACTTTTTAAATGACGTTTTAGATATTTACAGCTCCACTGGGTGATAGTTTTACATGAATATTGAATTAATTAAGTCGCATGAATCTGAAAAGGCTTCAACAGTCGGGGAGCTTTCTGCTCTGCACAGATTTTAACCATCCCATCCACACAGGCTGTTTGGTTGTGGTGCTGTTTCACTTTTGTTTGAATTGGTGCTGTCAGTGTTTGCGCATTAATCACCACAAAACTAAGGCCTCAAATTAACACATTTTATTGTTTTTCCACATGCTGTTTTGTCCTTTTCTGCACACTGTATCTATCCTCTGTAGTGTTTTCTTGCTTCCTGCGTGAAAATAATAATGCTGCTGAACATTTACGGATCACATCTCACTTTAAAATTCTCCAAGACAGTTTAGTCGACAAGTCAACAAATGTTGTGCCAGAGCTTCCACAAAGTAAGGCAAAGCTAGGACTGTTAAGTCCACAGGGGGCGCCACTAAGGATGAGTACCTTTCACATTTGAAATGATACGGAACCAATGCCTGGTACCTGGCAATCGGTATCGGTATCGGTACTCAAGGGTACCAATTTTCTGTATTTGTGTGTGTTTATCTGATAAGGAATATTAATGTTTTAAAATAAAATAGATTTTTTCAATTTAGAATATTTATTTCTCAACTTATAAACTTGCAATGCTGCATTCATGTCCTGCATGGAAAATCACCTTCTCTTATACTCCCTCATAGTCACAAGGATGTGTTAGGGTACCCAAACATGGTACTTTTTGATTTTAAGAGAACAGGTACTAGGTGCTAGAGATGTCCCAATCTGATCGACTGATCAGTATTGGCGCCCAATATGGCTATTTTGGGAGGCTCTGATAGCATCAAATTTCGTTACGTGATCGGGGCTGATCCAGTTTTCACGATTTCAGCACCGTCACACTTAACAGATGCTGTAAATCAAACCATGCTGCAAACATAGACTGTAAAAAAAATGGACGTCTTATTGCCCAGCTCAAAGTGAGGTCACCACAAAAACTGCTCCCCCTGGTGGCTGGCTGCAGTATAGGTTAAAAATACAGCTTTCCAGTCATTCCAGATGAGCTGTGGTCAAACTTTAAAAAATTAAGACACCTCTTAGAAATGTTTCTCACATCCAATTGTTGTAGTTATTTCAAGATATTATTTGGCTGCTTTCTATTCCAGTCCTTCTTTTTCTGAAAAAATTCATTTTCATTAGTTATACGAGGTTAAAAACAAGGCTTTACGTAACATTTAATGATGATTGACAGCTGCCGTTCTTGTGTATTTTTTTCAGGGATTGTAAATATAATATGTCAGGAGGTAGAGCCAAGAATTGATTAGACTCTTGAAAGAAAAAGAAATATTTTCATTTTTGTCACCACTCAGATTCTCCCAGAATCCCTCACAGTCTCTACTGCGCAGACTCTGGCTGCACAACTGCTTCAATGTCCACTCTATATACAGTCTATGGTTGCAAACATGTCCGATGTGTGGGACTACTTCTCTTTGGAAAACAATGACATTAAAAAAGCGTCCTGCAGCATTTGTAAAGTGAGTTTTCCTCGAGGAGGTACCAGTAGAGCTCACTTTAATAAAACAAATATGATTCTTTATTTACAACAGAATCGCCCAACGTAGCACAAGATTTATCAGAGAAAGGTATCAGATTGCCCATCCCTAGCGCCAACATTTACAAACAGGAAGCTCCTCACTGGAGGTTTAAATTGTAAATAAATCAGTACAGTTAAAAAACCTCTTTTTTGTGGGATTTGTGGGATGAACAGCAGATGAACAGCAGAGCTGAGTATGTGGGTTGGGGGCATGAAAATTGTGCTGAAAAGCTTACCCCGCCATTGACTCTAATTTAAAAAAAATTGACCTCATGTCCCCAAACTGTTTTCCTTATGCCCCTTAAAAAAAGACATAATGGAGCCTTAATTTCAGGTTTTACAGTGCATTTATCAAAGCTAAAAGAACTGTTTCAGGCCCATAGAGGTAAAGGGATCTGTATTTCTGCAAAGCAGAAACTCTCTGTTTTTGTTTTTGCATGTTTTCTTCCCCAATAATTTATTTACAACCCCTTGTGAGTACCATGATACCTATTACAGAGTGCCAAGCAGGGGTTTGAAACCACTTGAAAATTGAAGTGGTTAAAAGAAAATAGCTTCAATGAGAAATATCAGCAAAATATCCTTTTCAAATTGTTGCATCAGAATAAACAAATTAATAATTCAATTACTTTTTAATCATGCTGCGTTTTTCCTGTGGAGCAACCTTTGATGATTTTACTTTCACTCACAGAAGAACGGAGCGTCTGACTCATTCCTGTCAGGGACTGTTTTAATTCTGCTTTCAATATTCTCCAAGTGGTACTTCTGTTTACCTAAAGGATCTCTGTGCATCTTCGACAACAAAGCAGCATGTAAACAACGTGCGTCTCGAGTCCTGCCTCCTTCAATCATCCACGCTCGTGTCCCTCGGTGATAAATCCATGCAGGAGAGCCACTTTGTTACTGGCCTTATTCAGGGCTCTGCTGGAGCCACGGGGAGCTGAGATGAGGGTTCCCACATGGTGGGCTCTGCACTATCAGCACTTTACCGTGTTTTGAAGGACAAATAGTTTCTCTGCTTTCGCACAAAAGAGGCTAAAGACATAACGTTGGCTTGGATTCAGTCGTTTTTTTCACATAGAGGCTGCCACACGCTCATCTATAACTTTAAAGCTGGAAGGACAGTTACTTCTTATTCTCCTCCAAAGTCTCTGAGGTTGAAAAAGTGATTTTTTAAAAGCTGTGGACTGAATACTGAACCTTCAGATTCAGGCCATTTATATCAGTCCAGCCTTGGGTCTTTGTGCAGCTCTCATTGTTACACACTCTGAGTCTTAACGTCATTACAGAGACACACAAACTTCCTCCAGTCTGCTCGTAGGAGTTTCTCACTCAGTTATGTGAAGTGTAGGTATGTAGGTTACCGCACCGTGCTGGGGGGACTTCTGCGGGTGTGATGGCGAGCTATAACCAGACAAATCGTACACTCCTGCCCCTGATATGCTACAGAAGCATGCATAATGAATGGAGCGGGGATGGGGATGGATTTTGGAGTGATCTCAGTCCCTCCACGTCCACCGTACGACTCACTGAGTGTGATCCAGTGTCGGCGGGCTGCAGCAGGATTTTGCATGCTGCCGATGTCGCGTCTGCAGGAAACTGTCCCTCTTTGTTTTTCTCTGTTTCTCCTCAGCTCTTCCACTTTTCCCTCCCTCTGCATGCGTTTCAGCTCATCTAATACACTTCCATTCGCCCTCTCTGTTTCTGTTTATTTATTTATTTATCTCCCCGGCTGGCAGGCTCACTCTTCATTAATCTAATGCAGTTTTCTCACATTCATTCAGCTCTTTTCTCCAGCAGTGTAAAACTGTTGGGGTCTTTTCAGCCGGCCAAACCGTCACTCATCGGGATCCCACCAAAGAAAAATCAGCAATTTCCCCCTACTTAACATGAAAGCAAACAACTTTGAAATGTTTGCTCTTTGACAGCAGGATCTAGCCGGCTCCTGATCTGTTTTTTTTTTTTGCACTCAGCCGCTAAAAGAGGGGAAATGAGTTCACCAACTTAATATGATGTGTTTACTTCTTCATGCTTGTTAAACAGCTAACAGCACAGCTCGCGTGTCCCGAAAAACTCTCACGCCAGACCCACTTCCTTCCACATTTGGAGAATTAAAGCTTCAGCTAGAAGTTTAACCAAAGGGAAGTAATGTCGCTACAAGCTGCGTCAGGACGACTGAGGGGAGCTTTTAAAAATGGAGAAGAGAAATCCAAAAGCGGAGCATAAAAGAGTCATTTCCTTTTCATACAGCTCCTTCTCTGGGCCCTGCTGAAGTGAGGAGGTGAAGAGACATACAAGCACCTTTTATCGATCATCACATTTCAACAGCTCTGATGGGTTTTACGTTCTGTTTGACTTTGTGAAAATCGTCCTTGATGTGAAAATAAGCAGACAAATCAACACAAGTCTCCTGATTGGATTTTCACTCTGAGGAGTTTGCTTTTCCGTCTATGTGTGTGTGAACACTGTACGCGCATGTTTAACATCACCGTGGCTTATTAGTAACCAGATCCAGTGCGTGGCACACATGGCTGCCTCTGGCACAGACTCTAAAGTGCAGGTCCCTAAATCATAACAGTGGCCTTTAATTTATTGCCGTGTGAGCACTCAGTGATGCACTGTTTGGACTGATGAGATGGAAACACAGAGGGGCAGCTTTATAGCTTCCCACCTCATTTAGTGCAACAAATTTGGCCCATCTTTCAGAAGGCAGCTGAAACATAAATGGATGCAGATAATATTTTAGTATGATGTGCAAATACGCTCCCTGCTGGAGTGATCTCACTCTGCTTTCATTACACAAGCAGCATGCTTCAACTTGGGCTTGTTTCAGAGCAGGACATTAATTTTTTGTCTGCTGTATATATATTCCCTGCCATCTCGAATATATGATGTTCTTACCCTCATGGAGCAGACACCAGGGAGTAGTTGTGCATCTGCTTGTTATTTCTTTAGTCATGTGATACAGAGCTCCTGGTACCTTAAATTTATCTTCTTGGTTGTTTATTGCCTTAAATGTTGCATTCTGAGGCTCCATTTACACAACGTTCCATCCATAAACGTAGAAAAAAAAAATCTGTGTTTAGACAGAAACACTGAGTGGCTGAAAACGCTGTAGTAAGCATGCCAGGCCTGTAGTTGGCGCTATAACTGTCTCGTCCAGAAGCGGCTTTTGGTAGATCTCCACCAAAGTAGAGTAGAGACAATCATCTGGTGTATTGGCGAGCATGGATATATACAAATACTACATGATTCATGCACGCTGTGAGTCAGTGGGAAGTAATGTCATCACAATGGTGGCCATCTTGGGACAGGGCTGCTCAATCACTTGTAGCATTGAAGTCAGTGAAGCATGGATTGTTTAATTTTCAACTGATTTTTCAATGACTTGGTTTGTTATGAACCTCACACTGCAAAAAAACTGAAATCTTATCAAGTGTTTTTGTCTTATTTTCAGTAGAAAATGTCTTTTTTAACTTAATATGAGACACATTCACCTGACCAGTCCATAAAAATGTCTCATTTCAAGTTATTTAAATACAAAAAATGAGGCCTGAATTGCTTGTTACAAGTAAAAGTAAGTTAAGTATCCACCTTGCCTCCTACTAGAGTACAGTGCAGGCCGCTGGTGGCGGTACTGCCTGCTCTGCCTTAAAGTGATAGTCCGGGATGGAACAAGTTGGGTCCTATCACAAGGTTTAGGGCAGAAATTACCCCTACAGCAGTGTTTTGGTGCAGCAGAAGCCCAGAGCGCATGCACCAAACACCCCCTCCCTGCTCCTCTGCCGGTTTCCTCTGCACTCAGACGGGGCCATATTTTACTTGACCAAAAACAGTAGTTCAGGCAGACTACCTACGTTTGTTTATATCTGGCACGCCGCGCGCGCAAACTGATACACTAAGCGGTGAGCACCTCGTAGCCAGCTGTGGCTCTGCAGCGGAGGTAGCGCTGTTTTACGACAGGATGAGAACTAGAGCCTTATTTAGTGGTGTTTTTGTGTGAAAGTAATGCGCTGAAAATTCTCTAAATAAAGCGTGAATGCAGACCGATATCAGATTTTTTCGATGGGAGTCCGTTTATTTGTGTGTTTGGTCAAGTACATATGGCCCCGTCTGAGTGCAGAGGAAACCGGCCTACAGGCAGGGAGGGGGTGTTTGGTGTGAGCGCTCTGGGCTTCTGCTGCACAAAATCACTGCTGTAGGGGTAATTTCTGCCCTAAACCATGTGATAGGACCCAACTTGTTCCATCCCGGAGTATCACTTTAAGACATAGAGCGTTCTCATATATATCAATGTTGGCAAATACCAAAGGCAGAAGTGGAGCAATAGATGCACATTTTGTTTACAGAAAGTTAGAAGATTCAGCAGATTGAATAGCAAGCACAACATGGTGGTCTGCGACAATTGTAACAATGGTACTGTAGGACTGCTGTGTGTCCTTGCGTGAAGCGGAGCATGGCGTCAGCGTTACCACTGAAAACGTCGGCTTACTGTTTACATGGCAATTATGATGGAATTGTTTCAGGCCATTTTCAAAAGTTTACGTTTCAGGGGCCGTTAACACAGCAACAGTTTTAGAGTGAATCGCAAAAGTTTTGTTGCGTTTCAGCTTCGCTTTTACACAGAAACAGTGTTTCACCACAGCTCAACTCTACTTCAGTGGAGATCTACTAAAAGCAGCTTCTAGACAAGACAGTTCTAGCATCACCTACAGGCCTAACATGCTTGCTACAGCGTTTTCAGTCCCTCGTTTCCGTGTAAACGCAGTTTTTTTTTCTCTCTGCGTTTTAGGGTTTTCAGATGAAACGTTGTTGTGTAAACAGGGCCTTAGCTCGGCTAAAACGCCATGTCCGTGTAAATGCAAGGCTGAAAGGTAAAACATCTGCAAAGCCGACCCTCTAGGAACAGTTTCCAGCATAAAAACCTGAGGTATTGAAAAAGTCTGTGTTTTTGCAGATAGTCTCATTTGTTTTTCAGGTCATAAAGTGCAAAAACTGAAAAAGAAAATGCCCAAATTTGCTTGCAACTAGAATAATGCCTTAATTAATACAAGTAACCTTTCTCTTGTTCCATTGGCAGATTTTTTTTCTTGTCACAAGCAACTCAGACCTCATTTTTGTTTTTAAATTATTTTAAATAACACATTTACCCGGACTGGTCAGGTGAATTTGACTCTTATTAAGTCGAAGGAGGAATGAGTATTAATTTCACACTGTTTAACAGCCAGTTAAAAACTCCTCACCTGAGTTTTAAAGGTCATCCTGCAACAAAGTAAACGACCTTAAAGTGTCATATGAGACTTGTTTAGATTTTTAAGCGACTGCATTTATTCTTAAATTGACAAAACTTTAAGTAATCATATTATTTTTTCCCCACAGGGTTCATTCTGTTAGAAAATTTAAATTAATGTCAGAGCTGTTAACCTTTGGGTGCTCCAGAAAAAATAAACCAAACATGCCGTACTCTGTTTGCTCATTTTAATCTAATCTTTATTCATAGACTTGATTTGGAAGTACAGACACACTAATACATTTGCTGGTGTGCTGGCCTAGATATCTGCGAGGGGATGATGATTGTATGGTTGTCTGCTCACCTGCTGCGGGGTGAGTGTAGTATTACAACTTGGATAATTTAGAAAACAAGAATGTAAATGAAGAAACAACAGAATGTAAAGCGGTGACCTTGAGCGTAATTGGGTTGTTTTGCATAAGAAAGCAAATATGTCTCAGATTTTACTGGAGAATAAAAAAAAAAAAAAGCCAGAGGGCTCGGAGAGAGTTCGTGTCAGGCTGCACCGAGTTTTAGAGGTCACACATTTTCTGATAGCCTGAGGAAAGGAGCTTTCCTCTGACGCTGGCCTTGTGTCTGTGCATGTGTCTACCTGAAGTCGATACACTATCACCAAAAGTTGCACAGGAGAGGTGGAAAATGTACATTTTTGGAGCTCAGATAAAGGGAACATGGCACCACAATTCTGAGTACAACCTGCAGCTGTACTACACAGCTGATACTATTCAGCTCCTGCAGGACGAGTGGGCAGCACAATGAAAAGCACACGGGGAGAATAGGAACAGGAGAGGCGTAGGAGAGAGAAGTATCAGACACCACTATGCACATGCATTCAAGAAGGAGATTCATTTTCTGTGCCAAATGTGATAAATGTGTAATGGCTTCACGTACGGACACAGTAACGAGTTTATTATCATATTGACAGAAAGTACGGGTCAAATGAATGCATTAAGAGGGCACCAGAGAGGCTGTTCTGCTGTGGCTGACGCCGTTCTGCTCTCTCATTTCTCCCCCCTCCTAGCTGACATACTTGCCTCCACCGTGGGGAGACTGCAAGGCCACGCCGATGGACTCAGACTTCTTCAGCACCTACAGCATCACAGCGTGCAGAATCGACTGCGAGACGCGGTACCTGGTGGAGAATTGCAACTGCAGGATGGTGCACATGCCGGGTAGGAATCAGAGAGGGTTGCATCCTTGGATCGAAACACATCCAGGTTTAATAAAGATGTGCAGGAGATGAAATTGAACCTTCTGTTGGGGGTTGTTGTGGAGAAGCTTTCCTTAACCGCTTTTTTTGCTGGCATCTGTGGAAAAATCAGATCCCTCCACGCTCCGGTGGATCGGAAAACTCAACTGTTTTCACTCTGTGTTTGTGCTGTGATTACAGCTGGCATGTGCTGCCTACCTCCTACATTTAATCACTGTGTGGCATCTCAGACGGCAAATTGAAAGAGAGTTTGGCACGGAGCGGAGCGTCAGGATTTGGCCGCTGTTAACCCTGAGCTCACCTGTCCAAGGATTGCTAATGTCTCCCTCTTCAATCAGGGTCACTTTGAGCTCTGTTTGCATACTGAGAGCCAGACAGCCAGGATTAGCTGCTATCTCTGAGCGATTGTGCAGTTGATTAATGCCAGTCTACAGACAGGTCCCTCATTGAAACTCTCCGTCCATTCATCTCTCCTATCTCCCTGTCATTAGAGAGATTTTTGTGAAAGAGGATGAAGCAAAACGCGGCGAGGAATTAGAGCTGTGAAACAAATACGCACGGCTGTTTATCCTCCGAGAGAGGCATGGCTGAAGAGAAGATGATGGAGACGGGGATGACAGGAGCCAAAGAGGGAAAGTTAATGAAATCACTTACAAGATGAGACCAATTTGAGCCAAATACTCAGTCACAATGCGTTGGGTAATGACAGTGTAAGACAGGATAAATGAAAGCCTGCATCACGTCATCTTTTGTTCCTCTTTAAAAGCCTCCTCTTTCTTTTCCTCCGCTTTTCTGTTTGGACTGAGAACATTGTGTTTCTTCTTCATCCTCAGGAGATGCCCCATACTGCACCCCAGAGCAGTACAAGGAGTGTGCCGATCCAGCCTTGGGTAAGAAGATAAGCCAGCATGCAGCCTGTGTGTGTGTGTGTGTGTGAGTGTGTGAGTGTGGACACTGTCCAGTGTGTGTGCCCTGCTGTTCAGAGCCCCTGATCCCAGCTGATAACAGATAATAGTGTTCCTTCATCCTCATGGTGGCTATTCTCAAACAGTAAAACCTCAGATCTGCCACAGCCGCGCTGCTTTCCACACTCTCCATCAGCTGATACCTCTCACGGCTTTCATCTGTTTGTTTTCTTATTGACTTCCAGCCTTTCTTTCTTTCATGACACTGCATGACACGCGCGCTGGCCTCTGGCAGCAGCCGCCCCTCTGACTCTGCCTGCATGTCTCATATACAGTGATGCCGGGAAAGCGTTACTATTTCCAAACCAGTAATAAGATCAAAGTTACTCATCCAAATCACTGTGCATTACTTTTCTTTTCATTTTTCTTTTAAAAAAAGAATGCATATGCTCTTTTCTTGCGTCTTGGAGTTGCATGCTCATCACATTTCTAGCATGTGAACAACTGACGTGTAATTAGGGTTACCACCTTTGAGGCAGAGAAATAAGGGGCACCCTAAGCAGCATGTCGATATGAAAGAATTTTAAAACATTTTTCAAAATGTGTTCTGTCCTGTCTGTCCTTTTGATGTTTTTTTTCTATAATCATGAATGATACTGGTTATCAAAAGACAATTTTACTGTGTCCTTTAAAATTGTTTCACTCACACTGTCAAGCCATTCATTTAAACTTTCCCACTCATGTCTGTGTTTCTGCATCCTTTGTTTTTCAATGGGGCACGGGGCAAAGTATCATTTGCAGCCACAGCCACAGACATGTTTACTTCTGATTTCCTGTGACTTTCTCTCACCCAATTAATGATGAGCACTTATTCCACGCTTAAAATCAACCAACCAACTGCTGTCTCTAAGGAGCAGACGCGAACCATAGACTGTATAAAACATAGTGGAAGCATCCGCGACGTCACCAATCTGTTCCTGAAACTGTGAAATTAAGTCAACTTTTACTAACCAGATGTTGCCCCTTGACGGGAACGCATGTTGAATTCAGGCAGAGTGGTGCTGCATTCAAGGCTAACTGAAAATATGGGATAAATGGCATCCCATATTGATTTAAAACAGGACGCAACCTTTAAGTGTGTAATACGGGACGTTTCTTATTTTACGGGATGGGAGGCAACCCAACGTGTAATAAACTCTATGCACAGATCGCTTCCGCATTGGCGTGCGGTGGCATGGGCATTTCAGGTTACTGAAAGAAGCAGTAGAAAGTGACAGTAGACGTTGATATGATTGCAGAGATTAAATAAATAAGGTGTTTGCTGGTGTTGAACGATACAGAGAATCGTTCAGGTATCTAGTACAACACCATGTAGCAAGTTGTATAAAGGCTTTAAAACAAAAGTTTTTTTATTTGTTTGGCGCTTCGCAGGTAATTTGCTTGCAATAGCTAGCCTGAGCTAGAATACTTACTTTGGTTTAAAGTTGAGAGCTTCAGGTCGATCATACTTTAAAGTAAGTTTAATCATGTGTATATACCTTTGACTTCATATGTTTATACTTTTATAAAAGCAAGTCTCTTGCTACCGTACGCTCTATGCTCACTACACAGTACAGCACGGGTGCACTGGGACTGGGTCACACGACCGTTAGCACGGCCATGGAAGGCAGCCAGACACACAATGCATGGCGCACAGAGAGAAAAAATATATGCATCTTGCCTTTACCTATGCGGCTGGGACAAACAATGTCCCTTACTTGACGCGCCTCTTTTGGCTCAAATACGGGACGTCCCAGCTATCACGAGACAGTTGGCAACCCTGGAGCATCCAAGAGCTGTGCCTCCATGCCGGCGACATCCATGCTGCAGTGTTATCTTCTTCCCAAACAACACGAAGTGACAGCGCTTCGCCCAATGAGGCGAGCCGCATTCTGTGGCGTCATAGCAACGTGTGAGTGTTCAGCTCATTAGCCACAGAGCGGGAGAGGGGACTGGGATGGAATTACCGTAATTTCTCGTATAAATCGCCCTGCCTTTCATTGAAAAAATAAATATATAGCAGTTTATGTTTGACCCTCAGAGAAATATGGGACAAAGTGCGTCCCTTATTGGTTCAGCACGAGACGCATATGTTCGAGTCCAAATACGGGACGATTCCGTTTTTCAAGGGACGGTTGGCAACCCTAGAGGCAACGTCTGTCAAGTTTTGACCGTCACCGAGCAACCGGTGTTTTGGAGTTAATAGCAACCACCACTAACTGGTGACTCTCAGCCGACAGCATCAGTGATTAACGGCCGAGAGTCACCAGTTAACAGGGTCACACTTTACATTGAAACAACAGCGACGTCTGCGGGTGAATGATAAACTCTGGACGTAGTTTTCTGGTTCTATTATTATGAACCAGGTCTCAGACTCAGCAGTCTGTGTGCTCTTTTTGGTCTGGGAGGGTTTGTGATTTATTGACACGTTTACGTCCTGGTCTGTCACTGTCTGGTAAGTGTTCATGGATAATGCAGTCATGAGCATCGAGTGAGAGTTGTGTGTTTAAATTGCTCTTTGGGTACACGCCGGATTCCTCCGCCAAAACGTCTGTCCACCTAATATTTGTCAACTTGCTATTTCACAAACCTGGGGGTTGTTGACCCTACAGGAAAGTGCTGGTATTTAGTTTAAAAATCTGTTGGTTGTTTTGCTCCTCAACATCATTTGACAAACCATTAGCAGTGCTTCTGAACCCAAGTAGCAGCGTTGTTGATAAGCAAAAAATCCCTCTATAGAAAGAGTGTGTTGTGTTGTATAGGATTATAATTTTTTTTTTCTGCAAGATTAACTTTTCCTCCTCCAAAACGTCAGATTTCCTCTGGCTCTGACCTTCTCACATGTCTACATTTCAAGTGGCTTCCATACTGTGTGTGCAATAAAAATGCTGTTATTCAGAAGCAGCAACCACTAATAATAAGTTGTTCATTTTTTCCCTCATATTTTCATAAATATCATCATCCCAAATTTCCTTAAAATATCATGATATAATTCTGAGGCTATATCGCCCATTCCTACAACACTGCTTGTATAGACTTTTCTATCCCCCATAAAAGCCTCTGGAGGAGTCTCCTCTTCACAAATCTTTCTCTGATCCCGTATAACCCTCTGGTGTTTTGTTTGTCATGAGAAGAAGGTGATACACCCGTCTGCCTTTGTGCGTCCGCTCTTTTAATTTCTCCGTCTCCTCTCTGGTTTTATCATCTCCATTTTTCAGACTTTCTCGTCGAGCGGGACAATGACTACTGTGTGTGCGAGACACCTTGCAACCTGACGCGCTACGGCAAAGAGCTGTCCTTTGTCAAGATCCCCAGCAAAGCCTCAGCCAAGTACCTCGCAAAGAAATTCAACAAAACGGAGCAGTACATCGCGTAAGTCCCAGCCAAGGCAGTTTTCATTCATCTCCACAAAGAATCACTTTCATTTCATCACAAACACTGATTATTCACCTGTTTAATATTAATATAAACCACATTCTCCAGCTCTGACCCTCTGCCTCACCACAGTTATGTAAACCACACTGAGGGTTTCTCTGTCGGTGTTGGTTGGACAAAGCGCTGCTGCTCTTTGCTCTTTTTCTTGTGAGCATGTGTAGGTTGTGATTCCTGACAGAAAATCTCCTCCTGCTTTCTTTTAACTGTGAAATCCATCCCTCGCTGCAAATATTTACTGTGAGAAAATAGTATGAAATCATCTCGTCTGACACCTTCCTCCTCACAGTGGCTAACACAGATATTCTCACTCTTGTTGTTGGTGGTTTTGTTTACTTCTGTAGGTCATGAAGAGGTTTCTGCTGGTTTCTAACCAGTCACACACTCCCCCTCTCTCACAGGAGATGAACTTATCCCGATTCTTAACTTTTAAAGTGAATGTTTGAAAAAATGAAAACCACACAGAGCCGTGTCCAGACTTTTTTTTTCTGCTGACTAATGCAGAGGTGGAATGAATTCTGTCTCTGACACACGTCTGAAAAGTATTTATGACTCATATCAAACACCATTTGTTGTATCTTATCATACTACAACACAAGGCTGGAGGATATGGCATTTTATTTATACCTCAATATCTTTACGGCACGCATTGTACAGCGTTTCCACAGACTAATCCTGAGACAAATCCCCAACTAACTGAAATGAGCCGTCCCACTTTTTGGGACCCTTCTGTAGGGGTGCCAGACTAAACTGATCTGATCTCAGAAGGAAGAGTTATAGCTCTGTAGTCTATTGACTCTGAAACAAAGCTTGATTGCACTTTGTAACAAAGAGCCACATGGAAATCAAAAAGAAGACAAATTGCTGGATGTCTTCCCTTGTTGCTCTTTGTTTACTGTGTCGCGTTTCTTCTTTGTCGGATTTATTAGCGTGGTTCACTATGACGCGCTGCTATGACTTCACGCTATTATTTAACTGATGCAGCTATCAGCATCCAGCTTACACGGCACCTACCACAAGGGAGCACAGTTGGCTGTGGAAACACTAACAGGTCCTGCCTTAACCAAGCCAACCTGTACTAAACCGTACTGATCTAAATCGGACCGCTTGGTGGAAACGGGGCTTTTGATGCATACAGTTAAACCAGAATAGCAGTACTCTGGTTTTACAGAATAATTGTCATGAACTACCTCATTGCTCATACCCCAAAAAATGAAAAAACTACACTGCACACACCACACTACACTCGGAATGGGTGCTGAATTAGGTACTTTTATATATACAGACAGAATTCAGTCTGTAGTACCCAGTACCGAGTACCAATTCACATAAACTCAAATGGTACCATGTTTCAATTCCTAAACAGATCCTTGTGACTGTGAGTGAGTGGAGGAATTGGTGCTTTTTCCATACTGGACCTGAACACAGCATTGTAAGTTTATATATTGAGAAGTGAACATGTTAAATCGAAAAACTTTAAGATTATATTATTTAACATATTAATATTTATTACCACATTAAAGGACAACTCCGGTTTTTTGACACCTGGACCTTTTTTATAGGTGTGTGCATGCTCATATACTCACTCAGACAAACATCGTGCAGCTCGGAGTCCTTCAGAAGTTATTTAGATCCAACTGATTTTAGCCGCACTTAGCGGGGGCCACGGCAAGGGGGCTTCAGCGCGGGACATAATCTCTGCTAAATCGCTCATTTCAGCTATATTTTTTCATCCATCGCCAGTTATCATAAAGTCAGCTCGTCTACCGTCTTCAGACTACGACTTCGAGTTCGACGGTTGTCCTTAGCGGTTTGAGCCTGAGTACACGGACGAGGAGCTCCATGAAAGAAGGATGCAGAGGGAGAGAGACAAAGAGCTGGCTCAAGAACAACAAACAGGAGCACGTCCACGACTCAATGCAAACTGGTGGTGCGCTTGTGGACAGTGTTCGCCTATGGCAACAGAAGAGGAGCGTGTTTGTGATAACGATGGATAGCGACGGATGAAAAAATATAGCCGGAATGAGCGATTTAGCAGAAATTATGTCCCGTGCTGAAGCTCCCTTGCCGTGGCCCCCGCTAAGTGCGGCTAAAATCGGTTGGATCTAAATAACTTCTGAAGGACTCCGAGCTGCATGATGTTTGACTCAGTGAGTATATGAGCATGCACACACCTATAGATAAGGTCCAGGTGTCAAAAAACCGGAGTTGCCCTTTAACATTCACAAAAGTACTGAAAACTGGCAACATTGAGTACCAGTATCGATTACCAGGTATCAGGCATCGGTACCGTATTGTTTCAAATGTGAAAGGTACCCGCCCCTACACAACACACAGCAGCGTAACCCAAACATGTTTTAAGTCACACACTTACTTTCAACCAATAGGAAAGGAGCATCATGTTTCTCTGTTGTTTTATTTTTTTGCCAGTAAAGCATTGAGGCAACAGGTGTTCAACATTCTTTACAGATTTACACATTTCGCTGCTGGCCATCTGACAGTTTGAATCCAAACCATCTCCAAATTATTGAACCATTGTTTTCACTTTTTACTGTGGTGGGTGTAGGGATGGTACCTTTCACATTCGATACAATGCGGTGCCTGGTACCTGGCAATCGGTACCAGTACTCAACGGTACCAATTTTCAGTACTTTTTTGTGGTAAAAAATATCAATTTGTTTAATAATAAAATATAGATTTTTTTTCCAATTTAACATATTATTCAATATATAACCTTGCAATGCTGTGTTCATGTCCAGCATGGAAAATCTCCTACTCTGCCACTCCCTCACAGATGCATTTAGGTATGTAAACATGGTACCTTTTGATTTTACATGAATCAGTACCTGGTACTTTTGACAGAATTCAGACTCGGTACCTATAAAAGCACCTGATACCGTACCCATCCCTAAGCGGGTGGTGGTTGTCAGGTCAGTGAGTTGGGGAGAGCAGAGGGCTGTGTGTGTGTGTGTGAGGCATGGGCACAGAGAGAGGGTCGAAAGAAAAAGGTGTAAACTTTCAGCCCATGGGAAGAAATGTACAGACGGTCTTTGAGTTACAAATGAGTTCCATTTCTAGGACACGTAACCCAAAATCTCTACATCCCCCCCTAAATCTCAAAATAATTATCACAATACATGTATAATACTTTATATTCATGAGAAAACAGATCCTGCTTTCCTTTTTGTCTCCATGATGCAAAAAAAGATGAGTATACTGAGAAAATTACAGATCACAAACACAGACAATTTACACTATGACGCGAGACAAAGTGGATGATGCTGATAACCGCGTGGCACTGCATAGCTGTGTATTCATACGCGTCAAAAACTAGTACACATCGTAGGAGCAAAAAGGAGCAGATTTACACACCAGAAATGAATAGGTTTACAGCCAGGGGAAATCTTTATTGAGAAAATAACTCAATGGGAAAAAAAACAGTTTTATGGATTGACATGGGTGAAGTATAACTTTTAAATCGTTTAAGTGTTGGTATATGAACATATGCAGCAAAAGACTGATTGGAAAATCATTCAAATCAGGAAAAAAAGCGAAGAAAAACTTTACGTACCTCTTTGAAAAGTTAAATAGAAAAGCTCTGAAAGGACAGATCTCATCAGTTTGAATCTGAATTTGATAAAAATCTTTTTCTCCTCTTTTTATACAGACAAATGTCCAAGTTATCCAAACATTAACACACAGAAAATAAAAGCCTGTGAGACTATCACAACTTTCTGAGAGAAAATATTACAGAGAAAATATTACACTCCAAGTCCAGACCTCTGAGTGAAAAAATAAGGGAAATGAAGCATAAAAACTCTCTTTCAGAAACACTTTGATAACCTATTTTAAAGCTTTTTAAAAGAAAACTGGCTGAATTTATTTTTCAGTCTGTACAAAATATTTTAATCCGAGTCTCCTTTCAGACATATTCTGAATAATAATTTGCCCTTTGCTACACTTTCATCAGTAACATCCTCCTCTGTAAATTCTGATTTTTTATTAGGTGTGTAAGTATTTTAAGTATTCAGCGTTGAACACAGGATTCTTCAGACTTCACTAAAAGGTCCATTCTTACAATAAACTGACCTTTAGATTTCCTGTTTTCTTATCCCTCCTGTTAAAGTTTCATACAGAGACCGGCTTTCAGGAGTTTGATGTTTTATGAATTCATACCAGCAGGTCAGTTTACCCTCCAAAGGGCAGGAAGATCCTGTTCTTCATCCTTCAGCAGGTCAAAGGAAAACAGTGTCCCATAGAAATCAATCTGCTTTAAAATTAATGTGAAAAAAACACCTTTTGAATCAGGAATATGCAGCTTTATCCTGTTTAGTATTCCCCTTGTTTTCTATGGATCTCTCTGTCAGGCAGAAGTGTCCATGTTGCAGTTATTAGAGATGGATTAATCAGGCGGTAATTGGCACTTTTAGATAATCTGTATCAGCTGATGTCAGCGCTAATGAGGCCGGTTAAAGACATGAAATACAATCAATCTGAAACATGATACTGGCTGAGATATTTAAACACATTTGATGATAATATACACAGAGTTATGGATGGTTATTACCCCTCACAGACTGTTTGGTGTCAGCAATCAAAAGGAGCATGAAACAAGAGGTGGACCCAAGTGCAGATGTAAAAAAATGTCTTTACTAAACTAGACTCAAAATCCAAAGTTTGAATCTAAAAGTCGTATAAAACCATAAAAACATGGGAAAACTCATTAGAAGGCACACCACACAGCAGGATACACAGACGCTGACAATGAACTGAAAGGGAACTCAAGAAACACTGAAACTAAGGCCATGTCCACATGTAGCCAGGTGTTTTGGAAACCACCTATATTTTAAGTTGTTTATGTCTGCTTTCTACACTAAACCGCATTTTAAGTCACTGAAAACGATGTTCGAAGTGAAGATTTTGGAAAACTCTGGTTCCTGGGTTTCGTGTAGACGCCGGGAGACAGAGTTTTTAGTTCTCAGACATCACAGCTGAGTCCTGATTGGATGGCACAGGTTTTACATCTGAAAAACACTACCAAAAATGGATTTTCCTGCTGCGTATGGACAAAAGTATTTTAAAAAACGAATGAAGGGGGATATTCATTTTTTAAAAGGCACTAAATAGACACATGGACAATCAAGACACAAGTGAAAGACATGAGGAGCAAACTCAGGAGGGAAACACTAGGAGATGTAAAACCCATGTCAGCCAATTAGAATAAGCCTTCGTCAATCAGCTGTGACATTTGAGAACCAAAAACTCTGTTTCCTGCCATTTACACAAAACCACAAAATCTGAGTTTTCCAAAATCTTCACTTTGGCCAGAGTTAAAAACCTTATTTTTAGTGACAAAAACTGTGGTTTTGTAAGGAAGATGACAAGGGTTAACATATAAAAATATGCTGTTTCCCATATACCTGGCTACATGTGGACACAGCCAGAGACAAGATAAATCCAAAACACAGAAACACTAAGAATAAACTTAACAAAACCCCTATACATGACATGAACCAACCAAAACCACAAGAAACAAGAACTATAGACTAAATCAGAAACACAAGAAACAAGAATCAAAGAGCAAACTCAAGATCCATCCATCCATCTCAACTCAACTCAAGATACACAAGAAAAAACGAAACTCTGTACTTAAGATAGACCAAAAACCATATCCTTACAGTTTGGGGTCAAGTTTAACCTGCTATCTGAAAATGAATCTTAGATCTACCAGTGTGACAAGGGAAACAATGCTGTAAGGGTAACAGAATGTAAGGGTTAAATGTTAAATGGGGTTGAAAAAAGGGTTACATCTGCGTTATGCATCAGTGTTTGATCAGCTTAATCTTGAATTATCCAAATTAGTAACTAAATAAAAGCATCAGTTGACCATTAACAGTGATATTTACATACAAAAAAGTCAATGTTTTCTCTTTTTTCAGCCACCAATCCTCTTTTACTGAACTAAACCAACATTTTTATATAGTTAAGAAAACAAGTCAAATGTGTTTGGCATTGGCAGAGAAGATTTGGCAAATTTTTCATGGGCGCAACCATAGACTGTATATAGAGTGGCCAGCGTGGCTCCGCCATTTACCATTGTGCAGCCAGAGTCTGCAAAGTAGAGACTGTGAGGGATTCTGGGAGAATCTGAGTGGAGCAGGCTGACGAAAATAATATATATTTTTTTTCTTTTAAGAGTCTTATCACTTCTTGACTTTACCTCCCAACATATTTTACAATACCCGAAAAAAATACACAAGAACGGCAGCTGTCAATCATCGTTAAACATGATGTAAAACCTGATATTTTAACCTCTAATAACTACTGTAAAAGAAACTCTTTAGAAAAAAGAGGACTTGAATAAAAGACAGCCAAATGATATTTTCAAATCACCACAACAATCAATCAAGGTTTATTCATAGAGCCCTTTACAGAACCAAAAAGGCCCCCAAAGTGCTTTACAGTAGTGTCTTAGGATAAATAAGAACACTATAGATAAAAGCGACATAATACAATAAAGTAGGAACGATACATAAAAAAGGAAAGATACATATAAATGCAAGGGGAGGTGTGCATAAGGGTGGATAAAAGCCATTTGGAAGAGATAAAACAAGTTAAAAACTAATAAGAGAACGATACCTAAAAGCCTTAGTCAGGGTTAAAAGCCATTCTAAAAAAGTGAGTTTTGAGTTTGGATCTAAAAAGACCAAAGTCTGTGGTGGTGCGGATGTCTGGGGGCAACCTGTTCCATAATGAAGGTGCAGCGATAGATAGCAATCAGATGTGAGAAACATTTTTACAAGGAGTATTAATTTTTTAAAGTTTGACCACAGCCCATCTGGAGTGACTGGGGAGATGGATATTTTGACCTATACTGCAGTCAGCCACCGGGGGGAGCAGTTTTTGTGGTGGCCTCACTTCAAGCCCATTTAAAAGAGAAATAAGCAGCCTTTTCATGGACATAATATTTATTGACAAAAAGCATTGGTACATTAAAGAAATAATGTACAAAACACAAATTTCATTGATTTCATGTTTAGTTTTAAAATATCAGACGCTTATCATCCTATTCTCCTTTTTTTAACCAAAAAAGGTAAGGATGCATTTTTCTTGCTATGATTATTCACAATAGGAACAAAAATAACCCTTATTATCAGATGTCACTTCGTAATATCATTGGCTTATCCTTCACTTTAGTGGCGTTCAGTACTGACAAGTCCCAAAGGCAGCTTGTGGTTTTGGCCTTGAGAGCAGAAATTCAACTCAGACCTGATGTTTACGGTTACGTACTGCGGTACAAAGAAACACAAAGAAACAAACACCATGAGAGCTCTGCTGGAAAGCTTTAGGTACAAGGTTGCATCTTCAAGGTTGTTTTCCATTGGGAATAAGATAAAATACCTCCAAGCGAATTAGTTTCTCCACATCTTTCTTTATTACAGGATTTAAGTGTTTTGAAGTTAATTTCCCTCCAAGCAGCTCACTTAACTCCTCAACAACTTCTGCAACGAGTTCACTTTTGTTTTCATCGAGCTGAAGTTGCACAAGAAAAAGCTTTCAGTGCGAGATTAACTTGATTAATCACCAGGTATTAAGTGTTTCTCTTCCAAAACTACTGAAAGATCAGAAGTAGTTCAAGGAAAGGAGGAGAGGGTGCAATAACAGTTGAATCTTTTATCTGTCATCCCCGACGGAGCTGTTCAGGACAAGATAATTACACCATATGTAGTCAGAGTGCTGCAAAGACCTTTTGCTTCTCCCTTTAGATTTTAACTCCCTGTGGATGGATTCAAGTCCATCCTGTTCGTTTTCCATCTGGCTATTTTCCAGGGTTAGTCTGATGAGCATTAGCTGCATGGTGTGTTCAGTGGTGTGAAACTGAAGTCTGTCACAGCAGAGTATCTGTCTGTCAGAGAGCCACTAACACAGAGAGACACACAGAGACACACAGAGACACAGAGAGACACACAGAGACACACAGAGACACACAGAGACTCACCGCTCTGTTTGTCAGCAGCTCTGATCAGACAGGTTTCTCTCTGAGCTGTTCACGCTGCAGGCTGACACCTCTCACAGGTGTCCCCAGCTTCAAAGTCCTCTGCTGGTGCATATGACCCACAAAGGTAATAAAGATCTGTTCAAAATACAGTTCAAGCCTTTTCCTGAAGTCTCCAATCAACCAGGACGGAAACAAACTGAGTTAGAGAAACAGAGACCTGAGAGGGTGAGGAGTAAATTTAAATAAAAATAACAAACTGTGCTTTTCAGACAAAATCCAGAGGGAATGAAGGAAAGCAAGAAAGAGAGGAAGAAAAAAAAAGGTACAAGGGGAAGGAAAGGGGGAGAGGAGAAAGAAAAAAAGAGAAGAACAGAATAAAGAAAAGAAGAATAGAAGGAATCAAGAAAGCATGGGAGGAAAGGATATCAGAAGGAGGAAAAATAGAAAAAAAGGAAGGAAGGAAGGAAGGAAGGAAGGAAGGAAGGAAGGAAGGAAGGAAGGAAGGAAGGAAAAGATACAGTTATACAGAAAGGATCAGAAGAAGGGACAAAAAACAGGAATAAGGAAAGAAGGAAATATAGGAGAATGAGAGTGGAAAAGGAAAAGAGGAAAGAAGGAATAAAGGAGAGGATTGGAGGAAGAATAGAAGATGGAAGGCAGGGTGGGAGGATGGGACGGATTAAGAAAAGAAGGAAGGATAAGGAAGGATAAAGAGTGTTAGGAGAGGGAGGAAAGGAAATTGAATTCAGGAAGGAAGAACTGGAGGAAGAATGGCAAAAGGAGGCGGGAAGGACTGGAGGACAGAAAGGAAGAACGGAAGGAGGGAGGGAGGGAAGAAGAAAGAAAGGAACCTGGGAGGAGGGATAGATAAAGGAAGAGGGGAATAATAAAGAGCATTAAGGGAGGGAGGAAAGGAAGATCAATAAGGGAAGAAGGGAGGGAAGTTCTTAAAAGGAAGGATGGGATGAGTGAAGTCAGGCAGGAAGGGTTGGAGGAAGGATGAAAGTAAAGAAAGGCAGGAAGGAAGAATGGGAGAAAAAAGAAGGAAAGAAGAGTAGGAATGGAAAGAGAGGTAACATAGATAAGGAAAGAAGGTAGGGAAGTTTTAAGGAGAATAGAAGGGAAGAAAGAAAAATGCAGAAAAGAAAAAAGAATGGGTGGAAGAAAACCTGAACCCTAAGCAGAAAGTTTGACGTCCAGTGAAGAGGATGAGACGAAGGTTTCAGTGGGATACTGATTTATGTTTTAAATATTAAGCAGAAAGATGAAGATCTTCTGGAGATATTTAGTTAAAGTAAAGATAGCAGCAAGTATTTTCTGAACGCTCAGTCAATGATGAAAAGTGTGTGCTGATGGAGAAACAGGTTTCCATACCAGAACCATAAGTTAAAGCTGTGAACGCGTTAGTTTTTGCTGTAAGATTCACTCTTTTTGCAGTCAGCCTCAAGTGAAAATTTGATGAACTTTAGTCCACAAACTTTCACATTAAGCTCATATTTCAAGACAAAACAATCAAGTGTTCACTTAAGATTATAGATGATTTATCAGACATCGGGGGAAAAAAGGAATAAAACATGGGAGGAAGGGATATTAGGATGGGGAAAGTAAGACAGGAAGATGGGAAGGAAGGGAGGAAGGAAGGAAGGGAGTGGGGAGGGATGAATACTGGAAGAAAGTGATGATGGTAGGAGGGAAGATAGAATGGAGTAAAGGAAAGGAGTAAAGGGAGGAAGGAAGGAAGGAAGGAAAACATAGAAAGAAAGTAATGATGAAAGGAGGGGAGATAGAATGGGTTAAAAAAAGGAAGGAAGGATGGATTAAAGGAAGGAAGGATTATTAAGAAGAAGTAATGATGGTAGGAGGGAAGATAGAATGGAGTAAAGAAAGGGAGGAAGGAAGGATGGGAGAAGAATAGAGAAAGGATAGGAGACAAAAACAGGAACAGAGGAGAGGGGATAAGGAAGGATAGATTGGAGGAAGGTATATTAGGATGGGAAAAGTAAGACAGGAAGCAAGGAAGGAAAGAAGGGTTGAAGGAAGGAAGGAGGAAGGGAGGAAGGAAGAATATATAGAAAGAAAGTAATGATGGAAGGAGGGAAGATTGAATGGAGTAAATTAAGGAAGGGTGGAAGGAGAATAGAGAAAGGGTGGGAGGCAAAAACAGGAACAGAAGAGAGGGGATAAGGAAGGATAGATCAAGGAAAAGATTAATGAAGAAAGGATGAGATGAAAAAAGGGAAAAGGGGAAGAAGAGAATCCAGGGAAGAAGTTTTTAAAAAGGAAGGATGGGATGCCCACAATCAGGAAAGAAGAAGGGAGGAATAAAGGAGAGAGGACAGAAATGAAGGAAGCATGTGAGGAGGCAAAAAAAACAGGTATAGAGGAATGAAGAAACGGGAAGGAGGGAAAGATGAAGGAAGGAATGAATGAATAAAGGAAGAGTGGGAGGAGGGATGAAAAACAGGTGATAACCTGAAGGAACAGCGCTAACTTCCCACTCAAAGCATCTCTTTGAACCCATTCATTTTCATGATTAATGCAATTAAAAGTGCTAAAAAAATCATCCAGCGTGGCGTTAATTGAAACAAACACGTCGGTAACATGTTCCTTTTTGACGTATCAAAGCAGCAGAGCACAGATGTAATTAGCATTAATGTGGGCTGGATTCCATTAAGCTGAGCCAGCTCCAGCTGTCCTTGTTTTCTGAATGCCGGCTCGCTGGAGGAACCTTGGGCACTTTCTGGATCAGAGCCATGGCTAATGTTTGTTCTTCCACCTGTGCTGTTCCTGCTGTGATTAGCCAAAATGTCTGCTGAGAAAAAGGTCTGTGGAGGGGTGCTTGAGCTCATCCGACAGGCCCGTGGGTGTGCGCCTGACAAAAAGGTTGGAAACTGCTAACAGAGATTATTTCTTAGCAGACGAGTGAACAGGCCTGAGATGAGTGTTTTCATGTCGTTTTCCAGGGATGTTTCATGTGTTTTTAATGAAGTTAGTAAAGTCCGACTGCAGGAGCTGGAAGGACATCAACGCTCTGCATAGAGCGAACAGATGTCCGTGCATCTACAACTCTGCAAATCGAGTTTCTCCTCAAGACTGACACATCATCACTTTCCTTCTCCAACTCAAAAAGCAGCAAGTGTAAAAGTACGACAGAGCAGAGTTTTTATCTCAGCTCCAGCGGGGGAGGTTGTAGTCCGATGCGGCCCACAGAGAGGATATTCAGGAATCAAAATAATAGTCTACCTTGCCCCAGGCCTTTCAATTTAATCCCCTTTCATTTATTTTCTGCTGTGGCCGAGAGTTTTTGACTCTAACATCATAGAAAATCAAACAGATGTCGTCATTTCCCTTGTTTTCCTAAATGACCACACGCACCTCGGGGAAATTAGCTCCTTACAGCAAATTATTCACTCGACTTTACACATCTGCTCCGTATCTGCAGGAAGTGGCAGACCCACCCGTCATCTCCTCTGCCTGAGGACACACTGATAAAGAAAAAAAGAGTATGACAAATAAAGTGAGACATCCTAACATACGACTCCCCTCTTCTCCCTCTGTTTACAGTGATAACATTCTGGTTCTGGATATCTACTTTGAAGCGCTGAACTACGAAACCATCGAACAAAAGAAAGCCTATGAATTGGCGGGCCTTCTGGGTAAGGAAATGGCTGTCAAGTGTTTGCATGGGGAAAAATGAAACGCAGTATTCGACGTGACAGAAGCTTTTTATCTGAATGACAGGAAGTCAAGTGCTTGCATTTTTATAATAAGTGTTCAGGTCCCAGATGACACATGATTTCCTCTTTTATCTGCTCTGACTCCTCAACTCCATCTTTGCTTTGTTGTCTGTGTTTTCTGTCACATTGTCACAGTTCAGAGTCAATGACGATAAAATAAAGTAGATCCCCGAGCTTATCCCTTTTACCTCACTCCGTCCTGTACAGAGGACTCAACAGAAAGACAGCATAGAAGGGGAAGGAAGGAAAAAAGCATGAAGGAGGGAAGGAGGGAGGAAAGATAGGAATAAAGGAACATAAGAAGGAAGTAGGGAAAGAAGTGAGGAAGAAAAAAGGATAGGAGGGACAAAAGAGAGCAATAAAGGATGGGAGGGGGAGAGGAAGGAATGGAGGGAGGGAGGTTAGAGGAGAGATAGGAGGAAGGACGGGAGGATAGGGGAAGGAAGAAAGATAGTAATAGACCATGGAAGGCAGGGAGAATGAAAGGAGGAAAAATTGGGGATGGACGAAGGGAATGGATAAAGAAAAAAGAGAAAGAGTGATAAAAGACAGAAAAAAGGTAGGAAAGGACCGGGGAGGTAAGAAAGGAAGGATGGGAGGAAGGAATGATGCAAGGAAAGAAGAGAGACAGGGGCAAGGAAACATAGTAAGGAGAGGAGGCGAGGAAGGTAGGCAGAAAAAATGATGGGAGGAAGGACAAAAGTCAGCAATAAAGTAACTGAGGAAGGAAGGAGGATGGGAGGAAGGTGGGAGGAGAGAGAGGAAGGAACAGAGGGAAGAAGGTTAGAGGAGAGATAGGAGGAAGGATGGGAGGATAGGGGAAGGAAGAAAGATAGTAAAAAGAGCATGGAAGGAAGGGAGAATGGAAGGAGGAATAGATTGGGAGAGTCGAATGGGATGAGGAAAAAATGGAAACAAAGGAGGAATGATAGAAGACAGAAAAAAGGTAGGAAAGGACCGGGGAGGTAAGAAAGGAAGGATGGGAGGAAGGAATGATGGAGGAGGAGAGAAGAGAGACAGGGACAAAGTAACAGGAGAGGAGGGAAGAAAGGAAGGAAAAAATGATGGGAGGAAGGACAAATGACAGCAATAAAGGAACTTAGGAAGGAAGGGAGGATGGGAGGAAGGTGGGAGGAGAGAGAGGAAGGAAGGATGGAAGGAGAGAAAGGAGGGAGGACAGAGAAGAGATGGGAGGAAGGACAGAAGGATGGGGAAGGAAGAAAGATAGTAATAGATGAAGGAAAGAAGGAAGAGTGAATGAAAGGAGGAATAAATAAAGGAGGGAAGAAAGACGGGAATAAAGGATGGAAGGAAGGAAGGAGAGGGGAATGATAAAAGACAAAAAATCAGTTAAGAAAGGATGGGGGAGGTAAGAGAGGAAGGATGGGAGGAAAGAGAGGAGAGGAGAGGAGAGGAGGAATGATACAAACCAGAATAAAGATTAGGGAAGAAAGGATGGGGGCAGGTGAGAAAGGAAGGATGGGAGGAAGGAATGATGCAAGGAAAGAAGAAAGACAGGGACAAAGTAACATAGGTAGGAAGAAAGAATGAAAGGGTAGGAGGAGAGAAGAAAGAAGAGAAAAGGAGGAGAGGAAGGAGGAAAAAAGGGAAGAAGACAGGAATGGGGAAGGAAGAGAGGATGGATAGGAGGAAGGATGAAAACCATGAAAAGATGAGTGAAGGAAGGATGGGAGGAAGGAAGTAAGGAAGACAGTTAAGATTGAATGCAGGGAGAAAGTTATAAAAAAGGAAGGCTGGTCGGAGAAGAGAAGGAAGAAAGAAAGAAAAAACCATAAAAAGACAGAAAGTAAGAAAGAAAGCATTCAGAGTTTCTAAAGATGAAGTAAAGAAAGTTCCAGAGCTTTTCTCTTTGACTCCTCTCTGTCTTGTATTGAGGACTCATTTTCATGCTCCTTGTGCTTCTCTTCAGGTGATATCGGAGGTCAGATGGGTCTGTTCATCGGCGCCAGCATCCTCACCATCCTGGAGCTTTTTGACTATTTATACGAGGTAACGTTTTTCTTCATCGTGTCTCATATTAGCATCAGGCGCCTGTGAATTAAACGCACTGAGGAAGGAAATCTGCACAGTTACAATCTACAGTACAAAGCTGGCATTCACACAAGGACAAGTCTGAGCAAGCGAGACGAACACTTTGTCCCTCACAACCCCTAACACCTCTCTCTGTGTGAGACGAACACACATATCCCAGCAGCAGCAGCAGCAGCACTGCTGAATACATTAACATTTTGGATGTATTATTTTTAAATTAGGCAGGAAGTGTGTGTCCCCTCTCATTAGAGAAGCACTGTGTTGTTTTAAAGGAGCGTTTTTGTGTTTGTCTTCAGTGTGTGTGAGGGATCGATGAGGAAACATATACACAGAATTTCATATGAATCTATATTTGCCTCATCCGTCAAACTACACAGCATGTGGGTTTGAGCTTTGTCAACACAACAGACCAAACAAACCTCTCGCTGCCCTCTGGCAACAAAACACACCCTGATATTTCAGGTTTATTGATATCCTCACTGAAATAGCCAGTTTTGCTCCCAAAAGGTCAGTTATGGATGTCTTTGCCTTTTTCAGGTGATCAAGTACAAGCTCTGCCGATGCGTGAAGAAGAAACACAAAGGCCGCAAGAACAACGACCGGGGAGCCGTGCTGAGCCTGGATGATGTGAAACGCCATGTCAGTACGCCACCGCTGAGCACTTTGACTGTGTTAGGCTGCACCGCTTCGACAGGGGCACGCTGTCAAAGCGGTGCAGAGTAAACACGCAGGGCAAACATGAGAGTGGAGGGATGGAGATAGAGGAGAGAGGAATGTGATTGGAATGTGAAAGAGAGGAAACTGAGAGAAGTAGGAGTTGAATCAAAGCTGGGGGACAGGAGCAGCAGGGACAGGCCCGAGTTAGAGCTTTAAAAGGTGTGACAGCTCACTTATCTCTCAGTGTAAATGAAGCCAGTTCACTTTAATTGTGCGCCAGAGCCCCGGCGGAGAGAAAAGGAAAGATGTGCTCCTCCTCTGATCTCCTCTCCTGACTCACTCCGCCGTCTTCTCTTTCCACAAAACTTCATTATTTTCATCATTTTATTTTGACTTTTAGAGTTTTCTCATGATTTTCTTTCCTCCTGCCTCCTGGCCAAGCTTGTTCAAGGAGTGGTGTTTTAAGAGTCTGAGTTTACAGCTCAGATTTTCAGCTTTTTTTCATCCCAGTCTCTAGACTAAGGTTTTAGAGGTGAAGGTTGTGATATATACAAACAAGGACTGGGACAAAATACCATGACGTTAATCTTGTTAATCCTTAAAAGCCCTGTCAGGACTTTATAAGTGACCTTGAAACAGTCCCACTTTTATATGTTTGTCTTATTGCCTGTTTCTACATGCTCAGCTGAAGTCCCTTTGATTACGCTACACAAAGTTTGGCCTTGAGAAACAAGATCTGTCCTTTTTCTTAAAGAAAAGAATGTTTTCTTGATTTATTTGCAGTGATGGTGGACACTGGAGCTGGACTGATAAAAAGACAAAAGATGTCAGAGAAGAAGAAAGCTAAACATGAGCGTAATACAGCCCGAGCTAAAGGCTAACACAGGAGCTAAACTGTTTGTGATAATGTCCATTCCAACCAGTGGCGGACTGGGACTGAAAATCAGCCCTGGACTTTAACTCGGTCCAGCCCATAACAACGGGACGCGTAACACCCAGTCATTCATAGATTCATAGATCCACAGCCCCCCCCCCCTTGTCGGACAGAACGTGTGCTGTCGGGGGGGGGGGGGGGGGGGGGGGGGGGGGGGGGAAATGCTGTGGATCTATGAACGACTGAACGATCGGTTCAGACCGACGACAGCAGGTGCTGCAGGTCTGTATGTCAACGGATGTTTCTGCCCGACGACGGCCGCCGCTGTCGGGGGGGGGGGGGGGGGGGGGGTCACCGGTCGTACCGGCCCACTGAGGCAGCGGCCCACCGGGAAACCTCCCGGTGCTCCCGATGGCCAGTCCGCCCTTGATTGAAGACAGGCATCACGTGATGCGTTACCGTTTGAGACAAAATATTTGCCATACAGCAAATTTAGATAAGGAGACAGCATTTTTTCAGTGAACAGATGAGATAAGGGAGACAATCAGAGTTTCAAAACAGCGAGGCTTGCTGCTGTCAGTTTTCATAGTTTGATTCACTCTTTGCTTTTATACGTCTGGCTCCTTCCAAGATGTGTTTGGGGTAAATGTTGGAGTTCATGAACTGCTTTAAGAGTTAATCATGGAGGTACTGGGGCACTTCTGTGGCGCTTGTTCCTCAAAGCAGCTTTTATATTACTGATTTTATTAGTGAGGTTTACTACTGTGTTCTTGGAAACACCACACGCACTTACTCTGATCAAGATCGCCAAACTTTCTCTTTCTTTTTGTTTACCTGATTGACTCACTGAAAACAGCTGTTTGTGTATTGTTATTATAAAATGTTCAGTTCTTCCTCTGAAAAATGTTTTGCTTGATCTCCTCTCAGTCATAGCGTTATTGCTCACCAGGTTTATTGCTGTTTATGAGGAGGTTCCTCTTAATTATGATGATATCTGCACCCACGTCTCTTTCATGGTGTAGTTAGTTAACTGTCCTATTGTTTGCAGTTGTGCATGCGGCTAATACTGCAGCCAAACTAATGGTTCCATGTGTTTAATAACTGAACACACATACGGGCCCTTGACACCAATCTACAAACTGAGTTTACAAAAGTTGATTGTTGACACATTTCAAACAACAAATAAATCCATCACGTCATCACTTTGCACCCTGGGAAAGTTGTCTTAATCAAAGAAAAGTAGAGTTAAAGAGAAGATCTGCTCTCCAAAACAAATGCACAGCTTGGCAAGACTTAAGTCTTTACTCCAGCTGTTGATGGAGCTCATGGGAAACAGAGTCTTAATCCCAGAGAAACATTACTGATTCTACGCTGCAAAAATCTGAAATCTTATCAAGTATTTTTGTTTTATTTTAAGTAAAAATTGTCTTGTTACACTTGATATGAGTCACATCCAACTTATCAGTCCAGAAAAAATGTCTCATTTCAAGTTGTTTTAAGACAAAATGAGGTCTGAATCGCTTTTAACAAGAAATCTGCCAATGAAACAAGAACAATTTCCTAGAAATTTGCTTAAAACTAGAACAATGTCTTAATACAAGTAACTTTTGTTTTGTTCCATTGGCAGATTTTTTTTGACTTGTTACAAGCAATTCAGACCTCATTTTTGTCTTTAAATAACTTGAAATGAGACATTTTTCTGTACTGGTCAGGTGAATGTGGCTCATATAGAGTCTAAAAAGGCATTTTCTTTCGAAAATAAGACAAAAGCACTTTGATAAGATTTCAGTTTTTTGCAGTGCAACCAAAGGTGTCACTGAAGTCCTCACAGGGCCGTTAAATACTGTACTTATAATGAATACAAAAAACAAAATGACAACAGTTTGGAGAATAAAAATGCAAGAAATCCTTTCACTGTTTGCCACATTGTCATAAAGTACAGGATGTGTTATGTAAGGGAAACAATATCTTTATCCAGGAAAAAGACTACAATGGAAAAAACTGAAATCTTTTTGAATGTTTTTGATTTATTTTCAGTAGAAAATGTCTTTTTAGACTAAATATGAGCCACATTGAAAAATGTCTTATTTCAAGTTATTTAAAGACAAAATAAGGGTTTTAATTACTCGTAACAAGAAAAAAAATCTGCTGTGTACCGTCCGCATGTTTTTTTTGAGCGCCTTTTGTTGGCCTTTCAGTTAAAGCTTTAGTCCTCGACTCGTGGCCATGGCCTATTTTTGCATGTCTTTAACACCTGATGCTGACAGACTTACTTGTCTTTGACTGGTTTCCTGCTCTCATGTTGCCTTGGTTACAAAGCAACGATTCACCGTCGAAGCATAATTTGCACATTTTCCATATTGCATGTTTTGCCTTATGTATGCCATAAATAAGCAGAAGAGATAAATTCATCATGAAGATATTGGAGGATTTCTGCAGCAGCAAATGACATTATTTATCATTCAGCCTTGATTTGATTGCGATGGGTTTTTGCATCTTATCAAGGGTTTTGTCTTACATTAAGAAAAAAATGTCTTATTACACTTGATACAAGCTACATTTAACTGATCAGTCCAGAAAAATGTCTTGTTTCAAGCTATTTAAAGACAAAAATGTGATGAGAAAAAAATCTGCAAATGGAATAAGAAAAATTTGCTCAAAACTAGGATAATGTTTAATACAAGTAACTTTTCTCTTGTTTCATTGGCAGATGTTTTTTACTTGTTCCAAGCAAGTCAGACCTCATTTTTGTCTTAAAATAACTTGAACCAAGACATTTTTCTGTACTGGTCAGATGAATGTTAAGTCTAAAAATATATTTTCTACTGAAATTAAGAGAAAAACACTTGATAAGATTTCAGTTTTTGCAGTGTGCAGAAGTTCAGCTAACACTGAAGAACTCTGTTGGTGAAAACTCAACCACAGCAGGGAGGATTAGACATGGGTCAGATATCACTCTCTGTATTGGCCTGAGGGCAGATTTGGAGAGATTTTGATTCCTCCTCATAACCTGAAAGCTAACTCACTTGTTCAGACTGCCATGAAGCAGAAAGCTCCCTGTCTCACAGAGGACGCCCCTCAAAGCTGTTAGTCTGGGACTGAGCCTCCTTATCTCTCATTACTTTCCCTCCTGTTGACTCTTCTTCACCTCACCTGCCTTCTCTCTCTGTTCCAGGCTCCTTGTGAGAACCTGCGTACGCCATCAACATATCCCGGCAACATGCTACCTCATCACCCGGCCCAGGGCAACTTTGAAGACTTCACTTGCTGAGCAGACCTGGGGTGAAGCAACAAAGTGCGCGTTATGCAACCAAAGCTGACAACACAACAAGAACTAATCCAACACAGGGAGCGTGAGGAACTGATACAGAGTCTGACAGAGGCACTTTTTACTTACAAACGGGAGTAACGCAGACAAATCAAACACGGTGAAGGAACTTTCAAACCTGAGGCACAGCTGAGAGGAAATCCCAAATATTAAAATATCTCTTAATTTTACAGCAAACTTTTCAAGCAGCACTCTTCTATCTGTGTTTTTTCTCTGGAACACTGCCGCAAAGAATGCTCAAGGAGAAACCTCGCCAACAAGGACCTCTCTTTCAAAAACATAAGAAAAAAATGTGTAAAAATAACCGAGATCATGTACAGTTATCTCACCATAGACAGCAGATCAGAGAAAAGAGCCTCATGCCTTTATATAACACAGCAACACACAGGACAGAAATCCATCCTGCTTACTCCACTGTACATGTAGCAACATCTGTAACTGTTGCAGCGCTCCACGAAACAACAGCCGGACTCTGTGTCGTTTGTACGAGAATGTATCCATGTTTGCAACGGGTGTAGTCGGGTGTGCAGGGACGTTTAGGGGTCGTAGAGGTAGAGGTGCATCGTCTACCGTTTGAAATGTACTGGTGAAGATTTCAGGTCTCATCATGTAAATGCATGCTCGTATGTGTCCAGTGCATGTTTTTCATTTCATTTATAATTTAGATCTTTTTATATATGAATATAATACAAAAATTATAAGTACCAAGTTTGCCTCAATGATGTAACGGAAAAGGAAGATGATACATCCCATATATTTCTGTGTATGTGTGTAGCTATGCAGTGTGGGTGTGTGGGTGTGGGTGTGTGTGTGTGTTCATGGGTGCCTACATCTAAGCAGGAAGAGAAAAGAGCCCTGATTGTGTGAATGGATAAGCTGCAGCTAATTTCCATTTCTCATCAGTTCCTTTTTTTAACATTTCCACATGTGCCCGATGAGTCGAGGAGTCTTCATTCATCCGCTCTTGTCTCGACTCCGAGCTGAGGTGACGGGAGGATCTTTTTCTTTTCCGGGAGTGTTGATGATTACTGAAATCCTTGGGTGTTTTGTGGGGCTGTTACGATTTTTTCTGTATCTGTGTTCTAGTTGCAAACGTCTTATCAAAGCACAATATCGCCAGTATGTAGAGGTGATGTAAAAGACAACGTACTATTCTTCTTGATATATTGTCATATTATTAATATCGTGTTGATCCGACTGTTTTTTAGGTTGATTTCTTTCTTTTCATATGAAAACATACTCGATTATTGCCTGATGATCCTTCTTCCAGGTAATAGGCTGGTCTATTTAGTTATCAAAAGCATAAATAAAATGTAAATACCATTTTGGAAATTCTTCTTCTGAGGTTTTATTCTTATCAGTGAGTTTCCTCTCTGATGCCTTTATTTCTCCGTTTGGTTGAAAAGGTAAAAAGATTCAAACAACTGTATTTTTCAACTGCAGAAACTGTGCAAATGCAAAATTTTTAATCACGAGTAGCTCTCAGAATATTTCACCGAGCCGTCTGCGCTTCATTTCAGTCTCATTTATTTTCTAATCAACATGCTATCTTTGGGTTTTTTTCACCCCTCTGCAACATTTTTCTTTGAATTCAATCAGCATTAGGCTGAGAAGAGCAGCCTGGTGTTAAAATAGATATAATTTATCTACTTCCTCCAGTTCAGCAGACACAACCAACCAACCAACCAACCAAATTGGTGTTTTGGAGCTCTCTTGAAATGTAATTATAGTTTCAGCTGCTGTTTGACAAAAAGGATGGATGAGAAATATCCTGCACAAGTTTTATCAAGATTGTCAGTCAGGGAGCAGACACGCATTACACTCTGCTCCTCTCGTTTTCCACTGTACATCTGCTGCTGCTGCTGCCGACTGACACGCTGGTATCAGAGAAGCAGCTCCGTGATGCATGACTCTGAATATTAGGATTCAGGTGTACTTTCTTAAACAGGGTCCGCCTCTAAATTGGAGTTTTGGCCACTCATACAAACGGAATTAGTTTCCTGGCTTAATTCAAGAGCAGTTTTAATTGATTTGAGAGCAGTATTTTATTGATTTCATGCTCAGATTTTGTGATATTGTCTCTCAAAACTGCTCTCTCTGCTCTTGCGCTCAAATTTGCTCTGCGCGTGCTCAAACTGTGTCCTCGCGCTCAGTTATAATGCTGCTCCCTCTTGCGCTGAAGAAACATCTGCTCTCAGATCTCTCTTTTGTGGATCAACCAATAGAAGGCTGACTAGTATTGACCAATCAGATTATCCTGTAAACAAACAGGTTGCACCGCTCTTCACAGAGCATCACATACGGATGGGCACTCTTTAAACCTGGTTTATCACCTCCTGACCTCCGGGGCTGTAATACATGTGATTCCTTTAATTTTTTGGTCCACTGTTGAAACCAAATACCATTCTTAAAATATACGAGCGCCTGCGTTTTTGCACTGCAATAGCTATATTGTATAATCATAGCAGCATGACACAGTGCTCTTTGCAGTGTGCTGGTGGAGAAACAATGTCACCATCATGAAGCTAGCGAGACAACAGATCTCATGCAAAATTCTGGGCCCTTTGAGTTCAAACCAAGCGGCAACCTCTGGTCTGAGAATATGAGACAATGCAGAAGTGCTAAAATCTGCTGTTTCTGGAGTGTTCGCTTGAGACTGGCTCCGGAAGTAGCGGAAGTCACATACACATCAAGCCAAAAAAAGCCATTTTCAAAGCAGAAATTAACCTTTTTACAGCCTGGTTCAAAAAACGTCTCCTGTCTGAGTCGCTAATTTTACTACGGGCTCCCACTGTACGGGGGGTGAATTTTTTTAGAACACAGCGGTTCAGAGGATATTAAGATCGCGAGCTCCCCCAATAAGAGGCACAGCTGAGGGTCACGCGACGGCCGGCGCCCTTTGGCTGTAGTCGAAGCCCTTGCCACTACCAATATGGCCGCTATAGCCAATGTGCTTCATTTTCCGTTTCAGAAACAGACGGGTGACGTCGGCGAGACTACGTCCATGTTTTATACAGTCTATGGTTCAAATCATAGACTGTAAAAAAAAATGGACGTTCGCTTGCTCGGCTCGAAGTAAGGTCCCCAGAAAAAAAACGCTCCCCCTGGTGGCTGGCTGCAGTACACGTTGAAAAATCCGGCTTTCCAGCCCAGATGGGCTGTGGTTAAACTTTAAAAAAATTGTACACCACCTAGAAATGTTTCTCACATCTGATTGTTGTTGTGATTTGAAGATACCATTTGGCTGCCTTGTATTCAAGTCCTCTTTTTTTGGAAAAGTTTCGTTTTCAGTAGCTATAAGAGGTTAAAAACAAGGTTTTACGTCATGTTTAATGTATTGGGGACTGTAAAATATGTCGGGAAGTAGAGTCAGTGTGATTAGACGAATGAAAGAAAAAAGCATTATTTTGTCACCCGGCTCCAATCAGATTCTCCCAGAATCCCTCACAGTCTCTACTGCACAGACTCTGGCTGCACAACTGCTACAATGGCTGCGCCTGTGACGGAGGTATTTTGGCTTCAAAACCATACAATGGTAAATGGTGGAGCCATGCTGTCCACTCTATATACAGTCTATGGTTAATACTAGTCGGCCTTCAATTGGTTGATCCACAAAAAAATTGAGAGCAAGCAGAGATCTGTGAGCAGAAATTTGCTCAGCGCAAGAGGAAGAACCCGAGTGTGACTAAGGAAATCTGCATGAGCAATAATATCTCAAAATCTGAGCATGAAATCAATAAAAATATTGCTGTCAAATCAATTGAAAATGCTCTTGAATTAATACAGGAAATTAACTCCATACACACATCCATCCACTGCTGCTGCTGAGCACAGAGGGGTGATTTCAGGATGAGTTCTCTTCAGCTGAATCTTTTTTTCATGATCACCTTAAGCGTGAAACCAAACATCATCATTGTTTACCAGCTCTAAGAGTGCATTCATATTTTATGATTTGGAGGAGAAATCTCCTCTGCATTAATGTACAAGTGTCAACGCTGCCAGGAAGCAGCTCCACCATCTGATGAAGGATTTTTTTCCTCCCTGTCTTGAATGATTGAAACATGATTTTGCCCCCTGATGGTTTTATTACTTTCTGTTTGTACCTGCCAAGAAGACAAATTAATCAAAAATAAAAGACGATGCTGTTCATTTCCTGTTGGCATTTTGTGTTTCACTGTGAGCGGCGGCCTGTGTCTCTGAAGATTGCAGAGGAGGGTCAGGATGCAGGAGAGATGCCTCCCTGCCTGCCGGTGACAGGGATCCTGGAGAAGATGCTCGCTGCATCCTGATCAGGCTCTGGGGCAAAACAGGTGGAGTGGGAGAGCGTGGGAGGTACCAGAGGGAGTTCACACAACCTGTAAATATTCACCAAACGATGAATAAGTCAGGATTTTCTGCAGGCTTGTGGCTTTACAGGAGTTTCAGATCACTTGGCACATCCTTAAAATCTTGGCAAACTTCATCTCTCCTCCCTGCAGGAGATTGAATGATTATTTGCCCTCATTCGGACCCCCAATAAAAAGATCAGAGAGGCGTGCTCCCTCCTTGGTTTCACCTTGTTGGTTGACTCCTAGCCAATCTCTGGACGCCATAAATGAGAGAGGCCCTTAATGGATTCTAACCCAAACTGCCTGCCCTTCTTAAATGGTCATAACACCCTCAGCTAATCACCCCAGGCAGCTGGATGTCGTTTGAAGAGGGAGGACAGGGATGGTAGGGGGGCTGTTTTCATGCAGGGGGACTTGTAATGAGTGGTGTAGTACTTTAATGAGACGAGTTGTGCGTCTGTTTCCAGCCACATCTGTCAGTTTAATCATGCCTTCTGCTGTCGCCGAGCAGCACTCGAGCGGAGGATCTTTCTCTATCAGAGGTAATATCTCCTAATCCTATTATCACAGTTTATAATCTTCACCATCAGGGAGATTACACGCTTTTTTCACAGTTTCTTGATGTGGTGCTCGCAGCTCGCTGTGAATCTACTGTATGTGATGCCAGGTGACTGTTCTGACCTCATGTCAGGGTCTCTTCTTTTCGCACCATTGTTGGCTTTCTCAGCTGTGTTTTATTTTTGGCTGTGAGAAGATATTTTGACCTCAGTGTAACCTCTAAGTCGATTCTAAGTTTTAAAAAAATATTCAAAAAGTAGATTTTAAGAACAAGCAAGTCTTGAAGAATGAGAAGAAATCTGCACTTTAAACTCTTCTATATCAGTGTTTCTCAAAGTGCGGTACTAGGACCCCCCAGGCAGGGGCGATTGCTCTAAGACTGCAAAGGAAGCTCAGCTTCCCCTAAAATGTCCTCCAAAAAAGTGGTGATATGTTCTGCTGTGTGTACATTTCATTGATAAAATCTGCGCTAGAATTCCTTCATCTTTTGTCCAGAATCAGCTCCTATCACAGGTAACTGGCTCCACCTCCTTCTTATTCATCCCCGCAGCGTCTCAGCGCTTTAACACAGTCGGACGCTGAGCGTCTTCTGACTTCAGCGGGAAGCGTAGAGTGGGTTGTTCCACTGTGGAAACTGGACGGTCCATGGATAAACACTAGGCTTTGTCCCGCATTCTGATGCTCAGCGTCTCTGGGGGTCTATGAGGCAGTGGGCTGGCCTGGACGCTGGGCTTCTGCATGATGATTGGATGATCTGTCTGAGGCCGAATCCCTTTTTGATTGACAGTGAAATGAGCCAGTCAGAGATCTTGAAGTGTAACCCTCCACCGGAGCATCTTCTGAGTTTTACATTGAGTTGTTCTGGACTGAACCGGAGGTTTTATTGATCCCCAGCAAGTTTACTTTTCTTAAAAACGATGAGCGTTGTGTTTAAAGGTTCTCTCTCTTTTCACCAATAAGCAGCTACAGCTACAGCTGAGGAGCTTCTCCCCCTGTCACTCACACTTACAGCCTGTCGTAGTCTCATGTAGCAGCTCCAGCTGCCAGCAAGCTGACACGGAGGGTAGAATTTACGTTTAATTTAATAAAAAAATTTATGATATAAAATGAGCTTCCCCTCCTTGACTGACCAGCAGCCACCACTGCTCTTAATCTACCAAAAACAATATAGAGCACTTGGCGCTAGCTTGATGCTAACATACATCAGGAATTCCATCAATATGCTAGGGGTTAGCATACATCGATAAAACTTTTCCAGCAGAATATCAACTTTCATTATGAACATACCAACATATGTACATAACATCCTCATAAGAGTTTAAGAGATTCAGTCAGTCCATTCAACATGTTATATCTCTCCTACAGCACACAGCAGTGGTTTGGAGATGGCTGAAAGAGTTGTTATCCCTGTTTTGAAAAGGGCTCCAATGTATGATCACACGTAATCTCCTCTAGCATGTAAAAATAACTATTACCTACAATAACTATTAATATTAACCATACAGCCACGATGATAATGCACCGTTTTAGATGATTCGACGACAGAGCGCTGCGCTCAGTGGTAACCAAAAGTTTACATGCTACTGGATTTTTAACTGGATACACGTCATGCTCGGTTGTGCATAAGGCCTGTTAAGTTTGGTGCCACGATATCAACTCTCATAGGATCATGACATATTTATCACTTCATAATTTACAACAACAGAAAAAAAAACTAAAAAAAAAAATCCTGGGTGCAGTGGTGTGCACAGACTTTTTAAAGGGCAGGGGCAAAAAAAGGGCACAAACAGTGTGTGTTTTTTCCACCCAAAAAGGCAGTGTGTCATATTTTAACTAGAGGTCGACCGATATGGGTTTTTTGGGGGCCGATGCCGATGCCGATGCTTTCCAAATTTGGGCAGCCGATGCCGATATGCATAGCCGATTTTTCCAATTTGATATTCAGGCCGATTGTTAAATAAATATATATTTATCACATTTTTGTGAAACGCAGCAATTTCTGAGCAACTAAAAGAAATCTATTACAACAAGTTGTGTCCAGTCCTCTGAACATTTAGTCAGCTTTCAAAACAATGAAATGTTTTGTCTGAGTAAACACACAATGTAACAAGCAGTAGTAAACATTCACACTCTTCTTAAAATGTCAAAAAAGAAATTTAAACTTATTAATATAATTTGAACAAAAGTATGTAATGTATCCAAGTGGTTCCACAAGTTTGAGGTGCTCATCTTTTTTGTGCCTGATCAAAAATTGCGTCATTTTATACAACGGATCAAAAATCGGCTTTTTAAAAGAAAATACGGCCGATAGCCGATAGAGACAAATGTCCAAATATCGGCCCGATATATCGGTCTACCTCTAATTTTAACCACCCAAGAAAGTAGTTAAGAGTGTTTTGCAAACCAGGAGGACACTTTCACACACGTTTTTGCTCCCTAGAGGTCACTTCAGAGGGTGTTTTTCAACAACTAGGCCACAGCAGCTGCCCCCCTTCTGCGCACACCACTGCACCAGAGGTAACATTTCATTTCCTCAAAGTTTACAAAATGAATTACTTGGAAAGTATAAATGTAGCCTAATTCTATCATTGTAAAATAAAACATAGTGCATTATGTACAAAGTATAAACATTAAGCCAATCTTTGTTACGACAACAAAGGGGCTCTTAGAAAAATGTTTCACTTAAAAGGCTAAAAAAATGTTTGAAAACCTCTGTTCTATATTATCTAATTTATTTCTGTCGACACTGAAAGAGATAGATTTGTTCCTGTACTTGAGATACCTATAAATTTTAAAGTAAAGAATATGATTAAATATCATTATAGGATCATGATTAATTCTTTCTGATAGCAGAACTATGAAAGCCTCGACCCCAGCTTCGAATTTCAATATGATCTACATATGAATGTATCATTAATCACTGAATAACATAATTCTAAACTGAGCTCATTTCTTGTGATGAATAAGTTCACCTTTCTCAATGTGTAATTCATGCAGACACGTTTCTACCTTTTGAATTTTAATGACACCTGGGAGCATGTTCACACTTCTTTTAACAAGGGCTGGCGAGAAGTTTGAGCCGACATTCACACACAAATGAATATAACTTATTGATAAGACAGAGTACAAATTTTGCACTCAGGAAACGCTCGAATAAGTTTGTAATGTTTGAGTCATGACTCATGGTTATGTAATGTATGACCTATTTTAGGATGTGTCATCAATTCCTGGTGCTCATTATTAACTAATGATGAAGTCAGGATGACTTTATTCAGTGAGTCAGCTTTAATAAAATCATCAGTTCAGCTTCCAGTTCCATCAGCTATGAAACACATTATCTAAATGTACAAGTTTGTTTTATAATCTGATACAAGTAATGGATATAAAAACTTAACATGCAGCGGGAGGCACAGGTGAAACTTCAATCAAGTGTTAAAAACAATGACGTTAACAGAAGATAAAGTTAAAGTTAATGTTGAAACCTGTTAAAGTAAATTCTGATTACAAGTTTCCACAAGCAATCACCAGCGAAATATTTTCTTATCTTTAATATCTTTGGAAATCTGACCATCCATCCCATCCTGTTAAGCAGGGTTTGGATCCTTCGTCTATTTTGGGGCCAATAAATTGACTAATGGATAAACCCAGTATCCCTTTATAGCCAGTCGATCAGTGGTGTAAAAGTGAGGAGAAGTTTGGAAAGTGTTCATGGCTGGTACAGATGTGTCAGTGACTTAATTGCTTTTTAATCACGCAACTGTTGAGTAACATGCAAATTATGGTGTTAGAAAAAAATAACAGAATTAAATGAAGTTAAAGGTTTCACTAATCTTTGTTCAAATTAACACTCTGTCAAAAGTTAATTAAAAAGAAGCAATTAATGATTAACAGATTAACAGCATGGTGCCCAGCTCTGTTAATATGTCTATGAATATTAACATACCAAGCAGCAGCCTCTAGGCCTGAGAATTCTGTCAGTGCAGAAATACTACAAAACTGCAGTTCCTTAAATGGCCACTTGAGGCTGGCTGCAAAAGCACCGGGGGCCACATAAACACCCACTTAAATATTTTTACAATGTGGTGCAAGGAAAAAAAAATATGTTTGAGTTCTGTACCTAAATTTAATCTATCTATGACTTACTGGACAAAATTAAAGGTAGGGTCTGCAGGAATTTTCGTTACTTGTAAGTAAACAACACTCAAACTGGGCTCAGTGCCAGCAGCAGCGCACACCCACTGCCTCTGACTGTGACTACACACTCACTAGCCCAGCAACCACCTGTAGCATCATGTTTCTTTGTGGGAGAGACTCAAGAGCTGTGCACCCGACTTAGCACAAGCTAACCACTAGGGCTGGGAGGATATGCTATTTTCGCAATTTGATTCTTTTACAATTTTAAGGGTGTTGATTCGATTAAAATTGATAATGATAATGTCTACAGACTCTATCAGGAGTCATATGTTCCCATAAAATGCACATCACCTGAGTCAGAGAGAAACATTTCACCCTCTGCTGGAGAAAAATTGTATCTTTTTTTCCAATCCAGTTTATAAACAATGACTGAAACAAATAATTTGAATTTGAAAAAAAAAGTGTATATATATATTTTTGACAGAGAATCTCAATTTTGATATTGCCAAACAAAAAATCCCAACATATATCATTTTTTATAATTATTTTGTTCTCCCACCCCTACTCACCACTGGTATTTGACACATACCTGGTTAGCAGAGAGCCAACTTGAGTCGCTCTTTATCCCGCGCTGCTTCAACCCCCGAAAAGGGGTGAAAGTCAAGCCAAACTTTACCCTCATTTTGCAAAAAGCTGTATCTGTGTTTTGTTTCACTTTGGTATTTCCTTTCATCATCAACATGCAAGTCACTTGCACACTGTGATTGGCACCCTGCCAAGAAACATCCCAGATACAACCAAAACATCAACAAACAGGCTGAGGAGGGGGTTGGGGCAGACACAGACACAAACATGCATGTAAGGAGGCCCATATGAGACGATTCAGCAGGATTATTCCTGTTAAAATTGACATTATAAGGATACTCTTGCAGACCCCACCTTTAAAGAAACTATTTTTGCATAACTTGAGACCCAGCTTACTTGACTGACAGGTGGGCACTCCGTAGCTGTGAGTGAATAGGAAATTTTGCCTCTTTGCTTCACCGTGGGAAAACTTAAAGGGAAAACTTAGCATACTTAAATATGCTTTTCAAAACAGTGATAGTCAAGAAAAAGAAAAATGAGAACCATTTTCTCCTGGATGATCCTGGGTGCTGGGTAACGTACAGTCATATGCCATGAGCTAATGGGCGTCCATTTATGAGACTTTGACTTTTACTGCGCTATAGACAACTTCGAATCTCTGCATCTATACTGCACAGAGATGAATTTTTAAGCAGGATTGATGCTCCAGCTCGTCTCTGTGCTCTCGCTCCTGCCAGAATGTCAGATGAGTCACATTTCTGGTGTAAATTTATCCTGTCAGATCTCTCAGTGCAATTAGGATGCTCAGCCGTTTGTCATAGATAAGGCTGCAGCTTGGCTCCTCTGGGCCCCACTTCACATTCTGCTTGTTAAGAAGATTAATAATAACAGCACAGTCAAGTTTCCCAGCACTCAAAGACGCATTATTAGATTTCAGACTTGAGTCCACCTGATTCGCCCTTTCATTTGTGTAAAGCATGAACCCATTTGTTTCTCATCCCGGCTGTCGAGATGTCTGCGGAGATGACACTAATCAACAATTACTGGGAGGAAACCCTCTCTGGAGATTTGAGCACAGTACAGTGATTCAGACACTTCCTCTGCCCCATGAATGAAGCTTTTATTTAAAAAGAATAATAACGCATCCCTCCTCCTGGCTTCTATGCACACACTCACACAAGCACACTCTGATCCGATGCAAACAAGCTCTGCAAACAGATGGGTTGCCATGTTTTGTTCAGTCATAGCTCCATACTAATTGGGGGAAAGTGAATTGACATCAAAGTTTGGAAACAAGATTGTGTGGGTGACTTGCAGGACCCCAGCTGCTCCGCTGCTAACTTGTTGTTTACTTGTTGACACAGGAGCCACGTTGGAAGTCTCTCTCTGTCAATCTCCACATGAAACATGATAATGATGGTGACAGCATCCATCTAAGGAATTTCAATTAAGTATTGCCAGCTCAGTGTGGAGGTGTTGTTGTTTGTGAGCTAAACTGTGGAAGCAGATTTTAATTATCTTCTGTATGTGAAGATAATATCTGTATGTATGTGAGTTTTACAGGTCTGAAGATGATAGCAAATTATCTAAAATGTCAAATAAAAGCTGAAAATGTGCAAAGAAAAATGCTTAATTTAATAAATAATATGTTCAAAGCTGTTTGTAACACTTTTTAGTCATGATTCATGCATGCCAATCTTGAAGTCTGTGTATCCTAAGTATATAAAATCTGAAGTGCACATCTCTTCTGCACTTCTGCTTCAGGGCTCAGGATCCGTTTGCTTTAGCCCGAAACTAGTTTTCAGTTCCCTGCAGACAGCTGGCCGAGTGACATTACAAACAAGAGGAAGTTAACCTCCCTGGTGCCCCTCTGCTGAACCAGACAGCCCTGTTTAGTTTGGGTTTGCAGTACATCTGAAAATCTATTTCTTTAGCAGCCAGGGACCCAGGGAGGCTTAACCCCATATTTCAAAAGAAAAACAGATTTTGTGAAGTAATATTGCAGCGGCAAACTCTGAACTGCTGTGACTCATGACATCATTTGTAGATATCCAAAATTAGGACACTGGGATCAAAAGTTCATAAAAACCTTGACTACTTCTGTTGATTGCATGAATATGGAAATGGTATATTCTATTCCGTTTTACTTGATCCTTTACAAATAAAGTGTGATCATTTAAAAACATTTTTATGCAATCTCTGATTTAGTTTATAATTCACTTTTTTTCCCCAGCCATCTTCCATCCACCGTCATCTTTCCTGCTTTTCCCTTTCTGTCTCTGGGCTACAGGTGGGGTACACCCTAGACATGAAGCCAGTCTATCACAGGGCCCATGCCAAAGGATAGACAACCGTTTACATACTCACACATCCAGTCAGAGAATCATGCATGAAGCATGGGCAACCTTGCTCTGAGGCATCAGTGCTGCCCACTGCACAACCAATAGCCACCTTCCCCAAAATAAACATTATTTATGATTAAACTAGAATTCAAAAACACGTGTCTGGTGTGATAATTTATACAATTTTTTTTTATCTTACCAAAAATATTAAACCAGCTGGTCCCGTACCAATGACTTTTTTATCCACTTATTTATAAAACACTTAAATCGCTGTATTAAAAGGTAAAATACAGATATGAAAATCATGCTACTTTCTTTTTCTTTTTTTTAATTTCCCATCGTTTTTTTCTGATGCAGGTTATACCTTTTTTTTCTTGATCAGGTTACATTTAGTTGCAGTACCCTTAGAAAACAGCAGGGGTCACTAGGGGACGTCATGCCGCTCAAACCTCTGTTCTCGCTCTCGCGGTAACTCCGTGCCTCCACCGGCGGCGATACTCAGAGAGGACATGGCGGCCAGAGGGGGGTTTCAGTCGGCACCAACAGGAGGTGGTGGCGGAGGAATGGGACCTGGACCGCCGGTACCGGGCGCAGGACCAGGTATGGGCCCCGGGACTCCCTCTGGAAGGATGGGACCATCAGCGGCGGCGCAGAACCACATGTACCGCTCCCCGATGCCCGGGCCTGGGTACCCGGTGAGATATCACTCCATCTTTGCTGCTGACGCGTTAGCCAAGAACAAAGCCTCTAACCGCTGCTTTGTCACAGCGGCTAACGGTAACCACCGCCAACGATGCGGGCCACGATTCTAAATATGAGCCATTCCCATCCGAAAATAACACCCCAGTTTGAACCCCTCAAAACGCTCACACCAAAGTTCCAACAGAGTTTGTTTTCTGTTTGAATTTTCCAAATCCTCCCGCCCGTTAACGTCCAGGTTAGCTGGTTAGTCACGGTAGCCGATTAGCTTAGCCTGCTAACGGTGCTAGCTGTGTTTCATTTAGTTGGCTGCTAAAGAAATGCATTAATGTGGCTTTAAATACCAATCACACATACTTAGGACGATGTATTTGGGAGTGAGGTATCCTGTTTAGAAAAGTTCATGCATTATTTTAACTCAAAGTTAGCTCTGTAGGTAACTAACGCTAACAGCCTGCTCCACTTTTGAATGAACTGGCTGTTGCACGGAGCTACCATGGTTACTGCTTTACTTTTAACTCTTACTATGAAGATACTATTTCAGCAGTGACTGAATGTTGGTTATTAAATACTTTTGGCCGCAGAATCAGCTGTATTCACGGTCACCAATCCCCAACTGGCAGGTGTAAAAGTTAAAGAAATTGTAGACAGGAATAGCTGCTTAATCCTAATCTACCACAGATGAGTGGTTTTAATGAAATGATCTTGATAGCCAGTTATGCAGGTTTTTTACAATTTTATGGAATACTTTCTACGCTGAGGTACATTGTTGTTGCCTTTAGTGCCATTGCATTTAGGTCCACCCCCAAGGTCCCAAATTGGAGGTGCATGGAGCTCACACTGTAAAGTGATGATAGCTCGCTCCTGGTGGCAGGATTTGACTTTCACACACTATTTCTAAGTACCTAATGTGTGAAGATAATGCACATCTGAGGGTTGAGAAAGGCTAGTGTAAGTAAAGCCCTTGTGAGTAACTTTGTTTATTTTGACTTTTGCATCTCTTGTGAACAAAATGATGCCTTTCGAATCCAAGCTACCTGTCCCTTTTTCCCAAGAAGAAATCCTGCTTTCTTTAATTGTTCAAATATTTGTTGTGGGAGAAGTCTTGCAGCCTTTGCATGCCTTTTAAAAAATTACATGCTATATTTCATAGTGTAGTTTTCTTTTATTGGCTATTCAGAAGCATCAGTTATGTTTTTGATCTGTTTTATAGCCAGTACTAATGTCTCACAGTCGCTTTGACAGAAATAGATGGAACACTTGTTACTCCTTAACTTTTTTTTTTTTACGATATTTTTTGTACTTTTTTTGCATTTAACTGGTTAGTAGAGAAGAAACTGGATAAAGCAGGAAACAGGATGAGAGTGGGGCATCACTGTTATTTAATTTATATGAGCCTTTAAATGTGTACCATGCAGACTAAGCTTTAAACACCACACTCCTTCATAGCCGTGGCCATATTGTGTGCACTGTCTCCAAGCACAACATCCTCCCTCCCTTTGCAGTGATCCATAGCTCATGGTTTTAAAGGCTACACAAACAGGAATCGCTGTTACAGTATGGAGGACTCCTATGCATTCAATGTTTTTTGCATGTCAAGGACCTCATCCTGCCACAGGCTTGTCAAACTCTGTGTATATGTACCTATGTAACTTGCATTATTTTTGATTAGAGTGAGTATATGTGGGTAGTGTGTGAGTGGAAACATCAAGTGGAGTAGGCAGGAATATGCCTGCAGCGATTCAGGGAGTGTAAGAGGTTCTATATGTGATATTTGCTGAAGAAATACTCGGTTTTCTACCGTAAAGAAAGGTTGATCATTAAGTGCAATAGATTTTTACTTGTGGATAGTCTGTAGCAAACTTACTGCATTTTTCAAAAGCCTCTTGTACCCACATGATGACACTTGAGTTTTTCCTGATGCTGTTGCTAGCTGCAGCCACTGCTGCTCTATAGTTTCTAATAGCATATTTGTGGAGGTGGTACGTTTTCAGGTCACTAAGAGGATTCATAGTGTTTAAACTCAAAGACTTCTTTCTCCTCTGGTAATTTTTGTACAATGTGGTTAAAGCTTTATCGTCCTTTTTGAGCCAGCTCTCATTGTCAAATCATTCATGTGTGTCGTCACATTGGCCCTCATTTATCAATATTGTGTGGGAATTTACGCAGATTTGGGTGTAAAAATCAGTTTACGGCAACGTTCACATGTGATTTATGAAACGTGCTTACCAGGGCGAATCACGGCGTATGCCTGATCAGCTGTTGATAACAACCGTAATTTACATGACACGCCCCTAAATATTCAAGGTTCAGCTGGCCGAACCAACGGAATTCACGACATGGAGGGACGCATTACGGGGGGAAAAGGAACTTCTCCATGCTGGTAATCGACAACGCCATAGCAACAGGTAGAGAGGAAACGACACCGCGTTGTTCGGCAGTCGGAAAATAGAGCGAATCAGAAAAAAATCACCTGCAAGGGAGTCACTGCAGTAAATTAGCAGCGTGGATGTGACAAACTAAAACACATCTGAGTTTGAAACATTTAATTTACACAGCCCTCGTTTACATCTTGATTAATTAGTTGGTGTTGTCTGACTGTTAGAAGCCACAATATTATTAATTGTTTACGTTCAGGACCAGAAACGTGGAAAGTTGTCTTTTAAAAAAGTGTTTGAGCTCTGAAAGAAGCTGCAGACTCCAGCCTGAACCGGTCACAGACTGAGGAGAGAGTGGAGCTGAAGTCCGTAGATTGTGCGCAGTTACGCACGGGTAGACTCAAGTTTTATGATTATTCGTACCACGAGACGAGCACATAGGTTGTAATCTCGTGTAAATGAAGGTCCTTTGTTATTAAATTGAAATTGAACTTTTACACACACAGTTCGCGTTTATATGATGATATTGTAAGGATCAATATATTTATCCTTACAATACTATCATATAAGTCATCTTCACGGTAAATCCTGTAATCAATACCACTTCCTTAAAATTAAAATCTGTTCTAAAAGTTTGGTCCAGTGTCGTCTGAATGTTCTCTGCGGAGACTTTATCATGAACATGGGAGTGCATTAAAAACTTGTAACAGCCTCTCTATTTACACATTCTTTAGGTACACCGATCGAGGAAACATTTTTTTAAATGAAGAAATCAGCTGACAGCTCCTGCTGCTCTTTCATAGCGAAGTATTTTATAGATTGGCGGAATAACAGTGAACAGTTAAAAGCATTCTTGGTGTCATATCTAATTCAAGGATCTAAACATTAATCTCTCAGTTTTTAATTCTGAAAATGTTTTGCGTTCATTTGATCTAATAATTCTCCTCCACAGAGGGATTTCCCTCGCCGCACCCCACTCTCCACTGACATGAAATTTGCGTACACAAACTCAGACCTGGCGTGGGATTTGAGCGTACACGATGCCCACGTTCAGATTGATAAATGCCAATCTGTGCGTGGAAAGGAGCGTACACCCATTTTTCAGGCGTACGCACGTTTGATAAATGAGGGCCATTGTGTACTATTTACATCCTGAGTGTGTGTTTGATCACAGTGGAGAACAGAGTTAACTTTATTAATGCATACATGATGCTGATCCCATGAAGGACACTTTGTAACGTGATACCCTCTCTTGAATCCTGAACTCAGTCTCTCATCCTCACACCTTTAGTTTAATTTTTTTTATGAAATGATCATGGACACATCAGAAACTAATTTGCAGTTTCTAAGGATCTCACATTTTTGTATTTCAAACCACGATCAAAAGAAGAAGTCAATTATCAGTGGTTGTAAAGCTCGCTGCTTAGCTACAGGCAACCTGAAGCATAGCTGAGTGAAAGGATGTTACATCTGTTTTCTCCCCAGCGTCCTTGACAGCTTTCACTCACAGGCAGCTTTTCACAGCATAGTCAAAGGAGCTTCATACTTGGAATGCTGCAGAACTCCCATTGTTTCCAGGTAAGCAAGGTTGTTCTGATGTATGGGAAGAAGAGCACTTAATGATCAACATGCAGCGGCTCACTGCCCACACTGCACCGCGCGGAAAAGGCAGAGTGCATTCATCTGGCTTGTGTTGTTGACAAGTCGAAGTCTGTCACTCTTCCACCCCCAGCACAGGCAGAGAGGAGAGCCCGCCTCGCCGTACTCTCTCAGTTTTTGGACTGACTGCTGGAGGGAAAGCCGATCAATAATTTGTCCTGTGTTGTTTTCACCTGCCCTCATGCAGTTAGAAACCAGGAGCCGCCTCTTTGAGTTCTTAGCGCTCGGCTTGGTGAGTTCAAAGTGTCAGATGTTTTGTATGAACTTGAATGAATCGTGTGAGTGGATGCTATCTTTTCTCCTGGGATGGGTTTCTTACGTACATACTGATATATGCAGATATTATTATGCAAGCCGATCCATTTGTTTGAAATTGTACAGAGTCTTTTCAGGGTGAGAGATTTGCAGCTGGTGTGTCTCATGTTTAGAAAAAAACGGGAAAAATAAGTACATGTCATTTATTCTGATTTGATCATTTTTGTCAGGATAATATATTTTGTTTCCATGTGAGACAGTATTCGTTTTTGATAAAAATTAATAACAAGATGACCAACTTGACTTTGAAAGTTGTCTTCACCTTGCAAAGCGTTGATCTTGAACACTCTGTGTGAATGCTGTGGATTGATCATCGAGACTTAAGTAGTCTAAGCTTAGAGCCTCCAAGTAAACATTAGGTATAAATAGGCCTGTCACGATAACACATTTTGCTAGACAATAATTTTCCAAAATATTATTGCTGATAAACGATATGATTGTCAATATTATTTTGATTTTTTTTCATTTTCATTGATGTAATTATTATAAATGGGATAATAAAGTGAGTACACCATATCAAAAGCAAAAAACTTAATTTTCTTAAGAGTATTTAACTGTAATTAAAAGGTCAGGATCTTTTAAATAAAATAAATTAAACAAAAAATATAATAAATTGAACAAACAAGAAAGAGAAAAAAATACAATGAAAATGAAATGGACTATCTTTTAGAAAAAAAATACACGTCAATGAAAATAATTAATACTAATTAAAAACAATAAAACATAGACCCTGTCTCTAAAGAAAAAACAAAACTCCCAAAAAAAACCAACAATAAAAACTATAGCCTAAATAAAAGGGAGTTTATACAGTTCCTGAATTGTTTGTAACATGTTCTTTTTCCCAGTCAATCCGTACTGTCTGTCAAACATTTTTAACATTTCTGGCTTTCAACCGTATTGAAGGGCTGCATTTCTTTGGCAATGTATCTATCTTTGAGCACCCACCATTTGGCGCCTTTATTTCTATTTACTTTGCCGACCAAAAGCCTCAGTAAGAGCGAATTGTCAAAGAACAAGGCTCCGCTGCACCTCCCCTCTTCTTCTTCATCGCCACTATTTTCAAACAAATGCGACATATCAGCTCGTTGGTGTTCATGAGCTCACACTTCGTTCATTCTGATGGAAAACAAAATATTCCCACACTGGGACTGTGGCAGGCGGCTTAAGGACCGTATCTTTCGTGGCATCACTCATATTAGCGTGCGTTTCCTCCTTACCCCTCAGGACGCTCGCTTCAGCTCTCTCTGCGCGAGCAGCCCTGTCTTCACCACAAAGATCACATTTTTGACTGATGCTCACTCCGCTATAAATCCTCTAAATCCGCTATAGAACCTATGCACCCCGATGTTAGGAAAGATAGACGTAGTGAGCCATCTTCTCATTCAGCCTCTTCTGTTGAAAGAGAGGAGGAAAACAAACATGCTTGCACGTGTCAGTTTATCGAGGCTGGCAATTACCGAGGACGTTTTTATTTATCGTTTGGTTAATTGATTTATTGATTATTGTGACAGGCCTAACGCCAAGTGTAGTTTTTCAAAGCTGATCTTCAAACTACATCATTTGTTCGACCAATAAACAAGTGTTCTTCAACTGTATTTTTCATAAATCATAAAATAAATACTTTTTTATGAAGTACAAGTACAAGTTTGTTTCTTCTCTTTTCCTGTCAATCTTTCTACACGACTTTCGTATTCATAAAATCTTGTTTATTCTCCACGCAGAGACCTGGCATGCCTCCATCCAATCGTATGACACCTCAGGGACCAGCCATGGGCCCCCCAGGGTACGGCAACAGCCCAGTGTCTCGCCCTGTGATGCCTGGCGTGATGGACCCGTCTCGCAAGAGACCCGCCCCCCAACAGATTCAGCAGGTGCAGCAGCAGAACCGTAACCAGCAGTAAGTCATCAGTCATCATTCATTTAATATCACTGAGTCTTCTTTCTGTAGTTTGTTGAAATTGCTCTAAAATCATGTTTTCCCTGACTTTAAGCAAATTGTGATAATTTAATCAGTTTCTCACAATTTAAAAACCTTGGTTAATTAAAAAGCAAAGGCAGCTCACTCACTGATAGCTAAATAATTAACATTAAATGGGATTCATGTCAAAGACTAGCCTGTTAGTCCCAGAAGAGGAATTGATAGTGCTTGCTAATGAACAAGAGAAATGCAGCAGCCGTTTTGGACCTGTGAGGTCCATCAGGGACTGAATTATTGTCATTATGTAAATGCAGCATTACTCCGCTCTGGCCTGCATTCAAACTTATCTTGTTTTTGTTAATTTGTTTTCCCAGCACAAAGAAAAAGAAGATGGCTGATAAAATTCTACCTCAGAGGGTGAGTATTAATCAAACAGCAGGAAATCCATTAATTCAGGCCTCTATCCTACTGAAGTGATTACGCTGCTCGACCGTTTGAATTTTAATGCAGACGGCAGCAAACAAAGCAAAGCTCATCAGTATTAAAAGTGCACGGACTGAGTGTTTGAGATTACCTACCTGACTTTTTCAGGGCGACCTGAGGGTTTGACTAAATCAACCACAAACACCTCCTTATCCCTCTCTGCTGTCTGTTTCCTCTTACCTAAGCCACATTTGGTCCATATCAATGAAATATTTAACAACAGTTGAAGCTTTTCTAAAGCTGGACCATCACTACATGAATTAACGATCTCATCCTGTACGAGATGACACACATTTTAACTTAACTTGTGATGAAAATCATTGTTTGATTGCATTTTGATTATTTTTGATATATACTGTTTTCTATGACTATGTAAACACCAGAAGTACCTAAGAAGAGTGGACTCTGCTTCTATATGTCTTTTCCTGTTTTTGATCAAAAAACGGTCAAAATGTACTTTTTTTTCTTGAGCGTGACCTGCCTGAACTTTTCTGACTTGCAGCGTCTCGCTATGCCTCTGTCATCCCACATCTTCTCCTCATATCCATACTGAGCTCTCATCCAAAGAATGCACCACTCGCACCCACAGTAGTTTCGAGCATGAGTTTGATTGACATGCTCCGCCAGACCCTGCCTCCAACTGCTAAAAAACACAATTTACTTCTATAGACGCAGTAAACGGTTGCAATCAAACTGACGTCTATAGAATGGCAGCGAATACTGACATTTCAATATTGGCCAGTTAAAAAAAATATGGATTTACTAATCTTCTCTCCTTCATGTATTCATTTGATTAGTCATGCACTACAATTTTGTAATGTCTTAGAATTAAAATTCTGTATTTGAGGATCTTAAGCAGATATGAGATTAAAATGCGATTAATTCGATTAATTAATTACAAATCCTGTAATTAATTAGATTTTTTTTTTTTTTCGCCTGACAGCACTAGTTTTAATATAATGACATTATAGGGAATCTGTTCTTTCTGGTACATGTGGAGCATCAGTCTAACCAGTGTCTTTGGTTGTGTCCCAGATCAGGGAACTGGTCCCAGAGTCTCAGGCTTACATGGATCTGCTGGCTTTCGAGAGGAAGCTGGACCAGACCATCATGCGTAAGAGGCTGGACATTCAGGAAGCCCTCAAAAGGCCAATAAAGGTTTGTGTGTTAACATCTTGAAAACAGTTTCTGCCCCTGGGGTCTTAGACATCTTATCTAAAGACAGCTTCTTAAAAGTTTTAGATTATTGGGTTTTAAAGTTAGATATTGAGTCTAAAGCAAAGTTTGTTTTATAGAAATTCAATATTGATGGTTTCTTTTACAGACAAGTTTCATTATCAGTGGGTGCTGACGTTTCTGAAAACGGCAGCAGATCTGATGTTTCATATCTTATATAAATTTAATCTTCACGGTGTTCAAATTACCCAAACATTGAAATTGATGTGGTAGTATAAACAGCTCCGAACTGTCACAGTGGAGCTTTCTGATTTCTCCCTTCAGTAAATTCAATTTATCCAACGGAAACCAACCTGGGCTCATACATTTAAAGTTTCTTTCGACCTACTTTAACAGCAAAAGAGAAAGCTTCGGATCTTCATATCAAACACCTTCAACCCCGCCAAGCCCGATGCTGAGGATGGAGAAGGCACTGTGGCATCATGGGAGTTGCGTGTTGAGGGGCGTCTGCTGGAAGATGTAAGCTTCATGAAAAAAATCACACTTGTTTAGAGGCAGAAAATAAACACTACCAACTAAATCTTTTGTTTTTATTGTTTTGAACTTAGAAGGTTGTATCTGCACTCAGGTTTAAAGGATTTATAAATACTTATGTTAGATTTTTTGTTTCTCTGATGATGGCATTATTTCTTTTCTAGACGGCTGTGTCAAAGTACGAAGCCACCAAACAGAAGAGGAAGTTCTCCTCTTTCTTCAAGTCTCTGGTCATCGAGTTGGACAAAGACCTTTATGGACCAGATAATCACCTTGTAGAGGTAAGACAAAACATTTCAAGCACCTGAAAATCAATACCTGTAGTCATTAACTAAGCTGTTTTTTCAAGAGTTACCGAAGTGATTAAGTGGTGTTTTTTTCTGTGAGCAGTGCTTGCTGATAATTTTCCTTTTTTTGCTGAAATTATTTGGTCGTATCAAACAAATAGCCTATGTTTGATAAAATGTTGGTTGTGTTTTCTCAGGTGATCTTGCACATCGATTTTTCTTTCTTACTCAGGTCATCGTGCCTCAACCCAAAACTAATTACTTGAACTGTTAAACGGCAAAGAGTTTCACATCTCTGTGCACCTGAAAAATCATGCGCTGCAATTTCTCTGAGAATTTGAAAGCACTGATGAAACACCAAAAGAAACAGTTTAATCAACTAATCGTCCTTTGGTGTTGATTAAATATTGATTTTTCTTACCCTGTGAGTCTCTTTCATGGATTACTGGAACAGAAGCTTTACTGAGGTTAACATGTCTCTGAAAAAGCTGCAACACCTTGAAATGCAATCAGTAAATGTGTAACCAGCACGCTGCCAGCCCTTAGTTTATATGTTTCAGAGTAACTGCTGTGGTTGTTACTCAAATACCTTTAATGTCATTTCAGTGGCACAGAACTGCCACCACCCAGGAGACTGATGGCTTCCAGGTGAAGAGGCCTGGGGATGTGGGGGTCCGCTGCACTGTCCTGCTGATGCTGGACTACCAGGTGAGTAAAGAAGTGCCACACTTTGGTGTTTACCTCTTTAATCAGGGTATCAAACAGTGTTCATATTTCACCACTTGTTGTTGTAACTTCCTGTTTCTGTGACTCTTCTCATTCCAGCCCCCTCAGTTCAAGCTGGACCCCCGGCTGGCTCGTATGCTGGGCATCCACACCCAGACCAGACCTGTCATCATTCAGGCCCTGTGGCAGTACGTCAAGACCCACAAACTCCAAGACCCCCATGAGCGCGAGTTCATCAACTGTGACAAATACCTGCAGCAAGTGAGTACAGTCCACTTTAAGAAGCTCATACAACTGATGTTCAGACGTTTTTTTCCAAGTTTCCACGTGTTACTGTGATGATCAGCAGTCAGGTGGTTTTGATGGTGTACAGTCCAGCCTTCCATTCTTTCTGCTGTCCTTGTAAGGACACACTCACCCTGAGTCTTCGACTGCTCTCCAAGTGTTTTACCTTTAACTTTGTGCCAAGATAAACAGGATAGTCGAAAGTTCCTGCAAAGTGAACATGTGAAATAAATCTCCCTGTGAGCTTCTGGTAGTATTGGAGCAAAGTCAGAAACTTCAATGTAGTTTTTGTTTTTTCTTGAAACCGCATGAGATCAGAGGCCAGAACAGACAAATTAGAAAGATCAACACAGCCCAAGGAAAACAGAATGGATGGTTCACGCTATGGGCTTAATTAAAAAGAAACACTTTACTGAATATCAAAGAGAAGTGGATATTTGTTTAACTGTCACTGAGCATTAACAATTGTGACCACAGCTGTTATTTGAATTTAGATGATAACGGCCAGGAATTTGGTAGATATAAGTAGAATTCCTGATTTACATGCTTGAAGGGGCGACCCAAGAATCAGTAACAAACTTAAGAGAGCGCAGACCTCCACCAAGCATATTGTGATTGTCACACAACACATTAGTCTAACTTTAATGTTATACTCCCTCTCAGCAGACTGTCTGCTACAATTTGGTGTTAGTTGCAGGTTTGAACGATAATGTGTTTCCTGTCAATTGAAAATTATGATGACCCAGTACATATTTCTTATTCCAGATCTTAGTATCCAGAATATTGCCAGGATCTGGATCATACTTTTACATCTGTCAGAAATTATGGTGACCTTGTCTTGTGTTGTTTTGCAAAGCAATCTGATCATTTATCTTGGAGTGATATACACATATGGTGAAAATGGCTCTATCTCACAACAACAAAGAATCCTTTAAAAAATCCTGTATCCAGACGATGATCCGGATCACCTCCAAAGTGTAGTCACTTCTTCTTTATCTCATTTTGAACATTTCCTGAAAATTTCATGAAGATCTGTTCATTTCTTTTTGAGTTATGTTGTTCACAGAGAAACAGACAAACTCTCCTAAAAACATAAACTCCTTGGCGGAGGTAAAAAAAAATGAAAATAAATATTATTGGCTTCTTTAGAAAATTAAAGGAGTCACTGAACATCCAGGTTAAAATGAAACACCATACCTCTCTACATACTGTTGTTTTTTGATTAACAGTGACGAGCTGTGTTAGCTGTGTTACTAGCGGTGCTTTAAAGTACAGTAAATTACCACTTAAGCTGTTTATATTAGCTTGTACAAATAACATATGGTCACTTTGTTTCCACTCATGGACCACACATGGGTAGCATATTCAAATTTGGGAAATTGATGCAAATTAACAGTAAAATATAAATGTAGTGTCTCATTACCATTTTAGTTGCTCCAAGCTTCCAGGCTCGGAGCAGCATAAAGCCTTATTTGGTCAGTGCCTTAGCTCTAACATGCAGACTTCAGACCTGTTTCAAACAAGCGGTTCAGTTGGGTACATCTTGGCATGGCACGCATTTTACAGTGTTTCCACTGACTAATCCTGGGACAGATCCCCATCAACCCACTTTTTGGGACCCTTCCGTAGAGGTGCCAGACTAAACCAATCTGATCCCAGAAGGTGGAGCTGCAGTTTGTTGATTGGTCAAAAGAATCGTCATTTGACGTGTAACAGTATTTCTCCTGGCGGCACACAATCTTCTCTGAAACAAAGCTTAATTGTGCTTTGTAACAAAGAGCCATGAGTAAATCACAAAGAAGACGAATTGCTGGATGTCTTATTTATTGGTGGGGTAAACTGTGTGGCTGTGGAAATGCAAACAGGACCAGGCTTAACCGAGCCAACCCACACCAAACTGGGGTGCTTGGTGGAAATGGGACCTTTGAGTACCCTTGTTTGGAGAAAGAGTGTTAAGTGTGTGTTTTTGGGCCTTGCAGATCTTTGAGACTCAGCGAATGAAGTTCTCAGAGATCCCTCAGCGTTTGCACGCACTCCTGATGCCCCCAGAGCCCATCATCATCAACCATGTGATCAGGTAACATCATTCTAACAGTGGACAACCTGCTTTCTGTGGTAGAAGTTCATAAAAATGTACCCAGCACTTCTAAAACTAAACACACTTCATGGTTTTACAGTGTGGACCCTAATGACCAAAAGAAGACTGCATGCTACGACATTGACGTGGAGGTGGATGACACACTGAAGACTCAGATGAACTCTTTCCTGCTCTCCACAGCCAGTCAGCAGGAAATAGCAGGACTGGACAACAAGGTACAAACCTTCCCCCTCAGATATCTTTGTCCAAAGAGTTTTAGATGTTGACACACCCTCCATCTGTGTCACGAGAGGCTTGTGTTTCCTGCTGTATTGTTGCGTTTTTCTGTTCGACTTTGTATTCATCAAATAACAGAACTCAGCCTCTGGTTTCTAGCTCACATCGAGAGTATTATTTGATGCAGAAAGATTTACTTAATTTGCTGAACTGCTCAACAAATGTCACAAAAAGAGAGGGAATGTCTTTCATTTTGTGAGATTGAGTAGCTTTGAATGGCGCCCAATTCTTTGACTCTTTATCTGCTGTGGCTGTGAAGGCCACTGCGAGCACACTCAGTTTTTACTGTCGCTGTGTGTTTTGTTAAACCCTTCCCTGTAGAGTTACCACGTAGATTTTCTTTCCTCATTTTGTTCACCCGCTGAGCGCCATTTCACACATTTCTGCTCTCAAAATGATCGCCTCTGAGTTTTGATGTCGGCGAGGTTCGCTCGACCTCCTGCGAACAAACGCCACCTTGGCCTGGATGGCTGTAATCTCAGTGATAAGACACAGAGGCGTCCTGCTGTGTACTCTTTGTTCTCAGACAAGTCAACAATGAAGCAGAGAGGGCTTGTTTACAGGGAGTGGGCGTCACTCATTTTGTCACTTTATGAACATTTACTGATACACACTCAGTTCCTGCTGGTCTGATGTTAGACACAGCTTGAATCAGCGCTCGTGGAGGGACCAGATCACATGTATGTAGGCCAGGGACAGGTCAGACAATCCCATGATACTCATCACAGTTATGTGTTTAACCCAGACACAATGACCTGGGGAGTCCCATCATGTCACAGGGTGATGATAAAACAATGCAACCTCAGTCGTGTCACATTTTAATATTATTATATTCCCAAATGATACGGCATCAGGCAGCCTGGAGGATGCTTCACTTCAGGAGGCTCAACTGAGCACCACGGCTCTCTAATTACTGCTGTAATGTTTTTATAACATGCCATCTTTCAGTAAAGGTTTGATTAATCTCTACTTTTCTTTTTAATTGGAAAGAAATCCGACTCTGCGGTGTTGTTTTGTTTTCATCTTACTGACAGAAAATAATTAAACGTGTGAGGAGTGCTTTGTTTTTAATCCTACTAGAAAAGCATCAAATGTCCCTGGTAATTTCTTATTAATGAACCAAAGTTAGCAAGGTTCATGTCTCATCTAAATGCAGGTTGAGTTTCTTTGCTTTTTCATCACTCATGAAGTCGTAAACAATCTGAAATCAAGTAATGGCAGCACAAGATTTCTCAAACACACGGCACCAATGAACTGCTTCAACAAATTATGCATAGCTTGGAGAATAAAGCTGCTGCAAAAATATAATGCCAGTTTTGTTTAAGATGCTTGTAGCATTGAGAGTTGTACAACCTACAGGTTTTTAAAATCTGTTGTAGTGCTACTGTTCCAAGTGCCTTAGCGCTTTAAGACACAAGCACATGGTTCACATCACAATCAATCTTTATTAATATGGTGCCAAATCATAACAAAAAATATCTCAAGACACTTTTCCAAAAAAATTAGCAGGTCTAGAGTAGACATGCACGGATTGATTGGCTGGCCGATCGATTGGTGCCGGTTTTCTTTAATTTTGGGTGATCAGTGATCAGCCCATCCTTACATATGAAACTGATTTTATACTTCTGGGAAGGTCTGACAGCCAGCCATTGTTGCTTTTTGCTCTGAGACCTAAAACTCAGGACACTAAATTGGTTGTTTAAGTGAAAACATAAAGATTTTATTTTTTCCCAGGTATTTTTCAATGATTTTTAATAAAATAAGATTGGAACATTGAAGGTATATACTTTCAGTTATGAAAAATAAGAATCGGTATCGACCCAAATCAGCATCAGCAGGTCAGGCTTTTTTAAGATCGGTGATCGGCCAGAAAATTGCCATCAGTGCACCCATAGTCTAGACCCGTTAACGTTAATAAAATCTGGCTCCTTAAACTGTTTAACTACTACTATGAAAAGTTTAGATTACATTATAGCCAGTCAGACACTGGTTGATATCTGGTGTACATGAGGACCCTACTTTTTATAACTATGCAACTTCAGAGGCTCTGGCTGTTTTCCAAACCTCCTACTGCATACCACATTTGAATACACTGATGTAGGCACTACGCACTGCCTACTGCTCTATGTAGTTTGTAGTATGAGTTTTCTGTTGGGTCTGTTTTGTGATATACTACTCTGGTTTTAAGTTTCAGAAAATGGAGCAACAGGTGATGGATTTCATTTTGCCTTCATTATAAATGAAAAACTAATCTATGGGCAGATCTCAGGATTTTAGTTATTTCATAAATCATATCACAGCAGAATCATCATATTTGATTTTTATTCACCAAAAGTTATATTGTTTACTCAAAGTAAATCTGGAAGGGATTTGTGTTTTTACAGCTGATGGAAGAAAAACCCTCTATATAATCCACATATGGTTTAAAAAGTAAATAGTTGTTTACATTGGCTTTAATGAGTTTGTAGAAGTGAACACCTATTTATAACTGGAAGTAAAAGATTTACTTGTGTTTTTTTTTTTCGCATCACTTCACTTCTATCTCACCAACCATCTAACATTAGTGTTGTTGTATTGTAGTTGTAATGCTGACTCATTCCAGTAGATTACAGTAATTCACCAAAGCTGCAACCCGTGTTGACAAACAGCAATAATGCTGTGCATTGTGGGAAACGGTATGCCAGGTAGACTGGTCTGTTGCATACTAAGAAAATTTCCTGCATCAGTATTTTGGGGGGTATTTTTATTTATTTTTTAATTTTATTTGTTTATTTGACAGGGACGATACATACCACATTGCCACAATGGGAAAATGTGAACATATATAAGATGTCTAGCTTCAGCTAATTTGCAGTCCTTGTCCCTGGTCAGGATTTACAGTACAATGAGTTATACAAAATACAGATAAAATTTTACAAATCGAGTAATACAGTGAATACACTCAATAAATACCATAAATGAATAGACACAGTTGTAGTGAATTAGAGCTAAAACACAGGTTACATTTAACATCAAAGATTATTAAAATAGTTTACTATTAGTTACTTGTGAGAAATTAGTGTTCGCATTTCTGCTGCTGTTTAAGCCACTGTTTAACTTGTGCACTAAACTTTTTAAGTTCTGGTTGAGATTTAATTTCAGATGGTAAGGAATTCCACAGGTGTATGCCTTGCACTGAGAGCAATGACTGCCCATATAAAGTTAGAAAAGGTCAACAAATTGTATTTCTCAATAACTTTGCAGTGATGCCATTTTTGTGGCTTCTGATCTAAGATTTTCAAAGCTTGTTTATAAAGTGAAAATAAAGGTTTTGTAGTTGAGTCTGTGGCCTGGCCCCAGCTGTTCTACTTCATTCTATAAACAATGTAAAAGCTGTATAAACCAAACTTATCCTTTAACATTTAAATGCACAACTCATTGTAATTGTTGAAAAACAGCTGTGATGGAGAGCGGCTAGCTACTTAATCTGACACCTGCCTGCAGCAGAGATTAAAAATATTAGAAATACTAAAATAGAGTTTCTTAATCTTTTTGCAGATTGTGGTCTTTGCTTTTGCAGCTCCCTTAGATGTAACAGAATTCATTTTAATCAGATCCATACAAGCAAAAACCCCGTCACATGGGGAGCTTTGACTGCAGTTTTTACACTTTTCTTACATTTTACAGAAATGTCAAAATAGAGCAGAGCGAAACAACCCTCACACATTTGTTCTCCATTATTCTCAGATCCATGAAACCATCGAGACCATCAACCAGCTGAAGACTCAGAGAGAGTTCATGCTGAGCTTTGCCAGAGATCCTCAGGGCTTTATCAACGACTGGCTCCAGTCCCAGTGCAGAGACCTCAAGGTGAGTCCATCCATCATGACCTCGAAACAATCTCCAAGGAAGTTGACACACTTTTATCTTTGCTCTTGTATCTGTACAGATACTGTGCTTCTGCTGATTGAAAACAGAAAGTAATCGCCTGAAAGAGTGTGTGCACTTCTTCACATTTTTAGACAAGTTGTGTGCTCTGAACGAAGATGATCTGTCTCAATCAATTGTGTTTTTATTAAAGGCAGTTTGATTTTTGAGAAGCACGCTGTGATTCTGCAGCATTTTGGAGGAAAACATCATGGAAAGAAGGAGAAAAGACAGAAAAAGGATCATTTTGTCTTCATAACATTAAATAATACATGCCCTGTGGTGGTGTTTTAGATGAACTGTAAAACATCAATTTCCTTTTACCACCATTTTTCCGTAAGTGATTGCCAAATTACCTGGCTCATACTGTCGGTCTTTATTGAGGCATTTCACAGTTATTTATATCCACCCCAAAAATGTGATTCCTCTTTATTCTTTCAAACTAATAAAAAGTCTGTCAGATTTGTGGTTTGGGGTTTTTAAATACAGCTTAATAGCCTATCGAACTCACTTCAACGCAGACTCTCAAAATGAAAAATGTGGGAGTTATAAAAAGACTTTAAAACAAGGAAACAAAAAAGGGAGTCTGGGTGAGTTAGACACAAGTCAAATAACTCTTGTCAGAGAACTCTCTTGCCGACAGTGTCTTGACAGGTATTAATATAAATAAAAAGTCTCAGGAAACAAAATCACTTTTTAGTTGGGGTCATGTTTGAGGTTTATCCTCAGTCTGCGGTGGAGAGGTGACTTCATGTCAGCTGCTGTTAGAAAAGACTTCATCTCCAGAGAAAACATCATGCGCCGTCCTGTCGTGCTGCTCACTGAAGTGTGTCACAGAAGGGGCACAAACAGTGTTATGTGTAAAACATTTAACAAACACGTCTGACCAGCTGCAAACCTCGCCCATGAACTGCTGACCAGCTGTCACCAACTGCAGTGTTCGCTCAGTCGAGTCGCTGTGAAATTAAATTAATCCGGTCCAAAGCCGAATGCTTCAACAGCACCGTCAGCCTTATCAACAAAAACACCGTTTGTCACTGCTGGGTTCAGGGCTTATGACCGATGTTTTTTAATCATTACAGAGTCCTGTGCTGTGTCATTTCTCAGCGTCATGTTTTTCTGTTTTCAGACCATGACCGATGTGGTCGGAAACCCAGAAGAGGAGCGAAGAGCAGAGTTTTACTACCAGCCGTGGGCTCAGGAGGCCGTGTGCCGCTACTTCTACTCCAAGGTAATCTTTTTTTTACCCCCTCCTGTTTTCTGTGTGTAGTCAGTGTTTAGTCGTGTTCTTAAAGCTTGCTTGGCTGTGATGAAACAAATTAAAAGAAGTTTGGACATTCAGGCGAAAAAGTGGAGCAAGAAAATTGGAGTTTCTCTCGTGGTCTTATTATGGATTTCAAGATGTGATAGCTCAAACAGAAAAAGATTACAGTTAGCATCTTATTTCAATAAAAAGTCTCCGAAGTTTTGTTGAATTGGTTTTAGACCAGGTAGCAAGAAATGCAGATATTTTCACATTAATATTCTTTAAAATTTTATTTCAGATTCTTTCAGATCAAATTGATGAATTCTATTTTTTCTAAATGTCCCAAAACAACAAAGAGCAGCTTGTGAGCCACATGTGACTCTTTGCCTTTCTGTGTGCGGCTCTTCGATCAATTCATAAAAATATATATATTTATTGTTATGAGTAGTGGTTTGCTGATCAATCTAAAATATTGATGTGTTGATGCCCACGTTCGGATCAGTATTGATCAATACTGGGGGTAGGGCTGAACAATTTCGGAAAAAAAATCTAACTGCGATTTTTTTAGACCAGTATTGCGATTGCGATTTAGCATACAATTTTTTGGGGGGGACGTTTATCTTCTGCATTGTTCACTTTACACAAGTTTTAAGTAATTTCATAGTATGACTTACATGACAAAAGATACTGATAACATTTAAACAAGTCTTTTTTGCATTTCTGAACTGAAAAAGAAAAAGGAACACTGGGAAATTTCACTGACCTTCAGTTGTCAGTATGAGTAACAAACCATACAGAAAAAGTGAACAAGGGCTATGGCTCTGCGATCTACTGGATGGATCTTTGTTGCTCAGAAAAAAAACAGCATTTTGACTTTTGCTGGTTTTAGGGGACAACAAGTACAAGTTACTTTATTCCTTCCAGGTCTGTGTGGATGATGAAACTATTTTTTTCTTTCTAATAGCAGCCTTTGCAATTTGAAAATTACATTCTGTTACATTGCGATGTCGGTTTAAAATAGATTAATTGTTCTGCCTTATACGAGGGAGATGACATTGATACTTAAGTTTCAGTTTCCTTTCTCTACATGTGCTCCTCTCAATCACTCATGTTGCTCATAGCTATCTATCTAGATAGCTATGAGCAACATCTAGGTAGCTACTTATCTAAATGGATAGATAGATGGATGAAACTTTGTCTCTTACGCAGTAAAAACAGAATTTTTTCTTTGACACAGCTCCAAGTTCACATTTACAAACCCAATAAATCTCGCTTTGAAAAATGGAAATATATTGATTTTCAATTTATGTCATTTGGTTTATGTGTGAGAGGAAGTGCATTTGTAAGACCACGGTAATTTTTGTGGCTCTCTGACAGTTTGGCCACTCCTGACATAGAGGTATCAAGTGTGAAACATTGCATTGGGGTATTTCACCCAGGAGATGATACTCAAAACACGCAAACAACTGATTCAGTGCACAAATCATGTTTGATACACTGAGGCGGTCTGTTTAAATGACACCATTTTTTAAAATGATTTCCACATTTATTACACGACATCCTGCCCTCGAAGAAATCACTGGTGTACGATTCATCAAAACACCAAGGACAGTTTTCACCCTTCTATTCTAAGATAAGTTAGCAGCAGATGTTGCCGTCGCTTGTCTTGGCAGGTAACTATCACCACAACTGTTGGCTAAGCTAAAATACTGTACAGGTGAAAACAGATGGTACTGGAAAGAGCTACACAGCTGCATAGAAAGTGCACATTTCTGAAAGTAGTCCAAACCTTTATCCCCCAAAACAAACATTTAGTTTGAGCAGCTGGACTCTTTGCTGCTGTTAAAAAGGCAGTTTTTAGATTCATTTGTAAATAATCAATGTTAAATTCATTTTTCTAAAATCCTGCATACTCCCCAACTTGTCTGGAAGAAGTCTACTACCGCAATGATGCTTTAAAACATTTTGTGAGTTGGTCAGTGTGCGGGGTTTTTGCAAACTTTTACTTACTTTAAAGTGTGCAGCTTCTGCTTTTTTGTAAATAGCCAATAATGAACAACAACTTATTTCTCCAGCATTGGTCCATTTTTTTTTTATATCAGCATACTAACTCACTGAGCTTAGTGAATGCAGCCTAGGCATCTTAGATTCAGGACGTTACCATCATCAATTCAATCTTCTCATTATGGTTAGGAGTACAGCACAAATACAGCTGCTCACGAGCCTAGTCTGGGCTCTCTGTGTTGATTTATTCCTATCTTAACTTGAGAGTTGATAACATTTTTCCAGTCTTTTTAATGTGATTTTATCTTCTAACTACATGTGATAGAGAATCATGATTGACTCTCCTTCATTGATTCACCTTCTCCCTGTGTAAACGTTTTCCAGGTCCAGCAGAGGCGACAGGAGCTGGAGCAAGCGCTGGGCATCAGGAACACCTAAACTTTTTCTGTCCACATGCGACTAACAAGAAGACGACTAATGTGTGTGTGCGTGTGCGGGATGTTCAAAGTGAATTCCTCAAAGAGTTTTCTGACAGATGTAGAGAGACGGATATGAGACAGATTTACTGTTCTATAGGATGTCTTTGTTTTTTGTTTTCTCCCTGCAGCCTCACTGTGCTTACAGTTTGGTTGCTATTTCCACTTTTTTGTATGATTTGTTTGCACAGCGTCTTGTATTTTGTTGTGCATGTATTAAAGCCTCACCTGAAAAGCATTCCTGTCGTTTTGATACGAGCGCCCACACTAAAACGCAGATAGAACATGAGTGGAAAGCGAAGGCCAGATTGCACCTGGCAACTCTTAAATCAGCTGGAATGTGTTGATTTGGCCTTGAGCTTTTTGTTTCTCTTTTTGGAAAGTAAATTCCCATTTTACACTCCTAACCCTCGCTGAATTTGTTCAGTGTTTTTCAATCAGGCCTTTTTATCCCCCTTTTCTTTGTCTGTTAACTCGTCACTTCGTCTTAAGTTCTCATTGGTTTGTTGGTGCCACAGTCTGATGTACAAGATGAAAAACGACATCTTTTTAACGGTGGCATTTAGTATGAAGTTTGGTCTTTCTTTTTTTTATTATTAATGATTCTTGTTTTGAACATGTATTATATCAGTACTTGTCTTGTTAGCTAGTACAGAGTATCAAGGAAGTAGCTAGTCTGAGTACCTCTAGTCTATATAGTTTTGTAAATACTGAGCAGAAATAAAGTGAAGATGGATGTGAAGTGAAATTGTATCTCTTATCCTGGCAGATGTTTTCTTAACTCTTTGTCTATGCTCAGATAGTTGAAGCAGTATTTATATTATTAATCAGCCGGCTTTGCAGAGCACAGTGATTTATCTCTGCATCACAACATTTGACAAACCAGCTGATCTACAGACGTTCATGTACCTGTGAGCTGGGCAAAATCTGCTTTTAGTTTTGTGTATTTCAACGTGTGCAGAGAAGCCATAAACACTTAAAACGAGCTCTGTGGAGTCGAAGCTTCTTTGCTACACTAACTGAAAACCTGACACCTCCTTTTTAAGTTTGATGGTTGTTTCCCTGTCGAAGTTTAAGACAAGTGTCCTGGCTGAAACTTTAGCGTGTGTGAATTTCATGAACTGATTCCAAAAATACACTAATCTGGGATTGAGGGGGTGGGATTAAAAAAGAAGTGACGGGAACCTGTGAGGTGTAAAAACACGACACTGGGATGGGAGGGGAGGGGAGGGGAGGGGAGGGTGACCTTAGTTTATTTCAATCTGCAGAATTTTTCATGGACCAAACCTATTTTTCTGTATGTTCTTATTATGTTATAATAAAGGATATGTAAAATAAGTTTCTGTGTCAGCCATTGTTTTTAAATCTACATTTTTCCAACACAACAGATGGACTTAATTGTTCCAACTTGTTTTTTCCTATTGAGCTTTTCTGATTTTTTTTTACCTCTTTAAAAACCAAATTTACATAAATTTGCATTTGAAGAAAAAAACACATTATTAAAAGATAAACCAACAGCAGTTTGAAAATGCCTTGAACGCACTGAAAATGATTCAGAGCTGAATTATGAAAGTAGAGAAGTGACTAAATTTGCACTGACAGGAGAACATTACTTTTTAAAACGGATGAACAGACTCGGATTGACTGAGGCTCCCTCCTGTGCACCAGAAGTATCATCAAAGTTTTAATGTTATCCTTTCAAAAATGTCTCTTTTAGCTGACCTCACACAAAAAAGTTAGGAATATCTTTTTGGGCAACAATGCCCTGGCTCAACAGGGAACAGCTGCTGGAGGCGTACCTCAGATGCAGCTGCCTGCACTTCCTCCAGATCTGGATCCCTTAGAAAACCTAGTAGAGGGTGATAACCCTGCACCATGAGATGTTGCAGTCGAACCGTAATTGATGCTCAAAATCACATGACTCAATATTGTTATTCTTTGTGAATCCTGTTTTCTGACTCTTGTTGAAACTATGTTTTTCATTGCAAACATTACTGGTTGAGTCATTGTGAGTCTCAGATGCTGACTCATTTTTAGGGAAGCAAATTTCTGTGATTCCAGACACCTGAATTTGAGAGTTTATTTGCTTAATGTGAATTTATGTGATTTATATGATTCTAATATTTCTGTTATTCTAATTTCATTTTTAGATTTTATTTTTTTTAATATGTGTTCTTTGTAATTTTTACATTTTCATCTGCCTGACACCTGAATTTCCTTTCAGGGGTTAATAATCTGTTCTGTATTCAATGGAGATTGGTTATTTCCTCTAGGTTTACTTTACTGTTGCTTTGTGAGAAGCTTTAAAGATGGATCTTACTAGAATTTATCTGAAAAAAAAAATGATGATGGAATTAAATTTATATTGATCTGATGTAACCAAAAAAAGAAAGGAAACTTGCAGCTGAAGGTGGTTACAAAAGCTTCTCAAATATGAAGATGCTTCTTCAGAAAAAAAAAAAACTGGAAAAGACACAAAAAGCAAGTTTGAATTCTCCAAAAATGTCTTTAACCACAATGCCATGTATCCCTAAATTTAAAAGACACAGATATTGTCATTTGGTGTTTAAAGCTCCTGTGAGAAATTTTTAACTGCTCAAGCAAAAGACTTAAAAGAACAGTGGTACCTTTGTGTGACTTATAAAAAAATAGACTATTACTACTATTAGCTACAAGTAAAATTTCTTTCTTTCTTTCTTTCTTTCTTTCTTTCTTTCTTTCTTTCTTTCTTTCTTTCTTTCCACACCCTACTTATTTAATTCTTGGCTTTGAATCTAGAGGCATACATATGCATTTATAGATGAAATAAAAAAATAAAAAACATTCAAAAAATAATAAATAGCTAAGTGAAAAGCCAACAGAATAAAATGGAGAAAAACAAATAATTATCATTATTAATAATAATAATAATAGTAATAATAATAATAATAATAATAATAATAATAATAATAATAATAATAATAATGATATGTAAATAAAATGAGTATTAACCTTTAAAATAATATAGAAAAAATAAAAGTAAAAAGGAAGTTGAAAAAAAACCCAATTACATGTAAATTTTCCATATTGCATTTTAAATGCCCGCAACCGCTGTGAAGGGGTCAGGAGAAAATAGTTGGGAAAAAAAAAAAAAACGTATCTGCCTTTTAGCAGCAAATAGTCAGAAATAGTGATACATTTTACTTATTATGTCAGGATTAGATATTTTTGTAAGAAAATCTAATTAATGTTTTATTAGGGAGATATGAGAAGTATTACTTTGTCCACAGGGGGCGCCAAAATCAACGCAACTAAAATTTCTTACAGGAGCTTGAAGTTGTCATTTTCGTTTCTTCATGTTGATGAAACTGTTTGAGCTTAATTATCAGGAGACAATTTATTTTTTTAACTAACCAAAGTGAATTTCACAATATTTCATCCATGACTGAGGAAATTAATAGTTGAATTAATCACTGTGAAAACTCTCCTAGTGTAGTTTGTGTGTCCCTGTATGTGTGTGTTTAAGAAAGAGAGTGTGTGTCCTCTGTGTGTGTGTGTAAGAAAGAGAGAAAGTGTCCCTGAGGCCGGTGGAGCAGACCAACCAGCAGTGGAGGGTGTTGCCGGAGCCTCTTCTGCGTGTCCGGTATAAATACTCTCCCTGCCGGCTTCAAGCTGTCTTCACGCCGGCAGCAGCTCCGTCTGAGGGGACAAACACAGGATGGCAGCACCGAAGAAAGTCTGTGTGGTCGGCTCTGGTAACTGGTGAGTGAAGAGTTTGTTGTGAAGTTTGAAGTCATCATATCTTCAGTCCTGCTCCCAGGGTTAGTTTCCTCACAAATTAAAGAGTGTTTTTATAAATGCTACCTAAAAGTTTTCTAACTTTAAAGAAATCAGGCAACTCAGGCTTCTGTCAGCAGCTGATAAATAATTCAGAGCTGATAAAGTTTGTTGTGAAAGACTGCAAACTGGTTCAGCTCTGCAGGGAGTGGGAGCTGAAGTTAATACTGGCTTTTGATGCCCAAACAATCTCACAGCAAATCTTGATCAAAGAAGCAGTTCCTGTCTCTTATTCATCAGCTGTAGCTGTGCTGAGTCAGCCTTCAGGAGCTGTTGATACTCAGTGACATTTACATTAGCCTGAGCAGAGGGAGAGGACTGACATATTTACCTTTGGTAGAAAAGCAGCAGCACAAAGTGAATGGAACTGTGCTACAAGCTAGCCTTTGGCATTCAAGGCTATATTCAAGAAAAACTACAAAAAATGTCAACCTTGGTGAAGAATTAGCATGTATAGCATAGGATTATCACTACTCCTAAAGCAGTTCTTTGAAACACAAGTAGCATATTATGCTACTGCAGACTGTGAGAACTTCATTCAAGTGTTTCTGAATCAGTTATTTGCTATTTACTTTACCATTTAAGCTAAATTGCTAAATGTTAAGCTACTTGATTGAATAAAGAGAGCTCTGAGTTGCATCAAAGTGCCATAAGATATCAGGAGAGGAACAAAAACTGTAATATGTCATATGTACAAGACTAAAATGTGTCATGTACTCTTCTAAACTTTAAAAGCCACTTCTCATACCCTGCTTTCTGACTTTGGAGGAGGCTTTCTTCAAATGAGACGCCACTTTTGCTCCGTCTTCTTCTCTGTTATCACCTGAGGTGTGATTCTTGGCTGCAAAAGCAAGGTCAGCCATGTGGCTCTGAATTTCTTCACCACAACTCAGACTAAACAAAGCCAAAGAGTCACAGGTTGTTCTGACATCTGATCGTTCTGTCATGGAAACACTGAGATTAGTGACAAAAGAAATATGTATGTTTTTTAAATAAATGTTGACTGTGTGTTTCTGATATCGCAAGAAGTAGCAATAACTCAATGTTGTAATTTGGAATGGTTTCCGAATTAGTTACTTTTATACCCATAGAATTCTGTCAAAAGTAGCAGGTACCGATTCACATAAAGTTAAAAGTTACCATGTTTAGGTACCTAAATGCATCCTTGTGACTGTGAGGGAGTGGAAGAGTGGTTGATTTTCCATGCTGGACATGAACGCAGCATTGAAAGCTCATACATCGCAGAATAAATACGATACATTGAAGAAAAATCATATTTTATTGTTAAACAAATTGATATTTTTTTCCACATAAACACAAAAAAGTACCGAAAACTGGTACCACTGAGTGTCGGTACAACAGACTGTTTATAGAGTGGACAGTGTGGCTCAGCCATTTACCATTGTATGGTTTTGAAACCAAAATACCCCCGTCACAGGTGCAGCCATTGTAGCAGTTGTGCAGCCAGAGTCTGTGCAGTAGAGACTGTAAGGGATTCTGGGAGAATCTGAGTGGAGCCGGATGAAAAAAACATTTTTTTTTTCTTTCGAGAGTCTAATCACTTCTTGACCTTACCTCCCGACATATTTTACAATCCCCGAAAAAATACATGAGAATGGCAGCTGTCAATCATCGTTGAACGTACGTAAAGCCTTGTTTTTAACCTCGTATAACTAATGAAAACGAAACTTTTCAGAAAAAAGAGGACTTGAATACAAGGCAGCCAAATGATATCTTCAAATCACCAAAACAATCAGACATGAGAAACATTTCTTCCAGGTGTATTCATTTTTTAAAGTTTGACCACAGCCCATCTGGAATGACCGGAAAGCCGTATTTTTTAACCTATGCTGCAGCCAGCCACCAGGGGGAGCAGTTTTTTGTGTAGACCTCACTTCGAGCCGAGCAAGCGGACGTCCATTTTTTTTTTACAGTCTATGGTCGGTACCGTATCATACTCATCCCTAGTTGAAATTCTCTGTTTTCAGTACAAGTCCTGCTTCAAAAATGTTACTCAAAAACAGTACCACAGATTCACCTTCAAAATTTAGAAGATGAAAATTCGCACAGACAGATTTGACCTTTGAATCTGGATTCTTGTTATTTTAATTGTCTTCAATACCTCGGAGCCAAATGTATTAAAATGCATGCTATTATGTTTGTTCATAAGGTTTTATTTACTACCTGGATCTGTTAAATTATTGTTCCTGTTAGCTGTTAACTGCAGGGAAAAAGTATTTCCCTGCAAAATGTAGAGATGTGAGAAAAACATGGCATAAAATAGAGAGTATGTGTACCTAAACAAAGTATCATCAAGTAAATGTACTCAGGAAGTCACCACCTCTGCTGCCCTGAGAGTCAAACCACATCATTATCAGCGAGAGGTGATGCAAAGAACATTTGTTATGTAACACCGCACAAAAAATGAAATGTCAGCCAGAGAAAGCTCAAAAAATCAACACGTATGCACTCTTAACTTCAAGATTAAATGAATTAGTGTGAAACCACAAACCCTGAACACATCAAGGTTGAAAAAACAAAAAAAGAGGGGGTGTATTCTTAGACGAAGTGAGTCCATCCAGCTAATTCCTTGGCTCCTCTCTGATCATTGTGCGTCCTCATGTCTCCACAGGGGCTCTGCCATTGCCAAGATCGTGGGCGCCAACGCAGCCAAGTATGAGCAGTTTGACACCACGGTGAACATGTGGGTGTTCGAAGAGACGGTGAACGGGCGCAAACTCACAGAAATCATCAACACAGACCATGAGAATGTGAAATATCTGCCCGGACACAAGCTGCCCCCCAACGTGGTGAGCACAGAATAACTCTCATTGTTATCTGACACCATCTTCTTCACTTGCTGTGCGATCAACTCTTTATCTTCCTTCTCTTCTTCAGTTGGCCGTTCCAGACTTGGCAGAGTCTGTCAAAGGAGCAGACGTCCTCATCTTTGTGGTGCCTCATCAGTTCATCATCAGAGTGTGTGACACCATTAAAGACCACATCAAGAAGGACGCTGTGGGGCTGTCTCTCATTAAGGTGACTTTTTAACATCCAAACATTGTAACAGTCATTAAAGAACAACAAAATCTCAGGAGGTGGACTAATTTCTATGAACTTTGTGGTTTGCTGACTGCTGTAGGGTGTAGACGCGGGTCCAGAGGGTCTGAAGCTGATCTCAGAGGTCATTAAAGGGAAGCTGGGCATCGCCATGACTGTACTCATGGGAGCAAACATCGCCAACGAGGTGGCTGACGAGAAGTTCTGTGAAACAACTATTGGTATGTAGTGCTATTGGATTTTTGACCATCCAATTCTCAAGATAAAATCTTTTTTTTTTGTTTAGTACATTCTTGTTATCAGCATTCAATTGCAATGCTTAGATTTATCAGATGGATAAATCTGTGTAGACAGCTGTAAATAGAGGTTTCAGCCTTGGTTTAGATGAGACTGATACAAATACTGATTTAATTTTGATATCATTAATATAATCTTACCGTACAATGAGAAGCAATAAAACCGTGTCCTCATGGATCATATCTGTCCGTACACATTAGTTTATCAGTGTCTGCTGGCTTTTTACAGCCCTCTATTTGAAACTGAGATTGTTCAGTTTAAGATTTTGGTGATTTCTGTTCCTCTGTGTTAAAAAACATAAACAAAACCAGTTGCATTTGCATTTATCTCAAGTTGATATGATACCCCATATATTTGGGGTTAAACACGGAATAATCATCCTCAGTGTCACACTGCAAAAAATGAAATCTTATCAAGTGATTTTGTCTTATTTTCAGGAGAAAATAATTAATAATTAGCAATTAATTAATATGGGACACAGTCACCTGATGAGTCCAGAAAAATGTTTTGTTTGAAGTTATTCAAAGACAAAAATTAGGTCTGAATTTCTTGTACCAAGTTAAAAAAATCTGCCAATGGGACAAGAAAAAACTTTTTTTTTTATATATATATAACTTGTTACAAGCAATTCAGACCTCATTTTTGCATCAAAACAACTTGAAAGAAGACATTTTTCTGGATTGATAAAGTGAATGTGACTCATCTCAAGTATAATAAGACAGTTTTTACTTAAAATAAGACAAAATCAATGAGAAATGAATGCACTTTTTTCATTCTTTTTTGTAAGTTAGGATGAAAAACATAGAAATTGAGAATAAAACAAAAATAAAAATGTGTAATTTGGCTGACTCTAATTTACAAGGCTCTGCTTGGCTGTGTTCCTTTATACTTATCTACACACCTCTAAAGATCTGAAAGCTTTTATGCTTTGCGTTCCCAAGAAAACGTTTGACTACTTGTTCCTCGTGTCCGGACTGAAATAGGAGAAAAAAGTGTTCAGCTTTGTTGCCCATTATGTGTGGAATGCTCTCCAGACAGATCTTAACCTGTCCAAACTCATTTCTCTGAGAGCTTTCCGTTACATTCTTTATGACAAACAAGAAACTATGGACCAGTGCATGTGTTTTTGAACTTGTGTTTCGACACACTTCCAGCGCTTTGACTGTAATTTATTTCTAACTTTAGTCTGAAATAATGTTTTAATAGTTCTTTTAATTACCGCATTGTACCTATTTATTTATTATGATGTGTGCTGCAGACCTGTTGGCCAAGTCAACCTTGTAAAAGAGATCCAGATCTCAATGAGATTTATCTGGTTAAATAAAGGTTAAATAAACAAAATAGAAATAAAATGTGATAGTAAAAGTAGAAAAAAACAACTTCATGAAACAAGTCAACACAAAAAAAGAGACTGCAAAAAAACTGAAATCTTATCAAGTGTTTTTGACTTATTTTCAGTAGAAAATGTCTTTTTAGACTTAATACGAGCCACATTCACCTGAAAAGTCCAGAAAAATGTCTTGTCTCAAGTCATTTAAAGACAAAAATTAGGTCTGAAATGCTTGAATCAAGTAAAAAAATCTGTCAATAAAACAAGCTAAAAGTTTCCTGTATTAAGACATTATTCTAGTTTCAGGCAAATGTTGCTGCTATTTTCTCTTGTTCCATTGGCAGATTTTTTTTTACTTGTTTCAAACAATTCAGAGCTCATTTTTGTCTCTAAATAACTTGAATCAAGACATTTTTCTGGACTGATAAGTTGAATATGGCTCATATCAAGTATAAAAAGACAATTTTAACTTAAAATAAGATAAAACACTTGATAAGATTTCAGTTTTGGTCTTAAAGTTGATTTTATTTATGTCCCCCTTTTAGTTTGTCCATATTTGTGTTTTTTTCTTTTTCTTTTAACATCCTTTTCTGGGTCATTAACATTAAGTATTCATCTCTATCTATATATCCTAATGTTAATTCTTTTTAAAATATATTTTTCACATAATACATAAAAATAAAATTCATAAAAACGGTGAAAGTATTTAATTTCATTAATAGTTGCCCTTCATTTTCATTAAAATTATCATTTTTTTTGCTTGTATTTGGAATGAAATCCCCTGTATTTAACACAAAAAGCATACTATAGCATACTTTTTACTATGAAAATAAACTGGTCTGTGCATCCATAACTGTTCCTTTAATGGATGTGTTTAGTGCTGTGTAATAGGAACAGTTAATGATTTTTTTGTTGTTGTTTATCTGCTCAGGATGCAAAGACAAAGCTTACGGGCCCATGCTGAAGGAGCTGATGCAGACCACCAACTTCCGTGTGACTGTAGTGGAGGAGTCTGATGTTGTGGAGATCTGTGGGGCACTAAAGGTTCGCTTTTCTTCTCGTAACAAATTTACTAATAAATTGTCATTTATTATGCATAATATGTAATTTCCTCTAATTTAATTTAATTTAATTTGATATGATAAAATGTCTGTTTGCCACGGGCAGTTTGGTGAAATCTGTGTCGTCATCGTCCTCTGTGTTGTTCCTGCAGAACATCGTAGCGGTGGGAGCAGGTTTCTGCGACGGTCTGGGATTTGGAGACAACACTAAAGCAGCCGTGATCCGTCTCGGACTGATGGAGATGATCGCCTTCGCCAAAGTCTTCTGCACAGACTGTCCCGTCTCCCCGGCCACTTTTCTGGAGAGCTGCGGCATCGCTGACCTCATCACAACCTGCTACGGAGGACGCAACCGCAAGATTGGGGAAGCTTTTGCCAAAACAGGAAAAGTAAGAGAAAAGGATGTGATCTCACCCTTTATTCCCCTTTGTTTCTCCTTTTTTTAAAATGGAAACTGTGACACTGACAAATCTAATGTCTCTGTTTTCAGACCATCGAGCAGCTGGAGAATGAACTGCTGAACGGACAGAAGCTTCAAGGTCCAGCCACTGCGTCTGAGGTCCACGTTATCTTAAAACAGAAAGGCATGGTGGAGAAGTAAGTTTGGCTCTGAGAGGATTTTCAACTGTGTGGCTTTTTCTTTGTGTCTACAATCTGCTATTTTTCCATTTATAGTATTTTTGCATTGACTTCATTTTTCATTATCAGAGCTTGAAGATTCATTCGAACATATAGACACAGCTATGTGTTCATCTAACCCTCCCAGCAATTAAGTAATTATATTTACAGACCCTTTCCAAAAAATTAGAATATCATGGAAAATTTTTACTACTATAGATTATAGATTCAGGGCCTACAATTTAAACAATTGCATGTACTTGTTTATTTTTACATAATTTGGGCTTTCAGCTCATAAAACCCACAGAAACAGGAATTCAAAAAATTAGAATACTGTGAAGAAATGTAGACATGACGACTAGCCAGAAGACCATTATTGATACCCTCCATAGGATGGGTAAGCCACAGAAGTTTATAGCTAAGGACGTGGGCTGTTCACAGAGTGCTGTGTCCAAGCATATCAATGGAAAGTCTAGAGGAAGGGCAGAATGTGGCAGGACAAGATGCACCAGCCAAAGAGATGACCGTGGGCTTCAGCGGAGTCACAGCTTCAAAAACCACCACATGGGCTCTTTGGGTCAAGCCTTTTCTAAACCTGAGCCAACACAGGAAGCGTCAACTGGGCCAAGGAGAAGAAGGACTGGACTGTTGGCCAGTGGTCCAAGGTCTTCTTTTCTGATGAAAGTAAAGTGTGCCTTTCATTTGGGGATCAAGGTCCAACGGTTTGGGGGAAGACGGGTGAGGAACAGAACCCAAGCTGCTTGAGGTCATGATTTGGGCTGCAATGCCCGGTGCAAGTGTTGGTAAACTCTGCTTTCTTAAATCCAAGGTCACCGCAGCAGTCTACCAGAGAGTTTAAGAGCAGTGGTTTTCAAAGTGGGGGCTGTGGCCCCCTGGGGGGCTGCCAGGGAGCACAAGGGGGGCCTCAGAAATTTGAAGGAAAGTGAAAAAAATAGAATCTACTTATTTATTTATTTTTCATTTACATTTAGGTTTTCTTTTTTTATTTGTAACCATCTGTCCTGATCATAAGAAACATAAAGTGTTAGGATAGCTACCAAATTAGGTACTTTTTAGGTACTGACCAAATTCTGTCAAAAGTACCAGGTACCGATTCACGTAGAATCAAAAGGTACCATGTTTAGGTACCTAATTTAATAATAATTAAATTATTTTCCATGCTTAACATGAACACAGAATTACAAGGTTATTTTCTAAGGAATAAATATGTTAAATTGAGAAAAAAAACTTTACTATTAAACAAATTTATATTTTTTTACCACACAAACACAAAAAAGTATGGAAAATTGGTACAGTTGAATACAGCTATAAATTGCCAGGTACCGGGCATCGGCATCGTATCGTTTCAAATGTGATAGGTACCATCCCTGATAAAGTGCTGGGTTGACATGTTTCCAATTGTACCTATCCGCACCTGCTCTGACAGTTGCGACTTCGGCATAACGTTGTGACGATCTGTGTAGACCTGGTTTGCGCTTTTTATGAAGCTATCCAAAAAACTGAACTTTGAGGCTGACAGTGCCCTGAAATGCCTCCTCCTTTTTGCTACAACCTACTTGTGTGAGTCTGGCTTTTTTTTGTTACTAATTTCCTGATTTAAACAACTGTAATAACTATCAAAAAGTGAAAAAGGTTAGAAAATACAGTCTTAAAGTTATCATTTCTAACATATTTTGAAGCATAGTCTGTTGGTTCTCAAAGGGGGTCCCCTGCTAGAAGTAAACACTGTTGGGGGGGCCTTGGTGTCGTAAAGTTTGGGTACCTCTTTTCAGAGGACTTCTTGATTCCTTCTGCTGAGAATTTGTATGGAGATGCAGATTTCATCTTCCGGCAGGACCTGGCCCCTGCCGATACCGCCAGAAGCACCAAAACCATGTTTGATACCGGGGCCATCACAGTGCTTGACTGGCCGGTCAACTCGCTGGAACTAAACCCCATTAAGAATCTATGGGGTAGTATCAGGAGGAAAATGAGGGGCACCAGACCCCAAAACAAAGAAGAGCTGACAGCAAGCATCAAGGAAGTCTGGGCTTCTATAACTCCCAGGCAATGCCACGGTGCATTGAGGCAGTGATTAAGGCAAAGGGGTCCCCAACCGAGTATTGAAGATTGACATATCCCTTTGATAGTACCATATTTTGATTGATTTGATGTGATCCTAAGAAAGTAAATGGTGATTTCCTCACAGTATTCTAATTTTTTGAATTCCTGTTTTCGTGGCTTTTATAAGCTGGAAGCCCAAATTACATAAAAATAAATAAATAAATACTTGAAATCATTTAAATTGTAGGCCCTGAACCTACAATCTATGAAAGTTTAAGTTTTTGGGGTATGTACGTCTAACTACTGGTCACATAATGTTCTTCATTCCGTTCAATCTGTTCTCCTTTTGTCTCCAGGTTTCCTCTTTTCACTGCCGTGTACGAGATTTGCTTCAATGGCCACCCAGTCACAGAGTTCATCCAGTGTTTGCAGAACCACCCAGAGCACATGTAAAAGACTGAGAACAGGAGCGACGAATGAGCTGATTTTTACACTACTGCAGACTGAAGGCGATATGACGGGGGAAGGTTAGGTGAAGGATGTCTGATCTTGTCTCTTTTCACGTTTGAACCTCGAACAGAAACTGAAGCTGCTTTCGCTGACAAAAACAACTCTTGTTTTTATAGATAAGACTTTAAAATGTTATTTAAAACCCTCAAGTCTTAAATTTGAATGACTCTGCCTCACACAAAACACAAACCAACCTGAATGTTACGAAATGTTACATATTTCCTGATAAAAGAAAGTGCCTTAACTTGCCTTTTCAAGAATGTTTCCCAGTGTTAAACAAACGACTGAGCAGGTACGAATCTTACAGTTTTTCTCCTCTGGAGTCTTCTTAAGATGCTGCCAAAACTTAAAATGATTTATTTTGGAATAAATTATTGACTTGTTGACTGTGTGTTCATATTCAATGCTTCTTCTTCACTCACTGCCTGCAGGAAACACTCTCACACTCTCTTCAGCCTCCCTGTAACCTGACCTAAGCTCTACCAGGCTGCCACTCTAAACTCTTCACCTTTACCATTTTCTACCGTCGACTTCAACCTTTCTTTAGGGGGACATCCCACCTCGGGACTAGCTGTGTTATACAATATAGATTATTCACGGTGCCGTCTTTAATTTACAATATATCCCCTCACAAATCTTTGGAGATGCACTCTCTTCCTCGATTTTGTTGCAAAATGCAAAAAGCCAATGTGTATTCATTAATAACCATCTGTCATGTCACCATATGCCAATGCATCCCATCAGCACTCAGTTACTCTAATCACTGTGGGGTAAATTCCAGCTGGACCAGACAGCAGCCTATTTCCTCTGGCCACGAAAATGTTATACATATTCATCGCACTGCCAGTTTTCTGGAAGATGAAAGTGAAAATGTCCTTTGCTTATATGCACTTTCATCCAACAAAAGTGTTATTTTCTCTCAGCTGTGTTGTTAAGTTATGTCAAATACCCTGAAGTTACATCATTCACCACTTGTTTAAACTCCCTCTCTGAAATCCTTTGCATAGTTATTGAGTCAACTGCCCTATGAGATTTCTAATAATAACGCGCTCCAAGGGGCAAATGTCCATCTAAAATTAGATTTAGAGCAGCAGTGCAGCTGCCTTATCCCTGTGTAACAACATGAGTCTGGATTGAGGGATGCGGTGTTTCCAAATACTTGGGACTCCATTGTGTTGCCTTTGAAGAAGAGGTGTCATATTCAGACATTTTGCACGTTAAAGATTGCAGATTTTAAATGAATTATTACAGGCGTGCATGAAGACTTTCAGCTGAGTGTAATGTGTATCTATTATTCCAAAAAATATGTTTTAATGTAAAGGTCAGTATGTAACACAATATTCCATGATGACTTGTAGTTGTAGTGCACTGATTGACCGCTTGGGTGTGCCATCACATCAATCACGATCCCCACACTGCACTTAGATTTATCTACCTAAGAGGACACTTGTTGAGCTAACCTGTCTGTAGTAAATGTCCATGCTTTATTAGCACATAATACCTCAAATTAAAAAAAAAAGAAGAAGAAAAAGAAAAATCTGTTGTGCACTTACAAAAACACACAAGGTTGGATGCCGGGCATGCATATACAGCGCCCATCCTCTCTACGAGAGAGAGCAGGGACCCGCCTCACTTCCTCAATTCCAGTCCACATCTTGGGGCGGCAGCCAAGATGTGTCAAAGTCACCGGCAGCAGCCTCTTAACACAGGATGCAGGACCATACACTTTCAAAATAAAGAGTGAAACGGCTGTACGAAAAGAAAGGGAACGCTAATTTATGCCAGTAAAAGGGAACGTTCAAATAAAAGAATAGTTATAATAATAATAGAAAATTATCAAGTCGTAAAAAAAGAGAATATTTTATCAATGATATAGTCTCTCATAATAATGACTTGGTATCATCTCATTATTATTACTTATCCAATTCTAATTTATTTATTTTTTTTTAAATTTCCCCAATTAATCTGTTGTATGAAAAGACAGCCCCTCCCCATTCACCCGGCCTCCCTTTTTTTTCTTTTTAAATTTTTATTTAAAAAAAAAAATAAAAAAATTATAGTTAGAGTCTAAAAATGTAGTTGCATGACACGTGTCGTTTAATATAAGCGTTTCACCTTTAGGCTTTAAGGTAAAGCTCTAGTAAGGAACTTTTAGGATGGTGACGATTCAATTCAACACCTTATGTGGACACAATTGCAGGCTTTTTTGAGATTATCTTTACTCTTTCATGAATTAAAAAAAAACGCTTTATGTAGCAAAAATTTCTTTATCTTGTTTGCTTGTCTATTATAAAATTCAGTCTTTTGAAAACGCTTGTTTTATTTGATTCCTATGGGTCCCGGTTTTAATGAAACACTTGTAAAAAAAAAAAACAAAATTGACAAACCAAAGGATCTTCATTTTCTTCTTTTTCGTCTTTTTATCTATTTTGTGCTGCTTGACAAAAAAAATATACGTCGACCGTTAGGAATTTTATTTTGAAAATTGATACCGGAAGTCGTAACCGTGCCTCATATTCGCTTTACTCTGCCGAAGTAAAGTTAAGTGTAGTAAGCCATCATCCTACAAGTGGCCCTGGGGCAGCAGAGGAGCTCAGAAGTCTCACTTTTCTTTTCTTTTAGGATAAGAAACTAACTTCGTGTTCCCGTCCGGGGACAGGAGCACCGTGAAACATGGCTGCCCTTTCAGCCTGGTTCTGGAACGAAAGGTTTTGGCTGCCACACAATGTAACCTGGGCGGATCTGGCGGACCCAGCTCCCGGGGTGGAGTACCCCAAAGCTGGACACTTGTTTAACGCTTTACCGTTGGCTGTGGGGATTTTTATGATCAGGATACTTTTCGAAAGGTGAGTATTTGATTCTTATGTGTTTGGTGTTTTTTAGGGACATGTAGGAACTTTCCAGAAACTACTTAACGGTCGTTTTTTTTTCTTAAGCATAATGATGGGTTTACTCACAATTGGAGGATTCACATTTTAAAAATGCTTAAAGATATGTTTACACAGGGGTTCCAAAATTTTAATATTGTTCCTTATTTTTGTTAATTGACCTTTAAAGTGATGTAAAAAATACGCTATTTTTTATTTTCATACTTGTCTTTTTTATTTATTATTTGCAATGACACGTGCTGTCTGATTTCCCTATTAAGTGTCATCTCCCGAATCCTATGTCAAGTGAACGCATCACCGTTACAACTACACCTTTATCAATTTTACCGGGAAAATCCATCTCTCACAAACTTCCCTTTACTGTTTGGATAACTTTAAACTTGTTTGTACTACTAATCACTGACCTATCCACTTATTGTGTCCTTAACCCGAGAGCCAGCTGCCTCTGTGACACCGACACATACTGTATAACTGAAGAGTGCAAAAGTGAAGCTGTGCATTTGTCCAGGCTGGGAAACTGGGCAAGCAATAATGTGATCACATGGTTTACGTTCTCCTTCTCCGTCTTGGATGACATCCAGCTGTAAGGCTTGCTATACACCCAGCCAGAGTTGTCCTGAGGGCATTTCACTTTGTCAAACTACAACAAAGGTTCCTGTTAGTTTTTTGACAGCTGTTGTTGTGCTCAGATGTGTGAGTTATCTGACTTGACCCTTTTCCCAAAATAGAGATAAGCTACTACTTCAAGGCTGATAAGGGAGGAAAGGATGGATTTACATGTCAATCAATATTTGGTCATGCATGGCATGCAATTGTAGGTGTGTGTGGTTAGGTCTGGTCAGATGGGTTGAGAGTCTCCCTAGACCCCAGTTGAAAAAAGAAAGTTGTCTCAATACAACTTACATCTGAAGCACATGACAACAGACACAAAAATTGATTCATGTATGAGGGAGAAAAGGGAATTATCAAAAAGAAATCAGCAAATCCTGATTCTTTGAAAAGGTCTGATTACCTCCTTTTGTAAAAACCAGTGTAATTACTTTTTACAAAGTAGAATATGTTAATAATAAAAAATGTGTCTTTTTCTGCAAAATTAAAGCTTGTTTTTGTGTCCCAAATTACTTGATAAAAAGTCTCACTCATCTCAATAAGTATTTGTTTTATGGATGTTTTCCCCTTCCCATAACTCTCACGAGTTTCCGGATAGTAATCTCAACACACCTGTTGTGAAACATTTTTTTTGCAGTTTAGTGTTAACATAGAAGACTGTTGAATCAAATCCACCATCAGATAAAAATCATTTCATGAATTGCGATAATGAAAGCATTGACAGGATTAAAGAGGGTTGATTAATGTATTCAATAAACACCCGATGGTGTTGATACGCTGGTTTCCTCATGACATTTTGAGGTCAGGAGGAGAGCAGCAGCAGGTAGAGGTGTGGCAGAAGTGTGGTGTTGATCTTAATCGTGTTATGACGCAAAGAAGAAAATGTTAGGTATGAGTTAGTTTTACAGTGTATGCATGGGTTTCTTCTGCTTTAGTGTAAAGAAGTACCATAAAATGATCACATAATGGGTGTTGTTATTGATTTACATTGGCGTTTACATTGTTAGCTAACAGAATGGTTATAAAACGTTATTTGGTCAAGGTTCACATAGATTGCTGCAGGGATAAGTCTAGTGCCACTTATCTTAAAGTCTGCATGATCATTTGTGAGCAGGATGTAGTAAGATGCATGAATTGAAATCAAGATTTTTCACATTTTGGTCTGTGACATAAAATGTTTTCAAACTAAGAAGGAAGTTGAACTTGCCTTTAAGAGGTGATTGCTTCATAGTGCCGTGATGAGTGTACAGAGGTTGTCTGGGACACAAAATGTCATTGTGTTGAACTCTGGCAGGTTGTCACTTCTGTGGAGGAAAAGTTGTGTGACTGTGTTGCAGTTTGACAACAAGGAAGACTGGCTTTTTACTTCTGGATTATGTGTTTCAGGGTTTCCTCCAGGATTTTTTGAAACTTATCGGGGAGGCCCTCAGCCCTCCCCCCCAAGTTTGCTCTTCAAAATTAACACTAGAGTACACATTTCCGAATATTATTTTCAGTATTATTTGTTCAAAAGAATCATTGAAATACAACAAAGGTGTTAAAAAAAACTATTTTAATAATTTATATGGATAAAATAATTCATTTTATGTGTGTCCGAGAAATCAGCATCAACCGTTTTACCCATCAAAAAAACCCTGTAAATCAGCAATGGTTTGCTCCAAAGTCACATGACTTAAAGTCACATCCTTTTTGGTGGGTGCAGCTAGCACAAGAGCCAAAAAATGGAGAAAATGTCAACCGTGTTACCTATCACAAATTTTAATAGTGTAGAGACAGGTTTGTTCTGTCAACTGTGTTATCCTGTCAACCTTGTTACATGTGATTTTTGGACCATAATTTTTTTAAGTTTTGTCTAAACTGTGATATAAATGATAAGGGATATTTCTGCTGAGCGTAGTCTGACATAGAAATGTTAAATTATTTTAAATTCAGAATAATATAGATTTATGTCGAAAAATAGTCACAACTTTTGTCCATAACACGGCTGACAAAATGATGCTCCAAAATATTTTTTGTTACTTAAATATTTAAAAATTCATTAGTGCTTAAGCTTGCCAACTAACGAATTAAGTACATTCCAGGTAGGGATGGGTATTGAATTAGGTACTTTTATAAGTACCAACCAAATTCTGTCAAAAGCACCAAGTATCGATTCACGTAAAATCAAAAGGTACTATGTTTGGGTACCTAAATGCATCCTTGTGACTGTGAGGGAGTGGAGGAGTAGATGATTTTTCCATGCTGGATATAAACACTGCATTGTAAGGTTCAATATTGAAGAATGAATATGTTAAATAGAAAAAAAAAACATACTTTATTATTAAACAAATTGTTATTTTTTACCACATAAACACAAAGAAGAACCGAAAATTGATACCGTTGAGTACCGGTACTGATTGCCAGGTACTTGGCATCGATACTGTATCATTTCAAAAGTAAAAGGTACCCATCCCTAATTTCAGGTGCATCATTTGAAAACCAATATAATTTGAAACAAAAAAGCACATATTTTTTTCCACTTTTTTGTATACCTGAAATGTTCCCCTAGTTATAGAATCATTTCTAATAAAGCTGAGCGAATTTAAAGAAGATAAATGGTGATAATTTGTAATTATGCACACTTTGGCCACCCCTACTTATGTCACTGCCCTTATTGTTACACCCCATTCTGAAAGTCTGGACACGCCCCTGCACAGAGACACATGGTAGCATTGGTAACAGTGGTATGAAAGCTGACAGGCTTTCAGGTGTGTTCAACAAAAGCTGGAGGAAAACTCCTCTGTTGATTTTTAAAAAATGAAGAGAAAGAGACAAACTGCAACTTCTGTGCCAGAGCAATGTAGCCCCCTGAGCATCGCTAACTTTGAGGTTTACTAACACAAAGATGTGTTCCTTTTTGCATCCTTGAAACTATGAATCTTAAGCTGTTATTATTATCATTAGGATTAAATGGGAACATAGCATTAGGTTGGTTTCGTAGCTCAAGAAGTCGCATAAATTGAAAAAAGGTGAGATTGAATTCTCCTTTCAAACCGAGTCGTTAGCCAGTGACTGCTTGATGTCACTCTGGCATGATTTCCCGACTTGACACCAGCCCCGGCCTCAGCGTCACGGTTGCTCTGTTTAATTCAGACAAGATCAAGTGGCTGTAAATAAGGAGCGATCAGGTACTGCAGCTGTCTCTTTGAGGTGTCTGATAAGACGCACACAGCTCTGTGTCTGCCTGTCTCAGGTGCCAGAGTCGACCGTCTGTCCCTCTGTGGTGTGAGGCCGTCTTCGGGGACAGACTGCTTCACAGCGATGTTATCAGAGAGCGTTTCCTCTGTCACTGCCGACACTCTGACTGGCCCGCCGCCTCATTCATTCATTTATCAGAAGAGGAGCAGTGCACCGCAGCTTGAGTTCCTGCTTGTTTTCTCTGTGGGACACACGCACAAGCTCTGCTGTTTGTTCACACACAGCGTACTAAACACACATTGTGATCTCCCACCTGCTGCAGGAGGATGAGAGCGACACACTCATATGCACGCGTTGGTGAAGTTCAGTGTGGTAGGGTGGCGGTGACGCTGATGCACGCTGTCAGTGTGAAGGTTTGATTCATGGCCTGGTTTTACTCGTGCTTTCTCTCTCTTTACTTCCTCTTATTGACTCTGCAGAGAGGGTGAGAAAATAATGGATCTCACTTCACTATTGTTCAAACAGTAACTCTATTATGAGTTCATTATTTAATTTTTTTGTCAGTATGTTGACCTGATGAAGTCAGAATACTTTGTCACACTCATGCATTTCCTGTTATTAGCATTGACAAAAGCTATGTAAGGTGTACGTTAAGTTGCTTGATTCAAACTCCTTTGTCAGTGCAGTTAAGGTATCATAATTCAAGTTATTTGGGGGATTTTTTGACTTTTTTATACAAAAATAAAAGAGGAAATGTGGATGGAGAAAAAGGGAAGACATGAATGACATTGAATTAGCAACCACAGGTCTAAAGACTGCAGCCTATATGTGGGCGTACTTTAACCACTGAGCCAACCAGGGCCCTCATCCTGTTAGTTCTTTGACATATTGCAAGCTAAAAGGGATATTCTGCAAACTCTAGATCAGGGGTCTGCAACTTTTACTTAATGAGCCATTTTGCCTTAGCTTACTTAGATTAAAGTTATTCAGAAGCCACAAAATCGGCTTTATCTTCACAACAAAGACAAAAAGTGTATGAAATTCTAAACAAAGTGAAAATCAAATGAATAATGATCCAAACCAGGAGTTCTTTGTTTATTAAATGGTGCATGTGCTGTCTTAGTTTTATTATTTTTAATAAATTTGCAAATAATTAAAAAAATGTAAAATGTGTCATGTGATACATGTCATAAATTTGCATAATTTAGGAAATTTTAAATAAAAAATCCAAAATACAATTGTAAAACGTGCAAAAATTCCAAAAGTTTTGAATTTCAAAAATTTACCAAAATGCACAGAAAAAAGTAAAAATAAAAAAAAGGTTATTTAAAAAATTTGCTAACTTTAAAAAAGTAAAATTTTAAAAAGTGGCAAAAACTTAAAAAAAAAATGGAATTTAAGTAATTTGAAAAAATATGTAGAAATCTAAAAATTATTTTTTTCTCAAATTTAGGGACAATTTATTTTTTCAAAATATTAAAATGTATTTATTTTTTATAAAGAATAAATGTCACTGTCTTTAATCATCAATACCCTCTGCAAGAAAATAAAAATTCTTTAATTTAACAATATTTTGTTAAATCTTCAAGGAGCCACTGCAAAGGAGTCACAGAGCCGCATGAGGCTCCAGAGCCGCAGGTTGCAGACCCTTGCTCTAGATCAAACCATTATAACCCTCCTGTTAGAGATGGTGGCCTGTGAGGACAAGAAGCTTCTGTGATGCATTCACAACTTTGATTTTCCACTCACCAAGTTTTGCTATCAAAAATATTGATCAATACAAGATCATCTGTGCACAATAACTACCACTTCTTTCCTAGTTATCTTCAAACTAGTGCTGTCAGGTGATTAGAAAAATAATTTAATTAATCACAGGATTTGTAATTAATTAATCGAATTACTTACATTTTAATCTCATATCTGCTTAAGGTCCCCATATAAAGAATTTGGATTCTAGGACATAACAAAATTATGGTGCATGACTAATCAAATGAAAACATGAAGAAGAGAAGATTTGTAAATCCACATTTTTTTCAACTGGCCACTGATAAAATGTGTGTGTTCGCTGCCATTTGATTGCAACCATTTACTGCACCTATTGATGTAAATTGTTTTTTAGTGGGGGAAGGCAAGGTGTGACGGAGCTTGTCAATCAGAATCATGCTCGTATACTACTGTGGGTGAGAGCGGTGTGCTCTTTGGACGAGAGCTCAGCTTGGATATGAGGAGAAGATGTGAGATGACAGAGACATAGCGAGACGCTGCAAGTCAGAAAAGTTCAGGCAGCTCACGCTCCAACTGAGGATGTGTCGCGGTTGTTCGGAGAGAAAGAGTAGCGCCATCATGAAAAAAAAGTGAATCGAGATTATTGAGAGGATTAAAGGATGAAGCACCCGAATAAAAGAGGAGAGTCCACTCTTTTTAGGTAGTTTTGATGTTTACATAGTCATAGAAAACAAAATTATTTGGGTCTTGAAAGATTGTTCAAGATGCTCTGAAAATGGCTGGATGACTGAGTTAGTCACATTAAATTTTTTTTTAACACATTAATTTTCTTAACGCATTCATTTGCGGTGTAGTTAATTAATCTAATTAACACACTTAAGTGACTTACAGCACTTAAGAGCATATTAACAGCCTGGTTCAAAAACAGCTTGGGTCTGAAACACTTACTTCACTATCAGAACTGAGTCATTATTTTTGTTTTATTTTTATTATTTAACCTTTATTTAAACAGGTTGGTCCCAGTGAGGTTAAAAACCTATTTTTCAGGAGAGAGACCTGGTCAAAACAGGCAGCAGCAAAAACACAAAGTTACAGACAGGAAGCTCAAAAAGAGACAAAGCACAGTCAATAAAACACAAGATAATGGATTAGTGTGGCTGGGTCTGCATATTGGCTTCATTTCACAGTATCAGAAACAGATGGGTGATGTCGACGAGACTACATTCATGTTTTATACAGTCTATGTTTCAAACAGACACTCACTAAATGTAAAAACATGGAGGAATGCTGCTGTTTTGTCTCTTTTGAGTTTTATATTGAGGTGGTTTTTCTATTTACTCACTTTACCTTTGAATATGAAAACCAATTGCTCTCACATCTGTTCAGCTAAGTGTTCCTAAATAGACAGGAAGGAGTGGACTGATACATTAACAATCATTGTTGTCTTTTGATGGTTGAATTTGACTCTTCCGACCAAACCCCAGCCCATGGATGTACCATTATAGAGCAACTGTTTTAATAATTAATGAGTGAATAAGTGTCCGGATAAAATGCAAAACCACCAACTATGATACAGCTTTTAGTAGTGAGGGTTTTTATTTTTGTTTCCATCAAGTTTTATGAGTGCATCTTTGGTCTGGGCTGATAAAACCCAGCAATTTTTTTTAAATTCAAAAAAAGCATCTGTACTTGTAAACCTAAGGGTGTCGTCACACTTCTTGAAGTTTCTTGAACTTCACTCCAACAGCCTCTGTTGTTCACACGCATTTCAAAACCACAACTTTCAGTTTGAGGCTCAAATCGAAAGTAGAGAAAGTATAGCACTTCTTCAGTTTTCACATTTTCTTTTTTTAATCCTCTTTCAGTATTTGTGTCACTTCAAGTTTGCCATTGACTGTTCCGGACAGCGTGTGACTGTTTCTTTGTGCTTTTTATTAGTATTTATTCAACCACTTGATACTGCCAAGGGGATATTTAGTCTTATAAATCCTATGATAGCAACAGGTGTGGTGGAGACATGGTGGTAATACCCAACACTTCTGCCACATCCCAACGTTTTGATTTTCTGCATTAAGAGCCGCCTTTTACCTCTCATGCAGGACTCCTCCTCTACCTTCTTCCTCTTTCTTCCTCTTCGTGGCCGGCTCCTCCTCTTCTGAACCAGTTCTTTCTTGTCTGATCCTAATCGTGGTTTTGCTGCTGGCACTGCCGCTGTAGATGGGAGCAGTCAGGTTGTAGGAGTGTTGGAGGCTCGGCCTTCCTAAGCTGTGTCATGTGTTACTGTTTTTTTTTTTTTTTCTTGTCTGTGTGTATCAGATTATGAGAGGCCAGACTTGCTTTGTAATCTGTGATAGCCGTTTTGGCTGTTTCCTCTAAAAACACTCAGGTATTCACTCTGACAGAGCAGGAGGTGAGAGGTGACTCTAAAAAAATGGATGTAGGCAGGATGATTTTTTTGATTATTTACTACAAAAAAGTCACAATCACAGGTTTTAAATACTCACTCTTATGGTTTTTGATGTCAGGGAGTGGTTGAAATTAAGTTGTGGAACTTGAATGTTTTGGTTTGTGAGGAAAAAACCTCAAGCTAATGCCACAAAGCTAACACTTAGCATTTAGCATCCATAACTTTAATCGTAGCAACTGATTCATATGCTGCAACTCCTGGCTTTGCTGATGTAGCTGCACTTATACATGTATGCAGATGTTGGTGTTGTTTGATAAAAAGGCTGAGTCATTGTTGCTTGATAAGATCCAGGATTGCTTTACAGCTAAAGTACACTGAATCTGTCCCTGCTTCGTTACAGATCTGATAGGTGTCATTTCTCGTCAATGCATCAACTCACACTGGTTCCATTCTGTTGAGTTCCATCCACATCAGCTCCAGCACTGAAAACACATGAAACACCTGATGTCTGTCTAAATAAAACAAACTGTGTTGACACCAGATCATATTTAGCTGTACTACAACAACAAACCAACATAACGAGTGAGGCCGAGCCAGGAGTCAGCAGGTTTGAGGTTCTACCGCCCAACATGATCGAGGAGAGGCTCAGCATTGACTTAGGAAGTTCATACATGCAGTCAAAATGCAACAAAGCAATGATGGAGCAGACTTGGATGTGATGTGTTCCCAGAGTTAACGCCTATTTTCTACATCTTCTCAATCTACACAGTGATTGTTTTCCTGTAAATCAGTTAACACCTACTTTGTCTTGCATGCCAGGCCTGTAGTTGGCACTATAACTGTCTTGTCCAGAAGCAGCTTTTAGTAGATCTCCACCGAAGTAGAGTTGAGCCGATCATCTGATGTATTGGTGATTGCTAAGTGCAGAAGTGGAGAAACAGATGCACATTTTGTTGAAAGACAGTCAGCAAATTCAGCAGATTGAGCAGCGCAAGCACAACATGGTAGTCTGCGACGATCGTAACAACGGTACTGTTGGACTGTTGTATGCGCGTTTCAAGTGAGAACGCTGGCTTACCGTTTACATGGCAATGGTAGCGGCAGCGTTTCAGAAAATATCCACTCTGGAGGCCGTTTTCAAGAGTTGGTGTTTTGGGTTGGCTAAGGCCATGTCCATACGTAGCCGGGTATCTTGGAAACTGCGTATATTTTCATATATTTACGCTTTTCATCCACACGAAACCGCAGAGAAGTGAAGATTTTGGAAAACTCAGGTTTCATGGCCAAAGATGTCAAGATTTACGAGTTCTGAGTGGGAGCGCCCAGCTGGAACGCCCCCCAAGGTTGGAATTTCTGACTTGGAAGTTGAAACACCCACACCACGCCCGAGTTCCCAGTAAGAAATTCAAGTTTAGGAGTAAACAGTTATTAAGCTCCTGTTAGATTCTTTTTACCTTATTTCTTACTAGTGTCTGTTGCAGTAAATCAGCTATAAACATAGTATTATTCGATGTTTATATACAGAGATACTGCTGTGATGGCAAGTTTTTCTGACTCTGCAATTGGAACGCTTAGAGATTCTCACTCCCCGACTTCCCAGTTCCGAGTACAAATGGAACGCAGCAAGAGTTTTCAGTTCTCAGGTCTGGACCACCGCATATGGATATATTCCTAAACGCACATTTTTCTGTTCAGTTTGGCGTCAACCACACGAACACAGCAATTTCACCCACATAGACATAGATTTTTTAAAACGGATAAAAAAGTGAAGAAATAAAAGAATATGGAGCTGGTGTTGACGCAATGACATCAAGGGCCTAGCAACAAGTCACTGTAGAAACGGTCGCCAACAACAAGAACGATGGTCGCCAACCGCGCTGTTTCTGTGTTATTTGTACTTTTGCCCTCATTACAGCTCTACAGATGAATGTAATGTTGTTGATGTTCATGAAGTAACAAGTCATACTCATCGTCCATCCACACGAACGACTCAATTTTTTTTTTCTCCATCTCCTTACTCTGTTGACTGCGTCTTCTTCCTGTTTTTCACTGTGCATGCTCATAACATTCTTCTTCTATGGTTTTCGTATTTTGCTAACCTGCCACTTATCGCCCAGGCATGGTATTGCAGGCTTCAGAGGTGATCGTTTTTTAGTTTTGCCTCCTCGTATGGACAGAGACATTTCTGTGATGTGGACAGAGATTATTTTTTAAAAGAGGACAAAGATATCTGGTCAAAAAAAATCCATATACGTGTGGTTCAGGCCTTAGACGTCACAGTCGAATGACGGGAGCTCATTTTGATTGGCTGGCACTGGTTATACATCTGGAAAGCTTGGGTTTGGCATGCCTTGAGTGTTTCATCCTCAAACAGTTGTCGTGTAAGTGACACCTAAAATCTCAATGCTTTTATTGCTCAGAATCTCATTTTTCTGTAAATTCTTCAATTATTTGCAGAAACCATGAAATCTTATGTAGACAAAACAATCTCCACTGAACTGCATTGCTTCAATTGTCTTACTTTCTTCTTCTGTTTGATCTCACTTCATATTGTCAAGTTCTTGTGACGACTGGTGAAATTGTTGTTTGGCTTCTTTCTGTGTTTGCCCTCCAGATGTTTGAGTTGAAACTGATGTTGAAGCTCTTTTGCTGTTGCGTTCTTAGACTATACTCATATGTATGCTGTCTTTTTAATCCTTTTGTAGACTTTTAAAGAAGCTACATAAACACATTGATAATTTGGTGAATCTTAAAAAAAACTTCACTGTAACTTTATTTCCTCTTCATGGCAGGCCAGCGCTCTAAATCTGCATCAAGTGAATCATAGATATCCAGTTAGACAAGCTTTGCTGAACATCTACTTCGCAAAAACACACAATCATAAACTTTTATTTTTCCTTAAACTTCTGTGAATCTCTAGTCAGACCATGGTTTAAAAGCCAGTCTGATTTTCTGGACTCTGAGCCAGATTTAAACATCCTCTTTCTCCTGTTTACTTCACACATTTCTGGCATTGTCTCTCCCCGAAGTTCCCTCCAGGAACTGTCACTTCTCGTCCAAAACATGCTATAACCTCGCCAGTCAAGTGAAGGCCACAATTACGTAAAGTAGCGTGCTATGAATAGAGCGTAAGGTCTGCTGTAGTTTTAGCCTGTCCCTGTGGTAACAGACTGTGTGTGTATGTGTGTGTGTTTTAGTTTTCAGGTTCTGAGAAGGATCAGGGATGTTTGACGTTTCACATAAATAGATTAGTTTGTGTCTCCTGTTTTTCCCCCCTCTCCTGTTCACAAAATTAGCTCTGCAGGCTCAGGCGTGCACGGGCTGCTTAAGTCGATTTCTGCTCCTGTTTGTCATGCATGTGACAAATCTGTGCCCATGAGGGAGCCCAGAACACATCAGCCCACACATGTGGAAGTCAGACAGGTAAAAAGGCAGATGTTGTTGGGTTAAGTAAATAAGAATCATGTGACTCTCACACTTTGAGGCAATCACTTCATGTTCCCTCTACTTCTTCAGTGAACTGAAAAAGAAATTAACACAGTCTTGAGTAACTTTGATAACATTGTGCAACCTGAAAGTGATCCATCCAGTCTTTCTCCCCTGCGAAACATTTCTTGGCCCTGTTATTCATCACTGTCTGGACATGTATGTGACATGTAAAGGGCATCTTCGTCTTCTCCCCCTGGTTGCTGAACCAACTAAATCATTATCCATTATTTAAAAAACCATTTCAAGAACCTGTTTCTGTCATACAACTCTCTGGAGCGAGGGTTGTCGAACACAGCCTCTTTGATCCACATACCTGTCATTACTCCGAGCTAAATGTCACTTCAGGACAGGGAGAACAAAGAGCTAGAGACCTGAGTTAAACAGGGAGACGATAAAAAACAAGGAGGGGAAGAGGTCCGTCCACGTAAAGGGGTTCAATAGTCTCAGCTGTTTGTGGTGAGTGTCAGATTCCTCGACTCTCCTTCTCCTCTGTTTAGACAATTAAAGTTTCATCATTTGGAGGATTTCACTCTGGTTCAGGGATGTTGGGCAAACATTCAGAGAACCTGATGAGATCGGGCTGTGAGTGCCACACCTCTGGCCCCTATGAGACTATTTAAATGAATAAGCAAAGCTGCCCTGCCTGGTTGAGACTTAAATGAGTGTTCAGCGACTTTTATCTGCTTCCCCGACTGCTTCTGCATCAAAGGACTCTTGATGTTTATAAAAAGAGTCAAAAGACCAGAATGTGAGCACTACGACTGGGGCTTGACTCTCCAAAATCACATCTCTGTCATCTTTTACTTCATGAATCAAGTGGCAGACGGAGGTTTTCAAAATTTACCAGATAAGGCTACCTCCTGAGTCACTTTCCTCAAAGAACGTTTCTTTTTAATCCCTGTTCTCGTAAATGAACAGGTACAGTCAAAGTCTTTGGGGAAGCCACGGATTGATACAATCAATTTGTCCCATATTTTCATGGTAAATGAAAAGTCATACCTCACCTAGGGTCTAAATGCTGTTTGGCCATCGTAAAAATAAGTAGCTAAAGATCACTAGGGGTGCACGGATCACAATTTTCTGGCCGATCACCAAGCCTGACCTGTGGATACCAATTTTTATTTCTTGTTTGTGACAACTGACAGCATATACCTTCAATGTTCCAATCTTATGTTATTGAAAATCATTGAACAAAACCTTCAAAACAACAAAATCTTTATGTTTAAACTAAAACAACCAATAAAGTGTCCCGAGTTTTAGGTCTCAGAGCAAAAAGCAACAATGGCTGTCAGTCGGACCTTCCCAGAGGTATAAACAGTTTCATATATACGGATGGGTTAACCGATTGATCGGTGCATGTCTTAAGATTACAATTTTGAACTCTTCTCAGCAAAGCTTGGTTTGTGCCTGACGCATCTTTGAGATCCGCACGGCTACGTGTGGACAGTTGACGTTATATTAGCAGCCTTGCCCTCTTGCGCAGTCCTTTACAAATGGAAAATTTCTGCGTTGCGCACAAGCGACGATGCCAAAGTGCTAAAATCTGCTGTTTCTTGAGTGTCCGCTTGAGGCTGGCTCCAAAAGTACCTGTAGTCACATACACACCAAGCCAAAAAAAGCTGTTTTTAAAGCAGAAATTACCAGATTTACAGCCTGGTTCAAAAAACGTTTCCTGTCTGAATCGCTAATTTCACTATGGGCACACACTGTACAGGGGTTAATTTTTTTCTAACTTGGCAATCAGAGGCACAGCTCAGCTCATGTGACTGACAGGCAGCCTATGGCTGTACTCAAAGCTCCCACCACTTCCAATATGGCCACGATGGCTGATCTGCTTCAAATCCGTTTCAGAAACAAGACAGGTGACGTCAGGGAGACTACGTCCATTAATCATACAGTCTATGGTTGCGCACCTCTGTAACTTTTTAAATTCTGTGCAGACAGGTAGACGAAATGGAGCTCTGAGTGTCACAGCAAACAGAGATCACCATGATACCAGTGTGATGAACAATTCCTGGTGTGTAATTGCAGCCAAACTCGGTAGAAATGAGAAACTGGCAGAATAAATGTTGAAAACAGTGTAAGAAACTTCTTCTACTCAAGTTCGGGACTGTGGTAGACGTGTATTTCCGATACACTGCCCCCTGCAGTTTGGGAACAGACACTGCGTAGAGTGTTAAAAAGTACAAAAACCACACAAGTTCCTCATGCTGATCCTGCCCATTTCCATGTGTCACATCAACACAGTTTAAGGCAAGTAAGGTGTTGAACATGTTATTTGAATGTCCTCATGCAAACAAATGCTGTCATCCCCATGCTGCTATTCATATGCTGCAGTTTGTACATGTAGCATGCAGATTTTGCATAATTTGGGGGGCTAAATTTGCACCATTTGCATCATATAACAGGAACTCCTGTATTTTGGCCATGAAAATGTATTTGCATTTGGTGTAAACACAATGGGGGTAGTACAGATCAGCATTTTTTTCCTCTGTTCATGATCCAAATTTTCAGTGTTGAATACAGATGTACAAGCGCTAGCATAAAGCTATCTCTAGTGTTTGTTTTCACATATGTTAACCATATGTCCCTGGATGCTGCAGATGTTATTGTTGTGATACGTCTGGCTGTGCACGTTTGTCCTGTAATAAAGCAAAGTTTGTTTGCTGCTCCACATTAATGAACCATTTGTTATTTTATTATTTTATCACCAACTTTACGAGGTTTGCTGAACTTCGTTACACTGATGCATTAGTGTTCAGCTGAGTGACAGCCAACGTGAATGATGCTGATAATGTTGATGATAAACTAAAAAAAAATGCCCAGATCACCTTAATCTGATACTCAATCTGCAATCAGGGTTTGGGACATCCTTAAAACGGCATAACACAGTTTGTGAAACTCTTGTACTTCAAATGTCATCAACCCCAAAGAATCAACTCTCCTCCCCTTATTTTGAATCAGAAATATTCCATCAACACATGAAACAGTTTAAGAAGCTGTTTTACACAGACTAAAGTAAGCTTGAAATCCATGACTCTTTGAATGACTCTTCACTTTGTGGTCATATCAAACCGTCTCATTGATCAAATTAGGATGATTTAATCTGTAAAAGACTTTATTTTTAGGCTTTTGGGCATGAATGCTTTGAGCTGCACTGCTACATTCTCAGAGCTGCACGATCACATGATCAAGCGACACTGTGACATTTTAACCCGTGGGTTTTTTTTTTTTTGTCCACTCGCCGACTCATTCATCACAGTTCTCTCCTCAGTGAGTTTACTCTCTAGTCTGAGACAAGAGCATAGTCTGGATTCTTCTGTAGATCTCAAGTGTACAGTGAGAGGTGTCAAGTTTAAAGGTTGAGAGTTCAGTGCAGATAAACATCTTAAACGCAGTCTTCAGGGTGACAGTTGTTGTTTTTCTTCATTTTCTTTACTTTTCCGTTCAGACAGGCCAACGTGTCTGCAAGACACACAACTGGAGAGTGAAACTTACAGAGAATCCAAAGTATGTGTGTGTTTATGCAGATTTTAAACATGGTGACAGACATGTAGGAGCATCAGGAGGTGTGTGTTAAGCTTGACGCCTGAGTGTGTATGTTTGAAGACTGATATTACAACAGGACAATTATAGTTTCCTGGTAGGCCACCAGTTTAAAGATTGGCTGCTGTTGATTATTTTTTCTCCTGTATGACTCTGTCAAATTTAGAATAACCAGGCATGTATGGAGAAAATAAGTAGACGTTATCCTTAGGGAACAGTTCATCCATCCATGAATGGTCTGTTTCTTTACCTCTGACTTGATTCCATTTTCTCAGATGATAACCTCAACATCTTCTCACCACATCTAATGGTGTGAAAGCACGGCTATTAGAGATGAAGGGGTTGTAAAAATCAGGGCTGATACAGATACCAGCGTGTCAGCTGATTACAGATGCTGAACTTATAATTTTTTTGCATCCTTCCTGTTTTTCAAATTAATTTATAGTTTTGATCAATCTGAAGTGTTACCAGTAGACTCTCCTCTTCGATGCATTCACATTAGAGATGGGAATCAGCTTAGCAGTTAGATAATGTTTCCCAAGAAAACTATGATTTAGGATTTTCAGCTTGACGTTTAACTAAACTGACCTCACAAAGAAATGTACATTACTCTCTTTCAAGAGATTCATATTCAGTACATTTGAATTGGTACAAATCACCTTATTTACCAAAATAACAAAATAGCGCAAGCTTGATGCTAACGTATATGGGAAACTGCACTGATATGCTAGCAGTTCACATACATCAGTATAACTTCAGCTTTAGAATAGAATTTCAACTTTCATCACAGAAACATATCACATCAACTCTTTGTAAAAATACTGAGAATTTCAAATGTCAAAAGCTAACAAGCAATTGAAAGGCTCATGGCTGACTTCATAACTATGGAAGGCTTCCAAACAACTTAAATGATTGCTATAACCACTTTGAGACACTACATGGCCTACTTGAATTATTAACATATTGCAACACAGTACATCAACGTCACATTGTGTGCAATTTTTACCCGTTTCTGTATAATTATGCCCAGAAATATCCAGACTCAGGGACCAATTACATTTTATCCACTTACAGTATAAACTCAGTTACATGTTGATGACACAGAGAACCTGTAAAGCTACTTTTTGTATAAAGAAAATTCACAACAGGAATTGATAAGGGAATCGATATCAGATCAATAAGCAGAATTTATAAGGGCATCGGTATTCACAAAATCTTATCAATTCCCATCCCTAATTCACATGCCTTAAATCTTCCCAGATTTCCAGAGATAGTGACTAGGGATAGGTACTGAATAAGGCACTTTTACGGATACTGTTATTTTAATTTAAAAGACTTAATAACCTTATGTTATTCATCACGGTAAGACAAACTTTATATTCTTATAAATGGGTACCGCCAGTATTATAAAATTGCAATTGTTGATATTTAATTATGCATGAATATGCATTGTCCCTGTTTTTAACAAATTAGCGTAGCTTAACTAATTGAAATGACAGCACATTGTGTCATTGTGAGGTTCCGTTCCAACGCGTTGACAGACACACAAACACGTGCGCTCATTTACACACAAAGACAAGCACATTCAGTATTGTGGACAGAGAGCAGGGAAAACCACCACAAGAAACATCTTCCAGCGCCTTCTCTGTGAAGATGTGAAGATGCAACACTCGCTCTGACGAGGCTGATGGCTGATCTGTATCTGTGACCAAAGAGTGTGCTACTTTGCTTCGTTGCTAGTGTGTCTCTCTGTTTTGGTCTATTTCACTCACCACCTTGTCTACTCCAATGTCCCGCCCACTACACTATCTGGTTGGCTAGTCACAAGACTTTGATGTACTTGTACTACTGGTGTAACTAGTAAGCTGTTGATTGCTATATGTGGTGTTATCAGTATCAGTTATCATCCTCACTGTAAAACTATATTGTTGTCAGCCCTGAACAATCAGTATTGAAAAAAATGCAGACATATTCCTTTATGTTTGACCATGAAAACAAATCAGATGTTGTCCAACAGGTTACTTCTTCTACAAAATAAAAAAAACCCTCCTCTGAACTGAATCAGCAGTTACACAGCGTGACCTGTGAGCTCTGAAATAATGAAAAACAACATGTAAACACCGGCGACAGTCTGACATCAGTGCATGGCACATTACTTGCAGATGGGCAAATGTCTGGGCATTAGGGGAAAAATTGACCCGTAATGATGTTACATCTCACATCAGTCATCCTTAGTGACCATTATACTCAGACCTCTCTGCAGTAGTTAAGATGAGTGTTTGCTAAGTGAGAATGTTTGTTTACATGAAACACATTCTAAATCTCAGGCTTTTAGGAGTATAAGCGGCAAATGGTCACTCTTTTATTATAACGTCCCCTCTTTTCCTCTTTTAGTGTCCTAAAAGCCTTACCAGGGATACGAATTGGGATGTAGCAATAGGTGTAATCCCTATATGAAGTTTGAATTGTCTAGATCAGATAATCTGTACAAAATAAAGAAAATAAAATATGATTTAAAGAAGTATTGTGGAGCCCTACTGATAACATTCCAAGTTTGATACATTTAAAATTTGATACGTATGGATCCGTAAATGACTACTGACAGCTATGGCATTACTGTAACTAGGGATGTTTGATACCTCTTCTTTTCAGACCGGTCCTCCTTTTTGAGCACTCACTGATACTGAGTACCCATACCACCAGTACTTTTGATACATCAAATTGCAATTAACAGTGACAGATCATTTCGAACACAAGTTGCGTTTCACTTACACTTTTTCACAAAAAAAAGCGATATTTCTGAAATTTTGATAAAGAACAATTATGCCGTGTCGATGTTTCCATTACGACCAGATTTGCGCACAAATTGAGTAAAGTAAAACATAATGTCCGTCCAGACGCTGCACTCATGATGATGCCGATTCTTGAACATTAGTGTTTTTACATTGCTCAAACTGTCGGACGTGATCACGCCAACTCAAAACATGCACGAAAAAAACACTATATGACAATCATCATCTCCAGCTCACATACTCTCACTCACACACACAGACCTCCACCCCTCCCTCTTGCTGCTCTCTAACCCGCTCACAGCCGTCCTGCCAGAGTCCGTTTGTGTGGCAGTGGACATGTACAAGGAGGTGAGGGAGGTGCGTTGTTGCGACAACGTGACGTTTTGAGAAAAAGGTGTTTCCATTGCACTTTTGTGAGAAACTTCAATATCAAACTTCTGTAAAACCACCTCATGAGAGCGTAAAAACTCTTTTTCGAATTTTGAGAGGTTTTTCGAAAATGTGGCGTTTCCATTACCATTTTTTTCAAGATTTTTGCATTTTTTGCAATTCTAGGTGTAATGGAAACACAGCTACAGACAGCACAGTCACTCTGCCATTAAGTCCAAAATGAAACACAAACTACTCTCTCAGTCTAAAATTTTTTTTAGACTTTAAGGGACTTTTTAAAATAAACTGACGTACAAAATAAAACAGTTTAACTGTTAACTCTCCCTGGTTCATTAATTTTGTCTGACCAGGAGCTGACACATATTTGCCCTGGTGTCAAACCGCAGCGATGTAGCCCCAACTATTGACAAGGAGGACTTACTGGATGTAAGATTTTTTTTTTTTGCCTTGAGTATAGGCTACTGGTATCGACAGCCTTCACAAGTGCTAATACCTTGAAATAAGGCTGGTACTGGCCTGGTATCTTGCGTATCTGTTATGTTAATACTACCAAGAATAACATTTTTTTTCTTTAAGATTAAAAAAAAAAATCTCCATCACCACTTAAAACTGAGGCTGTGGGATTTTTATTTTGATTTCTGAGGTCAAGGGTTAATCTCTTGTAAGATTTAGTGTTGACTGATCATGGCTAATGTTAACATGCGTTGTCTTTAATTTGTTTTTAAATATTTGGTTGAAATGATTCCCTTGAAAAAATTTCATGGTACTTCTTCTATGACAGGAGATAATAAAAAAGTTACCTTAACCGATATATTCTGACTTTATTCTTTGACTGACTGATTAAACTCCTGTTAATGATGAAGTTTGGACATCTTTCTTTCAGTCAAAAACAAACCAAACCATTAGAAGCCTCTTAGAAACAGCAGCAGGGTTGACCTTGTGAACTTGGAGCTCGTTGAGTCTAAATATTTTTTTTTATTGCAGCTTCCTCCAGCCTGACAGAGCAAGCTCTTTACACTGTCACTGTGGTTACTCGCTCAGCAGCACTGCTGTCCGTGTGTGTGTGTGTTTGTGTGTGTGTGTGTGATGTCAGTCTCAGTGCAGCAGCTCCGCATTTTTCCTGACAAAAGAAACTTATGGCTTTCCTTTATTTTAAAAAGCGACACCACAGGAATGTTTCCTTCAGCAGTTTCTGTGTACATTTCTGCAGAAACCCCCGTGACACTGTGCTGCCGTGTAAATGATTGATTGAGATTTCATTTTTTTGGCTTTAGATTATTAGAACAATTCAGAGTTATCATTCCTGATACTTTGAAATGAAAGCTATCGTAGTTTTGAGAAGTCAAACTATAACTCCAGCTGCTAAGTTTTTCCTCCTGTTTTTGAATTCCTCTCTAATGCTTTTGAGCAAATTGTTTTTCAGGGTACTACTACGCACAAAGACTCTTTGTTGCAGCGAAACAATCTGTACAAAATCTGACCCGAACACAAATGAGTGGGATCCAACCTGGCTGAACCTGATTCACAGGTTCTTTGAGGAAAATTAACCTCTCATATTTGAGCATTGAGCCTTTCTTTCAAAGAAGGATTAATGGCTGTTGGGACTTTGAAAAACCCTTAAAAATAACACTCAGGAACATGAAACCTATATTTTATAAGTCAGAGCGTGGGATCCTATGTGATAGTTAATCGTCTTTCTCAATTTAAAGAACCTGGATGACAATAAATCATTTGCCTGTCAGTGATACAGCATCATCAAAACTTTCTCTCGTGTTGACTTTGTTTCCCAGCTGATTGGGACGGTTGAGTCATAATGCAGAACAGACCTACAGTCTGAGGTCACACGAGGTCTTAATGTTCCCATAATGCAGCAGGAATCTCAGAATCACTTGGGATTTTAGGAAGCCCCCCTTGAGAAAACTTTTGTTTTATTCACTCTTCACTCACTCAGACTAATGCGACACATTAACCGCTCCCTGTGTGGATGTTTTCTCCCTGGAAACAGGAGCGCGGGGTTACCGGAAATATTAGCGCAGGGAGACAGAGATAACAGAAAGACTCTGTGTTTGTTAATTGCATTTGAAGCGTGGTATTTGCTTTTTAAACAGCTGATAAGAAACTACATTAGAGTAATGGAGTTGTAGGAGTGTTGATAGCTCTGTAGTATCAAAGCAGTTCATTGTGTCATTAGCAAGACTTTTTTTCTGTTCCAGTGAAAAAAACAAAACCGTGCATATTGATTTAAATATTTATGTGATTACTTAAAAAAAAAAAAAAAAAAGTTATAAGGGAGTCAGGAATTTGTGAGTGATCTTGAAATAGTCACACACTTTGACATATTCAAGATTCAAAATGAGGCTTTTAGTGTCAAAACTGGTTATTTCTAAATGCTGTTTCTCTGTGTTGGTGGAAAACGCTAATCCATTTACAGCACGTGGATAGAAAGTCCCTTTGATGACACTATGCAGGCTGAGAAACAACATCTGTTTCCTGTAGAAAAGGATTTCTTGGATTTTTTTGTTGTTGTAATGATGAACACTGGAGCTGGACTGTCGAAAAGAAAAAGGACGTCAGAGCAGAAGAAAGCTAAACTGGAGGGTGATAGAGCACGGCCTAAAGGCTAAAACACGGACTAAGCTGTTTTTGCTAATGTTCATTCCAACCCACAGTCAGCAGTTATTCTGCAGTGGTCTGTTCAAACTTGAGAGTCTATCAATAAAATGAAGAGTGAGGTTACGTTAGCTCTGATTGGTGAGGTTGGAGTTGGTCAATGGACACTGGTAGGACATTAGACATCTCATGCCAGAAAAATATATGTAATCAGATTACTGGTATATTTGATAAAAACAGGGATTTTTTTTAGCGGAATTACATTTTAAAATCAAACCGGATATAGGGGAGACAGGTTATGGTTGTAACATTTTTTGCTTCAGCACCTTAAGCTCACTGAATTTTTGAGTCAGAGTTCTCAAACTTTGATGCAAAGTTCCCACATCTGTTCACCAATTCAAACCTCAGCAAGAATATCACAGACCTCACCAGGTGATGTCAAATACACGGTGGTCCTTTGTTACAACCATCCCCACCACTGGGGTAGGTTATAACACCTGCTGGGGTTAACCTGCAGGGCTGTAACAGTTAGACAAGAAAAGGAAAAAAACAGAGATTACGCCCCGCAAGAAGAGGTTTATTGAAACAGAACTATCCAGAACAATGTCTCTCTCTGTGACTGACCATAACTCACTTCCTGTTTGACTCAAAAATTCATCCTTAGAAGTATGTATGCTCTGACTGATGTACCGTTCTTTATGACTTCAACAGATGCTTTTTAAAAACATTTGCAGGCACACTTCTGTCGGTCTTTCTCTTTCACTGCCTAGGCGTTCTGTAACATTATTTAAATCAAGAAAATGTTCTCAGTTGTTTATTTATTTATTTATTTATTTATTTTTTTTTATTTTTTTTTTTTTATTCAATTTATTTCGAACATGAGGTCAAAGTGAAATTTCTGTCAAAGACAGAAACAAATACAAACAAACAGACATTTTCTAATCACATATTCGAAAAGGAGTGGGATGAAGTATAAACTTATTAATTCCCACCCCTTTACCAAACAATTATTTATAAACAGATGCAGATGTTATGCACTCAAACAAAGTCAACTATGTCCACGCACCCTTGTTTAATGCTTGGACATTGCAACAGAAAACTTTTATCCAATTAATTAATTTAATCAAATTAAGTAATTAAGTTTATAAGGGGATGGTTGTGATGGATGTGTGTTATTGCCCCACCCAGCCAGTGTTAAGCAAGCTTTATTAGCATAGTGGATTAAAGGTCCCATATTCTGCTCCTTTTCTGCAGTTAAATATGGATCATTGATGTCTTCATGAAATGGTAGTAACATGTTTTGGTCCAACAAGCCAATAAATCAAGCACAGCAGCATTGTTTCCAGGCTCTCATAGCCCCTCTGTTCAGAATGCTCTGACTTTAAAATTCAGTATATGGACACCTGATTCATTAAAAGTGTAAAAGGAGATTTTATAGTCGGATGTTTCTCTAAAAAATACACCGAGCAGATGACACATCTTTTATACTCTCACGCCTTAATGTGCATGTTTGGTATTGAAGTAATCCAAAAGTAACTGAAAGTAATCTGGTACATTACTTAAATATTGTGATACTTAGAGTAAGTTACTGATTACATTTTATAATTTTATAAAGTAACTCTCCCAACCCTGCGTTTCAAACAATAACTACAAGTACATGCATGACATCATCACGTTGCATCCTGGGAAAAGTTTTTGAGAAAAAGGAACATAGTGTAAAAAAGATCTGCACTCCAAACAGCTCTATCTTTAAAAAAGCACTGGCAACTAGCATGCATATGTGTGAGCATGAGCATCCAAACACAAAGTAACAATCATCTATTGAAATAACAGTCCAAAGCTGCACAGGTTAGTATTAATGCCACAGCACAGAAGCTCCACGCTGCAGCTCTTTTTGTTTGTTTACTCCCCTCCTTTCTCAGAGTTCCCATCTGGATCTCATATCTCAGCCTCATTTTATTTATACTGAAAATCTCACTAATTCAAACCGTCCCTAAAAACTTATTTTCTTGAATTTTAACTATCTGACACACTTTCCACTGTGTCAAAGGTGCAAAGAAACGATTCTCTGCTATCTGATTGTAGATTAAATACCATGTAAATCCTTGGCCAGACCAGCTCTGTGGGGTTTTTTTCAGAGTTCTTATGTAAGTTCTAAAAACATCATGTGAGTTTTCATTTTTCCTTTTTTTTCTTTTGACACAGATTTATTGCAAGTACCTGTGCCCGGAGTCTCCACATTCATCCTGGAACTGGACGACGAGCTCAGCCTAACGCAGTCCTGGAGAAAGTGTTTACATCCATCACACAGGTTTGCTTTCATTCTTACGTGCTCCTTCTTATAGCCACATTATTCACAGTGAGCATGAACTCAGAGCTGCACAATGGTGAAAAGTTTGAGTTCCTTTAAGGTTTAAACTCTCGCCAGATTAGATTGGATTAAAACACTTCTTTACTGACATGATCAGTACGGCTTCATTTTCAGGGAGCTTTGTTGTTGAGCCATGGGTATAATGAGCAGCACAAAGGGCTTTAACAACTCAAGTCAGGGTTAAAGGGTAATTTCTTAAAACTAAATCAGTTTTCTGCATAAAAGAAGAAGAAACTGATTTGTTTGTTGGAAGGAACTCAGCCAATATGTGATGAAACTGTTACGTAAGAGCACATTTCTTCCCTGATTGTAACTTTCATGCAGAAATGTCTTACTGCAGTTTTGGCAACTTTAAGTTTTCACTGAAACTTTAAATGCAGACTTCACCCTGGTCGGTTTACTGCTGACTTCACATGCTCTGTAGATTTTCAGAGATTAAAGCCCAAATAGTGTCTCATCAGCAGAACCGCAGTATGCTGATGCATGATCCATGTAGTAAAAAACTTTTCTTTCATCTGAGGGAAGCTCTTTGATCCGGCCTGAGTCGTTTCCTGTTTCCTTTCTCTCCCCGCACAGAATCCAGACTCCCGCCACCTGAATGGCCTCTCAAAGCAGCTGGACTGGGAGGTCCGAAAGGTCCAGCGTTGGTTCAGACACCGCAGGAACCAGGACAAACCCAGCACACACACTAAGTTCTGTGAGAGCATGTAGGTTAATGCACACGCTTTAGATTGTGTAAGGTTGTTTTTTGTGTCTCTGTCATCAACTTTGTCTTATATTCTTCATATCTCACTTTCAGGTGGAGGTTTACATTTTATTTGTGCATATTTACGTATGGGTTCCAATTTCTGTGGCAGGTGGGCACACATTTACTGATAGCATTGACTGATACTGTTTGATTGTTTGAGAGTTTTTCTGTAAACAAAAACATGATCACTACTTTGTTAAACTAATGTGTGTTTGTGTTTAGTGCCCCTGGATGTGGGATACTCGGCATTGCTGGTACAATTACCCCTATCAGGTATGAAGCAGTTTAACCTCTGTGTACATGTAGCCTCAGGTTTCAGGACGTTAACATGCATCACAGTGCTGCTGGATTTAATTGGAGGACTTTGACCCTCTTATAAACCATGAGAGGCAGAAAAGTAGCTCGTGTTGACTTTTCCTGTCCTCTTACCTTCAGTGAACATTAGAGACATTGTTAGCACATGTTTACTTTCACCTCACTCCCTTTTTACTGTTCTTATAAAGATAAAGAATGTTGCAAAAACAGTTAGACAGGTAAAATGAGGAAGGTGTACTTTGTTTAGCTTTTAACAAGGGGCTTCTCTGATCCTTGAGTCTGACTGGTTGAACAGATACTAACATTAATCTCACTCTTATACTAATGCCTTTTCAGGAAATTCATAGTAAAATGAGATTATTTCTGATTGACATAGTGTTTTGCCCTCATGGCTGATATTGGAGCAAATTTGCAAAAAGATATTCCTTTTCAGCCAGGGCTCTGCAAGCTAACATAGCTAAATGACCTTACACAGGGCCCTGTTCTACGAAGCAGGATTACTGCCTAGCGAGGTAGCTTTGAGGATAGGTTTCGGATTCCCTGTTCTACGACACGGGATCACTCCTCAGCGAGGCGAGTCTCCATGGCAACGTACACTGGACGGCTAACCTGCTCCGGGGCAGGTTAGGTTCCAGATTGAACTCGCGGACTATAAAAACCCCGCCCACTGACCAATGAGCCCTCACGAAAAAATGGCTCGTCCGTTCTTAGAGGATCCCGTGGACATCGGAGCCCAACCCACTCTCTTTTTCTGATGACCACCTTTATGAAAGTTACCGGTTTTCTAGGGAGGGGTTGGTAGTACATGACACTTTCTACAGGTAGTTAAAGGGAATGAACTCTCATTGCCGTAATAAGATCTTCAGTGCCAACACTTCTGTTCCATGACAATATTTTATTGCCCGTATTAAAATTGTAACAGGAATTCATGTAGGACTCATGTGGGCTACATATCACACAAAAAATGTAAACACGATAGGAATGAACAAATGAATAAATTCACGTAAGAACTAAATCAAATATGTTGCATGTTACAGTAAAAGTGCATGGGGAACAGTGCTATTTCAGGATGATAATGGCACAAAATATTTTATTTGCACTACACCACTACACTTACGCATTTAGACTGTCAGCAATTTTCTGCCAGCACTCCTTCCGTGCTTTAGCAGCGGCGACAGTGCTGCTTTTAACGTTAAAAACATGTTTCACCTCGTCATACTTCCTCATGATCACCATCTGCTCCTCCTGTATGAAGTACGCGGTCCTTCTCTCTCCGCCTGCTCTGACGCTCCAGACTGCTCCATGTTCGCGATTGGTCAGATGCAGCGGGCTCCGCCTTATATGTGTGCACGCGCTCATTTCCTAGCTGGATCCACTTGTGAGGTTGATAACCAGCGTCGTAAAACCGTGTAGCGAGACCGCCAGCTACCGCGCTCAGTTCAGCGAGGTAGCTCCAAGGCTATCTCGCTAGACTAAACTTGCTTCGTAGAACAGGGCCCAGGACTTAGTATTTAAACTGTTGTGGAAAGAAAAGTTAAATCATGTGCATTTTTTTTGCAAAGGTGACGTTTTTCAGAGCATACCAAGGCACACATACTGACATTGGGGCTGACGTTAGACTGGTTTGTCTGTACACTTTTTGAATGCTAACTAATAGTTCTTAAGTTCTGTCATCATAGTGCTGCAGTTAATTATTTGTAGCTACAAATAAAAAAAGAAATCTCATCAATTTGGATGTTGCAAAAAAAAAAAAAAGTTGTTTTGGACAAAACAAAGTAGTGTAACAGATGCAAATATGGCCAAGCAGTTTAGGTTGCGCCCTATAAGGTTGGCTCTCAAAGGGATGGCCATAGTTTAAATCCAACCTGCAGCATCTTTCCTTCACATCAAGAAAAAAAGTAGTGCTAAAGAAGAAAAATAGTGTTAAAGAAGATCTGCATTCATTTTTACATCAAATGCTTTGGCAAGAGTTGCGTTATGATAAACAGGTCACCAAAGTCAACACAACATAAAAACTCATCACAGCGCCTTTAAGACCAGTTATTAGGATAGGGCAGTGGGAGGTTGTAGATGGGGTGAGTATTGGAAAGAACCTCATGATATGACACGCATCACGATACGCACCACTATACGCACCACTTTACGATAATATCACAATATATCACAATATTGTGATATATTGCGATATTCTACCCCAGGGGTGGCCAACCTGTGGCTCGCGAGCCGCATGTGGCTCTTTGATCCACACATAAAACTGATATATTGTTGCAAAAGTTGGGACCAGTATTGATCTATACTTGGGTGATGTGATTGATACTTAAGTTTCAGTTTCTTTTCTCTACATATGCTCCTCTCAATCGTTCATGTACTCGTAGATGGATGGATAGATAGATAGATAGATAGATGGATGGATAGATAGATAGATAGATAGATAGATAGATAGATAGATAGATAGATAGATAGATAGATAGATAGATAGATGGATACATACATACATACATACATACATACATACATACATACATACATACATACATACATACATACATACATAGATGGAACTTTGTCTCTTCTCCAAGTACAAATTTAAATGCACTTACAAACACAATAGATCTCGCTTTGAAATTGCAAAATAATTATATTTTAATTTTATGTCATTTCGTTCATGTGTGAGAGGAAGTGCATTTGCAAGACCACGTTTTTTGCGGCTCTTGGTCCCTGACTCGTTGGCCACCCTTGTTCTACCCAGTCAACTGTTTGACTGAAAACAACTTTTTCTTTTTTATTGTGGTTAAAAAAAACCAAAACAGATGCTGTGTTTCATACAAACACTTCACTTGAAAACATAAAGTGTGTCAGGTTTGTCACTTAAACTACTGTGACATTAAACTAATGTAGGAAAGAAATTATTTAGGAAAAACGTGGTCGGTCGATGACACTAATAAATGTCACTTGTTGTAACCAATGTTACTGATAAAAAATCAAATATTGCACAAAACATGACTATGATTATTATTTTATCAGTATACTACACTGTCAAAATTAAACTTCAAATGATTTTAACTAACTGACCCAAGAAAAGAGAGAAAACATTGAGGTTTACATCAAAACACACATCATCAAGTTTAGAAAAAAATATTTTGAATAAACTTTGAGATTATATTTATTCTACAGTTTATGGGTAACATACAGCGGAATAGCTCTTCAGTGATATCTACCCCAGTGGAGGTGGAAGACGTTGATAAGAGTTGATAGATCAATATTTTATCACAGGTCAAAGTATCGCAATATGATGCTGTATCTATATTTTTTCACACCTCTCGTAGACCACCAGAAACATTTATTAGTGTCAACATGCATGCCTCCTTTCTGTTTTAATATTTCTGGTAGTACTACACTTTTACAGAATATGTTGTGGGATTTTAATTCCTGTTTTGTATCACTGAGTTAATCACAGTGTACAGATCTGCTGGATCTTTTGAACAGTCAAATCTGTCTCAATGTTATTACTTTCAAACAAAAACACATCACAATTTCATTTAGTGGTGTAAGGAAAACATATAAGAGTGACAGACGGCTTGCTTAACCTGAGTTACAGTTTTTAATTTTGGCTTTGAGATATATCCCTTTTTGCTTTATACATGAGCTAAAAGTTTATGACAAAGGTTATGTTAGAAAAAAAGACAGAGTGCTGTTTTTGACTTGCTGTTGAGGATGTTAAACTTACTTTCTGTAGCTTCAGTCTCATTTAAAGGTGTTACAAGAATCACTAGAAAGCAAAACATGTCACACCTTACTGACTTGACTGGGAATTACTTTATTCCCAGTGGTGGTTGTGTGTATCTTTGTTTCTTTATGTAATCATTGAATTTAAAAACATCAGATGCCGCCCTGAACCGATCTGTTCATCTTTCTCTTCAGGTCATGACCCCGGGGCTTTACCACTACTACGTGACAGAGCTGGCTTTCTACTGGTCGCTCATGTTCTCCCAGTTCACAGACATTAAAAGGAAGGTAAGGGGAACCACAGTGACTGATTCTGTTGGTGAACACCACAGCTGCCACTCCCAGAGAAACGTTTGATAATACATCCATTGTTCCTCATTCAACGATGGCATAGAGTTGGAGTTGTGTGTGTGTGTGTGTGTGTGTGTGTTGTGTGTATTGCAGACGCATCGCATTTTCAGCTGCATGCTTTGTCACCAGCCCTTACGTTTGTAATCGTTTTGGAGAGTCACATGGTCATGTGTTATTTGGGGAAAGGCGGGAGCAGGGCTTGGTGCTGCGCAGTCTGTGAATGCTTTGGATTTTCAGCACGAGGGCTCCCGGTGTCATGTGAGTGCAGGACGGAGCGGGCCTAACTCAATTACAGAAATTCCTGTGAACAGCAGCCGCCTGTTGGAGCTGGAGTTAGTTACAGCCACAGACACTCAGGCTTTAATGTTTAATTCAGCTAATAATTGGACTGTGACACCGGGAGAGGAGGCCAGAGCTACACCTAGACCGTGGAGCTGAACTCTGTGTGATCAGCTGATGGTTTCACTACATGCGGCTTCATCGAGTGCATTCGTTTGTTCACTGAGGAATAAATTAAGTTATGAGATTTGGGGAGATTCTCCTTTGATTAATTCATTTTTAAATTTTCATGCTGGAAATTGAGTATTTATGTAATCTAAGTACAACATTCTGAAAGTAAAACAATGTTTACCTCAGAGTTTGCAGCCTGCTTGCTAAATCCTGCAAGCTGTGACTGAGATTGTTTTGGCTGAGTATAACAGAGTCTGGCACAAACTTGTTTCTCCATTACAACAGTGTTATGTAATGTGATTGTTAACTGGTTAACTCTGTTGAGTATTCAGCGGTTTATCATTTTTAAGTTTCATTTTATCTCAATTTAGTATTTATACCCTTCTGTAGGGATGGGTATCTTTCACATTTGAAATGAAACGGTACTTTTGTGTGTTTATGTGGCAAAAATATCAATTTGTTGAATAATAAATTCCCAAAGTTTTTCAACTTAACATACTAACATATAACCCTGCACTGCTGTGTTCATGTCCAGCATGGAAAATCACCTAGTCTTCCACTTTCTCACAGTCACAAGGAAGTGTTTAGGTACCTAAATATGGTACTTTTTGATTTTACGTAAATTGGTACGTGGTACTACAGACGGTTGGTACTAGTAGCTAATTTGGTACCCATCCCTAATTTGGTACCCATCCCTAACCTCCTGAAATCCAGCAATGCGATTTTGTTCTCTATAGAGGACATCACTTTAAGATCTTTATTTAAAAAACAAAATAATAATAATGATAATAATAAAAGTATCAATTAATTTATTATTATTATTATTATTATTATTATTATTATTATTATTATTATTATTATTATTATTGTTATTGTTATTATTATTATTATTATTATTATTACTTTTTATTTTTTTATTATTGGTAATTATATTTAAATTAATATTATTACTTATAATAATAATAATAATAATAATAATAATAATAATAATAATAATAATAATAATAATAATTTATTTGTGGGTGCCTTTCATGATTCTCAAGTTCTCCTTACATAACAAAATATAAAAACAACAATAAATTACATTAAAACAACCAGTTGGAGTTTATTGAGAAGCTTGAGTGGTAGACCACAAAGAAGAGACTTGCAGAAGTCTTAACCGGAGGAGGGATGTTATTGATTTGAGTTTCAAAGGACTGAGTCCTGTCAAAGATGATACCTGGGCTCTTTATTGTTAAGGGGGAAAGAGACTTTTAAGTTGTCAATGGTTAATAACAAGTTGGGGGACTTTGTCAGAATTTGTTTGGAGCCAACAAGGAGGACTTAGGTTTTGGCGCTGTTGAGTTTTAGAAAGTTGTGAGTGAACCAGGATTTAACTCCAGTGATGCAGTTAGAGAAGGATAAGATGGCAGGCTGGGTATCATCGGCATAGCTGTAAAAGTGAGTTCCAAATTTCTGAAAGATGAGACCAATTGGTAGGAGGTAAATAATAAAGAGAAGGGGGCCCAGGAAAGAGCCCTGGGGAACGCCAGTGGTGAGTGGGGTGAGCCGGGATCTGAAATTTTTGATTTATTTAAGTGCAACCAGAGAGGAAAATAGTCTGCAAATAAAAAGCCTGGGCATCCTGGGCTTTCCAGTGAAATCTGATTTGTTGACGTTTATCCGATAAAAAAAAAGGTTCAGACAAAAAATATCTCAGCATACTACTTTAAACTAAGACTAATATGTGATGCGCTTTTTCTTCTTCTGGGTCCCAGATAAAAATTGATTTTTAATCATGTTTTATGTTAACACTTCAGTACTCTTGTTTACGAGTCTGAGAGGAAATGTACTAACCAAATGTCCTCCTGGGGTAAACAAAGTTTTTTTAATTCTTTCTAATTCTGTGATTCAAAACATGCAAGAAAGCCTTCAGGCTTTACATCTTCTGTCCTTGTTTTGCATGCATCTTTGCAGCGTACTATTCTGTCTTTTATTTTGCATATTAAATCTTCAAGGTCAGGGCTCACTCTCGGCGCATGCAAATGTGCCAACAAAGCAAAATCCAAAAAGGCTTAGTCCACCATGATGAGAGAAATCTTAGCACTTCTGTCAGATAAACCCTCGAGCTGCAAAGCTCAACGAAAAATCTTTCTGATTTCAGTTGTTACGTCCTTGGAGGCTTCATACCTTGAAAGTAATCGTATGATTGAAATAATAACAGGTCTGAATGATAACCATGTTCCTTTCCATTGTTATTTACAAAAAGTAATTAATGTTGAATGAAAGAGGTTGAGGGGAATAAAACTTTGAGGTCATTTGTATCAACTTAAAAGAACGCAAATGACCTAAAACAGTTTCTCAAAGTGGAGTCCCAGGACCCCCAGGGGTCAGTGAACCATAGCTAGGGGATCTTTGGAATAATTAAAAAACAATTGTAAAAGTGTGCTGTATCATTGGAAAAGCATATTAACAAACTGGGTTCTCCTGCACCAGTAAAGTCAGCCATTTTTTTTCCATGTACTCCTGCCTAATTTAGTTTGGTGCCATGAGATCAGTTCTCTGATCAAGACATGTCTATCACTTCATAATGAACAACATCAGGAAAAAATCCCTCAAAACAAAAAAGAAAACACCTTGGTGCAACAGCATGCACACACTTTTTAGAGGGCAGGGATAAAAAAACAAACCAAAAAAATTTTTAAAAAGACACATTAAGTGTGCGTTTTTGTTAGGGATAGACCGATTATCAGCCGGGCCGAATATCGGGCTGATATTTCACATTTTGAGTCAAATCGGCATTGGCTTTTTTTTTAAAACCGACGGCCAATAAGAAATAAATTTAAAACTGTGCTGTGCTGCAAATACCCTTGCAGCTCTGCAAAGGTATTTGAATGAAGCTAAGTGTTGGAGTTTGTATTGTTCAAAATTTTGACACCAATATTTGCACTTTGACTGCAAATAAATATCAGCTTCAAATATACGTCATCGGTCTCCTTGGCAACAAATAATCGGTATCGGTATTGGCCAAGAAAAATCCATATCGGTCTATCTCTAGTTTTTGCCACCCAAGAAGGCGGTTCAGTGTGTTATACCGTCTAGGAGGGCTAGTGACTATCCCCCACTGCCTCAGAGGTAACATTTTCTCAAAATTTACAAAATTAATTACTTGGGAAGTATAAATGTAGCCTGATTCTATAATTGCAAAGTGCTACATATTACATTGTGACAAAATATTAATATTGAGCTAATCATTAAGAAAACAAGGGAGCCATCGAGAAAATGTCCAACCTGAAAGGGGTCCCTGGTCTAGAAAAGTTTGAGAACACCTGTTTTAGAGGACATCCTGGGGTTTCCACTGATATATGATTAGTTGGAGTTTATCCAATAAAACAAAAAAAGGTCTTTTTTCATATGAAATGCAGGGTGCGCCTGGTGACAGAGGATTGACATTCTCACAAGTTGACCTTCAATAACCCACCTATACACACACACACACAGAAATACACAGATATACACACACATACATAGATACAAAGCTCAATTGAAGTTAAGTTTTAAGTTTTCAATGTTGTTTCCAGATTTAATGACGTGTACACCTGTAAAGGGGAGGGAAAACAAGCTACAACTGTAAACAAGCTAACTTTTGGATTGTAAATGATTAATGTTCTGTTTTAATCACAAAAAACTTCTGGTTCCCCTTTTAAACTGTACAAAAGATGACAGAATAAAAAACATGTCTCAATATAAGGAAGTCAAGCTTTCCCTGGCAAAGGACATTCAATTTAAAAAACAAAGTTTATGAAAAAAGATATTGCAATACTACTACAGTATTCTTGTTAAAATGTCTGAGAGGAAATGTACTAACCAAATGTCCTCCTGGGGTAAACAAAGTTTTTCTAATTCTTTCTAATTCTGTGATTCAAAACATGGAAGAAAACCTGCAGGCTTTACATCTTCTGCCCTTGTTTTGCATGCGTCTTGCTGCGTACTATTCCGCCTTTTATTTTGCATATTAAATCTTCAAGGTCAGGGCTCACTCTTGGCGCATGCAAATGTGCCAACAAAGCAAAATCCAAACCAGGTTTCTAAAAAGTCTCTAAAGAGCTCAATGAAAAATCTTTTTGATTTCAGTTGTTGTGTCCTTGGAGGCTTCATACCTTGAAAATAATAGTATAATTAAAATAAAGAAAGGTCTGAATAATAACTTCATGTTCCTTCTCATTGTTATCTAAAAAAAATACCAGTGTTGCATGAAAGAGGTTTAGGGAAATAAAAACTTTCAGGTCATTTGCATTATTTTTATTTTAAAACAATGCAAATGACCTAACATGCAGCAAGTTTGACTGGATCTTTCTAAAGCACTTCAGTGATGATGTTTCTCTTTTCTTGAGTAATAGTTGCATAAAAGTCTTGTGCAAAAAGTTTTTGTTCATAAATGGTTAACTCTAACAAGTAAAAGGCTGAAAAATGGTATGGTAGAGTTATTTAGAATAATTTTTGTTTCCTTTGGGTGTGTTTGTTTCAGACCTCCGTCAGTCTGTCTTTGTATCTACTCTTCACTCAGCTGCTGTCAGTCCAGATGACTCGGCTGTCAGTTGCACACATCTCTTACCTTTATCTTTACCTTTAGCACCGTCTTTACCCTTTCTGTGATTGTCTCTCGCTGCTCTTCACCATCAACACCTCACATTAATTTGCTCTCTGACTGAGATTCAAAGTTACGAGTCTGATTAAAGTTTAATCAAATGTATTTGATATTCTGTGCTGAAGTTTAAGTCATAGTCCCAGGATATGTTTTATGATGCTGCTAATGATGACCTCTCACACTTGTTGTATATCAGACCTTTGATACAGAAAAAAGAAATAACATGAGTCTAATCTAAGTATTGTCTTGCCTTTTATTGGTTGGATAAATGAAGCTTATTGTGCCATGACAGCAATGACTGAGGCAAAAGACGAATACCCTTCTCATTTGTTAATAAATACTTTCATTCACACACTGTGGGCAAAGCCGCTGATAATTGTGGCTCAAAGTATGCCAAACCCATATTTGGTAGTGTTTTCCAGACCTACACCCCATGCCATCCAATCAGAATGATGTTGTGTTGTGACGTTTGAGATCTGAAAACTCTGTTTACCAGCGTCTACATGAAAGCATGAAACCAGAGTTTTCCAAAATCTTCATTTTGGCCGGAGTTTTCAGAAAACATTGTTTGTGACGTAAAGCTGCAAACTTGTGTGGATGACGGGGGTATAAAAGATGTATAACAATATGAGCTGTTTACCCAGATACTTGGTTTCCCTCGGCTTTGACTTCTTTCACACTTCTAGTTGATTAAACATTTATTTTAACCTCTTAAGACCCAGCGTCTACATATGTAGAGACTAAATTTCTGCTTCTTAGACCCATGATACTTCATTTCTTTAAACTTTGACTGATTAGCCACATTTAGGGACACTGCCCACGTCATCTTTTGGTAAAATCACAACATTACACCCAAATATAATAACACTACTAAGAAACAACTAGTGGAGAACTCATAACACAAATAATCAAACTTCCTGTACAAAGACCGAGTTTAGGTGTTATACCTCCTCACTTATCCCAAATAGCAAGGTGAAATAAAAATGGCACACCAGACAAAAGCTCGGGTCTTAAGAGTTTGATAAAATTGTATCCCCAATACATCTGCTAACTTCAAGCTAGCTTTGGGCTGCTCTAAGACCAGTCAATCAATCAATCTTTATTTGTGTAGCGCCAAATCATAACAAGCGTTATCTCAAGACACTTTACAAAAACATTCACAGGCCTAGACCCGTAAATGTTAATGAAATTTTATTAGCAGAATATCAACATCAAGACAAGATAAGGAGTTTTATCTCATCTTAATCCACCATGAGTACAGGACTTTGCAGCATTTAGCAAGTTACAATGGCAAGGAAAAACTTCCCTTTAACGGGCAGAAACCTCAAACAGAACCAGACTCATGTTATGTCAAATCTGCTGCATTTGTTGTTTAATACACTTACATTTTAATCTGGACTCAAGCTCAGCTGAGTGCTCGGTGTTTATTTTCTTGTCTTAAAAACAGTTTTCTTCCACGTTAAAGTGTTTATTATTACTATTATTATTATTATCATTATTATTATTAAAGGCTGTTTACCTTATGGACGTGTAGAAAGAAAGAGCTGTGAGGTTAAATGCATTAGTGTGATCCACAGTTGTACCAGGATGCTCCTATGTCAGCATTAAATTTTACTTAAGATTTAATTTTCCATGAATTGTTAAGATAAACCCCCTATGCATTGTTTTTATTTTTATTTTTTGATCTAGTAGTGGTGAGCTGCCCCATTCTGTGGTTCATGTTGTAGTGAATACTGAAATGACTTATAAGGGAAAAAATTAGGGATGTCCCGATCACGTTTTTTTGCTCCCGATCCGATTCCGATTTTTTTATTTTGAGTAGCTGCCGACCCTGATATTTCCCGATTTGATCTTTCAGCAATGCATTAAGAAAAAAAGAAAAGAAAAAAACTCCTATAAGTTGTCCTTTGAGTTTTTATTTTATTTTATTTAAATGAAGGTATCATTCTATCCAACATGGATATAGCCTTTTTTCTCCACTTAGTGCAGCATTGGATCAACAAAATAAAAATAAAACTTCTCAGTGGTGCACCACAAGATTACCTCGTATGTGTGTGACAATACGGTTGCAATTTCTTGTTTGCAATTTCGTTGTACTTGTTATAATTACAAATAAAGTTTTGAAATGAATGATGATGTGCTAGTATACACATTTTAATTAAAAACAAGAACTAAGGCCCCAGGCTTTTTAAAAAATGACGTGATCAGCCCTGATTCCGATCACGTGATCGGATCGGGACATCCCTAGAAAAAATGATAATAATCTGGGAAAGCATTATGGAATAAGTCACTAAGACTTTATTTACTTGTCTAATTGATACTGAAATCTATGTGTAATGGAAAACAAACTGTGCTTTTCCTAATAGAAAAAAGATTAAATTTTCCTTTGTGACGCTGAAACTCTGGATTTCAAACTACAAAGATTTCAAAAAGTAAAATATCAACCTGTTTCATATCCTCCTTTTTTCTTTTGTTTTGATCCCAGGACTTTCTGATCATGTTCATCCATCACCTGGCGACAGTCAGCCTGATCAGCTTCTCGTACGTCAACAACATGGCGCGAGTGGGGAGCCTGGTGATGTGTGTGCACGATGCCTCTGACTTCCTGCTGGAGGTGAGCGCCAACGGTGGATCTTATTCAAACCATTCTGAAATAACTGTTCAATGTTTAAAACAATAAAATACATTAAAAATACTACACTCCATTTTTATGTTTAGGGTAACACACATAATCTGATGTGACAGGCTGTCAAACTATAACAAAAACCTTTCCACCTGCTCCTTAAACTTTTTACATAAAAAGTACCTTTTGGGTTAAAATGAAGGATTATATGCAGAAATGTGTGTCCTGAGAGTGTGCTGTGAACTTTATTATTCTTCACTATATTATTTTAAAGCATGTTTAGCTTTTTTTTAGGATTATTTGCTCTCAAATTTGACGTGTTGATTCAAGGTAAAAAAAAAATGCTCTGTTGCATCTGTTTTTCTTGTTTCTTCCAGGCTGCGAAGCTGGCCAACTACGCCAAGTACCAGCGCTTGTGTGACTTCCTTTTCATTGTGTTTAGCGTGGCATTCTTCATCACACGACTTGTTATATATCCAATATGGTGAGTTCCCTGAGAGACCTGCAGTCAGTGAGTAAATATCAGTTATATCTTGGTTCAGCCACCAGTTTGTAAATCAGAGGAACCTCGCAGCACCCCTCACTGCCTCACATTGTTTCACCCTGTGGAGATCCTCGCTCATGTTTCGGGTCCAGGGATCCATCTGGAACCGACTCATCCTCGACAAGGACCTGAATGTGGAAGCTCAGCCTCCAGAGAGCCAGACAAAAGGCAGCCGATCATTGGTGAAAGTAACCTGAGCAGCTATATTCAGTGTCTTGGTCTGGATGAGTGATAAAGCTAGGGTTGCCGCTGCAGCGATCTGGACTGAAATCCAAACCTCTGCTGGGGGAGGTGGGTCTGCTGACAACCCGCTGTCACTCAGCTGGATTTAAAGGAAGCCGTGACCTCACCTACACTCCGCCGTTCATGTAACTCCCCTGCTGGGCTGTCATTGTCCTGATGGGACTTACAGTCTGATATAATTGGCCTCATTGGAGGAGTGCTGATTAATGAGATGAAAACACGGCTCCTCTCTGCTTTTCCCTCTCACTGGGATAAATTATGCACATCAGAATGAGTTTGTCATGATTATAAGTAAATGATCACATATGTTCCTTCTCTCTTGTTTTCCAGGATCCTGAACTCCACTATGTTTGAGAGCTGGGCCATAGTGGGGCCGTACCCGTCCTGGTGGCTCTTTAACTCCTTACTGCTGGTGCTCCAAGTGCTGCACATCTTCTGGTCCTACCTCATAGCTCGAATAGCTCTCAAAGCTGTCCTACGAGGAAAGGTGGGTCAGAGCAGAAGTTACAGCTCACCCCAGTCGTAGAATCCCAGTTTAAAGAAGGAAGGGTGCACATCTCTTGTCAAGCCTTTAATAAGTTCATAATGATTTTTTATGTAGCAACTTTAAAAAATGAGGATTTGAAAAGTGTTTTAGCAAGTAGCAGAGCACAAATACCTGCAAAAAACGGAAATCTTATCAAGTGTTTTTGTCTTATTTTCAGTAGGAAATGCTGTTTTAGACTTAATATGAGCCACATTCAACTAACCAGTCCAGAAAAAATGTCTTATTTCAAGTTTTTAAAGACAATAATGAGGTCTGAATTTCTTGTTACATAAAACCTTCCAATGCAACGAGAGAAAAGACATTCTAGTTTTAAGCAAATTCTTGAGCAATTTTTTCTTTGTCCATAGGTAGATTTTTTTTCACTTGTTACAAGCAATTCAGAGCTCATTTTTGTCTCGAACTTGAGCCGTGTTTCCACTAAGCTGACCGGTTCAGTTTGTCTCGTTACGGTGCGCATTTTGTGGCGTTTCCACTGACTTATCCCGGGACAGATCCCCAAATAACAGAAAAAGCCGTCCCACTTTTTGGGACCCTTTCGAATGGGTGCCAGACTGAACCGATCTGTTCTTGGAAGGTGGAGCTACAACACTGCAGACCGTTGATTGGTCAAAAGAATCGTCACTTAAACCAACAGCGGCTGTATTTCTTCTGGCGGCACACAGACTTCTCCGGAACAAAGCTTAATTGTACTTTGTATCAAAGAGCTAAATGCCAATCACAGAGAGGACAAAATGCTGCATGTCTTCCATCTATGCTCTTTGTTTACTGTGTCACATTTTTCTTCTTTGTTGGATTTATTTCGGAGGTAAACTGTGTCGAACTGCTACGTCGTCACGTTTTTGTTTAACAGCTGCGGCTTTCAGCATCCGGCTTACATGCCGCCTACCATGAGAGTGCACAGTTTGCTGTGGAAACACAAACTACTTGAAACAAGACATTTTTTTGGACTGGTCAGGTGAATATGGCTCAAAACAAGTATAATAAGACAATTTTTGCTTAAAACAAGACAAAAACATTTGATAAGTTTGTTTTTTTGCAGTGTAAGAACAAAGAAAACAACACGAAGAGCACAAACACAAAAAAAGGACCCAAATAAGTCCTATTAATCTAGGACAAACAAAAACTCATGGGTACGTTTTTTACTGCATAGAAGTCCAAAAAGTTCATTTTGAGGTAAAATAAGTAACCAAATGAAGTACAGAGAAGTCTCTAGATTAAAATGTCTCTTATAAACATCTCATAATAGAAATGCAGACATCAGAGTGGAGAAGTTCTTAGTTTCCAAAGACAGAAGTTTCAATAGGAGCTCATTCTGGTCTTTTCAAAACAAAACTTTGCTGTTTTTAGTTTAAATTTCTCATTCATGGATATTTTTTTGAGGGCCAAATCTTTTTTTTATTGTTTTTTTTTTTTTAACAATTATACAAAAAACAACATGTATGCATCAATAATGTTTCATTTTAAACTGAAAAACAAAGCTCCAACAGAGCCCCTTTCCTTAATTTACCTTACACAAAGAAAAATAAAAGGAACATCAAGAAAACAGATTGTTAAATTGAAGTAAATACAAAAAATGACATAAATGAAATAAAAAAGACAAATATATGCATGTACATATATATGAATAAGCATACATACACATTAGGGGTTGGCGGTATACCCGTTTCATCACCGTCACTGGTATCAAAAGTTGTCAAGAAATGAATTTTACTATACCATAATTAGCACAGTAAGCACTGTTACACATAATTTAGTCCAAGTAGTAGTTAATCTATGTGGGCGATTTATTTCTCCTGACGTGAGACACTTCTCTGCCACAGGCATTCTGAAAATACACCCTTAAGGCCAGTAGCACCGAGTCAGTGACGTGACGGAGTGAACATTACCGCGTGCAGAAAGCGAAACAGCTGATGTGTGTGTAATGACGGCTGCCCTGTTTTGGACACAGGCTGTACATCACTATAGGGAAGTGTCTATGGTCAAACCTCAAAACCTAAAATGTGATACAACTATTTTTTAACAAAAGTAATGGTATTAAAATAAACGTTTTGAAGCAAACTGAAACCGTAGTAAGTGGACTGTGAGCCGCTACATTTTTCACAGGCTTTGAGTAAAAGTTGGAATAAAAGCTCAGAAACCTTTACAGGCTTCCGAAAAAACACAGAACATACGTTTGGGAAAACTTGGGGAACGAAAAACTAATAATGAAATGAAATGAAAAATACTTTATTTGTCCCAAAGGGAAATTCAGGAATAATGTTAATTTTTTACAAATTGGCATCCAAAATGTTACTAGTTAATTGCTCACCCTTTTAATTAAAATGCAAAAAGTTGTTTTTTTCTGCAAGTATTCTTCATTACTCAGACCCAGTTTAGTTTTTCTCTTCCAAAAGCACATTGTGGGCAAACGCCTTTTTCTAACCCAGTATTAGACATTTTCCACCTGCTAGGTACACTTATAACACAGAACAGAGTCAGAATCATGTTTTGAAAGACTTTACTTTTTTACATGTTTAATATAATACTGTTATCGCAATATGAAGGAAAAATACGGTGATTTAAATTTTGGGCCATATCGCCCACCCATAATACACATATACATGTAAATATACACACATATGTCCACACAGACACATACAATGTACAATAAGAGTTAATAAATACACAAGTGGTTCATGGATTTTGTAGTCAATTTTGTACTTCTGGCAATCATTACAAAACACTTAAAGATCTCTCCCCAGCTTTTAGAGGCTGTTACTGATCGATCTGTTTATTTGCTGATTAATTTATTTCTTTAAGAATAACTCATCATCAGATTACATCTAAACATTTACCCATAAAGTTGTGATAAACTTTTCCTCCCTCGTCTCATGAGATGATTGTGATTTGCAAAGGTTTATTATAGTTAAATTTCCACTGATATGTTTGGAAGTGATTAAAAAAAAGTTTTGAGATAAACTATTTTAATAAAGGATAAATCACATCGTCAATCATTTCATGAGAAGAGGTAAAAACTGTTTTCTTTGAACTTTACGAGCGACAGTGTATTACTTCGAGTGTTTTACTGAGTTACATGTAGCCCTGAGACATGTGAAACTTACTGGCGTGTCACTTTGAGTGATGGTGTCACTCTTCAGAGAGGTGATGAGCAGGTGCTGCTTGAAATGTTTGTGTTTATTTAAAATCCCCCCTGAGGCTCTGCGTCCTGTAGCTCTGTTTCTTTGTTTACTTAAAAGAGACGACGCAAAACATTTTTGTCCACTAGCTCACCAAGGTCTTTGCCCGAGAAAAACAAAGTTCCTAATTAGTGTTAAACTTCATCAACTTTTAATTTTACTGTTTCCATAAGTGCTTAAGTAAAATCAGGAAACTTTATCTTCTACTAAAGTCATTTTCTGGTTTGATTTCTGCACTTTTATTTAAATATGCCATATCAGAGCTACACTCCACTACAACGGATTTAATAACTGTTGTTTTTAAGAAGTATCCGCCTCGTTCGTCTCTGAGCTGAACGTCTTCAGACATTATCACCTCTCAGCTGTTTTTGCTGCTTCCACACTTTTTCTATCCCTGACTCTGTCCCTGACTTTCTCTTTTCTCTCTGCAGACGCTGTTTGTTTCCTCTCCCTCTGGAATGAGACAGGGAGATCCTGTCTTTCTGTCTATCTTTGTCCACTGAGCCTCCTCCTCCTCCTCTTCTCCTTCCTCCTCTGCCGCTCTCACTTTCTGTTTGCTTTGTCCTCCTGAGACCTCTAACCTCCTCTGTCACTGCTGTAAGTTTCCTGTGGTTTTGATTTAATCACTGTCACCTGTTTGAGTTCCCTTCTGGTGAATGGTCGGTGCAGTTTCAGAGAGTTTAATCTGGTGTTTCTGTCTCTGATGAGCTCAGATTAACTCGCTGACACAGAGCTGAGAGCAGTCAGAGCTGTAGATGATGAGCAGTGAGGTAATGGTGTTATGAATGTCAGGTATGTTGAACTGTTTCTCATTAGAGAGGAGTGTGTTTGGATTGGGCTGCACCTCCACCCTGTGGCTACACACAACATCAGTCATTTCAAGAAGTATTACAGATCTGCTTTTTCAAACAAGAGTCTAACTTTTCAGAATAATGATGCATCTTTACTAAATAAACCCTTAACTTTTCTCTCAACCTAAATGGTCTGAAACCAACGCTGACAAAAAAACAATCATAAAATCACCAGAAAAGACTAACATGTAAAGAAAAGGCAGAGGAAAACGAGGATGGATTAAAAACATAGGTTTATTTATAATAAATAATTCCTGGAAAATAAAAAAGAAATTGGAATGAATTCAGAAAATACACAGTGTGTTATTTCTGGTTGTATTCACACACATGGGAAATCATCTGTGACCTCCACATTCCTCCTGCGACCCGTTCTGCACATCCTGACCCTCGTGTTGGGAACTGAACTATAAGTCAAGGAAACAGCGATTACGCCGACCCTGCTCGTATAGTTTCACTCTTATATTTCTTTATTGAACCTTTTTCTGTCTCTGTAAGAGCCACGGGGGAGCTCCATGGACTCTGGACACTCATAAAATCAAACTCCGTCATCATTTTGGAATTAAAGCAGAAAGAAAGCAGGGTTTCTATAAACGACTGAGCTCCATGTGAACTGTACTGATTCTGGGTCACACCATGTGTGTGTTTGTATTTCAGATTAAAGGAAATTTTTATTTTTTGAAAGCTTTGACCTCAAAAAGTTTGTTTACCCCTGTTAGTAGCTAAAAAAATTAACTTTTATTTTGATGGAGTGCTCCACTTTTTTATTTCATTTTCTGTATCTGTGTTCTGCAGAAGGGAATCGGGGACACTGGAAAAAAATAAAACAAAAACTCCCATTTTCTTTTTCTTTTTTTTTATTGTTATTTTTTCTGAGAAAAAAAGTCAGAGTTCAGAGATTACAGTCAGAATTCTCACCCTTTTCTCAGAAAAAAAAGTTATTAAAAAAACACAAATTTGGATGTTTTAAAAAAAATATATATTTTTTTTTCAGTTGCCCTAATCCCCTTTCGTAGTATTCAACTATCACAATTTTTTTGTTTTAAACTATTCAGCTGAAAAACCTTCAAGAAAAGGGAATTTAAATCACATCAAATGCTTAATGAAAAAAATATTATATCCTTTTTTTTTATTGTATCTGCGTAATAATTTTCAGTTTTATTTCAAAATAAAATAGTTCTAAGAAAAGATAAAATCAAATAGATTCAGTCTTCAACCTTGGATTTTACATCACAGTGATTTTGGACACTGTTTAAAATAAGAATTTTATATTTTTTTACATTCAGGTTTACTAGCAATAAAAAAAACTTTAATAGTCCCTTTTAAAATATTACTCAGATAGGTTGAGGGGATGTGTTTTCACAAATGAAGGAACTGTTGTATTGAAACAGTGAATTTTTTGATGCTATTTTGTCTATTTAAGATTAAACTGATAAAAGTGGTATTTTATTTAAATAGCGCTTTTCAAGATACTAAGACACTTTAAAAAAATTTTTTTTAAAAACACAAAACAGAATAAAACAAAGGTCTGAGCTTCAACAGCTGAAAGCTGCTGCTCTGATTAAACATGTAAATGGATGTAATGTTAGAAAGCCGTTGAAGGTGATGATGTTAGATTTCTCTTTAAAAATTTGAGAAAAAAAAAACTAACAAAATTTCACCATGTCATCAAAAATGGCATTTTGTGGGAAAAAAGAAATCACAATCCTGTCTTTAGTTTTTTGGGGGGGTATTTTGTAGAAACTTAATGGAGCCCAAAGCTGCTAGAAATGCTGAGATTTTTGGCCTGACCATGACGCCACAAAATATACAAAGAATAGTGAACCCTAAAATATTACTCAGAAAGGTTGAGGGGACATGTTTTCACGAATGCAGAACTGTTGCATTAAAACAGTGAAATGTTTGATGCTATTTTTTCCATTTGAGATACAATACTGATAATATTTTATTTTATTTAAATAGTGCTTTTCAAGATACTAAGACACCTTATAAATAAATAAATAAATAAAAACATACAAAATACATTGAAAACAAAACAAAATCAAACAAAGGTCTGAGCCTCAACAGCTGAAAGCTGCCATTTTGATTAAAGGTGTTTGGAGCAGGGATGTAAATGTTGGAAGGACATTGAAGGTGATGTTGGACGTGTCTGAAATTTTGAAAAAAAAAAAAAAAATTCAACATGTCATTTCAAAAAATGATATTCTGTGAAAAAAGAACATATAATTCTGTCCTTAATTCATTATTTTTGGTATTTTGTAGAAACTTAATGGAGCCCAAAGCTGCTGAAAATGCAGAGATTTTTGGCCTGACGAAACAATAATGCCACAAAATATACAAAATTAGTGAACCCTTGTATAAGCCTCAAGAAATGTTCTGCAAACTTTGACAAGTCTTTCATGACTTCTACAATTATTTATTTACAATACATACAACAATCGACCAGTTTTTGCTCAAATTTCAGGTCAATAACTTCTCTGTTTTTGGTTTAATATTTAATATTTCTTCAGCATGGGCCTTAAAACCCAATAAGTTTGATAGCGGCTTATAAAAATAAGTTTTTAAAATGACCTGCATCATGTGATTGGTGCCTGAGATTCCTCTGTTAATCATTTATTGTTTCACTAGTGCAGCTCTCCTCACATCCTGCCGGTTTCACTGATGTTTCCTGTTTCATCATCTCTCCAGGTGTGTAACGACGTCCGCAGTGACATAGAGAGCAGCTCAGAGGAAGAGCTCGACTCGCCCTCTGGCGACTTTAAAGCCTCGCCTCACGCCAACAAAGGAGAGAACGGCACCAACGGCCACTGTGCCACCGCTGCCAAAGCCCGGGTGCAGAACCACAACAGCAGCTGGTGACACGCAGCCCAACGCTGGGAGCCCCCTGCAGTCCGTCCCTCACACCATGCTGTTTATGACATTCCCCCAACACACACACACACACACACTCACACACACACCCTGCTATACACTGACAGTGAGTGCACACAGATCCTCTTTGTGATGAACCAAAGGTGTATAAAGACGCTGACGTCTGCCTGAAGGAGCAGTGACAGCTCCTGGAGGCAACAAATGAGATGGAAATCTAGTGATTTGCCTTGTGTTTTCAAACGATGGGATTTATTTGCTGCCAGATGTTTGCTGGTTTCAACGTTCTCTCCCAGTTTTATTGGTCAGATGAACTTGATTATTTTTGTGTTGAGGGTTATTTCACACTGAGTCATAAAGGGCAGAAAAGTGCTGCTCCAGGGGCTCAAACATTGAAGCGTTTTCTGTTAAACAGCAGGTTCTGATCATAAAAATAAATGTTAACGCTGCGGTTTTATCAGCTCTTAAAGAAGGGCACCTGCTGTGAGAGTGTGTGTGTTAAAAGTACACACGCTTAAGCTTAACCAGCAGTGTTTCTGCCCTTTTTGATTTAGGTTGGTTTTACCTTCAGACGCTTTGTTTGTGACTATTTGTTTTACTGTTTTTTACGACTTCTGAGACCAAATGTGTTTGAACTGTTTGATGTCACTGCCTATAGAGGAATCCAGGTATGAGGACCGTACCAAATGTTTGGTATCACGTTCTCACTTGAGTGCCTTGTAAAAGATATATTTCCAAATATATTCTGTTGTAAAAACACATCTTTCTCTGTGCAGTTTGTAAAGATTACAGAGTTCAGCTCATTTAAAGGCATTTAATTTAATATAATACAAACAATTACAGCCGTCTCCGACATCAACATCGATTTCAAGCAGGTGAATGAAGCAAATATGTTCTCAGTGAATTTGCTCGGTAAAGCTCTGATGATGACACACTTTTCTGTGTGAGCCTTACAGAAATTGGACAAATATCCACAGAAGATTCAACATCTTCATGATTTAGTGGTGGACAAAAAGCGAGGGGAGGAATGGGAAACGTCCACATTTGTGCAAAGAAAGAAGAGCAGTCCATGTGAAGCGTCAGTCTTTGATGACTTCAGGATCCTGGTTCTCTGCGGCCAGCTGCAGCTGTTTTTGCCTCTGCATGTAGCGGTAGCCTCGCATTGCGCAGAGGTAGCCCCCGTAGACCGTCAGCAGCATCATCGAAGCGGAGAACGCCCTGTAGCCGATGTCAGCCAGGCGCTTTCCAGTGACCATGATGACGATCCTGAGTGAAGAAAAAACAAGAAGTCAGCGCAGGTTTAACAGGAAATAGATACCAAGCAGAACAGATGGAGAAAGACCAGTTAGGTTTTCGTGGGATTTTACGTTGTGCTTGGTTTGCCTGCTAGCATTTGGTCATAATTTACCACTGAACAGTTTCTCAGCAATATCAATCAATGTTTTTACACCAAACAAAAAGAGCAGTTTGAGACACAACTTGTAATTCCTGAGAAGATCAAGGCTTTAAAATAGTGTTTTCCACAGGGACTACAGTTCACAACACTAATCCCTACTAAGGTTTTTCAGCCATTAAAATTAAGAAACTTTAAGGACATAATTGTGGTGTGTGAAGTACAGAAAAATAAATTAGATATGAGTGCAGGTCTGTTGCTCATCAGCCAGGATTTAGAATTGAATTGAATAGAATATTGTTGTATTGATTCCCCATATGGGAATTTTTTTTGCCACAGCAGCTCACAGAAAAAGTGCAACAAATGCAACAACAATAAAATAGAATAGCAAAAGAATAGGAATATGAAATTACAAATTCGAAGAAATATAGAAAGTAGAAAAATATTATTTACATTTTTATATAAATGTACACAAATACATCACAGTACTGGGATGATGTGCAACAAAAAGCCAGTATAGTTTTTTAATACTGGATGGCATAAGGTAAGAGTTTGGTTTGTTATGATGTGTTATGGAGTCTTATTGCAGTTGGTGGCTCTCTCAAAGTTGGTGGAGTTTGCATTAAGTCTTAAGTGATTTTACAAAAGTGGTTCTGAGTAAAAGATTATCTGCAGAATAACCTTTTACAGTCACTGCAAGTTTTCCTTGTGGATCTGCTGCAGCTTTTTATTATCTTTAAACTATGACTAACCACTTTTTAGAAGTAAGTATTTTTGATACTTAAACTCAGAATTTACATGGTAAAAATTAATCAAATTCCTGAAACGTAGAACTTAATACAGACTGAAAAACAAAGCTGAAATGTCATATTTGTCTTTATTCTAACTTTTAAAGACCTGGTTTTGAACAAACTTGTAAAGATGGCATAAGTGGCAGTAAACACCTTGATTACATGTAGCATTCATCACAGAGACCACTAACGGTATTAATAATCATCAATCATGAGCATAAATAAAATACATGCGTTGTAGTATTTTAAGTATTTATTTGACTACTCTGTTGAGGAGAGATCAATCCTCATGCTGTCAGGAACATGTACAATGTTAACTACGTTTTCCTCCTTCCGTCAAGTCTCAAACAAAGAATAAGGACATAGGACACTGGCTCAACGTAGAGGTTGAAAGAGCCGTGTGTGATCTTTATGACTGCAACACATTACTCTTATTTAGGACCATTCATATCTGTCATCTTGTCGGTCAGTACTGCACTCCAGGAAACCATTTACACTCAGATTTGTACAGTTTAAAGCTCACGTTTTCCTCACAGCGTCCGACCATAACTATTATATTGTCTTTCTTACCTTTATTTTAACCAGACGTACACAAAAACAGGTTCTTATGGGTTATTCCTCTTCAATGTCAGCAGCACGCCAACATGAGAAATTAGCACACAAGCTAACTAACCTTCGCTTTCGTAAGGTACGGCAGCCTGTAAGGGTATTATCTGTTGTTCTGAGTGAAACTGCTGAAATAATGTATAGCGCGCGCCCTGCTGGATGGGAGTACGTACTGTTCGTATTTCCAAATTACACTACAGTTCATTCTATTTTAGTAACTGCGCGTGGATTTTTATGTTTAAATTATTAAATTGACCTGATTTTATTAATTAATTTATTTCAACCAAAACTCAGATTAACATTTGAAACGTTTTTTTTTTTTATCCAACGACGTGTTTTGGTTTTAGTTTTACAAATATGAAAATTAACCTTCGAAACATTTTTTTTCCTTTAATTTTTTTTTTACTTTCACTCTTTTATTTTCAATTGCTACACTATCTCTAAAATATATATTATTATCTATTAAACCAAACTTTTGCGCTTTGTTCACCACGACCACAGCAAGCCGTTAACCCGGAAGTGGATGGTAGGAGGCGGGCTTACTGCTCTTCTACAATGGCAACATGCGTGATAAATCCCACAGCTGATGAAGACGATTTAAACAATGATCCAGGAACTGCCCGTTATGGAAACTTTATAAATTATTACACCTTTAATCCTCCTGAAAACCGTCTGAGTCTGATTCCAGAGACTCTGCTCCAGGACTTGTGTCACAATGATGGACAGAGAGAGACGCTGATACTGGACGTTGGCTGCAATTCAGGGGTATGTGAAGAAAATACATCCACATTCTATGTGAACCTGCCATTCTTAAGATAATTTAACACAGCATGGAAAATAATAATGAAGTAAAGCTAGCCAATTATTTTGGTTGCTACTTTTAGTTCAAAATCAACAGTCTAGCTTGAGTTACAACCCTTTTTGTGTGGTATAATGAGTCATCTGCTGTTCCAGGATCTGAGTGTGGCTTTATACAGACACCTGGTCCAGGAGTCAGAGAAAAGTAAAGTTCATCTCCTGGGCTTCGACCTCGATGAGAAGCTCATCCAGCGGGCTCAGCAGGCCAACCCCCTCCCCAACAACATCTCCTTCATCCCTCTGGACATCACCCAGGACACACAGCAGCTGCAGGACTACCTCACCCAGCGTGGCAGCTCCCACTTCCACCTGTGTGCGTGCTTTGCTGTCACCATGTGGGTCCATCTGAACCACGGAGACGCCGGCCTGCTGCAGCTGCTCTCTCGTCTGGCCTCCATCAGCCAGCATCTGCTGCTGGAGGTTCAGCCGTGGAAGTGTTATCGCAATGCAGCTCGGCGCCTCAGGAAGGCTGGCCGCTCTGACTTTGAACATTTTAAGACTCTAAAGATCCACGGAGACGTAGAGACACACGTTAAGGAGCATCTGGAGAAAAACTGTGGCATGGAGCTGGTCCAGATCTTTGGAAAAACGACGTGGAGCCGTAAACCGATGCTTTTTAAAAAGAGATGAGAGACTGAAGGAGTGTGCGGAGGAGCTGCAGACCAACACTGAAGTCACCTTTTATACAAATCTGAATATTTAATGTTCATAGCTTTTTAAAGTAATAAGTGCTCATCTTTACCCTGGGGAGAATTCAATTCTTCAGTCTTGTTTTTACTTAAGATGTGAATGTGAAAATTGCTAAAAAGGAAAATCCATTCATCACAGACTCCCAGACCATGAGGAGTGGTCTTCGCATATTTTGTATTACCCATCCACAGTTCAAATTCCAGAGATGTTTTGTGAATAAATTGTTTTAAAACATCAGTTTAATTTTTCTGAAAATTCTTTTTTCAAGTGCCAGAAGAAAAAAGCACTTTTGGCTGCAGAAATTTCATGCATATTTTAAAGTGAAATGTCTCAAAGTTTCATTCAGGCTGTTGATTTTACTCAAACATGAAAGAGAAAATAAACATTTCCTCACAATTTGAAATACTTTTACTGATGAAAATGTCTTGATCTGAAATCGTCAGACTCTTAAAATCTGAGGCTAAATTGTCAAGGAGTGTGATGTATCCTGTGCCCTGCACTGGACTGGATTCAAAGTGGTTTCACTGAATCTGGATCAAAATTTGGTTGGATAAAGTTAACACAGCAGTTTGGACTTTTTGAAAATTTTGAAAAAGTTTTCCATACAGGATTTAAAATGTAAAATAATTATCTTTTGGGAAAGTATTTATGAATGAAAGATTGTTACTAATAAAATATTGAACCAAAAACAAAAGGAGGATTTGCTGATGGATGTTTGAAGAAACAAAAGAAAGAACAGAGAGTAAATCATTTCCAAACTACACCGGGGTTTCCAATTGCAGTTGTGTGCACAGAAAAGGGACAGGCCTTTGTGGCTCAGTTGTTGAAAAACACCCTCTGAAGTGACCTCTCAGGAGCCAAAATGTGTGTGAAAGTGCCCACCTGGTTTGCAAAACACTCTTAACTACTTTCTTAGATGGTTAAAATATGATAAACTGCCTTCCTGGGGTGCAATAATACACATTGTTTGTGCCTTTTTTGCCCCTGCCCTCTAAAAAGTATGTGCACACCACTAAGCCTGGGAGTTTTTTTTTGTTGTTGTTGTTTCGCATCATGAAGTGATGAACATGTCACGATTACATGAGAGTGGGTATCATGGCACCAAACTAAACTGGGTGGGTGTATCAGAAGAAAATGGCAGATTTTATTGGTGCAAAAGATCCCAGTTTGTTGATATGCTTTTGCAATGATACAGCACAACTTTACATTTGTTTTTAAATTATTTTGCAGACCCCCTAGCTATGGTTCATGGACCACAGTTTGAGAAACTCTGCCTTAGCGGAGTTTCAAATCCCTGAAGCGTTTCCACATTTTTCAGGGTGCGGCTGTGGCTCAGTGGCAGAGTCGCCTCTCAATCAGAAAGTTGGGGACTCGATTCCAGCTCCTGCATTCACGTGACAATTGCTCCCGCTGTTGGTCAGTGGTGTGTGGATGGGTGTGAATGTGTTAGTTAAAAAACTGATGGTTCCCAATAGAAACCTCTGCCATCAGTGTGTGAATGGGTGAATAAGACCAGGAGTGTAGAGTACTTTGAGAGGTGAGAAAGACTAGAAAAGCACTATGTCAGTACTGGTACATTTACTTTTTACCAAAGGACAGAGCCTAGCGGTTTCCACTCAAACTGTTAGTTCTGACTTCACTCATTTAAAAATCAACTCAAACATCGACATATTCATAAAAAATTCTACGAACAGCTGACTTTCATGGCCTCCTTTTCTATAGTCTGCCTAACAGTATCTTGTACCTTTATTTATTTTTCACAAAATTTCAAACATCTTGGAGTTTCCCTAAAGTGCTGTATGGTTCCCTTTAATTTTAGGAAAAATATGGACAGAAATACACTGTCTGGCCAGTGGCAAGATCTTGGGTGAAAATTAATGCAACAGCAAATGTGTGGTAAACAAAGCTAAAGTGTGTGGCCTTTATTTTTTGGTGGTGACTTTTTTTTTGCCAGGCAGTGTATTTTTAAGGAGATAAATTCAAGGAAACAGCAATTATTGATTCATAGCTTCTGAAAATGAAGGGAATTTTCAGTCAGATTGCATTTGCTAGAAATAGGTTTGACATAAAGATGCTGATTGCTCGACATTTTAATATCTAAAGGTAGTGATTTCAGGCATTTCTGTCTCCATCGTCGAGTAAAATTTTGGGTTAATGAGATCTTGATGCTGTAAAGATCCTGGATTTTGGTTAAATTGAAGAAAAAGTCATAAAAATGACATGACTTAGCGTAAAATTCTGATACTTGTAAAAGAGTAATAACAAGGAAACGGTTTGAACCTGAGGCTCTAAATTTCAAAACCCTTTAGTCCTGTGTTTGTCTGTCAACAGCAGTGAAATCTGATATAATATCTTTCAAATATTTTCAAATTAAGGAGCACTATTAAAATTAGAAGGATAAAACTTCAATGACCACAATGCAAAACTATAAAAACAAGACTTGAGCCGAACGTGTTAATTTTCATCATTTTAATTACAGAATACTAAAAATAACATTACATAAAATGTCTTTTTAAAAGAAACCATTGAATATTACAAAGGTTGTAAATTTTGTAAAGTTAGGATATAAAATCTTTGAACAGTGGTGCATAATTGAAAAGAAAAATAATTTTCATAAAATGTATATATTAACTGTTCTACTACATAAAAAATGAGATGGACACAAATCGCAGACAGACGAGATGAGTGGACACCGCCATTACCGCAGTGAGCTCTCCTTTCCAAGGAAGAAAGACTTGAGATGCACAGCACACACCACAATCAGCTTCAGGTCTCAAGTTATGTCAATGTTCAAAAAAAAAGAAAATAAACAAAAGAAAAAAACAAGAGGGGTGGATTTACAACGGAAGAAAACCAACAAGCTCCAAAGACTACAAAAAGTGACTTGGTGGCTGCTCCCAATATTCACACACATCTCGACTAAACTGGCCTTGGTTCCATAAACACACACTGTTTTTCCACAGGTTTAAGCTGTACAAAGAGTTTGAGAAACCTCATACTTAAAATTCATCCCACCAAGACAGGGAAACAACGATCAGCCGGCTTTCAGTGTCATCACACAGCCATTCCTAAATCCTACTGTACAACTGGTCAGTCAGATCCACTGAAAGCTACCATGGTCACAGAATTCAACATCAGGAATTAGACTATACACAAGAGAGGAGGAAGAAGAGGAGGAGGAAGAGGAGGAGGAGGGGGAGACATGCATATTCCAACAGTGTGCTTGCTTTCTTCCTCTTCGTTCTCAGATTCACCCTGTGTCACGTCACCACGAGCCCTTGTTAAGATGTTTAAGCCACAAAGATTCACCCATCGAGGACACACACAGAGCCAGTTTGGACCGCAGCCATCCTCCATGTGCTCCACACACTGGCCAGTCAGGTCCACACAGAGGTATTTCAGTCGTCTCCGGCTGTTTGGGAGACGTGTTGTGTCACATTTTTGGTAAACAGACACAAGAGGGGAAGGGATTAACAGTTCATTTTTTTAAAAAAGTCCCAGATATGGTTTGAATTAAGAGTCAGGCTGAGTGGCAGAATCACGGTTCCTTCTGTGCAGTAGTGGTTTCGCTGACCCATGAAGACCGGATGGAGAAGAGCAGAGAAAAGGAGTGAGAGGAGGGGAACGGAGGATAACCCAGAGGACATCTCAGAAGACAACAGAGGCATTTATCTAAGGAGGAAAAGGAGGCGACGGAGACCAGCGGAGCTACTTGGTGTGGCTGGTGTGTCGCTCAGACAGCTGGAGAGTTCAGAGAGGAGAGGAGCTGCTGCTGCTGCTGCTGCTGTTAGCTAGTAATGCTGTTTAGGTTCAGATGAGTCCCCCTGAGTTAGTGCACACGTCAGAGTCAGGCAGGCCGAGCCTGCTTGTTCGTTAAGTAATCCGCAAAAAGAAGCACTAAGAAAAAAATCAACTTTATAATCAAGCTTACAATTAGCTTTGGAGAAAAAGAGAAAGAGCCTGTCGTGGTTTGTACAAGTTTGTGATGAGTTAGTGTGGAGGAGGATGACGGAGGAGGAGGGAATCAGTTCAGGTGTAACAATAATTTCTGAGTCCTGCTCATTTTCGGAAACTCTGACAAGTTTGCATTTTGTGTTGAGAATGTGCGCGTCGTAGAGCCCAACCAGAGACTGGGTCGTGTTGTTTTGAGCGTTTTCATACTTTCAGCTGGAATCGGAACGTCGGACATGATTCTTGGTGCAGGTCTGCCCAGCAGGCGAGGGGGTCGGGGGATCTGGTTGGGTGCTGGTGTTGCAGGTTTTGCTGACTGTGAGTCAGTCAGACAGACAGGTAGGTAGACAGGCAGGCGGGCTGGATCAGGGTTCAGGTGGAGCTGAGGCTAAATCAGAGGAGCCGTCTCCATCAGGCCTTTGTTGGGGTCCAGGCTGGCGAAGAAGCGGACGTCCCGGTCTTTGTCGGACTGCAGGGCCATCACGGTCTCTTCCAGCTCGTCTGAGTAGGCACAGCCCGGCTCTTTGAAGTACGCTGTGAGACCAAAACATCAGACTCAGTTAGTTACAAGAAAACAGGACTGGGGAGCATTTGTTATTACTCAGAGATAATCCTGTAAAGAAACCACAACACCAAGTGAATTTTTCAAAGCACAACGATTCCTTAATATCAAGCCCTGTCTCCACCAAGCAGTCTGGTTTAAATCAGTACTGTTTGGTACGGGTTGGCTCAGTTAAGTCTGTTCTTGTTTGCATTTCCACAGCCAACCATGCCCCCTTGTGGTAGGCAGCGTGTAAGCTGGATGCTGATAGCCGCATCAGTTACATAATAGCACGACTATAGACTGTAAAAAAAATGGACGTCATCTTGCTCAGCTCGAAGTGAGGTCTCCTTAAAAACTGCTTCCCCTGGTGACTGGCTGCAGTATAGGTCAAAAAATCCGGATGGGCCAAACTTAAAAAAATTAATGCACCTCATAGAAATGTTTCTCACGTCAGATTGTTGTGGTGATTTGAAGATATCATTTGGCTGCTTTGTATTCAAGTCCTCTTTTTTTCTGAAAAGTTTCTTTTTTATTAGTTATACAAGGTTAAAAACGAGGCTTTACGTCACATTTAACGATGACTGACAGCTGCTGTTCTCGTGTATTTTTTTTGGCGGTGCCTGTAATGGGGGTATTTTGGCTTCAAAACCGAACAATGGTAAATGGCGGAGCCACGCTGTCCACTCCATATACAGTCTATTAGCACGACGCCATAGTAGCGTAACTCTACCGACTAATAAATCCAACGAAGAAGAAAAATGTGAGAAATACAGATGCTGTTGCACAGTAAATGACGATTCTTTTGCCCATCAACAGTCTGCAGTGTTGTAGCTCCACTTTCCGGGATTGGATCGGTTTATTTTGGCACCCTTATGGAAGGGTCCCAAAAAGTGGGATGGCTCGTGTCGGTTATTTGGGGATCTGTCTCAGGATTAGTCACTGGAAACGCCGCATAACATGAACTCAAGCGCTTCGTGGAAATGGGGCTTTAGTATGCAGCAACATTTGAAGCTGATCTCCAGTAACAGCTGAATGTTTTTTAACTCCTCAAAAATTAAAAACTGTCAAATCTAAGGACAAATGTGGAGGGAGGAGGCAAACAAACTCTACTTTTTATATTTTAGTGAGGTTGAGTAAATTTAGCAAAAAATACCTAATTTGTAAATTTCATACTGTAAATGGCTGTATTTTGTAGTAGCACTAAAGGGCCACAAGGGGGCAGCAGCTACAGTCACTGCACCAAATGAGAACCGTACAATAAATGAATTTTTTGCTAACATTACCACATAATTATTTAACTCTTCTTTTTCATTTTATTTGTAATTATTACTGTTCTGATAAAAATTTCCTATTTGAATCATATTCATTTATTTAATTGTTTTTGCTTGTATTTTATTGGTTTCCTGTATGAATTTTATTTTGATTTTTTTTTTAATTTAATGACTTCTCTCTTCTTTCCTCCTGATTTTTGTCCTTCAAATTTTACCTGTGTGTGTGTATTTCTGTGTGTTTGTTTGTGAGGCACTCTGCGCTGCATGCTAAATCTGAAAGGTGCTTGATAATTAAAGTTGAGTTTGAGTTAATATCCCACATTAAAGATCACTCAAAAGGGTTCAACTACTGGCACAATAAAGGATTGTTGTTTGGAAACCAAATAGTGGTTGTTTTCAGAACATACTGACAGCATAATGCATAAAACTTAAGAGCAACCTCTGGAGAGGTTAATTAATGCCAAACATTGTAAACAAACTGATTAGTGAGGTTTGTTTTGACATCAAGCTGAGAAACAGAGAAAAACATCCCCAACACAAGCAAAGGTTAATTCTGTTTTGGTGAGATTTACAGATGCATCGCTCAGAAAATAACCCAAAGAACAAATTAAACAAGAAATGATTCTACAGACGAAGAAGCCTGATGGATTAAAGGAGGAGTGTCTGTATTCACCTTTCTCCATGACGCTCTGTCGCAGCGCCTTGGCCACCAGCACTCGCACGTTGGCCACCGGGTCTGAGGAGAGGCTGAGCAGGCTGGGTAAGAGGTGCTGGCTGAACTGGTCCATGGGCATACAGTCCTCCTCCACGATGGCCTGCAGAGCAGACAATACGAGGAAACATTAAAACACTCGTTCACACCAACAACAAGTCAAACACGGGAAACAGGAGGGGAACAGCTTTGTTCCCAGAGGCAGCGGACACATACCACAGAGACAGGGTATGTAATCACAGAGAGAGGCTGACGAAATACAAGTTTAACACTCTGACAAACATGCTAAACATGAACGAATGCTCTTTATACTTTCACAACAGTGTCAAGAAGGTACAACAAGTATTACTTCTACATGAATTCATCCTCAACCTTCACCTTTTCTCTGGAGCTAAAAAAAACAGGCTAACGGTTACAGACCTGGCAGATGAAGGCGAAGGCCTGCCGTCCCACCCACTTAGGACAGTGGCAGAACCTGACAGTGAGTTCATTGATAAAGTTCTGGCCCAGATCATCGGCCCCGGATGCATACAGCTTCTGGAGGATCTCTACAACCTGAGGACACAGGAGGAGAGGACATGCTTAATCATGAGACTGAACATGTAGTTTATGTGAAAACCAGAATCTATTTTTTTTTAATATATATTCTTAATTTATTTACATATCTTAATTTCTAGTATTATTTTAATTATAATTAATATTATTATTAATGGTTAATAATTTGCTTGTTTTTCTCCATATTAGTTCGTTAGCTTTTCACTAATCTATTTCATTTATTTATTTTTTTGTATGTCCTTTTTATTCATCTATGTATACATATGTACGCCTCAGAATTCAAAACCAAAAACTAAATAAAAGAGTAAGGAAATAAAAGGAAATGAGAAGCTACTTCAAGTTGCAAATAATAAAAGGAACAGATTCAGAAACACAAACAAAAATAAATTGTCTAAAGTCACTTCTAAAACTGCAGCAAGGCTTAGAAATCTCATGTCCTCATTTTGCATTGAAACAGAAATGCTGGTGTCTGAAAACTGCAGTAAAATATTTTTCCTGGTAAGAAAGAAAATAAAAGTTTTTCAGAAACTGTCAGGGCATTTCTTTTTTAAGGGGATATAAAACAAACTGAATACAATTCATCAGAGTGAGTCACTTCCTGTTTGTCTAAGTTTTTCCAGTGTTTCTGCTGACCAAACCATCTGCCACACATAGCCCAGAGTTCTCCCTTCACAGATGTTCCCAAAACAAGTAAATAACCTTAAATTCAACGACACTAACGTACCAGTTTGTACGAGATCCACCTGACCTCTGACACCTTATCGGAGCACAGAGTGAGCGCTATCTGTCTGAGGTAGTCATACACGTCGTAGTGGCTGTACAACTCTATGATCAGGATCAGCTGCCTGCAGGAGGACAAAGACGGAGGGAGAATCCATCAGACGTCAGTAAAGAGGAGTAATTCTGTCAACATGAGAAGTTATTGGTTCAGGATTGGAAGATGAAGAGGAGACGCACTCTGCCAGCTCGTATCTGAATCTCCAGTTGCGGCTGTTGTCCGTCACCATGAACTCCTGCAGCTGGTACAGATATTCTCTCCTCTTGTCTGCGTGGAGAAGCTGAAAGAGAAAACGCAATGAGCTCAATTACCCTGCACCACTTCTCAGATATCCCTTCAATTATCACTCAAACAGCTTCAAAACAGCCTGGAGAACAGTTTCCCACCTTGAGGAAGTCGTAGAGGTGTTTGAGCACCCCGATCCGGACCTCGTCCAAGTCTTTGAGAAAACCGTTGAAGATGGGCACCAGATCTGCTGCTGTCAGCTGGTCCCCGAGGATGACTGCCAGCTCGTGGATGGAGAAAGCCAGCGTGCGTCGCACCTTCCACTGAGAGTGTGAAGAACAGAGGGAAAGACACACAAAAGGATTAAATTAACAGCTTTAATCATAAACGTGTTCTAACAGGAGGAAAATGTCACTTCCTTTTTTTTAATATATATATTTAAGTTTTTATTCAATGCAAAATTAAAATATGTTTTGCAGCTAGACAAAGTTACATTAGTTTTTCAGGAATAAAGAAAAACAGTAAAACAAGTATGACAAGTTATTTTCAGACCATTGTTATAAAATGTGGTAGAAATAAAATAAATACATAACTAAACTAACTAAACAATTTAAAAGAAAAATAAAATAAAATAAAAAAAATTTAAAAAACAAATTTTGTATCAAGAATTAGAAAGTCAGGGGTAGTAAAACAATAAGAAATTTGCATTTACATTTACATGCATGTCTATGCCCCTTCCCACACAAAATGAAAGAATGAGAGAGTGCAAACAAGTCCAAACCAAATATTTTTCTGTGTAGACATAAGTCCAAGTTTGTGGTTATTATGAAGTATACTGAAAACTGATGAATTAAAGTGTAATTTTGGTAGGGAAAAGTAAAATAAAATAAAATAAAAAATAAATAAAATAAATAAAATAAAATAAAATAATCAAACAAAAAATAAAATAAAATAATACAATTAAATTAAATTAAATTAAAATATAAAATAAAATAAAATAAAATAAAAAACGAAATCATAAAATAAAATAAAATAAAATAATGATATAAGTAAAACAACCACAACAGAAAAAAAAAACTCATTGCACTATGGACCATAAAGAAATTAGAGACTTCATAACAGAAAAGAAAACTTGGAGGAAAATGTTACTTTCTAAAAGAAGAAAACACATTGATGTATTTTTTTGGCGGCTACTAACAAGTATTTTTATTATTGAAACCCAGAATCAGGAATTTAACTGATAAATCATCAAACATTTTTAGCTCTCAGTGAAAAAAGGACAAAAACAGAAAACAGTAAATAAAATGCCGTTATGATACAAACACACCCTGACATTTCTCTGAACCCTCTCAGGGATCGGTGGTCTGAGTAAACAGCTGAACAGAGCAGCGTTGTCATGCTCACAGTGACCCTCAGTGCTGTGATGAAGTAATGAGCAGCAGTGTGACTGAGAGCTGTCACACACACACACACACACACACACACACACACACACACACACACACACACACACACACACACACACACACACACACACACACACACACACACACACACACACACACACACACACTCTCTGCTGCTGTGAAGTGAAGAAACATTTCCCCTCACACATTTCCAGCTCTTTCACACGTCCTCCAGCAACACGTTAACACAACAAGTGTTGCTGAAAGCAAGAGGAGGACGTTACAGAGGAATCGCAGCATCACAATGAGAGGACACAGAAATCCTTCATTCTGCTTTAACTGTGAGGAGCAGAAGGATGTCAACCAGGGATGCACGATCAGACCTTTAAGTCCAGACACCCTAACAGATTCCTGAGCTTTGGTATCGACAGATATTGATACTAATCCACCTGATGGCAGTATTAATTCCTACCCCTTTGTCCTCCCCTTCCCCCTCTGTGTTAAAAGCCAAGGGGAACGGGCAAAAAAACATCTCTTAGAAATGAGACGCCACTCGATCTCTGCTATGTCATCTCCCCTAGACGCTTGCTAAATTTATGTCAGATTAGGGCGACAAACTCACAGCAAACAGGCACCACCGCGATGCACCGCATCATATGTGTAGCAAGACAGCTAAACCATGAAAAGTGAACGTTAAGCAAACGTTACGGTATTTCAAAGCTATATTATGTACCTTCTGATACCGTAACATTTGCCTTTCATAGCTTGTGTAGCTGATGCAGCTCCTGAATGCAGCTTATTTGTCCAATCACTCATAAACCGCAGCCCACAGCAGTGAAGTCTGTCCACTGCAAACCCATCACCCTGGTCTGATGTCGGTGTAGCTATCATAAACTGTAGCAGCTTTGGTACATCGTTATGACAAACAATTTCAAAATACAACCAACAATTCAAAACTTGTCTAATATTAGCGTGAAGTAGCAAAGTAGCAGTTTCTTGTAATTTTTTTCTATCTCTTTTTCGTAATCTTTGCATTTGGAGTGGGCCATTACTTTGTATGGCTCAGTTGTTGGTCATGGACACCAAACTTTTTGTGGCTTCGGCGATATTTTTACTACTTTTTCTCCTGTTTGTCTGGAGATCCTACATGTAACCATGACCGCATTGTTTACATGTGAAATCAGCTGTTCCCAGCCTTTAGCATGTCAGTGCTAACTGGTGCAAGGCCTGATGTTTCCCAACAAGGTGAGGTGAAGGAGGTGAGGATGACGTGCTGTTTCTCAGGTGTGAGCTAAGAAGTGACGACATGGACCTGTCCTTCCTTCCATCGTTATTGGGAACGTAAGATCTATCTCCAATAAGATGGACAAGCTAGCCATGCTAACCCAGCAACAGAGGGGATACCAGAAGGTAGAGTAGCATCATGCTATTCACAGACATGGCTAAAGGAGCTAACACCAGACACCAACACCACATTGGAAGAGCTTCACCTGCTGTGAGCAGACAGGATCCAGGAGACAGAGACTGAACAGACTACTGAAGAAGCTCAGTCCTGGACCCTGTGGATACGCTTTCTTCTTCTTCTCTTTCTATTGATATCATGGAGAATTTGGACACCCCTTCTTCTTAACTGCCTGCCTTGCGTCCGTTACAGCAGGACAGCAGGCCCAGTTTACATGACTACTTCTTTAGCTCACTTTGCATTCTTTCCTCGGTGTTCATATCAATCTGCAGAGTCCATTATTTCCAGACTGAACTGAATTTAAACCTATTTTCCACAAACAACCAGAGTAGACTTTCTGACGCTGATTCAATCGAATCCACAACAACAAAGCATCAAGAGTTTTTAAACTCGCAGGTTCTAGACATTTTAGTTTGTCACATTTACATTATCTGTGGTATTTACTTCTGTAAAACAGAATCAAAGTATTTTAGAGTGAACTGGCTTTGACACTCACATTATGCATTATTTTCCAAGAGGACTGAATAAATATTCACCCATTAGTCATGAAAAATACTTCTCATGACTCAAAGGAAGCCTAAGAGCTCAATTAGATAAGCTCACAGCAGAAATTATTCAACCTCAGCTGTTTACCGTTTAAGGTTTGTCTTTGATTTAAGCTTAAAAATCCACACAACTCCTCCTGAAGCTAAATGATATCACTAAACTGGGCTTTACATCAAAGTGTTGCTTAAATATCTGCGTCTATGACAGCATTAGTGCTCATCTTTTCAGTGAAACAGCACATTTAATCCCCCCGACTCTCTGATTCAGACTCACAGCCTACCTGCACATCAGTAGCCAGCGTTTCATACGTGTCTTTGAGGCAGTGCCAGTTCTGTCGTCCCAGAGTGAGCGCCACCCCTGGCAGGCTGAAGGCACAGTGTTTGGCTATCTCTGTGTCCACGGTCTGAGCGCGGGCGGGGTCCGTCATGGAGAGGTACTGATCCAGAAGCTGCTGGGGGATGACATTCTGCAGACGGGGAGATTAAAGATGGATGATCAAAGAGGGAGGAGGCGTTTCATAATCCACGTGTGAGCTGATCAGGAGAAACAGAGAGGGTGTGATCGATAGCTGCAGGATGTTTGAGGGAAGTTGCTGACTGACCTGGATTTTGGGCCTGTCCTCGGAGACCGGGCTGTGGGCCGAGTCGTCTTTTCCTTCCTCCTCCACACTCTCAATTAGCTCAGACTCCTGGGAAAAATCAAACCAAACGCAGAATAAGGAAACAAGAAAGAGAAGGCGAATTAAGGACGCTCTGAGTAGAAGATTCAAGATTCAATACACCATTTTTTAAAATCTTTTTTAAAAATCTTTTTTTCCCTTTTTTTCTCCTTTTTTTTCCCTATTTTCCTTTTCCTTTTCTTGTTTTCCTTTTTTCCCCTTTTTTTCCTAAAGAAAAAAAAGACAAAAAAGGAAAAAAAGAAAAAAAAGAAAAAAAAAGATTCAATACTTTATTGCCATGTCAATACTGTCGATTGGAATTTGTTTCACATTAACAGTATGACAAAAAAAGATAAAATACATCTTTTACATTAAAAAATCTAGTGAAAATTATCAGATAGTAAAATATAATAAATAAAACCTTGGAAATAAATACGGCTGCTTGTGGCAAAGTTTTAGCAAAAGTAAGATACAATAAAATTGCACCTTGATAGAGAATAAATACATCAAACATTTCTTATCACTATTTCTTAGGAGCTCTAGTGTGCCTCAGGTTATAGTCTGGAGGAATAAAACAAATTTAGTTATGATCAATTAAAAGCTCATCTATAGCTTTGAGGCTGCAATTTTCCAACACAATTCTGCAAAAATGTTTGATTTAAGGAGTTTTGTGCAGCCTTTAAATATCTAGATGGATGCCAAATCCCAATCACAAGAGCTGCTACTATTTTCTTTGAGATGCCAACAAGAACTGTGAAGAAGCAGAAATCAGAAATTGTGGATCAGAATCAAAATCTTATGACAGTTGTGGAGTTTTTCCTCGTGTTGCTAACCCAATCGCAGCCAAATCGGACTGAAATACACCCACTCAGGCTTGAGATTGTGAGATTTTACAGTTTGACAGTCAAATTATCTTGAATGATCACCAACTTCTGGGGTTTATAGCAGAACAGTTATTTTGCTTCACATTTCTGCAAAACCTGCAAGCTGGAGACTTTCTCCAGTAGCTTTTAAATATATCTCCTCAGCCTGAAAGGATGTGACAGTCTCTTACCGGGACAGGGGAGTCAGGAGGAGACTCTTCCTGGTCCTCCAGCGGCTCTGTCTGCGTCTCTTCGTCACCCTGCTCCTGAACGGGGCTGGACTCTGAGGACAGAGAAGTTTCCATCCTCTGTTCCTCCTCTGTGGGACTGTCCTCACATTCAGACTGGACCTCCACTGACTTGCTCTCCACAGACGGGCTCTCCTCGTCGCTCTCTGGCTGCTCTTTGGGCTGGGGTTCGGTCTGGTCTGTGGGCTCTGTGGGCTCTGTGGGGCTGTCGTCTGAAGGACTGTCGAGCTGCGCTGCTTTCAGAGCTGCTGACAACACCTGGACTTGAGCTGAGGGAAGACGAATAAACACAGATCAATCTTTGTGACATTAAAATTTTAAAGTTTTACATCTTGAGCACAAATTCTCTCCAGCATCCCCACCTTGCACATCAGGGTCGTCCATGTGAGGCTGCAGACAGTCCAGGACTTTCTGGATCTGGTCGCTGGTAGCTTGACCTGGGCTGGGTTTAGAATCAAAACAACTGTCTTCATAGCTCTCCTCCTCTTCTTCCTCCTTCTTCTTTTCCTCTTTCTTTTCCTCCTTCTCTACCACTTCTGCTGATGTTTGACAGCTGAGCATCTCGAGTTCTCCGCTGATGTCTGGTAAAGGCGATCTCCAGTAGTGAAAAGAGTTAAAGTTCTCATCGGTCTGCTCTGTTTCTTTCGTGTTCCTTGAGTTGTTTGTCGTAATCGGGCTGGTGTTGCAGTTCGAGATTGTGTGGGTGAAGCTGCTGTGCATCTCTCTGGGAGCTGAAGCGTGGTTGTCGTCATAGTTGTGCATGTCATCGTTGTCAGCTGTCGACACGTGCTCCGGGGAAGGTGTGGCGCGACCGTCCTGGTTGGGAGGTGTGTGGGTGATGGTCCTTTCTGTGTGGCAGCTGCTGATGTCGGAGCAGTTCAGAGAGTTTAGGGAGCAGTCGCTGAAAGGAGAGCAACAAAAACCATCCATTAATCAACTCTCTTACTTTTTTTGAAAAACAAAATAAAAAAATTAACTTTTTAGACGAGTGAAAATGATACTCTTTAGATAAAGCATCATTTAGTAAATTAAAAATTCTTCAACATGTCTAGTCTAAAACCTCCAGGAAAACCACATCAGTGTCATCTTCAAGTCTTTTCACATCCCCGACTTGCAGATGAACCCTTTCAGAGAGAAAAACTGGTCCGACCTGATCACACCCAGGCAACTGGGACCAGTGATGCAACACATAATCCGCTGTTTGTGCCAACACTTACTCATAACCATTCACTGATACAGAGCGTTGCTGTGATTACTGGAAGAGCTCACTTTATTGAGCAACATTACCTTCAGGCCTAATATGATTCAGACAACTAACATATTTTAACACAAACAAAGGAGAACAGCAGCTTTATATGACTGAGGAGACTGAACTTACCTGTCTAATGTACACCTGGGGACCTCTAATAGCGCCCCGTCCTCTCTGAAGTGAAGGCCTGTGCTGGATGGATTGGCAAAGGTGGAGATGAAGCGTCCCAGAGACTGAAAGGCCGCCTGTCGAACCTAAAAGAAGAGCAGAGAGGAAACTGTCACTTAAAAGATTTTTCATCACTCAAAACCAAAAATGATCTGTTTTTCAGGGATGAATTATTCGCTTTGTGGAGCCATTTGACACCAGGACACAGTCCACACAGTCACAGACAGTGCAGTTCTGTTTATAGTGTGTTAGTGTCTGTTTATGCAGACATGATCAAACTTGTTCATTGTCTCAAGCCATTGGGGAAGCTAAATATGGACCCTCATGGACTTGGTGAGATGCCAAATGTACAACACATGGACCAAAATATGTATCACACTTCCCTCTGCAGACTGTTAAGACCCAACACTGATATCCCTCAAGCTTTATGCCACACTGACATTCATATCTGAACACTACTCTAAAGTACGACGTTTAATAGAGGGATCACTTTCTCTGATGCTACGATAGAGGATCTGGGAGACAGTAAGATAACAAAATATGACAATTACAATCATAAAGTTTTACAATTAGAACAAAAATATAAGATCACATGGATAAAGTTATACCAGAGGGAAAAAAAAATAATATTAAAGAATAAAAATGCTATGGCTGGCCTACACTAAACTGAAGGGACCGGAAAAGCAGCCTGCAGCCTGGACCTTAAATAAGGGATGTAGAGCATCTTGTGATATATTGTTTTAATATAAATTTCATTAAATACGAATTATTTCAGCAGATCAGCACCATGGTGTCGTAAGTTTTAGGATTCTGAATCCAAAGTACAACAAACTAAGTCTGTTATGGAGCTAGGGAAACAAACTGATTGTGCTGACTCCTGCAGCCACTAGTTTTTCTTCTTTTGATCTGTTTTAATTGGACTTCCTCACCACTTTGTGGCCTGGAGTGTCTGCACACTGTCTTAAATGACTTTTAGTGAGGCGTGTGTTTGTTTTGGAATTAAATGGAGATCGGATCGAAAAAAAAATTCTTTGTTCAAGACAACTTTTTACAGGATACAACGCGCCGAGGTAAGGTATTTATCAGTACAGATACGTAGCCCTACAGTTTGAAACGAGATATCAAGCAAACATTATAGTAGCCGGCTATATGTAGTGCTATCGGCAGCCCGGTGCTCTGACGTATCTAAAAGCTAACGTGACAACTAGTAAACACTGTCAGTTTGTATGTAGTTTGAATGGACATTAGCACAAACAGATTAGCTCCTGCGTTAGCCTTTAGCTCATGCTCTATCTCTCTCTCATTTAGCTTTCTTCTGCTTTTCTGTCCTTTTTCTGTTTGACAATTAGGCTCCTGTGTCCACCATCACAGAAATCGTTTTCAGCAGAGAAAACATGAATCTCTCTTCTCACTACTAAACTTCAACAGCCGGCGTGGTGTTGTTATAAAGGCTTAGACATGCCATAAATCAATCCGGTCCTGCTCGACCCAATCAGGAAGCCAAGAAGTAGCATTTAGAAATAGCCTGTAACCTGTAATATTGGTGCTGATAATCTCATTTTAAAGTGTGGATTACAATCAGGAATATATCTAGAAGGGAGACTTTTGAAAGATCAGTTAGAAACTCTTCACAGCTCCTTTAACAAGACGATTCACATCCGTCAACCCTCCTTTAAGGTATTACAGCCTTCATATAGAAATTACAAGGTCTTTCTCATACAATTTAACCTCAAAAATCTTAATTGTTGTAACATTGAGACTCTTGTTTTGAATTTTGTTCTATTTTTTCCCCTTATAGGCACTTATCTTCTTTTGTTTATTTTCATTCAACGTGAATTTGAGCTGGTTAGGTACACAGAACACGTTCAAGTTTATTATTTTAACGTCCAAATTAAAATCAGTAAAAAAAAAACAGAGCTTCACAGTTAGTAGAGATGAGGTTTAAATTTAGGAACAAAGAATAAGAAGTCCAGGAAAAGTAACCGCTACCAAACTCATCATCAATGTTCAGAGGAAGTTACAAGACATAAATGTGCTCTTAATGTTATGCAACAGAGTGAATTACAATTTCCTTCTGTGTTTTTAGTAAGCGTGTGTGTTTGTGTCGTACCCAGCGGGACTGGTCACTGATGAGGCTGATAAACAGTGGGGACAGTTTTGCACGTCGCACCTCTGGAGAGGTGGAATTAGAAACCATCATGAAGCACTCGGCACAGGCTTTCCTGATGCCCCACAGGCTGTCTGAGCACAGGTCAAAGAACTTAGGCATCTACAGAAAAAGACACAGGGCAGAGATAAGCATTGAACTTCTGAACTCTGACAACAGCAGGTGCACAAGGAAACTGTTAAAGGAAAGCATAATGTGATGAGAAGTTACATGACGGCACTTTAACCACACGAAGCAGAACATTAAAGTTACATAATCATGATGTTGACACGTGTGAAAGCTGCTGTGACAGGTTTAATTACAGTAACATTGTAGATGAGAGTCTTTGTTTCAATAGTCTGAACGGTTTAACCAGGACTATTTTAAAAGCAGCTCAAACCTCACACACAGCATTTAGTTGTGGTGTTTAATTCAGAGAAAGAAAAAAAGTCTTAAAGCGTCTCACCAGTAGTTTTTCAGTGGCCTCCTGACCCACAATCGAACAAAACTCTCCGAAGTTAGCGGCACAGACCTGAAACACACAAGACAAATAAAAGGATGAAGAAAGCAAAAGTTCAAGGCGTAAAAAACAATAGATGTTTGTTTTTAACCATCGAGCAACAACCACAAAATGTTACAGAGTTTCATGAGAACTTAAAACAACAACAATAATAGAAGCAAGAGTTGAAAAAAAAGACATTTCAAGTTATATAATGTCCCCCAGCTTCATTGTCATCTTAACTTTCTTTGAAAACCATATAATCTGCCTAACATCATGGGGTTAGTTTGCATCTTTTCTGCAGGATTTACATGAACTTCTGGGCTGTATTCACAAAGCATCCTAAGGCTTAAAGTAGCTCTTCGTGACGTTATTCTTGGAAAAATCGTAGAATTCCTCGGATTCTACGATTTTTCATAGAATTTTTCCTCGGTGAGATAAAAGTTATTCACAAAGTGTCTTAAGCCTAAAAAGAGCTCCTAAGGTGAAAAACTGTTAGGAGGAGGGAGGAAGACTTTTAAGAAGCCTAATGGTACGGCCATACCAAACGCGAATTTGCAGCGAGATTACATACAAAGTCAATGCAGACGCGTTTAGACGCCAATTCCCCCTGGACAGCACGTTTGGGGCGTTTGGCGCGGCGCGTTTGGGGCGTTTCCGCGTTAAAATAGTCCAGCGTCCAGACTCAGGCGATTCACGTGAATACATTCGCAAGTTTGCGTTCGGTGTGGCCGCGGCATAAGAGTGAACACTGATACTGGTGTCGGACTTTCCCAACACGCTAAACACAATATCTGCCACCTGAGACAGCTGTTAGCTGCTGATCCATCCCCTGAACAGTCCAGTTAATAAGCAGATGAAATTCTAAAACATTCATACAGTTATTTATGTCAAGAAACCAATGTTATACCCTAAGTGGTAGCCCACAAAACTGTTTAAGATAGGGATGTTACATGATGATATTACATTTTCACTTCCGATACAATACCGATACTGCAGCATTGAGTATTGGTCGATACCGATATTAATCTGATATGATATCAGCATTAATCATGCATACTTTTATTACTTATTTTGTAGTATGTCTGTCATGTTAGAAAAGGCTTGATTAAGTGATATTATTCAAACAAAGAACAGTAGTCAGCAACAGAAGTTATGAGGAAAAACTGACCCATTTATTATTAACCAATGGGTAACAGAAACTGCTTATATCGGAGATTTTAGATGCATTCCGATACGATACCGATACTTGTTTTTTTGCTGATATCGGACCAATATCCGATATTAATATCAGACTCGGGCACCTAAAGTTTAAGAACAACTTTACTTTGTGCTGTAATCTCTGCTCTAGCTTGGGATCCCAGCACGTTCCAGTGCTTCTCACACTTGCGCAATGTGCGCACAAGGAGCAGGAGCAACGCATTCATTTGTTGGCTGATGAGCTCCTAAGTCTGCCTCTTCCCTTGTGCCGTGATCTCGAGACCCAAGTTCCCTCTGAACACTCTTTATTCTCCTCCATGAGCTGAGTCAACAGCAGGCTCCTCTGTCCAATTCTTTTTAATCCATACCTTTGTTGTTTTGGTCGTTCTGCCAAATCAAACCTCTTTTAAGACGCAAGTAATCACAGGAAGTGCTGACAGCTGAGTCTGCGTCCACCATTAAAATCAAATGCATTGAGTAGTAACATGGGCAGCATGGACAGTAAACAGATCAATAAGCAAATCAATATAATCAGTGTGTGAATGTGGTACGTTCAAACATTTTGAAGCGGAGTCACTATTAATTAAATGTAGCAGAGTTTCATTAGCATGATATAAAATTAATGTCATGATTAGACATTTCTTAATTCAGTCAGAAGTTATCAAAGTTATGTTATCCTCTGCAAGACTGCATCATACCTCGCAACAGGGTCAACCACACCTTCTCACTAAGATCAAAGTTTCCGTCTCCTCCTTGCTCAGAGTTGCTCTCAGAAGCTTTCTGAATCACTCTTTAGTTAGAAATCCTTTCTAGGAATTTTTAGGTTAAGTTAAAAGCTCTTTGAGAGGACTCTGAGAAGCTTTGTGGATACAGGCCGTGAACGGAAAACCCAAAACTTTCTGGCATTTTCGGCAGAATTTGGTTTAACCAAACTGAGATCACCCTAAACATCCAACAACCCATCATCTTTCATTTGTGTTTCTCAGAAAATTAAAATCCCAATCCCTTCAGAAAAATTGTTCATCTTACTTTCTCAGTACAACAATTACAATAGACAGTCTAAATGCATTCATATGTGAAGTTGTAATCCTATTGTACAACTTTCAGACACGTATTATCTCTGATGACTCACTCAATGAAACAGGGATTTATGTGCTCATTGCGGCTGCTGCCCTGGGCGACAACAGCAAAAACAGAAATGAGCTTCAAAGAGCCGCTCTAGAGGATTACACGAAAGCAAGAAAGAGTCAAACAATTACAGAGGAAAACTGTTCAGAATTAACATTCCTCACAGAAAACAAACGGTGTCGTCTCAGCTGAAGTGACGCGTGAAATAGAGTTAAAGCTGCTGCACGGAGTTACTGAGTTTGTCCCTGATGAGGCTCAGTTAACCTCCAGGTCGATATGAGTGACAGCAGCCTGGGAGGCTTTTACACTTTCTCCACCTTTTAGTGAAAAAATGGTTTTCAGACCGTTACCTTGCGGACTTGAAAGAGTCTGACATCACTGCACAGGTCACAGAAGCGTGGCAGCAACAGATGCTCCACTGTGTCTTTGCTCAACATGGTGACGACTTTACACATGATCTGTCAGAGAGGAAGCATGGAGAGGGTGATAAGGAGGTGTTTGTGTGCGTGGATGAGTTAGACAAATGAGACCAATTAACACAGATACAAGTTAAGTGCAGCTGAGTATAAATCTTAATAAAACGCTATGACGGGATGATTTATTACAGATAATTAGATATAAAAACACCATTTCACCCTGGATCGATCACACTGTTAATTCTTATTTTAACTGTTGGCTGGGTTACATAAAGGCATCAACTAATCACATTAAAGTAAATAAAGGGTTCCTGCTGTGCCAGAAGTTTATCTTGTCTTGTGTTTTGTGGTTTTCAGTCTAATTCAATTGCAGCTTTCCACCCTCAAATTAAATAACCAACAAGTTTTATTGGGTCTCTCTTAAATCTTACCGCAACTGCCTCGATTTTGTAGTCATCGTCACTGCTGGGTTCTGTGAGTTCAAGAAGAACTGGACAAACTTTGGTCTCCATATCAGCTTTAGAGATCAGACCCTGCTCCAGGAGAACAAGCAGCGCCGCCTGGCTGGTCTTCCTCACCTGGGGAAGACAGACAGGTTTTTAAAGAATAGATGACACTCCTGTTGTAACTAGGGATGTCCCAATCAGCATTTTTTGCCCCTGATCCCGATTATTTAATATTAAGTATCAGCCGATAACAAGTCCCAATCCGATTTTTGGGTTTTGGGATAAACTTTGCTGAAGAAATGAGAAAGTGAAGCAGCACTGAATTGAAAAAAATAATAGCTGAAGCTTATTAAGTCCAATTAACTTAGTCCAGCTAGTTTTGAAGTTAAAACCCTCTGGATCCCAAACCCGCCGGCGGGATCAAAATACCACTTATTTTTAAATGACTGGCATTAACAAGCCATTGGTCCAATCTAAAAACTGAAAACACTGGGGTAATCATCAGATTCTCAAGTTTCCGAGGGTACCTGAATGTATCACATACGAAGCTGGAAACATGTCTTAACATGACGCAGAAGACAGGAGAATTTCATCAACATCGCTTTGAATTTCATGTCTCCTCAGAACATTTTGCAGAAAATAACCTGTGTGCTCGCTGAATGTAGATGAAAAAAAAATTCTATGCCTCTTACGGCTTTCAGCAAACCCTGAATGGTGGAAAACTTTCAGCATGTAATATAGCACGCCTAATTCAGAGGCTGACCTGAACGCAATTCTCCGAAGATGGTGGGAGACCTCGAATGTACTCATAAGACACCAACGGGAATATCATGTGTTTTTCCCCTTTCATGGAAATATTTATTTTGCAACAAACTAGATAATAACTTTAACTGACCTGAACTATGCTTTGTGCTGCGAGGCTCAGTAGAAACACCAGACAAACTTCCATTGCCTAACTGATCTTACCATCATCACATCCTCACATATTACTACAGACTGCGCTGTACAGCTTCAGTGAAGCAGGCTGTTTAATGACATACTGTGGGTAACTGAGATGACATAAACCCGTGTCCCACCTTCTTCTCAGACCTTTTTGGGCGCTGTCGTCCCCTCTCCATGGATATTTATCAACTCTTATAAAGTCCAGAGACAGCAGAGCAGCATTTCCTCTGTTAGTGAACTATCTTGTGTGTTGTTTTGGGATGTTCTGGTCGAGCTGAAAACCTCTTGAAAAGATCGCAGAGCATAGATGTGGCTGTTGGACTGTCTTCACTTTCTATTTTGATGTATTTCCACACTGATGGTACTGAAGCCATGGAGTTGTCAGTGCAAAACTAACAGACTATACCTTGTTTGTTTTTGCCCTTTGAGCTGTTTGTCCCTGTCAAGTTACCGTAGGGTGCTGTAAAGCAGATGCTATTGCTGTAACGTATCTGGTTGTGCACATGTGCTCGGTAATAAAGCTAAGTGTAGCTGCTGTTCTACGTCACTGTAACAAACCTTATTTTATCATTCTCTCTTTAACTTTGTGAGGTTGGGCGCACTCATAGCGGTTTTACTGACGCTTTGGCTTTATGACAGGTAACGTGAACGATCAGTTGAGAGGACCAACTAGGATTCCCGACACTTAAAAAAATGCCAAAATCGGCCCAATCCGATGCTAGGGATCCAGATCGGGACATCCCTAGTCGTAACAATTATTTACTCTGAGAGAAGTTGTTGGTTGAAAAAGTTCTGCTTGAGCTCTCATCGGAGTGAACGTACCTGGTTATTGGGATCAGTGAGATATCGCACTACAATGGGAACCAAGTATCTTGAAAAAGCAGCGGGGAAGTTGGGCCGACTTTCGTGCAAGAACATGGCAATGTTAGGGACTTGCTCCATGAGTTCAGCTCGTACTGTGGGCTCTGTGTGAACACATTAAAGAAGAAGTCATTGTACAAACATGAGATATGTGCATTCAGGTGTTATTTCCATGCCATTAATGTGTTTAAAAGCATCTTAAATGGAAAAGAAAAATCACACGGTCAACAGGCACAAGTTTATCCAGACACCATGACTATTGGATGAAATAAAAAAAGCATCTACCTCCATCTTCTGACATTCTGGCAACTGTCTCCATGACACTGATAAAGTCATTTTCATTGTCACTGAACTCTCGAAGCACATCAAGCAGGCCGCGAGCCACGATCTGCCTAGAAAGCAACAGAAGCGTCAAGTTAGTAGAACGCCTGCCAATACCTACGAGTGCTGAGAGCACACATGTACACACACACACACACAACATAACACAGCACTGACAAAGCTGTCAAGTAGATTACAAACACACACACACACGCATGTGCTTAGAAATGACAGGAGGGCTTGAACCCTGCAAAGCTGAGCATGAAAAGCATGAAGACAGGCACGAAATGTGTTGGTGTGGGGGCGACAGAGCGGTGTTAGAGAGGCTATCTGCCTCTCGTTCACCGCTCGCTGTATATGAAGCATCAAATCAACAATAACACCATAAATCTCAGATAAAATGTGCAAAATTGAAGAGGTATGTCTGAATATGTCAGACTTGCATTGTTAGATAAATGCTCTGTTCAGACAGACAGCATCTACCGCTGGCTCAACTTTAAGTCGACTTTGGCATTCTTGCAGTAGAGAGTTAAAGCAGGTATGTGATTAGTAGATACACAGGAATGCAGACGTTATCCAGATGACTATGACAAAAACACATCTCGACAACTGGAGATGGAACAAAGTGTTCTGAATATTTCCATGCAGAGGCTGAAGATATAATTCAGTCCCATTTACATCATAGATGTGAAGCAAAAAAGTCAAAAATTGAAAATGCAGAACTTTTTAGAGACCTTGATATTGCATCACAGTATTTCTTTGCTATCAGGAAACTTTCTAAACAGTCCAAACACAAGCTTTTCCGTCTGAATTTACAGTCACAGGAAAATGTGCAAACTTTCTTTTGTGTGCACAAGTCAAAATAACATAACTTAGTTTAGACATGGTTTGAATATGGCTCCATCTTTTCATCCCCTTTCTCTACAAGAAGTGACATTTCTGTGTCGCTTCCCAGATGTTTCCTTGATTCTAATTTCCACTCGGTTGCAGATGTTTCCTTCATGGTAGGATCCACTAGAGATGGCAAAATGCTTTCAACACAAATCATCAAGATGACGTATTAATCAACGCTGATCTGACACAGCAATGAAGGTTATGGTGAGGTATTCATCCCCTTAAAAGACAAATACTGCTTTAAGAGTTTTCAATGACACAGTTCTGAAGATTTAGGGGTAGAGTTACAGCTTCATGCTAGTGTTGTTAAGTCTGTGTTTGAAGCTTCTAAAGCTTGATTTTTCAAGAAATATGTCCACTTTAAAAAGCACTTAGATTCATCTTTTCAAGAAAGGTATTGAAGAGAAATGGCTAGAGTTGTCCTGATACAGGTTTTTGAATTCCGATCCATTTTTTCACAATATGTTTGCCGATACTGATCCGATGCCTTTCTCTGATAAATCCTGTACTCTGTTGGGTGATTACGTTGTATTAAAGTGAGCCCTGTTGGTACCTCCTTGAGGAACACTCACTTTGCAAATGTTGCAAGCCCATGTTTTACTATCAATAGCCACGGTTACATGAGGAGTTTTTCGTCTTTCCGAATGGAAACTTTCCGAATGACTTTTCCGAAAACAATAGTAAACATGGAAAGGAATATTCCAATCTCTGGTCTACATGTGCCGCTGTAATCCAACAGAATAGTCAATGGGGCATGCGCAGAAAAACGTAAACGTCGCCAGATTTATCAAATATGGAGGATGACAGTTTGTTTATCGCGGTGTTGCAATACTCTGTATTAGGAGTTTGTCGTCCGTCCAGTCTTGAAATCATGTTCAGTTCTTCCAAAGTTTGGATCAAAAACAATCTTTCCGCGGCAGTCCAGTGCTGACGGCTCGCCGCCATTTTTAAAGTTGAGGAACATCTCTAGTTGCGTCTTAAGTCATATCTGAGCATGCGCTGAAAGAACGTACCCTGACAACTTTCCGTTTGAGTGGACACATGATACCTCAATCAGTTTGGGGAAAGGAATATTCCACCCCTGTGAAACCGATTAAATTTCCATTTGGATTGGCACTTTTTTTTCGGAATGAGGTGTATACGAAGGTTAAATTCTTTCCGTTTGAGCAAATAAACCGAATGCAAGCGGAATATTTGGGTCCATGTAAACGTGGCTAATGTTGGGAGCGTTTCAGAAAAATCCCACCCTGGAGGCCGTTTTAAAAAGTTTGCGTTTTAGGTCGGCTGAAACGCTGTTTCCGTGTAAACGCGGTGTAAAACTTTTGCATGTCACCCTGAAACCGTTGTTGTGTAAACGGCCCCTAAGTGAGCCCCGTTGGTACCTCCTTGAGGAACACTCACTTCACAAATGTTGTAAGCCCATGTTTTACTATCATTGCTTTCCAAAGAAAGGTAGTCCCACACAGTGGACATGTATGCAACATGGTTTGATTTACAGCAGCTGTAAAGCGTGACGGTGCTGAAAACACGTGAAAGCTGGATTGGTCCCGATCATGTAACGATCCTCCTGATTCGATCAGTGTATCAGATCAGAAATCCCTAGAAATGGCTTGCCCAAAAAGCTAAAAAATACACCTTAAATACTACAAGACTACCATTATTTTAAGTCTAGCACACTTGAAGTGTTGATAAACACTGGGTTAGTCTTCAACGTTGAGCTGCGAGCACATCATTTGTAAAATGAGCTCAAAACATGACCTCCACACCCTCATTATATTTCTGCTACTAATAAAAAAAAGCCTTTGTTTGTCTGTTTTTCTCACAGTGCTGAGTCAACAGAGTGACCACAGGGCTCCTCTTACCTGTTGAAGACATTCTCACTGAAGGCATATTTTTCTAGCCTCCCAAGAGGAGTGAGGTTGTCCTGTCCCGCATCGAGGAAGGCTGTGATGCGGATGCCGTCGCACTCTGAACCATAGTCGTCAAATCCAACTACAGAAAGGAGAGGAGATTATTTTACAAGCATTCAAAGTGGAAACACACAGCTAATGCTCCTTGAATGGGAACTGGCAGATGCAGCGCGGTAATCACTGTGCCATGCTGAAGATACTGACTCAGACTAAAATGTGTGAACAAAGCAGAAACGCTCCAGTCTAATGGTTTATTTTATTTAATTTTCCAGCCATAAATACTCTCTGGCTGTGCAGTTGGAGCTAAATGCTGTTTCATCACCCCAGCAAATGCAGACAACAGGGACTGTTGGTCCATATAAATGCTAATAATAGCATAGCGTAAAACCCTGAAACGCTGTTGACAGCTCTACATTTCTCATGGGCAAACAGGGTTGCCGAGAAAGATGACACTTCCACGAACGTAGCAAACATAGCCCCGCATATTTGCAGCAAGTTAAATTGTCACATGCTGTGTTCACATATTTGATGAGTTTCTTCACAACAAGAAAAACCAGAATACTCACAGTCATCCAAATCGTCGTGGCCATCTTCAAAGTATAAAGATAGACCTGCAAGGATAAGACAATTAGAGAGGGGAATCCATTACGACAGACATGTCATCAACATACCATCAGTCTATTCACGACCACTCCCCCAACAAAATGAAAAGAGCTGTGGGTTGGCAGGTTTACAGGCTGACAATTACTAAGAGAGGACAAAGTCTGCTTCAATCAGACAATAAATCACTGTGGTCACACTGAAACGCAGAGCGCCCACATGACATCATCCGTGAAGTGACGCATAAACGGAAGGAATCAAAACAAGCCAAAACTACAAACTTGACTTGACACTTCCACTGGATTCAACAGTCTCAGGTCTTTAATACATGAAAACATTTACAAAACCTCCCTGGTAGCTGCGCTGGATCCTAGAGTCATGGATGCCAGAAGTCATTTTATTAGATGAGCAAACATCTTTTATATTCTCTCTATGGACACTCACCTGGACGAAACTGGCATTTATTGGAAACACTGCTGTTCAAACATCATGAAGCTCTGATTTCAAAGCAGTGTGGTATGTTTCCGCTGTGCATTTTTTTCTATCATGTAAACACTTTTTCTGGTCACAAGACACTTTATTCAACACCTGACACATCCCCTCAGGCACGATGTTTGTGTCTAACCTCTGATTTATGTTTATTTTTCTGATCCTATGCTTCTTATAGTAACTGAAATGTATGTATGATGTGTTCTGGCTTTAAAGTACTTGAAATTTCTGCCTCTTGTCCCAATCTGAATAGAATACCTCCTACGGTATTCCATGGTATGCATCTATTTTTCATTTCTGCATTTGTGACACCTAGATTTCTCTTCTCAACATTTAAATCAGTCTCATCCTGTGTGTTTTTTGGTTGTATTGTAAAGAAATGTGTCTTAAGACTCTAAAACGTGTATAATTTAAATTGTTTAAAACTAAAGTAGCAGAGAAATCAGGTGCAAAATCACATTTCTCTTGAGTAACTTAATGGACATCTTGTTTATTTATTCTTCAACAGATATAGTCCTATGTGATATTTCTGCTGTCTTCTCTGGGGTTTTATCCAATATCTAGAAGAAAATGTATCTATTAAAGCTCTCTTAGGTACTTAGAACATGACCAATATTTTCACAAAGACATTTAGAGATTACAAAAGCAGGTACCATGTTGTCTAACCTCTGTGTGTTATGTCATGTCCGCCAAGACTTATGTGGTAAACATGAACTGGACATTTACAGGGGTTATTCCGAAAGACTTCCGTAGATTAAGCAATGAAATAACTAAATCCAAAATACTGTGGTGAGTTTTTGAAAGCCTTACATTCAAACCAGAATGACAAAATAAATCAGACACATTCTCTCGAAGGATAAAAGCTTAAAGGTTTATCAAAGTGATTGTGGAAAGGGTCACAAAGAATCTGAGTTGAGTCACAGTGGGATTCTGAACTTACACTCTGTTTTGGTTGATTTTATCTTTTATCTAAGGTTCCTGCATCACACACGGCCATTAAAGAGATCTTGCAAAGAGAAGTACTCACATTTTTTAAAACTACTACTTCTCAATGCCAACCACACTTGAAATGTGCTGTAAACACTAATTCAGTCCTCAACAATGAGTACCCGCAGCACATTTAGTTTTGTGTTTTTCGTGCCAGTGTATCTTAATATGTCCCATTTGGACACACATTTTTAATAAACATAAATAAGCACATCTTTTTAAAATGTGCCTTAACTATGTCTTCCCAACTCTAAAACCCATTTGTCTGATTTTTTTCTCTGTGCTCAGTCAGAGTGACCACAGGGCTCCTCTTACCTGTTAAAGACACCCTAGATTCTGGATAAACTCCCAGAATAGGAGACAAGAGAACTATCACATAGGACTACGGTGTACTAAAAGATAAATAAACAAGGCGCGTATTAAACTACTAAAGGAGAGCTGTTATCTTCTTAAACACTTTTTAAAGTATTGAGTCATATGTTTTTGTGACACATCTTAAGAAGCGGACAGGATAAGACCACAAAAGCATAACTGAGTAGTCCAAAGAAGAGCCTAGAAGGAGATCCCAGAAGGAGAAGCATGTGGTGGGACGGCTAGAAGCCAGTGTTTACAGCTGGGCAAGCAAGGGAATGTGCACGATATATAAAAAACAATGCACACTTTAAAACGGCATGTTAAACGCGGTGTAAGATGCTGAGTAAATGTAACTGCTGGTTGTCGAAGAATGTCCCCAATAGCATGTTAACCAAGAACAACATCTCCCCTTTGTTATGGTATAAAGGAGGATTTGGTCAGCTTATGGCTGAAAATGACTTTAGCAAGTCGGCTAACGTTAGCTAGGTCAACTCGCTAGCCTTTGCTATGGCAACAGTTCGATAATAAAGGCGAGTGGAGGTACGCTGTGGTGCCTAACTTCAATAGAGAGTGGTTATTTTGAATCTTTAACATTAACTGGTAGTTTGAACGGTTAGATGATTTCCTACAATCACACATTTCGATACCCCGGAGTAGCCTCCGTTAGCCAGCTGGCTAGTGGTGCTAAGTTTGCTAACATGGCTTGTCCAGCCCTTTCGCTTGACTTGGCTCGCCTTAGCGGCACTTTGTACTAGAACACCACGAAATATGAATAGCTACAGTCGCTATTGCGAGTATTGAATGCGTGAAAAATCAAATATCGCTTTGAAAATGCAAACAAGCGCCGAAAGTATTGGAAAATATAGTAATAAAAAGTGTCATTACCTGCCATCTTGAGTATCGGCTCGGCTCTGCGGGCTGCCGTCCCGTGTGGGCTGTCACCACCGCTCAGCTGTCACTCAAACAAGGCTGCTAACTACTTCCTCGGACTACTTCCTGACACTAGAATAAACCGGTTGATAAAACATGTAATACTACGACCTTTAACCGATAAGCGCTCCACGACTGAGGCTCAAACTCGACATACCTGAGCATAAATACAGCCTTTGGGCTTTGTGTATCTCCAAACAAAAAAAGAGCTGGTGTTATGACAAGTTGTGCTGCTTTGTCAAAAATGCTACCGTTGTGCGTATCGATGGATATTGCCACCAATTTGCTTTATGTGTTTTTAAATTTCCCACAAATTGATATGCATACTATAAGAATATTTTGGTGCAGTATTACTGAACTTTAAATTTAAGATTTCATTATATTTAAGTTGGTATAACTGTGGCCGTTGTATGGAAGCCCATTTTCGCCAGTGATATTAAAAAAAAAGGAAGGGTTAAAAAAATGTTTGGTTAGATACTTGTGTACTTTGAGTTGTATGTGTCTACATTCCCCTTTAAGGAAAAAATTTCTTATGATCTCACTGCTCTTGTTGCAATGTGTTTCTGCTTCTTGGCTGTATCAACTTGAATTTACTTGACATGAAACTGGTTTAAGTTTGTACACTGAAGAGTTTACGACAACTGTCACATCATTATATCATTATCATCATCTCCTGTGTTGTGATGACATTTTATTTTCAAGTATCCTTTGGTAGTCTCTATTATTCTTATCATGTACTCTGTGAAAAATCAAATTAAAAAAGACCAGGCTTTATCTCCAATTATAATTACGGGGAGAAAATTTTAGTTTTACATTAAAAAAATAAATAAATCTCAGTTCAATTGCTTGTTAATACTCCCAGAGGTGACAAACCCTCGGGATAGTGGCTACGCGCATGAGCAAACAAGCAAGTAGCACAATCCGGACGGTAGCACAATTCGACAGAACACCGGAAAGTCACGTGACTATACGCTGTAGTTCAAGATGGAGCCTGAGCGTTTTGATGGCTTTACTATTAGCTAGCTAGCTGTTTACAAATATCTCAATATGACAAATAAGGCGGGTTAACAGACATTGTAACGATAATAGTGAAACCAAATAGTCTGAGATGTGCTTTTGGCAGCTCTTGACCACGATGTGGTAAAGTTTTTTTTTCCTGTAGACACAAGACTACCTGAAGAATTTTTCCACATCAGAGGTAGCCAGAGGACAGAAAACTGTCAATGGTCATCACAAACTCGTTTTGAAAGAGAGGAGATCGATATGGCACTGAGAGAGTTAAAGGTTTGCCTCCTGGGGGTGAGTGTGCTTCGATTTTTGGTTAAACATGTACATATAATCCAGACTGTACATCTGACTGTACCTGTGGCATCAAATGCTCCATGATCAGACTGATGACGATGATGGATAGGTCTGTTTACAGGAGTTACATATGTCTAAAACACTAAGCTACTGTTATTTAACTAATTTAACTTAATGTTACTCTCAGTTCTCAACCTTAAAATCTTCTGAGTAGCCACAGACGCAGCATTTATGCACTTCTGCAGCAGTACAGAATTAAAAAGTGTTATTTCCCCCAGAAATAACTCTTAAAACGTCCTTTAATGTCACTTCTTCAATTCTTTTGATTTATTTTTCTTAATTTTAAGGGGTAAAAAAATCAGTAGCAAAATGAGTACTAAGACAACGTGTCTTACTTTTATTTAATCATCACTGGTCTTTGCTGCATTAATTACTCAGAAATTAAAAACCGGATGAACATGCATGTATGTGTTATTAATAGGCAGCCTTTGTCAAGTAGACTCTCCTGTTTAATTCCAGAAACCACCTCATACTTTGCGAGATTGTAATCCATCTCATCGTCATATTTTTACAGATTCTAATATATCTCTTAAGTAGAGTAGAGTAGAGTAGAGTAGAGTAGAGTATTGTGAGGTTTTTGTAATGCTTGTCACATGGAAAAACATCTAAACAGGAAAAAAATATGATGGCAGGAGATATGCTGGGATTTCTAAGTTAATTTATTTTGATTTTCTGCATTCTTGTCAAAATTATTTGAATGATTTGCAAGAAAAATGGCAGATGGAGGACAAAAAAGAGCAAATACATGTATGTTACAGCCCTGAATTATTTTCACTTGATAAAATAGCATCACTGGTCTTTGCTTTGCTCACTTTTTATCATAGTGTCAGCTACAGCATTTGTGCATGTCAGGAGTGGACTGATTAAAACTGAAACAAAGCCTCCGTTTTCTGTACAATTTATGTCAAAGAAAATATCCTCGATACATTCTCTCCTTGTCTACAGAAACATAAAACAAACAATGTGACCTGAAATACGTCTTCCCTGTTTCACTATCACAAAGTAGCAGACCTACACGGGAAGCAGGAAGGAAGACGCTGCCATGAAAAAGCAATAACGTCTGGGCACTTAGCCAGAGGAGTGTTTTTACTGTTGTGATTACTCTTGTATTAATAGTTTCTGACCATGTTTAGTAAGCAGCCCTCTTTATTTTGTCTGTGCAGGACACCGGAGTTGGAAAGTCGAGTATTGTTTGGAGATTTGTGGAGGACAGCTTTGACCCAAACATTAACCCAACGATCGGGTGAGTTTCTGCTGTCTCCCACGCTACAAGTCGTGCTACTTCTCTCTTTCAGAAGGTTGTGTTTAGGTTTGTGGTGGGGCATTATGATGTTGTCAGTTAGTTTCTGTCTGCATGTCCAGAGCTTAAAAAAGATATAAAGACAGCACCTAGATTTTCAATCAACAGTTTCGCTCGTGTAGCATGCTAAAAAAGCCCAACGTTTTCTACCTCTAGTCTGGTTAGATATGAAGTAGTCCTACATGATAATACAGTGTCAGTCTTTCAGTTTCAGACTATAAAATAATTCAAATACTTCCTGGTGGGCACAAACAAGGGGTTTCTGAAAACTGTTGGTGTCCTCCTGAGTTTTAAAAATGGTCTATTAATGCTGCTATAAACCTATTGATAAGTGCTATTCATGTTTGAGTTCTGACCTCATACGAGGTGGATATACTACAACAGGGTCTTAAAAAGTATTAAAAGTTGACAAATCAATTTGGGGAAAATGAAAGCCCTTAAAAAGTGTTAAAAAGTCTTAATTGTGGTTTTATGAGGTATTACATTTTAGAGGTATTCAAGCTTTGACTCCAAAAATATCCATGAAGATGTGTTTTCCTCCTTGCGACTGTCCCCAAAGTGGGGCGTTAAAGAGTCGACCAGTGAAGTTATAGAATCAAATAGAATTGAATAGAATAACTTTATTGATCATGAACTGGAAAATTGTTGTGTTAACAGCAGTAATTGACGGAGTCAGTAGAAAAATACAAAAAAAATAAAAATAAAATAAAATATATCTATAAAGACTCTAGTTACAATAAAATACAATAATAAAGCTCGTGAGAGGTATATACACCAGCTATGAATTAACAACACTACTAGCTTTAAAAAGATAAATTAAATACAACATTAACTTAACTTTGTGTAAAAGTTAAAGTTGTAAGTTATTGGAGCTTGGCAAAATTGACATGCAGGATTTCATCAATGAACCATGCAAGTCCATCTTGATCGCCTCTGGGGCACCCACTGACATGTCATCAATGACATGCTGATGGACACAGAGAAGCTAATGAGACGCAAATCACCCAATCTCAGGCACATGTCCTAAATTTTGGTAATAATGAAATAAGTTCTTGTTTTTTCAGCAAGTTGGCCTTGAATAACTGTTGTTACTTGCTGTTGGAGTGTCAATAAACCTGCTTTTAGTTTCATTTATTCTTTCAAGCTTTGTTCCTTATGTAAAAATGCAGACTACAACTGTTAAAGATGGGTTGCCAACAACAACTCTTAAAACTTTTTGAAAGGTTTTTTAAAAGTCTTGAAAAGGTATTGAAATCATCCTCAGGATTTTAGCATACACCCTGTATAAGACCAGCACAAGCATGTTATGGCACCATAAGATGATACTTTTTATTTCAGATTTCAGGTGAAGCATTTCTCAATACACTAAAAACCTCAAATAAATGATGTCCCTGATAGTGACCAGGATTGGAGCGCTGAGTATGCACAGACATGCAGTTAGCATGTCTCGCAATGTAGCACTTATGAACACCAGCAAAACCAGAAAATTGAGCGCCTGTAACAGTTTGAATTTTGATTTTGTGGATGTGGATCAACTTCAGAAAGTTTTTTCATTCACCCAATCAAGCTTTATTTTCAGTGCATTTGTATAAAATTTAACTATAAGTGTTTTACAATGATTGAAATTCAACAAAAAGAAGAAAAAGTCAAAATAAAAACTCAAAACATCCCAATAGATAACACAAGTAAGGATAAAAGTTGAAGATAAATAGTAGCACTAATAATAGAATACACTTCAAGACATTCGATCTACGTTAAGCACAAGAGGTAGAGCTGGATCAATACACCAGCATTGATCAACACAGTCGGATACGTCTTGTCAGCATGTTGCTCTAATCAATAACAGGTAACTGCTGAGCAGAGCCTGAGGTAAATATAAACAGCCTCAGAATTGCACAAACACACACACAACTTTTTTATGTAATATTTGCAGAGTTACTGTCAGGGGTTTGTTTTAACCAAATCAGCAGCTTATTTCAGACTCAAAATGAAGTTTTATATTGTTTACAGCCTCAAAAGTCTATTTTTTGTTGATCTGTAATTGAAAAAAGACTTACTTGGTGCTCTGTTGATTACTAAAGCTGGTACATATTTTAGAACATAACAGCCCAGATGATGTAGATGAAGATCTCAAACTTGTGACATATGTTGGCTTGAAAGTTGTTAACTTAAGCTGCAGCTTTTTAAGTTTTCCATGTTGTGTAAAACATTCAGTCCAACACTCTTATAAAGTGACAGAATAAATATCTGTACTGTTATCTTTTCTTTTATCCAGGGCTTCTTTCATGACCAAGACTGTGCAATACCAGAATGAGCTGCACAAGTTCCTGATCTGGGACACTGCAGGACAGGAGCGGGTGAGTAATATCCACTGAGGTTTTGGCCCTAGATGTTGTTTTCAAATAGACTGCCGGGTTGTAGATCTGAGTGTTTTAGTTCTGTGCGGCCAAACCACAACAGCACACAGTTATGACTCTGTAATCAATCGGTTTGACTTGGCTGATTTGAAAATCTACTGATTCCTCCCTTGTGGTTTTAAAGGGAAGTGAGAAAGTTACACATACCACTCCCTAAGGGTGCAGTTACCCAGGACGTCTGACAGGGGGCAACATTTACCTTCATAGTGGGTGATCTGTGCTCCTCTTTTTAGTGCTCTTGTTTTAAAGAAGTCTATCTTTTTTCCACACTTACACTATGTAGTGTTTTCATACGTTATGACATTTAATAATGTGTCATGTTCTTATTCATCCTACATCTCTCTTCAATCTCACTCTCCCTCCTCATTAAACTCATTATCAAGATTTAAGGAGAATCATGGACTATCTGCCATTTATTTTTTAAAATAATTATGATTAAATCTATTAATTTTCAAGGCCTAATTTAGTTCTTTTTTAAATTATATACTATTTTTATCACTTATTTATGCATTATTTATTCAACTGTATTTGATTTAACTTTATTTAAATTTATTATGCCTTATTTTGTTTCTATTAAACTTTATTTTAGCTAACTTTATTTTATTCTATTTTTTGTATTTTATTTATTATATTGTAGTTCAATCTAGTATATTATTTGATGTTGCTTTTTTTTCCACTTTGTGTCATTATATTATTTCATTTTACTTACCCAAATATATTAATTTTATGGCATTTTTGGTCTATTTTTTACATTTCAATTCACTATATTAGAATTAATTTACCAAATTTATTTAATCTTATTGTTTGATTTATTATATCATAGTTCAATCTAGTGTTTTTATTTAATTCAGTTTTTTTTCCACTCTGTTTCAGTATATTATTTCATTTTACTTACCCAAATATAATATATTTTTTGGCATTTTTGCTTTTTTTTTTTAACATTTCAATTCACCATATTGAAATTAATTTACCAAATTTATTTAATTTTATTGTATTCTGAGCATTTTCTGGTCATGCTTTTTATTTCATTTATTTAAAATTTTATGTATTATTAATTTTTTTTCCACTTTTTAAAACTATTTTTTAGTTATATTATTTTATTTTTTAATTTACTTTTTTATTTTATATTTAATTCAAACTTAGTTTTAATTTTTAACACCTATTTTCCAGGGAAATATATGTATATATATTTTTAAGTTAAAAATACACATTTACCTCTTCTAAACTATGATCAAAAATTCAGACCAAAGTACTGAAAAATGACTAAGGGAAAAGTTACATTAGGAGTTTATAAGTAACAATCAGAAGTAAATAGGTTTCTACCAATAAGATTCATGTTTTTATGTACCTTACTTTTACTCCTAAAAAGTATGGGTCTGTTACCCTTCACAGGTGTTATAAGAAACGTTTACAACTCTGTATTTGTGCTAAAATGTTGCATTCAAGTCCCTCTCAGCACAGCGTCAACAAATCCAGACATTTGTAGCTTAGGGAACTACTTTCTCTCATGACACACTCCCTGTGTGAGCTCTTCCTCTTTCTATGCATGCCCTTCTCCTTCCCCTGCTGCTGTAAGGCCTTATCCCTGCTGCTGTCCTTTCCAGAGAGGTGAGATAAGATGCTGTTTGTCTTTTATCCAATATTTTTCCCTGGAGGCCTCGGCTTCTTTGAGACCCTTGAGGGGGACATCAATGCGGCCCTCGTTTAAGATAAGACCTGAGGATGAAACCCAAGCCGTCTCGGCTCAGCAGCGTGTGCTGCCTGCTACTGTGTCTTATCTGCAAGTCGCCGCAGCTCCACGTCAGGCTTTGCTCTTTCTCTCTGTCTATTGTGTTTTCTCCTGTGGACTGTTTCTTTTCATTCCTCTTCTTGGCGGGAATCAATTTTCTGTCATTGCTTTTTGTTCTTCTCCACCTTTTTATTCCCACAAACCCACTTTCTCACTCCTGTGTGGCCTGTAGCCGCCCTCGAGGTTCTCAATCGTATGGGAAGAAGGAATAAAATCCCTCTCAGTTGGTTTTGCGTTGTGGTATCATGGGGTCTTTTTGAGCTTGTTTCTTCAACTTCTGCTGAGTCTTGGCCGATCAGAAGTTGTTGATGTGATATCCGGGGAACATGAAGGCAGCCAGGGCACTTGGAAGGGGAGACTGGGGCAAAAATGCTCCTTTTTTTTTTCTGAAATCCATATCTCAAGACCAGATGAGGCGTCATGAGTACATCTAAGCTCAGCTGTCAACAGCCCATCAGATTTGTCCTCACCGACTATACCTCACATAAAAACAAGCAAGAGGAACCACGTGTCCTGCAGGAAAAGCAGGGCGTCTTTCATTAAGCACCCAGCTTGTGGTTTGAGTAATTAGTCAGCACTCACAGGGCATCACTGAGGCTGTTTTCTGGGCTGCTGTGTGGTCAGACGTCTGGTCTAGCTGTGATTACTCTTTGGGTTGAGGCAGAGATAGACCACACAGGACTGTTGGTGGTGCAAACCCAGCCATGAAACAGACAGCGCTCTGCACACTGCCTCTGCCAAAGCTGGATTCCCGTTGGCGGACTTGGGGCCAGTAACAACTATAATTATGTGGAATGTGTGCTTTCCTGAGGTAACGCTGTCACTCCAAGATGGATAGTTTATTCCATCATTCTGTAAAAGGAAAATAGAATTGGCGGGAAAGCCCGGGTCATTTCAAGTGAAGGTCTTTTTCAGTCATGGGTTGTTTCTTTTAGAATAAATATCATTAGTTAATACATGACACATGGCTTTATTAGTATGTTAAAATGCCTCAGACTAGCCTATATAATGTAAGCAGGCATACAGGGGAAAATACTTGTAATCAACTGTGATCAGATTAAATATGTTATGTGCCTTTTTTCAAAAAAACTTTTTTGACTATATACAGTCAGAAATCTCAAAGGGACCACGTTTAAAGTGATTCAAGGTTTGTATTTGTCAACGCTCAGATAAGTGAGTAGTGAAATCCACTGGCTTGATGCAAGGCCTTGCAGTTAAAGAACTCTTCAAGAGCTGTAAAAAGATCTGTTAAAAAAGTAGTGTTGCTAAGTAAGAATAAGAGTAGATTTAAATGAAATTGGGTTGTTAAATAAGTCACAGCTGAAAAAAAAAACAGTTGTCGAAGTTGAGGATAAAAGCTGCTCTGATGTTTATGGGTGCAGCCAAATGTTTTTGTCCCCTGAATTTTCTTAACAGTACATCAAATTAACTTTTGGTTGTTTAACTCAAAACATAAATATTTTATTGCTTCGCAGGAATTGTTTAATGATTTTTTATTAAATAAGATTGGAACGTTGAAGGTATATTCTGTCAGTTATAAAAAATAGAAAATAAAAAAATCGGTATCGGCAAATTGATCGGTGAATGGCTAGAAAATTGTGATTTGTGCGCCCCTAGTTTATTTATATAGCACAGAAAGGCAATTCGAAGTGCTTTACAGAGAAAAAATATTTTAAGAAAACAATTAAAATGAAATTAAAAAGCAGATTAAAAATAGTAAGATACAATAAATAATAAATAATAAAATAATTAATAAAAGAAATATAATAATAAAAGAACAACAATAATAAAAGAAAAAAGAAGTTGAAAACTGATTTTAAAACAGATTTTAAGATAAGAGTCACAGTGCAGAGTTGCGAAATTGTGCGATTACAAAAAAATGTTATTAAATGAATCATTAAAATGCTCTAATATAAGGCAGCTGTAAAAAGGTGAGTCTTTAACCTGGATTTAAAGGAGCAGAGAGTTTCAGCAGACCTGTTTCTTTTTTGGTAGTTTGTTCCAGATATTTGCAGCATAGAAGCTAAAAGCTGCCTCTCCGTGTCCACACGTAGCCAGGTTTTTTTTCAAAAACGAATACCCCATCCTTGAGGCATGCCAAACCCATATTTGTCCGCGTTTTCCAGACGTAAAACCTGTGCCAGCCAATCAGAATGAGCCCTTGGGGTTTTCAGAAAACGTAGTTTTTAGTGACACAAAGCTGCGGTTTCGTGTGGGTGACAGGCCTAAACATATAAAAATATATGCGGTTTCCCAAATACCCAGCTATGTGTGGACATGGCCTAGAATTTGCTGACAGAAAATGCAGTTCCTCAAGTGTCCACTTGAGGTTGGCTCTTGAAGTGAGGTAATACCAGTCGAGCTCCATAATAAACTCTGATTTTAAGTAAAACTGTTTATGGCCTGATAGAAATATGAGGTTTGAACTCTGTGGCTCCTTTTATTGTAAGACCACATGGAGAAGAATTTTTTCCCACAATCCATCCACTTAGATTTTAATTAGGCTAAAAGTTCTGCATACACTTGGGTGTAATCATTGTCATAACTGATTTGTACTGACAGATTGATTCAGCCTGGAATGGATATGCACAGACTTAGAAACATTGTCATTCATTTGCTAATAACGCTTCACTTCTTTTTTTGAAGTAAGTGCTCAGACTAAGTACTGAAGCCATGATTCAGTCATCTTTGGAAAGAGTTTTACCCCAAAACACCCTAAGCGTCCCGGGCAGCTACTTTTAGAATCTCACATGTTGTTTTGATCCCGCTTTGTGATCTACTGGGTTAAGATGAAACAGTCCTCATAAATACAAAATCGCTAACAGCTTTTGACACGTTCTGCTCATCTTTCTGTTGATCGCTAACACATGTGTGAGGAGGACTGAGTGGAAAGAATCGCCATCCTCACATTTGAAAGAAAACCACTCAGAACTTCAGTTTAATGAAACGATACCAGGTTGTTGTTCTTCCTTATATTTAAACTCTAATTTGAGTTTGCCAAAGTCAGCACTACTCAGCCGGTCTAATAAGAGTCAGTCATGTAATCAGCATGGGTGGTGACTATGTAATGGATTAGCTCTGTCCATGTAAGCCTCAACACTGCTGCCTAGCAGTGTGAAAATATATGATAATAAATAACTCTGTAATCACATTATGAGCAGACAATCAGGAGCGTCATCCTTTTCTCACTCAGTTTTCTTTCTCCTCTTTGTCTTCCTACAGTTTCGTGCCCTGGCTCCCATGTATTACAGAGGTTCAGCAGCCGCCATCATTGTTTATGACATCACAAAAGAGGTATTATTTACTTTAATCCTCCTGCAGCATAATCCACTGAGTATTACTGTATAGTTTCATTGTTTTGTTTCATGTAATTTTGGATGAATGAGAATTGCAGAAATTCCACTGTACTTTACAAACATGCTTGTTTGCTTTCTTACTGTTCAAATGTCTGTTTAGTAAATATGAAGTTTACTCTGCTTAGCATAAAGCCTGGAAACAGGCAGAAATAGCTCACATGGCTCTGAGTTCAAGTAAGTTAGACCCTCTTAAGTGAACCAGTCATCACTTTATATCTTGTTTTCTAATCTGTCTGGAGTGTCTAGAGATTTTATGTCTCTGTGTACAAGTCACATTTTTTATAGGGAGTTTCCAAAGTGTCCAATTTCCCAGTGCTTGTAATGGAATTCATATTCTGAATAGCCAAATGGTCTACTGATCAGCGGGCAAAGCAACAAGAGTTAAAAAAATTAAGCTAATTTCATGAACACGACTGAACTCAAGATCCCGTCTGAGTCTTCAGGTCAACAAAGCTGAGACATGACCTCCATTGGCAGACTAAGCACCACCAGCCCTCAGTCTTTCTACATACAGCTAAATCTCACTCAATCTCAATTTTCTGGAACAATTTACTGACAAATCATGACAAGATAAGATTTTTCATCTTTGCTTGTCTACATCCAGGTATAGCGCATTATAGTGATGTGGTTGCCAGAGCTACAGCCCCTGCTAGTGGCAGATGGCTGCAATACAACATAACTCAAAAACTAACAAACAGATCTTGATGAAATTTTCAGGAAATGTTCAAAATGGGATAAGGAATAAGTGATTACATTTTGGAGGTGATCTGGATCACCATCTGGATCCAGGACTTTTTTAAAGGATTCGTTATCATTGTGAGATAGGGCTGTTTTCACCATATGTGTATATAACTCCACCATAAATGGTCGGATTGCTTTGGAAAACAATACAAGACAAGTTCACCATAATTTCTGACATGTAAAAGTACGATCCAGATCCTGGCAATTTTCTGGATACTAAGATCTGGACTATGAAATATGTTCTGGGTCATCATCATTTTCAACACTGTCAGGTCCCAAATTATCATACAAACCTGCAACTAACACCAAATTGTAGCAGATAGTCTGCTGAAAGGGAGTATAACATTAAAGTAGGACTAAAGTGTTGGTGACAATCACATTAGCTTGGCGGAGGTCTGTGCTCTCTGAGTGCTTTTCTAGTTATTAGTGTTCTATAATAAAATATCAATAAATCCTCTAAATAACTAATAACACTGGTGCTGATTAGCACGGACAAAGACGTTCAGTCATTCTCTCAACATAACGCTCACACCTCTAATTTTTAGTAATCGGTTTGTATCAATTTTTTCTTTTTTTCTCGTCTCAAATCAGAGCCAGGCTATTTTTTTCCTTCCCTTTTTGAGTCTTTCTTGTTGGCCGACTCCAACTCTAGCTTTGTATTTTTTTTAAAGAGATGGTATCTTGGTAACCAGTCAGAGGCCAAGAGCCACAAAAATGACCATGGTACTACGGAGAGCCACGTCACGCACAGGGTCTTACAGACACTCTTCCTCTCACACATAAATGGAATGACATAAAATGAAAATCAATACATTTCCAATTTTCAAAACAAGATTTACTATGTTTGTTAGTGTGTTTGACTTCGTACTAGAGAAGAGAAACTGAAACTTAAGTATCAATGTGTACACCCAAACATTGATCAACGCTGAACCCAATGCTTGCATCAGTATATCAATATTCTAGATTGATCTGCACACCGCTACTCATAGCTTTATATATATTTTTATGAATGGATCGAACACTGAAAGGCAAAGAGCCAAATGTGGCTCGCAAGCCGCGTGTTGGCCACCCCTGCTATGAGTAATGGTATCTGCCTGATTACCTTAGTTTTACCAATGAAGCCAACAAACAAGAGTGTAATAACAAACTTAGACATAATAGGAGAGAACATCTTTGCTTTTTTGTTTATTTTTTGTACAAGTTTACAATGTGTTTTTGTTTATTTTGTTTCATTTATTGTATATTTATGTTTTTTCCAGACTCTTGCATTTTGTCTTGTTAATTGGGGTAATGCAAGTTTTATTAATTCTTACATTGTCTTGCTGTGTTTTCAGTTGTGGGAACTTTGTTGTCAGTTTGGATGTGCTCCATTTTGACTTACATCAGGTTGGAAAAGCTGCCTGTGTGTCTACTTAATCTCCGTATCATGTTTACTTGTACCATCATCAGGAATCCTTCCAGACATTGAAAAACTGGGTGAAGGAGCTGCGACAGCACGGCCCTCCTAATATTGTGGTCGCCATCGCAGGCAACAAATGTGACCTTTCAGACGCCAGGTGAGCCAGAATAAGAGATAAAACTGTTCAGGTCACACACAGTTTTTGCTTTCAGTGTGAGGGTTTGTTTTTATTTATAGCCTTGGAGTGATTTCACATGACTAGATTGGATGGAAAACTTCTTGTACAGAAATGTTCTGACCTTTTAAAATGGAATAATATTTTATGTTTGGCTTACACGTACCTCTGCAGTGAGGATAATTGGCTCCCTTACTGTTTGGTTCTCTGTGTAAACAGTCTGATGTGAAATATAAGGTAAACAGAGCCTAACCTCCCCTTGCTTTGATTTAAGAGATGACTGATTTTCAGATTATGTAGATGTGTTGTAGACACCTTGTTATGATATTCCAGGAGTAGCCAAAGATATTGTTGTTGTTTTCTTTCGCAAATTGAAAAATCCTCCAGATGCTCGTATTTATTAGACCATCCATGAAATCAGGAAATCTCTCATGTAATATCTGAAAATCAGTTTGATTATTATCCTATGGAGCATGAAATTGAAGAATTGGTTTACATATTGCAGAGTTATTGAGACATGATGTTTACAGGGAAGTGCCAGAGAAGGATGCCAAGGACTACGCTGACTCCATCCATGCCGTCTTTGTAGAAACCAGCGCCAAGAACGCCATTAACATCAACGAGGTGTTTATAGAGATAAGTGAGTGTGTTTTCCTCTGCCCGCTCATCCTCAGGTTCCCATTGAGCTGTGACTAATTAACTATTGTGCCGCATTAAGATAATTATCTCATCTGCTGTAGTGTTTTACATGCAAGAGGAGAATGTTTAGACCAGAACTATAGAAATCTGTTTCATCAGTTGTTTTATACAGGTGTGGATCAGATGATTGATAAAAAGCTGCAGTTCTGTTCTACCTGTTTCGTATACGCTCACTGACCAATGTATTAGGCACACCTTGCTAGTATTATGCAGTTGCTGCAGATTTGTTGGCTGAACATCCATGTTGGATTGAGATCTGGGGACTGTGGAGGACATTTGAGTACAGGGAACTCATTGTCATGTTGAAGAAACCAGTCTGAGATGATTCCAGCTTTATGACATGGAGCGTTATCCTGCTGGAAGTAGCCATCAGAAGATGGGTACACTGTGCTCATAAAGGGATGGACATGGTCAGCAACAATACTCAGGTAGGCTGTGGACTTTAAACCATGCTCAGTTGGTACTAAGGGGCCCAAAGTGAGCCAAGAAAATATCCCCCACACCATTACACCAGCAGCAGCAGCCTGAACCGTTGATACAAGGCAGGATGGATCCATGATTTCATGTTGTTGACACCAAATTCTGACCCTATCATCCAAATGTGGAGCAGAAATCCAGACTCATCAGACCAGGCAACGTTTTTCCAATCTTCTATTGTCCAGTTTTAGTGTTGCTGTGTGATTGGAGCCTCAGTTTCCTGTTCTTAGCTGACAGGAGGGTCACCCGGTGTGGTCTTCTGCTGCTGTAGCCCATCTGCCTCAAGGTTGGACGTGTTGTGTGTTCAGAGATGCTCTTCTGCAGACCTCGGTTGTAACCAGTGGTTATTTGAGTTACTGTTGCCTTTCTACCAGCTCCAACCAGTCTGTCCATTCTCCTCTGACCTTTGGCATCAACAAGGCATTTTGTCCCACAGAACTGCTGCTCACTGGATATTTTCTCTTTTTGGGACCATTCTCTGTAAACCCTAGAGATGGTTGTGGGTTAAAATCCCAGTAGATCAGCAGTTTCTGAAATACTCAGTCCAGCCCGTCTGGCACCAACAACCATGCCACGTTCAAAGTCACTTAAATCACCTTTCTTCCCCATTCTGATGCTCGATTTGAACTACAGCAGATCGTCTTGACCATGTCTACATGCCTCAATGCAGTGAGGTCCTGTCATGTGATTGGCTGATTAGAAATTTGGGTTAAGGAACAGTTGGACAGGTGTGCCAAAAAAAGTGGCCGGTGAGTGTATATTCTTCCTTTTACGCTTTTTGTGCAACCAAAGTTAACTTGTTGTGAAACACTTTCTCCTGTGGTGCAATGCTACAGTTTTTCTTTTCCCACTTTTTGTACATTTCATGACGACAAATTTTTCTGCTCTGTTTTAACTTGTTCTATAGAACACATTCCCATAGAACCCACACAACAACGACCTATTGACACCTAAAAAATGATGAATTTTCTTTGATAACTTGTTTTGAGTGCACTTGATTCAGCTCTCTGTAGCAACACATAAACTGAATGAAAAGGAGATAAAGCTGAACAGCTTGGTCCCAACTGCCGACTAGAAAACAATATAAGCATGAATTAAGATGGGAAAGGAGAATGATGTCATAAAAACACAGTATTCTGAAGTGGAAGTTCTGAGCAAATCTGGAAAAAACAGGACAAAAATGGGGGGGTTACTTGGAGTTGCGTACATGTGTTAATTGTTTACTGCAGCCTATTTTCAATAAACTTAAATTAAATTCAATACTGTATGAATTATTTAATTTATGTCTTGTGTTTTATATCATCAAGACACAGCTTGGGAATTAAGGGAGAGCCGTGTGCACAGTATTCTGTCACGTTTAAATCATCTGAGTATGCCCCTTTGAAACTTTTCACACAAGAAGTTAGCAAACTTTGTTCATTGATGTGTTGTAAATGACCTCTTTCACAAAACATGTAATTTTGCCCACAGCCCAATTTTTTGTTTATTGTGTGGTATTTGTAGTACACCCAGAGACTCCCAAGAATATACCTTTAGAAAATCCAAAAGTCATCCAGGGCCTGTACTATGACCTATTTTATGATCATTGCCATAGGTGTGAGCCAGGGTGCACACTTTATCCCAAAACTTACTCAAACACAAATAATAAATCATCAAATTGGGTCAAATCACCTTCACTGAAGTCTGGTGCATCTTTTGAAATCAAATGTAAAGCTAAGTATTACAATTGAAAGAAGTTATTGAATTTTAACTGGAAAAAAAAGGTTTTTTTTCATGATTTTTTTCAACAAATTCAATTCTTTAGAGATGTGTCTGACCAACTTATAGTTGCTGTACACCTAAAATACTTACATATTATTTGGCCACATATATATTCTCAAAGTGGGAAAAAAAATCATCAAATTCTAAGACTGGTTAAGTTGTTCAATTAACAGGTTGGGTTACTGTGGTAGAATCAGGATACATATCTTGTATATAAGGGAACCTTTAAAGATTTGTTCAGAATTCATCCTTTAAGTATGATTTCTTTAAGAATTTGGATGCTAGATTCAAAACAAACATTTCACATGAAATGTTACTCATTTTAATATTGAACGACCACAAAGGGCCTGTATATTATGCCTTTGTGATGAGATAATAATGAGCCATTGATACAAGTAAAAACCGATGCATTTTTGGATTGTTGTAATCAGATTGTATATATCTACAATGACAGCAATACATAAACATTACTTCTGTCAATTTCTGTTTCTAGTACTTATAAATACATGTAATCTGTTTTATGGCCTTCCTGTCTTTTTGTATAGCAATGGCTTGGACAATTTTAATTTGTTGACTGGAACTATAGTTAGGGAAAGGGGATCTGAGAAATCCATAAGATGTATGATTAGCTGGTTGAGAGCTGCTGCAAAAGGCAGCCATAGCCAACAGGGCGGCGCCTAGTAATCAAAGGCAAAAAGTCCAAAAATGCTTTAAAAACAAAATAATGGTTCCACGGAAAGTGAGTTTGTGATGGAATGAAGACTTTCAAAAAGAAACTTTCTTATTCACTGTGTGTCTCCACAGGTAAGCGCATCCCGGTTGCAGAGTCAGCAGGAACATCAGGAAAAGCTTTCAAACTGGGACGTCAGGCCTCAGAGTCTCGCAGGACCTGCTGCTGATGATGCCGGTGACTGTCCCCACATCACCTGTAGCCTGATCTTAGCTTTCTCCTGTTACTCCACATTACAGGCACCGCACACCGTCCGACCACACACCTCGCCATCAGTGGGCACAGCATTCCAGACTGATGGTCTGTATGCAAAAGCAAAAACAGACAGGAAGGTTACAGACACTAGCATTGATATGAAAATACTAGAGCCTGTCGAATGGAGACCGGCTCCCTTTATGGACTTGGACCTCTGTTTGGTGTCTGATCAGAGATTTTGGAGAGGTCAGAGGTCATTTGTATTTGTAAATTTGTACAAATCAGTCTTTCAAACCAAAACACGGACTGAAAATTGTTCCATTTCACCAAATTATTTTGAAATTTCCTAAATTATTTCCTATTGTCAGCTTAGTGAAGGATTCATCTATACAGTTTATGTGTATAATCACTTATTTATCATAAGACTCTGATGAAACAGGATAAGATTTTTATCAACATTGTTCTGTCCTCTCATTTTTTTTTTTGCTCTTTTAAAGGATATTTCAAGAGATGTTACTGATTTATGGTCAAGCCAGGGGGAATGTGCACGAGAGATTTAAGTGTTAATATAATGAATGCTGTGATCATGAGGTTAAACTGCAGAAATGGAAGGTATGTGGGAGCCTGCCACCTTTACATAAAAGGAATGGTTTAGGAAACATGGAAGTACGTCTGTTAAGGTGACATGGGAAAAGTTGTACTATTATCATATTTCTACAGCAAATACAGCTCTGGAGCCTTCAGTCTGTTAGCATAGCTTAGCATATAAACTGAAAATATGAGGCAAAATCTGTTGAAATGTAAGAAATCTGCTAATCTGTTAATTTGTGTGGGCATTAACCAAACAAATTGGCCATTTTTCAGGGATTACTTCACCAAACTATTTCTTGATTCTGAGCCCCGAAATTTCAGGAGGTTACGTTTTACAGTCAAGGAATATTCTGATCCATAAGTATTTGTGAAATTGCAATTTACTTTTTGCCATATGGATCATTTTTATTGAGCAACAGTCTGTTTCTGGTTAGAAAACTTTATCAACACCTTCAGGGGCAAAAAAATTTGCAAATCTATAGAATAACAAAAATGAGATTTTAAGTCTTTATCTAAAAATAGGCTAATAAACTGAGGAAATTACACACATCTAACACACGAATAATGAAGTGCTATTTATTCTCGTCCAACTCTGACAGAAAACACATACACATATTTATCAGAAAACAATCTGTTCCTTTGATTAACAACCTTGTTGTCTTTCAGTCTGCGGCTTTTTAAGGACATTTTTACCCTCACTTGCCCTCGATAATAGCAAAATTTAATCATGAGACCTCATCTGTAATAAATCAGATTTACTCCACAATCTTCAGTTAATAGAGCATCACTTAGAGAGCAAAGTGCTGACTGTGCTGCTGTTTAAAAGTTTAGTATTTCATGAAAACAGCTCCACGTGTTCCACACATTCTCCTCTAATTACTGAAAAGGTGTTAACTGAATCCTGGATATGAAGTTGCCCATATTGCATACTGCAAACTACCTTTTGTCTCACAATACTTAAGCTCTCATGTGTTCACCGCTGAGCCCACCCGTCTTTAATCCTTCACTTGAGCTTTAAACATTTAACAGGCGAGGCTAACATTTGTGAGGCCTCGCCAAATTCTTTAATTGTCTCATAAACTTTTCCTTTTTTCAGTTTTTTCCTCTTCTCACACAATCAGCTCTGGCTCACACATGCAGCGTTGTCTCACCACCTTTGCAGCAAGGTTTTGAAACTTGAGACGGTTTCGAGGAAAACTCGATTTAAGAGCTTAAATCTCCCTTTTGCATAACCTTAAAGGTTTCAAATTAAACGTAGCTGTGTGTCGACATGCTGACCCTTTCATGCACCTTCTTTCTGTGTGTGCTTTGTGCCAGTCTCTGCTTTCTGGTTTTCCCTCCTTCAAGCTTCTTTTGACTCGTTCCTTTAAATATCAGGCACTTATTGTAAGTCCAGCTTTCAGAGAAATGTGGTGCATTTTTACAGCGGCAGCGTGCACTGAGCTCTATCATCCTCTTAAAATCATGAAAGCTATTTCTACTCTGAAATCCTTATGCTGTGCTAGAGTAGAGTCATTTCCCTCTAATACTGGCCTAATTAAACTTCACTTGAAGTTGAATCATGAGCTCTCCACGGACTTGATAATTTTGTGTAATTTTGTGCTCGTCTGTATCTCATGAGAGTCGCTTTTACCCCTAAATCCTCTTTACATAGTTGCCAAAAAACACAGATGTGGCTTCAATTTGACTTGCGCATTTCCACGTTTATAAATTTTGGATTGTGTGTTCTTCTGTCAGTACACTCCACTTTATATGCCTTTAAACGTCTTAAACGGACCTGTTTTGGATCAGTTGTGCCGCCCTGTTCTTTTCTTTAAGAGTGCAATATTTTTGCTTTGTAAAATGTGACCTAACTCGAGCAATCAGTAACAGAGTGAGAGTTAGCTTTCTTGCAAAAATGTCACTGCCTTTCCTCAGTGAAATGCGTGATAATGATGGGTTTGTACTGACCTCAGTTTCTGCTGGTTTGATGGCAGTTTTATGCACAAAGTAGATCATATGAGCAGTGTGATGTAGCAAATTGAAGCCTTATAAAACATTCTCGGTCAAAAACTTTAACTTCAGATTGGTTAAGTGATCCATGCTGCTGTCTTGCTCTTTGATGCGATACTAACTCTTGCAAGTATTTAATATCGCTCCAGCTATTATCTTTAAAAGGGAATCGCTCTGGTACTTCAAGAGCTGCACTTTGTATTAATTGGCCTTTATTAGTAACTCACACTCTGTCTGCAGCCTGTTATTATCTCTGTGAAATCACTCGATGAAACGTACTTAGGAAGGTGTCAGACTCCTTAATGTGCGCTGATGTTATTTTAGGTTTTGACTGTTTGCCCGACTCTTGTGCTATGAAGGACATGGTGCCAAATAATGTCAAAACCACTTTACTACACCTCACTTAATCAACCTTTTAATGCTGAAGTAACATTATGATTAAAAGTTCTAATCACAGAAAAAAAGTATTTTAACTTTGCTGAAGTCACACATGTTTTTTCCCTTACTGAAAACAGGCTGAATAGAAACAGTTGGACAGTTTTGCATTGAAAACTATCATTAGTCTTGGGCTGGCCCTGGGAATGTGATTAATCTGTATAATGTATATTTTCAGTGTAAATACGTACCATCAAATTTCACACAAATCAGTGATTAAATCCTATTTTGAGCCCATTGTGTGACCACCATAGCCATCTGCAGTGATTCCATCAGCATTGTAGTTACCATATTTAGCTTTTCTACTATGTTTCATATTGATCATTAAAAAAATGCTTGAAAACACTTGTTTGCAGTGTATTTCCAGAATGTGTAAAAAGGGAACTGTCAATTGGTTTACTAATAAAAGATTGACAAATAAATCTTGTGCTTCTCTTGTTTTTGTGTAGAAGAGAGGGGATGACTGAGTGTGAAAGTCAGTGTGAGGACAGCAGGCTCAAATCACAATAACAATCTGGGTGTTGGTGCATAAACACTTTAAATATAATTAACAGTTGAGGTTATTAAAAGAAGACAACAAAGAATGACCAGGTGGATTTCTCTATGTGTTAAGTGCCTCGCTCCCTTGTGTTAACAGATGTGTGCATCAAGTCGTCCCTGGAGGATACAGTGACAATGTTGTTGGTGATTGGCTGTGTTGTTCAGTTGGCAGCCAGCCACCCCCGCTATAAATATGAATATGACACTTGAGAGGTGTGTGTGACCGGCAGTAGACTTTTCACTGCACTTTTAATAGTGCTGAGAGGGCAGAACACTTATTTAACAACCTCTCAATGGCGTAAGCACTAAACTCTAGTATGTTTACAATGAAATAGTCCAGTGTGGGAAATAAATTGTTTCAAAGTCACTGCTGTTTTTACACAAGACTCTCAGATTTAAATAGAATGTTTGGGAAATGTGATTTATAGATTTTTTTTTTCTGTGCAATAAGACAATAGAGGGACATACCAGGTGTGAACAACAAAACTGTGGTTGTGTGTGCTAAAAATGTGATTGAAGATATTTGTTATTACAGAGGACAATATTAATTGAATGATAAGAAAAAGTTGCATTGTTCCTGTGACATGGATAATTATAATAATAGTTAAGAAGAAGAGAGAGAAGAAAAAAAAATAAAATAAATAAATAAGAATAAAAAAAAAACAAAATAAAAATAAAAAGAAATATTATTATTATTATTATTATTATTATTATTATTATTATTATTATTATTATTAATAATAATAATAATAATAGTAATCATAACAATGATAACCATGAACAACAACTATAATATCAATATATAATATAATATAATATAATATAATATAATGTTATATAATATAATATAATATAATATTAGTGGTATGATTTCTGATTTAAATGTGACTTTAGCAATATGTTGTAGCTATGAAATGCTGACATTTCCTTGCATTAGTGCCTGGCTTGGCATGAGTAAATAGGTGAAAAATAACGAAAACTAGCTAAAAAGATGACAAAATAATTGAAGATAAAATTAAAAAATATATATATAAATAAATAAATAAAATAAAATCCCTTTGAGATATAATTATGCAAAAGTATGTGTGCTACCCGTATAATTTCAATGTTATTTTAAAAAGACAGTAAAATGTATCCAACATTACAGATTTTAATAAAGTTGATATTTAAAATCTGCATCTCATCAATGAGACAAGAAAATTCTTCATTTAGAAATGAAATATTATTGAGAACTCATATTCTACTTATTACCACCAATATGAGTAATATTATTTTGTGTTACCGTGATTTTTCCTCCTAGAAACAGCAGAGATGAGAAAATCGTAGCAACCTTACATGACAGATATCACCCATCATTTTTTACAGGCTGCACAGACAGAAGGATGACAGCTTGTAAACTAAGATTCAGAACTTTGTGTCCTGGATTCAAAACCCTTTCCTCTCCTACAAACGGTGTAAAAGCCCCCTCGTCCCTGTGTGCACCCTGGCATCACCCATCCTCACCCTCCGTGTCACCCTCCCCGCCGGGCGGCTCGCTATGCAGAGGCAGTGACGTCACCGGGCTGTCTCTTAGTCCCTTCCTGCTGCATCACAACAGGCGTTAGTAGCTCGAGTAGCAGCAGTGACCGGGGGGGACAGGATATCCACACTGCTGATTCATTGATAGAACATCTCTATTGGCGTTTCAACACTCGACAGCATCCGTACACAGGGGGTAACCGACAGGAACTGGTAGCAGCGCGATAACCCCGCTCCAGCTGTTGGGATATGGCCAGGCCGGAACAGGTTCTGCTCTTGGAGCCTCAGCACGAACTGAAATTCAGAGGTAAGAGGGGAGGGCCCGGTTAGGACGGGAGGGGGGAGCTGGGTCTGCCAGCGGGGTGAGGAGGGAGTGGGCAAGTGATATGATCATCGAACCGCGGAGAAGCTGCAGCACACGTTTAAAAATATTAATATAAGCAATAAAAAGCCCTGAAAGGACGGCAGGTCACCTAGCATGACGGCTAGCTGGATTAGCTCTCTGGGGCTAAGCTAGCCGGGCCCTGTCACATATTTGTGCTGCAGCCACAGCCTCCGTAGCGGGTGCAGGGTATGTGAAGGATCTCCACAGGGAAACGGCAACCATTTTCAATATTTGATAACACAAATACTCCGTAATTTCAAACAGTTGCATTGCACATGAAGAGTAACATCCTTAGCAGGTCTGGCTAGCTAACATTAGCCCGCTCGCTGATTGGCTGTCTCGCTCTGTTGGCCAGCCAGCTGTCACTTAATAACCTGACAGCTCACAGGACAAATAGCCGGCCAAACCTCTACTGTTTCATGTTATATATACGGCTCAACAACATGCCCACTACTCTCTACCGCTTTATTATCACTAATGGACGTGTAAGTGAAGCTCTGCATTTAGCTGCAACATGCCACGTTGCTTTAGGCCCAAATAATGTTACATAAACACATATGGTGCTATTGTATCCGATTTGCAACAGATTACAGAGATCCTGCTAGAGTTTGATATTGCACCTTGAACTCTGGGGCAAGGAGCTTAGTTGTTTCAAACATTTTTAGGATTGCCTCTCAACACAGTAAACACATTCAAACTTTCATACTAATCAGAAGTGAAGTGTGAGGACACAGTGCCTAGTACAAGTGTAAAAACTAACAATTAATTTATTTTTATTTAAGGGTTTGGGCATGCAATTTTTGGGAAGTTATTTTCTTGTTGCTTGTTGAGGATGTGGCTTATATTGGGAACACATTGATTGTGTGATTGGCTGCTTATCGGGGATATAGTATTCATTTGAAGTCACCTGTTACCTTTTTGTTTGGTTTGGATGAGCTGGGTTTTTGTTGACATTAGTCATTATTAGTTCAAATTATCATTGCTTTATCATAATTCTCATAAACAAAAAGTTAAACTCCCCTTTTCAGATTCAGTGATTTCTGACTTAGTGCGTCTGTGGTGTTTTACTAACTTCAGCCTCTCTGTGGCTTTTTTGCTCAATGAAGTTGCTACAACTTTTTACCTCTTTAAAACAACACATAGAAAAACAAGGTTTTATTTTCAGTCACATTTAATGGGCAATCTATAGTAATCTAAATAGTTTGTAAGATTTTTTAAATCCAGGATGGATACAGCATGAAACTCAACACTGCTTACAACCAAAACACACTACTGGTTTGTAACACACCAATGGAAAGTCTGCTAACCTGGACATCCAACAAATGGGTCTTGGGCTCCTTTTGTGTTTATTAAACATTAAATAGACCAAAAAGTGTGTTTGTATTTCAGGTTGTAACATTAGTAACAAGGAGACTCTTAGTGAGGCAATGTCTGAGCTCTAATCCTCATAAATACTCTATGGACAGTGGGTTTTTTCAGTGGCTAATGATGCTCTTTGCATCACTAACATCACACTTAAGAAACAAGCAGCTCTACAAACTGTGAAACCTCATTTCCCTCCAACTGCAGATATTTACACCAAAGCTGATTTAATATATCCCAGTACTGATGGCAGGTTGGTTGCACTGCTTTATCTTCATGCCAAGTTCAGCTGGCATCAGGTCTAGCGATCTGAGTATCAAAGTGCACTAAGAGTTTTGTTTACTACCTGTGATATTGTCTCCTACATGGCAACCATGCAACAACATTTTATGTGTGTGTTAAAAACATTAAGGCGTAGCTACATGAGCCCCACATGTGCTGACAGTAGTCCATGATGATGTAAAAACTGCTATAGCAGTAGTAGGAAGTTTATAGCAGTATTTTCATGTGTGAAATGTTGATGTGCTTTGGAGGGCAACAAGATAATTACAATTTACCTCCTCATTAATAGTCATAAATTATAAATATGTTGGGCATAACCCCTGAATCACTTCATTCTTGCTTGTAAACAACTCCAATGAGCAGTAATAAACATCACAGTTGCCTGATTTGTAGAAAAATGGACAAAAATATCTCATTGAGCCCACAGTGTAGAGCACATTGAAGGCCATTTCACCTCAAAATGTAACACTATTATTCAACTTACTGTTTTTGGCATTGTTGTACTCATATTGATAGCATTTGTCATGAAATTACCCCCAAGAAGTCACTGGTTTATCATCTTTTCCTGCTCACTTTGAGGCTCTGTTGCCTCTTGAAAGCCCACCTTAAATGGGAAAAGTGGCACACACATTTTTGATGTTAGGGTTATTTTTAATGTACAGTTGGTGCTCAGGAGAAAACAAATGTTAAATGACTTATATTTTGTACTTTCTTATGTCTCATGATTTATATTTTGTACATGAAAACTCACGTAAACTCACGGATCGGATCATTTTTCGGATCAGCAAAAAGCAAATAAATAAAAATAAATAAATAAACAAACAAGTTTTGTCCGTTTATTAAACACTTTAATTAATAAATTAAATATACAAAAGTAGTGCACAAGGCATATCTTCTTTATAACATAGTTATTAATGAAAAACAATTTAAAGTGCAATATATAGGCATATCTCCTTCCTTTAAAATTTAACAATGAACCAAAAATCAACTTAAAGTGCAACATCAACATAAAAAGACATATCTCCTTTAAATATTGGTTGAAAGACCATTAATAAAATAGAACTCAAAGGTAAACATTAGAAGACATCTTCCTTGAATCAAGGAGAGTGAAAGAACCTGAGCTTATATTTTCAGATTTTTTTTTCCAAAAAGACACGACAGATATAAACAAACAGATATAAACAATATGGGAATGGAATGCAAAGGGAACAGCAGGTCGTCCACGCTCTCATAATCACTCATCTTTACGTTGTCATTGCATAATTCGTCCTGGCAGGCTACCTGCGTTTGTTTATATCTGGCACCCCACGCGCGTGGACTGATACACTAAGCCGCGAGCGCCTCGTAGCCAGCTGTGGCTCCGCAGCGGAGGTAGCGCCATTTTACGACACGATGAGAACTAGAGCCTTATGTAGCGGTGTTTTTGTGTGAAAGTAATGTGCTGAAAATTCTCTAAATAAAGCGTGAATGCAGACTGATATCAGATTTTTTCGGTGGGAGTCCATTTATTTGTGTTTTTGATCAAGTAAAAATTGGCCCCGTCTGAGTGCAGAGGAAACCGGCAGAGGAGCAGGGAGGGGGTGTTTGGTGAGTGCGCCCTGGGCTTCTGCTGCACAAAAACACTGCTGTAGGGGTAATTTCTGCCCTAAACCATGTGATAGGACCCAACTTGTTCCATCCCGGAGTATCACTTTAAATGGGAAAAGTGGCTCACACATTGCATGATGCTAGGGTTATTTTTAATGTACAGTTGGTGCTTAGTGGTTGCTAATCAGGACGATGGGTAAATAACTCAAAAAATGTTAAATGACTTATATTTTGTTCTTTATTATGTCTAATTTATATTTTGTACATTTTGTTTACACTTTTGAGGGAGTAACTGTAACTTAAAGGCAATATCCTCTTGGGCACCGATTAAGTATTCTGATTCTGATAAATAGCAGATATCTGATAAGAAACAAAGGAGCATATAATTTAGTGTTAAAGAAAGCTAATTTGCTGTATTTTAAAAGCATTTTAACTGAACAAGACACCACTGCATTGGAGAAAGACCTCCTGGTATATATTTTCTTGGTTATGCTTACCTTAGTGAAATGTCCTATAATCATTTTTTGTAACTGTTTCAAACCAGTAACTGAAATATGTTTCATATTGTTAAGAAGACACAGTTTTGACAATGAGAAACCAGTGTTTCACTTACACTATGTGTTTCATAATGCACAGCTGTTAACCAAAAAGAGAAGCTACAAGTATGTGCTTTCTCAGTGTGTTACACAGTCCCACAAATCACATGCTAATACTCATGCTCCATGTAATGTGAAGGCATGTGGTGTGAAATTTCAGAAGATAGATAGTTGGTCCGTAGCAGAAACCTGTCAGCCCAAGGCTTAGACTTTCTGTGAGCCAAATAATATGGCCAAGCTTTTTCATTTTGTAATTATTTTCAACCTTGTCAGGGGTGCTATTAACAAGTCTCCAGAAAAACTAACAGCAATCTACTTTTCACCCCCTATTTATAAGATATAACCTTGAAAATACGACAGCTCCAAATATCAGGCTCTTCTTAATAGTTTTTAACTGCCGTTTGTGGTTTTCGTGAGCTGGATGTTCTCCTAAGAAACTCTCAGGAAGTAGTAGATCAGGTGTACAGTAGTCAGTGGCGTGAGTCCCTTTCATTAAAGGCCGTCAGAAGTAGAGCCAAGCCTGTGAGGGTCTGAATTTCCTCTCTGTCTTTGCTCAAAGGCGGAGGAAAGTGTCAGTTGCTCGGGATGTTTGCTGGGCTGAAACTTTATCTTGAATCTGGTGTATGTGCTAATTCTGAAACAGCAGCATGTTTTCTTGCACAGTGAGGGGGACTCTTTCAAGTGCACAGGCTTTACTCACCGTAATAGCAACAGTAGTGACCCAGTTTGCTATTCTGTTTGAAATAAGTGCTTCATCGGTAAGCTTGGCTGGGCTAAGATTTATGTTTTTCTCAGCACAAAATATAAGTTATATCTTCTCTGGATGGACTGGGAGTTGGTCATCAAATACTGGGTTCACAGTAAACACTTAGAAGTCATGAGTTTTATATTCTAGGATGTTGTGTAATGGCTTGAAATACATCACAAGACTGTTTTAATGTCATAACCAATATAGATGTCTGCCTAATGCTGACACATTGGCAGCCCAGTAATGTTATTATGCATATGTCTTAATATGCAGCTGCAAAGTGATAAACAAATGGGTTCAGTTAAATGCAGAGGACTGGGGGAAAGAATGTCTTCTGTGACTGCTTCTTGGCAAACATTAAAATGAAATTATGTTTGGGGCTTTTTAAACTCACTGGAGTCTGCCCTTCTTCATGCAGGAATTGTATTGTGGAAACAATACAGGAATATTGATAAAGTGCTTTCTGTTTTGGTTGTTTGTGAAACTCGTTAAATGGAATTTTTAGTAAAAAGAGTCACAATTCATAAGTCTGGTTACCTAAAATGTTTTTCTTGTTTGTTGTGGCTTCTTTCCCTCTATCACTGTGAAGTAAAGATGTCAAAATGTTTGATACTGTACTTTTCAATAGCTCATGCTCTTAGCTAGAGCTGAAACGATTCCTCGAATGATTCGAGGTACTCGATTACAAAAAATACTCAAGTAATTTTCTCCGCCTCGAGGAATCGTTTAATTTTAAAAAAGATCAAAGAGTGGTATTTCAAATAGAGCTAAGGCCATATTAAGAGAGTTTTCAGACCCCTCAAGCTACCTCTTATACAAAATAGCAACTAGCAACAAATCTAGCTTCTTTTCTGGAGCACAAAAAATGTGTCAAAGTGTGTTTACAAATTTTGGAGCTACCAAAGCAAGTGCTCTTATTGACATGCTGTATCAGAAAATTCTATTTCTTAAAGAGAAAAATTTTCATTTGAAAAATAACTGCTCTTTAACTAAACAAAAATGTATTTTATCCGATTACTCGATTAATCGGTGGGGTGTTCAGTCGAGTACTCAAATACTAAAATATTCTATAGCTGCAGCCCTACTCTTAGCGGATTCAAACTCATATTTTTACTCAGAAGCTACCACAAGGGTAGTAGTTGATCAGCACAGAGATAAAGAACATAGAGGTAGTGCAAAAGCAGAAAAACTGGAAAATAAGAGGTGAAAATGTGACCCCGCTTTGCCCTCCATCACCGCCACTACACCGCTAACTCTCTTCATCCACACGTCAGCTAACACGACACTTTCTTCACTCCTTTCACATCTCATTAAGACACACATGTTGTGTTTGTGTCTGAAAACGACAGACGCAGAGCAGAGGAGAGAGACAGTGATGTCACCTCTTACTGACCTGCTGTCTGTTGTCAGGGAGCGTCCAACCGCTGCACCATGACTGGCGCCCATGAAATGGCCAATTAAGTGAAAAAATTAGCCGATACAGACTGAGAGCACATGCTCTGCAGATACAAACACCACCTTGCACCTTCTCTGGATTATAAATGATAAATCAGAGTAAATATTTGAAGTGTTTACACATCACTTTCAAGAAGAATCTTATTTCTATTTCCTTCTTTTTACCAGTATGTTGTGTTTTGATCTGTGCCCTATATCTGTACATCAAACATTTTCAAGCATGGTTTCAAAACATTTGATATTGTTTGATTTTACCCATTGACTGTAGAAGAAAATGGATATCATCTTGCTCGGCTCAAAGTGAGGTCGCCACAAAAACTGCTCCCTCTGGTGGCTGGCTGCAGTATAGGTAAAAAAAAAATCCATCTCCACAGTCATTCCAGATGTTCTGTGGTCAAACTTTAAAAAATTAATACACCTTGTAGAAATGTTTCTTACGTCCAATTTTTGTGATGTTTTGAAGATGTCATTAAGCTGCCTTGCATTCAAGTCCTCTTTTTTTCTGATAAGTTTGGTTTTCATTAGTTATAAGTAGAGCCTGACCGATTAATCGGCCCGACCGATTAATTAATCGGCCCGACCGATTAATTGGCCCGACCGATTAATCGGCCGGATTATGCCTGTCGTAGATTAATCGACATCGGCCAAAATGTAGCCGGTTATAAAAATATTTGCTCCACGGAGATTCTGTCGCTCTTTCTCCTGTGTGTCTGTGTGTTGTGCTGCCCGAATGCCCGGCCCCACCGTCCACCATTATGAAATTTAAGACTTTAGAACGACGTTTTAACATCCTGTTAGTTGCTTTTTTTGTGAGATAAACAGAAATAAATGCTACTGTTAATTCACACATCTACCATTATCTAATGTAAGACTATAGAACAGTGTTTTAACGTCGTGTAAGTTTCTCATTTTGTGTTCACTTTTTTTTTTTTTTGTACTTACTGTGTTTTAAGTTTGACTTATTTATTTATTGTGTTTACAGCTTGTTCTCATTTATCATTGGTTTAAACTACAGTTCTCATGTTGACGGTTTTATAATTTAAGTTCCTTGTTTTAATTTAATAGTGTTCTGTCTCTGTCTTGAATCATATGGGTATTATAATGATTTGTGATAATATACAGTGTATATACTGTGTATATCAATGAATTTATTATATATGCCAGCCGATATATTGGATATTGGCCGATCTATCGGATATCGGCTTCTTTTTGCCCCCAGTATCGGCATCAGCCCCAAAAATCCCATATCAGTTGGGCTCTAGTTATAAGAGGTTAAAAATGAGGCTTTACGTCACATATAATGATGATCGACAGCTGCTGTTCTGCTTGTATTTTTTTCTTGGGATAGTAAAATATGTGGAGGGAGTGCCAAGATTCGAGTTTTGAAAGAAACAATTATTTTTGTTACTCATTATTTTTGTCGCCTCTACTACACATTCTCCGGCTGCACAACGCCTGTGACAGCGGTATTTTGGCTTCAAAACCATACCATGGTTAATGGAGGAGCCACGCTGTCCACTCTTTATACGGTCTGTGATTTTAGCACTATAGTTTTGAAGTTTAAACCCCGGTATCTTGAGAATCTTTGGGTTGTGGAAAGAGCAGGACATGCAAACAACCCCTTTAGGCTTTAGGAAAACAATTCCCCTGTTGTCTCACATCTCACTGACCAAACAACTCATCATTTAATAACCAGAAGACTTCTGGACTGTGAAAGTACTCTTCTGTAGCTGCAGCTATTTATGTCTTCTCAGTGTCAAGCCTCCCTGAAACCTTTACAACCCACACTTCCTGGAATAATGTGTGAATTATAAAAAACTTGTATGGTTTTTAACGACACTGTAAAGTTCAAAACCCAGATGAAGTCAAAGTCTGATTGGTGTGAAATGTATCACATGGCTCTGTACGCGCCAGCTCTGTGAAGTTGTCGCACCTTCATCTGTCATTGCCCCTCAGCTGACTATAAATGAGCTCCGCTTCCCCCAAGAAGTACTGGAAAAACACACAGGAGTGAGTAATATTGCCAGTTAGCTATCTGGACACATTTCACATAGTTATTTCTGGAGCTCTGCCAGTGATTAAGATGTTGCCGGAAATAATGAGAATGGATTAATGACATGTACCACTGTGGTTTTGTAAGGGCTCGCTCAAGTAAATCATAGAACAAGATTTGCTGGAATTAAACAAGGGATAGAAGCGAGAGTGCAGGCCCTGTGTAATATGCAGATAATATCAAATAAGACTCATTAGACTCTGGGTTTACTTCACACTTCATCCATTTGCCAGATTAGATTAGCACATTTTTAGGAGCTGTAATATCCAGCAGACTTTACATTTCTGCTCATGTCATTACTCCTGACATGAAAAGAAAACCTTCCTCTGCAGAGGAAATACAGTCACTTCATTCGTCTGTTCAGGATGAATCAAAGGTGCTCTTTGCTCTCTGGCTGGTGTTGAATATGAGTGTAATAACTGTACTTATTAATCTGTCTGGTGCCTCTGGATGTTTGATTCACAGGCCAAGTATTATAATATTTCCAGCAAGACTGATGTGGAGACTCAAAATACAGCCAAGCTGGTGACGTCTTAGAGAAAGGATTAAGAGTAAAGTCAGCTTGAAATAGTTAATTCATTTGAATTGATTGTTTCGTCTTCTCATATCCGGTCCACAGATGCAAGCCTGGTGCTGGGAGTGAATGTATAATACATCTTGTTCTTTAAAAGCATGAAAATAATCTGATTCTGCAGTCTGCATGGATAATTTATTTAACCTTCTCTCACCTTTAAGATTTTCTGCGTTATTGACAAATCTCTGCAGCTCGGCATCAAGCCTTGAGAAAGCCGCTAGAGATGTGGCCTGAATCAACAATGGCAGCTGTTATTAATTGGAGCCAAACTGCATCATCATCTCCGAAGAAAACAGTCACACTGAAGTGCAACTCCATGAAGATCTTTAAAGACAGTTGAAAGTTGAAACAATACTAAAGCTGTTTTATGAAATAAGACACAGTAGACATCACTGGTATTTGCTGCTCATAAAATCAGTCCCTTGAGAATGATAAAAACACAGACATGGTTTCCATGCTTGATGACCATACATACAATGATTTCCTACTGCCACATGTTCCAAGAAGACTGTTGAATATTTGTCAAACTGCTTTTTAAGTACAACTGATGAAAGTTACAAAAGCAAAGACTTCTTCAGAATTGTTTGAAACTAGGGCTGCAACAACTAATCGATTAAATCAGGCATGGGCAAACTAAGGCCCAGGGGGCGTTTTAGTCTGGCCCGCCGAACTTGAAAAAATTAAATGAATAAACCTTGTTAATGTTTTATTTTCCCTGCAATTCTGATGTTTTCCCACCAGATGGCACACTGTAGATACATTGGCTTTGTTGAGGTGAAGTGTAGGCCTATTACTCCACGTTTGCACTTTACCCTCTGAACCATCAGCCCTTCTGTAAAGATGAACGGACCTAAGAAAAGGAAAGTGGACAAAACAAAATTCATTGAAACAAATGGAAGTGCGCACATGCGCGCGGATAAGATGGAGTGGATCGTCAGCGATCTGTTACTTATATAAAAAAAAAAAGCTCAGGAACATGTCTGTATAAACCTTCAATGTGAGTTATGTGTCTAATTTTTATATAGACTTTCACATTTAATACCAAAATATCACACAAACAATTTTGACACAATCTGTTATTATTTTTCGTTTTTCCATTTTCAAAACCAGGACAGAAAAAAACATGTTTTTCTGTTTTTCTGTTATTCCGTTTTTCCGTTTTTGTTTTAAAACAGAAAAAAAAAAAAAAGTCAATTTTTTCGTTTTTTTTAAATCTATTTTATTTTGTTTTGAAACAGAATAACGAAAGACCGAACCATACACGGATTAAAAAACCCATTATAATTCCATTCTCTCATATTCTAATTTTAATTTCAAAACAAAATCAAAACAGCTAAAGAATAGACCATTATTTGTTTTCTGATTTTTGATTTGAAAACGAAAAATTGAATAACAAGTCGTTATCTGTTTTCCGATTTTGGATTCTAAAACGGATATTGAATGAACGGATGATACCCTGATAGTTACCAAAGCACTCCATCCATCTGCTCCTGGTCCGGCCCCTTTGTCAAATGTTAGAACCCATTGTGGCCCACGAATCAAAAAGTTTGCCCACCCCTGGATTAAATCGATTAAAATCAATCAAAATCGATTATTAAATTAGTTGGCAACTAATTTAATAATCAATTTTCATCGGCAACTAATCGTGGGTGTTTTGGTGCATGAAACTGTAGCTTACAGTACGTTAGTTCGGATGAGATGAGCCTGCTCTCTTGCCATGGGCTACTGAAAGAGGTGTGCACGCACTGAAAATGAGTCAGTGGCAAATTATATTTGCAGATTCAGCTCTACTTCCAAGAAAGAGAAAGCTGTAATAAAATATTAATGAAGGAAAAATGCTTTAATTGTCTTTATTGCTGTTTAGAAAATACCTAACACAATTTCAAGCTAAATTGTAAAGGAAAGTGCAAAAATGTGTCATTATCCGATTAATCGATTAATCATTTAAATAATCGCCCGATGAGTCGATTATGAAAATAATTGTTAGTTGCAGCCCTATTTGAAATGTCTCCACCTTTTCCAATAATGAATCACTGTAAAGTCACTTTGTCTCAGTTTTTCCAGAACATCATTGACTTAATGCGCTTTATTTTGGGGAGATTAAATGTGTTGATTTTATTTCCTCCAGCAGCAGATGATGAATTTGCATCCTGATTTATTAAGATTAGATTATTTAGAGACACTTATTCGCTCTGATAATGTCACCTTCTAAAGCTTCAGTACAAGTTTGTGCTACTGTGTCCTTTTCTTCAACAATGTGGCATTTGAATCCAACATTTTAGAAACAGTATCTTAAAATTGATTTGTATGGTTACTGGGATCATCAACCCGAGAATGTCTGCGGCTTAAATCCAATTAAAGAGGACCTCTGTCCAGATTTAATTTATCAGATGTTATCTTGTTTCCATTTGTTTTTGATCCTTCATGTTTTGATGCAGTTAAAATGAGGCATTAAGTCTAATAAATGACTAATGTGTTGGAACCAAGCTGCAATGCAGCCAACTGCCACTAGCGGGTGCTGTAGCTACGGTGTTTATTACAATTATGCTATAATGCTCTATTTCAATAATGGAGATCCAGATGTGTGTAGGCTTTTTTTTGGTGGAACTGGCGCTGTATGAAACCAGCATAAACACGTGAAGGTTAAACTTAAAGAACTAAAAGTGTGATCTCTGTTTTTGTCAACCACACACTTGTGTTAACTTTAGTTGGGTCAGTTAATGGGAATTTAATTTCTGTTTGAACAAACAAGGAAGTCGTCACTTCAGTACATCCCTAGCTGACTTCTATCACTTAAAAATATCATATAATGTTGTCTGTTGTCTGTTAATGTTGTCTGCTTCCTCTCATACACAGGATTTTTAATTTTCTGCCTCTTATCTTCTCCTCAGGTCCCTTCTCAGACGTGGTCACCACAAATCTTAAGCTCTCCAACCCTACAGACAGGAATGTGTGTTTCAAGGTTAAGACGACAGCGCCGCGCCGGTACTGTGTGCGGCCAAACAGCGGGATCATCGATGCAGGAACCTCAATCAACGTTTCAGGTGAGGATAGAGAAAGCAGGACTGAACTCCGTAGTGGTTCGCGCTTTTTCATTTACAAGCTTTGAAACATGATTTCTGAACAGAGGGAGATTGTCTCTGGTGCTTTGATTTTACTACGAGTTGAGGATCCAATCTAGCTGAGAGGAGTCAAACGCTGCAGACCTCTGATTAGTCTGAAAGAATCATTTTTAGAGATGTCTGGACACTTGACATTTTGAAAGGGTGCTTCTAGAAAATGAGTACTTGGCAATCATAGCAGAGTTATGGGGACAAGAAGAGAGATGTGATAGGTAAGAAAAAAAACAGCTGAAAATCATCTTTTAAATTTACAAAAAGATTTCAGAATGTGGAGGCAGAAAAACAAAGATAAATGTTCCTCAATTATCAGTGATTGGATGCGAGTTCAGTTGGGTTGCAAAAAGAAGTTCCTCTTACCCAGGGGCGGCATCATGGGTGGGACCAACAGTCCCAGGCCCACCAACTTTTCTTGGAGAATTTTTTTTTTTCTTTTTTTTTCTTCTTTTTTTTTTTAAATTGTTTTTTTTGTAAAGAGAACATTGTAAAATTGTGTCACTTAATGCTTGGTTTGTTATTGTTAGATGCCCTGTCTTTATAAAATAAGCCAAATTTGCCCATTTAGCTTGTTGGTAAAAAAAAGTTATGACTCGTTCAGCTTCATGTTATACCAGTAGGACTAGAGAATAATCTTAGGAAAGACTATAGATTTTTGTCTTTTATTTAACTGTGATTAATGTTGCTGCTCTTACAGCCTGTAATACATGAAAAGTTGAGGTGGCGCAGCCCATTGGTGCATTAGAACGCTACTCTTTGGCTGATACCATTGAGAGCCATTGCTCTGCTGCACTGAAATTTTATCAAATATTAAAGGATCAAAAAGCAACCAAATCTGCTTTAAAACATACATAGTTGCAGTAATATATATATATCTATGTAATAATTAGGGATGGTTACCTTTCACATTTGAAACGATACGGTTCTGATTCCCGGTACCTGGCAATCAGTATCGGTACTAAACGGTACCAATTTTGGGTACTTTTGTGTGTTGATGTGTCAAAAAAATATTCATTTGTTTAATAAGAAAATCAAAATTATTTTCAATTAAACATATTTATTCTTTAATATATAACCTTGCAATGCTGTGTTCATGTCCAGCATGGAATATCAGCTACTCTTCCACTCACTCATAGTCACAAGGATTTTTTTAGGTACCTAAACATGGTACCTTTTGATACACATGAATCGTTACCCAGTACTTTTGACAGAATTTGATCGGTACCTTTAAAAGTACCTAATTTTGTACCCATCCCCAATAGTTATAGTTATTTACTAACTTTTCTAATTGAAGGCCCACCCAAATATGGTTTGGCCCACCCAAAATTGAAACCCTGGTTCTGTCCCTGCTTTTACCTAAAGGGAAAGTTAAAACTCAGTTCCTGAAATTTAAATTATGTGTTGGTTGCTACAAGATGAGGGTATTCTGTTTTTTTCCTGAAGACCCCTTGGTTTATAAACAGATAAATTGAAAGACTGAAAAACTGATGGTGTGGTCTTATTTGTCATAAACTGGTCGATTGTGGTTTTTCAGGAGCACACGAAAGCACCAAAGAAATAAACAGACATGGAAAAACTCACAATATATTTAAATAATGAAACATTAACACCCAGAAATTCTTCTCAGCAGTTAAAAATCATATCCTCCTTACTGTGAAACTAAAATACACCTTTTATGTAAGTTAAAACAAAAAAAAGAAAGTACAGATGTATATGTGCATTACATAACTCAAATATACCACTGTCGATCTCTGACAGCTGGTAAAACTCGAGAAGCCAAACCATAATCTCTGCAGTATCATAAATTTGTTTCCACATTTACATAACACACTCACACCCCACTCTCCCATTACTGCGTACCCCCCTCTCGTCCTCTCACCACAGCCTCTCCTGGCAGACCTCATTCCCAGTCCAGACAGGTACAGGCTTCTTTTTCCACTCTGTGCCACCTCTGCCTTTTACAGCCACAGACTCAGCTTACAACCTCCGCTATCTGGTGTCAACAACTGCAAACTGTGTCACTGGGCCCCGCAGTCAGCAAGTGGGTGACAAATCTGCACAGTCCTCTCCGTCAGTTGCCGTCATTTCTCAAAGTTGTTGGGCTGAAAGGTCAGGGGTTTGAGCCCTGAAAGGAGATTGTTTTTCAGAGAGGGTAGTTAGTTTGAGCAAATATGTAGCTTGGTGGTCCTCAGGGAGAAGTCAGGAAGAGTGAGCTTAACCGGTTAACAAGTGGCTGTGGTCTCTTTTAATGTCCACACACCTTCACTCTTCTGTTTCTAAATGTTGATGCATGTTTTGGTCGTGTGCAGTTTCCATTTTCTGATATCTTCCGAAGTAAAAGGCTTTTGCAGAAAAAATCCAAAGTCTAACAATGTGCAGTGTGCACGCCCTTTGTTCCACTGACTTTCCCAAACCTTGCTGCAGGGTGAAAAATCTTCACACTGCCAAATTTGTCTGACCACCTACAATCTGAGCAGAGGTCTGAGTGTGTGCACGTCCTGCCAACAGATTCATGCTACGTGACCCACATGACAGTGGTGGAAATATCCCAGAATATGCAGTAAAGCAGCAGGAACACATGAGCAGCAATAGATAAATAGATCAACATGAAAGTGCATTATCAGAAATGTTGAAAAAAGTATATTGTGCAATCTTGTTCTCTTTATTTCAACACATCTGTGAGACCCTACAGACACTGATTGTGTTTTTTGTTGCACTGAATGTAAACAAACATTAGTTCAGTTTGTTTACATGAAAACGTGACCGGGCGCTTTTAAAATCTCTTCCTTCCTACATTGCAGCGAACTGATAAAAGTCTCTGAACATACCAGACTGCTCCCAGCTAAGTGAAATAAACACTGCCTGCTCGTCTTACCAACATCCAAAAGGGCGTAGTGTGAAGATATTCTGAAGCAGAAAAATACAGATGTACTGTTTCACCAAGTTTTGCTCCCTGTTAAAGAAGATTATATTGATCTGTAACACGTTGCAGTCCAGTTTGTCTCATATTTCCTCCTGTAATTTAAATCAAATCAGCACAAAAACTCTAGAAACACCCGCCGGTGAAAGAGAGCGCTCTGCCACAGGATACCTACAAACTGGAGAAGTGTCATTTGGTGGCTTAGCCGAGGATACTCGTAGTGCTATTGAAGCATAACCCGGCTGTAACTGTATATGTATAATGTAGCCATGGCCACAGGAATGTTGCTGAGCTTGATTGGTGTTATGTAGCAGCAGTCAGGGGAAAATATGTGGCGTGAAACGTCTCAAAAATCCTTGTGTCCACAAATATTGAGCTTTTTCTGAGTCTGTGAGAAGCTTGTCTGACACATTCAGGGCATGTTATCACTCGAAGGGAAGAAGAAACGAAAAAAGACACCACAAAGAGAGATGGAAATGCACTTTTGGGAACAAGTTTTACCTTAAATCAGTTTCAGTGTTCCCCTTTTTACAGCAGGACTAGAACTAGAAGGGGTATTCCAGTATCAGGTTATACCACAGGCTATGCAAGCCAACTGCAAATATACTGATATGCAGCACAGATAATGAAGATTATAAGTCCAGGGGGTGTGGAGAAATAATGTAAAATAATGTTTTCACATGTTTTATCACACACATATGTTTAACAAAGAAATCAAGTTTATTTCAATTACTTTGATTTCACAAAGGAAGCTCCAGTAATGATGTTTTATCCAGGGATCCACCAATCCGATCCTGGGTTTGAGTATTGGTCCGATACAGACTTAAAAAGTTATATCAGATGTTGTAATAAAAGGACAATTCATAAGATGGATCTGTTCAACTTATTTCTATGCTCCTCTATGTTTACAACAAACATGTGCTTGACACAAGCACTGGTAGGTTGTATTTTGCTTGGCAGAGCTAAAATATCATGAAGGAAGAAAACCACAGCAGCTCAGCAATCTGGAGGTGTTTCACCACGGTTGTTTTGCCAGTAACTCTGATGATAGCTTAAAACAAGCTCAGGTTTAATTCCTCATTTATCCACTGCTGAGTTCTACAGTTAATCTGCAATTTCTGTTGCATTTGAAGATTTAATCACCACCCATTTACACATTTATAATCCCATAAAATAATGATACAACCACATGAAATATATTTATATTACCTCCACCAAGGAGGGTCTGTTTGTTTGTCTGTGAACAACATAACTCAAAAAGTAACAAATGGATCTTGATGAAATTTTCAGGAAATGTTCAAAATGAGATAAGGAAGAAGTGATTACATTGTGGAGGTGATCTGGATCACCGTCTGGATCCTGGATTTTTTTTTAAGTATTGTTTAACATTGTGAGATAGGATCGTTTTCACCATATGTGTATATAACTCCACGATAAATGGTCAGATTGCTTTGCAAAACAATACAAGACAAGGTCACCATAATTTCTGACAGATGTAAAAGTACGATCCAGATCCTGGCAATATTCTGGATACTAAGATCCAGAATATGAAATATGTACTGGGTCATCATAATTTTCAACACTGTCAGGTAACAAATTATCGCACAAACCTGCAACTAACACCAAATTGTAGCAGACAGTCTGCTGAATGAAGTATAACATTAAAGTAGGACTAAAGTGCGTAACAATTACAATATGCTTGGTGGAGGTCTGTGCTCTCTGGGTGCTTTTCTAGTTTTATTTTGATTCACAAAGTTAAAAAAGCCTGAAGCTACCAAAATATAACTCTCAGTCTTATCTTTATATTAAGGAATAGACAATGTTAAATTAACACACCAGTTCACTTCAATTTAATCCAAAGTACTCAATTTATCCCGGAGATGTAAATAAAAGCACATAGAACAGTAAACGATGTAAACAACTGTAGACAAAGAGGAGAAAATAAGCAGCCTAGACTTCAGTATTGCACATTAAATTTAGTGTACTGTAGGGAAGGGCAAGTACTGGTAGTGGTATCGGGTAACGGGTAGGGATGGGGACCAAATTTTAGTACTTTTACAGGTACCGACCGAATTCTGTCAAAAATACTGGGTACTGATTCATGGAACATCAAAAGGTACCATGTTTAGGTACCTAAATACATCCTTGTGACTATGGGGGAGTGGAAGAGAAGGAGATTTTCCATGCTGGACATAATCATAGCATTGCAAGGCTATATATTGAAGAATAAATGTGTCAAATTGAAAAAAGATATATGTTTTATTTTTAAAGAAATTGATATTTTTTACCACATGAACACAAAAAAGTACTGAAAATTGGTACCATTGAGTACCTGTACCGATTGCCAGGTACCGGGCATCGGTACCATATCGCTTCAAATGTAAAAGGTACCCATCCCTAGTAACGGGCTGATACCAGCCTTTTATCAAGGTCATGAAGGCTGCCGAGACTAGCAGCCGAAAGTCAAGGCAAAAAAAACTCTTACGCCGAGCAAGTCCTCCTCGCCACTCGTTGCCGCTGCTTGTTGCGGTTAAACACCACTTTTTTTTAAATTTTGCACTTCAGTTTATTTTTAAAAATACTTTGTCAGTTGTTAGACTGTGTTGTTTTTGTTCTACATGGTTGTGGCATTGTGAATTGAGATTTTATGTATCAAAAGTACTAGTAGTATCAGTACAGGATACCATTGAGGACTCATGAAGGAGTGCTTGTTCTAAAAAAAAAAAAAAACGGTATCGAACATCTCTAGTTTACTGTTTAAAATGCTAAAATACCTATAAATAAATCAAAAATGCTTAGATACTAAAACATCAAAAATACTGAAATACTTAGTAACAATATTCTAACTGAATACTAAAAAACCTGAGTAATGGAGACCAACAGGATGGGTGCAAAATAGCATGAGGTAAAGTGCATCAAGGTTTAGAAAATGAAGTCAGCCAGAGGTCGGTATGTAATGGGTGCAAATGGCATTCCGTCATGGTTAAGGGGGAAGTGAGAAGTGCATTATGCATGTTTTGATTTAAGGAGCAGCACAGCTTTCAGCACAAAGGTGGTCTTTCATCAGATTTGTTCACCACCAGTATCGATATTGGCAAATATAAAAGCCCAGGTATAGGTGTTGGTATCAGGACATACAAATCTGGATCAAGCATCCCTAGTTTTTATTGGCCAATCAACTGTCCTGAATAAAGGCATAAAAGACTAAAAAATATGACTCAAAAATAAAGAAATGTTGGATATTGTGTGTATTAAAAACTGAATGTTGCTGATCTTCCCTGAGTGTTTTTAGCAGGTGACTCATTTTGCCTTTTAAAAACCTCTTCACTGACATTAAGCAGTCAGGTGCACTAACTTGCCAGCACTAAATTGATGCACACAACAGATGAATGTCAGCTAATACTGCTGGTGCATGGCACATTATCTGCTGATGTCTGCCAAAAGGCTGAAATCATCCAGACTCATCGTACCAACATCATTTATCGTCCTTGTGGCTGTACTTTCCCTCTGATATTTTGCACAAACAGCCTCCACTATTTCTAAAGCACTCTTGAAATGTCTACCTACTCGCTTTAGGTTCCTTTAACAAGACCTGACCTCCAGGTGGGAGGTGATCCCTCTGAAGTGTGGTAGATTGACACCTGTTTGCCATTTCTAACCTCTGAACAGGTTATCTGCTGTATATCCTTCTTGCACGATATTGAATTATACGGCCGCAGCAGAGCACAGTCAGAAGTGTGAGATTCTGCCACCCCGAGAGGCCTGAATATGAGAAAGTTTCATGATTCTTGGCTCAAACATCCCGGTGAGTTTTCCCTCCAGGCCTGTTTCTCCACAGCTCGGGTTGACATCACTCTCGCTCTCACTCCCACGCTTTACCGTCTCTGTAGGTTTGCTGATCCACGACCGAGCGTTACTGTTGAAGAGTATTAAGCAAAGTAGACGAGGGGAAGCCTTTGACAACAGAGGAGTGTGTGAGTGTGTGTGAAAAGGTTACTGTTATAGATAGGGGTGTTGCACAATGAGCCATGTGGTGTCAGGTGTCAAATCAGATCTCCTCCCCAGTCACATCACGTCTTGAGGCTCAGAGAAAATATACGTCCTATCTCATTCAGCTGGTCATTAAACTGAGATGTATCGTTTGTGGCACATGTGTTTCTTTAGTTTTGTGAAGTTGTCAAACACAGATTTTTTTTTTTTCTGCAGTGCTGCTGAGAATCCGTTTAAATAGGTCAGAGAAGTGCTGCAGTCTGAAGTTCGAGACGTTTATTGAAACCGGCTGACAGAATACTGATAAGTTTTCTTGTTTCAAGGAAATGACACATCATGACACCATGAATTGAGAAACTAACCTGTGAGTTATGACATGATTCCACTGAAAGCTGTGAAGAAACACTACAGCAGTTTTTGTATATTTATAAACCAGTTTGTAAAGGGAATTATTGATCAAACCAATCGAATTTGTGCTTTTTATTAATTTTATCACAAAAATAGAAGGATCTGAGTTGAATCCTGGTCTTTTTTTCAACAAAACAAGACTTCCGAAGATGCATTTGGATGTTTTCTTGGTTTTACTTCATTTTTGAAGGAAAAATTGGAGACTCTAATGCTGATTTGCATATGTGAATTTGAATTGATGATTATTAGGGCTGTCAAAATGAACCCTGAATATAGATCCTCTATTAAGATAAAATAATCTTAATTCTTCCCACAGCAGGGAGTTTATAGAAATAAATTATGGAAATACAGAAGGAAGTGTATCGTGCAAACACCACTGCAATAACATATGAAAAAGAATAATCTAACAAGTGTAAGCTAGAAAAGAATATGCACAGGACTATTTCTCCACACAAAATATTTAAAGAATCAATTAACAAGTAGGAAATGTGCACAGACTTTCAACATGAAGGTAAAAAGTCTTCTGAAAGGGGTGGGACATGTTGTCCATCAGAGATGACAGCTTGGCCATTATTTTGCCGTCAGCAGTGTTGGGAATAACGGCGTTAAAACTAACAGGGTCACTTTTCCAGTAACGAATAAACTAATAAATTACTATTTCAAACATTTTAATGAGGTTACCGTCATGTATCACCTGGCTTGTTCAGCCAGGCCCAAGAGAGGAGTTGCAAATAAAATGTGGGGAAAGCGTCAGACGCACAAGTAATGATGAGAACAATCATGTTGACATGTCTTTAACAAAGAGCTGATGCTAAGATAAACTTTTCATCAACAAATATCACACAGCTACCTGTGTGTGTCTGTGTAACCTGCAGTCAGAGAGGATCTCATGCAGCGTCTTTGGATCAAACCAACTCCAGGGAGAGGGGTGGATGCTTTTCATGGCTTTTCAAGTGCATACAGGCTCTACATTAAAATCATTTTCAGGATGGAAGTGAAAAGACACCACTTCAATGTCATAGATGTAAAAGGCAAAAACATACATGTTAACATGTCCCAGTGTAAAACCTGCTCAAAAACTGACTTTGTATAACTTTCCTAAGTCTTGGATATTCATTTAATTAACATTCATTTATCACGTACTGCATGCATGAGGTGGGCGGGGCTTTCACCATTTGTTATTAATCTATAAGGCAAGGCAAAGCAAGTTTATACTGTAGCGCACAATACATACACAAGGCAATTCAGAGTGCTTTACAGCTCAAATAAAATAAAATCACAATAGGCAAAATAAAATAAAATAAAAAAATTGCGTTATAAATTATAAATAAACATAGAAAAGAAAAGAAATTAGTTGTGTCCACCGCCATTCCAGTCTTGAGCTCTCTCCAGGGAGAGTTTATTAAATTATAAAGCGTATAGCTCTTAAAATCTGGACAGACTTCTTTTGCAAAATCAATGGTTAAAAAAAATTACCCAAGAATTACATTCCCTGGTAACTAATTACATTTATTTATGAGTAATTCTGTTACTAATTCAAGTATTTTTTGGAGGGAATGTTACGAGTAACTATGAACTATGAATATTTTTTCAAGTAATTTGCCCAACACTGGCTGTCAGTAACTTTTTTGATCATTTCATATGATTATGTTATATCATAAACACCTTTGGTTGAATTCTGAAGATTTTGTAGTTCTGTATTTCAAAACAGTTTCATATCTACATTTAAAATGTAAATAAATGAAATAGCTGCATTAGTTTATGTCTCGTTAAAGTTGTGTGTTCCTTGATGGATCATGGGATTTGTATTTCATTTAGAAGCTGGACAATGAAGTTACACTGTGACAAAAAAAAAAAAGTGTTGGAAATTTAATTGTCTTTCCTATTGATCATAATTGGCGAGTGTTAATTGCAATGCAATTCATGATTGACGTTAAAACTATTAATTGTGTGATTTTGCCTTCTTGGCATTCCCAGGTTAAGCCACCACTTTCTTTCTACTCTTTAAGCCAATTATATTTGAAAATAAAGACATCGCTGAACTTTTGATTAGTGCATTTCACTCAAAAACAATTCTGAGATAGCACAGTCGACAAGTTAAAAGTAATTTGTATGTTGAATAGAAATAAAATATCACTAATGTTTTCAAAGTTTTTGCTACCATTTATGAGCCAAGCAGGTTAAACAGGTGCTGCTAAAAAGTAAATAACTGCAACACAAAAGCTGACAGGGCGCTGTCTAAGAGGGTGAATCACCACAGATCTGTGGATGATCTACATTAAAAAATCATGGTTTCTTAAGCAGTGGCAGCTAACTATAATCAGTAATCCTGCATATGATTAGTAACTGAGTTATTCTTTTAGAAATAGGACTTTGCAGCTCTCTATATCAGCACAGAAACTAACACTTAGATCTAAAAGGATCCAACCAAGTTTGCTTTCCCAAACATTTTTCCTGTGAAATAAATGCTTTTTAATCTGGGTTTAATTGTATTTCATTTGATGATGTGTTGCAGGAGTGGCAGCGCTATTAAAGAGAAAACTGACTGTCAAAATTTACATCTGTGGTGTTTTTAGGGAAACAAAACATTCCTAGTTTCTCATTTTCTGCCTTGTTGTTGGATTTATGATAAGAGCGGCTCCATGTGTTTGTTGCTGTGAGGTAATGTGAACCCTGGGTGGACCTCTGTAAGCACTTCAAGGTAAATAGTTAGCAGTAACTGTTTTGTGCGTCTTTTCTCGTGGGACACAATTAATTAGTGACAGGAAAGGAAAGTTTTCTTGCCTCCCGCCCTAACCCCTGTAATGGATCCATTCATCATCAACACGCCAGCAGGCGATTACCATCCTGCTGTAGCGTGTTGACTACAATTAGCCTCTTTGAGTGTTATAAATGATTGCACTGCGTGGAGAAGGAGTACTAAATCACGCCATTAGCAGACGTAGCTTTTTGTGTTCAAAGGCCATAGATCAAAGAAGCTTTAAATCATTTCTCCCCAGCTGTGGATGTGTGTTTTCCTTCTCAGGCTTTGGCTCGGGATCTTTATTTTTTCACGTTATTCACTGTTTCTCGATGAACTTACACGCTTTCCTGCCTCGGCTCTCTGGTATTGTCCCCTTGGACTTAAGGTGGATGGCCGTGCAAATTGGGTCTGACTCAAACAGGACGTTCTCAATCTGTTCGTGCCGTCTGTTTCTGGTTTGGTCCATTGACTCGCTCTGATTGCTATAATGGTGCACTACGTCTCCGAGGTTTTTCCACTCCGGAGAGTATTGGCATGTGCCATATATGAAAACCATCCTGATCGCTGGGTCAGCTTTGAAATTAGGAGGTCATTTGTTTCAAGCAAAGGCCAAAGAGTCGCACGTCTATAGCAGATAAAGTGGCACTGATGTCAGAGTCTGCTTTTTAGTTACACGCTCATTAAAAAGTGAAGTCAAAGGAGGAAAAAGATGACCAATCATTTACTATTTTCATCTTCTCTGCCCTTCCACCCTCTTTGAACACGGACATAAGAAAGTGATCATTGTAAATCATCGTTACAGCTTTGAAATACCTTCCCACTTATTGGAATGACATCAAATAACACAGCAGTGACTGAGCGGCCTGATGTGATGATGCTCAACGTCGTCTTCCAGCCCCACACCTGCTTTCTGTTAGAGCGATATGTAACGTTCAGAGAGAAAACGACAGAGCTGGAAGCTGTTGGAAAGATTACCCCCTGGGGTATTTGTAGATCCGTCAGTGTTTCGCCGTCATGGTAACACAAACTTGGACATAAATCATCTCCAGCACTTTTTCCGTGCAGCTCGGAGCCTCGAAGACGTGGAGGCCCCTAGTTTGGTGTTTGACAAATTCATGGGTATTTGATACTCACTAATTCAAGTTTAATCCAGAGGAGTGGACACAGAGCTGAGAAAGGGAGAGTGGTGGAAAGATGCTGACAGAGAGGAGTAACGGTTTAATCACTGGAGTGTTTAGTTTTTTATTTGGGGCAGATTTTTACCCACGAATCAAAATGTGTGCCTGTCTGTGTGCCCATTACTGGTTGCTGTATTCAAAGTACAAAGCGTTAACTTGTAATTTCTTCCAATGTGTTGTTTTCCTACTTAAAGTGACACTGACTGTGTCTCTTTTCTTCCAGTTATGCTGCAGCCTTTTGACTACGACCCCAACGAGAAGAGCAAACACAAGTTCATGGTCCAGTCCATGTTAGCACCTCCTGACATGACCGACATGGAGGGAGTGGTGAGTGTTTCACATCAGATTTAATTACTTTGACTGTAAGGAAAGAGGAGGTCGATGAGTCAGGGTGAGAGGTCCTGTAACAGTCCTGACACACTTAGAAAGAAAAAAAACAAAGATGAGAGCGTTAAATCATACCAACATGTGTGGTCTCCTCTTTGAGATCACCAGCGAGCATACTTACAGTAAAATATTCTCCACCTGACAGCACATGTTTCCAGGATTTGGTTTGATGTTATGACTCACAGTGATATTAAAATGCCTTTACACGCACTGAATCAACCTGAGCGATGATAACAGAAGAGACACGGCTCTGAGGCAGAGCATGAATCCTGCTGTGTTATTGTTCACATCTGTGTCTGTGACCGTCACAGATTTAAAGCAGCTTTTTGAGGTGGGGTTGTGAAAAGAGCACAGAAGAAGAAGAACAATTCTTGAGATTAAATCTCTTTGATCTTAAAAAGATCTCAGAGGTGTGCAATCTCACAAACTGTAACAGTTAAAAAAAAAGTATAGAAGGTTTACTTAAAGGCAAGCTGAGAGTAGTACAGCCAAACTGCACCTTGAGGGTAATTCTCCAGACTTTTCAGCCCTTACCCCCCCAAAATAGAGGCGTCAGAAGCTGGAAATCCCCTGCTGTATTAGGGGCTGTTTGCACAACAAAGGTTGGAAACACAAGAGTTTTGTAGCGTTTCGGCCTCCCGTTTACACGGAAACGGCATTTTAGCCAACCTAAAACGCAAACTTTTCAAAAAAAAGTGCATCTGTTGCTCCACTTCTTCACTTAGCATTCGCCAATACACCAGATGATCGGCCTAACTCCACTTCAGGGTTCTTCAACGAAGAAATGTTAAAACAGATCAAACATTTTTTGCTTTCATGGATTTATCAAATTTAACTCAAATTTTTGTTAATATTTATACAGTAATAGATGACATATGCAGTTGTAAAAAATGTTTAGACCCCCATCTTGGGAACCACTGCTCTAGACGACTTTGTGCTGACACCTGATTGCTATACACATATAATAGATGGACTATAATCCCATTTTAAGCTGTGTGTGAAATTAAGTAATGGAAAACTTCAGTATGCAGTATGTCTGAAAGTCTTCAGGCTCTCTGATGTAAAATATTTTAGATTTTAGTGTTTCTAATTCTACCAAAGATACAGATGTCAGAGTAAGCTTTTACAGAAATCATACTTAAACTGAAACTAAAGATGGAACTGAAGATCAGTGTTCATTCAAGGTGGTAGAAAAAAAAATGATGTATCTTAGTATCAGGATTTTTGTTCAAAAAATTTTTTTTTTTCATATTTCAATCCTTCATCTCAGCCTTTGTTTATAAGCTGGGTAGGAAAAAAGTTGAGATGTCAGATCCCCTAAACAAATCCCAACAAACAGACTCACGTGATGTGAATTTTGGGGTAAATATGAGATAGTCTTTAAACATCATCATCATCATCATTCAACTTTTTCACTTGGTCTGGTGGTAAAAGACAACTAATGATCGATAATATTGAAGAACTGCAATATTAACTGAATCGGCGCCTCAAAATCGTGAAAGAATCATATCAGGAGAAAAGCATATTGTCCCAGCCCGAGTGTTGATTAAGGTCTTCTTACAACAGAATGAAGAGTGTGGCTTCAAAAATTTGGTGTAAACATAAAGATAACAGATATTTTAAAAAATACACAAAAAATCAGAGCTTGGTTCGTAATTCTTTTAACTTGTACTAATACGGAGAGAAAAGACGAATGGTCTCTTAATGGTAATAAACAGAAATAATCTTTTGAACTAGTTCGAGCCAGACATGCAGAAACTTGTTTCTAAATTTACTTTATCAGTGCTTCTTACACAGCCTCTCTTTGAAAAGACGTCTGCAAGAGTAAAATAAATCTGATAAAGCAAATTATTAATCCAACATTTTCATTTCTTAATATCATCCTAACTAGGGATCAAAGAAATGTTTTCAGAGAAAAATGAGCAAATTAGATGAACATGACAACAGATTTGTGATATGAATAAGATAATGATAATAGACTGTTTTTTTCTCTTATCTTGTGTTTCTGCTCAGAGTTTTTAGGTTTAGACCCTTCAGCAGTCTGGTCTTTTTTTTTCTACATTTTTCTGCAGCTTCATCGCTCTGTTTGCTGCTTTTCTTCTGCTTTGTCTTTGCTCTCAGCATATATCGTAGAAGACTGATTGCAACATAAAAACAATCAATCTGAGTGCAATATACAGAAAAATGCACAGACAAATGATGCTCTTCTGTTGAGTTTTTACTCAGTCAGAAAGTAGCTCTGGCTCCTGAGTCTTTGTGAGATAAAAAGTTTATCATGTTTTGATGTTTTTCTTCTTGTTTTCTTGTGTCTCTGTGTTGATCAGTGGAAGGAGGCTAAGCCAGAGGAGCTGATGGACTCGAAGCTGAGGTGTGTTTTTGAGATGCCGGTGGAGAATGAGAAAACGGTAAGTTTTAATTCTGTTGTGTCTTAAATTCTCACTCTTTTCTTCTACCCAGCTCGTTACCTCCTCCTCTCATTGTTTTTCCACGTCTCTCAGCATCCCTCACAGAACTCACCCTCCCTTTTACAGCCTCTCTTCTTGCCCTCAGATGCACTTTGTTATGTTTGTGATTCATCTCAGACCCCCTGCAGCTTTACAAACACTGCCTCTTCATGATACGAGCTGCTTCTGCCGGCTTCATTATCACACAGAGCGGGGAAAGGACCCATGGTGGCTGCTTTCAATTTATTCAATTCTGCACTGTACGACACATGCACATGGCTCCCAGTTGTGACTGTGCAGCGTGGAGTTTGTTACACAGTGACAGTGGAGATGGAAAGCAGCTTGTTCCACTTATGAAAGGCACCCCTGGGTGAACTCTACCGACATACAGATAGAGGCTCTGTGTATATGAAAGTTTGTAAATATTATAAAGCAAGCCTCTGCCAGCCACAGGAAGCACTCTACCTGCATTAAAAATAACACACTGCTTTGTAACTTCCTTTTACAGCACGACATGGAGTCCAACAAGATGATGTCGTCCAGCTTGCTGAAGTCCGAGTCCTCCTCACTGCCTCAGAAGTCACTGAGCTCCACCCTGGACGACGGGGAGGTGAAGAAGATTATGGAGGAGTGCAAGAGGCTGCAGATGGAGGCCCAGAGGCTAAGGGAAGAAAACAAACAGATCAGGGTGAGTATTTTATTAATCTGCTCCAAGAAAAGAGACAGAAATCATGTCTGACAAAAATATTCCGCTTTTAATTCCAGCTATGGATTACAAAGTTTGAAGGCTCTGCTGGGACTTTATGAGTGATCATGAAATAGTCTCACTTTTAGATATTTGCCTGTTCATAAGCCACCACTTCAAATGACATAATTATTCAGATATTGGTTATTTCACAAATGTATTTACAACAACCAAAAAACCCTTTGATGATACTATGCTGGCCAGTGAAGTTTAATAACAGGATCTGATTTCTTTCTAAAGAAAAAAGAACAGAGCAGAAGAAAGCTAAACATGCAGCAGTTATTCTGCAGTGGTCTGTTCAAACTTTAGAGTCCATCAATAAAATGAAGAGTGAGGTTAATGGTTGGACCAGGATTCACTAATATTAGCGCTACGTAACTGCAAATTAATATGTTACCTTGTCGCATTGAGAAAAGTTGTGCTGAACAAAGAAAAGTAGGGTGATATAAGATTTACCCGACATTAATTTGCTCCCAAAACGAATGTCTTTATGACAGTGTGTGATTGTGCTCATGGGGAACAGAGTCTTTGTGCAGATAAATACTACAGATTCCATATTGACTTCACTGAGCCTTTAAGGTTACTGTAAAATTTCACTTTGGAAAGTGTCATGAGTAGGGATAGAGCGATTATCGGCTGGGCCTATTATTTGGCATTTTGAGGCATATTGACATCAACCCTTTTTTTTTTAATCCGACTGCGGACAAGAAACAAATTTAAAACTGTGTTGTTGCAGCTCTGATGCAGCTGCTCCGCTGTCTGCAGTCACTACTCAGTCCCCAGCACTGTCCCACCCACAGCACCATCTGATTGGTTACAAGCAGAGCCATGGCTTTGGAAACAGCCAATCAGCAGTGTAGTTATTACAGTTATTGTAGTTACATAGAAATTTTGGAAAACTTTATTTACTGTAGAAACTTTAACCATTTATTTTTTTATGTTTTCATTTGATTTTATAAAACATGCCTGTAAGCCTGAAAGCTGTTTAATAAACTCATGCTTAAAGGTATTTGAATAAAGTTAAGTGTTGGAGTTTGTATTGTTCAATATTTGCACTTTGACTGCAAATTAATATCAGCTTCAAATATCGGCCTCCTCGACTGCAAACAATTGGTATCGTTCCTGAAAAATTCATATCGGTCTATCTCTAGTCATAAGATAACATTTGTTGTGATTTGGCTCTATATGAATAAAGATTGATTGAATAAATAAAGATTGAGATTGAAAGTTTTGCTGTTAAAAAAAAACGTGAACAATTTTCAAACTATATCTTTCCATCTGTTACACTTGGGGTTGTTGTGGGGGGTTTAGCCTGTCCAGGCTGTCTTTTAGTGAGAGGTGGGTAAATCCTGTACAGGTCCCCAGCCCACCACAGAGCTGACATGTACACCTTTGGGCAATTTAGAGCCCCCAATCAGAGTCCTGCACGGGTCCAATTTTCAAGATCCGCCCCGCCCCAACCCCGGGATGTACAAACCCGCTCCCGAACCGCAAACCGCGCATCAGCCCAATTAGTACCGCAACCCGATCCGACCCATTGAAACACGACCCGCAGCTCGACCCTTAACCTTATTTAAAGTAATCATTTTGGGTTATATTGTCTGAAAATTGAACGGTATATCGCCATAGTTCAAATGCCAGTGAGTAAACAACGCGCCTGAATGAAGCAACTCTTCCAATAAAAGCCTGACTTCAGCTCCATCATCAACCCTCTGTGATCTTCTCACATACAACTGTAAAATCACTCGTTTTTTTACGTTTAATGCTTTTAAACTTTTAATCTCTTAAAAGGACCTTTACATGTGTAATAGTAGACTTACTTTCTGTCCAGACTTAAGTGACGCTCGGCAGGTACGAGCCGTGATCATGTCACAACCATGGATGTATTATAACAACTGGGTAGCGGGGCTCAGCCTTCCACCATGTTACAGATTTACGGATGAGGTCCATGGTTTTTTACAGTCTTTATGGTCACAGCCTTACAACCAGCTTACAAATTACGTTTTTGTTTTCATGTATTTATTATTATTTTATATTAATTTTGATGTGTCGAACTAAAACCCGCAACCCGACCCGCATGTTATTTTTTCCACCCAGATCCGAACCCGGGAAAAAAAAGTTTTTAAAAACCACCCGCAAATCAGCTGTTTTTGTGGGTACCCGACCCAGTGCAGGACTCTGCCCCCAATCAGCCATAAGGCCCATTTATCCTCCCTCTACGAACGAAAATGTATCTGTCCTTTTTGAGCGATATTTACATACTTCTGTACATCCTTTATGTTGGCATTGTTGTTAACCAATACATGGGGGGGTGGGGGTTTGCTAATGTACCTCTTGCATAAAATACAAAGACGGAGGCAAGGTTGTAGGAGAAGGTAGTCAATGAGGCAGTGAAATACATTGTTAAAGTTCTGCCATTGTTGTTTCTTCTTTGTGTGTCACTAAAGCTACACATCAGGTAGTCACAGCAACACTGCCGCCACAGTTTCAGGTGGTACTGCTCTGTTTTTTTGGAATCAAACTGAGCACCTTCTTGCTATGAGGCAACTATGCTAACCGACACTGCTGCCCCTTGGATTTAAATCGTGTTCTTGTTGTTGATGAGTCTCTTCCATGAACTCATCCACGCTCTGTGTTTTAAATCTTGTAACGCTTGATAAAGTTTGAAACCCATCCGTCTTCAGGGTTTAATCAGAAAAAGGAACAACCTTCTTCTCCCCTGAAACAGTAAAGCTTAATCTCAATCTTTAAAATGAGCAGATTACGTCACTGAGCGTTCACAGTCGCTGTTGTGTTTCTCGGTCATTTTTCATCCTGAGCGATGTTAACAATCAAGATAAGCAAATTAAAGAGAATATTTGGTTCAAGACTTTGCAGCGTCCTCCTCCCTTTTCTGTACGTGAAAGTAGATAGTAGGTCAACGCCGAGGTTTATATTAAGTACGAGTGCTCGTTTCTGTAATCAGCGGCAGACCTCAGGGTTTGAAAAATCAATGAGGGCGACATCAATCACAACAATCCATGAAGTCAGGTTTAAAATTAGGGTTTTGTTAAGGTTTGGCTGGACGTTAGGTGAACACACACACACCGCAGACGACGACAACGGCGTGGAGAAATCAGGTCTCCCCTCACACACCTCCTCCCCCTCCGCTCTCAGCTCTTGCCAGAGGCAGAACGACTGTTGGCTGCTCCTGCGGCTGAGATTAAACTAACAGAGAGCCCCCCCACCCGCTGCTGGGAAATGAAGTGTGTTAAAGCCTGGCGCCTTCTGCAGTCCTCCGGGGATTTGGTCAGATGAAGATTTAACCAGATCCTGTTTCTTTGAGCTAGTAAATAAAAACTGTCTTATCTTAACGATTGACAAACTGATTCTTTTCTATTCAACAATCACTTCCTCGATTTCACTCTCCCAGAACCGCCGCCACTCAGCGTCTTCTTTCTAAAACCTTCACCACGTCTTAGTTTATCTTTTAACTCACTGTCTTTTTCCCTGTAGGAGGATGATGGTCTGCGGATGAGGAAGAGCAACATGATGTCATCTCAGCACTCCTCGGTTGGCATGAAGCGAGAGGAGGGCCTGAGCGCCCGCTCGGTGGCCCTCATCATGCTCTTCTTCGTGGTGGGCGTCATCGTGGGCAAGTTGGTCTTGTAGACGGCAGCGCAGTTTGGTCGGCCGCAGCATGCTTTCTCGGGGGAAGAAAAACAAACACGGGATCTGGGATTTTTGGATCAGAAACGCCATTAGAGCCGAAAGGGTGGGGGGGGTGGTACTAGTTTTGATTCAGTCTCATTTATGTAAAAAAATTCAAAAGTAATGTATGAGAAAAAAAGATTTATGATCTTATGAACAAAACCTACTGTTACAGGTCTTGCCTCTGCGTAATCATCACATAATCATTCTGGATCTCTTCCCAAAGTTTCTTGTACAAAGATGAATGGTAACGTGGGCGGGGGGGTTGATGGAAACATGATTAATGCTCGTGATTCAGACCAATGGATTTTCTAACACTGGCGAGGTAGTGTTGGTGCGATTGAGTCAGTTTGCAGTTGTGCGAATGTCATTTTAGTGTAATGTTGTTTCTTTTTCTAAAAGACAGAGGCCAGAGCCTGTGTACATGTAAAAGTAACTCCCTTCCTCCCCCCACTGTACAGTACATCCAGGTGTTCCTTCCAGCTAAACCCCCTTTAAGGAAGGGATTAACCAGAGAGGTGATCCACGCAGTCGGGGTTACACACAGGGCTATCAAACTGACTCGTCCAATCAGAGGCTTTGTAAAATCGGCTCGTCTTTGATTGTAAAGCGACCTCCATCAGTGTATGAAACACTATACCACAGGTGTTTTTTTTCCTTGTGTTTTTATTTCACTCTACCTTACCGCGCTCACACATCACTCAGTGCTCACCACACCCCCCTGTCTTCAGAGGGGGGGGCGTTTGATTGCATGCGTTCACACCACAGCGCGTTGCATCCGGACTTTGAATCTTATTTAATTGCTTTTTTTCAATGGTGATAATAATATGTAATTTGGCTGTAGGTTTGCACAACTACATTTTCTGATTTTTTTCTCTCCTCTTTGTGTTTTGTTGCATTTTTATGATTTAAGTAAAAAATTTTTGTTGTCGTTTAGGGTTGAAGCATTTAAGAATATCGCAGCTAACCGGAAATGAGCTCCAGATTTGTAGGATTAGATCATTTCTCTTCATGTTCTCCAGATGAAAGCCTTGCCTTGTGACCTGTTTGGGCAAGTTATTCTCAGGCCAAGATGGAGGTTTATAGATACATTTGCATATACACAGTACATTAATATATAAACACACACGCACAGACAGAGAAAGCATGCATACATATATAGTGAGAAACCACAAACAGACGGATGATGCATGTTGAGATGAATGGTTTTGTGTTTCCTTTATGGCATCAGCAGCACCGAGGTCCTGTTATAGTACACTTAAAGGGGACCTTGGTCTTTTCCAGCTCTTTTTTGTTCCCTACTGAGCCATACATTTGTTGACATCCTGTTCTGTTTGAAGCAAATGTATGTCAGACATCAGCTGAGTGATTCGAGCCGCCTGTTCTCCACTGCAGCAAAGTTAGCTTTTGTTTTATCCACTCCACTGCGGTTCCGTTTTTGGGTGTTTGTTCAGCATTTATCCGTTGCTTGTTAATGTTATATCCTCACTACATTTAAAGTCGTGTTCATTTTTAATGCACCAAGATTATGAGCGTCACTTCTTTGATCTTCCTGCTGCATACCACTTTTTTTTAAAGCAAGAAAGAGCGAAAAGGGGAGGGTGAAAGGAGAAAAAAAAAGCGTACAGCAGCCTAAAGCTTAAAGCCTTGAGGGGACCACATTATGACATTGTACTGTTTAAGAGCCAGTGGTTATTTCCATGTCCGAATAAACAAACCTACGAAGCAAGAAAAAAAGCAAACTTTTAAACTGTTTCTCATTCTGATTTGCATGAGAGAAAAAGAAATGGAGAGCATCATTTTACTTTGCAATACTTGACAAAAAAACAACTGTTCGTATATTTACCCCGTTCTTTCCTCAGAAGGTAAAAAGTGTATTCCCCTTTGCTTCAACGGAGAAAAATGACGGAGTGTCGCTGTGTTTTCATGTAAAGTGGAATGGAACACAATGGATCTGAGTGTTGGGTTAAAGATTTAAATAAACATGAGCTTGTGTTTGAACTGTATCTCTGTAAAGTTGTTGGGTTGAGGATGACTTGCTGCTTAGAGGGAGGGCAGAGCTGACCCTGAGCTTCAGTCCCGGCTTCACTTATCAAGCTATCAGACCTGGGTCACATAGTACTTGCAAAAAAAAGCTCATCTTGTTAAGATGAAGAAGAGTAAGAGGAGGCGAATATCCCAAAAGCAGCAGAGCAAAGCGCTCTGTGACGATGAATTGACCGCTGTCCAAACAACCATGATAACATGTAAATACTAGCTGATCCAGGCACGGATGTAAAATCACACTACACTGACCTGTTCTGGAGTCTCTGACCATCACCGTGATCAATGTAAGCAGTCGGGAAACTGTTTTGTATGTATATAAATAAATAAATAAATAAGTCTATCTGAGAAGATTAATATTCCTAGTCAAGTAGTCTCTCTGGTGTATAAAAACTACCCAACCTGGTTGGACTATGTAGCATCTTAATAAATTAAATGAATAAAGCCCCTACCAAACTGTGTCAAGTCATTTCCTGTTACACACAGTGATGCAGAGACTGAGGTCGGCTTTGTTTCTGCCTTCAAATGATGTCCAACATTTCAATCTGGTGGAAATTCTTCTGGAAAGTTCACTCAGAACTTGTATTTTCGAGGTTTGGTTCGAGAGTTTTCCCGGCACACACTTAAGAGCCTCTAAAACAACAAAATATTTCACCAACCAACAATTGATTACATAGCTGAGTCATTCAGTGGTATTTCTATCACAATCAAACATGAGAAAGTCTACTGTGTTTTTATTTTTTGTGAAGTCGCTGGTTTGTGGTCAAAGTGAAGTTTCAGCAGCTGGACTGGATTATTTTGTCTGATATTTAAACTTCCAATGGACATGAAGATGGTAATTTATTTGAACCTGTGTATATACAGCAAACAAAAATGAACTAGAAAGCTTTGAATCAAAATTTTAGTCAATGTGAAAGTGTTCACCTCACCAAAGACTGAGCTTCAGCTTCTGCTTAAGGTCTTTAAATTAAATTAACAGACTAGAAAATATTGTTTTGTTATGAGACATATATCTGGACTGTTTATGTAAATTAGAAAAATATATATGTATATATGTATATTTCAAGTAGCAAATTTAACATCCCAAGTTTGCTTGGCCTTCCTTCTGTGCGACTTGCGATGGTTTGTTTCTTCTATCTTGAGTCTACCTGTGTAAATGCGTGGACATGGAAAAATAAAAAATAAATTACTGTAACAGTCAGTTTGTTAGTGCGCGCTGTCTGACCAGTTAATTTTCAACGAAGTTACTTCAAGGATCCTGCACTGCCACTTCTAGCAATGAAGATGCTAACTGCAAGCGTGGTGGAGGACACACTGATGCTGAACACAAAGAAGAGGCTGAATGAGACACACCAACTCTGTAAGTAAACTTTATGACCTGTTCTACCCGGGTTAATATTAGCTACAGAATTTTTTGCTTCTAGCTGTAGAAGCGTCCTGGAAATCAACAGGTACACTTTATAGAGACTTAAATTAGGATTTTAATTTTTTTTGTGGTTGTTTCTATGTTTTTCTTCCAACAATCCAACATATAGTACATATATATATATATATTAATGTTGGACCAGGGGCCACCACCCGGTGCCCATAGGAGCCACTCAAGGTGCCCACAAGGCATGTTCCAAAAAACAGCACTAGTCATAATGGGTAACATAATATTACCACTTCTACTATGATTAATGATATTAAAAAGTGATCAGTGTAATTTTCTTCGGAAAGTTTTTAGCAGACAAGTAGCTCTTCTTGCCATTTATTTAATATGAGGTAGCCCTGAGCCTCAAAAAGGTTGGTGATCCCTGTGTTGGACGAAAGGACAGCTGGAGGAGAAAATGAAATAAAAGGAATTGTTAGAAAAAGCTAACTTTTTTCTTTAAATTCTAAAACTTCAACTTTTATTGAAATCAAGAAATTCCCAGTCTAATTTTTTGCAGGCACAACCTCCAAATACAAGTATTTCATGGTCTCCTGACCACTTCCTCCTTGTTTGGCTCTAAATTAATGATGGAGAGTAGAGAGTGGTGGACGAGTGGTGGACGGGATGTCGTCATCTATTTTCTTGTGGACCTTTCTTACTTTTGTTTTATTGATTGCTGCTGTGACTCCTGAATTTCCCCTCAGGGATAAATAAAGTATTTTCTATTCTATTCTATTCTGTTCTATTCTATTCTATTCTATTCTATTCTATTCTATTCTATTCTATAATATAACTGATAGGACTTCAGGAATCAGGAATACTTTATTAATCTCAGGGGAGGAATTTGGTCTTAACATTGCTCTTTGCATGATGAAGCAGTTGGAAATAAGATGTAGTCAGGGTCATAGAATAAAATAAGTGTGAGATAAACAATAAATAAGCCATTAATTATCAGTAAGTACCACATAAGCAAAAAGTACATCAAAAACAGACAAGGCAAGATGAACTATTCTTGCACTAAGTGAATATATAAAACAGTTATTGGACTTAAATAAACTTCAATAACATTTTTCAAAATACTCAAAGACATAGGGCATAATGTGAAAACTGTGTGTGCTTTGCATTTAGTGGTATAGATCAGTACAGTTCTGAGGTCTTAACACGGACCCCCTGTTTGTCAGAGGATAGATTTTAAAATACTCCTAATAGTTTTTAAAGCTCTGAATGGATTACGGCCAAAATATATCAGTGATTTTCTAATCCAGTACAAACCATGAAGACCACTCAGGACATCTGGAAGAGGTCTGCTTTCAGTCCCTAGAGTTACACACAAACATGAAGAAGCAGCGTTCAGCTTCTATGCTCTAAATATCTGGAACAAACTCCTAGAGAATATCATGTCTGCTGAAACTCTCCGCTCCTTTAAATCCAGGTTAAAGACTCACCTTTTCATGCTTAGATCTTAAAATCAGTTTTAATCTTCTTTTTTGCCATTTTTTTATTTTATTGTTTGCTTTTCTAATTGCTTTGTAATTAATTTCTTTTAATATGTTTTGCTGAGTTTTCAGTGTGTATTTGTATATCAATGCCTTGCATTAGATTTCATGTATTTACCCAGGGTAGATGAGTTGAGTTCTTAGAAGTGATGTTTTTTTTGTTATTATGGCCTTAAAATTAGAAACTGGCACCTAACGTAATCAATCCTTTGTATTAATTAAGCTCACCAACTTTCACCTGCCTCTAGTTATTGTGTTTCCTGCTATGAATATAGACATTACTGTTTTACATAGAAAAGTTGCTATTCAGTGTGAAACTTTATGAACTCAAGGTTTGTTTTCCTTAGCTCTTCAAAGTGTTAGGCTTAAAAAAGACTTTGAAAAACACTGTAAGAAAAGCACAAACAGACTTGGAGACTCCACTTTCTACTCCTGTTACTCTCATCACATCCAGACCTGCTGCTTCCCACATCCAAACTTATGCTGCTCTCTTAATTGCTTCCGCTTTGCTTGATTTGGCAGTAGCAGAGTTTGCAGTGGGAGAAGAGTGTTGAAATAAATAGCTGCGAGAAAAAACCCTCGCCCCTTGGGCTTCTGTTTCTGCGCTTGTGGTGCTGAATGCAATAAAAATCTGGTGATTAATCTGGTGTTATTGTATCAGAAACAACCTGTCCATGTTTCTGTCTGCACCTCGTCGTCACAGGCGGGTAGAGCGGCGTTGGCGTCAGGAACCCCCCGCTGTGCACCTGGGCTCGGTAGCTCCTTCGCTGTTTGAGTTGGCCACAGCAAAAGACAGCTGCGAACTCAATGGTGGAAACAGACCAATATTAATTTACATTTTTACATTCTGCTGGGAAATAATCCATTTCCAGGGTAAATCATGGAGGAATGTTTGAAAATACTGAGAAAGGTGAAAATGACTCGAGGTCCTGAGGTTTGCTGCTCACCTGAAGAAAAGGTCATCGTTGTCATCTTGTGTGATGCACTTTTATTCTGCCTGTTGATGAAAATGTAGCTTTATTCTTTTTTTCTTTTCTGCTCTCAACGAAGGCGGATGCTTTTCTTCTAGCTCCCTCCTCCCTATCTGCCTTGCTTGCTCTTGGTCTGTCTCTGTCTAAACTATCAGAGCCTCTCATTGTATCCTATCCAAAACCCAAAACCATGGATTTGATTGGCTGGTCTCTAAATGCAATTGTTTAAATTTTCTCAATGAGGAAACTGGGCAAAGGGGAGTCCGCCTGCCCGGGTGGAACGGTTGCAGCCAGGTATACGATCGACTCCTGGGATACCTTGAGGACCGTATGCCTGTCGATCCGTTCCCTCGAGGATGTTGAAGATTTCTACATATTTGGATTTATGATAACAGGCTTTCTGCTGTTTGGAGCTGGTGGTTTCTTGATTTATCGCAAACTTCTGAAGACGCAGGCAGTACTTTTGGGTTATAAGCTGCCAGTCACTGAGGGATTGTGCAGGGCTGTCAACACTCAGACTTAATCACTGGCAGGATGTGATCCTGGACTTCTTCGCAGGATTGATAACAACTTCGAGAAGTTGTCAGCTCAGTTCGGCTAATGTAATGGGCCACCATATTGGGTCATTTGGCACGTCACAGAGTTGACCAGTTGGGACTTTGAGGCAGATGGAAAATTTTAATGTGTCTGACCCAAACAATTTTATCACTCTTACGGCTCCTCCACGTAAGCTAATGCTCTACTCTCCTGAATGGTATGTAGACAGATGCTCTACCCCCTCCCATCCCCCACCTTTCTCCTGTGAACTTGTCTTTGGGTCAGAACTCTTCAAGACTGTCTCAACCGCAAAAGCCGTAACCTTATCACCATCAGACGGCATGAACATTGTTGAGTCTGGGCGAGGATGAAGTCAATGGGCTTACACAAAAGCTGCGTTTCCACTGAGCAGTGACGGTTCAGTACGGTTTGGCACGGTTTGGTACAGTTAAGCCTGATCCCATTTGTGTTTCCACAGCAAACTGTGCTCTCTCATGGTAGGGGGCGTGTAAGTCTGATGCACAAAGCTGCAGGTGTTAAACAATAGCGTGACGCCGTAGCAGCACGACACCGTTTACCCCGCTAATAAATCCAACAAAGAAGAAAAACGCGACACAGTAAACAAAGAGCGTAGATGTAAGACATGCAGCATTTTGTCCTCTCTGTGATTGGCATGTAGCTCTTTGATACAAAGAACAATCAAGCTTTTTTTCAGGAAAGTCTGTGTGCCGCCAGGAGAAATGCAGCCGCTGTCGGGGTAAGTGATGATTATTTAGACCAATCAAGGGTCTGCAGTGTGTTGCTCCATCTTCCGAGAGCAGATCGGTTCAGTCTGGCACCCTTACGGAAGGGTCCCAAAAAAGTAGGTCGGCTCTTCTCAGTTTGTAGAGATCTGTCCCAGGATAAGTCAGTGGAAACGCCACAAAATACGCGCCGTACCGAGACGCACCGAATTGGTCTGCTTGGCGGAAACGCAGCTATACACACACATGAGGTCACATGGCACACACACTACCTTGGACTCAATGGCTCCGTTAGTTCAGCTACAGAGGGTTGAGGCGCACATGCCCGAGTAAGGCTGTTCAAGTCTACGAGTTTTTTTTTGTTATTATCATGTGCTAATGTGCTGAGGTGTTTTTTTTCTCGATCTCAAACTGCGCCCCCTGTTGGGAATAGTCTGGAATCTACTTTTTTTCCCCCTCTCTTCTCCCAATGTTGTTTTTTTTTATATCTATTGCAAAGGGGTGCGGGGTAGCTGGCAGCTCTTAGGTTCATCCCATTTCTGTGTTTCCCCATGTTTGTTTTCTTATATGTCTTGAAAGGGATGTAACTGAGAGGAAATTTCCCCCGGGGATCAATAAAGTTTTCTGATTCTGATTCTGAAGATAATTGGGAGAATAGATGACTTTTTGAATGAATTGATCCCAAATCGGGAAAGTATCAAATTTAATAATCGGAGTATGAGTGTCCACAAGAAAACCACTTGAGACAGCGACCTCTGACCCCTTTACAGAATTTGTTTCAGTCTTCTCCGTCTGCCTCATTCCCTCCCTGTTTTTGTAATTTCACTCTTTAATGAGGTCTTTACAATAAACCTTATGTCTGGCGGAGCTTCAACATCATAAAAAGTATAAAATATTTAATTACGAGTCAGTCTGTCATACTTCAGCTCTTGGTGTTAACGGCCTGCTGTAATTACTTTTGGCAACATATTGGGTCTCATTTTACAGAATTGTTAAATTACTCTAAGTAAACAATCCATCTCCGGCTTTATCTACAAGTTTTTACAAATCTGGCATGTTTATGTATACTTATGATTAATTTTCCCCCTCAAAGTTGCACACACTGAAACCAAATCCTCTGCACGGCATACTTGTTTGCAGATTTTCAACTTACAAGAGGTCCCTGTAAGAGCTTCAGGGGCTGTAGCCGTTTGAAAAAATACGTCAAAGCTTGCCAGAGAGGGTTGGAGGCGGGACAACTGGCAGCGACGGAGGCAGTCTGGAAGAACTGACCTGTGTCTGAGCGCTCCAGCAAAAACCTTTTCAATCATTAGTGTGATCTTAACCCTGGAAGAGAAACATGACCTGATTTTAAAAGCCACCACAACTGACGGATCACTCACCGGGGGATAAACGCTGTCAAAATAAGCCCCAAAGGCAACAAATACGTGAAAGAGATCGTCCCACGTGCTGAAGGATACACATCAATGTTCATCTGTTACGTTTTTATTGTTCTATTGGGATGACTTGACCTGTATGTGTCTACAGTGAGAGCTTACAGACTTATCTATTAAACTGTTTAAAAAGAAGTAAAATTTGATGAAGTACATTATTAATAACTAAAGAAGGGAACTCCTCTGTTCTCTACTCGCTGTAAATCTCATTTTAAAATCATAAAAAAAGGCTTTTTTTGCGTCATGCTGTAAATCTTGGTAACAGTACCGTCAAATACTGTCATACTATTTCAAACTACACTTCAACTTTCATTAGATTTACAGAGGTGGCCAAAATTATTAGAACACCTGTTTTTGCTGATAAATACTGATCAAGAGCATGCAGATGGCTGCTATGAGCCTCCTGCTTTTATCTACTTTAAACTTTAATATTTGGTTTGTCCAACTTTTTTTAAACAGTTGTAAAGAGAAAAATTATAAATTTTCATCACTCTATGCTCGTTAGATGCCCTGTCTTTATAAAATGAGCCAAGTTTGGCCATTTTTAGTTTGTTGGTAAAAAAGTTATCAATCATTCAGCTTCATGTTATACCAGGAGGACTAGACAATGATTTTGGGAAAGACTGTAGATTTTGTCTTTTATTTAACTGTGGTTAATGTTGCTGCTCTTACAGCTATAATACATGAAATGTTGAGGCGGCGCAGCCCATAAGTGAGTTAGAGCGCCACTCTTTGGCTGATATCATTGAGGGCCACTGCTGATGCACTGAAATTTTATCCAACATTAAAGGATCAAAAAGCAACCAAATCTGCTTTAAAACACGCATAGTGACAGAAATATATCTATATCTATATTGGAACAGTAAATAACTATTTGGAAAGGCCCATCCAAAGCTGGTTTAGCCCACCCAAAATTGAAATCATGGCTCCGTCCCTGTCTATGTCAAAGTCTCAATATTTCTAGGGAACTTCAACACTAATGTTATCACATGACTTCTGCAACTCAAAACAAAGGTTTTCCTTTGAATGAACAATGGACCTGTCCACTTTATCTAACAACTTGGCCAAATTTGGATGGGGTTAAGGTCTGGACTTGAGGGGCCCAGTCCATCAGTTTCAGTGTTCCTTATGATGCTGTATCGTACAGTATATACAGCATCATTACAAAGTGATAACTTAGCATTGTTTTTACAAGCATCATTCATTTTCTGAACAGCTTATCCTGTTCAGGGTCACGGGTGGCTGTAGCCTATCCCAGCTGTCATTGGGCGAGAGGCGGGGTACACCCTGGACTGGTCGCCAGTCGATCACAGGGCTGACACAGAGACAGACAACCATTCACTCACACCTACCAACAATTTAGAGTGATCAATTAACCTGATGAGCATGCTTTTAAACTGTGGGAGGAAGCTGGAGAACATAGAGAGAACCCACGACTGAACAACATGACAACATGAAAACTCCACACAGAAAGGCCCACCAGCCAAGCTGGGAATCAAACCGGCGACCTTCTTGCTGTGAGGCTGCAGCACTTACTGTTGCGCCACCGTGCAGCCCCTTTTATAAGTATTTTAATGGCAAATTCAATAAACACAACTGAAAACTCTAAAATGTGCCAAGTGTTCAAATGATTTTTGCCACTTCTGTAAAATTACCCACAGTTTATGATGTTTAACCAAGATAGATAGATACTTTATTTATCCCAAGGGAAACTCAAGGCATTGTGTAGCAGCTCAAAGACAAACATGACATTAAATATATAGTTACATCTAACCCCAAGGCCTGATTCCTCCCCTCCCACATGTCCATTTTCAATATTTTAATGAAAATAAAAATGAAATGTTCATAAACCGCACAAAATGAGAGCAAGAATGTCTGTAATTTAAAACACCTATTAACAGGGAAAAGATCTGTTCTGACACTGTTTACCTTGGCCAACTGTAATATCTGAATAAATAAATATATGTGTATTTAAGATTCTATAATAGGCTTTATTTTTAAAAACATTAATATTAGTGTCATAAATACTCTGATATCCTGAAGTGCATTTTGATAATGTTTTAAGTGACATTTCCATAACCCTTAATCATGGTCTATTAAAAAATGTTGCATTGTTCCTTTAACAAAATTATCTAGGTTGACAACTTCTTTACAGTTAGCATTGTTTTGTAAAGAGACAGTTCCGAAAAATCTATCTATCTATCTATCTATCTATCTATCTATCTATCTATCTATCTATCTATCTATCTATCTATCTATCTATCTATCTATCTATCTATCTATCTATCTATCTATCTATCTATCTATCTATCTATCTATCTATCTATCTCTATTCTGGTCCAGTCCAAGACTGGATTGAAGGTCCAAGTGCAGGGTCCATGTATAGATAGCCTCACGTTAGGAACAAAGAGTCAACACCAATTTTAAAACAGTATTAGAATTACACAATGTACAGCACACAAGTTGGTGCAGTTACTTGGTTAACAGTTTGTTTATTTTCCCGTTTTATTTTTTCACTGTTGGATCCCCAGGCTTTCAGCGCTTGAGTTGTGAAATTGACAGAGTGCATCAGATCTCCTCTGAGTGTAAGCAAGAAACCAAGTCATTTAGCCAGACTTTAAAATAGGGAGGAATAGCTGATTTCCACTCTCTCCTGTCACCTGTTTTACATCTATCACACTGAGCCATAGCCTGTGTAAAAGCCTCATAATAGTCTCAGCGATGATGTCGCCCATTAGTTTCTGAAGAGGCGTCCTAAAGCCAAACGATACTGGGCAACATATTGGAGATGCTGACTCATCCTCACTCTCAGTCCTCCTTAAAACAGATGAAGAGTTGGCGCTTAGGTGGGTCGTAAACTACCTGGCATCAACAACATTACTCCCACTGTTGAGTTAACACGACCATATCATGTTTACACAAATCTACGCCCAACACTGAGTCTTTAAAATGGATGAGTTACAAAAACCTTCACCCCACGTACAGAGTATGAATGACTAAATAAGACACTCACTGGAAGAGTTACTGAACAAGCTTGTAAACATGTTTAATGCTGCTGTTAAGATGGTAACTGTAACATGAGTGTTAATGGAGACTACTGGGCTTTTGGAGCCAGCCTCTAGTGGACATTTGAGGTACTACAGTTGGTTGTAACTCCTTTTGTTTTCAAAACCAGAAGCTGCAGCTTGGTGTTATCATTATTTCTCGTCTTTAATCATAGCCCTACAAGGAACATAAGCTCATTCATATCTATGCTGTTTGTTGTTTCCTTCTGAGGATACAAAGTAAGTTCTGTGAAGAAACCTGAAGAAGTTAAAGAAGGATTATAATAAGTTAAAATCTGCTTCAGTTTGATTATATATGTGACTTATTCATGTAAATTTATGTATACTTCTTCCTGTTTTGTTCCCCTCTTGATGGATGAAGAGCTGATCTAAATAAAAAAAGAATTACGTGCTGGTATGTGGTTCTGGATGTGGTGGGATCTGTTCAGTAGTTGGTTAAGCATATGAGCATGAGGTCATGACAGAAAGGAGCCCGCTTTCTGTTTGGCCTCGGATCAAGCAGGAAAGTGCAGCCGCTGCCCCGAGCTGCAGCTCTGTGGGCAAAACACAGCACTTTGTTCATTTGTCCCAGAGCCAAGTGGACACATTTCTCTATAGAAACTCATTTGTTTCAGCTCGGCCAGCCCGCTGAAGGCTGATGTTATCTTTTATGAGGCAGCTGCAGCTCATATTCTCATGGAAATAATGGAATTTCTTAACAGAGCCTGAAATTTGAAGGAGCGAGAGGTTGAAAGTTACCCGTCTTACTGCAGTGATGTCATCTCAACATGTCAGTGTTTGTGTGTGTGTGTGCATTAGCTGCATGCAGGGCTTTTACAGTGAAGCAAGAGATCCTCTGTCCGACAGCAGCCCTGTTTCTGTCTTTTTACCCGAACATTTGTCAGACTAAACCACCAAACCGTTTGTGGTTTGGAAACTTGGTTAAGCTGAAAGGAAACTCCTTAAGGCTTGTTTGGTTTCCTTTTTTTTCGTGGTGTGCAGGAACATTTTTCCAAAAGTCGTATGACAAAGTTGAATTTTTTATGGTCCTGTTTAAGAGCAGGATACGGAGAGTCACAGAACAAACTCTGGAGATTTATTACAAGGGAATAAAACTGTAAGTTTTACATGTTGGGTTGGTCCATGGTCAACTTTTGGCTCTTTCCTGAGAGTTCTCTGCTTTTTTTGTTTCTGTACTAATGTTGTTTCATACAAAACTTAACGTCTCATTGTTTAACCTTGGTGTCCCAGCACAATAATTTTGACCAATTGCTCACTATGATACCATGATCTGTACATTCATTAAAAATCGGACACCAGAAAATAAAACTCTCAGCAGCTACTAACATGTCTCAGAGATAAATTTTGTTAATCTCTACAAGCTTCAAAGTGAACCAGCCCTAATGCTTTGCTGAGCTGATAGGATACTGACTGCAGCTTTCATGTGCAGGGGAAGCATTTTCATCTTTGACACTGCCTCTTCTGTGGCAGATAGAAGAGGATCCATTATTGATTATCTTGTCTGTGTTTGGCATTGAGAAGATAAGGCAAAGAAAATGTGTTAATGGGTTCAGAAATGCTGCCAGACTGATTATTTTTCAGATGAATTTACTGTTTTCCTTGCTAAAATGACTTGCTGTTAACTGGCTGCTGGTTTGTTAGCCATTATTTTGTCATATTTAACTGAAGGAGTTCAACTCTATTTTGTGCCATGGTGAGGTTTGGTTGTGATCAAAAAACAAGCTATAACTCGAGTAAAAGTATTGGAGTGTTGAGGTCCTAGTTACATGACTTCACAGCATTGACACAATTCACATAAATAGGAAATAAGTTTCTCCAGGAGTGTTCCTAATTCAAAAGTTGTTCATTTATTGAAAAAAATAAATAAATAAATAAAATCAATTATTTCAGGCAAAATAATCTCATGGTAAGATCTGGTACATGATAAAACAGCAGGAACTTCAGCAGATTGTTCTGTGCGTAGTCTCTGTGCACCCATCTGTTCCTGGTACAGAGTAATGAAGCCTTTTGTTGGCGGAGGCCATATTGGATTCTCAAGAGGAAGGGTCTTAGAATCCTGATTAGTATCTCCAAGGGGCCAGACCCATTAGTCAGGTGAGCTATGCTTCTGATCTGCCAAACTCCTGATTTCAACATCTTAGAAGAAAATTCACCCCTCTAGGTTCTGATACAGAAATAAATGAGCTATTTAGAACCAAGATGGTTTTTTGAACCAGAATGTTTGTATGTTTTTTTAAGCTGTAGTTGTCTGTTCTTTTGGGTTGGTGTGTATGTGGTTTCCAGTCTTTCTGCAGTCAGCCTCAAGCAGACACTTGATGAACTGCAGCATTTAGCACCTCTGCTTGGACTCGATAGTTTTAGACTGGAGGTTACAGCTTGGTAACGAAGGGTGGATCCATATGTCAGATCTATTAAACTCAGCTCTATGCCCTTATTCGGGGTGGGAGAAAAAATCGATGTATTGTATTATTGTGATTTTTTTGTTTATCAATTTTAAATTGTGATTTTTTTCGTTTGTTTTTTTTTTTTTCAAATTTAAGTCCTTCATTTTAGTCTATGTTCATAAGTTGAGATGTTAGATCTCCTGAATAAATCATAAAAACTGACCCACATGTGATGTTAATTTTTCAGGAAAATATGGCTCTGTAGACATCATCATCATTATTCAACTTCTTTACTTGGTCTTGTGTTCAAAAAGTGAACTAAAACCGGAAGAATTGGAAGAATCGGAAATGTCAAAGACCTGCAATTTAAATTGAATCTGCACTCCAAAACTCGTAAAGAATTGAATCGGGAAAAAAGTATATCACCCTAGCCCTAGCCCTTATATGTTTCCAACAACCATGTGCATGTGTTGTGTCATCAACACCAGTAGGTTAGTGCTTAGGCAAAGTTAAAATAACAGGAAGGAAGATAACGAGGGCGGCTACAACCCTCATGCTCCACCAACAACTCTGACGGTAACTTGCAATATGTGCAATATATAATTGTGCAAGTTCCTCAATCTCAACCTCAGATTACGACATAGAAAATGTTTAATTGATAATGGTATCATACGGGATCAGTATCAGTACTGGCTGATACCAAAGGTCAGGTATTGGTATTACTATCAGGACTGCATCCCTGATGAAAATTCATAGGAATAGTTTACAAAAATAGGGTTAAGTAAATTCAATTAACAAATAGTTTTAAGTAACTTATGGATAGTATTTAGTTGGGATGAGTCACTTTCAGTCATTCAAATAGTCATTAAAGTCATATAAATAAATAAATACTTCATGTGACTTTCCTGCTTTCTGGATATATTTTATTTATTTTTTCAGCGGTCTGGCAATACAACCATCATGACTGCGACTGTAACCTCGCTGAAAGCTAAGTGCTAACTGCCAAGTTAACACCAAGTTTCAATTAATACTGGTGTGGTTCTGTGGGATGGCAGTCTACATATCTATGACTGCAGGTTTTCAAAAAGTGCTGTAAAGAATTTCTTTGACACAATAAACAAAACTAAGGTCAACTAAGGGCCTAACTTTGGGAGGCCAAACTAGCATGTGTTGGAAAAGAGGTGAGTTGTATGACATACATCTAAGTGTCACTCCTACCCTGCTTTCCCAAACTGCCTTGCAGGGTACCTCTAACTGGGTGCTCAGTATCTTCCCACACTGCTATCCTGACAGAGCTACTTTTTCTACGCTGCCTTACAGGGTACTTTTTACTGTTCACCTCGGTTAGTTTCCCATACTGCGATCCTGACAGGGTACCTCACAGATAGTTTGTCACTCTCAAATGATGTCTTTGTTCTAAATTCCACAAATACTTAAACTACTTTTTGCTGGAAATGTGACTCTATCAATCTGACCAAAATACACTAAAATTGTTAATCTGACTCCAATCTCTTCTCACCTCTTTCCACGTAGTTCGTTGATGGGGAAGGATCAGGAGGCGTCTCGGTTCTCAGTTGAACACAAGTTTATTAACAATAGGTCAAAAATATAGATTCACAGAGATCTCTGGGTTCAGATTTACACAGCCCTCACTACTACAAAGTAGAGAGGGGATCAGTTCCAAAATCTGAACCCCCTCTCCTGTCCCTTGAACCCTTATATACCTAACAAACAGTCTAAGGAAATGTAGGTTGAGTCATCTTCGGGTGTTGCCTCTCCTCTCATTGGCTGCCAGCCGTCCTTGGTTCTCTGCAATCTGAGAGCCCCATTTCTCAGCAAGATGGCTTATCTGTAGGAGGAACTGTTAGGGGACACACTTCTCTCTCCCTCCTCTGACCATTTACCTCCTTCACCCAGACTCTAAAAAGTAACTATTCCTTTGTTCTTGGGGCTACACTGGTAACTTTTGTTAATAATTACTCAAGACCGTAATCACTTCTTATCTCCAACTTCCCTTCCACTGTTTTTTTAATGCTACAACGACTATAGGTGCAGGTAATTGTTAGTAAAGCATGCATACATAGGTGCAGGAAATTGTTAGAAAAACATGTATACATAGGTGCAGGAAATTGTTAGAAAAACATGTATACATAGGTGCAGGAAATTGTTGGAAAACCATGCATACATAGGCTATATATTCTAATACATGATATAAGCATATGACAACAATGCATGGAGAGTAGAGTATCCAGCAGGAAGAGCTATTGAAACAGCTATCGATGAGTATAAATGTTGAAAATGTACATCCCTGATCGGCAGAGAAAGCTTTTCCTGTTAAAAAAAAAAAAAGGTGGTGGCACTGGACTTTATACTTTTCTCTTGTCAGAGGAAGTTTGAGCATACCCCCAATGATGTATTTTATTTATGAATGTTCAATTTATCAAGCAAAATTTAAGAACAAGAGAAATTCTGATTATTGTCTCTGCTGTGCTCTGCAGAGAAACATTTTATTTTTAGTGGTGGTGCAAAATCCCAGCCTTAAAGCCTGGAGGAAACAAACCCCTCCATAATGCATCCATGCCAGTTTTTTATTTCTCCTAAATAAATGAGGTTTTGGTTTTGTCCTGTTTTGTTTTTGTTGTTCAGTGGATGCATTCAATCAGCCGCCGGGCCTTATTACTCACAGGATGGCCCTGCACTCCCCTCTGCTTTACAGTTTCCCAATTTTGTGGCTCACAACAGAAAACCACAAATTGACGATGAAAAACTGTGCTGCCCTGAGCCCTGAACTCAGTAATCATCCACACCCAGCCTGCAAACAACAACCAGTGTGGGTCTGTTTGGGTCTGTGTGGCTGCTGCTGGATCCTGTGGTAGACACCAGGGTTTATCCAGGTTCAGGATCAATTTAGCCAGACTATTCTCATCAATGTGCAAATAAATGTCAGTCATTCACTCTGGGATCTTCTTTGTATCGAGCTGTGTTCCTTTTGCATGGCTCGAGGGGGTAACAGACCTATATTCTGAAACCACGTCTGAAGGATGACCTCATGGGTCTAACAGCTGCCATCACCATTCTCGCAGGAGTTAATAGGAACAATATGCAGCCTCTGGAAAGGACTGCCACTTTCTTTCTAACTCTTTCCTTTTTTGTGTCCCCTCTGTTTGAGAACTATGGAGAACTGAAACTCTTTCACCATCATTAATATTTCATTTCTCAGAAACAAAAGTCAGCTCTTGTCTTAGTTAACTGGGATCACATGCCAAAGCTAATGTTAAGGAAAGCTAATTCACACTGTGTTAGATGAATTAAAGACAGTTATTTTCACCTGTTAAACACATTTATTTTTCACACAACGCTCTTGAAGTCTCCAAGAAACCACCTTTTCCACAACAAAACAATCACTCAGTCCATTAGTTTTTATTTATATAACATCAAATCACACTTGTTAATGCAAGACGCTCCCCAAAACATGATATTCTATTAACAAAGACCCAACATCAAGACAATCAGTCTGATGTAATCTTAAACTCCCCATAAGGAGAGACGAAGGGGTAACATCCAGTTGAGAAAAGTTAAGACTATGTGGGAGTGCTAAAAGTTGCATTTCATTAACCATCCAATTAAAGGGGCTGTGAGCTGTTTGACAGTGATCTTGAAAAAGTCTCCCTTGAAATTATATGCCTGATCATAATCCACACTTTAAAATTAGATTATCAGCACCAATATGGCTGGTTACAGGTTTTTTTTTTGAAGTGCTAATTCTTAGCTTCCAGTTTAGGTCGACCAGGACCTGGCTCATTAAGTTTAGTACTAAGAAGAGATAAAACACAGAGATTTGTGTTTTTCTCTGCTAAAAAAAAAATCCTGTGACAAATTTTGTAGTAATAGTAGACGCCGGAGCCTAACTGTCAGACAGAAAAAGGACAGAAGAGCAGAAGAAAGATAAACAGGAGGGTGATACAGCCTGAGCTAAAGGCTAATTAGCCTTTAGCCCCTTAACTCATGCAGCAGTTATTCTGCAGTGGTCTGTTCAAACTTGAGAGTCTATCAATAAAATGAAGATTGAGGTTATGTTAGCTCTGATTGGAAGATGACTGGCAGGACATAGCTAACCAGGATTTACTAACGTTACACATTAAGGATATGCCTTGGAGCACCAGACTGCCAGCTGTGCTAAATATAGACCGCTACTAAACTACATACAAACTGACAGTGTTAACTTGTTGTCACCTTAGCCTATGTTGGAGCACCGGGCTGACTATGTTGCTAACATATAGCTGGCTGCTACAACATTTGCTTGATGTCAAGTTCCAAACGGTAGTGCTATATAACTGTACTGTTAATCCCTTACCTCGGTGTTGTATCCAGTAAAAAAAATGTCTCGAACGAAGAAAACTTTTTTTCCATCCAATCTCAGTTTAATTCCAAAACAAACACATGCCTCACTGAAAGTAATTTACAACAGAGTGTGAAGACTCCTGGCCACAAGGTGGCGAGGGAGTGCAATTCAAACAGATCCTTCTCATAGCATCTTTAAAGCTGGCTGCAGCAAGACCACAAACCACTGTTAATCCCAGCAAAAAAAACCCCAAACAAATAAAGAAAACATTTTTTTTTTTACGGCATTAAAAAAACTATTAACAGCCCGGGTCTGAATCCCTAATTTTAATTTCACTATCAGCCCACATAAGCAACCAATTAAGAAACCAAGTTTGTCCAATCAGAAGCCCAGCTCACGTGACTGAAAGGTGGACGCTCTGTAGCTGTTAGTAGAGAGGCTCAAAGCCCTCCTCTTATCTGTTTTTTATTAAACAGTCTATGGTAGAAACCTTTAAGGGAGTTTCCAAGTTACATAGGTAAGAAAAAACTTGCTTTAACAGACAGAAACCTTAAACAGAACCAGGCTCATGCTGGACAAACATCTGCTGAGGCTGTGTTGGGGTTAGAAAGAGTAATGGAGTAAATGCAGGTGCTTCTGGGATGTGGTGATGATGATGATGAACAGCTGTGGCAGTTAGAGTCTGGTAGACAACAGAAGCAGGCTAGCTACAGCAAAAATACAGAGGAACCTACAAGTTAAGAGTTTAGAAACACCCAAAAACATCTATGGTTGATCATTTTAATGAGACTTATTGTTGAACAGATAGAGGAGAAAGGGAAACAGGAGCTTTCTGTGTCAAAACACCAACAGCAGCTCTGGCAGCACCATGCTACTTCAGCAGCCAGAAACTCTTCCTGGTGAAGGAGGCTCCATCCTTATGTAAGTAACACAATTTACCTATAAATACCTTGTACAAACTTTAATACAGAAACCATGTTTTTTTTTTTTTTTTTTTTAAAACCCAAACATTTACAATCTGCTCCTACAGCAAACTTAACATGTTCCTTTAGCTTGGTAGCTCTGGTTAGCCCAGCGTTATCAGTGCACCACATACATAGGCCCTTGTTGCAGTAGCTGCTTGTTTGACATGTCATTTTTCACTCTTTTCTCCCCACATTTCCTTTCTCTCACCAATTTTCTAACCAGATAGTGGAAAAAAGCCCAAATATTTGACTTTAAAAGGAAAAATAACTAGCTAATGGCATCCTCTTTCATTTCTCATAGGCTATTAGCTAATTAACTAGCTAGCTTGGGGTGCAGCTTTGCTTGATTGTGGCAATGTTAAACATTTACTGTCATGTTCCATTATGGATTTTGAGGTTATATCTTGTTTTTTAGTACTTTTAGCATCACAATTCCAACAATGAGCAGTTCCTATGTAGCTGTGTACTTTGCTACCATCTATTTTTGCCCGTTATGTTAGCAATCTCTTCCCCTGGTACCATACTTGAGCTCAGCAAACAGTAACTTTGAGTGTTGTGAGGTACGGATCTTCACATCAGTAAAAAGTAAAAAAGTTAGGATTTTGTTTATTTATTTATTTATTTATTTTGATACCAGCACTAAATCAGGTTAAACTGCCTGCTGTTGACGTGTAGAAACAGGTGTCAGGATTTAACAAATGGAGAGTTTCTCCCTGTGGAACAAAATGCTTCACTAACTTCAGTCATAACTCTGAGAATCTGAAGATATAAATATATTCCTCTGTTGTCTCTTAACTGCTGCTCCACTCGGCTCATTTATTGTCGAAGCAACTGCAGAATCTATTTATTGGCTGACAGCTGTTTTTTTTTTCTGTTGGTGGGGGTACTCTGTGTGTTCAATCTGATATCCCTCTGTGTGCTTTCAGCAGTTGGACGTGCTCTGGTGTGTTGGTGTACTTGTGTAATGTGCGAGCCATATGACAGTTATTTATCATACGGCTGTTCGCTCCCTCGCTATCTGGGCTTTGGATCAGACCACAGTGTGAGCACAGGGGGAGGATAAAATCCAGCTGATGCTACAATCCCAAATTTCTGTGTGGGTCTTCAAACAGAAATGGTAGCTTTGGGACACAGCACATGTAAACGTTACTGTTTTTCTTCTTGTCATCTGGTCGGTCAGTTGGTCAACCACTTCAGCTGGACTGAAATATCAATATAATGATCAAACAGAATGTGGTGATAATTTGTGAAGACGTTCATGATTCTCAGAAGACAGATCTGACCAACTTAAGTGATGATCTGATTTTACCATTAGCGCCACCATGAGTATGACATGTTTATATTGGAATATCTCAACAACGCTTGGAAAGTGGCTTGTTGTTGTGAAATTTAATGGCAAAACAAATTGTACAAGTCAGCTAGTAACTATGGTGAACAAAGTCAATGTCCCTTACAGTCTGATCTGATTGCTGATGAGAAATAGGAAATGGGGTGAGCATAGAGAGGAATTAGAGACCACTGTTACAGGGACTACAGTCTCCATACATGGGGCGCACACTAGAGTGACCATACTTCCTCTTTTGCTTGGACATGTCCATTTTGTTTGTAAAATTGTGTCAAAAATGTCCCCAAAATTTTGGGATTTGCTCAGCTTGTTTTTTAAACCATTAAAATTTATATACCAGTGCTGCACTGGGCCACTAGCACTAATTTGATGTGGCGTACCTGTCAAGATGTTGTGTCTCTGATTGGACGATCAAACAATCCTAATAACTTCTAAACCTGTTTGATAGCAAAATCTGTGTTTTTGACCCAAGCCGTTTTTTGGACCTGGCTGTAAACATCCTTTTAGAGTCCGATGGCTTTGGCTGGGTGTGTACCTGACTTCAGGTCTTTCTGTAGGCAGCCTCAAGCAGATTCTCGAGCAACTTTTAACACTTCTGCATCGGTCTCATTTTTACTAACCGGATGTTGCCCCTTGGTTGTGACACAAAAGACCCAGGCCACCCCTTTTCTCATAACAAAATAAAAAAGATGCTTTGATTGCTTGCGCTGGGCTCAAAGACAGAAAGCTGTAAATGCACTTTTACTCTTGAGCTGCGGGAATAGTGTGCCCATATTTTCTTTTTTGGTCGTGACTATTAGGAAGCACTGTTTACTGTCTGCAAAGCTTTCAGCTTTAAGCCTGTATCAAACAAGGGTTCTGGAAATGCCACTGATAAGTTTTTTTTTTTTTTTTTTCCACAAGCATTTTAATGTTTACGTTATAGAAAATTTTCACTTCAGACAGAAAAGGAATAAAATCAATGTATTGTTTATAAATAAGTTTGTCATCTTTGAGTACCTCGAGGTATTTTTGCAGTGTCTCCAAGAGGCCAGATAGGCTGTCCCACTGTCAGTATGGTAACCAAAACTTAAACCACCTGGTGGAAAGCACCTCATACCTCTTTGGCTTCTTTATTTTCTCTATAAATGTCTCTATTTTGACTTTATTTTGGCTAATAATTTTGCATAACTGGGCTTCAATAGAAGCATGTTTGGTTGACTAACAATAACTGAGCTTCTTGATTGAAGAGGAGCTAGTTTGATATGGGTTAGGTTGGTAAAGTCTGATCCTGTTTGGGTTTCCACGGACGTTGTTTCTCTGATGTCAGCTGCCTGTTTTCGAAATGGATTTTTGAAGCAGATTGGCTATTGCGGCCATATTGGAAGTGATGGGGGCTTTGAGTACAGCCATTATGTGGCCCTTGGTCATGTGAAAACAAATTCACCCACCGTACAGTGTGTGCTGATAGTGAGATTAACGATTCAGGCAGGATATGATTTTTGTACCAGGCTGTAAATTGATTAATTTCTGCAGTCTAAACGGCTTTTTTTTTGGCGCTGTGTGTTTGAGACTTCTGGTACTTCCCAAGCCAGCCTCAAGCGAACACTTGAGAAACAGCAGGTTTTAGCACTTCAGCATTGTATCACATTCTTAGACCAGAAGTTGGCGCTTGGTTGCCACGGTAACTGTGCCCTCCTTGGTAGCTGGCGTGTAATCTGGATTTCGATTGCTGTGTCAGCAATCATAGAGGATATTCAGTAATTTGTCTTCTTTGTGATTTTCGTGTGGCTCTTTGTTACAAAGTGCAATCAAGCTTTGTTTCAGAGAAGGCTGTTTGCCGCCAGGAGAAATACAGCCGCTGCTGTTGGATGGTAAGTGACGTGTCTTTTGACCAATCAATGGACTGCAGTGTTTCTAGCTCCACCCTCTGGGGTCAGATAGGTATTTCTGGTGTCCCAACAGAAGGGTACCAAAGATCGGGATGGCTCTTCTCGGTAATTTGGAGACCAGTCCCGGTTTTAGCCAAAGAAAATGCCAAAAAATACATGCTGAGATGAACCAAACTGAACCGCTTGGTGGAAACAGGGCTTAAGACTATTGGCATAAGCCCTGGAGAGCTGCTAGCAACCCTCTGCACTCAGTGGTTAGTAATAACTCGTAGGACACAAGATGTTATCAAAGCCATTTTTAATAAACATAGAAAAAGTTCACTGCTTATCTGGAAAACAAAAAGTAAAACATTCGAACAAAACTTCCTCTTATTAAAAATGTGAGTTATAAATGATTAAAATAAATATTCATTTGATTGACTGCTGATAGAAAATCTTACAAGCTTCCACAGAGGATAGAGATAAGGCAACTTTTAACCACAGTGGCATCAGACCGGAGAAGATCTCAGCTATTAGAAGACTTAAAGTTTGTTCTTTTTCCAGTTTATTAGGAGACAGAAATCTGTACAAAGTGCATTAGTTATACTGCATCATGGGTAAAAAGGAGCTCTGAAGTCTGATGATGACAAAGTAATGAGCCCAGAATAGACCAAAGCAATCACTCTGTTAAATGAGAACATCTGATCATCATACAAAAGAAATGTGGTTCGAAATTGTATATTTTTACATGCTGAAATGACGACACGTGGATAAATTGTTGGTTTATATACAAATTCGTTTTAGGTAGAAATACAGTTGAAGTTAGACGTCATTAAAGTGAAGCTACAGGCAGATTTCAGAGGTGATCCAGGTCTGTCTGTCTCTGTTTGACCCTCACACATGGTCAACATCTTATGAAAGAAGAGTGAGCGCTGCCAGAAAACTTTGTCCATCGATGGCGACAGCTGTCTAACACACTCCTTTTACTGGCTTTGTCTCTAAAAACGGCACATCCAGCTGAACAGCACGCTCCCCAGCATCAGTAGAAAAAACTGTACCAGCCTGTCCGTCCCGCTGGCTGCTGGCTGAACCTGCCTGTTAAATCCATGTGAGGGATGTGTCTCCCCAACACTGCAAAGCATCATGGGAGCCTGAAAAGACGTTTGCCTCTTCTGTGGTCGGTCCGGACTGGAGCCGTCTGTTGGTCTCTCCCCGGTGAACAGCAGCAGGTGTTTCCTGTGGTCCAGCTCAGTCTTGAAGAGCTCGTACTCTTTGTGCGGCAGTTTGATGCCCAGCAGGTTGCACCCAGCTGTGGGGGTCACGTCCTGCTCCACCCCGACCTCCCAGCCTCCTGATCGACCACACTTTCCAGGCCTGGTTCCGTTCAGTAACTTAGCCGTGGACTCCTCTTCAGCTGTGACTTTCACCTGTGTGACCTTAAAGACGAACTCAGTGGCCCCTGAGATCTTCGCAGAGGGGTTTCCCTGAGCGTAGTGGCCCGAGGCTCTCAGGGTGAATGTGGGCTGGGAGCAGAGCGGGTCTGAGTAATGCCGGTAGACGCCCTCCCAGGCGTGATGGTCGGTGTCAAAGGTGAAGTCTCGGGTGAGGAAGAGGATGTTGGGACGGGTTTCACAGCGCTGGCTGACCCAGTGGCCTGACAGGGACAGAGGGGCTGCAGGGCTGCGGTGCAACACTGGGGGGCGCTGCTCTGAGGAGCGGTATACCAGGGCACACACAGGGCAGGGGTGGATGTGATGCTGTGGAGGAAAGGTAGAGACAATGTAATGAAGGATTTTAACAAAGCGAGTCAATTAATCACCTGAACAAGAGTGTGACCGTCAAGTTGTTCACGCTGGTTTACACTTCTATGTTTACTCCGTACCCCTAGTGGCTGACACGGTCATGAGCACTGAATACTCCTGCATTGTTTATGGTCCTTTCTTGCCTCTTCCAACAACTCCTGGTGAATAATGTTTAGGTGGAGCTAATACATGTTGCTGTTGATCATCAACCAATATTTCAAAGTAGAGTAGTAGGAAGACGTCTGAGGAAATGTACGGCAAAAAACAACGTGTCTAACAGACCAATCAGAGTGCTTGCTTGTAGAAAAGAGCTCTGTGGACCTACCAAGTTGAATCAACAAATACATTTAGACCAGGCTTCAGTCAAATTACCAATTCCATATTTACAAATTACCGCCTCTAGAAAATCTGCAATAACTTTTACAACTGATTTCTTTCTTTTTCCAAAAGGAAAAATGTTTAATGTTTCATAGTTTTACTCTGTAGTTTGTAGGGGCAGGAGGAAAAATCGTTATAGAATACATTAGGATTCTTTGTCAAGAAGTTTTTTTTTCACATTCATATTCTTCATTTTAGTCTTTGTTTATAAACTTGATTGGAAAGAAGTTGCCACTTTTCTCCAGCAGAGGGTGAAATGTTTCTCTCTGACTCATGTGATGTGCATTTTATGGGAAAATGTGGCTCCTGTTATAGTCTGTAGCAATATAATCATTTAAATTTTTCACATGGTCTGTTGTTTAAAAATTAAACTAAAAATCGTAATAGAATTGAACCACGAGAATAGCATATCGTCCCAGCCCTAATAGTTTGATACCATGCTCCTCTGCTTCACAACAATCAAACGTACATTTTTTTTCTTCGCCTAGTTTGTTAAATATTTGTCATCCCGCTACTATGCACCTTTAGGGAGAACTAAATATTACTCCAAATCTTTTATTTCCTCTTCTATCAGACTTTTGACCTCCTAAGACACAGTGCCCACATATGTTTACATTCCTCAGACCCATGATACTTCGTTTTGTAAAACTTTGGCCTATTAGCTACATTTTAAGGATACTGTCCATGTCATTTTGTGGTGATATCACAACATTACTCCCAAAGCAGTGAAAAAAAACTGCGTATTTAAGTACAATAACCCGAATATTTAACAACTAAAAGCAAACTCATGACATAAATGACCTAACTTTCTGTACAAAGACCTCAGACTATTATACCTTAACTGCAAGGAGAAATAAAACATGCACATCTGGGACCCAAAATCTTGGGTTGTTTGAAGTAAAATGAAGACTACTTTAGGTCTTTAATCTTTTAGTTTCTGGCTTATCTTACTGCCATTTATTACATTTTCATCTAACACAACTTTTGCTGTCCTTTATTGACCCTGAAGTCTGATCTACAGATTTGGGCCTGTGTCCATGTCCAGTTGTTACACAAACAGAGCCATTAGTCATAATGTATTGCTTGGGAATGGCCCATTTGGCTGTTGTGTTAGCTGCATGCAGGACAAACAAAAACTGACCCTTTAACTAATGGCACCATGCAAGCGGGGTAGAATGTCTAAATTTGCTGTTTGTCACAACATCATTGTACTTTTCCAAAGAATTCATAGGATCCCTAAATATCCATCCTCTTCACATATTTTGTCTGAAATTGTAACCCATGAGCGCAACATCTGCCATCTTTAAAACAGCCAAATAGGTGCAGCAATCCTGCCTTTTGGCTTTTAATGGGGGAGTTTACCGCCGTTTCATCACTAATGGATGGATGTGTGCGGAGACCCTGGTGCTTGACACAGTGCACATAGATGTGTTGTAAATGTTGCTGTGGTAAGCTGTGAATGAATTGCTCTTCTTGAGGTCAATGAAGTTGTCTAAGTCTGTCAACATCCAGCACTAATACATCTTTGATATCTTGACCCAACTAAAGGAAAAATCATTAATAGGACTTTAAATTAATGGACTATAGTAGAAGTTTAAACCTTGAATTTTTTTGTCTTACACTGACTTCATAGGAAGCTCACATCCTTTTAGGCCCCAATGATTCAAGTAAGAGATTTGTGAGAAAAGATTTGTGTACAAGCAACAAAAGTGCCAATGTAATTTTTGCAGTTGTTATGAATTTTTTAATTTGTTTGACCAAAGCTAAAAACTAGATGTCTCACCATGACGTGCTGCAGTGGATGCTGATATCCTGTAGGTCTGTACAGAGTCCTCTGGGTCCAGTCAGTGTGAACGTCCCCCAAAAACAACTCCTGGACCTTCCCTCCATGGCTGTAGTACTGCGTCTCCACCCGAATCAGCTCCATCTCCAGCATGGAGAAACCCAGCGCCACCAGACACGCTCTCCCTGACCGCGTGTTGTACAGCTCGTACAGCTTCCCCGGCACTGCTCGACCCAGAGTCGTACCCACGCAGGCCGGAGGCAGCCTGGAGGTCAGCCTCTGTTTGGCTGTGAGACTGTGGACTACGATGCCCACCTTGCTCAGGTGGTGTTCAGCTTCTGTGGCCCCCTGTGTGATCCAGGAGGCCTGGCGTAGACGGAGCTTCCCCTTGATCATCAAGGAGTAGGCCGGGTCCTCACAGCTGCTGTCTGAGTAGTAGTGCTGCAGGGCCTGGAAGTGACGGCTAGGGTGGAAGGTGTAGGAACGGGTCAGGAACTCTGGACCGGGCCGGACCTCACATCTGAAAACGACAAGAAGTTCAGCTCCTTGAGTCTTTTTTCTTTCAAAGCTCAAACATTATTTACTTAACTGAATCCAAATCCTTTTTTATGCTTTTGGCTGAATAACTGAACCGGCATAAACAGACATTTGGCAACAACTGAATATATTTATTTGCTCTCCAGTGTGTCATGTACTGTTCTTGTTAAGATTCATACTCAAATCCAGCCCCAGACTGAGCAGGTCAGGTGCAGTGAATAAACAGGACACCACTGAGCTTTTTTATTGTTAATAATTAAGGAGCTTTGGAGCTTGTTTGCTTTGCTCCGATTCAGATGTCCAAATAACACAGTGTTATGCTGTGTTTTTCCCTTTCACTCTTGTTGTTCTCACTGTAACTGGGCAAATGCTCAAACAGTTGCAGGTTTGTCCTTACTCCATTAAGAAAATCCCCTTTTACCATCATAAACATAAACAAATTTCATGCTTGTTAGGGCCAAATTAAACCAGATGCATCTCAGTCTGTTTCTATTTAAGTCAATGTGTTACCTCACACTAGATCTGATACACAAGGCTTCTCTTTTTGTCGGATGCCGGACAACAACCAATTTGCACAAAGCAGATCGTGTGTGACAGGAAGTCGAAACCACATTAAAATATGAGGTGACTTTCAAAATTATTATATAAAATATGTGATATAATGAGCAAAATCATGTCAACAGGTTTGAGGTTTTATAGCCCAACATGAATGAGGAGAGGCTCACTCCTTGGTCTCATGATTCCACCTATCTGGCTGTCCTAGACTGAACACACTGCTAGTGTAAGCTAAAAGATGCAGGCAGTCAAATTGCAATGGAGCAGAGACAGGATGCAGAACGGACACGGATCTGGTGTATTCCCAGTGTTGGTTGCACTTTGCTTTCGAGGAAGATGGTCTCAAGGCACCAACTTATCGTTGCTAGGTACCACCTCTCTCTTCTTTGTCCTTTTCTTGTGATTTTTCCGAGTGGATTATTACTTTGTGTGGTTCATTTATTGGTTGTGGACACCAAACTGGTTTTGTCTTCAGTGACATTTTTACTGTTTTTGCTCCTGTGTTTGTCTGGAGATCTTACATGTAACCATGGCCGCATTGTTTACATATGAGATCAGCTATTAGCAGCCTGTAGCATTTCAATGCTAACTGGTGCAGGGCCTGATGTTTCCCCACAAGGTGAGGAGAAGGAGGTGAGGACGACGTGCTGGTTCTCAGGTGTGAGTGAAGTCACATTGACCTGGTTATTGGGAACGTAGAATCTATCTCCAATAAGATGGACAAACTAGCCTTGTTTACCCATTAACAGAGGGAATATCAGAAGGCAGAGTAGCATCATGCTATTCACAGACATGGCTAACAGAGCTAATACCAGACACTAGCGCCACATTGGAAGAACTTCACCTGCTGTGAGCAGACAGGATCCAGGAGACTGAGACTGAACAACTGAAAAAGCTCAGTCCTTGACCCTGTGGAGGTGGAGGCTGGCTGAACTGGACAATGATGGACAAGCTGTCATCATCTATTTTCTTATGAACCTTTTTGCACTTTCTATACACTTTCTTACTTTTCTTTTCTTGATTACTGCTGTAACTTCCTCTGAATTTCCCATCAGAGATAAATTAAGTATTTTCTATTCTAATAGCAGGTATAACAGGGGATTTTACCGATGTGCTGGTCTCAGACCATCTTGGCAATCAGAGTAGTTCCAGTGATGCGGACAAAATCTATCCGTGGTTTGGACGATATCATCAACACTAAACCATTTGTTGAACCATTAAATGTTGTTAAGTCTTGTGATATTGCTAAACCTGGAACCAGCTCCTCTCCTAATACTGAATTAGATGGAGAGAGTGATTAATGTTAGCCTTCAGCTATTTTTATTCAAACTACCTCACCCGTTTCTGGAGCGTGATGAGTCAGGCAGTAATTTCTGTTTTAGTTCTGCTCACTTGGTTGATTGCATTCTCACTGCAAAGCATCCAGTTGGACTGGAGACTGGAAGCAAACCTCTCTTTAATCTTGGCCTGCTAGTGTTGTCCTGATTCAGAGTGCAAATGTAGCACAATGAGAAACACCCCCCAGTAAGAAAACAACTCCTCTTGAAGATTCAGATGGGAAAATGCACCAAGATTCTCTTTACTTTGACCTAATTTCAAAACATTTCTTATCTTTGATGTTGACTCCTAGATGTAGCTTCTTTTAAAAACTAAGTATGCACAGGCACATAAATGATATTGAATTAAGCTGCTTCAAACATTCAAGATTCCTCTAAAACAATCTAAACTTTTCAAACTCACCTTGTGGACACCCATGTGCCATCCAGTCTTGGTGGGATGTCAGCTGTGATTCTCACTCTGTCCTGTAGGTGGCGGTACTGACAGTCCTGCTCCCACTGCTGGCTCTCACTGTGGTTTGAAGAGGAGGAGAAGGAAGTTGTGGGTATCTCCCACAGTTTACTTCCAGTTCCAGCCACAAACACAGCTACAGAGGAAAGGAAAGTCAGGAAACACGCAGTGAGTAAATTATCACAGTTATCCAACCAGAACAACATCACACTTCATTTAGACTTCCTTGACTCAGGAAGTGGGAACACCAATGTGACTGCTCAGAGTTGATTATCTCCTTGCTGTCAGAAAGTAAGAGGAACAGACAATTGTGATATATCCTCATCTTCTCTGGTTACCTTTAGACATTATAATTCTGTTTGTCTAAGAGTTGTTTCAGGGCTGTAATTTTGTCATACGTTCTCTATCATGAGGAGTTTGGGAGCTACAGAGACCATACAGAGCTGTAGATCAGGATGTTGGTGACAGAGCCGGCAGTCTTTGAATCAGGTGATACAGTTCATGTTTGTGGTTTAGATAATTTGAGGACATTTATACTAGTGATGGTGAGACAAAGCCTCATGAACCGAGTGGTTAAAAAAAAAAGTTTAATCTCTTGAAGCTTCATTTGCACATGAAACCACCTGCTGGACAGGTGCATAATTGCAGGCAGTTATATATTAACCACATACTGTGTGATTTGTTGAACTTTTGTGTCTGTTTTGGTTCTTGGGAGCAACTGTTAATTACTTTTATTTAACCATGTACAACCAAATAATTTTTCTACATAATTGATCACATATTGATATATTACAATATTTTTGAGTATTCTGTGTGTGTGTAAATTTCCCAAAAATGGTAGTATCAATGAAATGGCAGGTTGTATCATAATGTTTTTCTGTTGCTTCAGAAAAATTGCATGAGCTTGAACAGGCAGAGCACAGTGAAAGTGCTGGAGGAACTGCGTTAACCTTGCAGAGCAGACGGACCTGCCTTATTCAGTTTCTGAACTCCTGCAGGTCCATCTTGTCAGGCTCCAATGACCAATGATTTCACTCGGCTAAATTCTAATCCGCCCAATCAGGGAAGAGAGGCGGAAGCTGTGGGAGCAGACGTGACGTCAGCAGACTTTCGTACTTGTCAGTGTTCCTTGATTCTTAAGTTAAATTTATAAAAACAGAAGCTGTCGTCTAACTCCTTTTTCACAACTGTTTCTCGTGATTCAGTAGTTGTTCATCTATTGTTTCTTAGAAGCATCGGCTCACATAAGCTATGTCATACCGTGGCTTGATGTGGATTGGTCTGCAGTGAGTGTGTTAATCAGAACGGTCGTCCAATCACCATCTGAAATTTTTTTTTAAAGTCCCGCCTCTGAAAACAAATCAGAAGAGCTGCTACCCAGATGGACTAGTGAAATATTTCTGTGGTGGATATATGAAACTGTTCATCTGGCGTGTCAGGTTAGCACTGCGTATGCTTATATGGGCAATATACAGTACAGGGGATATTTTACTCATTTTCATTCAGAAATAACAGTTCCTCAACTGTTTCACACTATTTTCAAACTATAAATTCTATCCAAACTCTAGTATCCAGACGATCAGTGACTGCAACTCTCTATCAAAAGCCTGCATTTTGGATGGAGCCTGAGAGGCTTATGTTGCTGTCAAACTTTGTGATAAACTCTGAACCACTTTTCAAAGCAGTCATGTGGTGCAGTCGAGCATCATTTTTGCCTCCTGCCCCTACTGAAGCAAGCCTTGATACACGCTTTGCGGAAAAGCCCTCTCCATTACTCGGTACACGCTTCAAAGCCTTGGCACATCTCGAAACATCACTAATTAATACCCATTTAGATATTATAACACGGTGGTGGTTTTTGGATGTGATTTTTGGAGTCCATGCCATGACTTCCACTACAGAGTTGTATCTGTTTTTGATGCCGTGCTTCAACATCACAGCCATCTAGTATTAGTTCTCTTTCTTGTCTGTTTTGTAAAGAGATTTCTTTAGATTTTTTAAATCTCTTAATGGTTTTAAGTCCTATAGTAGATATAATCCTTGAATCTTTGCCATTTTATGTAAAAGAATACCATTCTGGAATAGCAAATTTACTCATCATCTATTCCAGGGTTCTCCAACTCCTACCCTGGAGGGCCTGCAGGGTTTTTTTTCCATCCAAAAACTCCACCAGCTGATTTCACTGATTACATCACCTTCAAGCAGAGAGCAGGGGCTAATCAGTGAAATCAGCTGGTGGAATTTTCGGTTGGAAAGAAAACCTGCAGCCTCTCGGCCCTCCAGGGTAGGATTTGTGGATCCCTGATCGAGTCTTTGAAAGAGAAATGAGCCTCTTAAGAGTAATGCCATTTTTTTATTTGGCACAACAAAAGTTGTATCTGTCCCAACTTTTTAGGAACATGTTGCTGGCTTCAAATTAAAAAAAAGCATCTTTTTAAATTGGAAAAGCTTTTTTTTTTCAAAATTTGATTTGTTCTCAGCACTTTTTTAATAAGATTTTTGGTTTGAAATGATTGGAAAACCATCAACTTTTGTTTTATCAACGTCCCCCTTACTGCTCCAGCTCTGAAAGAACCGATGTTGTATGAAAGCCCTGCTACATCATCATCAAGGTATGGAAAACAGCGGGTCACTGACAGCAGCCGGCCGGCTGAGCCAAGCACATCTGTTGATCATATTTAAAAAACACTTATAATGATTAATGTTCTCGCTTGGGTTTTCCCAAACTATTGCATTTAAGTTAATCTCAGCGAGAGCATTTTTCACTCCATAATGTTTATTGATTTGACACGTACACATCTGCAATCTGTCTCCCTGTCTATGGTCATAACTGGACTCTGCTCCGTCCCGTGTTGCTGTACAGAGGTGCGTGTGTTGTCAATACAGTGAAGCAAAGCGCTTTGTCCTGGTTTTGGTTCAAAGAAAGGAGAATGTTTTCCTGATTACACCCTAATGGTTGTAAGGTGAGGGAACGAAATGGACTCTGTCTACCTGGAAGTGTTTGCTGTTTTTTCAGAGGTTAAATGATGTTTCAGTATCGTCTTTACAGACGTGTTGTCAAAAAGCAAAGGTGATGAGTTTTCGCTCTTTTCCTTTTGTCAACAAGGGTCCACTTCTCAGCTTTAAGTTCCTAGTGTGACATTCCCAGAACTAGTGTCCATTATTGGTCTGCATTTCCACCGCGGGGCTGAAGACAAATACAAATTAGAACAGTGACTCAGGTGAAAAAATAAAGGTAATGGCAACAACCACTACACGACTAGAGGGCAGTAAGACAATAACAAAGGCTGTTCGGTAAAAATGATACCCTAGAAGGAGAAAACAGACCGCCATTGTTAGCCTGTTAGCATGGAGGATATTCAGGCTGTGCTGGTTTTCATTGTGCTTTATGGCACTGCAGATGGATTTGTTGACACTTGAGGCTTGTGACAAAGCTATCGCTAGTTGGATTCTCTAAAATAAGCTTGAAAGTGCTTTGACTGGTGAAACACCAAACATCTCTGTCATCTAACAGCTGAAATACACCAGATGCATCTGTAGTCTGGCTCCACTGTTACGGCATCACATCAGATCAGTTTCTATTTAAGTCAACCTATCGATAACACACTGGATCCGTGGTCCGACTGCGTGCCTGGTCCGGCAGGTTGCAGCTACCATCCATTCATCCTGTTTTTGCTGGATGCCAGAGCTGTGATGGGTCAATCAATCGTACAAGAAGATCAAGCGGGTCTAGAAATTGTGCATGGGAACTACCTAAAAATGTCCAGTGCCTTTCAAAATAAAGCAACTAGATTATATCAAGCTTGACTACAACAACAACAATTTGACGTAATAAGCAGAGCCAGACCAGAAGTTAACAGGTTTATCCATGGAGTGGGAAGTCCAGGAACCCTCCAGTCTGTGACTCCAACTGTCTGTCAGTCAAGCTTGCTGGATTGAATACGCAGCCAGTGTAAGTGTACAAATGCAGTCAGTCTGCAATGGGGCGGAGCCAGACCATAAAGGTGTTTTTCAGCCATTAGTCATGAAGACAGGAGTCATCGACTGGTGTTTTGGCTGACAAATCCAGCCTAATCGTTGATGACTGTCAGTGGGATGCATCCTTCTCAAAGAGTTTTAGATCATCATTAAATACCAATCTGAGGAGATGAGATTTTGACACATTTGTTTACTTTCAGGTTAAGGTCGCCAGTTTACAGGGTCACTCTTTAAACTGGAACACCAGGGGCTTACAGGGACACATTTTCACTATCAGGCTCTAAGAAGCCCATTGTTTAAGAGGTATTAAACCAAGTCCATTACAGCTGGGTGTCATCCGAGGGGCTGTTTACACGACTACGGTTTCATGGTGAAACGCAAAAATTTTATTACGTTTTTCTGAAACCCTGACGACATTGTAGCTGTGTAAACAGTAAACCGGTGTTTTGACGTCACACTCCTTCCCTGCTTCACACATACAACAGTACCATTGTTCCAATACCGCAGACTACCATGTTGTGCTTGTGCTGATCAATCTGCTAAATCTGATGACTGTCTTTCAACAAAATGAGCATCTGTTGCTCCACTTCTGCTCTTAGCATTCACCAATACACCAGATAATCGGCCCAACTCTACTTGGGTTGAGATCTACCAAAAGTGGCTTCTGGACAAGACAGTTATAGCGCCAACTACAGTCCTGATATGCTTACTACAGCTTTTTCAGTCCTTCTGCATTTCCTTGTAAATGCAGATTTTGTTTCACTGTGTTTTAGCATTTTCGGATGAAACATTGTGGTGTAAACTGGGCTTGATTGATGACCAAAATCTCTGAACACCTTCAAATTACTACCCCCCCCCCCCCCCCCCCCCCCCCCAAGCCAGGGCTGTTTTCTAGGGTAAATGTATGTATTATAACTAAATTTAGACCCAAGCACAGTTATTGCAGAAACTTCCTGTGGTTGAAAAACACCTTCTCCTTTTTTTAAATCACTACAGAGGAGCTCTTCACACTGTTGTTTTTCATGTTGCAGTCCAGATCTAGAGCAAAACACTCTCTGATCAATCTGGTTTGTAACTTTAACACCATTGGAACAATTCAGCTTGTACTTTTTCAGCCTAGCAAAACTGCTCAATCAGCTGTTCTACTCTTCCAAAAATCTTATTTCACAGAAGTTTCCTCTTCTTAAAGAGAAACGTGTGCACTTTTCCACCTCTACTGGTAGCTGGATTTGGTTACCTTCGGATTGAGTGAGTTCTTATGCTAATCTCGACCAATCATCTCTCCTGTAGCGTTATATTACAACACAAATACAAGAGGAGCTTAAATCTTCTGATCGAGGTTTCTGCCAAGAGTGTTTCAGAAAATGTTGAAACCCTGCTCCGTCAGGGTGTCCAGCTTATTCCTTCCTCATCCTCAGGGGTCTCACTTTCCCTCCGTCATCTGTGGTTTGACACTTTTACAAGCCGACTCTCACTCCACGTTCCTCTCAGTTGAGTTTAGCTGCACTCTGGGAGAACATCACCTGTTGAGTGTCCAGATTAGCTGGTTTGGCTGGATGTCATTTAGGGATGTTTGAAAAGGAAAGTTTGGTTGTATTTTTTGGATGCTTTTCTTCTGTAAACAGCTCCAATCTGGTGTCTGACTGATGTGTGTTTATTAGCTCTGTCCGTGTTAGAGAGAAAGGATGTTTTTTGTTCCTGTGACTCTTGGAGTTCCTCCCGTATGTTGACCACAGCCTCAGATGTGGATATTTTTCCAAGCATCAGCATTCACCTTACACACGCACAAACAAGCATGTGTCTCCCTTTGATGGTTTGGACTGGACGCAGACCACCAAACCGGACTGAAGCTTGAGGCACATTTCTCCTCCTTCTTCCAGGAGTCTGTCAATCTTTTCATTTGATTCGTTCCTCTTCCTGTCACAGCGAATGAAACATGTTTGCAATTTTCTCCACACGGTGTTTGTTTATGCTCCACGTCACCGCAGCTGGCGGAGGAACCCCGGTCAGTTGGAACCAGCTGTGCTCCCACGGGAGCTCTCGCTGCACAACACTAATCAGGATTAATTAATTTCCACTGTATCTTTTGAGTCCTCCAGTGGGCCTGTTTTCTGTTATCTAACATCGTATCTGCATGCAACATGTCGGTGGAGAGTTCCTCCCACTCAGAACAATGAATGAACAATGAGGGAAAGTCAGAGTGTCGTGGAGACATTTGGGCTGCCATATTCCCATTCCTGTTTTTGCCAGATTATTTCTATAGTGTGTCTTGAGGTCACTTGTCATCTAGCCCCCTCTTCTGCTCTTGGATCTCGTTCCAATTGGGCATATGGTTGCATTTACTAAAACAGTGCTCATAAAAGCAGAGCTTAGTAAAACAAAATTGCTCATCGTGGTTTTCTTCTACAAAAGAGCCTATTCCAACCACAAGTGAGGAGATGTTGTAATACATATGAAAATATTCAACCCCCAGCTCAATTATGAGGAGAAGGGGGACCATTTTACTTCACTCACTTCCTACACATGCAGTCAGATATGATTAGTTTAACCCTGAAATTGTTCTCACTGATTTATTTTTCCACCATGAGGCCTGAAACTCCCCCTGATGCAGTCGGCACCTCAGCCTCACAGTTTAGAGCATCTTTCAGAAAGAGACATCATGTATTTTTATCATAAAACTCACTGTCAGATTAATTCAGACTCAATGCCTTTAGTAACTTTTGTGGTTTATGTTGAATTATTTCAGTTTCCAAAGGCATGATTGTTCTTCCACTGCGCTGATAATTCAAAGTAGAGGAAGAACAATCACAAGAGTTGGTAAAAAGACAGAAACAGAACAACAACTTGACTTTTCTTGTCTAAAACGAGGATGAATTTAAAAGCAGATGTACCTGTACGACTGTGAACGTATATCTATATCACTGTGAGGGCTCGTTGCACAGCAATAATCTGCACAATCACGACCATCTGGGAGGTTCGGCCGAAACTGACAGCAGCTCCTCACTTTATCAGACATAACAACAAACATTTACTCAAATCAGCTTTGACTCATGTCAGAAAATCAGCAACGTAATGAGATCCAGGATCAATATGGAAGAATGTGGAAGTTTCAGTGAAGCGTAGAAGAAAATATGAAAACATCTGGTGGATTGATCACAGATTTCTCCCACTGTTAGGAAAAGAGAATTTTCAAGTCTTCGTTCAAAACAAAACTCAGGTACCCATTCAGATATTTTACCTTTTGCTTTTGCAGTATTAAAAGATTTGTTCCCAAATTTTTGTTCCTGTTTAAGCTGAACAAACGTGTATAAGTGTGTAATCTGCTGTCGATTTTGCAAGTTAATCAATACTTATTTTATATGTCAGGGCCTGAATGCACGTTCAGTCATTTAACAAACGGAACCATTAGTCCTAACGTTCTGCGATGGAACGGCCTGTTCGGCTGCAGCATCAGCCACATGCACAACTGCAAATAATAGGACAGTTAACTAATTACACCATGAAAGTGACGCAGGTGCAGATTACGGCATAATTAAGGGGAACCTCCTGGAACCATCAAACAACTTCGAACTGTGCATGTCTACCACTCATAAACAACAAACCTGACGAGTAGTAACAGTGTGAATGAGAGAAGATCAAGAAAAACATTTTTCAGAGGAAGAAATGGAGATTTCTTTACAAGAATACAGAAACAGCTGTTATCAATTAGTCAATCAGGTAAACAAAGAGAAAGAGAAAGTTTGGTGACCTTGATCAGAACCTCAATAATAAAATCAGTAATATGAAAGCTGCTGTGGGGAACAAGTGCTGCCACAGCAACGCCCCAGTACCTCAATGAATAACACTTAAAGCAGTTTATGAACTTTCAATATTTTACCACACACATCTTCCTCGTTGGTTTGAGACTTCGATTGTCTGCCTTATCTCATCTTTTCACTAAAAAAATGTTGTGACTCCTAAATCTAAATTTGCTGTATGGCTAAACATCACCACCTTTTTAAAGGATTATCCATTGTCTTTGTATATTTTGTCTCAAATAATAATGAATTGTGCAATGTCTGCCTTTAAACAGCTTAACAGGTGCCGAAATCCTGCTGTTAGCGCCTGTAATGATGGGGTCTGCCTCCATTGAATTTAATGCTTTTTGACCTGTTAACCTGGGTCATGCATACCGTTTATCGCCATTAGTACAATTTTTCTCGCTGTTGGCTGGACATACATACAGTCCCCGTTCGCTAGTTTTGAATGAACCTTTATACACGTTTATGAGCAAAAATGGGACCATGAATCTGGTCTTGGGTCAGCTAAAGTGGATGCAAAATTAGTTTAGGATTGTCATGGGGTGTAAGGGTAGGCTGGATTATTATCCAGACAAAACCTTTTCCATTTATAATAGTGACCATAATATGAAAATCGCCATTAGTACAATTTTTCTCGCTGTTGGCTGGACATGCATACGGTCCCTGTTCGCTAGTTTTGAATGAACCTTTACACACGTTTATGAGCAAAAATGGGACCATGAATCTGGTCTTGGGTCAGCTAAAGTGGACGCAAAATTAGTTTAGGATTGTCATGGGGTGTAAGGGTAGGCTGGATTATTATCTTTTCCATTTATAATAATGACCATAATAATTGAAAATCACTTATTTGGCACCTTTCTAAATAATAGGGATGTTTGATACCACTTTTTTCAGATGGATACTAGTACAAGTACTCCCTCTTGAGTACTACCGATACTGATACCACTAGTACTTTGATTCACAAGATTTCAGTTTACATTAATAGACCATTTTGAACAAAGACAGCACAGTCACTCTGCCATTAAGTCCAAAATAAAACACAAACAACTTTTTCTGAATTTACTGTTTGTTTTCAATAAATTAACAAAAGTGCAAAATAAGAATGCTGTCAGAGTTTGAGTATTAAAAAAAAAAAACTTTAGTGCAAAAAAAACAGTTTCACTGGTAACACTCCCTGGTTCATTTATATTGTCTGAACAGGACCTGATGCACATTTGCTGTAGTGTCAAGTCATGTCAGTGTAGCGCCAGTTACTGGCAAGGAGGACTTCCTCGCGTACTAACTATTCTAAAACACGTCACATAAAGTGCAAGACAGGTAACCAAGGGAATTAAAGTCATGTTTTGTAAACTTTTTTTTGGAAATGGTAGGTTTTGAGTTAGTAGAGATAAGTGGGTCAGAGAGTTGGGGCAGAGACGGCAAAAGATCTATTCAGTGATCACAGGGAAACGTGGCTGGAAATCTGAATCATGAGAGCAGAATGAGACATAACCAGCTTTTATTTTGCCCATACAACATGAAAGGTTACTCAATCGCCAAGAGGCGATTTTAATTGTTTAGGTTCAGGCTATCTCAATCTTAAGAGTTATATAAATCAACAGCTATGTTCAAAGGCACTTTTAGAAAATTAAGGGTTGGAAGTTAAGGGCCAAAGCTGACTTCTGACTCTCTTCCTGCGCTTTAGCTCCAGCCTGAACAGCACATCTTGTCTTAGGACAGCACTCCATGTCTCCTCCTGCAGTGTCACTGTTCTCCCACAGGGGGTCAGTGCAGCAGTCTGTGTCCTGCGTGTGGTCTGCACTGACACTCTGTCATCACCACTAACACCACCGCCGCTGCCACCGGCCTTCACTTCGTCCGACTGATGAACAGCCAAAGTAATCTACCTGTCTTTGAGCTCCAGTATTATACGACCCACACATGCACGCACGCACGTCTACAAAAGCACAGTGCACACATTGATGATTTACAGCACAGAGGGACAGCATTTAGCAAAGACCTCCAGGCTGCTCTCTGTTTGTTTGTTTGCATTTATGATTACGGTTTGGCAGCCTTCGCCCACCTCTCGCATGTCTCATCCACAGAGCCAGAGTCAAAATATGCTTTATGTACTTCTTTATTTGGAGCTGTCCCATAAAAACAAGAACCGCATCCAGGAAGGTTTGATTCAGACTCTGCGAGGGGAACAGACGGCTAGACTTTCAGAGTTTCACATTAGAGAAGGACGGCTTGGTGCGCTCTGTAGCTGCGTCTACTGAGGGTTCAAACCGAGACTTATTAAAGCTGCCAAACTGGAGGCAGTGAAATTGAAATAGATGTTGCTGGTGTGCTGAAAATGGCAAACTAGGACCTATTCCTCCATGTTCAAGTATTTTAACTGCTTCCTCATGTGTTTCTTTCTTTTTTACTACTTTTCTCTCAGTGTGGTCACCCCCAGTGCCCCGTAAAGCCACTTTCTCGTCCCTCTGTGCCTCAGCGCTGCAGGACAGACCCTTCCAAAGTGTCCCTGAAGGGCTTGTACCCTCCTGACCCCTCTTCCCCCTCTCCTGATTACTTCTCCCTCCCGTCCTGATGAAAAAGCCACGATGTTTACGGCTCATTTCATGTGGATGGATTTCAGATTCCTCCCTCTCGTTACTTTTCTCTCTGCGTCTTTGTGTCTGTGGATGGTTGATGAGGTGAATGAAGTTTAGGGTTTGGAGGAGGATGGGATAAAGCGTCTTCATGACAAGATTAGTGAGGTTCATGTGTGTGAGAGCGTGTTTGTGTCCGTGTGCGATGATACAGTAGCTCTGAGATTCTGCTCATTCCACATATTTAGTTGAGTGCTGCACATTAATCACGGTTCACAGCTGCTTTTTCAGGCACGCTCGAGTCTCTGAGCTGTCCTCCAGATCTTGGAAAGGTGTTATAAGTCCATGATTCCCAACTTTTGTTTTTTGGCTTGTTACCTCTTCTATCCAAAGACTGTCCAGCTTTTACCTCCCAACACGCGTATCATATGTGCAGTGAACATCAGATATTGGAGGATCTGTACATGTTTCTGTGATTTCTTTCACTGCAAAAGCCAAAAGATAGAAAATAATACGACAATTTGGTAGAAAAAAAAGTGGATTTTTGGATTTTCTGCTGAAAAAATGAACTTTTCATCCCTCTTATCTCTTTTATTGTGTCATAACTCTTCACATTTATATTGTTTCTCCCTGGAGTTTCCTTCCTCTGAGGTTGAACTGAGGATGAAGAGAAAAATCTTGAACTCATTTCCTTTAAATCATCTTTATTTAATCAGATTTATCCATATTTTTTAGTAATGTTGGAGGGGCTTGCGTCCCGCAGATTTTAGTTTTAGTGATTCAGTTTGTTTTTTCCTCTGGAGCGATAGTCATTCACACAAACACAGAATAAAAATACCAGTCTGACCACAGCAGGAAACAACTTTTTGGGGTTTTTCTTTCACAAAACAGAAATTATTTTGTTTCTTGTAACACTAACACTAGCACTCTGTATCAAATATTAAAATTATCCTTTTATAGGTCTTAACTTAAGATGACCCTGATTCTGATTAAAAGTGCTCTCAGATGAAGACTTAATAATAGAAAAAAAAACTTTTAAATTTCAAGAATCTTCTCAAGTAAAACTGTTTTATTGGGTGTAGCATTTATCCACACATTCTTTTTAAAATTAAGCTGCCACATTTAAATGGGATAAAATGTGATCAAATGTGTAATGTCGTCAGTATTTTCAGACCATAATTGTTAATTTCCCCCAAGTTACAGTCTCACATACTAATTGTATTTCATTTTTGTTTTAGGTTATTTAAAGTGCTGTTAGGGGATTACAAAACTTAATCAAATTAATTGCAGGATTGGTAATTAATCAATCTAATTAATCAAATTTTAGTCTCATATCTGTCTAAGGTCCCCAAATAAAGAATTTGAATTCTAGGACATTACAAAACTTAAATCAATACACAACTGGCTAATATTAAAATGTCCGTAGGCGCTGCCATTGACGCTGTTTACTTTGTCTATAGAAGTAAATTGTGTTTTTCAGCAGGGGAGGCGGGGTCAGGGGGAGCTCCTCAATCAAAATCATGCCTAGAACTACTGTGGGTGAGAGCGGTGTGCTCTTTGGATGAGAGCTCAGCATGGATTTGAGGAGAAGATGTGAGGTGACAGAGGCATAGCGAGACGCTGCAAGTCAGAAAAGTTCAGGCAGCTCACAAGTTCAGAGAGAAGGAGCAGTGCAAGCATGAGAAAAGATGATGGGGATCGTGGAGAGGCTCAAAGGATGGGGCGCCCGAGATGAACGCAATCAAAAACAGACAAAAGGTTAGGTTAGGTTAGGTAGTTTTGGTGTTTACCTAGTCAGAGAAAACAATATTATTTGGGTCTTGAAAGATTGGTCAAGATGCTCTAAACACGGCTGGGAGCCAATGAGTTAATTTTGCGGCGTAATTAATTAATCTAAAGTGCTAAAGTGACAGCTGTAGTTATTTTTTCTGTCTTTCTATACCTTCATTCAGAGAGGACATACCTTCATTTAGATTGGTGACGTACAGGAAAGGTTTTCCCATCACTTTGTACATACATTATACTCTTTCATATCATGTAGCCATGTTTCCACCAAGCAGTCTGGTTCGGTTTGGTAGAGTAAAGCCTGATCCCGTTTGCATTTCCACAGCAAACTGTGCTCTCTCGTGGCAGGCGGCGTGTTAGCCGGATGCTGAAAACCGCAGCTGTTAAACAATAGTGTGACGCCGTAGCAGCACGACACAGTTTACCCCGCTAATAAATCCAACGAAGAAGAAAAATGTGACACAGTAAACAAAGAGCATAGATGGAAGACAAACAGCATTTCGTCCTCTCTGTGATTGGCATGTAGCTCTTTGATACAAAGTACAATCAAGCTTTGTTTCAGAGAAGTCTGTATGCCGTCAGGAGAAATACAGCCGCTGTCGCACGGTAAGTGACGATTCTTTTGACCAATCAACGGTCTGCAGTGTTGTAGCTCCACCTTCCGAGAGCGGATCGGTTCAGTCTGGCACCCATACGAAAGGATCCCAGAAAGTGGGCTCGTCTCAAGTTATTAGAAGCGGCACAAAATGTGCGCCGTACCAAGACGAACCAAACCGGTCTGCTTGGTGGAAACGCGGCTATAGTCTCTGCTATTTAAGGGTTGTTTTATGTTCCTGCTACATTAAATAGCCATCATACCTTTTCCTATAATAGCAACTTTGTTCCCTGTGTCGCTTCACGTCTGTTCCTGTTGTGAATGGCAGCTGGTCTCCGTCACCATTAATCTTTTTTGGGCACTTTTTGAGGATAAAACCTGTTTTATATCTTGGTCAACACGGAGTTCAATCTTCCTCTGTTCTTATTCTCGTTTCTGACTCTTCATCAGATCCAAATTACGTACAGAAGATCTGCAGACAGATCATAAACTTCACCTCTGAAGGTGCTTTATTTTTCTAAGCGCCACTCCTTAATTGACGTCAGAGAAAAATACATTTTGTGCCGACACACCCAAACCAAAACCCCTGTTAAATAATCAGCCAGGATTTCTTCATTTTTGTAACCTTTAAATGTTCCTGAATGACAAAATAGAGGTGAAGTCTTTCTTCTTTATCTGTTTTCATCTTAAAACAAAGGTTTTCTGTGCCAAACGTTGAACTCCTCTTCAAGATTCACTTTTGATTCGATAAAATAAGAATATTTAGCCGCGTGGCCAGGATCCTGTGTTGTATTTTCACATCATTTTCCTCTACTTTCTCTTTCATGGACCCACAGCAGCTCATAGAAATCATGTGACATGTTTGAGCTTCAGTTCACGGCCACCTCTCCACTCCCCTCGCTCTTTCCCGTCCCCTCCGCTCTGGTCTCCAAAGTCAGGCGGAGGTCAGATTGATTTCGAGGTTTTTCAAAGAACATGAGGTTTTGTTGTGTTATTCTAACCCCGAGTCCCTCCTTCCTCTTCTCCCAGCGTTGCACAGAGATCCCCACGACCAGGGGTCCCCCCTCTGTCCCCGGGGCAGTGCATGCACGACTTCTGTTGTCTTTTCATCACAGAATAAGCTGCTTAATCTGGAGGCCTCGTTTATTTAGACAGGGGATCTGCTGGGGTTTGCCCGGCGGACGCTGTGGTTAGGGAACCTCAGCTTCTGTTCTCAAAGCAAGCAACCGACTGCTGTTCACACCTGGAGAAAAGAGCTGGGAAACACATCCAACTGCAGCGTCAGGTCTCAGATTTTCTCACTCGTCTCTGTAGTTTCAGTGTGATGAATCCACAGTGGATCTGCTTTGGTAGACACTGGAGATGATCCTGATTGTAATAGCCCCTGACGTGCTTCGTAGTGTTTCTTCATGATGGAGAGACAAGGCAGTCGAGATGAAGATAATGTGCAAGACGAGTTGATGGTCCGCTGATGCTGTCAAGATGAGATTACACCAGTTTCACCTTAATCCAAAATCTTGGTCTGGAGACGTTTCAGGAGATCCGGTCAGCGCCTGATTCGCACCATTGTAGAGTTTTCAAATTGGATTGAGACTCCCAAAGGCCAGAACGTGGACACGGCATCCAAGAATCAGTTTTTAATGTGATTAGGGGGTTTTGTCAGTTTAGTGAAACGTCGAGAGATTTGAGTCTTGGATTGCGAAACATTCCTGTCCAGTTCAATTCAGGAAACCTGGGACAAAACAGGAAATTCTTTCATAGGAAGATCCACCAAATGCTCGCTGACGTCTCCTCTGTTCAGCTGAGCGGCGTCTTTTATCTTCCTCGAACACTTCATCAAGAGAGGCACAACTCCAGCAGCTGAGTGTTTGTAGCTTCAGAGACGAGGTTTGGGTTCAAAAAGGGCCAAGACGTGAGAAATTGAGACTCTTCAGAGTGAAACACAGAGAAATTATCGTACACCTGTCAGAAATGACGGGAAAATGAGTTTAATTGTCGAGGTTAATTTCATATTACGTCGAGTTTTGGGCTGTTTGTGCAGCATCTGCTGAGGTCCAACAGCTCGACCTCGCCTGTCTCTTCTAACTAGACTCCAGCTGTGAAAGAAGACTCACAGATACCAGCGTACCAGTCTGCTGCTGGAGCTCCAGGAGTGGAGGGGGGGCTTGGAGGGCTTGGCTGAGCTCTCTGGATGATGATTAGAGCCGGGCAGATGCCTCCTCCTGTCTGTCTCCGGCCGCGCGTCACACTAACAAACCCTGAAGGCCAAAATGCTGCGCTTCCGCGATCCTGGCTGTGGCTGCTGGACAACCGTCTCAGCGCAGCAGCCCGAGGTAAGGTCAGTAATGACTGTCTCCTGTTATTCTAACCATTAACATAATGGCAACATTAGTTCCAGGGCCACGCTCCGCTGCTCCGAGGGAACCATTGTTTGACGGCACCAGCCGGAGCTCCTTTCAAGACTCCTCCAGCGGCTACAGATCCCACTCCCGCTTTGAAGACACTCAGAGGAGAAGAGGAGGAACACAGACCGGCTATTCATACGACCTCGACAGAGGCTGTGTTTTTGTTTTCAAAAGCGCTGATCCACACGTTGAACTTTACAGACCGTTCAAATCAGGACAAATGATTTAATAACTTCCTGGTAGTTACGCCTTTTTGTCCTTGATAATCCCTTCCTCTTTTTTTCCTGTCCTAGTGTCCCACTGTGTGTTCTTTGAGCTAAATCTGCAGCTGATTTCTCACATTTTTTTTAACACATCGGAGGATTAAAGAGGCAAATCTGCAGCAATCCTCAGGATTAGAAATACAACTTTTAATGCAAGAAGTTTTTCTCTGATTGATCGCTTTAATCTTTTTGGTACTTTAGTTTTAATGAGGTATAGCTCATGAAAACACAATTTCAAATGCAGGTTTTTGTGGAAAGATCCGTGTCCGTCACTCTATACGTTCAACTTTAAATCAGTCACATCAAAAAGCGCAAAACAAATGCGAGAAATGAAGGAACAATCTGAAAGAAGATCATGATTTTACGGTCACTTCTTGGAATTAAAGACCTCAAAAAGCATCAATTGAATCCTTCAAAAACTATTTTTTTAAAGCTGCTCCAGTATCTGGGATAAAATTTGCACAGGCTTCATTTCTTTAAAAAGTTGTTTGAAAAGCTGAGAGAGTAAAAAGAAGACCCTGTGGTCCTGCAGACAGTCTTTAGACTCACCTTGCCACAGCCCCAGCAGCCAAACTCCCCTCAACAGGTGACCGAGACGTCCGTTTGACATGTTTCCTGCTGCCTCACGCTTCATTCACACAGTCTGCTCAGAAAAACAAACTTTGATCCCCGAGAAATCCAAAACACAGAGGAGCTCCTGTCAACGAGAGACGCTCATGTGGGAGATCAACATGTCGTGAATGAAGAGTCCAGTAATCCTTCAGTGAACCTCCTCCTGAAGAGCCTGGAGGAAGTTTTTCTTTCTTCTCTTCTTCTTCTTCTTCCTCTACCTCCACTTCTGGGTCTCCATGGTCTGACAGGAAAGTCCTCAGAAGGAAGTCCTGCACGCTTCATGCAACTTCTCCACTCTGCAGCTCTCCTGAAGTTTGCAAAAGGGAGACTCAGTGCTTTCTCACCCACTGTTTCCTGACTACTGTGCAGCTCTGTGGATCAGTTCCACTCCATGCATGTGCAGCGAGTGTGTGCGTGCATGAGAGGAGAAGTGCTTTTGTGTGTGTGTGCTCACTCCTGCCTGGCTCTTATAGTTTTGAGCTGAGGGGAGGGAGTAAGAGAAGGAGAGGAGGAGGAGGAGGGAGAGAGAAAGTTTGGGTGTGTGTGTGTGAATGTGTGAGTGTGTGTGTGTGGACTGTGGAGGAGGGGGCCTGAGCCTCAAACTTCCGAAAGTGAATGCTCTCGGGAGCTTTTAGAGCAAGGTGCAAAAGGGCAGTGATGAATAGGAGGCAGCTCTTCAGCCACAAACAGTCACTCCTCATTCATCTCATGGTTGTAGAAGAGAAGAGAAGAGAAGAAGAGTTTAAAACACAAAGAGAGTATCCGTCTTTGTAGATGTTGTTTTTTGTTCTAAAGCAAACCCCAAATCTACATGGAAACCTCTACACGACCCCAACGGACAACTTTGCTCTTCATTTTGTTTTGTAGATCCAGAGTTTAAAAGTCCAAACTGTAAATTTTGGTATTCTAATGGGATTCCTTGGCTTTTCCCACTGTACAGGTACATTTAAACCCCTGCAGTTGATCCAGAATGCAGCAGCACATCTGGTCTTTAACCAGCCCCAAAACAGCACATGTCACCCTGCTCTTAATCTCTCTTCACTAGCTTCCAGTGGCAGCTCCAATCAAATTCAAAGCTCTTCTTCTGGCTTAAAACATTGTCAAGAACAGCTCCTGTCTACCTGGGGTCCCTCAACCAGGTCTACCCTCCTTCTCGCCCACTACGCTCTGCTTGTGAAAGATGCCTGGTGCTCCCAGCCCAGCGCGGCTCCAAATCACTAGCCAGACTCTTTTCCTCTGTTGTGCCCAAATGCTGGAATGAATTACCTTACTATCCGATCTGCAGTGCTTGTCTACTTTTAAGAGATGTCTGAAGACTAGGGCTGTCACTTTAACCTGTCAATTAAATTAACCCATTGGCTTCTAGCCATTTTCAAAACATCTTGGACGATCTTTCAAGACCCAAATAAAATTGTTTACTATGACTATTCAAACACCAAAACTACCGGAGAAGAGTGGACTCTCTTCTTATATGTCTCTCATCCTGTTTTTGATTAAAAAACAAACAAAAAAATGAGAAAACATACTTTTTTGATCGCGTTCATCTTTGATCCTCTCCATGATGTCCGTTGTCTTTTCTCACGATGGCGCCACTCTATCTCTCTGAACTACCACGACACATCCTCAGTTGGAGCGTGAGCTGCCTGAACTTTTCTGACTTGCAGCGTCTCGCTATGCCTATTTCATCCCACATCTTCTCCTAATATCCATGCTGAGCTCTCATCCAAAGAGCACACCGCTCTCACCCACAGTAGTTCTCGAGCATGGTTTTGATTGACAAGCTCCGCCAGACCCAACTTCCCCTCGCTGAAAAACATCAGTTAGTCATACACAACAATTTTGTAATGTCCTAGAATTCAGATTCTGTATTTAGGGACCTTAGGCAGATATGAGAATAAAATGGGATTAATTAGATCAATTAATTACAAATCAAACAAAAATAAACAAAAACAAAATTAAAAATGGTGTGCCTCAGGGCTCAGTCCTTGGGCCTTTACTTTTTATTATCTACATCGATTGTCTTCACCAAAATGCTGCTGAGGCAAATTTTCACTCGTATGCAGATGACACAGTAATTTATTGTTCTGCACCTAATCTAAATCAGGCTCTCTGCCAGTTACAGCTTGCTTTTAATACTGTACAGTGTACCCTTTTTAACCTGAAGCTTCTCCTAAATGCTGCCAAAACCAAACTCATGACATTTACAAAGGCAAAATCCAAGCCTGTGAATCTCCCATCAATTGCAACTGTTCAAGGTACTGAAATTGAGACAGTTTCATAATTTAGGTATCTTGGATTTAAAATCAATGATTCACTGTCATTTAAGCCTCATATTCAGCATTTGGTCAAAAAGTTGAAGCTGAAATTGGGTTTTATTTTAGAAACAAGGCCTGTTTTTCCTTTGATTCCAAAATGAGGCTAGTTGAATCAACTTTTATGTCTGTACTTGACTATGGCGATGTCCTTTATTTACATTAATCTGCTCATTGTCTTCATGCGTTGGATACTGTCTACCGTGGAGCACTGGGATTTATTACAAACCTCAGATCTTTTACTCACCACTGCTCTTTGTATGCCAGGGTTGGATGGTCTGCACTGTCCACCCGTAGACTTAATTATTGGCATGTCTTTGTTTATAAGGCCATTCTTGGCCTGCTTCCATCATACTTGGGGAACTATCTTACTCAAAAAAGCACTGGGAGTGGGAACCTTCGGTCCCAGGACTTGTTTCTATTGACTGTACCGAGGGTCCACACTGCACTAGGTAGCAGGGCTTTCAGCTATGCTGCCCCTTCTGCGTGGAATGAGCTGCAAAAAATCTTAAAGTTACAGGATCTGGTGTCACTTGATGCTTTTAAGGCTCTTCTGAAAGACTTGGGAGCAAGTACATTAGGCTGTAGATGTTTTGACCACTGATTTTGTTTCTATACTGTGTACTTGTTCTTTCTGCTTTATTTTTGACTGTGTTGTGTGTTTTTTGCAACTCTGTGTTTGTGCTGCTGCCTGTCTTGGCCAGAACTCTCTTGTAAAAGAGATTTTTAATCCCAATGAGAATTTTTCCCGGTTAAATAAAGGTATTAGATTATTTTTTCAATTGCCTGACAGCACTAATGAAGACTCATCTGTTCAGGGAACACTTACGCACTCAAGCTGACCCTTGTCCTCTTTTTCCTCAGGGATACAATGAGTCAGAAGGTCTTAGACCCAGCTCTTAGTGAATATTAAGGACTAATAATTGAATGTTGTTGAAAGTTTAAGTATATTTTTGCATCGGTTAATTGTGGTTAGTTATGGTAACATTACTCTACAGCTACAAAGAAAGAAATCTTGCTTGTGTTGTATGTTGCTTTGGATAAAAGCGGCTGCTACATGAAACTGTAGATCACAGAAAGTGAGAGTCAAACACCATAATTCTGGGCTCCATTAGCCATTAAAAGACCATTTTATGATTTTGGGTGATAATCATGAAAATGGTGGTTTTGGGTTTTGAGGCTGGTCTAGTTGAGAACCTCTGATTTAAAGCATTAAGCCACTTAAAAACTGGGGCTTGCTTCATTATCTGTTCCACCAAGACTTCATCCCTCCAGACGCTACTTTATTAAAGCACTGTACTTCCATCCTGCGCTGCCAAAGATAATTGTGGAACTTTTCTTAACTTTCGAGCAGAATCAAACCGCTTCACTCACATTTTCCAGCTTTGCTGCAGAGCTGAAACAAAGTGTAGAGATACGCCTGGTTGAGCTGGATACGCACTGGGATTGAATATTGTTTAAAGAAGTCAATCGCAGCATGTCTGAAAGTCAGCGTACAGTAACTCTGGATGTTTCACAGACTCCACTGTGCAGAGTTTTCATTGGAAGCGGCTTCTAGCAAAGAAATAGTCCCAGTAAAAACTGTTGACAGTGAGCTCTGTGGCTTATTGAGAGTAATGGGAAAACTCTGTCAGGGAGAAGATTCCACCGTTGACTTTAAATGCTGCGAGAGCCGCAAATAAAACTACTTTTTCCTCAAAATTATTGGAGAGAAGGCAGGAATATTATACTTAGACGTATAAAAACTTTTACACAGTCGACTTAAGTTATCCACATGACCTAATACTACTCAAGGTTAGTGGGAAAGTGGGTTTTTTATAGTTTGAGTGGACGTTTTAGCAGAAGACGTGACTGATCTCATATCTGCAGCAGCTGCACACACACAGTTTGCTCAAACCTGTATCACAGCCCATTAGAAACTCCCGTGTACACACACAGGCTCTGCGGCCCCTGATTCATCAGCTACATGTGGTCTGACGGAGCTGTTGACACTGCTGACCGCTGCAGAGGTAGAGACGGTTTCAAAGCTCCTGCCAAGTGAGAGTTGGCAGCACACGCGGGTCGGGTGGGCTGACCGGAGGCCTGGCACGCACTCAGGGGCGCGTAGGCTCCTGACACCATTACTCACAGCCGATGGCCGAGCAATCGGGCTGAGTAATTTTACCACCAGTGTTGTGTTTTATATGGCCGATCTGTCATGCATCATCTTGCTTGTAATAACATTTCTCTGCCAGTTGTCCGTTTGCCCGAAGCTGTGTATGTTCAAAGCACCAAACGTACGGTTTCTCACAGTCTCTGTGCCGTGTTCTTAAGGTCACGAAACACAAGATGGATCATCCTGTTTTATTGATGCAGTTTTCCCATCTGGACTAACAACGTTTCATTGCCTACAGTAAAATGTTGAAATCTGAAAACAGCACCTGAGTGATTTAAACTTCTTCGGAGGAAGAAGCTGTTGCAATTTTGAGACTGAAACTGTTTACAGACGAGCCTCCTGCTAAAGGAATTCTAACAGACTCTCTGGGTTCGTTTGCCTCAGAGAAAAAAGTTAAACGACCTACTTCCATTTCTTTAAGGTCAGGGAAACAGTGCTGTTCATCTATTCTTTACTTGAGATTTCTCAATCACATTTCACCACATCAAACGTTCACATCTCTTCAAACTGTTAACACTCTTTCTTTACTGATTTAATTTAAATGACTGCTTCTCAAATATAACTGCCAACTTTCTGGGGAATAGTTTTTACATGACATTATTTGGGAGTTTTAGGGACAAAGGAAAGTGTGTCAGACTGAGCGGGTGTTAAAGTTGCTCAGGTTAATTATAAGGGCAAATAATCATTTTGTATATAACTCTGTTTAACTGACTTTTTCCTCTAATGATGTATGGTGCACTTTTTATGAATTTAGTCCATACATATCTGACTCAATGCCATGAGTCTAAGATACATGTGTTGTAAACTTTTGCAGCATGTAGGAATAAATTACCATTGTTACCCAGCTTTCTAAAGATGGCGTCACACTGGCAAACCGTACTATACTCAATTGGCCAGTGTGACTGCAAGTGTGCCGTACTTAAGCACGATTCACTTCTCTGCCTTGGCACACTTCCACGAGGTCACTTCATGCATGAGTACAAGCATGTGCGTTTGATCCGTGACGTATGATTGCCCTCATCTCGTCAGTCATTTTAAGCAATAGTGAAGGTGTTAGAGGACTGTGTGGGACCAATACGACCTAGCAAAAGTCAAAAAGTCACCAAAGTTGCAGCAGTGCTCTCTGTGTGTCATTGTGCTGACTCTAGTGTGATCACACTTCATGTAAACAGTCACTTCAGAATGACGTAGGTAGGCCATGCGTGTTGGAGTCTGGTTCACTTTGGAGTAGTGTGAACACTGGACAAAAAAGCTTGATTCTGATTGGTCAAAACCCCTTCATATTATTCATCAACCTTGAAATTGCCAAAATGTCGCGGCTCAAATCAAATTCAAAGCTCTTCTTCTGGCTTACAAAACATTGACAGGAATAGCTCCATCCTACCTAGGGTCCCTCATCCAGGTCTACACTCCTTCTCGCCCACTACGCTCTGCTTGTGAAAGACGCCTGGTGCTCCCAGCCCAGCGTGGCTCTAAATCTCTAGCCAGACTCTTCTTCTCTATTGTTCCCAAATGGTGGAATGAATGAATTGCCCAACTCTATATGATCCACAGAGTCCCTTTCTACTTTAAGAGATGTCTGAAGACTCATCTTTTCAGGGAACACCTAATCTGACCCTTCTCCTCTTTGTCCTCAGGGGTAGAATGAGTCAGAAAGTCTTGGACCCAGATTTTGTTGATTTTTTAGCACTTTTACTGAACGTTGTTGAAGGTTGAGGTATAGTATTGCAGCAATTAATTGTGGTTAGTTGGCTAGATTATTCTACATTATTTGAAAAAAATAAAATAAAATCTTGCACTTAATGGCAGCAACTGCTGCTGAATAACTTGTAGCACTGTTGTCGTACTAACTAGGTTTTTCCATCTGTCTAAATTCTTGCTTGTGTTGTATGTTGCTTTGGACATAAGAGTCTGCTAAATGAAGAGAACTGTAGATTTCTAAGACAACCTGATTACACACATCAAATTGGTTAAAATCATTAATTTTTTTTTTTGTTAACTCAGGATGAGCCTTCTATTTCTACTCGAGCAATCAGTTTTACTATCATGGACACCTTCAGCTTTCACCTGTATTTATGCAGAACTGACAAACTATATGCCTTAAGTTCTTTCTTTCTTTCTTTCTTTCTTTCTTTCTTTCTTTCTTTCTTTCTTTCTTTCTTTCTTTCTTTCTTTCTTTCTTTCTTTCTTTCTCTATCAAGTCAAGGAGGGACCAGTTATAAGAGAAGGATTAAGAATAGCAAGTGATTGTTGTTGTAATCAAAACACCTGGCACTAAAAGTTGTTTTCAATTGTACAAACTTTTTGTTTAGTTTTACTTTGTCTTTATTTCATTTTTGATAACATGAAAAAATAAGTACAATACAAAACAGAATTAGTCTCAAAATGAATGAAAAGGAGCAGAAAGAAGATAAAGTCTTATAGTATCTTCCCCTTCACTCACACAATGATTAAATTGATCAGACAACCAAAAATAAGGCCAGCATGCCTTTAGCTTTGCCAAAAATAGAGTAAAATAACAGTAAAAACAATAATAATTTCTATATTTATTGTACAGAATGATGACAAGCAAGGCAACCCGTAATTGTAAAATCAAAAGTGCAACGTGAGTGCAGAAGTACATCAACAAAAGAAAAAAAGAACCAAAAGAAACTCTTACTTGATCTAAGTGGTAATAGTATTGTTGTTTTGCCCTTTTATTTTTTTTATTTGCTTTTGGCAGTCACTGGAGCTATATGGACTAGAGGAGTGGATAATATTACCAGTTATACCCATTTCTATATGCTTCATCTCTAAATCAACTCTTGGTATCAGCTTGTCTTTTGTTAGTGAACAGGTTTTAATGCAAGGTTCAACTCAACTCAACTTGAACTTTATTTACTGAGCAAATTTTAAAGAACCGTAGTTAACAGAAGTGCTGTACAGATTAAAATCAGCAGAAATAACAAGATACATAAAAACATAAAAACAGAGCAGATAAAAATAAAATACAATAGAATAAGATAAATTAATATTAATCAAAATTTATTCCAGATGTCCAGTCAATTTTTATTAAAAGCCAAATAAATATAAATCAAGTGTGTGGTTTTCCCATATAAATTCATGTCAGAGTTTAGACTATATTTTACATGTTTCTCATTATGGAGATAAAAGACATTATCTTTTTCAGCTTAGACCATTACATAAAATGGAAGTTACATGAAGTCTGGAAGTTCTGGCTCAGATGATATTCACATTGATCCAGTGATTAGAGAAACAGTTCGGCCTCCTATTTCACCTGGCAGTGAGTCCTTTTGAACGGAGTTATTGTCACAATTTAGTGGCACATGCACTTGGTTTGGAGAATTATGTCTAAATTTGAAAAATTATTGAAAAAATTGAATAAATAAATAGATGAAAAAATAAATAATAAATAAACTACATGCTGTGTAGATGCTGTAATTATGTTGCTGATATTGATGATGGAAAAGGCAATGCTGGGCTGAATATCAGCCACACTCCTGTCTGTGTCTCGGTGTCCCGGTGTCTCCTTCTTAGGACACACCGACTCCTCTTCAGCAGCCATTATTCTGGGTGAGGCTAATCTAATTGTTGATCCTAGCCTCAGGCTAAGTGCTAACTTGCTGTGACAGACCCCACAGAGAGCGCAGAGGAGGGAGGACAGACGCTGCTGATCTCTGATCCCTGATCTGACAGCTGGCTCCCTCAGGACGACACTGCCTGGGGTGTCAGGAGCTTTGATCCACTCAGGGTCCTCTCAGGAATGCACACACACACTAACACACACACCAACACACACACATCTAAAATTCCCTCAGATGTGTTCTTAAAATGTATGCATACACAATTTCTTAATCTCACCTTTACCACCTTTTTTCCATTTCCTGTTTCTAATACACAGAGCCATACATCCACACCGTAAGCACACACTCATGCACACACACACACACACTCCTACGCATACTGGGCCCGGCCTGTTGGCACACACACACGGGAGCTGGTACGAGCTGCCAGAGAACACACAGTCGACGCTATTTTATAATCAAATAATTTCTCAATCCTGAAACCAATACTCCTCCACCGATCGACCACGGTGGCCTACGTGTGCGGCGCGTGTTTGCTTGGGCACGTATCCTACACATCCCACGCACACACAGACACACACACACACTCATAACTTGAAGAAATCAAATGTATATGTACACATGGACTGAATATTAACACAGAGCTGGGTTCATTCACGCTGGTCACTGCGAGTTTGGCTTCAGGGTGATTCCAGGTCTCACTATGAGAGGATAGCGCCCCCAGTGGGCTGAATGTTAACATGCATCAATATCCAGAAGACAGAAAAAAAGAAAACAAGTTGAATAAAATCTGTGTGTGTGTGTGTGTGTGTGTGTATATATGTGTATGTGTGTGCAGGGTCTTGCAGACAGGATATATGCCCGCCTTTCCGACACACAGCCACACACACGCTAAGCCTCTTTCAGACAGCGCCCGGCTCTTTAATCATCACACATTCACATCCCTGAGTCTTATCTGCACCCTGCATAACTCCAAACACACGGCCAGAGAAAGGGAAGACACCCTCATGGTTTTCACAATCGTCTTTGCCGTTTTCACTCGGCTGAGGAGAGCAAAGCAGAGTTCACTGGTGTCGGGGTTTGCTCCAGCCGTCACACAGGGCTCAGATCTTTCAGGGGCTCTGGGTGGTGTACCCAGGTGAGGTCTGAGATACTGTGATGTTTTGATGTTTCTCTAATGTGCTGATGATAAGATAGGTGCAGTGTTGTGATCACACCCTGCTGCAGATGTCTAAACATGTTACAGTGCAGCCGCAGGAGGAATGCCATCATTACTGAGATCGTAACCTCGACTTTAGAGAGCAAAAATACTCTGAGGAAGCTGAAGTTTAACACCCACAAACACAAGAGAGAGTAGGCAATAAACCTAGTCTTATTCACAATAACAGACAATGAATTATCAGTAATAAAGAAGTTTTACTCCAAGAAATGTTGGAAATCTATCTATAGCCTCACCTTTTTGTGATGCAACAAAATCTGAATGCTTCTTTATGTTGCTTTATATGGTGGTAGTTTATAAACCTGGTTCATACTACTGCGTCAAACTGATGGCATATGACAGCCACACACAAACCAAGGCACATGGATGACAACTCTTCAAGATGCCCTACACTTCAGCTCAGGCTGAACAATAAAATGCTGTTTTTTCTGGCAAAAATATTGCACGTCTACAAGGCTTGAAGTTAAATAAATCAGTTAATATTCTACTGTGCTGGTAATAGTTAAATAAGTATATGTCATTTGTATAAATTCACACATCAATTCATCTCATTTCATCATAACATGTCGGCCTGGTCAACAGAATTGCTTATATGTAGAAATTATCCGTTGTTGTGTTGGTTATACTTTAGAGTTGTTAATGGTTGTGTTAAGTAAATAATGCAAAAGATACCCCCCCCCCCCCAAATAAATAAATAAATAAATAAATAAATAAATAAATAAAATAAATAAAATAAATAAAATAAAAAAACAAAATAAAATAAAATAAATAAATAAATAAATGAAATAAAATAAATAAAATAAATAAAAAATAGTAAAATAAATAAATAAATAAATTTTAAAAAGATAGATTAATGAATAGTATGCTTAATTGCAATTTCAATATTGGTCCCAAAAAATCACACTTTAGATTATTTTCCCAAATCGTTCTGCCCTAACATTGGCCGTACATTTTATCTCCCCTTGATCCTTCCTTGTTATGGTTGTTGTATGATAAACGGCAACACATAAAAATTCTATAACCCAATATCAGAAGTCAGCGGAAATCGGACTGAAATGGGAGATCTGACCATCATCATATGTTTTGGATAAAGATGTAGAACAACGTAGACACATCTATGAAATTCAACCTTATGATGTCCTTCATGGTACTTATATTTCGATATATTACCGGTAATGTGTCATCTTAAAATTAGCTTGATGAAGCATTGTTGTGGCACATCCTTATGTGTTTAAAAAGCCACCTGAATGAGAGGAGCCTTAGCTGCTTTTCAACTTTTCAAAGATTAAATCACTCACAAATCTGGTCCATGGTACATTTGTTTTACAGGTGCATGTTACATTTTTTATCGTTCGTTTCTTAGGAACCTCATTAGTCCAACTCAACGCAAAAATCCCCAAAACCTTTGTCTATCACAGTCATAATAAAAGTTTGGCTCAAGCTCCACTCAACCTGTGTGAAAGAAAACTGACCCCCACACGTGCACCGACTGCCCTAATAAATAAAAACTCCACCCGCAATCAAGCACCCTCAAAAGATCTAAATAAATCTATGAATTAACTTGAACTACCTACTTAATTATCCTAAAGTTGATATATTTAAATGAATTTGGTCCTTAGAATAAATCATATGAACTGTAACAATCAACTTGAAATTGCCTACAAACAGGCATGTCAAAACATTAGCATTATAGCATTATTTATCAACAAAACAATAATTCACTTACTGTTGCAATTTTTCTGTGTCCATTGAGACAACTGACCTCTCAGCTTAAGTTGTGGCTGTACTTTTGTTGTGTTGTTACATTTGATTTCATGTTGTTGCTTTTGCAAATCGTCTGACACCTACCGACCACTGTACACGACACTGGGTGCAAGTGCTCATGGGAAATGGAGTCTTAATTCCAGAAAAACACTAGCTTTACCAGATAGTCCTCACAGCCCCTTTAATTACATACTACACAATGCACATTACTGTTTACTAAGGCAGGGACAATATGCTTTTCTGCTTTTATACCAATATGCTTTTTGAACACCAGACCAAGTGAAAAAGTTGAATTAGGATGATGTCTATAGACTATATCTGGAGCCATATTTTCCCCAAAACTGCACATCCCATGTGAGTCAGTTTTTAGGATTTATTTAGGGGATCTGACAACTCAACTTTTTTCAACCCAGCTTAAAAATAAAGACTAAAATTAAGGACTTAAGCTGGAAAAAAAAAAAAAACCCAACCTACAATGCATCGACTTTTCTTCCCACCTCTATTGTTTACTCACGCTTGTTTTCTCTTTAATCGTCCAAATAGTTGATCTTCCAATAGTCTACAACAGGGGTAGGCAATCTTTTACATGACTCGCGCCACTTTAAAATACATCCATACCCAAAGTGCCAACACTTACTTCTTTCTTAAAATCATCAATGGTCAATAGGAAACTCTTCTTAAATGGTTTTCCATGTTTAGCTATGCAGTGAGAAGTGATATCTAACTTCCCTCTGTTGCCTGTTGATATCGATACAGAAAGTTATAAATGTGTTGCTCTGTTTCCCATACTTTGCTGACACTGTTTTCGTGTTTGGTCTCAGAAGGTGCATATCGCTCGATCTACGGCCATCTCTAGCAATTAATCCATACTCCCATGTTCAGCTGAGTTGGAAAGAATGACCAGAACTCTGTTTGTTTTCCTAAATGACGCCCCTTAATGGATGCAATTGGGAGTTGACAGGCTGACCTCCTAAGAGATTTTCAGTGACGCACTTGCAAGACACAGTGACACACTTGTAACATCATAATTTAAACTTATTTTTTAATGTTATTTGTTAATTTTTTATGCAAAAACATTTGTAGTGTGCTCTTTTTTTTGGAAAGGGTTAAATCAACTACAACACAATAGTATTATTATTATTATTTATTTTTTCTCCTGCCTCATTGTAATATTTCTCTGCATGCCTCTTGTGCCAGGTTCAGGTTTTGAAACTTCACACTGGCAAACTGCCTTACAGCTCTGCTGGGGTTGGCCAGGCAGGTTGGCCAACCAGACTCCAGGGGTAGCCACCTGAGCCACCCCTGAAAGTATACAGTTTTTTTTGTCTGCATTAGCTTAAACCAGGCTCTACTGTTATGAAATCACATGCCAGCCCAGCAGCACTCACACAAGTCTTGAAGCAGACAGTGATTGTGATTCTTCAGCTCATCTATCAACGCTGACCGTTGTCCTTGTTGGATTTAGATACTTTCAGTAACTCTCTATGTTACTTCCAACCTGGGTGCTGCCAACCTCCCTGCACTCCTCATACTCTAACAGTGCAGTTGTGATATAATATCAACTGATCTGTTGATAAAATGTGGTTTTGTAGCAGAAGTCGCCAGCCTCTGTTACTGATTTGTGCTGTGGTTGTATTTTGTGTCAAGTGGCTCGTCTCTGCAGAACTCAGACACGTCCTGGTTAAAGAAACAATCATTCAGAACTCCTCCATCCTTCACACACATCACAGGGAGCTGTTACTCACATTTTCAGTCTAAATAAATAGGAATTAAAACCAAACTATAAGCTTTACCAAACAGACACTCTTCACCCACACAGTCAAACCACTGCAGCTCCTGAAGCAGCGTCTGGAGCGACAGTTAGAGCTACAGTTTGAGCTGCGTGTTGGTTTTATACTCTGTCTGTCATCACATAGATTAATAGTTTCACTGTCAACCTCAGTGGCCAGCTTCCTCAGAGGTTTACCCACAGTATACCTCACTGTGAGCGTCTCAAACATACAGGCATGCATTCAGACCTGAGCCCAAACACAGGACAGCTTCACACACACAGTGATCCAAAGAGGAGCCTGCTGGCAGCTGAGACACAGATAGGGAGGTTAAGTGTCTGCATGTTGGAGCAAAGTGTCTCATGACACTGACAGTGTGAGCCAGATGGAGGCTCTCTGGCAGATCTTTTACACCCCGGGAAAAGTTGACCAAATATTCAGAAGCACTGATAGCTAACAGATGATCATCAGCTGAGGGATTATTTACCCCCAGGCTGCAGGTTGACACAACTGTCACTTCAAGTCTGCAGGGTTTCAATCTTCATTAGTGAAATGCAAGGTGTGAGAGTGGATCTGCACGATTCACAAGTCAACAGACTGTTTTTAACATTTTCTGCAAGGTGATTTAGTCTCATTAGTCTACAATGGCGGTGGATTATTTTCTAAAACTCTTCTCTGACGGCCTTAAACTGTATACTGTGACAATTATATAACCACAAAGCTTAATTATCCCTCTTTTTAGACTTTTGAGGAAGAATATTTTGCCTTTTCCTTAAGTGTTCTTATTATTCTTAAACTTAAAAAGTTTCACTTTTTTTTCCTCCAAAAAATTTTTTGTTTGTTTTTGTTTTTTTTTCATAAAGTTTCAGACATATAGAGGGTTGAAAATGGTCTTCCATATATTAAACAAAGTATGTGTGAAAATATGTTTGAATGTTTTGTAAAGGCATTAAAAATATATATTCATGGAATAACAAAATAAAAAACAAAATAAGAAAAAAACAAAACAAAAACAAAATAAACAAACAAACAAAAATCAGACAAAAAAACAAAAACAAAAAAATAAAAAAAATAAAAACAAACAAAAACAAAAAAAATCAAACAAACAAAAACAACAAAAAAAAAACAAAAACACAGTTTGATTAATTTTTGCATCAGGTTCAGATTGTTTTATGTCCAATGCTTCGGCATGCATAGTCAATGGACAATGAAAAAAATGAATATTTAAGAAATTAAAAAACATTTTTTATGCTCTACAAAGAATAAAAACAACCCTGCTTTCATAAACTATGCATCAGAGTCTTGAGACCAGGCTGGAAATCCCCAAATATACCTTCAAGAAACACCTCCTGAATAGATTAAGTTGTTGAGAGGATTAGTATAATCAGATTTTCTGGGCTGTATGAGTTCATGTATGATCAATATGTGCCGCTCAAGGCGCTTTTACGCTATATCTGGATACTGATTGAGCCTTCTGTCTGTGCTCTGTTTTCATAAAACATTCGTATACAGGCAAAATGGAGTGGCTCCACCAGACACCATGGGGGAAGTGTTGCTGTTACTACCTGATACGTAGCTCTAGTGAGACACGAAGAAGAAATAACAAGGGCACTTTTTGAAGAAAATCTTTATAACAGCCTCATTAACCTCCTCCTACAACGCTGCCTTCATTTTTGTCTTTTATGCAAGGGTACATTAGCAACACCTCCTCCACAGTTCCCATGTTTATTTGTTGAGTTTGTTGTGGTCATAAACTTTGGACTCTGGGCTGCTCCCCCTGGTGGATGTATTGGTTAACAGCAATGCCTAAGAAAAGGATGCATTGGAGTATGTGAGCAGTGATGGTATCATCGTTTAAAAAGGATGTTTACATTTTTGTACATAAAGAGGATAAATGGATCTGTAATAAGTTGTGTTTTTCTGGGATAAAGACTCCATTTCCCATGAGCACCAGAACCCACTGTTGCAAAGGCATGACTCTTACCAAGGTCTGGATTTGCTTTGGAGATCAAAATCTTCTTTATCAACACTTTTCTTTGCTCAAGACAACTATTCCCAGGATGTAAAAAGACATGGTAATGTAGTTTTTTAGTTACGCAGTGCTATCGTTTTAAAGGTGAAAACAATCAAACTTTGTAAATTAAGTTTGTAGTTTAGTGTCCAGAAGGTGAGCAGACTATCTGTTAAGTGTTAACCACAGCTGGTGCTCTACATGTCTGTAACGTTGGTGAATCCTGGTTATGTCCTACCAGAGCTCACCTACCAACTCCAACTTCACCAAGCAGAGCTAACGTAACCTCACTCTTCATTTTATTTATAGACTCTTAAGTTTGAACAGACCACGACAGAATAACTATTGACTGTGGGTTGGAATCAACATTTGCACAAACAGTTTAAACCCATGTTTTAGCCCGTGCTCTATCACTCTCCTGTTTAGCTTTCTTCTGCTCTGACTTCCTTTTTCTTTTTCATAGTCCAGCTCCAGTGTTCACCATTCCTACAAAATTAATCTAAGAAATCCTTTTCTTTAAGAAAAAGGGCAGATATGACTACAGATACTGAGAAACTGCATTTAGAAATAACTGATTTTGGTGCTGATAATCTGATTCTAAATTGTGGGCTGTGAACAGGTAGATATATAGAATAGAAGAGAATATACTTTATTTATCCCTGAGGGGAAATTCAGGACGTGTCCCAGCAGCAATCAACAAAGTGTATTGAAAGTGCAAAATAGATGACAGCTTGTCCATCATTGTCCAGTCAGCCAGTCTCCACCTCCACAGGGTCCAGGACTGAGCTTCTTCAGCAGTCTGTTCAGTCTCTGTCTCCTGTATCCTGTCTGCTCACAGCAGGTGAAGCTCTTCCAATGTGGCGTTGGTGCCTGATGTTATCTCTGTTAGCCATGTCTGTGAATAGCATGATGCTCTGCCCTTTGGTATTCCCTCTGTTGCTGGGTTAGCACGGCTAGCTCGTCCATCTTCTGGAGATAGATCTTACGTTCCCAATAACGATGGATGGAAGGACAGGTCCATGTCAACACTTCTTAGCTCACACCTGAGAACCAGCATGTCATCCTCACCTCCTTCTCCTCACCTTGTGGGGAAACATCAGGCCTTGCACCAGTTAGCATTGACATGCTAAAGGCTGCTAACAGCTTATTTCACATGTACACAATGCGACCATGGTTACATTTAGGATCTCCAGACAAACACAGGAGAAAAGTAGTAAAAATATCACTAAAGACACAACCAGTTTGGTGTCCATGACCAACAAATGAACCAAAGTAATAATCCACTCCAAATACAAAGATTACAAAAAAGAGATGAAACAATTTCAAGAAACAGACAAAACGGTCAGACTATTTTAAGATCCCTCATAAAGTCCTGAGTTGGCCTTAAAAAGCTCTATTTCACTTTGACGTTTACCGATATACTCTAACTGTGACACTCAGACTTCACAGCTTACCGTATCTATCAGAGGAGTTAATGTGTGGCAGCATGTAGTGACACTACAGAGAGGATGAAGAGGTGGAAAATTTACTCGTCATATCACTATCTTTCTCCTCGAGAGCTGGATCATATCGTGTCATGTGACATATCTCTGCTTTAACTTCCTGTATCTCCTCAGTTGGAGGACAGCTGACAGATAACAAAGTCCTCCTCTGATGCAGGAATGTGCTGCCTGAAATATTTGACCACCCTCCTCTTCAGCGTCTCTGAAGAGCCTCTCACGTTGATGCATCATCACCACCACCATCATCATCATATCTCAAGCTGCAGATGCATCATCATGTAGCCTCTGTAACTGAAGACAAGTGTTTCTTGTTAGCGTAAATGAGCGTGTGGCTGCATCGGACATGTGTTTCAGTTTATGGTTTGTGAGCGTTTCTTGATTTATGCCACTTTGCGATATCACTGTCTCCAGAAATGGAAAACGAAGTTGAGTTGTGTGCAAACACGCGCATGAAAATCATCCAGACTTCAATTTACAGAGAGCATTTTAGCCAGAGTAACTGAATTATGGTGACATTATAAACGATCACTGCTGCTATTTTTGGAGCTAATCTAGCGGGGAGAAAAATGAGGCGTGTGTAAGAGAGGAATGATGCCGTCTCTTAGCAGCTAAACGCCGCTGTTTTAAAATTAAACCGAGGAACTAATAGAGGATCGAGAAGGTGAAGGGTCATTTTCAGCGACAGGTGCGGGCAGCCGTCACATCTGGTCGCCGTGGCGTTTGAAACGGAGCTAATGGGGTGAGAGGGTGAGGCTCTGAGGCTGGCAGATGTCAGCAGAGGCCACTCCTGTTATTGACATAGCTGCCATCTCTGCTCTTCTTTTCATCCCTCAGCCGGAATTGAGCGAGGATCCCCGCCGCTTTGTAATCTGACCCAGATGATGGATCCCTTAAAGGAAACACTTGAACAAACACACTCTCTTTTTGGACACACACATTAGCGCTCTCTTCTTCTGCTGCTGTCATCTGCCATTTGGATCCGTATCAGTTGCCTCTCCAAATATGCCCACGTATTATTTTACTCGACCTCAGCCGGCAGAGGAGATTTGGTCCCCGGGCTGCAAATGGGATCCTGACATGCAAAAGTCATGTTGGATTAAATCCACGGGGCGAGAGAGACCTTTGACAGCGTCTGGATGAAATGTCGGCACCACCCACCCACTGCTGCCATGATTTAAGAGAGACGTAACACGTTATCATCACATTTTTCACGGTGGAATCTCAGATTATGTAACGTGAAGATCTCTAAACATTGAAAATACTCATCCCTGTTACGAACCCGTGTTTCTTCTCACAGCCTGATTTATCTAACCTGGCACCCTGGCTCTCTGGTTTTACAGCGACGCTGCTACACTTTGTGCAGTAAATCAAACACACCTCCAGTATTTCAAGTGACCCAGGTCAGCCGCTTTTGTGTCTCATATCCTCCAGTTTATAGCCGAGCTCTGCCGTCTGTGCATTAAAGAAAGAAAAAGGGAGAAGCGGAGGAGGAGGAGGAGGAGGTGGGAGTGATATCGCGGTGGCGGTCTCATGACTTGTCGCATTCCTCCAGAGGTTTCTGCAGGAGGCTTCTGGTCCCAGAATTAAAGATTAGAGACAGACACAAGGAGGCCTTCAGAGGTGAGACGTGATGCTGACCACAGATAACACCTCTGAGGAGACGCCGGCAGCTTCATGTCCCACGATGGTGGTCTCTTTAACTGATAAACCTTCCTTTTAGTTTTTCATTACAGAAACATCTATGTCTATCACATAAGCTTGTGTGGTATATATCCATCTCTATGGAGAGAAACTTGAAGTTTGTGCGCTTGCTTTGGCCCCATTTACACGACAACATTTCATCCGAAAACGCTGAAATGCAGTGAAAAAAATCAACATTTACACAGAAACACGGAGGGACTAAAAATGCTGTAGTGAGCATGCCAGGCCGCTATAACTGTCTTGTCCAGAAGCGGCTTTTGGGAGATCTTTACTGAAGTAGAGTTGAGCCGATAATCTGGTGTATTGGTGAATACTAAGAGCAGAAGTGGAGCAACAGATGAACATTTTGTATAAAGACAGTCAGCAGATTCAGCAGATTGAGCAGCACAAGCACAACATGGTAGACCATGACGATCGTAACATTGTTACTGTTGTACTCTTGTATGTACTCGCTGAAAACGCTGGCTTACTGTTTACATGGCAACGGTGTTGGCAGGGTTTCAGAAAAATTTTCCATTGGAGGTTGTCTTTAAAAGTTTGTGTTTTAGGTGTAAATGCAATTTCCATGTAAATGTGAGGCCAAAACGCAACAAAACTTTGGTGTTTCACCCTAAAACTGTTGTTGTGTGAACAGCCCCTTTGAGCAATATCTTAACACTGGTTCAGTCACTTTAAGGTCCCATATTATGCTTGTAGTGAAATTTGTGGGTCTTTGGCTTTCCTCCCAGCCCACAAAATGTGATGTTTAATGACAAAACCTGTACTTAGTAGAGCTTGTGAATGTAAAATCCTGACCTAAAATGAGCTGTTTGGATTTTGGGGATTCGCCGACGTCAGTGATTCCCTTTTTGACCAATCAGGAGCAAGTCTGTCCTGATTGTTCCACCGGAGCAGATACCCCCACCCCCCTTCCTCGCCCAATCCCCTCCCTGCTGCTGCTCCAGCAGCCATCACTGCTTTGTTGTTGGCTGTAAACAGCCACATCGTCCCATGCACAAGCTTCCCATCTCCGAAGAAGACAAGACTAAGTGGCTAGAGTTCATGTGTGTACTAGTCACTTCATGGCCGACTGCTTTTCCAACTTTGGCCAGTACAACAGAGGGCTAGCGAATAGACTGGTCCTGAATCCAGGCGCATTACCAACCATCCGCCAACAAACCTCAGACCCTGGAAATATGAGTATTTTAAATGCTGTGTGCTGTGGAGCAGATGTAAGAGCTTTTCCTTAGCGTCCCCCTTGTCTCTGTGTTAGCTTCAGGATGCTAACTTTAGCTGCAGTTAGCCTGTTGTTTTAGCCTGTAATGTTACGGTAAACAAGCTTCGCTGTTTTCTCAACATTGTGCACTCGGAGCCCGTGGCGCTGCTCTCAGTGACGTGGAAGAGCAGGGCGGTATCAGCGGTGGCTCATTTACATATGAAGGCCACGCCCACTAAATCAGAGCGTTCTGAACAGAGGGGCTATGAGAGCCTGGAAACAATGCTGCTGTGCTTGATTTATTGGCTTTTTGGACCAAAACATGTTACTACCATTTCATGAAGACATCAATGATCCATATTAAACTGCAGAAAAGGAGCAGAATATGGGACCTTTAACCCACAACCATTTCTAGGGTTTAAAGAGAATGATGCCAACACATCCAGCCTTGAGGCAGATGGGCTACAGCAGCAGAAGGCCACGCTAGGTCACCCTTCTGTCAGCTAAGAAAAGGAAACTGAGGCTGCAATTCACACAGGCTCACCAAAACTGGACAATAGAGGATTGGAAAAACGTCCATCTCTTTATAAGCACAGTGTACCCATCTTCTGATGGAGACTTCCAGCAGGATAACGCTCCATGTCTCAAAGCTCAAATCATGTCAAACTGGTTTCTTAAGGATTACAATGAGTTCCCTAGATGCCAGTGGCCTCTAAAGTCACCAGATCTCAATCCAATAGATCATCTTTGGGAACAGGTGGAACAGGAGATTCTTATCGTTGATGTTCCGCCTGTTTTGATGAAATGTCTCTGATGAAACGTTTCTGATATGTCTCAGGCGTTTTCTTTTACACCATCAGACGCTCCTGCTCCAGTTTGGATCTCACTGACTCATCCTCTGATGAGTGTATCCTGCAGCTTATGATACTGTTACTCCAAAACTAAGCCTCTGCTTCCTCTGGGTTTCCCACAAACTCAGCAGGTGATAAGGAGCTGCAGAAAGAGCGCTCTCCATCGTGTATGCTCTCATTCCTCGTAGTCTTTTAAGCCTCAGAGTGGAGGAGAAAAGGAGTGTAAAGCACCTCTGACTGGCAGATCCTCTTGTCTTGTGATTGTAATCATCATTGCTTCCATTTTGTGCCGCTCAGACTCTGTAATTTCTTCAGACATGTTGCTGCTGACAGACATGTTGAGAGCTGCTGAGGATGGAGCGATAAGCAGAGGGGAGGACGAGGACAGGCAGGTGAGACCATGGAGGACATTGTGTGGAGGCCAAAGCTCCGGCTCTCTAATTTCATACCTGCAGACAGGTGGTTGGCAGGGCACAACATGCTCATGAGAGGAGGAGGAGGAGGAGAAGGGAGGGTGGGAATGAGGAAGACCTTCAGAGGGGATCAAAGAAGGTCACGCTCTTCCTCCCCTCTTCATGCTCTTCCTCCTCCACTGATCTGGAAACGATAGATTTCATTCCTGCTTTCGCTGCTGAGGAGGAGAAGAGGTGTCGGGTTACAGGGCGGAGCCGGGGGACGTGATGTGGAACTAAGACCAAGATGCAGGACCTGTCTGGACTCACAACAACTTTCATGATGAAGAAAAGTGAGTTGTGTCACATTTGCAAGGACAGATTCATCCTCACTTTTTTACTGTTCATCACTAAACCCTGATGATGTTGATTGAGTTTTACACGTGGGCTTTTGAGTTTGTGCAGCGCTCAACTCTCAACACTGCCCCTACTGTTCGTTTTCATACTGCATCTCGACATGCACAGACACGCTGGTGAGGTGGGCGTCGTCATGAACACAGGAACATGTCGTTAAAGAAAGTTTACCGGGAGCTTTAAGTACAGTGACCAGTGGGTGGATGACGATTTGCAAAAGCCACAGCACGAATGCAAGAGCTCCAACACCAATGCAAAAGCTACAAAATGAATGCAAGGGCAAAAACACGAATGCAAAAGCTACAACATGGATGCAAAAGCAAAAAAATAATGCCAAAGCTCTCACAGAAATGCAAAAGCTACAAAACACATGCAAGGGCAAAAAACACTGATGCAAAAGCTCCAACAGGAGAGCAAAAACGCTCATGCAAGAGCTCCAACACCAATGCAAAAGCTACAAAATAAAAGCAAGGGCAAAAACACCAATGCAAAAGCTACAACATGAATGCAAAAGCAAAAAAATAATGCCAAAGCTCTCACAGGAATGCAAAAGCTACATAACACATGCAAGAGCAAAAAACACTGATGCAAAAGCTCTTACACCAATTCAAAAGACACAACATGAATGCAAGAGCAAAAACACTAATGCAAAAGCTACAACACAAATGCAAGAGCAAAAACACTGATGCAAAAGCTCCAACACAAGAGCAAAAACCAATGCAAAAGTTACAAAATGAATGCAAGGCAAAAACACCAATGCAAAAGCTACAAAATGAATGCAAGGGCAAAAACACCAATGCAAAAGCTACAACAGGAATGCAAAACCCCAAAAAATAATGGCAAAGCTCTCACAGGAATGCAAAAGCTACATTACACATGCAAGAGCAAAAAACACTGATGCAAAAGCTTCAACACGAATGCAAAATCCACAACTTGAATGCAAGAGCCTTAACACCAATGCAAAAGCTACAAAACGAATGCCAGAGCAATAACACCTATCGAAAAGCTACCAAATGAATGCAAAAGCCACAATATGAATGCAAAAGCTACAACATGAATGAAAGTATGGACGAAAAACACTAATGCAAAAACTACAGCACAATTGCAAAAGCTACAACACACACTATTGGTATGCTTAACATGTGTTTACATTACATTTACATGCATGCTACAAGAAATCAGACCATGAGCTTAGCATGAGATTGGACTTTTAAGATGAATGTAAACAGCTTAGTCAGACTGAGAATGGACTGAACATAGCTCTATCAACACAAAATGTGATTGCTATCAGTCTGTGGGTGGATTCAGCAGATCTCAGTACGCCTTGGCGTTCGGGGCAAGAAAATTTCACCCAGAAGAGGAAGTAGATGATGATGATAAATAGCCTAGCTGTGCTTCAAACACTGTGTTATGTGTTATAATTATTATATAATTATCATGCATAATATTTCATTAAAGCAAAGAGCTGCAGCTGTATCCACCTTGGCCATCGTGGTTAGCGCCTCCTATCGAAGCGGAGTGAGATGTTCTCTGCAAGAAGTCTGATTCTCTTTTCTGCATGTAGATGCAGACAAGACAAGATCCCCTGCTGTGACTTAATGATTGACCTTAGTTTAGACTTTAGCTGGATAAGGAGGAGAGTTATTTTGCTAAAACAACAAAAAACAAGATTCAACTGTAGAAAGTTCGTTTGTAGTTTAAAACATATTTACTGTGTTTTTTACTCACTTTTTGTTGCTCTTATGATGTTATTCCTCTCTCCTACAGCATCCATGATAATTACATGCAAATGGCCAGTTATGAAACACCATTTAGCGACTCCTAGGACAGCTAATAGCTACTTTCCTTACACTGTGACCAGCTATCTCTTTATGCTGTGTCACTTTTATAACACCTTGAACTTAATGTGTCCCTTCAGGCCACCATCTGGTCTAGAACTCTGACACCCTGTACACAACAAAAAGGGTCTGCTGTATCTTCTGATACCTTTCTCTCTGAACCAGCTTCACATTTTCAGTGATCTAAGCCAGAGATAGGGACTCAAGTTTGCACCTTGAACCCAAGTTGCACTTAAGTCGCGCACACAGAGATTTTAGACTTGACTTGGACTGGCAAAAAAAGACTTGTGAACATCTCTGATCTGACTCCTCTTGTGTTTCTGTTGGATTGGTGGATTGTTTGGAGATGCTCTGAGTGAAGTGTTTGAGCATCAGAGTTTGTCTCCTGTCAAAGTTGCTCACATTCTTAAACATCCATTTTTTGTCTGCTTTCAATTCTTAACTTTGAGCACAAAATGTTCACTTCCTGTCCATCTTTCAGCCGCTGACAGGTGCCACTTTGAAGAGATCACATCGTTGACTTTTTGTCCTGTAATGTTTTCTTCAGCTCTGCTCTTTCGGTTTTTGTTTCAGCCGTCACAGCAAAACACTATCCTTCTTTGTAACAATAGACGTCCTATTTCAAAGTTTTGTGATATGTAATGAGTACAAACGCCTCTGTGCACCCAGAATTCCCATCTGCAGTCTTAACAGAGCTGTTGGAGGATGTGTATTTATGGCTGCAGTCCCTCTATGATTCCTCCACTGTAAAGAACGAACAGCCCAACGAGTGGAGACCAAGTACCTGGACATTATTTACTGTGGTGTTGTACCTCAGAGACACGCAGCCACGATACGGGACAGGAGGCATGTGGGGAATTGAATTACACCTGAAATTTAGTGATCCTTTAAAAGAATGGGCTCCCTTGTTGGATAGGTTTACCCATGTTTCTGCGATGGAGTTTCCCCCCGGTTTGGAAAGAGAGGAGTAAATCGCAAAAACAGGTCGAAGGCTGCAAACTCCAAATTGGGTGTCGATGTTGTTCTGCGGCTGATGTGTTGGCCCTGGGCTCAAAAAGACCCTGGTGATGTCTAATTACCTGTTGAGATGTGGTTTGGATTGAAGCATCTCTTGTGACAGTTTGTCTTTCTTCTTGATGAGGAAATTATAGTCTAGAGTCAAACTCGTATTCCCTTAATTTGCATCCCGGCGTCTTCACCTGCTTCGCTGAAAGTCTGAATTATGCGGTGGCAGAAATTCCCCCGTCATCATCAGAAGTGCATCGGGGTTTATTTTCTCTGCAGCCTGGAGGTTTTTGAGCTTTGAATTCACTCGAGGGGTGTTTTGATTGAATTTGATAATAACACCCTGCATTAAAAATAGATCACAAACACAGACTGAAGCACTCCGGACTATGAGATTATCATATTTATCATCTGAGAGTGTTTTTACGCTGATATTCTGTGCAGGAGGAGCGGTGTTAGAGCAGGCGGTGTGTTTTCAGTGTGAGGGCAGCTACAGGGCAGGCTGGATTATCAGGCTGCCCTTGATAACACACAGGTGGCGGATCTCCAGGGGCTTAGGGTCTGACGCTGTCCCTCATTCCACCACTTCCTCCCATGTACACACACAGCTACACAAACACAATTCCTGTGCTGGGAGTTGCAATATCAGGCCGGGGGGCTCAGGTTTCGGCCCGGGCGCACAGCTCCAGGTTGTGCAGAGTTATAGGATGGGGATGAAATAGATAGTCGATGTAATATTCTGCCAGTTCGTGTGGAGGTGAGGGGTTATTGATGGAGGCTTTGGCGTTTGAACGACTGCACCAGGATTCCTGTTTGATTTACACTTTAACGGCTCATTGCTGCAGGGGGAAAAAAAACGCCATTATAGAAGAAAAAGTGGCAAAAAAAAAGATTTTATAGCGCAAACAAACTGAGCCATCACTCTCTCCACCGCATTCTTAAGTGACGACAATTCATCTTCGATTTCACACCACAGCGTTCCTGTTTAAGACCCCCATAAAGTGCCTGAGTGGGCTCAAACTCTCCGTGGTTGCTGTTGGCGTTACAGAAAGAGGGAAAGACTTGACGTTTATGGATGAGGCTCTCCACCGTCTCCACTCTCAGGTTTTTTTAGAAGTTGTTTCAAGCGTGGAGCCCCTCTGCGTGCAGCGTTAAGGGTTCGAGCGCAGGGACTTGAGCTGACAGCGTCTGGGGTGGCTGCGCTGTATTCACCCAGGCTTTGTAAACCGCGCCTGTGATGTGCACATCCATCACAGCCCGGCGGCATGCTGGGATTTAGGAGAGGGGTGCATTCGTTATACTGACACGGCCTGGGGGGACCTGAGGAGGAGGAGGAGGAGGAGGAGGGGGGAGGTCAGGATTAGGAGAGTAAGGCCGAGTGAGGCTGGGGTCAAGATTAGGGTGTTGGAGCAGAGTGGACGGTGGGGACGAGGTGGGTTTAAGATAAGCAGATCTTTGTGCGGTTTTAAGGGGATAAGGCTCCATGGCAGCAGTCTAGCAGCTAAAGAAAATCTCACTTGTTCTTTTACGAGTCTTTACGTTATTACAAGAGGATTAGGGGAGCTGGGTTTATGGGGATGATGCAGGGGGCCACACTTCAGGAATTTCATTAACAAAACGGCATTCAGGAGGAGACTAAATGAGGTTAACACTTCAGGTCTTTACGTAACTTCACCATCACTGCTTACATTTTTTAACATGAAGACCTTATCCACCTGAATGCTGTTAGCTGCACCTGCTCCACAAAGTTTAAGAAGATTAAAACTCTTCACACAGTTTCCTTCTTTTTCACAGATGATCTTTAATGTTCAGACTTAAAAATGGACAAACGAAACTTTCCTCCTGTTAAATGTTTCTTGGATTTCAATAAAAGAAAAAAGCTTCTGATTGCTTAATCACCTCATGTCTGAAAAGTGCTGCCGAGCCTACACCATTTTTTCTTCTCACAGTCAAGAAACTCCCTGTGAAATCCCCCGTTTGAAAAAAAACTAAAGCTGTAACATGATAACACATCATTAAACCTCCTCAGCCGTCTCTAAGGTTGGAGTTTTAAGATTTGTATTTGTCACATGCTCGCACGGATCAGCAGTAAAATGTGTAACTATCCAGCAAAGTCATGCAGAAATACTTGATTGCAACACACCAAAGACAGATAAATCTATAAAATTTAGGCATGTAAAATTTAAAAATACATGGATGAACTCACAGTTTAACTAAAGCAGGCCTAAGAAGATGGAGAAGGCAGGTAAATGAAGAAGTTGCTACGTGACATCCTTCAGTCTTTTCTTCAGATGTTTTATCTAAAAATGCTCCCAACAAGGACACAAAGTGTTGATTGAAAAGCCATTTTATATCTAATGAGTATGACTGAACTTATGTTTGTTAGACTGTTACTGGAAATATTTGACATCTTCTTATCGCCTAATTTTGTAGAGGAGTTAAAGACTGAAACCAATACGAAGGAAATGCATCTTTCTATTGTACCAGAAGACTCGACTCGACTCGACTCTTCTCTTCTCTTCTCTTCTCTTCTCTTCTCTTCTCTTCTCTTCTCTTCTCTTCTCTTCTCTTCTCTTCTCTTCTCTTCTCTTTCTGATGAAAACATGAATATCCTGACAGTTTTATATCAATATGGTTTTGTTTTGTGTTGATTTTTCTACTTTTTCCTTCTTGTAAAGTGCTTGGATAAACTTTAGTTTTTTGATCGATAAAGTTGACTTGACTTCTGTTTGAAGTGCATTTGCTGCCACGGACAATTAATACTTTAATTTTTACCGTAAAGGCACATTCTTCTAACATTTTGTTAGAAGATTAGTCTAAGTAGTCCCTTGTGGCAGGAGAGACGTGCTGTCTTTGTCTTTGTCTTTGCTGAGCTTCTACTGAATTTAATGGAAACTCTTCCTGTTGGGGTTTTATGGTGATGTAGTTTTTAGGTGCAAGGAAGATGGCTTGTGCTTTCAAACAGATTTTACAAACATCTGAGTGGAATCGGTCATTGATTAGTTTGAGCTGTTGGTGGTATTCTGTTAGGTTGATAATTTAACAACTTAAACTTAATGTCAATCTAAAAATAACATCCATCCCATCGCTTCAGACACTCTCACGCTGGGGATACAACAGATGTGTCTCCGATCTGTTACTTGTTGATTGCAAACCTGTTGACTCCGGGCTCAGCTGCAGTTTGTTGGGTTTGTTGTCTAGGTCAAAATAAATAAGATCTGGTTTTGACATGGTTTGTTTTACTTGAAAGTCACTGTGCATTTTTCTTGCAAGACATCTTTCCAGCTCGATACGCTTTTTGTAGAGTTGTTGCATCATAGCTCCACTCTGGCAAATTTAAGAGGCTTGTGCATCTGCTGCAACCTGCCAGAGCAGGGATGCAGCCGGGTCGCAATGGAGCAGATCCAGTGTGAGTGACTTAAATGGAAACATATTTGATCCAGTCCCCTGATGGACTACATGGAGGACAAAAACTGCCAAATTCCCCCCCCCCCCCCCCCCCCCCCCCCCCAAAAAAAAAAATGACAGTGAAAATAAAACAAAATTAAACAATATATGCATAAGTAAATAAATAAATAAAAGTAAAAATAGATAAAAAATATATGTGGAAATAGAAATATATATATCAATAAATAAGTAGATAGAAATATTTTACACTCAAAGGACTGCCCCCTCATTTTAATGTTATTTTCTTCTGTATTCATGGTGGCAGTGTTAACAACATAAAATAAATGAATATAGCACATCGCTTTTATCAACTTAATCGATGGTATTTGATTCTTTTTCCCAATTTATTTTTGTATTTATTTTTAATTTTAATTATTTATTGTTTATTATTTTATTTATTTTTAACTTTTATTTATTAACATCTATTTATTTATTTATTTATTTTTCATTTTTTTATTTTTATTTTTTGTTTTTATTTTCACTTTTATTTATTTTTAATTCCGGCACTTTTGATCCCCCAAAGAAGCAGACCACAGACGCATGTGGTGTATTTTGGCCGTCAGGTGGGTCAGCTTTCCTCTGCTCTGTCTGACATGTTTCTCCGAGCTCACTGTGTGTGACCTTTGACCCTTGAACCAATGACTCTCTGTAAAGAGCTCAGAAACACCCGCTGAAATCATCAACCCCATCGATCATCTTTAGTGAAAGAACGGTTTCTTTGTTGAAACATGTTTGGAGGAAATGTGACACAGTCAACATCTTCTGTTGTTCTCAGTAATGTTTTCAGGAGAGTTTAAGGCAAATTCAGGAGCCAAAACTGATGTTTTGTCTAAGCTGCAAAAATGCAGAGGAACAAACAAAATATCAAAAGGCAAGAGGAAACAAATCTGATGTAAACAATAAAAAAAAAAGGAAACTGAATCAGACTGATAGTTTGGGTTAAAGGACTTATTTTTGTGTCTGCTTCTCTCCTGGACTCTGTAATCTGGACTAACAGTGTGTCTGGAGGTAAGGAGGGGGGAGGTCAGTGTCCCACAGAGCGGAGTGATGCTGATGAAGAACATCAAAGTGAAGAGGAGGAGGGAGGAGGAAGGGTAAGGAGAGGACAGAGATCAGGGCGATGGAGGAGGAGGAGAGAAAGTACAGGTCAGGAGCTGCTCTGCAGTCAGAGCATGACAAGAAAACAACCGCTCCGAGCTAATTATCCTGTTTAAGACCTTATCACCGTCTGGCATGTGGACTTCACCGTCTGCTGGACGGGGATCTTCAGTCAGAGGGGTTACGTTTCAGATAAATCTCTTACAGACTCAAATAAAGACTCTAAACAGTGATTCAGCTCGATGCAGAGAGTAAAGAGGCTTTTAAATTCTCGCTGGAGGATTTCTTTTATCACAAATTCAATCTGAGAGCTCCTGCTTAGTCCAGCGTGTCCATCCCACAGACAGTCAGCCAAACCCTCCAATCACACATAATGATTTCCATTTGTGAGCTGCAGGCGGATTGGAGGGAGCGTTCCTGTCCGTCTGAACACAAATCATCTCCCCAGACTCAGACTGAAAAAACCTTTCAGCCCTAAATTCAGCGATAACTGCTCTCCGCTGCTCCTCTCCGAGCCAGAGGAAAGAAAAGTTTGTGGCCCGGTTACATCTCTGGAATATAAAAACATGAATCTGTCAGAGCACAGACTGAAGGTTTACTAAAAAGTGAAAACTAGATCAGAAAATACATGAAGCCTGATGGTTTCTGAAGCCACAGACGCAAGATCAGAGGAGGTGGGAAAAAGAGGAGAGGGAAGTCAAAAGGGAAGAGTGGAAGAAGAGGAAGAAAAAGGTAGCGAAGAAATTACGTGAGATGTGAAAAAGAAAAGGTTAAAGGGGAAGAAACAAGAGTAAACATGGTCAAGAGGTAAAGGAGAACTCCACAAAGAAAAAAGAAGTCAGAGGAAAGGAAAGAAACAAGAAGAGGAGGGAAAAAGGGAAAGGAAAAGAAACTAAACAAGACAACAAGATTGAGACAGAAGAGGAAAGAGGTCAAGGAAAGCGGTAAAAAAGAAAGAAACAAGACAAGAAAAAGGGAAGAAGGAAAAAAAAGGAAAAGAGAAACAGGAAAAAAGTTGACAAGACAATGAAAGAGGTAAAAAAGAAAGAATGAGTCCAGAATAGGAATGAGGTCAAAAAAGTCCTCGAAACATGAAGAGGTAAAGAGCTGAAAAGGAAAAAAAAATCTTAAAGAGAAAAATGGGAAAGAGAGAAGATAAAGGAAAGATGAAAGACGTTGTAAAAAAGGACATGAAACAAGAGAAGGTAAAAAAGAAAGGAAAGTATGGTGGCTGATAGGGCTGTCATGTTAACATAATAAAAAAAAAAATAAGTACTATGAAGAATATCACAAGGTGACACCCCGTGGAACTATATTTATCCTCGATTAAGTTTATCATTTATTTACTTTCACAACTTTTCTGTGTCTGTTTGGATAAGTGACCTCTTTTAACTTCTGCTGTGTTGTGGCTTTTGCAAACCGTCTGACACCCACCAGCCACCATGAGAAAGAGGTTAGAAGGAAGGAAAATAAACAAGAAGAAGAGGAAAAACAGAAAAGAGAAAGGAAAGAAACAAGAAGAGAAAAGAAGTTACAGGAAGAATGAGAAAGGAGAGGAAAAAGGTCAAGGGGTAGATGTAGAGGTGAATAAGAAAAAAACAAGACAAAGGAAGAGGTAAGGGGAAAGAAGGTTAGAAAATGAGTGGGGAAAAAGAGAAACAGGAAAGAAACTTGACAAGACAACAAAAAAGGTAAAAACAAAGAATGAGCCAAGACAAGGAAAGAGGTCAAATAAAAGTACATGAAATATGAAGAGGTACAGAGCTTTAAAGGAAAAAATATGGGTAAAGACAAAAAAGGGAAATGGGTAAAAAGGGAAGACAAGGAAAGATGAAAGATGTTGTAAAAAAAAGGACACGAAAGAAGAAAAGGGAGAAAGGAAAGGAAAGTACGGTGGCCAGTAGGTGTCAGTTGATTTGCAAAAGCCACAACACAACAGAAGTTAAGAGGACAGTTTCTCTAACAGACACAGAAAAGTTGTGAAACTAAGTAAACAGTTGTTTTCCTTCATAACTTAAGCTATGATAAATATAGCTCTAATACTACTGTAAATGAAGAAATATAAGTACGATGAAGGAAATCACAAGTTGAGACCCCTACAAAGTTTTTTTTTTCTGTCATGGATGAAGTTAATCATTTACCTTCTTTTACAACTTTTCTGTGTTCGTTTGAAACAGTAACCTCTTATAACTTCTGTTGTGTTGTGGCATTTGTGTTTGTGTTGAATTGAATTGAAAATCTTTAATGCCTCCTAAGGACAATTTGATTTGCAACAGGAGTTAAAAACATACAACCATACAACTCAAGTGACATTTGCGTTCATGTTTTTGCTTTTGCAAATTGTCTGACACCAACAGGCCACTGTAGGAAAGAGGTTAGAAGGAAGGAAAAGAAACAAGAAGAAGAAAGGAAAAAGGAAAGGAAGCAAACAAGAAAGGGAAAGTGGGTGAAATGGGAAATAAAAGACAAAAAAAACAGAGAAAAGCAAATAAGTAGAGGAGTAAAAAACAAGAAAAGAAGAGATGAACAAAAGTGGGGAGGATGGGATGAGAGGAGGACAGCAGGAGCTTAAAGGAGCAGGAAGAGGATGAGATTGAACAAGTTAGGTGGAGAAAGATAAAGAAAAGAGGAGTAGACATATAAAGGAAAGAGGTTCAGGGGGTTGACAAGAAGAGATTAAAGGAGGAAGAGAGATTAATATACTATACTGATGATATGAGCTGAGGAAGTCAAGGAAGAGGAAGAGGAGGAAAAGAAGCACAGGAAAAAGGAGAAGAAAGGATCAGAAGGGGTAGAAAAAGACAGAAAAGGTACCAAAGAAAGCACATAAACAAGGGGAGAAGAGCATGATAAGGGAAGAAAGGATATAAAGGTTATATGAGGGGAAGGAGAGGAGAGATGTAAAAATAAGGAAAGGAGATGAAGAGATGATTAGAGGGAAAGGTGTTAAAGGGAGGGAAGAAGGAGAGAAGGATGAATTCAGGACAGGTACAGGAAAAACAGATGAGAGGAGGACATGAAAAGATGTGAAGAGGAGTGCTGGATGTAAATCTCTTCATATCTCTGTTTCACACCCTGAACCTCTGCAGAGGAACATCTGTTGTGTTTGGACGCCGCTCCTTTCCCACTGCTCCTCTTTTCCTCCTCTCCTCCTCAGCCGACCTCCTGACAAACACTCTGAATCTCTCTCTGAAGAAAACTTTGATCCATCTCAACTTTTTATCCTTGACCTGGGAGGAGGTGAAGAGGAGGCCCGAGGCTGAACACCAGAAAGAGGTTTTACAAATGTTGGAGTTTGTCTGTGAGAAGCTGCTGCCCTGCGGAAACCGGAGCTCTGGATCGTCACATTTTTCTCCAAACACAACAGCGTCTGGCTGTAATGTGTGGTTATTATGGGTCAGAGCTTTGCTGATTCAGAGATGATCTCATGCTCCTCTGGCACCAAATTATCTTCCCCTCGTCCTAAACAGCATCTCAGGTTCTTGTTTTTATGGACACGAGGAGCGGAGAAGAATTTACTGTCAGTCCAGTGAAAACATCTTTAAGGAGCAGAAGTAGAGCTTCATGAAAACGCTGCTGAGGTGAAACACTGACAGTTTGTGGTCGGCTCAAGAACTGTCTGTCAAGACTTCAGAGACCTGACACCAAACTTCTTTCCTTTAATCTTTCCTGAAAAACTAACCCACCATCTCATTACTCCAGATTCTTTTTCTGTTTCTCTATCTGTGTTTTCTCTCTGGGTAATATTCCCCGTCTCCTCTGTCAGGATGCTTCCTGTCCTCCTGTCTGTCTCCAGCACCTTCCTAATCAGTTTCTTTACAGTTGCTTTTTGTCTCCTGACGGCCCCTCGCTCCTGCACTCCTGTCAGGCATGTGGTCCAATAATAGCTCGGCCAGGTAGCTCAGCCATGTGGAATTTGACATTATGTACCGAGGGCATGTTGGGCCCCCGATGGGAGAGCGTGAGAGGACGGGAGACAGCCAGTGTCAGGGTTTTTCAGAGCACAGTATGTATGAGGTTAAAGCATAGAGGTCCCATTGTTTGGAGCTGGGTTCTGAGGAGGTGATCTGATTGTCAAGTTTCAGTCAAGATTAAAAACAGTTAAAATCCTTTAAATATCTTTAAATCTTTGGAACAAATTCCAACCCTTAGTAATCTATGACAGAAAATCCAGTTTCATGTAACAAGAATACGTAAAGAAACCATTTTATAAAGAATTCAGTCGGGATTGATGCACCTCTTGCTTTTGTTTCTCGTGGCGGTTAATTGATATGAATGAAAACTTACAGCAAACCCTGCATCTCGTTGTGTATCTGCCTCCATCCCTCTCACAGTCTCAGCAGATGTCTGTAACACGAGTTGGTTTCTGATCAAGATTTCTGTCTCTGAGATCAGACTCCTTATCGTGTCTCGATGTTGGCTCGTTGTGAATAAAACAATAAAATATTAATTTATAAAATTATATAAATATTATTATTAGCAGTTCTGGAAATACACTCAATTCTGGCCTTCCTCGTGATGAGATAATGAAGGCCGTTTTAAGGTCCTGATGTTGCTCCAATAAAGTTTATTTTGAATTTTGTATTTTTTGTCAAATTGGATTTGAAAACTTTTCTTTCTTTCTTTCTTACACTTTTGCCCTGTTATGTCTTAATTTTGAAAAGGTAGAACAGTTATATGAGCAGAAAACAAGGACAGATAGTTGGGTGGGACATTTTTGACAGGGGTCAGTTGTTGAAATCAAATCAAGCGGCAACCTCCGGTCTAAGAATATGAGACAATGCAGAAATTAACCTATTTACAGCCTGGTTCAAAAAACGTCTCCTGTCAGAAACACTAATTCACTATCCGCACACACTGTACAGGGGTTGATTTTTTTCTAACTCAGTAGTTCAGAGGATTTTAAGATCGGGAACTTGCCCAATCAGTGGTACACCTCAGGTCACATGACCGTCAGGCGTCTTATAGCTGTACGCAAAACCTTTCCCACTACCAATATGGCCGCGATAGCTGATGTGCTTCATTTTCCATTTCAAAAACAGACAGGTGACGTCGGGGAGACTACACCCATGTTTTATACTGTTAATGCCAACATCGAGCTGTCAGTAGGGCTGTATATGGATGGCTACTAAACCACTGTATGGACTGACAGTTTACTTCTTGTCACATTAGCCTACAGATACGTCCTAGCACCGGGCTGCTAGTAGCGCTACATAAAGCCAGTTACTGACGTATGGTACAAACTCTTTGGTTATGTTTCAAACAACAGCGCTATGTAATTGAACTGATAAATACCTCGCTCATCTTGTTATATCAGGTAAATAGTTGTCTTGATCAAAGAAAATTTGTTCCAAAACAAACTCGTTTGATCAAAAGTCACATCTTTAGGACAGTGTGCGTGAGACTCTGGGCCAAAAGGTGGCGAAGCAGTCCAATTAAAACAGATCCTCCTGAAAGCGTCTTAAACAGATTCATACAAACAGTGACCACCATTGGGAGCAAGTTGGGGTTAAGAGTTCTGTCATTAAAGTCAGAACTGACGGAATTTGTTTAAACATTATTCTTTTACTGCCGCAACTCATCAAAATCTTACTAACTGCCCTTGTCCTCTTTAGTAGTCAGGATTGTTCGGTACATCAGCCTCAATATTTTCAATTATGGAGCAGCGCTGTTGAAGCCAGTAATGACAGAATGCAATATAACTTCATAATTTGCTTAATTTTGAAAGTTTTTTTTTCATGTTTTTACGTTTAATATTGAAATATTGTGTTTTAGTAGTCTTTGTGGCGGCATTTCTCTGTGTGTGTCTTGCTCTTTAAGTTAGGCCACTGTACAGTGTCAACTAATATCGTAAACAGCTAGCTGAGCCAGAGGAGGAGTTAAGCTCTAGTAAGAAATGTGTTCAAGCAGGACGAGGAGCAACGTTTTTCTGACACTGTTAGGATGTTAAGGGTAGTTCAAGACAGATAGCCAATGCAATATCATTTGTAACCCACGGCTTTACTTCCTTTTTTGAGGAATAAAAATGTTCCCTTTTTTTTTTGGAAACTTTGAACTGGTGTCACTTTCGTCTTTGGATAGTACAAGCACATCCAAGTCAGAAGTAACAAGTCCTGCTTTGAGACCTCATGAACAACATGCATGACACATTGCAGCAAGCTGTATTATGGGTAAAGTAGTCCCACACTGTAGATACACAAAAATCATCGGATCCAGCCAGAGAACCCAAAAATTCAGAGCGCATGCCAGGTATTTTTCTGGCGCAATATTTTCAAAATAAATCACAAAAAACATGCAAAACACCATTTAAAGTACTGCTCTGCCACAGGCCAATGAGTTTTATTTGAGAGTAAATTAAATTTACATATTGAAGATGACTTGATGTTTCCCAGTTAAATTTGAAGTGTAATATGTAAGAATAAGTAGGCCCTGGTTTATTTATAGGTTTTAAATTTGGCTGCAGACTGTCTGATGTGAAATATTTACGTTCAATGCTAAAGGAAACTGTGAGAATGTTGTGTTTGAGTGTTTCCCTCAGGAAAGTAGATTGTAAGGGTTTATGAAATGTAAAAATTGTTGGCAGATTGTAACATGCTATCTGCTTTCATAACTCTCTGAGGCGGAGTAACAGCCAGCTGGAGTTTATCTGTCCACAGGAAACACACAGTTAAAGCCTCAAACATGCTGTAGGTATGTATGTGTGTGTTTTTTTTTCACAGCTTGTTCTTCCTCGATTCCTCGCTGATAAATCCTTTAATACAATCTGTAAAATCACACGTGTTCCTAGTATCAAAGCAGTTAAGCCTCCAGCTAGATGTGTAGATAGTAAACATGCTTTACATACATGAAGCATGGCTGTTACATGCCACATACTCTCACACTTCTCCTCATTCGCCCTCCCATCCCTCCTCCTCTTCCTCCTCTTCCTCTCCGGGCCCGTGGCTGCAGAAGAAGGGGAAGAGTGATTCATGAGGAATGTGTATGAGCACCACATGTCTTTTCAGTTACATGTTTTCCACACACACACACACATACACACGCTCACAGATGCACACACACATGGCGACAGGTGCGACGCTGCAGGAGGGAGCATGGCACTGAAGGAGGCCCTTGTTATCGTTGGCAGCGGGCTCTCAGCTGTGCCCTGTCGCACCACTGGAGGCTGTGTGGTCACCGGCTGATGTATGAGCTGCTGTATGGGAACAGACACGCCATCACATTCAGTCATTACGGCGTAACTGTGTGAGAGTGAGCGCAGACTCACTCTGTACTCTGTACAAGTGTCAGGAGAAAGTTCTGACCTCAATATGTCACCACGCTCTGAATATTTAACCCACTTCATATCCAAAAACAGTGTTCAGTGTGCACAGGGGTCACAGTTATATCAAACCAGTTCAGTAGTTTTTGATGGATGTTAAACTTTAAGCTTTCTGAATTCTGTGTTTAGATACAGAATCAGGGAAGTTGGTATGAGAAGTGTCTGAGTGATATCAACCTACTGTGTATCTACAGGCTTTGAATGGTGCAGGGAAAAACAATCAGTGTTGAGAGCCAAAGCAGGTGGAACAGGATACGTCACACCCATATTGTGGCTCTTATCACCAGTAACTTGACAACTTTTTTATTGCTAGGAAGAGATTTCTGAATGCAAGTGCATCAGGAAAAAACTGCTGAACTTCCCCTCACTAAACAATTATTCCCAAACTCATTGTCTTCGTCTCTTGAGGAGGACCAACCTGTCAGAGCTTGCGGTGCAGTGTAGCGGTGCTTGATTTTTTTTAGGGCTGAAACTAAAGATTATTTTAGTAATCGATTACTCTGACGATTATATTTACGATTAATCGATGAATCAGGGAAAAGAAGGATGAGAATGCATAACAGTAAAATTTGCAAAACCAAACATGCATTGTTATTTTAGTTAATGACTATTGTTTGCTTAAAGATATATACAAAGAAACATATTCAAACATAGTTTAAGCTGACCAGATGCTAAATTTATAAAGTATAATAAATGTCATGAATGTTTTGTCACTTACAAAATCAACAGTTTGAGCAAAATAGAAGAAAATATATTGTTATGTCATAAGATTAAGAGCTTAGTAGGCCAAAAAGGCAAATAAATAAAAATGTGTCCTCAATCTTTTCACCTGCAGGTCAAACAGTTCACCCCCTCTGCCCTACTACTGTCTGTAGCAGCTAATGCTAATGCTAACGTTAGTTTAATGAACTCCTGGTGGTTTTCAAACGGGGTGATGATTTATTAAAAAGACAAAACGAGTCTTAAAAGACATACTGTGCATTTCACAACATATGAAAGGAGTGAACGTGGGAATTTGTAGGTCCTCACCTCCCTGTTGAGCTCCCTGGCTCGTCATCGATGAGCCCAACATGTCTGTGTTTTAAGTGCTGGATCATTGCAGTCCTACTGCCGTGCCATTCATGGTCATTTTTGTCAATTAGCATGCTATGTGCTTTTACTCAGCGTGAAATACTCCCAAACTCTGGAATTTTTTGGATGAACGGCTTTTCTGGCTCTGCCATTATTTGTGTGTTTACTTGTTTCCCTCACCTGCCGGCCCAGCTTCTCCCCACCATGCTGATCTGTTTACATGTGACGCATAAAGCCCCACAGCCCAGGTAATTACACTCCAGTCAAATAGGTGGCGGTAATGTACCTACAACTAGTTGGCAAACGCTAAGTGATCCAACAAAAAAGAAGAAGACAAATAAACTGTAGAAAAACTAATATAGTAATGGCGTAGCACAGTGCATCGATTATGGAAAAACATTGTTGTTGCAGCTCTACTTTCTTTAATACAAAATACTTTTCATTTAATAATTTGAGAAAAAAAAAAAAGAGTAATTCCATCATCTACAGAGTGTTGATCAAGCTATGCTCAGTCAATTTCTGGTCTGACTGAGCTGTTTACATGCATCTTAATAGTGTGATCTTGTGTTGACGAAGCTCATAGTCTGATTTCTTGAGCTGGGTACTATCAACATGTAGCAAAAGGTATCCATGGCAGCACTCATTGCTCGTTGAGAAGAGTAAGAGCAATACGTGCTGTCATGCCAGAGACTCCAAACGCTAAACAAAATCTAGATTTGTCACTCGTCGCTTTTGTGATAAAGAGTCTCTAGAGGGGTCTGAAAACTTGCCAAAGTGTGAGAATGAAAGAGGAAGTGACAACCTCACGTTCTTGTTGTTGTTTACTTGTCCTTGTCAGGTGCGCTGTAGTTTGAGAAGCAGTAGAAGGAAAGAGCTTTGCTAATTTCAGACATCAGTCAACAAAACGATCTCAGCACAGGTTTTCATATTTATTCCCTGTTTACAGCGAGCATTCATGAGTGTCTCCGGTGATTTATTAACAGCTGGAAAACTCTGAGTACAGTCTGAGTGCACCACAGTAAATTAGAGATTCATAAGAGACAATGACACACTGAGATCCACATTCAGATGTGGTCTGGGTCACACATGTCCACATTCTTTTAGCATCCTGTGCGTGAATGTTTCATGACCCACGATGAAGGACCACCGAGGCATTAGACATCCTCTGCGTATGTGGCAGACTTACTCATTTATGCACAAGTGAGGTCACTTAGAGGGCAAACCAAAGAATAAGCAGAGTGTGTTAGCAGAGTCTTCATTTAAAGAAGCTCAAGAAACATGTGTAAAAACTAAAGTAGAGACAGTGATTCCACTTTTAGCTCTGAAATGTACTCAGTAAATGTACTCTGGGGCCCCTCTTTTTGTCATTGTACTCAACAATTTCAACAGATGAAATTTAAAGTGTTTCTCTGCTTTACATCCACACATTTTATTAAAAGCTAATTAGGTATGAAAATGTTACACAAACCAGGGGATAAAAGAAGTTGGCAACAGTCGTGGAAGATCATTAAGCACAAGCTTTAACTGAAGGTAAATAATGAAAAATCTTCAGAACAAGGTCGAGATGGGGTTGTGAACTTTTCCGCTGACAGATCCTTAAACTTTTCCTCCACATGTGTGAGTGTATATTTCTCCATCCGTCTGTCGTTCAGGCTCTCAGGGCTGAGGGGGTTGAGCCGGTGAGAACGAGGAGAGGACAGCAAACCTGTAAATGAGCCGATCCGTCAGAGGCTCTGACAGCCGTGTCCTTTGAGAGCAGACGTGTTAATAGAGGCATAAAAAATGTACACACTTTAATTTATATCATATGGATTTGCTGCAGTCATTTGCTTTCTGTTTCTGTGTGCTTAGCATGTGAAACTGAGTCAGGAATAGAAACCCTCTGTGCGCCAATTTCACATGTGTCAGTTGATGGCTTTCTGTGTGTGTGTAGTGGTGATTCAACAGTGAAACAGTTACTAGATCAGTATCTATGGGGGTCATTCACTAAATATGTTGTCATGCTAAACCACAGTGTCTCAGTTTCACCAGCAAGAGTTGTCGGTTAAAGTAAGCACCAAGACTAAACCAGTTAAACTTGGCGATTTGACTTATATCTAAGAATATTTGTAGTTGTTAAGTTTAAATTGGCTGCTTAAACGCTTACAGCCATGGTCTACGATCTAAACTCAGTTTGGCTAATGAGACACATTTGAAAAACACAGTCTGGCCCCCCAGCTCGTATCGCCCTACCTCGCCTCCTAACAACACGCCCCCTCCGACAGAGCAAGAAGCTGGCCAGCAGAAAATATAACAAACACGACAGTCATCCTCCTTGTAACACACAGTGGTAGCTTTTTCAATTGGACCGGTGCGATCAAAACCATGAATTAGCCAGTGAAGCAGGTCTGGCGTTGCCAATGCCAGCTGATCAGAGCAGAGCTGACTGTGGGCGAGGCTTTACCTTTCTTGGCGTGTCTTCACCAGCTCAGTTTACAATGCTAAAGATGTGTGGCTAACTTATGCTGAAATCTATTGACAGAGCCGACCTGTTCCGACCAGCCGCGTTCAGTCATTAGCCAGTACAGGCACAGACTAACCAGAGTTATTCAGCTGACATCTCCCTCTGTAGTAAACAAAGTAATAACCTGTTCAACAGAAATTCGTCTGTCTCAGTCTTCACTCCTGAATCCCTCTGCAGCTTTTTCCACCAGTCGTACATTTCTCCAATATTCAGTCTCCATTGGCACCTGTGTCACCCATAATTCTTCCTTGCTTCAGTCTTTTCCTTGAAACTTTTTGTTTTCTTCCCTTCCCTGTGGAGGGTAACAGTAACAGCTTCCTGGTTTCGGTCTTCTCCGGCTCCATGACACCTCAGTACCTGCAGCTGACGTGAGAGGGGTAGTGGGGAAAGACGAGGCGGGACCATGGGCGGGTTGCGGAGCAGGGCATTGGACGGACTTACGCACAAACCCCGAAATGAGGGGGACGGCGGTTTGGATTGGTCAATTATTATGCCGTTTTGCAGCTGATGTACTGATTGTATTAGTTTCATTCTTTTTGCTTTAATATTGCGTAAATCGGACCATAACGGCCTCATAAATGGTATAATTAATAATTACGAAGCTTCCAAATAGTAGACCATAGCTTTAAGGAGTCCTGTAATTAAATGCTAATTTGTGTTATATTATGTCAAAATATCCTCATCAGATAAGTTTATTTATTAATAATCTACAGCTGTTTGAAGGCTGGCAGTCACAGGTCAACAGTCACTCTCTAAACCAAACCACAGGTTGATCTCTGCCAAGGCTTTCCACTTCCATCTTCTTGCTTTAGGTTTAGCATCTCAGGCACTTTGTCCCTGGTGTTTCCCCCTTCCGAGGCTCAATTCAACAAATCCACTGGAAATACCATTAAATATATTAAAATACAGCATAAGATGAAGATAGCAGTCTTTCTTTTGCCTTCTATTGCATCATCTGTGATATGGCCTTTGCTTCTTTCCTAGTGCCCCCTACTGGTCTGGCAGTGTAATGCAATTGTTTTTATTGTTTCTTCATACATGACTGGCCTGATTTTTATAATCTTAATGAGACTTCATGTTGAGGCTGAAAGGCAAATTGCAATCTGCTACAAGGACCATGTATTTCTCTGAAGAGTAGTTCCAGGAACTTTTTGTTCCAAGTACTTCTGGTTGAAAAGTACATTTTGATATGTTATGGTCTGAAACTTGTGATGATTATGCCATTTTTCATCATGTTTCCCCCTTCAAAGATCTTTGAATAACTATTGCATCTGACCTTCAGGAAGAAAGAATAATTGCACTGAAAAGGACAAAATCAGGAGAGACCGCTTTGTCCACAGGGGGCGCCAAAAGTGGCACATTCTAAAGGATCCCTTTATTGGTATCAAAATGAAGAGCATTGTGGTATTGAGTGTGTTAACAGTACTATGAATAATTTTTATAGCCCATTTGATTTGTCTTTATGTATATGTTTTTAATCTGTTTAGGAATACTGCCTGTTGTGATTTGCTAACCCTAACCATATAAATGACACTTTGATCGTCTGCTCATCAACGAACCACTCTTACAACTAAACATTGCTGGTAGCAAATCCTCGCTGGGCAGTTAAGGAAGAAATACCAAAAATGTCACACCACCCAGACTATTATATTTCCATACAGAGTACTTTACACTAAGTGCAGTTAAAGTAGTCTCTCCTCTGGGATTATTTCCCCGGATACTCGCTGCAAAGTTTCCAGGACCGTGAAACATTAGGGACCAAACTGAGCCTGTACATTCCTGGGCCTGTGTGCTGGTTGCTGTCTGCAGCTGTGGGGCTGCTGGCTGGTTGATAAATGAACCAATAGCATCCAGGCTAAGTGATGAATGGACCAATAGAGGATGATGGATAACAGCAGAGGGAGCAAGAGAGGGGGGAGAGGGGGAGAAAGAGGGGAGAGGTGGACGGTCTCAGAGAGGCACGAAACATGAATTTAGCAACAAGATGTTAAAATGAAGGGAGAGAAGGGGAGGAAAAACGAGAGAGTGATAGAGAAAGATAGAAGATACAGGTGGAGAGAGAGTGTGTGAAGTGATAAGTGAGGGGGAAAGGAGTGAGAGTGGGGGAGAGAAACGTGACAAAGTGTTAGAGAGGTGAGGAGAGCTGACAGAGGGAGGGAGGATTTATGGGCTAGGGAAGAGTGGACACAGAGAGAGGAGAGAAATAAAGACAGAGGCTAAGAAAATAAAGGAAAGAAGATTAACTGTCTGAAGCTACGCTAACTGCAGCGCGGGGCTTGTTGGGGCTAAATGCTAATATTGGCTCAGAATAACCACACAGAGAAGCTAGAGGGTGGCAAAGATGTTTACACTGTCTGCTTCCCTGTGTTAGTATGCTAACACTCGCTATTTAGCTTAGATGCTTCTTGAGGTGTCAAATATATGGAGTGTATGTAGCCAAAAGAACAGGTACTCTGTAGGGGGCATGCATGTGTGACTTCAGTTAGAATAAACCTCTAGAAAAAAGGGTTCTAGAGTAGAACTCTGATGTAGAATTCTAGAATATATCTAAGGAAAGAACTGGAACAAAAGATTCAGAAAATTACCCCAAGAACAGAACTCCAGATGACACTTCAGGAAAAAAAAGAACACTAGATTCGTACTTTGGAATGGAACCCCCCCCAAAAAATTCTGGCATATAACTCCAGAATACATCACTTGAAGAGTTTTGAAAGAGAGCTCCAGCAGAGTTCTCCGGGGAGAACTCCAGAAAAGAACTTAAGAAGAGCTCTGGAATAGAATTTCAGGATAAAGCTTCAGGACAGAGTTCCAGATGAGTTCTGGAATAGAACTCCAGAATAGAGCTCTAAAAAACTTCTGGAATAGAACTTGAGAACTGGAAAAGAGATTCAGAAAATTACCCTAAGAGCAGAACTCCAGATGACACTTCAGGGAAAAAACATGCGAGAGTAGTACTCTGGAATGTAACCTAAGGATAAAATGCTGGAATAGAATTCCAGAATAGAACTCCAGAATAGATCACATGAAGAGTTTTGAAAGAGAGCTCTAGCAGAGTTCACTGGGGAGAACTCCAGAAAAGAACTCTAAAAGAGCTCTGGAATAGAACTTTAGAAGAGTTCTGGAATAGAACTCTAGAATAGAACTCTGAAATAGAACTCCAGAAAATGAACCATAGAATGCAATTCAAGATAGTTACTTTAGAATACAAGCCCAGAGGGAATTCTGAAATTAAAGTCTGTAACATAACTCTATCATGGAACTCCAGAGAAACACACTGGATTAGTTCTCTGGAATATAACTTTAGAATAAAAGTCTGGAAAAGAGTTCTTGACTAGAATTTTGGAAGAAAATTCAAGAATACAATTTCAGAATGAAATAGGGAAAAGAACTTAAGAATCGTCTGGCGCAAAAGAATAGAGCTCCAGATTGAAACTCTGGAATAGAAGTTTAAAATAGAACACCAGAGTAGAATTCTGAAATAGAGCGCTAAGCTGACCTCTAGAATACAACTCTTGAGAAGATTGTGAAATTTATAGCTAAATCTGAGAACGTTATGAATTGAAATATTCAACGTGTGTCTGGTCACAATAATTCAACTTCTCTTGTGAATTTGTTGAACAGCTTCCCGTTCTAGAGCAGCAGCAGCTCCAAACACTGTTTGAGATCAGAACTGTGGAGTAGGTGATAGAATGTAAACACAATCACAGCACAGTGCAACAAAAGCACAGCCAACAGTAACAAATGCATTTATCTAGACGCACATGAAGGCTTGGTACTGTCAAGGATTTAGACCAAAAATTACTGAATCACATTTTGTAACACATCGAGACACATTTGATTTTATTTCTGCAGAAAACATTAGGCCACGCTACATGTTTGGGTATAAAATAACTTAAAAAATAGAAAGTGGAGCTTTGTTTTTTCAAATACATGTCAGTCAGTCTCCAGGTAACTGCATCAGGTGTGTGAATAAGTTCAAAACATACCTGTATGACATAGTTCTGGTGACATTATGGGACTGAATCCATCTCATGTTGTAAACTGAGGGACTGAAGTTTATAAAAAGATGTGAAAATAATAAACTGTTAGGGAATGAATCAACATATTCAACTGAAAACAACAAATGGACTAAAAAGAAAGGAGGGATAGCTGAAAAGAAGATGCATTGTGTGTTTTATTCAAGATTGTGTTTTTGAATCCTTGTATCACTGTAACACAAACATGCTGCAAAGAAAAATAACAAACCAAAGCAGACAAACTCACCTGGCAACCCTGCAAACACATTATCACAAACACAAAAAGACCATTTTTCTTTCTTTCCTCTGGGACTCAAATTGTAAACAAATCAATGAAAGGCGATGAAAAAGTGTGAGATGATAATGTGAAAAGAACTCTTGATGGGAGATTAAATCCTCGTCCCGTCTCAACATCAAAACACCAGAGGAGACGGGGCATATTTTCAGGTCTCTTGAAGATGTGTGCACACGTTTTCATGCGAATCAAAACCGTCCCGATGCAGCCGTCGCTGGCAAGTCAGAACTAAGCCGCTGGTGTAAAGTCTGCTGCCAAGACGACTGATATCAGTAACAGCTACAGGGTGCAACTTCATGCCACAAAGGGCTCCATAACCTGTGGCAACTTGGCAGGCAACTTGTAAGGCAGTCATGCAGGTTGCTCTCCAAACAGCTCTGTCAACACTGCACAACAAAGGAAGACTGATTAAAGTTAGTGGGCTGTCTGCACACCTGTTCATGCTCTGATATCAAAAAGAATCTCCTGTTTCCTTTCACAGGCCCGACGTCTTTCAGAGTCTGTGGGAGTCATTAGAAGGAAGCTGAATGGATGCTTCGTACACACAGCTGAGTGATCTTTCCCGCTGTTTGAAGTGAGCTGATGGAGAACATGTGGGTCAGTTTCCACCTCCTGGAGTTTCAAGTCTTACCTTCAAACAGAATCTGTGAGCCGGCGCAGGGAGACAGAGGAGGAGGAGCAAGGAGGGAGATGAAGAGGCAAGAGAGGAAGAGGAGACACTGGAGTGAGGAGGTGGAGGAATCATAACAAAACAGATGACGTCAGAGGTAAAAATATATCCAAAAAAAAGAATGTTTTATAACTTCTGTCTGCACTAACACACCGCCAAGATAGATGGCATCTTTTAGGGTTTAGAGGCAGCAGCAATGGACTCACTTATCACCAGACTTTACCAAACTAAAAGACAAAGTATTTTACAAAGTGGTGCAGCTTTTTCTTAAACTAAAAAAAATATCCTGCTTTCTTGGTACTGTCTACTGTCTACTCTGAGTGATATCACCTCTTTTGTTTTACATGCCCCTTTCTTCTGTTGGTCTTTTGGTATCAAATTTAACCTACTTCAATACCATTCAAAAAATTCCCTTGAAGGAGCTGAAAAAGGTACCAAAAGTCATCAACATCATATCAGTGTTATGTCTATATTTACTGTTAAGGTCTGACACTTCACCTGATTGGTCCGACCTCTAAGAACATTCATTATTCCTGAATACCAAGAGCACAGCAACGGACATCCTAAAAACACATTTGATGTCATAGAGAAAGAGTCTGATATGATCTCAAACTTTGTGACTTCATCTCTTCCTGTTGGCATGTGGCAAAAAACACAGTTTCAGTTAAACCCTTTTTTTGTGTGCCCCAATTAAAGCTGAATTTTGTCCAAGTGTTTTACTTGATTTCGACCCAATAGCAAGCCAAACTGGGAAATAAAAAAAAAAGCAAACAAAATAACTGCAAACTTATTATTTCCACTTTAAAATACCATGGACACCTTTGCAGTAAAAAAAAAACAAAACTGAATGTACTTCTGCAACATGCAACCAAAACAGAAATAAAACAATGAATGATTACAGGATTAGAAAACAGAGCTAGGATTATATTACGTGTGAGCGCAGTAAGTACACAGCTGGCCCAAGGCATAAGCAAACCAAGTGCCCGCTCAGGGCCCCACGGCTATTATGAGGCTCCCTAAAAACAATTAACAAAATAAAAATTAAAGTTTCTTTTTTTTTGGAAGGAATGAGTGATAGTTTTAGTTCAGTTTTCACTGTGCATCCAAAGTGTAGGTAGTTAGAGACAAAGCAATGTTGCAAAAAAAGGGACCCATCCTTCAGGGGCAGAAAAAAGAAAGAGGAAGAAGCAGAAAGAGGGGAAAACAATGCCAAGATAAAGACATGTTTGCATGTTTTGTGATGGAATGTATCAAAGAGATTTGTGTAGCCATTAATTAGCCAATTAGCCAGCTGGTTAAAAAGAGAAAATGATATTTTAATATGCTAACCTGTTTGTATTTGTGTAACACTTTAGATAAAGATAGGGGGCCCCAAATCAAATTTCACTTAGGGCCCCGTGGAGGCTTGGGACAGCTCTTAATGAGTTCTGGTATTACTTCTGTGATGCTAGCTATGCTAGGCAGTTATCAATGACTGAGTCAGCTCTAGTGTACAGGTAAGAACTGTTGTTGATGGAAACCACTTGAATAAAACCCACTCAAAGACTGCAGCCCTGGATTAAGACACAGCTCAAAATGCTAATTTAGCATGCTACAAGAAGCTGTAGTCTTATTGCCACAGTGTCAACAGGCAGAGGTGAAACATGGTAAACTCCTTTTCATTCATTCACTCATTCCTTTTCTTAACCGCTTATCCTGTTCAGGGTTGCAGGTGTCTGGAGCCTATCCCAGCTGTCATTGGGCGAGAGGCGGGGTACACCCTGGACTGGTCACCAGTCAATCACAGGGCTGACACAGAGACAGACAACCATTCACTCACACTCACACCTACGGACAATTTAGAGCGCTCAATTAACCTGGTGAGCATGTTTTCAGACTGTAGGAGGAAGCCGGAGTACCCAGGCCAAACTCCTTTTAACAAATTTAACTAAATCGCCCCTGGTTTTAAGAAAAAACACACTAATACCACGGGGTATTAACCCATTTTGCCCCACCGGCAACAACTGTTGCCCAAGTGTATTAACATCGTTTTCTACTTACAATAAAACATCTCAACATTACTAATGCAACTTTTTCCACTCATATGCTAGTAGACAACTTAGACAAAGATTTAGGTTTATTTAAAATAGTTTCCAAGTGGTTTCTGTCACATGACACCATCTGCTTCCTGCTCCGGAAAAGGGACAAATTTAATAAAAAATTCTTATGATTTTCCCCCCAAACATATTTATAATTATCTAATCATTCAAGTCTCTAGAGAAACCCTCCACCAAAAAATTGTGCCTGGGATAAATATTTTTGTGTTCATCAGCGTTGCTGGTGGGCTAGTCAAAAACTAAAGGAAAACACTGCCTGCAGGGTTGCTCGCAATTTACTTATTGGGTGCAATTTTCTTGACACACAAGTACTAACCATAGCCAATGCCCACACCTACAAACACATTATCACAATCAGCCCAATCTATCATGATTCAGACTGAACTGATAAGACTATATGCCTTACAAGTCTGAAAATAAAAATCTTGACATCATATTTTAAAAACAATATTTTTTTCATCCTTTTGAGGCACATCAAATAAATTCAAATTCAAAATAAGCTTTATTAGCATGAAGGTTTTCTCCAAAGTTTAAGATAACACATAAAAGTTGTTGCAAACGCCAATGTTTAAACAAAAGGATTCAAATTACTAATTAGATTGCATATGAACCAAATATTGTGCAGAAGTCCAAGAAAACTTTAACCCCAACTTGTTGCTCTGTCGTGGAGCGTGTCTTTTTTTTGAGTTGCCATATCTCATTGAAAATATGTTGAAATGAGTAAAACCTGATCGAGTTGCTTGAAATAATTATTCTGAGGATAAAAAATAAATCAACTTTGTATCTCTTGCATTCAAAAAGTGAAAGTTAGAGGGTTAAAAAGTTAATACTGTTGTTATTGAAACCTATCTGTAATCTTTAATCTGTGTCAAAGAGCTAGGAAAAGAAAAGAACTGCATTCATTTACTATTTATAGAGCAGTAAAACCTGATTATTTCTGTGTGTGTGTGAAGTAACTGACAGGTAAAAACAAAAACAAAGCTTTCACCACGTCAAATGGATGCATCATGTAACAGTAACCCAAAGGTCTCTGATGTCTTCAGTAATACTCACTGTAAGCAGACAAACCTGGCAGCACTTAAAGGCGAGGAGCAGCCCCGTCTATTAGCAGAGAAAAAAGCAAAACACAGCGATTACCCAACTCGTCTCAGGGGTTGCCATGCTGCTGTCACTGTAATGAGAAGAAAACAAACAGTAACTGTATCCCCATGTGTGTGTATGTGTGTGTGTGAGAGAGAGAGAGAGAGAGAAAGAGAAAGAGGGATTCTTTGTGTGAACAGACAAACTATAAGCTTGTGTGAATCTGCAGCACTCTCTTGTCTGCTATCAGTGGCAGTCACTTAGAGAGTGTGAGTCAGTGTGTTTACTGTTTTCACAGATGGAGCTCTGACACTGTCTGGATAACTGAGATAAATGACTCGCACTGCGGCTCAGCAGATGGGAAAAACACCCAGACACACACACTTACACACACACACATATATATACTGTGAAAAAAAAGTATGCTCTGATTTGATATATTTTGCTTTTGATCCCACTTATTTTTTCCTCTCATCATTTGTAGATCTCAGGTGTAAACTTTTAGGGTGAGGTCTTCATTAATGAGAGTATAAAAATGCAGAAATCCAAAGAGAGATCATTAAAAGTTAGAGATTTCAACAACAGTTCAGAATCTGTGAGATTTCCTGAAATATGCATAGGGTCATCGTTGATCTTGTTGTCTATAAATGAGAATTAAAGGTTAATGTTGTTTAAATGAAGCTAACACAGCAGGTGGGTTTCAATCTGCTGCTGCTGCTGTGATTCTGCAGCTGCTTCATCTGTTTCAAGTCTGCAGCCTGTGTCCTCGATCCTCTGGACAAATAAATACTGCCCCCTTGTGGACAGAGACACCTCAGCTGGATGAGGCAAGGTGGGATCCAGTATGAAAGCTGGTTCTTGTCTTAGTCAGTGATGTTTAAATTTGACTAATTTGCATTTACATCGTCTGAAGCTCTGTTTTCCTGGTACTTTTAGTAATTTGACTCTTCACATTGGGACATCGAGCCCATAAGCTCCACCCCCCATGACCTGAAATAGGAAAGCAGCAAAGATGATGAATGAATAGATGATACTGGGATGTGCTTAATGCTTCTTTTATATGATTTACATCAACACATGGAGATATTTGGGACTACGTGGGGCACAGTGGGCTGTTTCTTGATTAGAAGTCTGGGGTTTGAAGTTTAGGGGGTCCAATCTTTAGCCGAGCTGTTTGCATGTTGAAGCGTCCTTCGTGAACACACTTAAACCTGAACTGCTCATCAGTGTGTGAATGAGATGACTGATGACCTCATCACTCAGCAGTCTCTGTCATCAGTGTTTGAATGTGGTGAAAAAACTAAGTTTGTAACTTGACATGAGGCTTATTTTTTTTCAAGGATTTGATCTTCTATTTCACTTCATTCCCCATGATTCAGTGCATGCAAATTCATTAAATTTTGAATCACTTTCATAACTCATACATAGGACTAGTGCCAATAGAAACTATGTCTATTTTTTTTTTTTTTTTTACAATTTTTCTTTTCGAAGAAAAAAGTCAGAATTCTAACTTTATTCTTAGAATTCTGACTTTTTTTTTCTTCTTAAAATTCTGATTTCAATCTCAGAGTAATAACATATATTAGAAATTTTAAGATTATAGCTGGAATGGGGGGGGGGGGGGGGGGGGGGGGGTCAGAATTCTGACTTTCATCTCAGAATTCTGTTTTTTTTTTTGTATTTTGATAAGATAAGGTTTCTGTCTTAACCTTCATCTGACCTCCATCTCAGAATTCTGAGATTAAAATCAATATTTTGACTTTTTTTCTTAGAATTCTCACTTTTTCTTAAAACTCTAATTTTAATCCCAGAGTTATGACTCTTAAAATTCAGAGAAAAAAGTCAAAATACTGAGAAAAAAATGTCAAATTTCTGACTTTTTCCAAAGAATTATGATATTTTCCTCAGAATCCTGGGGAAAAAATGTTAGATTTCTGACTCTTATTGTTGAATTTTGACGTTTGTGTCAGAATTTCAAGATTTAATTCAGAATTCAGACTTTAGTCTCAGATTTCTGAAAAAAAAGAGACAATTTTCTCACTTTTTTTTCCTCAGAATTCTGAGATAGAGTCTGAAGTTTAAAAAATGTCAGAATTCTTAATATATTTATTCTCTCTGGGAAAAGAAAGTGAGAATTCAGACTATTGTTGTCGAATTTTTAACCTTTTGTCAGAATTTCAATATTTAATTAGAATTCTGACTTTAATATTAAAATTAATTAAAATAGCAGAATTGTGATTTTTTTTTCTCAGAATTCTGGAAAAATAGCTATGAATTTGTTTTTTTTTTCTACTCAAAGATTTCTTTTATGTCAGAATTTTGAGATTTAATTCAGATAACTCCTTCGAAAAAATAATATCAAAAGAAAAGAATTTGGATGTTTTGTAGTTTTTGTTTTTTTTTGTCCTCTCCCAGGGGCCCTTATCCTTGTACATACTTGTTCAAGCATAAACAGATCTTTGCTGACCCTCTACCTTCATTTAGCACTTCTATTATATAATTCAACTCTTCACTCTACTTTACCTTAAACCCACTCTTATTCAGAAATGTTATTTATGTAATAATCGTCTCTTTTTCCTCCACTTGGCTGACATATCCCAGAAATTCTGGTGACCTTTATGTATGATTTTTGCATCAAATACTCACTCCTCCAAACACTGAACACTTGACGTTAGCGAGGCACACAGTAGTACATTCAGAGGTCAAAGGACAGCACACACCAGCACACACTCTTATCAAAACACATTTGAAATATAATTTATTGCACATTTAAAGATCAACATAAAGTGGCACGATACCCATTCCAATCCTGTTACATTTGAAATAAAAGAAGTCCTTACAAAAAACGCTCACACCTTCTGTTTATGATTCTGACTTTAGAACAAAATGGCCGTGAAGTTGCAGGAATGCCAGACCCAAACTGCATAGATTCATAAAAAAATAACATGAAAAAAAAAAAGACTGAGACACTTTGTTTATATGGCACAGGAAATCCAATCAGACCTTGGCGTTACTCAGACTGTCATGAGCCCGTCAAACTTCCACTTTGTCCCGGTGAGTCACAGACGGCTCGGTGCATCACCACAAACAGGGTAATTCTCATTCTAAAAAAAGGAAAGCGTCAAAAGAAGTTCCTGGAAATATTCAAACGTCGAGTCCGATTTTTTAAAATTGTCTTCTGCAGAAATGATTCAAACTTCTTTATGAGTCCAATACTCAAATTAAAACTCACAGCCCGTTTACAGGAGCGTCTTTTTGATCAAACTTTTTGGAGTCAGGCGTGCGTCATTTAGAAAAAACCTCAACGTGGAGGAGCCATAAAAGAAAAGCTACACGAAAACAAAAGTACATGATCGTCACAGTCATCTGATACTATTTACATCTTTGTCCTCACTTTTCCTTCCACATCACAACCCAAACTCCTTTTTATTCAGGTCTTCGAATCGTCCACATCAGTGATTAAATCAGCCACCAGAGTTCACATTAGGGTTTTATTTTTCAGCGTTTTCGGGGAAAAGATCATTTCTCTAACGGCTGCATGGCTCATACCTTTTATTACTGGTCTTATTGTGTTCATAGGTAACAATCTAGATCTACTGTTGCTGCATCGACTACTTCATAAACTAAACCAGCGTGATATGTGTGACACCCAACATAAATAACCTGCCATTTCAAAGTGGCGTACATGATACAAAAACCAACTCTAAAGAGCTACAGTATGTACAGTATGACAGCAGTGGGTAAGAGATAGAGATTAAAAAAATTCAGTATATGTTGATGGTATAAAAGTCCGGTTATGATGCCCTTCTACTTGCCTGAACCTTGAGTAAAGTAAACATACACGTGTAGATGTACAGTACAGCATAAATACAAACCCAGCCAATGGTCAAGAGAAGAACGGCACAAAAGCATGCTAACTGGTCTCAAATGAACTCTCATAGTACAGTCATAAACACAGTTTTAGAAGGGTTACCTGATCAGAGGTGAACAGTTTAGTTAGGGCCGCCTGGTTGCATAATTTTACGGACACATGGATGAAATCTGCAACAGGTTAACGTGTCCTGTTTACCTACTTATGAGAAGTTTCCAGGGAGATGACGCAGGTTTTTTAAGCTTGGAAACCCTGCAGTTAGCCCCCTTTAGCGATAAAACATTATATACATGGACAGCAGTGAAGAATCTGATTTATTTGGCACACAACAACGAAGGCTTTTACACGCTCCAGTCTTGAGCAGACTTGGATGTGAGATCAGTTTGGTTGCCTCTTAGTGGGTCACATGAATGTTTGATGGACGTTATGCCTCTGAGGAGGAAACCGTTAAATCGCTCTGATGTTAGTGTGCCGGTTTCCAGTTAGAATCAGGGTCATCGACGACAAGTCACCTGCATCGATATTTCTAATAGTCGAGGATGGATTTGTCTGATTGTGTGAAGAAATACAGAAAGAGAAGAATAAAGTAGTTTTAATTCATTTACCTGTTTTACCTCAGCTCTACCTTGATCCTGGTTCCTTTAGGAGAAACTGGGGGCCTCTGCTACCAAACAAAAACCTTCAATTACACTTTGTCCAAGTCAACATAAATCAAGATGCAAAGTTCCTAAGCTGAGTTTTTGGAGACACTTTGAAGAAGCAGCACTTGAGAAAAAACTGAGGGAGAGTTTACTGAAAGTCGGACGAGAGGCAGAAGGGACAGAAAGGACGTTTGGAGAGGAGACAGATATGATTTCTAGCGGTGCTCCTCTGTGGGCGGAGAAAGGTACCAGACGAGGGCGAAGAGACACGACAGAAGAGAGAAAGAGGGAGGGTTTCATAAATGTCTGACTGAAATCTCCTCCCCTGACCTTCTCTCTTCATCTGCAGGTTTATTCTTTTCCTCTTCCTCCGTCTGAAAATCCTGATTGAGTTCCTCCCACAGCAGTCACACCTCTCAGGAACATTTACCCGCAAATGTATAATTCCCCCAGTCGAGTCAGAGCCAGAGTCAGTCCAGCAGGAGTCCCCCTTCACAGCCTGGAGTCTCACTCCTGCAGGGATCTGTGGGTAAACAGTGAGTGCTTGCAGAAAAGGAGGACCTCCAAGTTCTTCTGTAGCAGTTTCTTTATGGCACATGATAGCTTCTACAGTTCAGGGTTTTACTCCTACAGAAGAACCTGGAGTTCTCCTCAGGAGAGTTTCACAGGCTCAGATCCCCCCACAGGTTCTCCTCTGAGGTCATTTAGTGCAGATTGTTCTGTGTAGAGGTTCCCCCCTCCCCAGGTTTGGTTCAGTGTGGTTCTATAGGTTCTCCCCAGGCTGATACTGGGGTTCTGTGGAGGTGAAGTAGTCCTCTAGGAAGCCCTGCAGGTACTCAAACGTTGGCCTCTCCTCTGGGTCTTTCCTCCAGCAGGAGAGCATGAGCTCGTGTAAGGAGCTGGGGCACTCGGAGGGGCAGGGCATCCTGTAGCCGCGCTCCACCTGGTCCAGCACCTCACGGTTAACCATACCTGGTAAGAGACACAGGACGTTAGATTCGGGCAGAGAAGAAATCAACATTTTTATGATGAACATTTGATTTTATATCACTTCTTGTTGCTGTTGATGCCACATTTTTATTTATTTTCCTAAAATGTCACAAACCCATAGCTCAGGTTTATGTCTGTGAGAGTTGCTGAAAGTTTTAATATTTATAAAATGCTGACTTGTTGCTTTAAAATCACAACTCTCCTGCTTGTTGCTCGAGATCGTCTGATAAGCAGTGTAAGTTTTCCGCAGAAAAAGCTAAAAACAGACATGAGAAGACGTGATGATTGGATGATCTGTCTGAGGCCGAATCCCTTTTTGATTGACAGTGAAATGAGCCAGTCAGCGATCTTGAAGTATAACCCTTTTTGTGTCATTTAAACATTTCAACTAGTGTTGTCAGGCGATTAAAAAAATAATCGTATTAATTACAGGAATTGTAATTAATTAATCTTATCAATCTAATTAATTGCATTTTAGTCTAATACCTGCTTAAGGTCCCCAAATAAAGAATATGAATATCAGGACATTACAAAATTGTAGAGCATGACTAATCAAATGAAAACACGAAGAAGAAAAGATTTGAAAATCCACATCTTTTTGGTAATTGAATAAAACCAAAGTCAGGGCATCTTATCCAAAAATACTATATTCTATAATGATACGTCAAGCTGTAGCAGCTTCAGTGATATGAAAATTCTTTTTTACATTATAAGCTACAAATAACTGTGTTTTTGTTGACTGTCCTGTGCCACTGCTGTGCCACGTCTATAGACATCATTTCAGTTGCAAAAGTTGACTGCGTCTATAGATGTAAATCATGTTTTTCAGTGAGGGGGAGACGGGGTCTGGTGGAGCTTGTAAATTAAAATCATGCGTGTGATTTACTGTGGGTGAGAGCAGTGTGCTCTTTGGATGAGAACTCAGCATGGATATGAGGAGAAGATGTGAGATGACAGAGACATAGAAAGACGCTGCAAGTCAGAAAAGTTCAGTTTTCAGTTTCAGTTTTCTCTGATTTTCTTTTGGGATCAAAACAGGAAGGGAGACATGAAAGAAGAGCGTCCACTCTGCTTAGGTAGTTTTATTGTTTATATAGCCATAGAAAAAAAGATTATTTGGGTCTTGAAGGATCGTTCAAGATACAGGAAGCCAATGAGTTAATCTTGCGTTAATTGGCGCTGCAATTAACTAATCTTATCAACACGTTAAAGTGACAGCCCTGATTGTAACTGTTTATCATTGGGTATTGGCATTTATTACCTCATTTCTTTTTCCGATTGTGAGGCAATTTGGCACATTTGACTGGCACTATATGAATGAAGTTACTATGACTTTATTATGACCATGCTACCAAGGCACAGATTGACCTTCAGTCTTACCTGGATAGGGGACTCTGCCTTTAGTTGCCAGCTCTGTGAGCAGCACACCAAAGGACCAGACGTCAGACTTGATGGTGAATCGACCATACAGAGCGGCCTCTGGTGCCGTCCACTTGATTGGGAACTTAGCTCCTAAAAAAACAAGCAAGTAAGGTTTATAAACTCAAACTTTGTAACAGAATAATACAAAGGTTTGGAAATGTTGACATCATGTTGAGGTCAGTTACAAAAAAGGATAAAAGAACAACAATCCATCGTGGAAAGAGGAAGTGTGGGCTCACCCTGCCTCGCTGTGTACTCGTTGTCTTCGATGAGTCTTGCCAGACCAAAATCAGCCACTTTACACACCAGACTGTCTCCCACCAAGATGTTTGCAGCACGCAGGTCTCTGTGGACGTAGTTCATCCTCTCCACGTAGGCCATGCCTGCTGCAATCTGCAGAGAGGGAGGAAGAGAGGACAGGGATTTATAAGAAATACAGCAGCAAGCGATTTAGTATGAGTGTGGGTGAGCTGTGAGTAATGTTACCTGAGCGGCCATGTCCACAAGCTGAGGGAGACGCAGCATCTTTCCTGCGTCTCCTTTGAGGAAGTCCAGTAGACTACCTGTGAGTGCAAGATTAACATGATATGTCAATATTTAAAGCAAAGTGATTACATTTTGGAGGTGATCTGAATCACTGTTTGGATCCAGGGTTTTTTTTAAAGGATTCTTTTTAGAATTGTAAGATAGGGACGTTTTCACTATATGTGTATATAACTCCATGATAAATAACTGGATTGCTTTGCAAAACAATACAAGACAAGGTCAGCTTAATTTCTGAAAGATGTAAAAGTACGATCTAGATCCTGGCAATATTCTGGATACTAAGATCTGGAATATGAAATATGTACTGGGTCATTATAATTTTTAACACTGTCAGCTAACAAATTGTCCTTGCAGCAGACAGTCTGCTGAAAAGGAGTATAACATTAAAGTAGGACTAAAGTGTTGGTGACAATCACAATATATTTGGCAGAGGTCTGCGCTCTCAGTGCCTTTCTAGTGTTGTGTTTGAAATAATGAAAGTCAGATGCAGTGTTTCATACATACACTTAACTTGAAAACATAAAGTTTGTCAAATTTGCAGCTTAAACTACTGTGACAAACTAATATCGCAAAAAAAAATTATTAAGTGAAAGACATGGTCGTTGGTGAAACTTATAAATGTCACTTGGTGTAACCAATGTTACTCATGAAAAATCTAACATTTTGCAAAACATGACTATGATTGTTATTTTATCAGTCTACTACACTGTAAAGTAGGGCTCAATGATTTCAGAAAATAATCTTATAGCGATTTTTTGGGACCAATATTGCAATTGCGATAAAACATACATTTTTTTTTGTGGTGGTGGGGGGTATCTTATTCACTAAACGCAAGCAAAAACTCGTGCTATAGTACGACCAATGTGACAAAAAGTACTGTTAACATAGAAACTCTCCTTCCCCATGGGCCAGGCCTACATGTGATGATGAAATAAGATGAATTGATCTGGATAACGTTTCTTTATCTAACTATTACAGTCACAGTAGAATACTGACTGATTTAGCTTTAAGTCTTGTAGACATGTAATATAATTATCATTAATTACCTTCGATACACTACAGGACAACAGGCCAATAGTAATATGAAAAATATATGTGAATCCCCTCTTTGATGAATCTCACACTAAATAAAGTTCAGAAATTTAAATTAGACCAAATCTCTGACAAAACATCAAACATATAAAAATCTCACTGATCTCTCATCAGGAACAAAACACAATCTAAAGCTCTGAAATATCAATAAAGTCTGGCCTCAACTAACGAAATATGTAAACGCGTGGATTTTACTTATTAAATGCACTTTAAAACTTTTTTTTTTTCAAATTGCAGCCTTTGGGATTTAAAAATTGCATTTTATTACATTGCAATGTTGGTTTAAATTCGATAAATTGTTCAGCCCTACTGTCAAGATTTAACTTAAAATTATTTCAAACTAACTGACCCAAGAACAGAAAGAAAACAAACTAACTGACCCAAGAACAGAAAGAAAACATTGATGTTTGCGGCATCAAAACTCACATCATCAAGGAATAAAATATTTTGAGTATACTTTGAGATTATATTTATTATACAGTTTATGGGCGACATACAGTAGAGTTGCTCTTTGGCGCCATCTACTGCAGTGGAGGTGTGGAAGACATATTGTAATTCCAACTCACCTAAAATATGACTTTTAATTATCACAAAATATTAATATTAAGAGTTGAAATATTGATATTTTATCACAGGTCAAGATTTTTTTTACACCTCTAGTGTTTCCTGTGTTACCTTGGCTCATGTATTCAGTCACGATGTAGATCGGCTCCTCCGACACGACGGCGTACAGCTGCACCAGCTTCTCGTGCCTCAGCTTCTTCATGACCTGAGCTTCCTGTAGAAATGCTTCTGGAGACATGGTCCCTGGCTTCAGGGTCTTGATGGCTACCCGTGTCGTACCGTTCCACGTACCTGTTGGAAAAATAACAGAATTGTGTCACTTAACATGCTATGGTGGGATAAAGGGTAGACAACAGCCTATTGGCCCAATCAGAAAACAAGATATCCCATCAAAGATATGACTTATAGAAGGTAAACTGATTCACGTGCTGTTTTTCAAGGTGTCTTGAGGTATGTTGGGAAAGTAAAAATCTTCAGAGTGCAGCTCTTACCCATCCAGACTTCTCCAAAGCAGCCCTGTCCTAGTTTAAGGTCGAGGCGAAGGGACTCTCTGGGAATCTCCCAGGCGTCTCTGGCCAGTCCCTGGGTCTGAGGTTTGGCCACAGGACACACGTCTGTGAGAGCGTGGCACAGACCATCCGAGTGCTCTGAAAGACAAGAGGATCAGTCTGAGGACAGCGTTTCTATCACGCCTGCTGTGTTTTCTCCACCATTAGAGGGCAGCTGCACTCACTGCGGTAGTGGAAGACGAGCTGCTGCAGGCTGGTGAACTGGGTGCGGGAGGTGATGTAGAAACCTCCGCTGTCCAGCTTCCTGATCTTGTAATGTTTCACATTCAGGCCTTTGGTGTTGTCGTAATCCAGCACTGACAGGCAGTATGCCCCTGTGAGTGAGACAGAGCCGCAGACAGACAGGTTAGAGCAGTAAAAACAAGCAGGCAGATCTGGGCCTGTGTGACAGCTGCTCTGTGGAGTTTCCTAACACTGCAGCTGTGCCGGGCGAGTCCCTGTTGGCCCCTCAAAGGGCCCTTGAAATGCAACTGTGCCTTTCTGTCCTTGCCTCTGGCCCACAGCTGAGTGCGGTTTGATCTTACTGAGACAAACACGAATCATTTCAGGTTGGTTTTCTTCAGCTATCTTAGAGAAAACAACAGTGAGGCAGGAAACAAAGGATAAGGAACAGAAAATGATTACGGGGTGGAAAGTAACAACAGAAATTACGCATTTAAGACGCTTAAAGTTTGATTCAAAGGACTGAGCTGACTCTGCAGTCCTTAGCTCCATGGGGAGGATGTAACGCAGAGGAGGAAAATTAAAAATCAATCCCTTTGATCTGGAGTTTTGCTGACCGGTCTTCACTCCTCAGACAGAAAACCTTTTCTTTTTAAAGTTACATTTTTGGCTTTATTGGGTCGGACAGCTGAAGAAGGAGAGGAAGAAGAGAAGGGAGAGACGTGTGGCAAATGGTCGAGGTCAGGAGTTGAAATAGCAAACACAGAGACTCTGCCTCTCTATATGGAAGGCGTACTTAAACTTTTAAGCCATCATGCCCTGAAACAGGATTACACTGCAAAAAATGAAATCTTACCAAGTGTTTTTGTCTTATTTTTAGTAAAAAATAACGTGATATGAGCCACATTCACTTGATCAGTCCAGAAAAACATCTTGTTTTAAATAATTTAAAGACAAAAATGAGGTATGAATTGCTTGTAACGTGTTAAAAAATCTGCCACCTTTCACATTTGAAACGATATGGTACCGATGCCCGGTACCTGGCAATCGTTACCGGTACTCAACAGCACCAAGTTTTGGTACTTTTTGTGTTTATGTGGTAAAAAATATAAATTTGTTTAATAATGAAATATAAAAAAATTTGAATTTAACAAATTTATTATTCAATATATAACCTTGCAATGCTGTGTTCATGTCCAGTATGGAAAATCACCTACTCTTCCACTCCCTCACAGTCACATTTAGGTACCTAAACATGGTAACTTTTGGTTTTACATGAATCGATACCCGGTACTTTTGACAGAATTCGTCAGTACCTATAAAAGTACCTATAAAAGTACCTATAAAAGTACCCATCCCTATTCACCACTGGCAGATTTTTTTTACTTTTTACAAGTAATTCAGATTTCATTTTTGTATTTAAATAACTTGAAATGAGACACTTTCTGGACTGGTCGAGTGAATGTAGCTATTATTAAGTCTAAAAAGACAACTTAAGCTGAAATAAGACAAAAACACATGATAACATTTAAGTTTCTTGCAGAGTATTTATTAAAGATGCTATGAGGGGGATCTGTTTTAATTGCAAACCCTTGCCACCTTCTGGTCCGGAGTAACCGTACACTGTCGTAAATTACTTTTCGTAAGGTGCGTGTTTGTTTTGGAATTAAATGGAGATCGGATCAAAACAAATTTCCTTTGTTCAAGACAACACCCGGAGGTAAGGGAGTTATTGGTACAGTTTCGTACAATTTGAAATGTGCCGTCAAGCCAACGTTGTAGTTGCCGGCTATATGTAGTGCTATCGGCAGCCCGATGCTCCAACGTATCTGTAGGCTAATGTGACAACAAGTAAACACTGTCAGTGTGTATGTACAGCCTGGTGCTCTAAGACATGTCTGCAATGTGTAATAGTGGTAAATCCTGGTTAGCTATGTCCTGTCAGTCATCTACCAATCAGAGCTAACGTAACCTCACTCTTCATTTCATTGATAGACTCTCAAGTTTGAACAGACCACTGCAGAATAACTGCTGACTGTGGGTTGGAATCAACATTAGCACAAACAGTTTAGCCCCCGCTTTGCTTTCTTCTCCTCTTCTGTCCTTTTTCTATCTGACAGTTTAGCTCCTGTGTCCACCATCACTACAAAATAAATTACATAAATCATTTTCAGCAGAGAAAAACACTGATCTCTCTTCTCACTTCTAAACTTCATCAGCCAGTGTGGTGTTGTCATAAAGACCTAGACATGCAGTAAATCAATCTGGTCCTGTTCAACCCTGATCGGGAAGCTAAGAAGTAGCAATTTAAAATAACCAGAAACCTGTAATATTGGTGCTGCTAATCTCATTTCAAAGTGTGGATTATGATCAGGCATATATCTAGAAGGGTGCCTGTTTCAAAATCAGTTAGAAACTCCTCACAGCCCTTTTGAAGAAAAAACTTTTTAGTGATTGACCTGAGAAGACCTGGACGAAGAAGTTTCTAACTTTGAATCTCTCCCAACATTCAGTCTTGAAACATCTTTTAAATGTCACATAATACATCTTTAACTTCTGTTTTTCCTGTGCATCTCTAAGTCAGTGCAGGATTTAAGATCTCTGCATATTATGTTGATAAATACGATAAAATATGCATCTAAAGACGTTTGAAATTCGTCGTCTCCTATTCCAAGCTGTGCAAAAATAATTAAAAGTATCATGAACAGTCCAACATGATTTACTCTCCCTGCATCATATGAGCAGCATGCCTTTGCTCCTCTGTGTCAAACTCTGACATCTAATACAAACGCAGCCAGAGGCCTATACACCTCCTGCCAGAGCTCCTCCCACTCTCCCTGATCCTCCCCCTTTCCTACAAGTCTCCCCCTCCTCATGCTTCTCTCAGAGTGTGTGTGTGGATGTGGATGTGTGTGTGAGTGGAGAACAGAGACTTATAGCCACAGGGAAATCCAGCACCCTCCTAAGTTGACCTAGTTCTGGCAGAGTGATTCACCCCTATCCATTCACCAGCTCCACTCCACTCCACTGAGCTCTTTTCCCATTTCTCCCCCCACTTCCTCCAAAACAACCCCCTGAAGAGCCCACCTACGTCACAGGGACCAGATCAGACAGGAGAGTTTCAGAGATCTAGATACAGAGCCATGGGCCTGCGTAAAAGTTAACAAATGACTTAATTACGAGCTCCTTCCTCTTTCAGCCTCAGTCCCTGAAGGTCGACTTAACTCAAAGTAAGTTGGTACTTTCTGTGCGGAGAAGACTCCAGGGACACGTCGGAGGCGTCATCACCTCCTTTTTTCACACATTTTAGAAACCCAGCAAGTGAAAAATAAAAAGCTTTTATGTATCGTGTTTTCTTGTCAGGATTTCTTCTGACTAGAAAACACGCAGCTCCTGACATGACGGTGAACTTTTAGGAGGCGCAGCTCGACAGCTCTGTCACTCCCTGTCTATCAGATTATAATATTGGCTTATTTTGAGCTTTGTTTGTCGCAGTGGGTACAAAATATTTGGATGCAACTCTGCTACTTTTAGCTTCTCTTTTTACCGCTCCTCAATTTACCGTCATAAACACAACCTAGATTTCAGTCTCACTTGAACAGGTACAAAAACATTACTGACTTATGAGAAGTTGTTGTTTAACGACCAACAATTTCAAACTGCTTGTTTTGTCATTAGGGATAAAACAGAAAAAGTTTTTACACTTGAGAAACTGGGATGCACATTTTCTAGTGCTTTTATGCCTTAACAAGTAGAAGAGAAGACAATACATAAAACAAGAAACAGGGTACAAGAGTGTGGAGCAACATGGGAGCGAGGGACGTCAGGTTATGGCTGAACCTGCATTGAGGACTACAGCCTCCATATGTGGGGCCTACACAAGCGCTCTGGGATTTAAATATTTTGAGTAATTTCCGACGATTTTCAAAATATATTCTAGAGATAAAGCACCTTTTCTGCTTTGCAGTCAAGCTTGTTTCCTGTCTCTTTCCAGGAACTCTTTTGAATAAAGGTGAAAAAGTCCCATCTGTAGGAAATGTTTTCTAATGAAAAACATCTATTTCTGAACAGACATGTGACTTTATGTGGTTTTACGCTTTGGGAAATTCAGAAGTTTAAATATAGATTTGCAGAAAAGGTCAGTCTTTTCTGTGATGCTCTTTGCATCAAATGCCCGGTACCTGGCAACCTGTACCAGTACTCAACAGAACCAATTTTTGGTGTTTGTCTTTATGTGGTTTAAAAAAATATCAATTTGTTTAATAATAAAATGTAATTTTTTTCAATTTAACATATTTATTCTTCAATACTAAACTTTGCAATGCTGCATTCAAGTTCAGCATGGAAAATCGCCTAATCATCCACTTCTTCACAGTCACAAGGATGTGTTTAGGTACCTAAACATGGTACCTTTTGATTTTATGTGAATCTGTACTTGGTACTTTTGTACCTAAGTACCTAAAGTACCTAATTCAGTACCCATCCTTAATGGAGTGACAGAGTGGGATGCCGTCCTACTCAATTTTAACTTGTTTCCGATGTCTGATGAATGCCCAAATCTGGGAAAAAAATCAATTTAAGTACAGTACCCAAGTACAAATATTTTATTACCTCCCACCTATTTGGGGTCTGAGGCTTCAATAAAGATAAGCTTAATGTGCAGGCACATATTTTTAGAGCGCGCATTGAGTGAGTGTGGAGTAGAGACGCTATCTTGGTTGAGCGCTGAACGGTAAAGAGGCTTCAGGAAGGTTTCAAATTTCTGTTGATCTGTAAATAATTTGAGCTTGAGGCTCTTGTTAGGAGTTTTACCTGGTTATAAACAAGGGGCAACATCTGGTTAGTAAAAATGAAACCTATGCGGAAGTGCTAAAAGTCGCTGTCCACTGACAATCTGCTTGAGGCTGACTGCAGAAAGACCAGAAGTCACGTACACACCCAGCCGTAAAAACAGACTTTTACGGAATTTTAAAACATATTTACAGCCTGGTTAAAAAAACAGCTTGGGTCTAAAACGCTGATTTCACTACCAGCACACACTGTATGGTGAGTGATTTTTTTCCTATCTCTGCGGTTTAGAAGTTTTTAAGATCGTTTGATTTTCCAATCAGAGGCACAGCTCAGGTCACATGACTGCCGGGCTCCCTGTAGCTGCTCGCAGAAAAACTCACAGCTGGTGACATAGCGAATGTGGCTGCGTCCGTGGATTAGCTTCATTTCACGGTTTCAGAAACAGACGGGTGACGTGACGGAGGCTACATCCATGTTTTATACAGGATATGGTGATTAAATAAAATGTATTTAATATTTCATTTTGCCTCTTTAAACCTAAAACCTTTGGTCGGTTGTAATATCTGAAGAAAGCTGGTTAAGACTTTTTGAAACACTGAAAAAAAACCTGAAATCTTATCAAGTGTTTTTGTCTTGTTTTCAGTAGAAAAATGTCTTTTTAGACTTAATATGAGCTGCATTCACCTGATCAGGCCAGAAAAAATGTCTTTTTCAAGGTTTTTTTTAGTTATTATTTAAAAGGGGTTTTCATGCCTGTATTCGGAAAGTATAGGACAGTGGATAGAGACAGAAAGAGGATGAGAGAAGAGAATGTCATGTGGGGAACAGGCCGCGGGCTGGACTCAAAACTTTTTACTTGTTACTAGCTTGTAACAAGTAAAACAATCTGCCAATGGAACAAGAGAAATGTTACTTGTATTAAGACATTATTCTAGTTTTAAGAAGAATTTCTAGCAAATTCCTCTTGTTCCATTGGCAAATTTTTCAGCTTGGTACATGTTCAGACCTCGTTTTGTCTTTAAATAACTTAAAAAAAGACATTTTTCCAGACTGATAAGTTGAATGTGGCTCATATTAAGTATAAAAAGACAAATTTTACTCAAAATAAGACAAAAGACTTCATAAGATTTCAGGGGGTTTTTTTTGCAGTGAAGAACCAGTACTCACGTGTGGACCCTTTTGTCCACTAGGGGCACCAAGAAATGACAAAAATAAAAAGTATTTCACATGAGCTACAACATACAGACCTTTAGACTTATTCAAGGTCACCTAAAAAAATGTTGTCATGACAACATATTTCTAGGTTGAAATCAAAGTTAGAAAAGTATCTGAGAGAGAATAACCTCAGAATAACCCGAGGGACCCAGATTTAAAGCATCGTTATGAGCAGACAGGGAGCATTAATTGGCCTGTGGTGATAACAACCGTAGCCTCTGAAGCGGCGCAGACGTCTGCTCGCTCTCACCTTTCGTGGTCTCGCTTTCTCTCACCAGGAAGGTTCCTCGTCTGTTCTGCAAGTTCAAAAGGAGCCTCTCTGAGTCGCGCCGAGTGATCTTCCCAAAATACCACCTGCCAAAGTGGGCCAGGGAGAATGAGATCAGTGTGAAGCTCCAACTGAGCGTCTGGAGCAGACAGGAAGACTTTTTCACTGGAAATACAGACAGCTGCACTGGGAGGTATATGAGAATATACCGTCTCTGCTCTTTTTTATGTTAGCTGGTAGAAATAGAAACAGCACTGAGTACAGTGCACTGAGGAAAACTGGAGTGAAACAAAGAGAGGATTAATGTACTCTTCTGCTTGGATGGAGTCAGAAGGAGCCACGTAGTTGCTTGGGATGTATCCGCTCTCTCCTGTCGTTAGTGAGCGCGCGAGCCACCAGTCCCCTTCTCTGTGGACAGAAACAGAGACAGAAAGAGACAGAGACAGAGGAGTCAACCAAAACCCAAAACTGACTGAGGCAAGCAGCATAGTCTCTATTTATTATCATGATATTTGATGTGGTGGATCTACACTTCTCTAATCATGGCTAAAGTAGTAAAAAGACCAAATTCGAATTGCTTAGATCTACTCTGTAAAGTAATATAAATGTAAATCTGAAAAACAAGTCTCAGGGATATAGCTCCAGTGTTAAAGCTCTATGTTTCTCTTGTTTTTGCTGCAGGATAATCAAAGTGCTAAGACGCTGAGATTCACCTGACCCTAACACTATTAAAACAGTCATTTGGAGTCTGGGTTTCTGCCTCGTCTTCAAGGGTGTTTTAAGCTTTTGGGTTTTTTTCCACTTAAGATCTGATTGACTCTTGCCTAATTGCTCCATTGTTTGTGTCTTTAAGGATAAACCCTGTTGTTAGGTGTATAAGGTGATTTCTTATTGGTCATATTGTGGATTGTTGTGATTCCATCAGTACGGTGGCCGGTTGGTGTCAGACGATTTGCAAACGCAACAACACAACATAAGTTAAGAGGACAGTTATCCTCTAAGTAAATGATTGTTTTCTTTTTTACCTTCAGCTATGATAAATATAGGTCTAATCCTAACATCATTGATTCATAAGATAAATAGAAGATGATGTATTTGTCCAGGTAAATACAAAAATGTAAGTACCATGAAGTAGGGCTGGAAAGTCATGTCAAAAATAATAATCACTATTATTTTGATAGATATTGAAATCAAGATTAATAAACACGATTTTTCATAATTTCAAAACTTGAGTATTTATTGAACTACAACTTGAAAGAAAAAACAAAATAAAGTAGTCTCTTGAAGAAGTTGGTGGGATGTGGAGCAGCACTGTAAAGAGTGTCCTTAATGGAGGACAGTGCTGTCATTGTGGCGCTGGCTGAAGCTGACAAGCTAGCACTTTTTCAGTTTTTTGGTCCTTCAAAACTTGGTCATAGGTCACTTTGTGGCTGAACTTTAAGTGGTTAAATAATTTGGTCGTGTTACCTTGGGGTGCGGACAGGACAGCGTGACGAATTTTGCAAGTAACGCCCTTCATGTGGATGTCCGATGACTTGAAGCCAAAATGCTCCCAGATGACTGAAATAGACCTACCTTTCTTATCAGCTAAAGGCTTCTTTTCTGACATATTTGTAAACCGCTTTCTTTACGTGTTGCTGATAGACAAACGCTTGCTGCTGCACACAACACAGGTGCATTCGTTGAGTATAATGTTTTTATGATCGTGAGTAACCAAAATCGAAATCGAGATTAAAATTCAACTAATCGTCCAGCCCTGCTATGAAGGATATTACAAGGTTGGGCCCTACAAAGCTTTATTTATCATAGATGAAGTTAAGAAAAAAGATGATAATTGACTTACTTTCACAACTTTTCTGTGTCTGTTGGGATAACTAACCTCTTAACTTCTGTTTTGGCTGTACGTTCCTTGTACTTTGGAGTTTGCAATTCGTGTTTTTACTCTTCCATTCGTGTTGTGGCTTTTGCAAATTGTCTGACAGCCACCGGTCACCATATGTCAGGGCTGCATTAGGGTGGAGCAAAACAGCTTGAAAGCTTGGAATGAATCAACTCAAACCATCCACTCCAGGGCTTGTTTTATAGGATCTGACCTAAACCGTTAGGTCTAGCTAAGCCTTGATGTGCAGCAGTTTACAGCAAAGGTAGCACCTGAAAATTTTTAGGAACTATTAAAAGAGGCGGAGGAATACATTTTGTTTGTCTGCAACCTGAGGCTCTGCAGTGGTTGCCTGTAGCTTTAAAAACATGATAAAATAAACATTTTTTTAATTTTCTTAGAGAGGGTATTGACAATTAATGACATTGCCACTCAATAAAATCATTATTAGACATTTTGTTAAACTAAATTTGCATCACATCTTGCAACAAAGCCTGTCACTGCTCTACTTCACCACCTACAACATCAACAGCCTGACAACTTTGCATGCACATGTGGCTAACCTCAAGTTTTACACCCCTGATAGAATATGTGAATCTATTAAAAGACAAATCTGAAAGAAAATTAAGATTTCAAATCTGTGTGGATGGTTTCATTTCACTGCCAACATTCCTATGTACTACAATTTCATAAATTAGAATAAGTACTTTTGTACATAATTATGCAAAATATTTGTTTAAGTATGGCCCTTTGACAGCATTTGGAGTCCAAAGAGACAAAACTTGTAGCTAAAATTAATTTTTGGTCTTTTTTAGGGGATGGTTACTGGGTTGAAAACCTTCATCAGAGCACCCCATGATGCTGTACGATGTATTTTTTCAATACTTTGCTCCTTTCACCCAGTGTTTCTCTTTCAAAGGAAGTGCTCCTGAAGCCAGGAGAGTAACAGTGCCGACCCACACTGGATACACTAAGAGCTTTAATTGCACAACTAACCTGCAATTAGAGTGACCAGCTTGCTTACACTGCAAAAAACTGAAATCTTATCAAGTGGGTTTGTCTTATTTTGAGTAAAAATTGTCTTGTTATACTTAATATGAGCCACATTTAATTGATCAGTCCAGAAAAACGTCTTGTGACAGTTTATTTAAAGACAAAAATGGGGTCTGAATTGCTGTAACAAGTAAAAGAATCTGCCAGTGGAATTAGAAAAATTTACAAGAAAATTTGCTTGAAACTTTAATAATCTCTTAATACAAAGAATATTTCTCTTGTTTCATTGGTAGATTTTTTTACTTGTTTCAAGCAATTCAGAAACCATTTTTTGTCTTTAATAACTTGAAACAAGAAATTTTTTTGGACTGGTCAGGTGAATGTGTCTTGAAAAACACTTGACAGCTGCTGCCAGAAACTGCTGACTAACTTCCTAAATGCTGCAACTCCAAAGTCTGCACTAGAACAACCTTTGGTAACAGAAAAATCCAATTTTGTAATCACCAAAAGTCACAGATAACATCAGTTCATGTGATTCTCAAAGCCCACTTTATTTCCTACAGTTTGTGAAGCTGGATGAAATGCATTTCGTAGGATTAGGTGATGAGAGTGAACCAAAAACTTCACATAACACCAAATCAGCCAGTGGAATAATGCAGTTACCTTTAGAGGGCAGTCTATATGCATATTTTAATACCTAATACTCACCTGTCTGGATCCACACTGCAATTGATAAACAGTTCGACTACACACATAAATAAGCTCTCACCTCTGAAAGCACTGTGGGAGTTTTCTGGGGGTTAAGTTACGCTTTAAATAGAAAAATATCTCCACCACAGGAAGCTACAGATTGTGTCATGGTTAAATAATCTTCCCCATTTGCAGGTTAAACTTCCCCATTATGTGACTTATGATTATCTTTACGAAGCAAAGAGGAAGCCCAAAGGTTGAGGTTTAAAAATACACATCACACCCACACCAGAGTTCAGGGTAAAGTGAGGAAAAAATCACGGTTAAGAAAGGAAACAGGCAAACACAGGCAACCTTTTGTTCCACTTTTGAACCCTCGCTTTACATCTCAAACTTTTGCTCCGTACGCAGATAAATTCATTATGTTGCCTTCAGAGCATATTAGAGCGCCAAATCGCTCCATCTCCAGTAATAACTAATTCATTACGCTCACACTACGACCGTGATCAAACAAATCCGAGCGGCGGCTGAGGGACTGCGAACAAAAGGTTGCGCGAGGTTCTTATTGCATTAAGTATTACTGACCTGAAGCTGTACTTTTTCCTAGGAGAAACCATGAAGCATGAGGAGGAAAGAGAGAAAGAGGGGGAGAGATAACAGACACAGCAGACACATCAAAAACACAGCGAGGAGACGCAGCAAGGCAAGAAACACAGACAGACAGTCAGACAGCAGAGGAGCTGGTAATGCTGAGGGACTACACAGGAGGGTTGGCATGAACTGCTGTGTTTTTAAAGTTTGAAGCTCCACTTTCTACCCAGCTGCAGTTTGCTGGAGTTTTTATAACCCTGAGATAGAAGATCGTGGAGATAAAATCGATGAATGATCAGAGCAGCAAAGAGGGACTCACTCTCGATTAATCTCACTACTTTTCAGTCAGAATGTGCTTCAAAATGTTGAATTAACTGCAGAAATCTGTCTTGATACTGAATGGGAGCATTTTCCTGTGTAACAGTAGTAGAATATGAACATCAGCCCAACTGTGTAGCCCCTGACTATAGATAAAGTTATGAAAAGAGCTCATGTGGAAAGGAAAAAACAAAACACCTCCAGCTGAATTAAATGTAGCATACGCTGCAAAAAACTGAAGTCTTATCAAGTGGTTTTGTCTTATTTTAAGTAAAAATTGTTATCTAAAACTTGATATGAGTCACATTCAACTGGTCAGTCCAGAAAAATGTTTTGTTTTAAGTTATTTAAGAATAAAATGAGGCCTGAATTTCATGTAACCAGTAAAAAAAATCTGCCAATGGAACAAGAAAAATTTGCTTAAAACTAGAATTATGTCTTGATACAGGTAACTTTTCTCTTGTCTAAAAAGTAATTTTCTTCTGAAAATGAGACAAAATCACTCAATCAGACTTCAGTTTTTTGCAGTGTAGCCTTTAACTCTATCACAACAAATGCAAAATTAATGTACCAATTTTCACAGCAATTTTACATTACATGGTTAAAATCAATAAGTTTTACAGAAGAGGATTAGGGCCACTGAAAACAAAGACAAATAATACCTCCAAAAACTGTTTTAGCACAGTTTTTCTGAGAAAAAACGGGTTCTCGCACCGTTGCCCGTCCCTTCTGCTGGTCTGTCATACCTGTTTTCCCTCCACTGTCAAGGTTTCATCCCTTTCTTGCCCTCTTAAAGGTATCACAGTTGATGCAATGTATTATTTCCCCTGCTCAGTCACATGACCAGTTGCACGGAACTCTTAATGAGTGTGTGACATCATCAACTGCTGCAGAGCAAAAATTCATTCACAAAAGTTTTGGAAACAACACCTCATACATGCTACAATTTCACCCAAATTTGTGTAAATATAAATATATATTTGAAGGAAATTTTATCAGGAATCTATCCATGTCATTTTTAAAGCTGTGCGACTTTTACTTTTTTATCTAGAGGCCCAAATGTGGCAGCTTGCATGAAGCTGCAGGCTGTACTCCCATCCATTCTAATGGAGGGAACTGAGAGGGCTCCTTTGGGGTTCACCAACTTTGAGGGCTCGTCATTCGAAAACCAAGTCCAAAACGTCAGAACCCATAACAACTTTTTGTAGAGCAGGGTCACATCTTTCGTCACAGAAATTTTCAAGCTGATACCACTTATGGTTCTGAAGGAGATCATTCCTTTTAGAAAGGGCAAAAATGTGGAGAAGCCTTATTTTGAAAGGCAAATTGCTCGCTTCCTGTGCAGGACAGGGCTTTTGGGTAATTTGTTACTTAAGTTTTATCTCTATACGACATTCCTACTGCCCATTAGAGACGTTTTAGTGTTTTTTTAAGTGCTTAAGTAGGGCTAGAGAGAACATTATAGGATGTTGCGGGACAAGTTTGGTATCAAATAAAAAATTTTGACGCATGTGAGGTACGTGCCGATTTTGGTGTGTTTTTGGGCACATTTTGGGGGGACCCTCTTCTAGGTCTGCTAGAAGAGGGTCCTCTCTCTTAGGGTGAGGACCCTAAAAAAAAAATTTTGGATGTTTTTTTTTTTTTTTTTTTTTCAGGGGCCCAAATCGTCTTCCGTAAAGAATGTATTGTGACTGCTGTAGCAACATTTGCTCCCTTTTTTTAGCTTCATCCAAAGGTCTGATTCCCTAAGCAGACTGCTCTGATGATACTCAAGTGCAAAAACACAGACAAAAATCTCCTGTTCAGCACCCAGTTTTACCAGCTTACTTTGAGGAGCAAGTTTGCAAAAAGCAGCTTTCCTGCTCCTTGTATGGAGAACTTAACTCTTAGTGCATGCTTTGTGAATTTCATTTCAGCTCATTTGCAGAAGTTTCGTGAGTGCAAAAATGAATCAGACTCTGGGTTGTTTCTTTTTAAAGTTGCACTACAACACTAATGTCAAACTGCAACCAGATTTTTTAAAGGTGTTATATGGAAATTTAAACAAAGACATTGCTGACAGTCCTGCTGTAAAGAGGATGAAGATGACAGTCGCCCAACAGGAGCAGACTGCCTTGGTAAAGAGCCGCTCTGCCCTGTTTTAGAGAACAGATGGAGCAGATCAGACTCTGTTGTCTGCTTCGCTCCACACTTACCAGCCCTGTCTGTGTTCATTCATGTACACGTTGGTGCGACTACAAATCTGTTCAGCTGGGTGTTTGGTGAGGTTAGAGGGAGAAAGAGAGGAAGATGACTGTGGGTTCTTACGTGTTGTTGACAATCTGCAGCCTGTCGCCTTTCCTAAAGGTCAGATCAGACGCTGTTCGTGACTCATAGTCATACAGCGCTACGAATGTGGTGACACCTCCTGCAAGAAACGTCACACACAGAAATACACACATTTAGGGAACAACGTGATTAAACTTCCTCTTAAGCCGTATTCACATTTACCCCCATCATGATTCTTCCCTTGATGATAATTTGCTCCATCCTCTGTGCAGCTATAAATCTTATTATGATACCTCTGCTCCATATCCAAATAAAACAATTTATCACGGCCTTAATGAGAAATATCGACTTCCCGGCTGCTCATGACCGGTCGTCTGTGAAGGACAAAGCCGTCACACTGAGCTCTTTCTTTTTTCTGTGTCGCTTTCTCCTCCTTCCTTTTAATGAACCTGCAATCTACACCTGGGAACTCTGCAGCCAATCATCGATCGGCTCGTTAGATGCATGGGTGGAGGCGGCCGGTAGGCACGCCGGCTCTCCGCTTTGTGGATGGAGCAACATTAACTGAACCATCTGGACGGTCTAGACACATTACAGCTTGATGTGAAGTGAAATCTGGACAGTGAGGAGGGACGGGCTGCGAAGTCGAAGATGCTAGGAAACTGTTTCAGAACAACATGACTCATTGTGAATCAGTTTTTGTATTTCAGATTCTTCCTGTCCTCAAACTGAGGTCAAAGCTCTCATCAGATCTTTAATCTGATCGGTAGAGGGGTTCTCAGCTTCAGAATTTTATTTCCACAAAACCATAACCACCGAGCTTTCAGTTTGTCAATGCAATCTTTTGGTAAGTAGCGTGCAAGGTGACTGTGGCTTTATTTGTGACTTAAAGCAACCGTTGGGAAATAAGGGGAAGTATTCTTAGTCTGGTGTCTTACTGACCAATACACATGAGAAGCCAGGATAGTTTTTGCCTAGCTTATGAGAAAAACTGACAACAAGGTTCAACAACACAACCTTCTCCTCAGCACCGTTAAAATCATCGTTACAATGAGTACAGGGCGATGTTTTCCAGGTATTGTGACTACAAGGCTGCAGGAAACAGCTTTACTCCCAGAAACTATTCAGTAGTTAGTCAAGTAGTAGTTAAACAGTAACAAATAAGTTTCACACATACTCCTAAGTGGATTTTTTTTTTAACTTTCTAAGAGCCAAGCTGTCCTTTTCTTTTGCTAAGCAGTAGGGGTGAGACAAAAAATCGCTGTACGATAAATCAAGATATTTTGCTTGTCAATACCAAAATAGGGATTCTTTGTCAAAAAAATTTTTTTTTTTTCAAATTCAAACTTTTCATTTCAGTCTTTGTTTATAAACTAGATTAAAAAAAAAGTTACCACTTTTCTCCCATGATGTGCATTTTATGGGAAAATATGGCTCCTGATATAGCCTGAAGACGTAGTCATCATCATTTAACTTTTCCACATGGTCTGGTGTTAAAAAGCAAACTTAAAACGGCAAAGTTTTCTTTCTACCGCAAATTTTTGATGCGAAAAATTTCCTCGTACAATTGAAAATTTCTAACCTGCCGGACGGAGACACATGGACAAGATGGCGGAAGTGGTCGAAGTGCAGAAAAACAGGCACCTGTATGACTCTTCACACAGAGATCACCATGGTAACTGAGTGGTATATAATTTATGGTGTAAAATTGCAGTCACTCTTGGCAGAGAAGAGAAATCAGTTAAGAATAGAACTTGGAAAAATCTCCAAGACAGATAATGTCATGTTGCAAGCACAGGAAAACTTCTTCGACTCTTGTTTAGTACTGTGGTAGCTGTGACACACCGCCTCCTGCAGTTTGGGAATAGAGACACCAATGGACGATGCACGGGGTGTTTAAAAGCATAAAAGCTGGTTGGTATGTCACGTCTGTCTACACCGAAGTCACGTTTTATTTCGTGAGATTTCGAATATTGAGCGTGGAGAAGCTGATACTCTGCTGACGAATCTGTTAGTGTGTGGTGTCCTCGGGGGCGCACACCACACATTTTAAGATCAGAAGAGAGAGATCTTGTGCGATTTGTCTTTTGTCATCAACAAGTGTGTGCTCTCTAAATGTGTGAAGGTTTGAAGAATCCTGTGATGTGTACCAGCCTTTAGTTTCCTGTAAAGAAAACCACAATAACTCGTCCTGACCTGACAGAGGTCCACGTTGAGGTGAGGTGATGGTTCCTGTGTGGTCCACTCCTCCAAACAGAGCCAGCTCAGGAGTGTTTGTGGGGGCGTGCTGGTGCTGCCCTTGGTGCCTACTCCTGCCCGTCCCCACCGCAGGGCTCCTGTTGGGGGTTTGGGTCTGCTGTGCAGGGCCCAAGTGGTGGAAGTGCCCGCTGTCCGAGCCTGTGCCGATGGTGCCGTCCAGGCTCATGGAGCGCTGGCCCGGCTCCTTGGGCTTGCTCTTTCCCGCCCCCATGTGCAGACCTGGGAAAAGAGCCAGTGATGAGTAAGAGTGCAGCACTTCATGTCCCAAGAGGGATTTCCGGGTTGTAATCTGTGTTTCTTGTTTTAAGTAAAATGGGACTGAAGGGGTTTGTCAGTCAGGCTGACCTCAGAAAAAATAATAACAGGTGCTTAAAACACAGATTTAAAGATGAAACACTTAAATGTCCTTCTGTTTTTAGAAAGGGATAACATCATGAGAGGATTTTATCCCTCTCTAGTTTATGTTACTGTGTTTGAGATATCTTTGCATCCACGACTGTTGGTCAGACAAAACAAAAGAAATTAATTGAACAAATGTGGCGCCCTAAAATAGATTTTCCTGCCATTTTGACTCCTTGTGGCGGCCTCAATGACACAAATCAGTGCAAGGTGCATGGTAGCTAACTGGATTGAGTAGAGGTTGACAGAGCAGCATTAAACCAGAAGAAAACGTGGCTGTCAGGCTGCAGAGAAAATAGTTAAGAGATGCACTCAACACTTATTAAACCGAAAGGCAAAAGGAAAGAGAAGCAGCTGCTGGAGCTCTTTACCCTGAGATGAGAGGAAGGTGAAGGATGCCCTCCACTTTGCGACAAGAGGTTTTCAAGACACACATAAGCTTACAAGACTCTTACTGACTCAAAAAAAGGTGGAAAATACATTCAGTTATGTCATAAACTAGCATGATGCATAAGACTCGCACTTATAGCAGAAGTTTCACGGAAAACAGGTCAACATAGAAGTTTATGTTCAAAAGTTTAAACACACATATTGACAGGTTTTACAAGTTGGTTACACCCACACTGAAATGTGTCCGTATTTTTATCTGTTTTTATGAAATGTGTGTCTTTACTTTTACAGCTTTTCTGTTGCTGTGTAAAGATGCTATGAGGAGGACCTGTTTTAATTGCACTCTCTCGCCACCTTCTGGCCTGGAGCTACCTTCAGCAAGGTGTGTGTTTGTTTTGGAATTAAAGGGAAATTAAAGGGAGATACTTACTAGATACAACACGATAAGGTAAGGTTATTATCAGTACAGTTACGTAGCGATACAGTTTTAAACATGACGACAAGCAAACGTTGTAGTAGCTGGCCACGTGTTAGCGTCATCGGCAGCCTGGTGCTCCGACGTATCTGTAGGCTAATGTGACAACAAGAAAACACCGTCAGTTTGTAAGTAGTTTAGTAGCTGTTTATATTTAGCGTAGCTGACAGCTTGGTGCTCTAAGACATGTCTGCAATGTGTAAGGTTAGTAAATCCTGGTTATGTCCTGCCAGTCATCTACCAAGCAGAGCTCACGTAACCACACTCTTCATTTTATTGATACTCTCAGGTTTGATCAGACCACTGCAGAATAACTGCTGACTGTGGGTTGGAATGGACATTATCACAAACAGTTTAGCTTCTGTGTTAGCCTTTAGTTTGGGCTGTATCACTCCCCTGTTCAGCTTTCTTCTGCTCTTCTGTCCTTTTTCTGTCTGACAGTTAGGCTTCTGTGTAAATCAGTCCAGTCCTGCTTGACCCAATCAGGAAGCTAAGAAGTAGCAATTTAAAAAAAAACCTGTAACCAGCAATATTGGTGCTGATAATCTCATGTTAAAGTGTGGATTTTGATCAGGCATATATCTAAAATGAAGACTTTTTCAAGATCACTTAGAAACTCCTCACTGCCCCTTTAAATTTTATTTTCAGACTAAAAACATGAATACTGCTTCATCTCAGAGCTAAAACAAAGTGTAGTGAACATACACTAATCCAACACTTAATCTTACAGCCATTTCATATCGTTAACCATCTTGAAATGTATATTAATTATCACAGTTTCACCATCTTCTTATATTATGGCTATGTCATGGGCCAAATGAGTACTGCATAGTGTATCAAATTGTATTTCCTGAGTCACAGACGTTAGCTTTAATACCAAATACTTCAAACTGTTGTAATTTCATTTCTTGGAAAACTGTTGTAGCGTAATCATAGCTTCCATTTAGATCAAATTTCTTGAAATAATGTGTCTCATAAGAATTTCTTTAACTGAAACAAGGTAAAAAATCTTGTCTTATTTCTGCCAATGAGATAAAAGTGATCTTGTTTATTAGTTCTGACACCTAACTTCCCAATCGATCAGATTTTAAAGTAGGGCTGGGTGTTGCCAAAAACCTCAAGATTCGATGTCGATTTTGATTCTTCAGGTTGCGATTTGATTTTGATTTTGATTCAATATTGATTTAAACGCTTCGAATATCGATTTTCATGCCCTCATGTGAACATTTGTGGTATGTCACCACATGTTTTGGAGCAATAAAACCACCCAAATGTCAGACTTTAAAGCTGAAGGATCTGGCTTTATGCTGCTGCTTTGGCTGCCATTTTTTTGTTGTTTGGTCTCTGGTGGCCCTCGTCCATAAAACGCAAATAACATGCACTGTCCCCCTCACTTGCCAGGAGATTAATCGATTCAGAGGATCTGCTGAATCGATATTGAACTGGGCGTGGAATTATTTAGATGCATCGACTCACCAATATTTTTACCCACCCGTATTTTTAAGAATATCTTCATGCCATTTCAGAGGGAAATAAGACGGAAATTTACAGCAGTGGAGTTAAATTTACAGCAGCACATGTAATGTAAGTGTCTTTTCAGTGCGACTGAGCTCAAAGAAAACTGAAAAATCCTGTAAATGTGCGAATGGTTTAATCCATCCTGACGGGAGACAGAAGCTGTTCATTCAGAAACAGGAACTGACCCTGTTTTACTTTCTGTTCATTCACCTTTCTCCAACTAAATCCTCTCCGCAGTGCGCGCTGCGAGCATTCATCTTGTCTCTCCTAATCCACCACAGAGCATCCTTGGAGCTCTTCCAAGTTCAGTTAGAACCGTTTAGCATGCAAATACTCTGCAAAGAGGACACCTTCAAACCGTCAACACACACGTTCAAGGTCATCCCTATCTGTTGATTCAATCTGCGCTGAATCAATACACATATACAAGGAAAACACAGCTTCAAACAGAACGCCGGTGTAATGAAACCGAGTGCTAACACTGGTAAGATGACAAGGACAGAGATGGTTTCACCTTAGGCAGGAAATCACACTCCTCTCTCCATCTTTGTGGAGGATACGTCTATTAAGAGCTGGAAATTTCAACAAAAGCACGTCGTCATCAAACAAGGACAGACATGTTGAGACAGTGAAGAGCACCAACAGAAAGTTTGAGAGCTGCTCACACATCGAGTCCGACCATCCCTCGAGTCATTTCTGAGTGACTCACAGTGAGACCGGCTATTTCAGTCCAGCTGAAACAGAGACAGTCATACACACATGAAACAGCCTCGTTCCTTGGTGGATACAGGCACTCTCAGTTCCAGACAAAGTATGTAGGTGTATGTGTGTGTGTGCATGTGTGTGTGTGCGTGAGCAGCTGTTCGTGGGTCTCCTGGAAACAAGGCTATATCGCACACTAACACCCCGCCACAGTGTCGTTTCACATCCTTTTTCCAACACATGCATGCATCCGTGTGAGTGTGACAGACAGGCCGGAGAGGGTTATTAGCAGCGAGGAGGAAGGAACTGGCTGTAGCTGTAAAAAGATCGCGTAGGTGGTCGTTGTGTACTGTACGGACAGCTGAGGCTTAGTGGGTGTTTTTTAAATATAATGTGGCAACATAATATAATTACGCAGGTATGGGAAAATCTGAAAGAAGTGGTGGGTTCCCACTGGGGAGATGTGTGGGCATGTGAGCAGCATGAATGTGCATGAGAGCGTGCACAGTGAGGCACACGTGTACGGTCTTGCAAGCTTTGATTCAACTCCTGCCAGGATGTAATCTGGCTCGCTTGGGGGGGGTTAACGTATCCCATGGTGCAACACTGAGTCACACAGAGATAGACCCATGTGAAAGCTGCACTGTGTGAGATGCATGAAGAGAAGTGTTCGATACAGCTGACGAGGGCAAACATGGGGAAATCTTCAAAATCCACCAGATGATGTTTAACACAAGAGAGGAAAACACTGCAGCTGTGATTGGTTTTTCTTAACATCGCAAAACAGAGCAGCAAAACTGAGGGTTAGCAATAGAGGTGTGAAAATAAATATTGATTGATTGCAATATATTGTGATTAAATATCAATATTTCTAGATATGAGTTGGAAGCACAATATGTCTTAAGGTAGATGGCGCTGAAGAGCGACTCCGCTGTATGTTGCCCATAAACTGCATAATAAACATAATCTCAAAGTAAAGTCAAAATGTTTTTTATTCCTAGACTTGATGATGTGGGTTTTGATGCCATAAACATCAGTGTTTTCTCTCTATTCTTGGGTCAATTGGTTTAAAATCATTTTAAGTTTAATTTTCACAGTGTAGTAGACTGATAAAATAATAAACATAGTCATGTTCTATGCTATATTAGATTTTTTATGAGTAACACTGGTTACACCAAGTGACATGTATCAGTTTCACCAACTAACCACGGCTTTCCCCCAATAATTTTTTTGCAGTGTCAAACTTGACGCACTTTATGTTTTCAAGTTAAGTGTATGAAACACTGCATCTGACTTTTATTATTTCAAACACAGTCAAATAGAAATGTTGTTTTCAATCAAATAGTTAACTGTTTAGAATATCACAATATCGTGATATTATCATATTATGACTATCTAAAGTGGCGTTTCCACCAAGCAGACCAGTTCGGTTCGTCTCGGTACAGCGCGCATTTTGTGGTGTTTCCACTGACTTATCCTGGGACAGATCCCCTAATAACCAAGGGCCATCCCACTTTTTGGGACCCTTTTGTATGGGTGCCAGACTGGACCGATCTGCTCCCGGAAGAGGGAGCTACAACACTGCAGACCGTTGATAGGTCGAAAGAATCGTCACTTACCACGCGACAGTGGCTGCATTTCTCCTGGGGGCACACAGACTTCTCTGAAACAAAGCTTGATTACACTTTGTATCAAAGAGCTACATGCCAATCACAGAGAGGACGAAATGCTGCATGTCTTCCATCTATGCTCTTTTTTTTACTGTGTTGCGTTTTTCTTCTTTGTTGGATTTATTAGCGGGGTAAACTGTGTCGCGCTGCTACAAAGTCATGCTATTGTTTAAAAGCTGCCGCCTTTGGCATCCAGCTTACACACCGCCTACCATGAGAGGGCACAGTTTTGCTGTGGAAACACAAACGGGATCAGGCTTAACTGTACCAAACCGTGCCAAACCGTACTGAACCGAACCGGACTGCTTGGTGGAAACGCAGCTTAATACTGACCGCAAATACACTTTGGTTCACCCATTCTTTCCTTAACTGTTACAAGGAAGCAACCAAACTTGAGGCTATGTGGATGAAATTAGCTGCTGGTGTGTACTGGAAAAATAGTGGGGAAGAAACCAAAAATTCAGTGCATCTATAAAAATAGCACTGTTTGCACAAAAGTAATCAAAATCTTATTTGGTTGATTATTTCTTGATTGTAACGCTATTTCTTGTCAATAAATCGTAAAGCAATGTAAAACTAGGAATGCAAGATATTGGATTTTTTTGCCGATGTTATGCACTTAATTGCAGAGATCATCAAGTCTCGTCTGTATTGGAAGTAGCATACTGTATTAAGGTGCATACTCTTATCACATTTGTTATGTAATATTAATTTCTTGTGTAAAATAAGAAAAAAAATATGCTTTCAACTGTTTATTGATGATGATTACTCAAAGATTTCCAAAAGATAAATCCTACTTGAAAGCAGAATCGTGCCATTCCTGAAAGAATCAGAACATTAACCACAACCAGGGAAAATTTGGGCAATTTCAAAATTGCCAGTCAGTTAAGGTTACCTCTGTTTACAGGAAACATACGAGAAATACACATAATTCACATGAGTTAAAAAAATATCTGCAGCTTCAGACCATTATTTTATAAGTTTGTTATATAGGCAGAATTTGATGTGTTGGCCAATATCTGCTGTTTTATTTTTAAGCCAATGCTGGCTGATACCGATATCTTACCGATATTATCACGCATCCCTATGTAAAACCTGTTTATATCCCTTCCAAATGGCGTCACATCTGTAACAAACCTCGGGATGATCATCAGAGCTGAGTATGAGGGTCGCACCCATGAAAATTTTGCCTTGAAAGCAGAACATCTGCAATAACCTGATATAAGAAGGAACTTTCCATGCAGTTAGAGAAGAAGCTACTTCCACATGTGTCACCATGTTTGAAATTGATATAAAATACAGCCACACGTTAAACATTAAATGAGCAGGTAAGATGTGATACCTGAGGTCAAACATATTTTTAGTTCTGTTTTTGTACCATATTTATGACGAAGCTCATATTTTAGGGTAGTGCTCTGCTGGATTTTATTATACTAGTAATTTTTCGTGTCCCTCTTTATGAGGCGTACTCTATTAAAAAACAAATCTGAACACTTTGGTAACAGCTCGGTCCCAGTGCCGACAAACACGACTGCTAAAACTGAAACCTGCTAATAGATCATTTATAGCTGTGTTCCATAGTCTACTGTATGTTTTTTCTCAGTGTCTGAGGAAGCTGCCAACACATCCACTGTTATCACCACCATTCTCTTGCGACAAAATGTAGTTAGTGTTTCCTCAGTTTATTAGAGGTGACACCTCCTCTTCACCAGTGAACCGTTCCAGGAATAAGAGACAGGAGACACTGACAGAAGGTGGGGAGGATCTCCTGTCTGAATTTAATGGAATATATTTGCATAAGACCTCCTGGGTACTCTGACGCAGCACTGAATGCTCTCAAATTTCTGACCACCTTTACCTCTTTGTAACACGGCATGGTGCATGATGGTGCAAGACGGTGTACACCTGCTTCAAATCCTGGCTGGAGTCTTTCTGTGTGAAGTTTGCATTTTCTGATGCTTTGATGGGTTCCCTCAGGGGACTCCTTACTCCTCTCACACTGAAAAACATGCTTTGGTGATCTGTCTACATTCAGGATGGGAATCGAAAACCATTTTTTGTTGCGGATCGATAACAAATGTTTCAATCCATCAAATCATTAGCCTTTGTGTTCAATGATTCCTTTGTTGATTCTTTACACAATGCTAGAGCTGCCAGACCTTACCTCAACTAGTCTGCGGCAGCTATCTTGGCTTAGCAGATGGATGACAATTTCTCAGGAAAACTCTGATTCAGGATTTTCAGCTTAAAGTTTTACTGAAGAACTGAACAAAAAGAAATGTATATTACTCTTTCACCAAAGGTTCCTGTTCAAGACATTCAACGTGTTATTCATCTCCTTATTTACCAAGTACAATATAAACTCGGTGCTCTTGAACAGGACACTGAACCTCGAGTTGCTCCCACTTTTGGTCAATGGTGTGTGAATATGGTAGATAGGCTGATGGTTCCTGTAATAGAAAAACCTCTATGTGCTTTGGGTGGTCTGAGAAACTAGAGAAACGCTTTATGAGTACTGGTCCATTTACCATCCAAAACAGATCTAGCTGGATGCTAACATATATGGGAAATTGCACTGATATGCTAGCTGCTCTCATACATCAGTAAAACTTCAGCTTCTGAATAGAAGTTCAACTTTCATCACAGAAACAGGCAAAAAGTAAAGTTACGTGTAGGCTCGTGGCTAGCTTCATAACTACGACAAGGTTCCAAACAACTTAAAATATTACTGTAACCACTCTGAAACATTATGGCCTATTTGAGTCATTAGAGTATTACAAAACAGCACATCAAGGTCACATGACATGCAATTTGTACTTATACATTTAAGTCCAGAGGTGACCAATTTTATATTTATTCACTCATAACTCAATCAAATGTTGTTGACACAGAAAACCTGTTATTTTACTTTTTGTTTGATGAGGGAATCTGTAAAGAACTGGATCGATAAGCAGAACTGATGAGGGCATTTATACCAATTAAATCTTAATACTCATCCCTAGTCTAAACTTTAACCCTGTGATAGGCTGGTTATCTGTCAAGGGTGTAGCCCACCTCTTGCCTAATGGCAGCTGAGACGAGCTCCAGCCACCTGTGACCCCAAAAGGAAAGATAAAGATAATGCATGGTACAATAAGGATGAGACAAAAAAACATATTGCGTTTTGTCATTCATAAAAGCAAAAGAGATATTTTAATTTTAAGATACAGGGCTTAGAAAAAGATTTCTTGATCACATGACATCATATTGTACCCTATCCTTTGGGGGTGCACCGATCACAATTTTCTGGTCGATCACTGATCTTTAAAAGGCCTGACCTGCTGATACTGGTTTTTACTTTTTATTTTTTATAACTGACAGCATATACCTTCACTGTTCCAATCTCATTTATTAAAAATCATTGAACAATACCTGTGAAACAATAAAATCTTTATGTTTTAACCTTAACAACCAATAAAGCATCCTGAGTTTTAGGTCTCAGAGAAAAAAGGCAACAATGGCTGGCTGTCAGACCCTCCTGAGGTATATAAGATCAGTTTCATATGTAAGGATGGGCCGATCACGATCTCTGATCACCGATCCCCCAAAATTAAGGAAATTGGCACCTATTGATCAGTGCGTGACTAATGTCCTTTCTTTTTGTACCACATGTGTCTCATCCTATTGTATCACACTGTATCGTATCGTATGCTATCATACCGTATCTCATGATATCTTGAAATCATGTTATATCCTAACCCTGCTTATTACACTGCAAAAAAATGGAATCTCATCAAGTGTTTTTACCTAATTTTCACAAGAAAATGTATTTTTAGACTTCATAGCCATATATTCATATGAGCCATATTTGCCAGTCCAGTCCAGAAAAATGTCTTTTTTTCCAGGTTATTTAAAGACAAAAATAAGGTCTGAATTGCTTGTAACAAGTAAAAAAAAATCTGCCAATGGAACAAAAAACTTGTTGCAAGCAATTCAGACCTCATTTTTGTCTTTAAATAACTCTAAAGTCTAAAAAGACGTTTTCTACTGAAAATAAGACAAAAACACTTGATAAGATTTCAGTTTTTTTCCAATGTAGCCTTATTCAACAAGTATCACCAATTCTGCTCTTGCAATAAACTCCTTGTTTGGATGCTCTGACATATATTATTACGTCCTGACACCAAAAAGCTAAAACAACTAACGTTTTGAGAGTCACTGATCTGGTAAAATTGTATTTTTTCATACAGTAATATTACTTCAAGTGACAGATTTTGGAGCTCTGACAGTTTCAATTGTTCTCGTCATGTGTCTTTAGATGAGCTGACTTTTTTATGATGTAACAGCTGTATTTGATATCAGATATTGTACCTACAAAGTGTCATTTATCCCTTTAAAAAGTCTCCTTCTTCGGCTTATGCTGGAAAAAAAGATAGAGAGTAATTTGGTACAGTCTTGATTGTGCAGGGTTCACTGAGTCCACATGTAATTTGAACTAAAAATATAGTCACATGTCTGAAAACTTCCATCTAATTACTAAAGCCTGGGGAGTTTCTCTCATGGACGATTCAGCAAGAGCAAGAGTGTAACAATAAAGGGATATTTTAACCCCGATCCTTGCCTGAAGGAAAGTCAAGTCGATTCAGAAAAGTGACTAATCATCAGGTTTAAGCGCGCACAGATAATGGAGGGTAATGATCCTCGACCAATACTGCAATGATATCCAGATACGCTGATTACAGAGACATGTCCTCTGAGAGACTCTCTGCAGGATGCTGCAAACACCAGAGTACCCCTGAAAGCCTTCAGAGCCCGTGCATGTAAACAACAGCATGCACTGAGCCTCACGCCTTTCCCTAATATGGTGTCAGAGTGGAGGAACTGGTGACTTCTTCCAACATTGTGATTTAAAACAGAATTATGGAGGGCAAAACAAAAAAAATGGATGAATAAAAGCAGGGACCAGTAAGGAAACAAGTCTTAAAAAGAAATGGATGAAGGAGGTGTGAAAATTAAAAAAAACTGAGAGTACGTAGAGATGAGGAGAGTCCCTCCTGGGCTTTTCTAAGAGGAGCACAGAGGAATGTGTAGGAACCAGATTGTAACGCACCGCAACCGTTGCCAACTACTTCAACAAGAACAGGCACCTGAGCAGTGGGAGGCCGGGATGGGAAGGATGGGAGGAAGGAAGTGAGGAGGGAGATGCGGTTGGAGGGGAGAGGGAATATAACAAAAGAAGCTTTATTTTCCTGCTTTCCTGGGACACAAATCAAAATGTAATTCCTAAGGAAAGCTTTCGTTCTTGCAAACAGCTTAACAGGATCTTTGCAGGCATCTATAATTACTTTTCTTGACTCAAAACAGATTTACAAACTTTATTTTCAGACTTTTTTGAGCCTTGAGTCTGACAATAACCTGCAGATGGCTTCCTTTTCTCCCGGTGTAGAAAAATACTGCTGTATTTCTGGCAGGACATATGCTGATAAAATGAACAACTTGACTTCTGAAATGCAACGCCATGCTGACTGGGTGAAATAAGATGTGCCAGATTGTTTTGCAGGAAAGGTGATTTAAGGGCTTAGATATGAATCATTGCAAATAGAGGTTTTGTTCAATGACTGCTCTCTGAGTGGTGTTTACCTCAGAGCCTTGTTGGAGTTCAAGAGTACTTCAATTTCCGCAGCACATTTATCACTAACCTTTTTCTTTTTTTTCTCACAGTGTCAAAGCCAAACGAGTCCCACAGTATCTATAAAACCATCTGTGTACATGAAGTGAATATTGGGAGGTAGAGGGAACAGTATGAGAATGATAAAGAAAATAGAGTTCATATGACTTAAAGGGATGTAGGTTTAAAAAGCAGGTGAGTCAGAGCACCTGCTGGGTTCTTCACTTGCATCAAACCAGAGCTGACAGGACCAGTATTTGCATAATGTGTCATGTGGGCTTGTGCAGAAACCCACACTGTCATTTTAAATCTGACTTATTGATTAAAGGAAAAGCTCTCACTGATTCCAGTCAAAGCAACAATCGCATACCACACCTACATGTGCTGTCAAACCGACCCAGTTGGCAGAAATGTTGCTTCTGTCCAAACCTGCAAGTTGGATCTGTTTCAAAGTCATTTATTAGTTTTTATTTTGTTTAAGAGGATTTAGGTTTAACTTTGATGCCTTGGGTGTTATTAATAAATAATAGCACTTAGTTTGACAGTTTTACAGAGGATGACTTGAGAATATTGGCTGGTAAGATGGTTGGGGGGCTCCACTACACCGCCTTTAGACAAAACAATATCTAAAAAGCTTTCATTTTTATGTCCTTGTCATTCAGTCTACACATTTCTGGTCCCCAGAGGATGCATCTAACCTGTTATCCCCTTACTTTTCTAGCCATACCAAGTCTGCATATGCAGCTTTGACTGATATTTGTCAAAGAAAAAAAAAAAGACTTGTTGTCAAACGTTTGGCCCTGACATTCATGTTCCTCTGAGGATGAACTTCAAACCTTTTGGCTATCATCACTTTTCTATTTTAGAGTATCATTCCCCTTACAATCAACATTTTTTCTTACAGCAACCAAACTTTGCAGAAACAGATGTTTGTATGCAGCTCAACAAGTTTCACACCAGATCCACTTCACAGTTTCAAATGGGTGTCCGCCAGCAATGATGACACCCAATTATAGGAAATTTAACTACATTAATAAATTACCCAATGCATGACACTGTGTTTCTTTACAGATGCCTTGTGTCATGGGGAAGAGGCCTATGGGAACTGACAAAACAATCTGTTAATGACATGTACACATATTAGAAATAGGGATGTCCTGGTACAGATTTTTAGACTTCTGATCCAATGTGATTTTTTCATGATGTCTTTTGCAGATCCGATACCTTTCTCTGATAAATCCCGTACTCTGTTGGGTGATTCCGTTGTAAATTATGAATCATATTTGTTGTATTAAAGTGAGCCCTGTTGGTACCTCCAAGAGAAGTAGTCCCACACAGTGGGTGTGTTTGCAACGTGATGATTTACAGCAGCCGTAAAGAGTGACCGTGCTGATCGGTCCCGATCACGTAACGAAATACCATGCTATCGAATCCTCCAAAAATAGCCATAACGAGCACAGATACCAATCAGTGTAGTGGATCGGGACATCCCTAATTATGAATATGAGTTTTGCAGAAAAATATTACTTAGATTCAAATGTGTTAAATCTTGAAAGACAAGTTCTTTGTCAATCATACAAACTCATTTGCAATTAACACTAGAACTGAGTAGCAGGATAAGGTTGTGAGCTAGTTAGCGCCGTGTTAGCTTAGCAAGCAAACTGTCATGTAGTCTCTCTGAAATCTACAAGAGTTTAAGTTTTTTAGTTGACTTTCACAGACAAATAAGACAAATAAGAGTTAGACGAACTTCACATCGGACGCTTGTAGGTTTCCGAATTGTTGTGACTTAACAAAACCAGATCCAGGCAACTGAGGTTTTGGAGAAAGATATACATCCTCCTACCTTTGTTTGTTTCATGACAACCCAAGTCAAAGTGAAAATAGTACATTACATTTAAAGTGATGGATAATTTAACGTGACCCGTAGCTCTCCAACTAATTTTGAAATGATAGCATGCTAAGACACTGAACTATGATGGTGCGCAGGTTATAATTTTTAAAAAACAGGGTGTTAGCATTCTTACTGTGAAACTGTTTGCAGCTATTGCTGTAGGAAATGTGTTCAAAACAAAAACAGCCTCAAAGTAGTCCATTACAGCTCAGCAAAAAATAAAACTTTAATGATCCTAAAAGAGATTATGGAACTAAAACGACTAATTTTAAAGATGCCAACATAACTGAGTAAACTTAAATTGGTTAAATTAGCTTAAAGTGAACTCAAAAATGCACTTTTGCACAGGAGGAGGACTCCTTATTGACATCAAGATCATGGTACCAAGGATCATTACACATCAGCACAAAGAACCCAGCACCTAAATAATGGACCAACTGCTGATTTGTCAGCATGCAGTAGTCTTGTTGTGAAAATTAAATTTCTTGTATCTAATTTCATCACTTAATACTAATTGGATGAACAATCAGGCTAGATAATAAAGTTACACACTGTAAATTCAGCAATTTGCTACAGAGGATTACGTTTCAAATTGCTTCCCAGCACTAAAAAGTAGCTTCACAAAGACTGAGACTCTCTCCTGTCTAATCAGCGTTTGTAATCCTCCATCTGAAGCTGAGCACACACGCTGTACATTTCTGGTCAGGCACATAAGCACATTTGGCCATGACAAACCTCACTGAGTCACAACAGACGGTAACAGTTGCCACTGTGCTGCAGAGAAAGAAAAGAGCTTCAGCCAATGTTTCAGCCGAATGGGAAAATTACAGTTTGCCCTGGGGAGGGGAAGAAAGCAGAGGAGGAGGAAGAGGAGGAGGAGGAGGAGGAGGAGGGGGAGCAGTGATGGTTCCTGAAGATCAAAACAAGAGGAAATGTGCACATTAGTGTCACTGTCCTCTCCTGCTTTAATGTGCTGGGTGATAACACATGCATGTATCTGCGTTTTTACTTGTTTTATATAAAAAAGAGCAGCTAGTTGATTAAAAAAAAGACAAACATGACAACGCAATCAACATTTCACTCCTTCAATCAGATATTCTGCTATCTCAACCAAAATCTGCTCATGACCTCACCCTCTTTTCCAAAACTCTGCACCTGCCTTCTCATCTCCCCTCAAACACGTGCATAAAAGAAGAAGAAAACGAAGAACGTGAAAATAAGGGAACAAGAGGAGGCATGTGGCATTTGGCTGATAAAACCCACTTCCGTTTTCTGTCCATCTTTAACTGGCAGCTCCAGCTGCAGCCAGTGATCAGGCTACAGGGAGAAGCTGCCACAGAAAGAGTGACTGGAAGACGCACATGAAGGTGGGGAAAGGAGGCCATAGAGTGTGAAATCGTCTGTAAATTATTAACTGCTCCACAAAAATCAAAGGGTTATGCTGGTAATCTGTGGTTAAAGGTCAGACAGCTTTTTTTTTATGTATTAACAAGATACTAAACTAAACAAACACAGCTACATCTTTTATGTTTCTGAACAAAAACATAAATAAAAAAGTCTAACAGACAAGAAAATGCATATAAAGCTTTAAGTTTTGCTTTAAAATGATCATATATGTTCAAGTTCATTTAATGAATCAATAAAAGCAGCTATCTAAATAGGAATAATCAATTTTCTTTGTCTCTTATTACAATATCTTGATTAGATTTGCATTTCAAAACCTAAAGACACAAAATGACACAAGTAGATCCAATCTGACTAATAGCAATCATAAAAATGCATGGGAAAAAACATCTAAAATAACTAACTTCAAAGGTTTATCTATTAAAAACTCACATTTTCTGATCTGGCCTGAACTAAATATGATGTTACTGAAGCTAAACTCAGCCAATAGTGCATTTTTCCCATGTTAAGCCAGCATGTTTATCAGATGAAGCCAACATATCAGTTCCCATGTTTAGAATCCAATATCCAGCTTTCCCATGATTCATCTCTCTCATTTTAAGCAAACCTGAATCCACTTCCTTATGGAAATTAGCTGGATCTTGCCCAAATCCCAAAACCGACTGTAAATAGATTAACCACATAATTAAAATTCTATTTCCACGGGATTAAACACCAGTTGTCAGTAAAGCTGCTTTCAAAGAAACAAGGGGTGGGGTAGTCGCTGCTTACAGGAGTAGCAGCTGTCAAGATGATAACGTCTTTGCTACGAGAGGGAATAAAAAAAAAAAAACACAGCAGCCCAAAAAACATCCACAGTCCGTGTTAGCCAAACTCGTCCACATTAGGCTCGTAAACAGGGATTTGTGAATGGGAAAAGGGATAAAAGGCGACAATGCTGCTGTGGCTTTCTTTGGCAGCGGCTCCCATACAGCGCATATGCGGCCTGATGAATCAAAACAGGTGCTGTTACAGCTCCATTTTGAATTTCGATGGATTGTTGGCTCTAATTTCCAGGCGCAGTCGATTAACTGTGCCTTCCCGGAGGATTTTTAGTCATGGGAAAGTGAAAAATATCAGATTTGTACACGCGCTCCCCATTTTGTGCGGGGTGTAGTAAATCGTCAACAAACGCAGCCCTGGCGCACACTGAGTGGCACTGAGCGAATGAAATGTGGGAGCAACACTGACTGAATGGCCTGTGCAACAATGAAATACAAGTCAACGTGAGGAGGGAGGAAAATACATAACAACAAACAAGAAGCTTTCGCAGGCTATAATCGAGATAAACAGAATTTTCGTGATTAACTCACCTTTGACGCGTCTGGAGATTCAGCCCAAAAATCAGAGACGCGCAGAAAGGAACCGTGTTAAATCCGTATGGCTGTCCTCATTAGAGGAATAATGGAAGCGGATGGCCAGTTGCTGTGGAAACCTCGGGCCAGCCACGAATCCCATTTAGCGAATTTGGGCTGCTCTAGAGGAAGGGGAGGTCATGGCGAGGACTGCCTTCAGGAGCAGAGGGCACAGCTGCCGGGGCCGGACCGCAAGACGTGCGGCGAAGGAGCCTCGTTGAGCTCAGCTAGGGAGAGACGACGGCGCTGAGGAAGCAGGAGTGGTGTGGTGTGGAGAAGACATGCCTCGTAGGGGGGAAGGCACGGGATAGTGCATCACTGACGAAACACGAGAGCGCAAATATGATGAGCCTGGACTTTACGTCCTTTGCGTAGCGGCGGCGGAGTCGAGAGGATTCACGTTGCGTTGCGTAATTCGACGCCGTAACGGGAGAAATCACCGAGGCGTTGGCAGCAATCACGACTACATACCCGTTTGCCTATTTCACGCTAACCTTGGAAGGATTCAGTGTATTCTTTAAAATTGGGCGACTAGACAGAGGAAGTATAACCTTTCATATTAATTATACGTTTCTGTTAGCTTAGATAGCCAAGTTCAACCAGGAATAGGTCAAAATCACTTTATATGTCTCAAAGGTGCAAAGATACGGACGTTTTCTGCTAAACTTATGTAACACAACTGCTAGACTGCTCCTCATCCCTTAGACAAATCTTTGACAGTATTTCCAGTCTTGACTATGACTCATCCTGACTTCAAGTTGGCTTGTTTTTATACTTGGTATAACACCTTTTGGTGCAAAAGTAGTTTTAAAAAAGATTTATTAAATTTATTTCTGAACAAAATGTGATATGAATTGATATCTATAGTCGTAAATGATTTAAATGCAAATCATCCTGATAAAATAAACGACCCTGGAACAGGTTGTGCTTGCTCCATAAAAGTGTAGCTTTACAAGGACATGATGTTTCCTGCCTTAATTTGAAAGGAGAAGCACGGACAGGAAGTGATCTCATCCTGAATCACCTAAAATCAACAAAAAATGTAGAAATAAATGAAAACTCCTGAGTGAATGACCACTCAATGTGCTTTTTTCGTTTGTTGTACCCCAAATTAAATTCATTTTATTAAAAAAACAGATACAAAACAGTGTGCCTGTGTATAAATAAGAGCCATGACAGTTTATTCTTTGTGATACTGTGTGATACTAAACGTGTATGGATACAGTTCATCCTCATTCTCACGTCTCAAATCGAATGCACACAATTATCAAAGTTCTTCCCATGACTTTAGTGTTATAACTACCTGTAGTGATAACAGTTTTGGAAAATGTCAATGCTGACTCACAGATGACTACACAAGTTTTCAGACAAGCAGGTAGCAACCACACACACACCCACAAACACACTGACACTTAGGACAATCTATCGCTTCTTTTTGCTCTCTTTCTTTGGTTTCTGTCGGATCTGTGGTGCTGGTCCTTTAGGTTTCTTCATCTGTTCAGTAGCTTTTCCATCGGTTGACTCAGTTTCCTCCTGTAATGCACAAAAAGGGAATATACAGTGTCATGTGATTTTGAAACCAATACTCTGAGTCATTTTAATTTTATGACTGGCTTGAAGGACACAAGTTTTTTATGAGGATGTGTTTGGATACTGCTTTGCAACAAAGTCAAAACAAAAGTGTTTTATATAATCTGCTGGGCATGGAACTGGGGGTTACCATTTACCAGCCAGGAATAAAGATGGTAGACTTATATAAAGAATGGAGAGCAGTTAGTGCATTCGATGACAACGTCTAAAAATAGAATAATTAGACAGTGATTATAATTTCTCTTCTCTATAAATATGCTCTCCTGATTGAACTGTTAGCATGGAGATTGTGAGAGTAGCCCTTTGGTGGCTCTGTCTTTATGGACAGTGGAAAAGATTAAGAAGTGGCCTCCTTTCTTGAGATGGTATATTTCACTCCCAGCTGAAAATAAATAGCTCAAAATAGGTCAGCAGGCCAAGACACATTTCTGCTGCGCTTCAACTACTGGAAAAATCCATTCATGGAGTTTAAAGTGTTTGGTTACACCAGTTTTATCAGCTATTGGAATTGTTTCTTGAAATATTGTGCAGTTTCATAACTCAGTGTTAGCAATTAGGGGCTATTCTCAGCAAGATCTTATTGTCTTTTAAGGAGTGATGTTCATAATCTGATGAAAAAACGGAAATAACATCATCAACTTTGACCTTCAGCTCACATAGGCCTACTTTTACTTGGTTTAATTGTTCAGTTTCTGCTTCACTTATTTCTACACAGAACAAATCTTCAAGTGGATGCTTTCAACAGTTTGTGAAGACTTCATTTAAACCTAAACCTTTGGTGTCTCCTTACCTGTTCATGTCCTTTAGATGTTGGAATGATGACAGCCAGGATACAGATGAGCTGAAAGATGGCACCCAGAAACAGACCATAGCGCAGCAGGCTCTCAAGAAAGGTGGGCTCGGGGACCTCTGGCGTGGACAGGTCCAGTTCTGCAGACATTATGCTGCTTAGTGATTCCAAACTTTACGTCCTGTCAGAATGAGAACCAGCAATAGTTATTTGGAGGAAATTGAAACTGCTGTTGTACAGAATATAAGCAGAGAAAAATTGGAGGAAGATATGAGTCAGAAATGTAAGGTATGTCACGTTACAAATATACAATACACTCCATGAAGGTTAAGAGGTAAAAGAGAAAGCTGAGGAAAAAAAATGAAATGTATTAAGTACCAGTATGTAAATAAATTAATAAATAGTACATGCAAGAAAGATTATATCTGGAGAAAAGTAATTTTCAGGAAACATAAAGGTTAGAGAACACTTTATTGATCTCCACGTGGGGGAAATTTGATTTGCTACGGTACAAAAGGCATATATAAAAAAAGAACACAATAGAGAAAAGAGCACAATTAAACAAAAAAAAAAAAAATAGAAAAAAAACAAAACAAAATAAAGTTGAATTAGAATATAGAGTAGCTTGGAATAGAAAAGACTTAATTCACAAAATAAAAATAGAAGAAAATAAGAGTTTAGTCGTATACACAATATTTACACACCAGTACGACGAACAGTAAGATAAACAAAGATTAATGTTTAGATTTACCACAGAACATTGCACAGTCGGGTCGATTATTAGATCATGACCAGGTTTAATATTAGTGAAATAGCATAGCTGTATGTGTAAACAACAGGAATGCCTATAGCTGGAAGATTAACATGTCTGACTCCATAAAGCTGCGGTTTGAATATTATACAGATTTACTTTCTACACAAGACATCACCATGGATGAGGGTAAAATGCTAGGATCCCCTTTCACTACTAAATAAATTAACTTTACCTACTGTAAATGTACCGTTATAATTTTACGCAGAATACATGAAGCTAATACACCTTTCCATCACAGCGAGAAAACATTCAACGTATGCACGCGCAGCGCTGAGGTTAGCTTCATTTTTCAAAGCATCGACTTGAGATAAATAAATAACTGAATAGAGAGCTTACCAGCTGAGGGGAAACTCCGCTCTTCTTCCTGTTATAGATTATAAATATTTTATCAAAAAACAAAATGTGGAGGACAATATATTAAAAGGCTTGTTTAGCTGCAGAGCAGAGGAAAAAAAATTGTTCCCGTCTAGCGGAACTGGCGTCACAGAAACATTTTCACTTCCGGTACGATACACGATTGGTTTGATAATGACGCCCTCTGGTGTTTATTTTTTTAACTGTATGAATGTTGCTTTTTTTTATTCTTTTTTTATTCTTTTTTGACCTTTGATCAATTTTCAATGATTGTAGATTAAAATAATAATAAAAAAAAAAATTAGAAAAACAACAAAATTGGGATGGAATCTCATGGTCTAGTTTTCATTAAAAAAAATGCAAGGTGTAAAATAATGTTATGCCAATATGTCTTCAATATTATGCCTAAAGTCATTTTGCTAACTGTACATAAATCTGGAATGTTTTTTTCTTTTTTTTAAGCATTCATGGAAATCAGTCCAGAATGTTTCAAAATCTGTCTTGAGAGAAAAAAAACATGACCCATGGACCCAGATTCATTTTGCAAAGGGAGCATGTAAGTGCCTTAAAATTTAAAATATGCACAAAGCATCCCCATTTATAGGTTAGTGTGTTACTTGTTTGTTATTGTTAGCATAGGTTATGTTCTATGCATTCCTTTAAATTTTGTTTATCTTATTTGAACTCAAATTTGTGTAAAATATAATTCCTATTCTGTCTACCTGGGAATAATATTTCATTGATAATGTTCCTTATCAATTTATTACTGCATTTTCTGGCAGTTCTCAAATGGAAAGTTAGTGTAATTGTGATGCTTTTCCTTGGTGTGTCATTTTAATTTTTGTTAGGAACCTAAATTGGTTGGGAAGTGCTTTGTGGAGTTTCCTAAAATCTGACTGAGTGGTTAAAATTATGTTTTCTACAGAGTTATTCATCATTCAGAGAAAACTGCCAGTATCCATTAAGTCACTGAACACTTAACTTAACTAGTTACAGAGGTTGATTATTTTCAGTCAGGTGTTCACACTGATTCATACAAAAAGGTTTATTCAGTATAAAATATATTATACATGTTTTCAAGGAGCAATGGTACAAATTTGTAAACAAAGAAGAGGCACATAGCATAGGTAAAACAGTAGCTGATGCCAAAGCTATAGTACATATAAAATAAGGCTTACACTGCTGACCTGGTTTAAATGTACAGTGCTGTAGCTGAATTTAAAAGCTGGATATTGCCGGGTGAATAGATCCTCTACATAGTTCCACAGAAACAAGGTCAAAATGAATATTATTCTAATTTTACAAGAGACATATTTTTATGTCGTTCTGCAAACATCTGCACACAGCCTCTGCATTTATTGTCGATAAAAACTTTTGGACAATATTGCAGCTGTAGATGTCCAGTATCAATCTCCATTATGTCCTTTGAGGTCTCTTCTTATGATGTCGTTCACTGAAAAAGAATAGCAGGTGTAAGCAAATTTGTTATCAAGAACAAAAGTAACAGGCAAAATGAGGCAAAGAGGATTCATACCGACAAAATGTTTCAGAAAACTTGTATTCTACTTTAGTATTACAATCCTGGAGAAACAAATTTCACCCCACCACACACAAATATAAAGTTGAAATGACTTGACTGACCTGAAATATCTACTATGGTTTTAAGAAATTGCAGTCCTTTCATCTTCCTCTAGATGTCACCGTTTTACTGAACACAGATGCACATTGAGTTTGTTTTCTGAGCTGATGTAATATTTCTTTGTCTTACAAAAAGCTGCAGGATGAAACATTTGAAAACAAAAAGAAATTTTAAAGTTATTGATTATTTTCTTCTTCTTCTTTTACATACAATCATGTGTTTTAGGCTAAAGGAATGTGTTCTTTGGAGTTGCATCAAAGTGAAACTATTATAATTAGGTTTCTTGTGATGCTTAGTCTAACATTTTGCTTCATTTACCTAAACTGGCATTGTTACTCCTGTTTGTATCTGACACTTTTAAAACCACAGAAGCCCTGAAATGTGTCTTTTTCGATACAGTACACTTCCTGCTTCTAGCTTTGATGTCAGAGGTGTTAGAAACTCTGCCCTCGTAACAGACTTGGTCAGGGTGTAACAAATGTTTGTAGTGTTGCCTTTTTGAACTTTGTCATTCAGGTTGTTTAGCAATTTATATAACTTCATAAAGAGAAAAAAAAAAAAAAGTTGTAAAACCTCAAAGTCATTTTGTGCTTGCTTGCATTTTTGAGAGAGAAAAGAAGGTGAATCCACAAGCCCATCAAAAAACCACAAGGCAGGATTTGCAAACTACAGTTGCTGCATGCTTGTATGCATTTGCAAACTGGACCACAATTACCCAACTCCCTGGCTTTATCATGCATGCTGAAAGTACAATTTGTACAATAACTTTCAATTTTGTTGTTTTATCAACTATAACAACACCCAATCAGCCAAACTATTAAGATGGTCAGAAAATAAATAAAGCATGAGATAAGCATTTTTAAAAAGAGACAGGAATATCCCTGCAAGAGAGATAGCAACACCTTTGCAAAATGCTCAGGCCTTGCCGCTTTCAACTCCACAGAAATTTATCTTTTTGTTTAAAGCTTAGAAAACCTTTTTCCTTTGACCATAGGGATACAATTTTCAGAATTTCCAAAGAAATATTTTTTACATGAGGACAGTATTGTTATTTTTGGTTGCAGGATGTGCAGCACAGCTTGTCACACCCTCAAAAAAGACTCTTTGCCTGACTGATGCCTTAAAAAACACCCCAAAACCTTTAGAGCAAGTATTTGGATCAGACATAGTTCTGTGGCTGCTGGCTAAAGCCATTTGCCAAACTCATTCCATTAAAAAAAAAAAAAAAAAAAAAAAAAAAAAAATTCTGTAATTCACAAGCAAAAGTATCTGTAAAAATCCCCAATAGGCTTGGTTATCAGATTTATAGAGACAGATGGATGTTAGGCTGATCTTTTATGCAGACAAGCACTTTAATAAAAGCATCCTCACTCTGTTAAAGAACAAATAAAAAGGCTACACTTCTCAAAGACCAAACTGAACAAGATTTTTCCCTCTGTCTCTCAGATGTGTGATAATTATAGATCTGCTGACCTTTTTTGGTTCCGCCCTAAGCATAGGAATTGTTGGGATGACATTTTTCATCTGAACAGTGATTTATATGCTATGCAGATGATTCCTGACAGTCTTATAATAAAAATTGGCTGTTCAAAGTTTCTCTTACCCTTCTCTCGACACTTAAACAAGCCCTCACGTTTGCTATGGTTGTTGCAAAACGGATTATTATAAGGGATTAGGAATCGGTTTCTCCTCCATATTTGAAACAATGGTTGAATGACATGGTTTCTTCTATATATTTGGACGAGATTTGGTAAACTCTGTCGGACACTCGCTACAGGTGCCTGGACACTTGGGGCCCTTTTATTTACTATATCCAGAGGGACAGGTAGCAAACTCAGGACTAACTGCATTGAACTGTGTTGAACTTGTGTTATACTCAACACCTGGTGCTTTGAACAGTGAAGCTTCAACCTCTCTTGATCTCGGCCTTATGGACTCGATCTTTGACTACATGGCCCTTTTCTGGACTCTTGTGTTAATGTGTGGACTGACATGCCTATTTATATTTCTGTATACATTCTTTCATTTGTTGGTTTCATAGACTGTATATAGAGTGGACAGCATGGCTCTGCCATTTCCTATTGTATGGTTTTGAAGCCAAAATTCCCCTGTCACAGGCGCAGCCATTGTAGCAGTTGTGCAGCCAGAGTCTGTGCAGTAGAGACTGTGAGGGATTCTAGGAGAATCTGAGTGGAGCCAGGTGACAAAAATATTATGTATTTTTTTCTTTCAAAAGTTTTATCACTTCTTGACTCTACCTCCCATCTGTCAATCGTTGTTAAACGTGACGTAAAACCTTGTTTTTAACCTCTTATAACTAATAAAAGCAAAACTCTTCAGGAAAAAGAGGACTTGAATACAAAGTAGCCAAATGATATTTTCAAATCATCACAGCAATTGGACGTGAGAAACTTTTCTACGAGGTGTATTAATTTTTAAAAGTTTGACCACAGCCCATCTGGAATGACTGGAGAGTCATATTTTTTGACCTACACTGCAGCCAGTCACCAGGGGGAGCAGTTGGTTCGTGGTGCCCTCACTTCGAGCTGAGCAAGATGGCGTCCATTTTTTTGACAGTCTATGGTTGGTGTTGGCAGTTTCTTTTGTTGTCTTGTTTGTCTATTTTACGTGATTATATTTGGAAAGCTATAAAGTATTTAAAAAAAAAGGAAGAAAAAGACAGTAAGTCATTTATTCTCACCATCCTCTAGGTAAGCATAGCGGTTGATTTCTTGTTTGATGGTGACCCTCTCTGGACCTTGATCCTCATGGTTTCCTCCACTGGAGCTGATCTGGGTCAGACCGAGGCCCCCTGCATCCACCCTGCTTCCAGCCTTCACTGGAGCTTGGCTTTGGATGTATCCTAAAGGTGGGGACTTTCCTAGCGGTAGCACTGACTGATGTCTCGACACCAAACCGACCTCAAACAGATCACCAGCCAGATGATGATCTCCCAGTTTCCCCACAGGAGCTCTGGCTGCGACACACTGGCTGGAAGTGGGGGAAGAGTGAGGGGCCATGGGGGTCCCACAGTTGCTGTAACGTTGCTGGTTTGGAGTTTGGTACATCATGGAGCTGTTGATCAGAGTGCCAGCTCTGGACTGGTAGTAGACTGGATGGTCGTCCAGTGGGTCAGGGATCAACACGTGAGCTCTGGGGTCCACAGTGGTTAGATGGTACAGTGTTGGCGAGACATTCAGAGTCTGCAGGTTGCTGTCCTGTTCCAGGGGATGGTAGAGGGACTTCACGGAGAGGCTGGACAGGGTCTGGTTGTCGGAATAGGCGTATGAATTCAAAGTGAAGTCATCGAGAGGTTCAGTTTTGATTGCTGGAATTTAAAAAACACACAGAGATGATCAGGAAGTGAGAGATTAATGTAGGCGTTTATGCCGTCGAAAACAGCTGTGCTACTTTATCAAAACAGAAGGACTTTTGGGTGTTGGTTCAGTCAAGTGGTTAAGTTGCGTGCCCCATGTGAAGACGTTGTTGTCCTAAAGTTAGCAGCGCTGGTTTGAGCTAATTTGCACTCCTAACTTGCTCTCATCAATTACCAGTTTACCAATTCCTTACTATAATAATACCGATAAAGCATAGTCTTATTGGGTCATTTAAAGGAAAATATTGCCATAAGTTGTAAAATAAGAGTGTAATTTATGTTTTTCTATCCCTCCTCAGCTAACACAGTTTAGTTTTACCCAGTTAACCATGTCTCTTTCCTGAAATATGAAACATTATGACTCATTTTGAATGAAAGAATACGTTTGCTTATGAACTGTGAGAACTACATGTAGGAGTTAAGAGATTTAGTGAAAGTATCACAAATTTCCCATTATAAGAGCTGGTGAAAGTACTTTCCCTCAGTGTGGCTGCATTTCACTGCTAAGAGCTTCAGGCTCATTTCTTGTAAAACTGAAACAGTAAACGGAGAACAGAGACTGAAACTTGTTGTCAGGATGAATGGAGTACGGCAATAAGAGTGGAAGATGAATAGTGTTCTTATTTCCTGTATTAAGATGATTTTGAATACATTCATCACTCTAGCATCATTATGTTTCTAATCTATGTTTATCCCTGTCTTGATCAACTGGCATGAGTGTAAAGTAGCTCTCAGTTGTAGCGTGCAAGTGTCTGTGTTTACCTATTAGAGGTGTGTAGATGAAGTGCTGTGGCTGACTGCGTTTCTTCTTCCCGTTGACGACGTAGAAGTTGACTTTGGCGGGGTGGGCGATGGTCTGCTGATGATAAGGTGGGACCTCAACAAAAAGCATGTTCTGGAGAGGGATAGTAAAAGATTAGAAAAAGATCAAAAGGCAACCAGAAGAGTAGGCAACTAAAAGTCATTAACTAGTCAGTTAGTCAGAGCTTTTTACTTAACCTCCTAAGACCCTGTGTCCACATATGTGGACTTAATATTTCTGCCTCCCCTCCTAAACTTTGACCTTATCAGCCAGATTTAGAGTCATCTTTTGGTGACATCACAACCTCACACCCACTTCAGTGAAAATAACAGCATATTTAAGTAGTTTAGTTTATTTGTTTATTGTTTCGTGGACAGTCCCTTTAATTTACTATACAGTACAAGAGGCAGCATTAGCCTTTAGAAACTACCTTTTCAGCTAGTTTCTAGCTCTAGTCCCTGGCTAGTTGTCAGAAAGGCAGCCTAAAATGTAAACATTAAGTTTTCAAATACAATAAAATACTTAAAAAACATTACATGTATGGTTATAAAAGGCCTACAATACAACATATCACACACAGTTAAAACAGACACAAAGTACAATAACACACATAACACATAACTAATAGGAAACTCATAACACAATTAAATAAACTTGCTGTACAAAGCCTAAGTTTAGTTATTATATTTATTAGATCTTACTTGTCCCAAATAGCAAGGAGAAATAAAAAATGCACTCCAGACTAAAGCTTGGGTCTCAGGATGATAAGTAAAAGTGTAAAAGTACTGGTTTCAAAACTACTTAAAGTATAAAAGTAGAAGGGGGGTTAAAGTGCACTCTTAAAGGCCATAATGACTATAAAGTGTTAAAATGTGGATATTGACCAATAGGGTCTTGTGAAACATGGGCTGGGTGGCTTTAAAGTAAACGAGGCTAGCAAAAATGTTTATTACTTTATTTAGACACAACACCTGCAGTGTTTCCCCTATGATTTTACTGAGGGAGCGCACTGCCACCGTGTAAGTCAAAATAATTTTCTACTTAGTGTCAGACCAAAGTATACGTAATTTAAGGTTTCTGTAGATCATTTTCTGAATAATTGTTATGTTTTTCCTAAAGGGAGCCGCTGTACTCAGTAGGTGGTTTGAGTGAGAACCTAAACGGCCTTATTATTCTGGCTCATGCTTAGACAGTGTTACATTTATACCTCTGATCCAACCACAATCCAGTCTACCCTATCCGAATGGTGCAATTTATCTAGATAAGTTCTTTTTTTTTTGTGTGTGTTTGTGTTGTTGTTTTTTTCTTTTGGATGACAGGCTGGAATAAAAAAGCCAAAATGAATCAGGAGTAACAAGGCAATTTTTAAAATGTAAGGAGTAGAAAGAACAGATATTAGTCTGAAAATGTAAACAGTACAAGTAAAAAGTCAGCTAAAAAATAACTGCTCCAGCAAAGCATAAATACCCCAAATTTCAACTTAAAGATGCTATGAGGATGATCTGTTTTAATTGCACTCCCTCGCCACCTTCTGGCCCAGAGTCTCACACACACTGTAGTAAATTACTTTAAGTGAAGCATGTGTTTGTTTTGGAATTAAATGGAGATCAGATCGTAACAAATTTTCTTTGTTCAAGTTTATCAGTACAGTTACGTAGTGCTTCAGTTTGAAACATGACATCAAACAAATGTTTTAGTAGCCACCTATATGTACGCAACATTGGCAGCCCAGTGCTCTGACGTATCTGTAGGCTAATATGACAACAAGCTAACACTGTCAGTTTGTAAGCAGTTTAGTAACCTTTTATGTTCAGCACAGCTGGCAGCCAGGTGCTTTAAGACATGTCTGTAATGTGCAACGTCAGCAAATCCTGGTTAGCTATGTCCTGCTAATCATCTACCAATCAGAGCTAACATAACCTCACTCTTCATTTTATTGATAGGCTCTCAAGTTTGAACAGACCACTGCAGAATAACTGCTGACTGTGGGTTGGAATGAACATTAGCACAAACAGTTTAGCTCCTGTGTTATAGAATGATACAGCCCAAGCTAAAGGCTAACTAGCCTTTAGCTCGTGCTCTATCTCTCTCCTGTTTATCTTTCTTCTGCTCTTTTGTCCTTTTTCTGTCTGACAGTTAGGCTCCAGTTTCCACCATGACTACAAAATTAATCATAGAAATCATTTTCAGCAGGGAAAAACACAGATCTATGTGTTTTCTCTCTTCTCACTACTAAACTTCGTCAGCCGGTGTGGTGTTGTCATAGAGACCTAGACGTGCCGTGAATAAATCTGGTCTTGGACGACACGATCGGGAAGCTAAGAAATAGCTATTTAAAATAGCCTGTAACCTGCAATATTGGTGCTGATAATCTTTTTCAAAGTGTGGATTATGATCAGGCATATATCTTGAAGGGAGATCAAGATCACTTTAAACTCCTCACAGCCCCTTTAAGCAACGTAACAAAGGACTTTTACTTTGTTACTTAACACCTCTGGTTGTAAAATGGAAGTGCAGCCTGAGGTTTTGCATTTTTGTTTTCAGTTTGCACCTGTGAATTTCAAACAGTGGTAGAGAAGGTACAAAGGTCAACCTCCTGTAGTCACGGGACAGCAAAGGAAGCTTAAAATCAACTCACAGCTTGTGTCTTGTCTCTGTCGACAGTGGCCTCCACCTCCCAGAGCTGCTTTCCATCTAGAATCAGAAAAATGAAAGTTTGAAGGTGTTTGAGATACACATTTTGTCACTTTTACAGGCTGTTTTTAATCTTAAATGCTACATTTGTCATGCAGATACATCATTGGCCTTGAACTTCACCCAGTGGGTGTTGGTGTGTAAGCACAAGATGCATATGTGTGTACTAGTTTAGACCCAGAAAGATTAATCTTGAAATATCAAAAATGTTAAAACTTTACTTCAAGTGCAAGTTTAAGAAGATTAACAGACAATGGAAACAGGTTTCCCCGTTATTTTTGAAGCGATAACTCCCACCTCGTTTTTTTACCTGCTGCGCCTTTTTTCCACCCACGCTTTGAAAAAAAAAAAAAAAAAAACAAAGCCGGTGTTCTGGGTCTGAGTCTTTATCAGTCTGTCTAACCACATCCTGTTGCATGAAAACCCCACGCCAAGCAACAGAGCGGCCTTACATGCATTTGACTGTACCCATCCTGCTCTCAAACCAAACAACCCGACGACACTGTGTGGGCAGAGGGAGCAGTAACAAGGTGAGACATTTCCATACTGAAATAAATAAAAGTTGTCACCTCCAGTTAAACTGTGCAGATTTGATCTAATGTGCTGGTTAATCAAAGTAAAACGTGTGGGCTGGAGGAAGATGTGCGTCACTAAAAGCTGCCTGGGCGACATGCAAATAATCTGAAACACACAGTTCAAGCAGGTGGATACACAAGAGCAGGATATATGTGGGCCTCAGCCACACTGATGATCTACTATATATGAGTCTATTTTAATCACAGAAAGTAAATATACAAACGCAACAACCACGCCTTGACAAAACACAACAATATCTTTCTCATAAACACACACACTGAAACATGCAGTGGACATTTGTGTATTCAGTATTGAGCTCATACAGTATGTGCCATTCCTGTAGCCTGCTGACTGTGACAGCAGCATAAAGAGTGTGATTATCAAGATGTGAGACAGCTGCTGATGAAGGTGCTTTGATCAGGTGATCTAAACAGCATTCAGATTCCAAGTAGAAGATAACTTAATCTGGAAGCCGCTTGGCTTAACAGAAAAGAGGAAGATTTGGCCTTGATGAGTATGAGATAAAAAGTCCCGAAATTTGACCTCATTTTTTCTTTATTTCAACTTTCTGTATAAATCATATCTGACATTTTTGGCATTTACCTCATAGATATGACTTTAATCTTTTGACTTTGACTTCATTACTCACAATTGCAACTTTTTTTCCCCTTAACTGTGACTTTATATGTCATGATTTCGACTTTAACTCAGTGGCTGCCAGCCATTTTCAGAGTATCTTGCACAATCGTTTAAGATCCAAATAATATTGCTTTCTATGACTATGTAAACACCAAAACTACCTAAGAAGAGTGGACTCTCTTCTTTCATGTCTCTCTTCCTGTTTTCGAGCCAAAAAACAGACAGAATGTTCTTTTTTTGATCATGTTCATCTCGACGCTCCATCCTTTGATCCTCTCCATGATCTCACAACCACGCCGCTTTTTCTCTCTGAACTACCGGGACACATCCTCGGTTGGAGCGTGAGCTGCCTGAACTCTTCTGACTTGCAGCGTCTCGCTATGTCTCTGTCATTTCACATCTTCTCCTCATATCCAAGCTGAGCTCTCGTCCCAAGAGCACACCGCTCTCACCCACAGTAGTTTATGAGCACGATTTTGATTGATAAGCGCCACTTGACCCTGCCTCCCCTCACTGAAAAACATAATTTACTTGTTTAGACGCAGTTAATGGTTGCAATCGAATTGACGTTTTTAGACGTCAATGGCAGTGAACATTTTAACATCAGCTAGTTTAAAAAATGTGAATTTATAAATCTCCTCTTCTTCGTGTATTATTTGATTAGTCATGCACTACAATTTTGTAATGTCCTAGAATTCAAATTCTTTATTTAGGGACCTTAAGCAGATATGATATTAAAATGTGATTAATTAGATTAATTAATTACAAATCCTGTAGTTAATTAGATTATTTTTTTAATCGCCTGACTAACATTTTTTTTCTATTTTTCTACTTTTATGACTTGATGCATGGGATTTGTCTTCAATTGGGCCAAGTTTTGTCTTTTTTTTCACTTGTCACAACCGGGCTTCCATAGAATACAATAATAAGCCAAATTAAATAACAGACAAATATCTATATATCTATATATCTATATATATATATATATATATATATATATATATATATATATATATATATATATATATATACATATATATATATATATTTTTTTTTCTGTCTTGTTAAGTTAATAAATAGCTGTGTTTTACCATTGCCAACTGTTGGCATCTGATTGTTGAAGAAATGTTACACCAGACCATCACCAGAAAGTAACAGGTGATCAGTCTTGGGGTGCTCACCTTGTGTCTTCTCTGAGAAAATCACTTTGGAGTCTGAGGTAAAATTCTGCCCAGTAAGGACCATTTGTTGACCACCAAGTACAGAGCACCGGTCCAGGTCCTGCCTCTCAACTGCAGGGAGCTCCTGAGCTGAGCGCTGGGCTGAGAAGACAGGGAGACACAGCTGTTTGAAAGACTGCACACAAGTAATAATCTAAAACTGGTATAAAGTCAACGTGTAATGAAGCAGAATTAATATTCATTGTTCTACCTGAATAAGTGTCGTTAAATCAGGGAGTCACTCTCAGATTCAAGTTCAAATAAAGTCAAATTAAGATAGATGAAATGTTATTTTAAACAGTGTATGATATAATAAGAGGGAAGAAAATGTAGACGGTCAGGATTAAACTCTTCTTACAGCATTCAATGGGATCAGATGCAACTTGAAGAGAGACGAGCTGGCCTCCAGGTTGAGGAACGTGGACACGAAACACCAGACGCACTCGTGTGTTTTTCCGCCCTATGTCGGTCTCGCCATTCCTCAGCTCAATGTCAGCGTTTCTCAGCTTCAGGATTCCCACACAGTCGATCCTGCGGTTATAAAAATGACAGTAAAGATTCTGAGTTTATGAAACTAGTCCAAAAAGTGTCTTAACATTTTCCTCATCTTTCGCTTTTGCACTGTTTTTTTTCTTTACTCTTGTTGTTCATTTGTGACGTTGGTTCGTAAGGTTTACTGTAAACCTTTGACATTTTTTATGAAGATCTGTTTCTTTCTATATTCATTTGGTGAGTCATCTTGCGCCAAGTTTATTTGCTACTGTAAGCGGGAGTTTCTTAAAAAGTCTTGGCAGGCAAAGTGTTAGTTTTTGTTTCAACCAACAGCAACTGTTCATGAGCAAAAAGACGACAATGCCAAGAATAACAGTAGATATCAAAAAAAAAATTTTTTTGTAGTTTTCTGCTACTCACGTCACTCTCATGTGGTTCTTTGGCTCCAGAGGTATCTCCAACACTTTGGTCCCGTTGATCATCCTCTCAATGCTGGGCGTGGTGACCGTCTTCCCTGTGATGCGGTGGACTTGGTAGAAGGCGTGCGGCTTCAGGAGCCTCTCATCGGCTGTCCCTATGAAGACCTGCAGCGCCAGGGGAGCTGTGCCTTGGTATCCCTGAAGCTGGTGACGGCAAAAGAGGGGATTAAATGCTTCACACTGAATTAAACTGACTATAATACAATTAATGTTTACAACAGCGTGTTAAATCTATTCTCCTGTGGGGGTAATTTCACAGGTCACTATCTAAGTGGTGTAACAAGAACACTGCTTGGCATACAACTCACTCTCATGGTTTATTGACTCGACAGGAGTAAAACCATTCATGGGATGGCATTAAAACTAACTGTCTTCATCAGGAGTGTTTAAAACACACATCCAAATAAACGCCCTTGTGTTGTGGGAGAAGTGACACGAGGCTCCATCTTCATTTGCATGACTGTCTGCTTTACATAAAGACAACACCATCCAAGAGATACAATCATGTGTTTTCTATCCTGCTGCTTCATTTCCGTTCTGAAAAATTAGCATCGACACAGATGTAAAGAGAGAGTGATACACCACACCAGGGACCAAGCCAGGATTTCAACTCTGAGTGGGCCTTAAATTGCAAAATTTAGTAAACAACCTTTACTATATACAGATGTATTACTGTTACTGTGTATGTTTTGAAGCAGATTTGTTGCTTTGATCCTTAAATGTTTGATAAAATAATATAACATTTTAGTGCATCATACAGCAACGGCCCTCAATGGGCACCAGTGTTGGGGAAGTTACTTTTAAAAAGTAGTGTTAGCTTTTTACACGTTACTTCTGCAAAAAGCAGTCCCTTACCTTACTTAGTTACCGTCTATGCAAAGAAACTTTTTATGTTACTCATTACTTGTTACATAGGATCTTAGGGCCATAGAGAGCATTCATGTTTTTTAAGAACAAGCTCAAGACCCACCTTTTTAGATTAGCCTTTGGTTAGAATTTGTTTATTTTATTCATTTATTTATTTTTAAGTTGCCTAGGTTTCTCATTTTATGTTTATCTACAAGTACCTTCACTATTTTTTAGTCTTGTCTTATTCATACCTTAGTTTTTTTTTTACATGTTTTTATCCCTTAAGTATTTTTAACTACCCCCAGTGTTTCCTCTGGGGAGCCCTCTCCACTGGGAGTGGTGGTCGGCTGTGGTTGCAGGGGCCTGTCATACTACTCCCCCTCCTCTGGGGCCTGGGCTGGGGCTCCTGTGGCTGTGGCCGGCTCTCTGCTCCTGGTGCAGACGGCTCCTCTAATGGTGCTTCCCCCTTCGGTTCATCTGTACTCAACTCAACTTTATCAGCTTTATCTATATATGTGTGTGTGTGTGTGTGTGTGTGTGTGTGTGTGTGTGTGTGTGTGTGTGTGTGTGTGTGTGTGTGTGTGTGTGTGTATGTTGCACTAGGTGACTGTGTGCGACTGTTTACCCTGGGTTTCAAGGTTGGGTGGGCATGTTTTTAATTGTTTTTAACTGCACTATAAAGCACTTTGCGTTACCTCTTTTGTTTGAAAATCACTTCATAAACATGGTTTTGATTGATTGATTGATTAACTTTTACTTTTATGGTGCTCGACTTTGGGCAGAACCCAATCTCAATTCCTAAACGTGTATAGGCCTACGTAAAGGCTGTCAAATCAGTCCCTGGGAAAAGTAATGTTGTGCCCAACTGAAAAAGGAACTACACTTCGTTACCATATTTTCAGTAGTGACATATTTCACTGCTTTTTACCCAAAAAAGTTGTTACATTACAGTAATTAGGGTCTGAGGCCTGAGCTGAGGACACCTTCTAGCAGAGCAAGAAGGTGTCCTTGGCCACAGGCCAAGGACACTATTGTTTTGTTAATTTGAATTCTGTTGAGTTAGTTTTTAATGCTGATTAGAAATAAAATTGGCGTGCTGACTCCAAAATTGCAGTCAGTTTTTTTCTAGCACGTCAAGTTTTTTCTCCACAGCAAAATTCCACAGATTTTTTTTTAGCTTTCAAAGCTTGTAACTATTTCCATAGCCATATCCTTTGTAAAAACATAATAGTATTAAATAAACATTGCAGTCATTTTGGTTTCTTTCATATTTCACTGTATGTAGATGTTTGAAGATTTTTTATAAAACAAGCGTGTTTATGTTAAGTAAAGTGTTTTTCATATGTTTTAAGAAAACAGGATCCAATAGTTCAAAAACTTGATGTGATGGAGAAAAACTGAGATCAGTTTTGGATTCCGCACCCAAAAATTAGTTTAAAGCAGCTGTCAGACCTAAATCAACGAAAATTGTGCTCTCCAGTGTTATAGGCTGTAAGAGCAGCAACAATAACCACAGTTAAATAAAAGACAAAAATCTACGGTATACCCCAAAGTCATTCTCTAGTCCTACCGGTATAACATGAGGCTGAATGATTCATAACTTCTTTCCCAACAGGCTAAAAATGGCCAAACTTGGCTTATTTTATAAAGACAGGGCATCCAACGGTAACAAAACGAGCGTAAAGTGACAAAAAATGTTCAGTCCTCGTGGTGCTGGTGGGAGGATTGATTATTTGTTGAAAGTCAAAAAGTAAAGTGTAAAAGCACCTGAATTTGTGGATGGCCTCCATTTGGGGTCTTCACGGCTCCACGGCTGCCCTCAGTCTCATAGTGAGCTCTGTGGTAAGATTTGGGATGCTGTTGGATGAGAAGTTCGTACTGACCAGACTGGCTGGGGAGCGGCCACTCTAAAGATGGAAGTGGAGCCAAAGGGAGACCACTGTGGGGAAAAACAGGGCAGAGAGCAAATTCAGGACAATGTAAAGTCAGACAGCAGGAATTTTTTCTTGACCGATCAGGTGAATCTGGCTCACTTCAAGTATTATAAGACACTTTTTACTCAAAACACGACAAAAACACTTGATAAGATTTCAGTTTTTGCAGTGTGATGTGGTTCTTGATGCTGAAATGTACTTAAAGGTCCCATATTGTGCAAAAATCACTTTATTAAGTCTTTTAGTTAAATTTGTGGGTCTTTGGCTTTCCTCCCAGCCCACAAAATGTGATATTTAATGACAAAACCTGTACTTAGTAGTGCTTGTGAATGTAAAATCCTGACCTAAAAGGAGCTGTTTGGATTTTGGGGATTTGCCGACATCAGCGATTCCCTTTTTTGACCAATCAAGAGCAAGTCTGATCTGATCGGTCCACCAGAGCAGATACCCAGAACCCCTTCCCTGCCCACTCCTCTCCCCGCTGTCGAAGGGAAATCCTTCAAGCAGCGGGGAGGAGAATGCCAAAGTTTAAAAGCCATCACTGCTCTGTTTTTGTCTGTAAACAGCCACATAGTTCCATGCTCAAGCTTTCCATCTCGGAAGAAGACAAGACTAAATGGCTAGAGTTCATTTATGAGGGAAATGTGCCAGCTACACTCAGTAAAACTGTGCATGTATGTGCTAGTCACTTCACGGCCGACTGCTTTTCCAGCTTTGGACAGTACAACAGAGGGCTAGCGAATAGACTGGTCCTGAATCCAGGCGCATTACCAACCATCCACCAACAAACCTCGAACCCTGGAAATGTGAGTATTTTCAATGCTGTGAGCTGTGGAGCAGATGTAAAAGCTTTTCCTCAGCGTCCCCCCCTGTCTCTGTGTTAGCTTCAGGATGCTAGCTTTAGCTGCAGTTAGCCTGTTGTTTTAGCCTGTAATGGTACGGTAAACATGCTTCGCTGTTTTCTAAACATTGTGCACTCAGAGCTCGTGGTGCCGCTCTCAGTAACGCTGAAGAGCGGGGCGGTGGATCATTTACATATGAAGGTCACGCCCACTAAATCAGAGTGTTCTGAACAGAGGGGCTATGAGAGCCTGGAAACAATGCTGCTGTGCTTGATTTATTGGCTTTTTGGACCAAAACATGTTACCACCATTTCATGAAGACATCAATGATCCGTATTAAACTGCAGAAAGGAGCAGAATATGGGACCTTTAAGCTGTTCCAATATGAATACTGGGAGTGTTGCATCCTATAGCATCTTAACCAAGAGAGCACCAGTCTTAGCATCAATACCATAGGCTACAACACTGTAAAATCAAACTACACAATCAGTACATTTGTGAATTGATGGCCTAATGCTTCTTGAAATATTCTGTCAAGAAGCGTTGTTAGCTCAAAGAAATAATCTACCAAACACAAATTTTCTCACTTCCTGTGTTAAGTTCAGTGGTAAAATGTTTGGTTTACCCTCTTTGAGGAGTAATAGCACACCTGTATGCTCCATGGTGGACTGGATGAGGAGTAGGCCACACAGCAGGAATCACATACAAGGGTTCAGACTTGACTTCTGGAGCCCGACTTGCTCTCTCCTGCTCATACGCCCACTCTAGCCCATCCCCATACGCACAGTCCTGTCTCTGGACCTGTCCGTACGTGTCCCTCACCCCTGCAGACGTCATCACTCTAGGTAGACTGGAGCTGAGGCTGCTCAGCATCTCCTCCAAGCCTGGAGTCAGAGTCTGAGCTGGAGGCTGGAACTCAGCTTGAGCCTGGTACTGGTGGACGTAGTAGGAGCCCTGTTGCTCATGGGGCGATGGGATGGGGCTGGGGCTTCGGGAACGCTGCTTGATTGGAGTTCCTCCTTGACAGGAGCCGGCTGGGTCGTAAGAGCGTTTCCCATGTGGGGAGGCGGAGCGGGAGCGCTGGTGGGGAAGGGGTGAGGCAGAGCGTTGATGCTGTGGCAGAAGATAGGTCTCGTCTGTGATGCTATTTCTAGGCGAAGCTCCGGGAGAGGAGTGAGCAGAGGAGGTGTTGATGCTCTGGAGGCCTGGAAGGAGGTCTAAAGCAGATAACGTCATGCCACCACCGTTGCCTCCATTAGAAGGAGAATGGCAGGGTGAAACCACAGGCGAGTACGCATCAGCGGGCCAACCTGTGGAGGAGTTACTGCTGGCAGGGCTCACACACTCTCTGTAGGCCCCCAGAGCTTTGCTGCCAGGACTTGGCTCCAGGGTCTGAGAGCTGATGGAGTCCCCTGATGGAGTGATCTCAATCCTGGGGCTGGGAGCAGGAATGTTCCCAGGTCTTGATGTCAGACCAAGAGAGTCCAGCACTGTCCCTGACAGGTGCTCTGTGGTGGGGTCATGGGAGGAGGAAGAGGGGTTGAAACTGCAGGATGGTTGGTTGAAGGAGGCGTGATGGTCGACCACCAGCAGAGGAGGCTGCTGCTCATTCTGCAGGAGAGCGCCTGTGTCATCTGATAAAAACAAGCAGATATTTAGTGCAACCATGCCCTCATTTACTATTTTTCCCCTGAATTACCCTTAGATAGCTGGAGACACCCCCTTTCATGCTTATAATTCTTTGAAATTCACTGTCATATTATCTCAGGATACTTCTTAGAAGATAAGATCTAGTCCTGTGCTTGCTGCAAGAGTTCTTGTCTCTGAAACCGGGCAAAAAAAAGACTTCTCACCTCTTGTTTTTTTCACGTAAACCATTTCCTTTGAGGTTATTGTGTTACCTGCAAGTATCAAGTCTACTTTAACATACACTTAGATAATTTTGGAGACAACAGCCCCATGTGACATCGATAGGTGGGTAAAGGGTACACACACCTTGAAGTACTTCAGTTGCCAAACACTCAAACATAATTTGAACAAACTGAACAAGTAGACTTGAGAACTCTCTTGGTTTGCTTTCTCTACATCTGAAGCGTTGAGGCTTGGGATTCATCAATCTAACGTTTCTGGGCGTTGAGTATTGACCAATACCGATCTGTTACTAGTGTTGAAATATAAACCTGCATGCCCTGCTGTAGGATAAGACTGAGTATAGATGGAATAACTGCAGCTGACATTTATTTATTGAAGCTGTTAAGTGTTTAAATGTCTACAAGCAGTTTGGTAAAACAATGCTTCAGAACTTCTAGAAATTACCATTGGATTTCAAACTTGTATACCCTGTAGACTAGTTATATGACAAAAACACGAGGACAGTGCATTGGAAGTAACATTCAAGTACAAAATTGTATTACACAAGTGTTTGTAACCACATACGGTAAACAAAGTGAAAATTTTGTGATAAAATAGCGCAAAACGCCTTGTTTGATTGTACTATAACTTAGCTGTAGTTAGGGATTGGGTACCCTCCACATTTGAAACAACACAGTACTAATGCTTGGTACCTGGTACCGGTACTCAACGGTACCAATTTTTTGGTTACTTTTTTCATGTCAATGTAGTAAAAAATATCAATTTGTTGGAATTTTTTTTCACAATCTAAGATATTTATTTTTCAATATTTAACCTTGCAGTGCTGTGTTAATGTCCAGCACGGAAAATCGCCTACTCTTCCTCTCCCTCACAGTCACAAGGATACATTTAGGTACCTAAACATGGTACCTTTTGGTTTTACGTGAATCGGTACTCGGTACTTTTGGTCGGTACCTATAAAAGTACCTAATTCGGTACCCACCCCTAGCTGTTGTGTCAAGTTCTTTTAAATGACAACAAAAATTCTGGTACAAACTCAAAGAAAACACAGGTAAAAAGGAATAGAGCTGGTTACCAAGATTGGCACCATTAAACAGCCCGTTACCACTGATGCCTGATCCAGTTATGAGGTACTGGATAGGGTCGGTACCCGATGCCAGGATTCAGGTTGGTGCATCTCTAGGTGAGGCTAGGGATGGGCACCGAATAAGGTACTTTTATAGGTCCCAACAGAGTCCCATCTGTAGTACCGAGTATTAATTCACGTAAAACCAAAAGGTACCACGTTTAGGTACCTAAATGCATCCTTGTGACTGTGAGGGAGAGAAAGAGTAGGTGATTCTTCATGCTGGATATGAACACAGAATTGCAAGGTTATTGAAAAATAAATATGTTGACTTAAAAAAATCTTTGAGATTTAATTAGTAAACAAATTCAAATCTATTACCACATAAACACACTCAAAAATGCTGGTACCATTGACTACAGATACTGATGGCCAGGTACCGGGCAAGGAAACAAGCTCTCTAAAGTACAAATCATCTGACCTCTAGAGCTGGTTTGTTCTTGATAATGTCTGGGTGTCCTGCCCTACAATAGACGTTACCAATATTCATATCACTCCGTCTAATTTGTAACTTTTCATGCAACAAAATGTAAAACAGTGCACAGTTCTCGTGGGAGCAGAGAGTGAGACTCTTTGATGCATTTGCATGGCTGCACACCGCAAAGTTGGGTTTGGTGACGCTCTGCACATCAGTGCTGCATCAAGGCGCCTTTTTAGGTTCTTTGGTTCTGTCTGTTCGAGAGCAGTTCTCCTCACTTTATATCTAAAACACATGCAGCATCGTTCATTAGTTTAAATATTCCAATCTCTGCACTTACCTCTTATTTCCCCAAACACACATCAAACATATTATTAGTAAAAATGAAAGCTGAAAATACATTTAACATAGAAACAAATCTGATTCTGGCTGTTCTTACAATCTTGTTCACCCACGTGTTAACATCAAACATCTAGTATAGTGTGAGAACAGAAAACTTCACTTCTTCAACAGATGAAAGTGAAAACTACCCACTGGTGACTGGGTTTGCTCAGAGATCAATTTTCTGAACAGTAAAAGTTGATGAAAACAGAGTTTTGAGGGAAAACTCTTCTTTATGAAAGCACAGCTTTAATTTTCTGAATGAACTCAGACTGTGCTTGCTTTCCCTTTTGACTCTTTGACTCTGAAGAGGAGGATAACCAGTGAACATCAGTACCTGACAGCTAAGTGCTTCCTGATGGAAATCCCAAAGCCACTTAACTGCTGTCCAACACAAACACACCACATGGTCAACATCTCTCAGTGATTATATAATACAAGGAAGGGATCTTTATGTTACATATGAATCAAAAAAGCTGCTGAATACACACCATTGTCACTGCCAGGAAAGTCTCCTCCAGCTGTGTTATACAGGAACAGGTCTGAAAAGTCCAGCTCCTCCTGACTGATGTCCTGACCCAGACCCAGACCTCCAGAAGTCATCTCCAGCTTTTAGTTTCTCAAATGATATGTCGCACAAGAAAAAAAAAATAGAGAAAAAAGTAGAAGAACTTTCAAGCCCACCAAGTTAGTTAGTCTGTCGGCAAAAATTACATAAATAAAAATCCAAACACAGGAATCAGTAGTTCGTCTTCTCTTTCTCTGTTTTAAACATGTGCAGCTGCTCAAATATGACATCCAACAGCACGACATGAGAAAATGAGAGGCGACAGACGCTTCCTGTCACTGCTGCTCATGAGCCGACAGGAGGTGTGTCCCAGCCTTTGTGAGTGTGTGTGTGTGTGTGTGTGTGTGTGTGTGTGTGTGTGTGTGTGTGTGTGTGTGTGTGTGTGTGTGTGTGTGTGTGTGTGTGTGTGTGTGTGTGTGTGTGTGTGATGAAAGTGCAGCTCAACTTCACACCACCTCCGAACACACAGGCCTCATTTCCTTCTGTTGTGTAAAGACCTGTAATGAAAAGTCAAGCTCACAGACAGTCAGGGTGTTTAAATTCACATTAAGCGACATCTCCTCCCCTCAGTCATTTAGACCAAAACAAACAAAAACAAATACCAAAGAAAATACCTGTTTTGAATAAAAGTATGACATAACCCTAACAGTTATGCAACTTTTGGCAGTGGTTAAAGAAGCTGCCCTACCACTGTATCTCCAAATCTGTATTTGAATCTGATTGGGGCTACAGTCAGCGTTTTACTGACATCACTTCCATGTTCCTTAACCATTTCAACTCTCAGAGCTCCAAACCAGATGATTCATGTGTCTCCTTAAAATTTATATCAACCAATAAAACATAAACCCTACTAAATTTTAGTATGATATAAAATTTTCAAAAAAATCTCAAATGAATGAAAATGAGCAGAAAAAAGAAATAGTTGTCATGGTTTGGATTTTCAGTTGGGTTTTGTCTCATTCTGTAGTTGTGTATTTATATTAGTGATTATTGTCTTGTGTTAATCTTAGTTATTCTTGAGTGTTTTCTGCTTTTGTCCTTAGTTTGTGTTCCTTGTGGTTTTGATTTGGTTCTTGTCATGTGTATGTCTTTTTGTGGTTGTCTTCAGTGTTTTGGTGTCTTTAATGTACTGTGTCTCTGTCTTCAGTTTCCCTGTGTTTGGTTTGGTTCTCCTTGTGTTTCCCTCCTTGTTGATTGCTCCTCATGTGTTTCACCTGTGTCTTGTTTCACACCTGTGTTGATCACTCACCTGTGTATAAAGTCTCTGTGTTTCCTTTGTTCTGTGTTGGTTCATTGTAGCTGTCTCCGTATGTCATGTCCTGTGTCTCCTGTGCCCCTTGGTTTCTTTCTGTGAGTTTCGTAGTACTTTGATCTTTTTTCCTTTTATTTGAGTTTTTGAATGTTAAGTTTAGTTAAAATAAAAGATTTTGTTTCATCTGCAACTGGGTCCTCCTCTCCTTTGTTTTCCTGGGATTCCTGGCAATAGTGTTATTGTATCTGCCCCTTCATTCACAAAATGTTTAAAAAATTTTTTTTCCTTTTCAGTTGCAAGGAATATATATATATATATATATATATATATATATATATATATATATATATATATATATATATATATATATATATATATATGTATATGTATATATATAAATATAAATGGCCTGCAGCTGGCTTACATTTACCAGCACCCCTTGATCACTAGGTGGCAGAATTGTACAACTCCTCATCTGATCTGCTCTGTTACTGTTACTTTTTATTTATTTATTTTATTTTTTATTTTTGCATCAATCCATTCTCCTAATTGGTTTCATCAACAAAAATCTGGGTTTCAGAATTTGTATCCCACACTATTTTGGCTCAGGGGACTCAACAGATTTCTTTTTAGAACATTATCAAAATTTTGAACATTTTTCTGTTTTCCTTTATCTATTTTGATGCTGTTTGGTCTCTTTCTTTGTGCTATTTCAGTTACTTTAATTTGAGAAGCATTTCTACTTTTTTCCAACTGTATGTTACTCTATGGTTTTCCAGTTGTTATTTTTAGTTATTTGCTGCTCTGTTCATTCTCACTCATTTTATTTCAATGTGCAGTGCTTTGGTGAACTTCTTTTTAAAGATTTGCTCTGTACATAAAGTGGATTTGATTGGATTAGACTGTTGTTAAGTGTTTACAAATAATAAAAAGGAGAGGAAAGAAAAAAAAGAAAAAAAAAATCATCTCAACATTGATTTTCTCTTCTTTCCCTACAGGCTGCATCATTCCAGCTGACCGCCGAAGCTTGGAGACCTTTGTAGGGCCTTTCTAACCTCTTCTGACTGCTTCACGTGCTGATGTCACCTGAGGTCACATGTGAGTCTTAAGGCCAAACAGCAGTCATGTGAGAGTCATCAAAGTCGCATGAATCAAGGTGTTAATCGGTGTGAAACTGTCGAGGAGACGTTGTCAGAACAAGCAGCGTGATAAGCTGATTGAGGGCGTCACTTATCGCTTGTCGCCACTTTAAAACTATTAGGCCTCACGTCTCTCACATTGGCACACCTTTGTTTTCAAAAGAGCAACCTGTTGCCTACTTTCAGTGTATCCAGTGAAGGATGAGAGTCAGTGTAGCCAAGTGAAAAAATCAACTTCTTATTGTCTGCTTGATCAACCAAGACAGCAAAGTTCTTGTACTTGTAAAGCTGGGACCTCAGTGTCATAGCGCACTGGAAAAAACTGAAAGCGAGTAACTAGAGTTGAACACTTTGGCTGGAATAAACACATCTGAGCTACATCTACCTAAACTCTTCAGTGAGTCACAGACAAGTCGGCTGCTTGCTGTGCTTGATTTTGATCTCTCTGTGTCAGGGAACATGATGGTGCGGGTGTCAGGATAGAAGTCTAAATGCACCATGTTGCATTGAGATATGTTATAGTCACTGCTAAATATTCACCTGTTAATTGATTATTTCCCAACCTTAGATGCAGAGATAATGGGTGAAAAGATCCATTAAATGACTGTGCAAAATTGTTTTAGGCTAGTTATGTATTATATATGACTGATATCTTCTACTTTACCAAGAAATATTTACACTTAACCTCATTTTTGTTCATTTTTTTTGTCTTTCCACTAAGACCTCTTCGGCACTACTAAAGTCTCTGTTTTTACACACTAACAGTGAAACTTTCTCAAGTTATTTAGAATATTTTTATGATGCAACCACCATCTGGCAGTTATATCCCACAACAACCAAGGGGCCAACAACCCCCCCCCCCCCCCCCCCCCCCCCAAAAAAAAAAAAAAAAAAAAAACACTATTTGAGTATTTGATGATTTGTTATTAGACATTTGAATATTTTGAAAAAAAATGACTCATCCCCAATTGCTGAGAGTCTGTTTCATTTTGATCATCCAGTTACTTTTTCTGTCTAAATATAAACCTGTGGAACTAATAAAAGACCTCTTCTAATTCAGTATACTATGATAATTCACATTAAAGCTACATAACATGGTATCCAAATGATATGAATGAGTTGGCAATGCATCATGAAAGACACAAGCATCAACGCTTATGAATCAAGGATTAAATTTGGATTAAACTTAGTATTTTGGTTTGAGAAAAATCAGTGTATGGCCAGTTGAGTTGTTGTTTTACTGATGGCACACTTCAGCTTCTTTTATTGATTGCTTATTTCTCGTTTTTACAGATAAAATGATCAATAAAGTTAATGAGTTTTCACTTGTAGGTTAATACACTGGGAAAAACTGAAATCTTATGAAGTGTTTTTGTCTTATTCTAAGAAAAAAAATGTCTTGTTATACTTGATATGTGCCACATTCAATTGTTCTATTGGCAGATTTTTTTTTACTTGTAACAACCATAGAGTGTATATAGAGTGGACAGTGTGGCCCCGCCATTTATCATTTAACGATTTTGAAGCAAAATTACCCCGTCATAGACGCAGCCATTGGTAGCAATTGCAGCCAGAGTCTGAGCAGTAGAGATGATGAGGGATTCTGGGAGAATATGAGTGAGGCTTGGTGACAAAAATAAAAATGTATTTTTTTTCTTTCGGGAGTCTAATCACTTCCGGACTCTACCTCCCGACATATTTTACAATCCTCCATTAGTTTTTAATCTCCTATAACTAATAAAAACGAAAATTCTCTGAAAAAAGAGGACTTGAATACAAGGTGGCCAAATGGTATTTTCAAGTCACCACAACAATCGGACGTGAGAAACATTTCTACGAGGAGCATTTATTTTTTAAAGTTTGACCACAGTCCATCTGGAATGGCTGGAAAGCCGGAATATTTTAACCTATACTGCAGCCAGCCACCAGGGGGAGCAGTTTTTGTGGAGACCCCACTTCGAGCCAAGCAAGCAGACATCCATTTTTTTTTTTTTACAGTATATGGTTACAAGTAATTCAGACCATAGACTGTGAAAAAAAAAAAAAGGATGTCATCTTGCTGGGCATCAGAAACTGCTCCCCCCGGTGGCTGGCTGCAGTATAGGTCAAAAAAATCCAGCTCCAGTTATTCCTGATAGGCTGTGGTCAAACTTTAGACAAAAAAAATAGATCTCGTAGAAATGTTTCTCACATCTGATTGTTGTGGTGATTTGAAGATATCATTTGGCTGACTTGTATTCAAGTCCTCTTTTTTCGGAAAAGTTTCATTTTCATTAGTTGTACAATGTTTTACGTCACGTTTAACGATGATTGACAGCTGCTGTTCTCATGTTTTTTTTTTCGGGGATGGTAAAACATGTTGGGAGGTAGAGTCAAGAAGTGATTAGACTCTCGAAAGAAAAAAATAACTATGATTTTTGTCACCCGTCTCCACTCAGATTCTCCCAGATTCTCTCACAGCCTCTACTGTGCAGACTCCGGCTGCACAACTGCTGCAATGGCGGCCCCTGTGATGGGGGTATTTTGGCTTCAAAACCGTACAATAGTAAATGGCGAAGCCACTGTGTCCACTCTATATAAAGTTTATGATTCCAACCTCATTGTGGTCCTTTAATAACTTAAAACAAGACATTTTCATGGACTGGTCAGGTGAATGTGGCTCATATTAAGTCTAAAAAACATTTTCAACTAAAAAAATAAGACAAAAACACTTGATAAGTTTCATTTTCTCGCAGTGTAAACAATTTAATATCCATACCATTCTCAGCTCGTCTTGCAGAGTTACCATGTTTTAAGTGAAGCAGGTTTTTAAGTAAACAGAGAGGGACAGAAATTACTGAATTTGGGGCAGAAAAAAAGTGTTTGAATGAATGAAAAGAAAAAAATCTGACCCTTTAAAAACATAGACCCTTTACGGCTAATGCCCTTTGAGGAAGGAAACGCCTTCTTCAGGTGCCAGATCCTGTGACAAGTCACAAGTGGTTGTGTCTTTATTTTAAGCGGTCACAAGCCGACACGGTCGAGAGCTCCTGCACAGAAATACATTATGCTAACCTCAAGTGTGTGAGCGCTCGGCTTTGTTTGAAAGCATTCAATCAAAATGAAATCATCTGAAGAGGATTGGAATTTATTTGATGTAAAAATGCACGGCTTATCTAGAATTAGCCTTTAATGACAAAAATCCTGTATTCTATTCATCTGATTACAGAAACAGAAACAGACATACACTCGGAGTTTAGTTAAATAAGCTTTATAATACTAAGGAAAACTTAAACTGTATAACCTCTAAAGCTCCCTAAGACTTTAATACCGAGTCTTGGCTGTGCTCCAGTTTGAAAGAATAACGCTGAAACAGCATCTTTACATGTTTGACTGAGTTTATTTCAGTGAATAAAATATGTCTCTACACAAAAACATGTACAACAATACAATATTAAAATATTTTAACTGCATTTTATATACACAATGACAAAAACATACGTGACATACATATCTCACAACCTATATGACAAATAGGTAAGATTAAGATCAGAGGACAGCTGCCTTGGTCCATCATTCACTTTGTACATACAGACTGCATTTCAGTCAGACGTCAACAGTCCAAAGTCATACTTTCACAATAAGTCTGAGGTATTCATGGCATGATTACATGTGGACTAATTGGTGTATCTTATTTCTATTTACAGAGCAGCAAAATGAGGAGTCACAAGACCCGTCAGGGCCATCGTCTTCTGGGTCTACATCCAGAAGAGTTGAAACCGGTGTCTGAAAGAGAGAAGGAGAAAGGTATGAGAAAGTGAATACTACCGCCTAATATTATTATTAGTAACAGTTAAGGCTTTGTTGACTCACTATGACATCTTAAAGTAGCTTAAGATGATAGAAGTCAGTGTCTTTGTTAGTAAACAATGATTCAAGGTGAAGGTTATCGAAAATAATTCTCAAAAGTAGGGATGGATGATATCACTTTTTTTTTTTTTTTCAGACGGATACTAGAATGAGTACTCCCTCTTGAGTACTCACTGATACCGGGTACCGATATCATTTGGTCTTTTGATACATATAATTTCAATTAACCATGACAGATAATTTCTAACAAAGACGGAACAGTCACTCTGCTGTTAAGTTTGAAATAAAACACAAAAAATTCTTTGAATTTATAGATATTTTTTAATGAATTAAAAAGTGCCAAAAAATAGAAGAAAAAATCTAAAAATTTTCAGAGTTTTAGTATCTATTCAAATAAATCGAAGTGCAAAATAAAACAGTTTAACTGTTCTATATTCTGGTTCATTCATATTTTCTGAGCAGGACCTTGCACACATTTGCTGTTGTCAAACCATGGCAATGAAGCGCCAACTACTGGTGAGGAGGACTTTCTCAGCGCAAGATTTTTTTCACTTTGAATATCAGCTGCTGCATCGGCAGCCTTTACGAGTACCCATACCATGAAATAAGGCTGGTGTCGGTACTCACCCATCCCTACTCAAAAGTTAGTAAAAAGTTAGGCTGCTTTCTAGTTCTCTTGTCACTGATAAACGTTATGACTGAAAACTAAAATGAGTATAATAGTCAAGACTTCCAGAGTGCTGTGATCAGTCTCTTGATTCTCCTGAGGGCAAAGAAGTTGTTTCTACAACTCTGTTTGGCTTGAGTTAAAACTAGCCGAGCAAAAATGACTTGGCTTTTTAAGATGCTGGGGGATTTTTTTTTTACCATTTGAATTTTTCTTAAACCCTTTTCAGGCTTTTTTCTGAACTAATTTCCTAGCTTAAGTGTTATATTGTATAAACCCAAACAACATGCAACTCAACCTTCTCCTCAGGCTTTTGTTTCTGAAAAAAGAAAACATGAGCAAGAGATCAAATGTTCTTCTCACCTTATCTCTTGATGAAAGCAACAGGAAGTTCTCGTTTGGGGACCAAAAGACCTGAGTGGATCACGTCGAGAGGCTCATTGTCTGTCGCCACAATCTCATAGTCTCTGACCAACTGTAACAGATGAAAGCAGAGATTAATAAAACAGCCAAGAGGGACACAAGGCAGAAAAAATAATACAACACATCATCTCAGTGCTCATGGTTCATTGTTCAGCTGATCCTGATACTTATTTTGTTCCTTGTGTAAATTGTAACATTATTCTACTTTTCTTATTATTCATTTTTATTGCTATTATTGAATTTTTGCACTTTGTGAGCTGCTGTGACAAGAAAATTTCCCCCATGAGGGATCAATAAAAAATATTCTATTGTATTCTATTCTTCTCAAAAAAACAATGATAGTATATGAGTGATGATGATGATTTGCTCTTGTCCACTCTTACCCAGCACATCGCCAACTGCAGCTGTAGCTCCGCCAGCCGCCGCCCGATGCACATTCGCTTTCCGATACCGAACGGAAGATGGGCGAAGGGGTTGATGGTGAGGTTCTCCCGCAGCCAGCGCTCAGGTTTGAACTGCTTTCCATCGTCAAAGTACTCCTCATTTGAGCCCAGTGCGTGGCTGTTTATCATCAGAACTGTCTGTAAAAGGGTGAAAACAATAATATTTATGAGTTTTTCAGTTCAGAGAAGGGCCAAATACTGCTTGACTTTTCTAAGTCTCATCCCTCAATGCAGTTTGCGTTGCTCTACATGCGTTCAACAGTTGCTCCATTTAGACTGCAGGTTACATGAACCTGTTTTCTAACATGCGTCTTTCAGACGTTCGTCAAATGTAAATGAATACAGTAATCTGCTCATGTCAGATAAATAGCAATGAGAACTAAGCCACTTACTCCTTTGGGAATGGCATAATCTCCCAACACAGTGTCTTTGTCCAGGGTCCTGCTGGTGAATGGGACTGACGGTGATACCCTGTAAGAAATAAGATAGTTATGCGACTGCGGTCTCAAAGAAGCTATAGTGTAGCATGACACACATGTCTAAGCTCTTTAACTGTAGCTAACCAAACTCCTGTGTTTTTCCCAGTCTGAGATAAGGAGAGATATAATCTCCAGTCATTTACATTCCCTGGGTGAGGTAGTTATGGCAAAAGCCTCAAATAACAAGTTAGAAAACTTGTGACTACATGAGAAGACAGGGGAGAGTGGACCATATATGGGTCAGGAAGTAATCTGAACGTGACCAGGAGGTAATTTTAAGCTGGGATCACTGGTTGTTACTGGTCATACCTCTTTATCTCATGGAGCTTATTTTCAAGCCAGTCGAGTGTGGGAGTTTTGGCTCTTAATCACTGTGGTAACTGGGAAATAACTGAGGCCGTTGGTTTTGTTTCATAACTGGGGGTTTGTTATAAAATTAACTGGTCTTTGTTGGTAGACTTTGTGGTATTATATCATGTAACATTACATGTCAATGCATTCCAGGTGGATTTAGTGCCAAAAGCTGCAGTTCTTTGGGTGGCCACTTGAGGCTGATTCCAATAGTGAGTCAATCACCATAGACTCCCATGTTAAATTCCCAACAACCAACATCTTAAATAAAGTTATCTACAGGCTGATATTAAAAAACCTCCTTCCTAAAGTCATGACAACAGTACTAAGGATAAGTTTTAATCATAATTCACCTGGCTGAAATTTCATTTAGGCTAATATTCATCACAGTAAGGGGGCTTAGCTCATGCTAGCAGCTTACTGTCTATTTGTTTGCTTTCACATCAGTTAATTCCAGTTGCTTAACTTTGTATGTTGCCTACAAATATTATATTCTTTCATGGAAATTGGGACTGATAGTTTTTCCGTGTGATAAACGTCAAGATTGTTAAGTTGTTAGCTAGCCGCGTCATTGTGGCATTTGCCCTCATTATTGCTAGCTTGTTCAATTTTTGTCATATATTATTTTAACTAAATTTTATATGAGATTCAGCATTGCATATTATAGTATGGCCTGACATGTATAAATAAAGCTGTTTTCTTTTAAAATGGTCTTTATCGGTAAGCTAGCTGCATATCGCTAACGATCTTAGACTCTCAGGTCAGATATTTCAACTGCAAGCTGCTTTCAACTGCATTGGAAAATTGACCTGTAATACACTTTCCCATGAGCTTGTAAATAGGTCAGCTATGTTTTTTAAGGCCTCAAGCATCAATGTAGCAACAGTAAAAGTCTGATAGCTTAGCATTAGCAAAATTCCAGCGAATTGGTTACTACTGGAACCAAAAGGAATTTAACATGTCACCAGCTTTTACCAGGGGACTCAGGGTATAAAAGTCTGTTTACAGCCTGTTTTTGTGTAGCTCATTCATCGTCCATGACCTTGTGTTACTGTACCTCATAGACTCCTTGAGGCAGGCTTTGAGGTAGGGCATGCTCTTGATGTGCTCTCCACACGGGTCCTGGCCGGCAGGCACCACCTCTTTAATCTCCTGCAGTAACTTCCTCTGGGCTCCAGGGTTACGTGACAGGTTGAAAATAGCCCACAGCATACTGTTGGCAGTCTGAGAAACATAAACACAGCGCGCCAGAGAGCGAAAGAGGGGGGAGAAGGAGGGGAGAAAGGAGTCAGAGAGGGGATGTCACTTACTCGGGCAGCTACTTTAAGTGCATTCCTCAGTGGGGTCCTGAAAGGAGCTAAGGAATGTTTGAGGTTCCTGAAAGGCTCCTCAGTTACATCTACACCACATTCATGTTCTGCTTTGAAGCACTGTAACTACAGCAGCTGTTTGCACTAGAGGCTGTCTTCCCTGTTCACTACTCGAGGGGAAATGGGCCAGAGGTAAAACATTTAAAAGTTAGCATGTGCTTTTAGCCATGTGTTGGCGCTGTTCAGATATGGATGATTTCATATCTTATTTATAGTTTTAACTGTGATAGAACAAGTGATAATCAATAGACACATCATTTGTTAGCATAAACACTTAGGAAAACAGCTAGCCTTACTCTCAGACTTGAAACATCATGTGCTTTATTGCTTCTCTACAAAACCACTGAAGGAATAAATAATAAAATATTAGGCCGAGGTTGCAGCTACATCATCACCCAGAGATATTCTAACAACAAGCGTCAACTCAACCTTCTGACCAAAAACTAGTCCGAACAAAACCTAAAATCTGTTACTGTAAAATTTCCTGTTTTGGTTTTTAAGGAGCAGATATCTCTGCAGTGTCTCATACCGTCTCCACTCCTCCGATCTGCAGCTCCGTGATGGCAGCGTACAGCTCCTTCTTGGAGAGACAGCTGTTGCGTAAGATGTCGCCGATTAAGTCATCAGGGGCTGTGACGGCGTTCCTCTTCAGCTTCTTGTCGATGTAGACTTTGGCTGTGTAAACACAAGGCAGAGTATGTGTACAAGGAATGCCAATGGAGTCAGCATGTTTCTGTTAGGTGTCTGTGTCTTTTGGCTGGTTAAGACCAAGAGTTACATGAACGCCTCAACAACTAGCAAGACCGTCAGGGGTAAGGTTGGTCATATCGTATTACATATGATTTTGCAGCTGGTAAGCTGTTTATGGAGTAACAGCAAGTATTCAATTCAGAGGTTTCTTTTTTGAATCTCCAACAACTAAGTTTAAATTTTAGATTAGACATTTAAAATAAAGTCAGATGTAATCTGGGATATTAGGTGGTAAAACAGGCGCCCCATGTACGGCTGCTACAGTCCTCGACAACATTTGATGATTGACTCCTCAAATCCCTCTCAACATTTCTGTCCGTCTCACCTTTCCTATCTATTAAACTAAAAAAAAAACATAAATATATTCAGAAAAAGGTCCACAAACAAGTGCACCATCCTGATCTGTCCACAGGGGGTGCCAAAATCAAACCATAGTTTCCCATGGCATCAAAATGAAGTTTTGAAAAGATTTGACGGTAAATTCCTTATAAATAAGTTTATTGTTGACTTTCAGTGTCATATTACATTGTTTTGGATGTTACATGAATAATTTCAGTCAACCGTTAAGAAATTTGCTCAATTTCCGCCGATATGCTTCGATTAATGTCCGTTTTTTTAGTGTTCTGAAGCAGGTAGGAATCATTTTGAGGGCACTTTTTGTTTTTATATTCCCTGCAGTATGCACTTGTGTTTGTATTTCAAATACCTCCTGTGCCATTTATGTAGCAGGCCATTAGCACTAGATGCTGGTGATACAATATGTTAAAGTAAGTTTGTGTTTCTAAATTTGTTGGTCTGATGCCCAAATGCCCTCACTTGACATCTATATGATAGTCATGAGTCTATATAAGAGTGTGAGACTATTTCCGTACAGCTTCTCCAGATGCACTCGTTTGATCCCTGACTGTTGATACGAGTTGTGACCTGAGGAGTGTTGATGTGATACGCATTTAAAGCAACAAATGAACTTATCAAAAAGCATCCTCAATCACCTATCCTCGTGCGGCTTGAATACTGTGTTGATTTGTGTGTTTGTCGACAGGTTGTAACGGGTAGTATTCAAACAACCCAACCAGCATCATCGTCTTCCTCCCCTCAACCTCCAGCCTACTACAAATATTTGGCAGAGTTCTCACTCTTAGGTCATGCGGTTTACTACAACTCTGGCGCCACTTGCCCCGAGTGCCAAGTACACACACACACACACACTCAGAGAAAAAACAGAGGCACCCAGTTCAAACCCACCCTCCCTCTTTATCTCCTCTATCTCCTCTCTGACTGGAACTGAGCTCAAACTGGTCCAAACGTCACGCAGAGGAGGAGACACACTGAACCAGAGCTTTGTGTACCGTAGAATAAATGTGTGTTTGTCTTTGTACCTGTGCTGAAAATGCGGTCCCATGCTGCAGTGTGGTCCCGCCATGTTTTGGTGTTGAAGTTCTTGTGCATCTTCACCGGTGTGACCATCATCATGCCAAACGTGCTCATCATCTGCAGAGGAAAGACAAAGAGGGATGATCAAAAACTCATCGTTATCACCTCTTTGTTGAACATCTTTGATGCAATCTTCGTCACAGTTTTCTTCTTGCACCCGCTGCCCTGTGAGACCTTTGTGAGGTCTCCACTTATCTTGTCCTGACTGTGTGTGGATGATATTGGTTTGGCCTAGTAAATACAGTGAGAGTGTCAGAGTGACACTGATGAACCCCATGAACTGTGATCACTTTCTGAAAACTCTCACACTTTCTCGGGGCAGATCTGAGCAGAATAACAGGAGGGACTCACTGTCTTCACGGCTGTGATGAAGTTCATGGCTTCCTCGTTGACTTTTTCCTGCAGCAGACCAAATCGCTTGTCGTAGAGGATGAGACAGATGGCTGAACGATACAGAAAGTCACAGAATAAAAGTTCAGTTCGAGTCATCTTTGTATTTTCCACTTGTAGATATTTCAAAGTTAATACAATGATATGTTTTAAACAAAACTGGCACACAAATGACATGGCTTTTGACACCAGACTGTCCAATTCGGACTTAATTTAGGGTCACACATAGAGGAAATAAGCTGGTTGATGCATTTAAAGCAAATTTGAGTCTTCTCACAAGTAAAAATACTGAAACATTTTCTTTTATTACACAGATTTAAGACCCAAACTTAAAGATTAAGATGATTTCTGCATGATCACTGCATGATATCTAATGAATAAATGGAGTATAAGCATGCTGAAGGAGAAGGAAAGCAGTTGAACTTACTCTCAAACGACCATTTATTCAACTCGAAGTACAAGTCCTCAATCTTTCCATCAAGGGTTATTTTTCCAACTCTGTCAATAAAGTCCACCAAAACCTACATCCACAGAAAAACTCAGTGAGAAATCCATCATAAATGGGAGAAAATGCTGATTTAAAGACTGTGAAATGAGGCTTACCTGGTTTATTTTGCGATCCAGCTTCACAACCTCTGTGGGCTTCATGAGTTTATGCTGAAAAGCGCTCCTCACCCTCTGCCAGTCCTCTCCCTCCCTGCAAACACACACACAGGCTGGATCAGAGCGCGCTCAATGAAAACTTTTACAGCCTCGGATTTCAGTCTTGGCGAGTTTTGCGCATTTTCCGTCAAAACACAGGAGGAATGGGACAGCTAGCGTGCTTACAGGATGAGGAGTCCGTACGCCTCGTCTCTCATGTCTCTGTACGCTGTCCAGGGTTTGATCTCCAGCCTCTGAGGGTAGGTTCCCTCCTCTCTGTAGAGCGCCTCCAGCAAGCAAGGTGCGCCAATGTGCACTGATTTAAAGGAGCCCAGCTTCAGGCGGAAAATCTTACCGAATTTTTTATGATAATCAACCTGGAAAAACACAGACACATAAAAATAGGAAAATAGAAAATATTAAAAACATCAAAAAATGTTAAAAACCGCACTTAAGTTGCAGGATTTTGCATTAAAAACATTCTTAATGCAGAAATAAAACGACTTGTGTTGGTGGTTTTTCCATACCAGAGCCTCATGCTGCCTCGTCAGACCTCCTTTCCGCAGAATGTCAACCAGACTGCCCACCAGGGGCCAGTTGGTAGGTCCCGGGATCGAGTCCAGGCTGTGCGCTCTGAAGGCAGCGTGCGGGCAGCGCACAGCCTCCACAGCATCCTTCTCCTCCAGGACGCACACTGAGGATGTGGGTTTGAAGTGCTGCAGCCCCACAGTCTTTTTTTTCAGCAGCTCCACGATCTGAGGAACTTTTTGGATCTGCGCCCTCATCCTCAAATCTGAATATTATTTTATTATTAAAAAAAAAAACACGGATTGATGTTGTGTCACCCAGCTGCTCCTCTTTATTATCTTGGGAGTTTCTTGGAAGTGTCACACCTTCACGCCATTATATATACCCTGAGAGTGTTTATTCCTGCCTGCACCGAACCAATCAGGGGCCGGTCCCGTATGGTGTGGCCGTCGAGCCTACTATTCATTTACGGATGCACGTTGGGAGGATCGCATGACCCCAGCAAGTCGGAGGAAGTGCCCCCACTCCCCCCCCCCTCCGCTTTATAAATAAACATGGGCCACATCGGAGGTGACGCGGTTCGTTTCAGAGTGACCCGCGACGAGAAGAACCGAAACTTTGGCAAAGCAAATACTACTGTCACACTTCTGCACCGTGGGCAAATATTTGACCGATTGCAGGTTGCGTGTGTGTGTTTGCTTTGTTCGTGTTTTGGAGTGTGTGTTCTCTTTAGAGGGGTGAAGGGGGGTAACTGGTAGTTCTCCGGTTTAATATTTGTCACATTAATGCTCAATTTCAGTCCAAATCAACATTTTCTTTTAGTCCATGAAAATGATTATTTAAAAACCTCAATCACTAAAATCTACCATTTAATTATCTTAATGTATCTGTTTTCAGTAAGACTTTTCTTGAGATGACTTGTTGGGTTTACCTGCAGAGAAATCCTGCATGGATTTCACTCTCCCTCCTCTCATGCTTCCAACTGCACACACACACACACACACCTCCCACCCTAGCCCGTGACTCAAATAACCAGCACAGGGGCCCCCATGTTGTTACCCAGTAAAACTGTTCATTCACACACTCTCAGGTGGCATCAGAACAACTGTGACTCATGTGTGCAGCATATTGAGGAGTAAGAGCTTCCTCAGGTGTAACACACACCTACAGCAACGTCTCTGCTTACCTCCAAGGAAACAACGCAGTAAAAACTCAACACAAGCATCACATTTATTGATTTTTAGACAGTTAAAGTTGGTAGCTAGTACAGTCACTCATCTTGTATCACTTAGAAAAGGCTGTCTATATTTCCTTTAAACTAGGGATGTCCCGATCACCTTTTTTTTTATCCCGATCCGATTCCGATTTTTTAAATTTTGAGTATCTGCCGATCCCGGTATTTCCCGATCTGATCTTTCAGCAATGCATTAGGAAAAAAGAAAAGAAAAAAACTCCTAAAAGTTGTCCTTCGAGTTTTTTTATGTGATTTAAATGAAGGTATCATTCTAGCCAACATGGATATAGCTTTTTTTCTCCACTTAGTGCAGCATTGGATCAACAAATTAAAAATAAAGCTCCTCAGTGGTGCACCACAAGATAACCTTGTATGTGCGTGACAATAAGGTTGCAATTTCTTGTTTGCAATATCGTTGTACTTGTTATAATGACAAATAAAGTTACATTCTAAAATGAATGATGATCTATTATACACATTTTAAACAAATTTTTAACATTAAAAACAAGAACTAAGGCCCCAGGCTTTTTCCGATTCTGTCTCCCCCCATCTCCGATCGTTTAAAAAATGCCCCGATCTGATCCCGATCACGTGATCGGATCGGGACATCCCTACTTTAAACACTTTTTTTTTTGTACCTAGGTGAGTTCAATGATAGAATAAATACCTCTTCCAACATAAGCTGCGTTTCCACCAAGCAGTACGGGTCGGTTCAGTACGGTTTGGGACGGTTTGGGACAGTAGAGTCTCATCCCGTTTGCGTTTCCACAGCAAACTGTGGTGGGCGGCGTGTAAGCCGCGTGCCGGAAGCCACAGCTGGTAAACAATAGCGCGACGCCGTAGCAGCTTACCCCGCGATTAAATCCAACAAAGAAGAAAACGCGACACAGTAAACAAAGAGCACGGATGGAAGACATGCAGCATTTCGTCCTCTCTGTGATTTTCATGTAACTCTCTGTTACAAAGTGCAATCAAGCTTCGTTTCAGAGAAGTCTGTGAGCCGCCAGGAGAAATGCAGCCGCTGTGAGTGACGATTCTTTTGACTAATCAACCGTCTGCAGTGTGTTGCTCCACCTCCCGAGAGCGGATCGGTTCAGTCTGGCACCCATACGAAAGGGTCCCAAAAAAGTGGGACGGCTTGTCTCGGTTTTTAGGGATCCGTCCTGGGATGAGTCTGTGGAAACACCGCTAAAAGCGCACCGTACCGAGACGAACCGACCCGGACTGCTTGGTGTAAACGCAGCTATACAGTCTAGGACCGAAACAGCTACCTTCATTTCCCCTCTAAGAGATTTACGAGCCATTTTCCACTCTCATCTGTAAACTACGGTAATCTCAGGGAGAAAAATAAGGGAATTTGTGTTTCACAATGAATTGTGTATCATTGGGACAGTCTTTTATTTCTCTTTTAAATGGAGCCACTTTTTCAGGAACAGCAGAGCTGAATTTGTGTGTTGCAACCCATGAAATTTTGCCGAATCTTCCCTGCCAGTGCCAAACATCTCATTCTGCCATTACCTCTTGATTGGTGGATTAGAGTGTTTCTCAAAGTTGGGTTCCAGGACCCAGAGGGGTCTGCAAACCACAGCTAGGGGGTCAAAACAATCGTTAAAGTGTACTTTATCATTAAAAAAGCGTATTAACAAACTGGGATCTCTTGCACTTTTAAAATCAGCTATCTTTTCCACGTACTCTGTCCAGTATAAATGTAGCCTAATTCTGTCATTGCAAAATACCACATAGTACATGGATACAAAGTATTGATATGAAGCAAATCATTGTTATGATAGCGAGGGGGTCCAACTTGGAAAGAGGTCCATGGTTTGAAAAAGTTTGAAAACCTCTGGATTAGATGATTGATGTCAGAAGAAACAAGACATATCAATAATTTATCCATTCAACAAACATCAAGCATCTGACTGTCAGCACTGGTGGTAGTTTTTTAATGCTCAGAATTGAGATCACAAATCTCTGTCATGATTTATCTAAGAAAAATATTGTTCTGACTTTTAAGAAAACAAAAAAGAACATTCAAATGTTCATTTATTGGGATGGGTATTGATAAGATTTTACTGATACCAATGCCCTTGTCGATACTGTTCACTGATCCGAATTGATTCCCTCTTCAGCTCCTGCGAATTTTCCCTGTAGAAAATGTAGCTTAACAGGTTTTCTGTGATCAGATCCCCAAATAACCGAGACAAGCCGTCCCACTTTTTGGGACCCTTTGGTATGGGTGCCAGACTGAACCAATCAGCTCTCGGAAGGTGGAGCGACAACACTGCAGACCGTTGATTGGTCAAAAGAATCGTCACTTACAGCTACAGTGGCTGCATTTCTCCTGGCGGCACACAGACTTCTCTGAAACAAAGCTTGATTGATCTTTGTATCAAAGAGCTACATGCCAATCACAGAGAGGACGAAATGCTGCATGTCTTCATCCATGCTTTTTGTTTACTGTATTGCGTTTTTCTTCTTTGTTGGATTTATTAGCGGGGTAAACTGTGTCGCGCTGCTACGGCGTCACACTATTGTTTAACAGCTGCGGCTTTAGGCATCCGGCTTACATGCCGCCTACCATGAGAGGGCACAGATTTGCTGTGGAAACGCAAATGGGATCAGGCTTAGCTGTACCAAACCGTACTGAACCGACCTGGACTGATTGGTGGAAACGCGGCTCTAATGTCTCAGGTGGTTATAGCAATGCTTTAAGCTGTTTGGAACCTTTCCATAGTTATGAAATCAGCCACAAGCATGCAGTAACGTATCTTTTATTTTCCTGTGACTATTTTGACATTTGGAGTTTCCAGTATTGTGAACAAAGAGAATTTTTGATATGTTTCTGTGATGATGGTTGAAATTCTGTTTTAAAACCCAAGCTATATCAATGTATGCTAACTACTAGCATATAAATGTGATTTCCTATGTTAGCATCAAGCCAGTGCTATGTTTTCTTTGTTGTATAAAAGGTAATGATATTGACAGATTGAGCTATTTTTAATCTTTTCTTAGCTGGAACCAGTTTTAGATTCCCACCTCTAGTCATTCAAGCAGCATCAGCAGCATTCAGCCCTTCCCCGGTGGCAGCAGGCTTACGTATTTTAAAGATGCTTTACCATCAGTGGAAGGAGTTGGCAGCAGTGGTGCTGGGTTAGGGAAACAGAATAAGCTGTTTGGCATCAGCAGAGAAGATTCGGCAAATCTTTTATGGGCGCAACCCACATACCCAACTCTGCTGCTCATCCTGTAAATGCATGTTCATCACAAATGTGGCTCCATTTAAACAGACTTTGCAGAAGTAAAAGATTAACTGCCATGAAGCATTGTTACAATAATAAGAAGTAATCTTCCATTCACAGATTTCCTTACTTTTTGTGCAAAGTTTACAAGATGCCAAAGGGTCTTTCAACAAGCACCCAAAACATCCCCTCAGTGGTTTTGCTTGCAAGTTCACAGATGGACCAAAAAGAAGCTTCCAGGTTTCTGTCCTTTTTGCCCAAGACTGAAAAAGTACCATTCTGATTTCTGTTGACTGTTTGGTACCTCCAGTTTTAGGACCAGGCCCCTCATGTACAGAGGCTTCAGCCCCTGTTACACTGGTTGTTGAATCAACTCTTGCTGCTGCTGCTGCATTAGAGTGTGAAAGTGGGTGTGACAAAAGGAAAGAAAGAGACGGACTGATACAACCAAAACCAACCCAGCAGGGATGGAAAAGTTGAAAAAATTAAACAGATCATGAAACTCGAAGGTGATACCAATAATAATGGTGGGATTGAAGCTGATTACCATTACTCTAGAAGATCTGATGGTGCCTGGCCATTTAGAGCTTTCTGGATTATTCTTAGATAAATAAAGACTCCTTAGGGGATTACTGGAATAGCCTTATAGCAGGGTTTGCAGAAATCCAACCTAGGGGTAACAAAGACATTGACTTTTATTAGACAACAGAGAAATGCTGATCTGGGAGAACTCCTCGATTTACAAGGATTTTTACAGAGTGAAAAATCAAGATGACACGTAGAAACTCTGACTGGTCTTTTGGTAATTGATTATATCTTCAACAGCTTTGAAAGCTGATAGAATGTTGAGTGGACCTGCAGATAGTCTCTGATTAGAGATATAAACCCATTAGGTAACGTCATACTGAGAGAGTTACGCAACAAAAAGTAGGTTAATCAGGAGCTTTATAAATGAAAAATCAATCCAGTCAATCTAAAAAGATGGCCTCGTTTTGTTATATTGAGTGTTGGCTTTCATGTGGTGTGTATACTGCAAACACTGATGAAGAAGAGAAAAATAAATGGTGTTTATGTTTAAAAAGAATGGACTTACCATTATTAGAACTTGTTAGCATTTTAAGTCAAGGGCTTGAGAAGCTTAACATAAATTATATATTCTAGGATCTCCTGGCTGGAAAGTGGCGATGGCGTTTGAGGACAAGAAGCTTCTGCGATGCATGAGTAGGATCCACAATTTGTCTTTTTTTTAACCATCAAAATATCCAATAAATCATTTTTACTTATTTATCTTTATTTTATTTTGTGCACAGTAACCATACATTTCTTCTTTTTAGTGTAAGAAAATGAATTTCTTTGAAATTGAAAGGGAGTTCATATCGAGGTGATTTTCTCTGATTTTAAACATAAATATTAGATTCCATTTTTACCAAGACTGTTTTTCTACATGCTGTTAATTACTAAACATTGCACAGTGAGGTGTGATGCAGCCTGTGCAACACTTTCAACAGTGCATGCTTCTGTGTTTAAGTGTGTTCACACTGAAAGAATGGAAAAACAAAGAGCACATCTGATTTGTTGGTGCTCTCAAAACGGTAAAACATGTTGAGTGTGGGATGATTGTTTGCACAACTGATCACATCAGTGAAAATTCTTTAAATTTAGAGGAAACATTTCAGACACATCTGAACTCTTTAACTTATAAACTCTTTCCAGATAGCATTATATATAGTCATTTATAAGCCAGGGTTCCCGTGGGTCCTTAAAAAGTCTTAAAATGTCTTAAATTAAAATCCGGGTAATAAAGGTCCTAAATTGTCTTATTTACGGTAATTTTGCTGTCAGTATTACATTTCTGGATGGTGCATTTAATGCCGATGACATGTGTGGTGTGTGTTTGTTGCAATTTGATTCACCAATTAAATTTCAGTAAATAGGAGAGTTAGTGATTAATACATGTTATACGGTATGACGCCGACATCAGTGATATAAGCGACATACCGTCAGCATCGGTCTGCGTGAGTAATGCCATTTGCGGTTGTCAAAGGGAAGGATGCTGACATAGGGAAATGTAAATTCAACCCAAAATGGATGGACGAGGATTTATTTATTTATTTGGTTGGCTCCTGCTGAAAATGGCAACAACGCCATGTGCAAATTATGCAAAAAAACCCTGTTTTCCCTGGGGACTATGGATGTCAAAACCGTCGTGTCACACTTGAAGGCAGAAAAACACCAGTGGTATGTGGCAGTAGCTCGCGGGACAAGGCTAATCCCTGGGTTGATTCCAGCAACACAATTTACGTTGGCTCCGACGCCACCTCTCGGTTGGCTCTAAAAAGTTTTGTTTCACTGCCGGAGACCCAAAAAGCAGAGGTAATGTGGGTTCTCCATATGGTTGTGAGGCATAACTCTTTCAAATCTAATGAAGTCATCTGTAACGTCTTTGCTGCCATGTTACCCCACTCCCAGCCTTTCAAGTCATTTACTTGTGGTGAAAATAAAACTGCATAATAGCTATGAATTATGTGCTGGCTATTTTCTGCATCCCAATGGAAAAAAATGGTGGAAAAAAACACCAAATTTGAATTGTGATTGTTAACAGCAAATAAATTGACTTTTTTTTGTCAACAGAATGAAATTTAGGGGTCTTAAATTATTTTTTTTGGTCTTAAAAAGCATTTAATTTGACTTTTCAAATGTTGCAAGAACCCTGTAACCTGAATACCTCTTTTTTATAGGTGGATTCTTTACATGACAAATATTGCAGCTTATTTTGTACAAAATGTACAAAAAGTATCTTAACCTCAAATATACAATAGAAGCAGAAAATTCTAAAACTATTCAAGCACATAAAATTTGACTTAAAGAAACCAAAGGTGATAAAAATATAAGAGGTTTTTTTTTTTTTTTACATGAATCTTGTTATATAAAGGGTGCAGCATCTTTTTTTTTTGTTGCTTTGAGTTGATTTTTTTAACACTGGTGTAAACAAACCTATTCATTCATTGCCAGACTGAAAAGAAACAATGTTGGTTGAATTTGAGATTAATTTTGAGAAAAAAATGAACAGACAATGATGAGAGAATGTTAAGAAGTTAGTAAACCACTTACAAATCAGAGGAATCGAGGACAAACAAAGTATTTAAAATGAGTAAAGCTTATTTAGAGCAAGTTTTAAACTTTAAAGGTCTGTTATTGACAAACAGGGAAGGTCATATTGTGACGAGTAAACTTAGATCCTCTCCGTGTAAACAGCATAAAGGTTAGAGGAACGGGTTATTGAGCAAGTTTCTACCTGAGGACTTTCACCTCTGGGTGTCTTGCTGTGCGCTGCCATATTGAACGCAGTAACACTGGCAGTGTCACTGACAGCTGGCACTACGCACAGTGCAAGTCATGAAAAAACATGTTTTCGCGTGATGTTCTCGGTGGGCAAACAGAGCGACGCAACACTCTCCTCTGTGGCCTTGTGTAGGATATTTGACTGCCATGTGTTTTTACCGTAATAAATATGTTACAGAGCGTGTGTGTTGGAGCTGTTTGCCCAGTCAGGGTACTGAGTTTGTGTGTGACTTGATGCTTTTTGTAATCCTGAGTGAAATATCAGCCCCAGTGGACCGGCTCCGCTCTTGCTTGTCTCAGAGTGAGGTATAGATCCAGTTTTTAAGGAGATTAAAGCTCCTGTAATGGGGTTTTAGCTGGTTGCAAAAGTTGGCACCGCAGTAATGAATTGGTTACGTTTTTTCTTATACAACTGAAAACCTGAAGTGTCAGTCATATGTTCTGTCAGAGCAGTCTTAACAGCTACTCTCCTCTAACTGGGGCCGTTGCTGCTGTAATGCTATGATGCTCTACTACCTGGATGTAAACAAGCACAGATGGTAGATCTTATAAAACATACTTTGGAAGTATTTTGATCTAGGGATAAAAGACAAAGGTGTGTGTAAGCTGTTTGTAACTTGACCACAGCAGTGTGTAACCAGCAAAGACTTGTGGACATTAACCTGTAAACAATCAAAGGTTAATAGTGCTAGCTCTGCTAATGTTAGCCACACTCCGGCTCAGTTTACACGACAACATTTCATCTGAAACACTACAACACAGTGAAAAAAAAAATCTGCATTTACACGAAAACACTGAGGGACTTACAATGCTGTAGTAAGCATGCCAGGCCTGTAGTTGGCACTATAACTGGCTTGTCCAGAAGCATCTTTTGGTAGAGCTCCACCGAAGTAGAGTTGGGCCGATCATCTGGTGTATTGGTGAATGTTAAGAGCAGAAGTGGAGCAAAAGATGCACATTTTGTTGAAAGACAGTCAGCAGATTCAGCAGATTCAGCAGCGCAAGCACAACACGGTAGTCTGTAACAACGGTACTGTTGTACTGTCGTACGCGCTTGTGCAAAGCAGAGCGCGATCTCAGCGTTTCCACTAAAAAATGCCAGCTTACTGTTCATACGGCAACGGTGTTGGCAGCGTTTCAGAAAAATTCCACACTGGAGGCTGTTTTTAAAAGTTTGTGTTTTGGGTTATCTAAAGCAGTTTCCATAAAAACAAAAGGCTGAAACAAACAACAAAAATATACTTTTGTGTTGCTCCCATAGACTGCATAAAACATGGACATAGTCACCCGTTATTCGTCTTTTTCTGAAACATAAAATGAAGCATATCGGCTATAGCAGCCAAATTGGTAGCGCCAAGGGCTTTGCGTTCAGCTACAGGGCGCCTGTTGGTCACGTGACCCTGAGTTGTGCCTCTACTTGGGTGAGCTCGCACTCTTAATATCCTCTGAGCGACCGAGTTAGAAAAAAAATTCACCTCAATACAGGGTGTGCTGATAGTAAAATTAGCGACTCAGACAGGAGAAATATTTTGAACCAGGCTGTAAATAGGTTAATCTTCGCTTTGGAAACGGCTTTTTTTGGCTTGGTGTGTATGTGACTTCCTGTACTTCTGGAGCCAGCCTCAAACAGACACTCGAGAAACAGTACAGGAGTGTTTCCTTATCTTTAGGCTAGTCAGTGATTCGCAATTTTAATATTTGTTTATGACTTGGAAAGAAGTCACTTGGAAACATCTCTTCTCCTGGAATTTTAATTTATCCATGTAATAATAACTTTTTCAAGCTCCTGTAAGGAACTTGGGTTTGAGTTGGTTTGGGCGCCCCCTGTAGACAATTCAGCACCTTTAAGTAGTGTTTAGTATGTAAATATAAGTCACTTAATTGTCTTTTAACGGTCAACAATCTCACTCATTAATTAAGAATTGCTGCTATGGAAAAATGAAAGAAAGTTGTTTCTGTTTCTATCCCTGACAGTTTTTTTTTTTAAATCAAAGAAAGACATCATCCCTTATTCTACTTATTGATTGTTACATTTTTTTTGGATCATATAGAGGCAAGAATATTAAAGTCAGCATCTTTCATTATAAGGTTAAAAAAAATCCTCACTGGAGCTTTAAACATATGTTTATTTTTTTTTATTTTAAGTTTGATAAGCATTCAGGGCAAAACACCCATAGGACACTGAATGCTGTGACTCAGGCCACTAAAGAACACCTCCAGTGGTGATATGACAAACCAGCCTGTAAATATGACATAATGAAAATGGATTTTGATTTTACAAAAAAAAAAGTGAGAATAAATAAGAAGACTGTCGCCCTGCTTTTCTCTGTTTAAGTTTCAAATGCTCACTTTCCCTCCTTGTTTATTTGTTGAGGATGAATCTGCAGCGTCCTGATTTGACTGAACACCTCTGATTGAAATCCTGATTTTTGACCCACTGAACCTTCATCTGTCGTCTCCTCATCTCCTCTTTTACATCTCACTTTAATCACCCTACAACTCAATCTTTTCTGTTTCTTCCACTCAGCAGGGGCTCTGCAGTCAGGACAAATTGATAAGTGATGAACTGAGATAGCAGGGGGGGAGAGGGGCAGCAGGAGTCATCAGCACAGGGCAGGCAAACCTGATGACTGTCCAAATTGACTGACAGGTCAGCGAGTTCGGTGATCAGGGTTTGGAGCCGAGGTTAGACTCCGTGAGCTGGGCTGCAGGCACATGGGACGGCACAAAGATGCACATTCATACATGAAAGCACGGAGCTGGACCACCAAGCGCCTGGAAAAATAATGTAGAGGCCACATAGGAGGAGATTAGTTGGGGTCCGTGCATGCTTGAGACTGAAATGCTTCGTACAGTCACATCAGCTTGAGCAGTCATGTAACGTCGCTGACCTGGAATGTGTGGTGCCCCTTTCCTCAAAGCCTGGCCTTACACTAAGAATGAAAATATTTACAACAGACCAGGAGTGAAGCAATGCAGGGAGCACCCCACTTCCTCCGCCTCCTCTGCCTCCTGGCAGTGTTTTTGGCTCTTCATCACACTGACTCTCTGTGCAGCAGCACGGCTCTCACAGAGCAGACAGAGATGTTCCTAAACAGTCCCGACAGTGCCAGCAAAAGAAATCCAGCCTTTCTGTCGAACAACTTTTTTACACTCATTCATGGTCCTTGAATGCGTCTCGATTCGTTGCACACATTCCTTTGTGGCCTTGATTAAAATTCTTGATGCCGAGCCAATGTAAATGTCATTAAACATCCAGATATGTGACGCTAAACTAACAAGGGATGAATTTATTTGATGGCTCTCACAATAGTCCATACATTATTGACTGGAGCCAGAAAGTAGGTCATTCCTATTGATAGATATGATGGGGAAGGGCTGGAGCTGCAGAGAAGGAGATCTCCGTGAACCTGATGACCTCCTCACACACACTGCGGTTGCTGTTGCCTCCTGGCCGAGGCTCAGTATCTGGGTCAGGATTCCCTGGATGGAGAAGGGCCCTCCTCCCTCCTCTTTGACAGCAACAGGCTGAAGAAATGGAGCGCTCATGATAAAAGAAGGGTCATAGGATTCTTACTGGGAATGGGTGAAATGTCAGACATCAAATCAGCAAATCAAACCAGATATCTAAAAAAATCCTCTTATTAATCAGCATCATGGCTCAAACTCTTTGAGAAAGTTGTGATTTTATTTTGAAAGGCCCGGTTATCAGAGGCTGAGGTGATTGAGGTGAAGTGTTGTAAGTTGAGGTCCTGATGCAGAGTTCATTCAGAGAGTACAGTTAAAGCTCTGTGAGCTGAATGAACCTCATGTCCTCTAAACTCATGGCAGCTCTCTATAGTTAATGTAAGGGCATTCACAGAGAGCAAACTGGGCCTTGGCAGGAAATCAGATGTTGTTTTATTTGCAAATTTCCAAGTGCAACCAGGGTAAACGACAGGTTATTAGGACGTGAGTTTCAATATATGTGTGCCAAAGAGAAATCACCTCTAAAGTGCAGATTTTTAACACCTCTGAAGCTGAAATTTGTCATACACTGTAAAAAAAACTGAAATCTTATCAAGTTTTTGTCTTTTTTTGAGCAAAAGTTGAATATTTATACTTTATATGAGCTACATTCAACTTACCACTTAAGATAAATGTCTCATTTTCAGTTATTTAAAGGCAAAAAAAGAGGACTGAATTGCTAGTAGTAGAATTACACCTTAATACAAGTAACTTTTCTCTTGTTCCACTGGCAGATTTTTTTATTAACTTGTAACAAGCAATTCAGACCTCATTTTTGTCTTTAAATGTCTTAAAACAAGACATTATTCCTAGACTGGTTGAACATGGCTCATTTTAAGCCTAAAAAGACAATTCTACTGAAAATAAGACAAAAACACTTGATAAGATTTCATTTTTTTTGCGGTGGATGTGTGGCTATTTAGCAGTCCAGTTAATTCAAGCAGAAACCTGCAGTAATTGTAGAACCCCTTTTTGCATTGTTGTGGTAATAATAACCAATAAAAATACTAGTTTAGAATTCTTTGAAACATTTGACCCTTTTCTAAGCCATTTTGAGTATTTACAAACATCTCTGCGCTGGAAAAAAAAAAAAAAAATCTCAAGTGTTTTTGATTTTTTTTAAAGTGAAAATTGCCCTGTTATACCTGATATAAGCTACATTTACCTGATCTGTCCAGAAAAATGTCTTGTTTCAAGTTATTTAATGACAAATATGAGGTCTGAATTGCTTGTAACAAGTAAAAAAAATCTGCCAATGGAACAAAAAAAATTGCAAAAAATTGCTTAAAACTAGAATAATGTCTTAATACAAGAAACTTTCCTCTTGTTCAGTTGGCAGATTTTATTTACTTGTTACAAGCAATTCAGACCTCATTTTTGTCATTAAATGTCTTACAACAAGACTTTTCTCTGGACTTGTCAGGTGAGTGTGAGTCATTTCTCGTCTAAAAAGACAATTCTACTGAAAATAAGACAAAAACACTTGATAAGATTTCAGTTTCTTGCAGTATGGATGAGAGGAATGCTAAACACAACTGATTTTATGTTTGTGCATCTTCACTTTTTTAATTTGATCTATTTTATAATTTTAATATATACTTTTAATTGCCTAGTATTATTCTTTTTTTAAATATATATTATATAATAAAATATATCATAATGTTGCATTTTTTATTTTTATTTTTTCTTCTTTAGATAAATATCATTTTATTTTGTAAATATACATCTGTAATATGATTGTATACTAGTTATAAGTTGCACATCCTTGAAAGTTATACCTTGATAACCAGATAGGTGGGTTAGTCATCAATACAATTTGATTATATGTATGACAAATGTTGACAAATGCAATTGTATACCCATTTTTGCTGACATTCTTTCAAATAAGGGGTAAAAATGCTAGTTTTAGGTTTTATCTGCCTTAGCCTAAGGCCCTGTTTATACATCGTTTCATCACAGTGAAAAAAATCTGCGTTTACACGGAAATGCAGAGGGACTTACAATGCTGTAGTAAGCATGTCAGGCCTGTAGTTGGCGCTATAACTGTCTTGTCCAGAAGCAGCTTTTGGGAGATCCCTGCTGATGTAGAGTTGAGCCGATCATCTGGTGTATTGGTGAATGCTAAGAGCAGAAGTGGAGCAACAGATGCACATTTTGTTGAAAGACAGTCAGCAGATTCATTGCTTCAGTGAGCAGCACAAGTACAACATGATAGTTTGCGACGATTGTAACATTGGTACTGTTGTACAGTTAAATGCCCTCGAGCGAAGTGGAGTGTGACGTCAGCGTTTCCACTCAAAACGCCAGCTTACTGTTTACACGGCAACGGTGTCGGCAGCGTTTCAGAAAAATCTCACTCAGGAGTTTGTGTGTCAAAAGTTTGTGTTTTAGGTTGACTGAAACGCTGTTTCGGTGTAAATGCAAGGCTGAAACGCAACAAAACTGTTGCGTTTCACCCGAAAACCATTGTTGTGTAAACGGCCCCTAAAAGCTGGCAGAGGATGGAGCAGGAAACTCGGAGGATATGGAGGATGACATGCGCATAAAGAAAGCTGCAGGTTTTAAATGAACCCCTGAATGTGGCTCATATTGGGTATAACAAGACAATTTTTACTTAAAATAAGACAAAAACACTTCATAAAATTTCAGTTTTTGCACCACAGATTCTAACGGTGAGATAATCTCACACTTAAAAACACACCCTGCCAGACCTGTGGGCAAACTGGGTCCAGGTGGTCGACCAGCACCCAGAACCTCACCTTTAACAATATTCTTAACGCTTGGAGCAGCAGGTTTGAAGTCATTTGGTGACATTTGGAGTGGACCTCTCCCAAAATCTGCACCAAGTTTATGGACCACTATCCTCTCAACGTGGACACCACTATGACTGGGAGCAGCATGTTTACAAACTTAAAAATTCACAAGAAAATCAAGTCAATTAAAAACATTATAATTATAACGGCCTGCCTTACTTTTTGTGCTGTGTAGTTTTTAAGAGGAGCTGGGATTAGCTCATGGTCTCAAACTCTGCAGGTTGCATCAACGTCTTGTAAGAACAGAGAATATCTGACCAAAGGTGAATCTAAAAAAAAACAGTCTTACTGTATTTGCTGCCCTACTTTCTGCACGCTCTGAGCCAATAAGTTAACAGGTATGTCCGTCTGTAGAATTTAAGGGCCGGGTAGTGGAAGAGTGCATCCAGTGCAGCTGTATTTGACGAGGTCGGCGGGGGCAGTGGAGCTCTTTGGTGTGTTGTTTCTTATTTGTTTCTGTTTGTTCTGTAAACAAATCCAGCAAAGAGAGAGGCCATGAGGATGATGTAATGTCATCTTAATCTGGGTTTGTGTAATGTTATTGAAATAAAAGTTGTAGAAATTAGCACCTTATGTACATTACATCAAAGTGATCGAAATGGATATCAGTTGTCAAGATGTGAGATTCTTCAGGCGTTATGTCACCGTGCTCTTCATGGCCCCACATCAACTCGTTGATTACATCGTTGGCACACTCGGGCACACTTTGACCTCCCCGCTGACCTGAGCCTCAGAGGTAAATTTGCCAAAGTTTTGACCCTCTGATACAGTATACCCCCACGGCCCCACAAACTCATCGCCCTACCTCTGTTATCTTATCATTATAAACAGAAGCTCAGTGCGGATGTCATCATGCACCGGCGTTCTGTCAGCCCGCCTGCTGGTGGGCATTCAAAGGAGGCCGAGCGGGAAGGTACACAGAGAGGGTTTGCTCAACAAAAGTGACATCGAGTTTGAGCTTCAGAGAAAAACATCCTTCAGGAGGAGATCTGCAATGTCGCTCACACAGAACACACACACTGGTGAAAACACTCAACAAGTCTCTCCTCCAGTTCTGACACACAGTGTGTTCCTGTTGAGCTTCCACAGCGGCTGTCCGGGGGCTTCTCCCACACTGCTTGTTGTTACTGTAAGACGTTGATCATGAATCTGTCAGTCTGGAATTTGCTGTGGGGGTCTCCCGGTCTCTCTGCATGCTCTGTAAAATAGATCAAGGGCATTGAAGGAAGACGCTTTGATTGATCACTCTGTTATGTAATCCAGATTATGTTGACATGCTTTTTAGATTGTGTGATATACTGTATGTTTATATCGTGTTGGAGCAAGTTGAAGCTAATCTTGGCCAACGCACTCTTAATCTTTGATCTGAATGAGGTGATCACATTGAAAAATATGATGAAGGAACACCTTCTTCAGCTAAATCTGCCAATCACAGGGCAGAGATTGTCTTTTATCTAAAAACTTCTTTTGATCCACAAGATGTTTCAATCTTTCTCACTAGGTTCATCTGATGTGGCCTGCTTTGTGACTTTAAGTTGATGCCTCCAAAACACATTTAAGGTGGCTTAAAGGTAGAGTCTGCAGAATTTTCCTAAAAAAATGGAATGTCCACCTTTGAATAATTCTCAATTGTCACCTCTGGGCTTCTATACATGTGTGTTCGTGTCTGTGTCAGACTCAACCCCGTCCTCTACCTGTATGTTGATGTTTTGGTTGTTTCAGGAAGTTACTGGGCGGAGAGTTAGCATGGTTACATCTGCCAATCACAGGGCAGAGATGTTCACAAGTCTTTTTTTGCAAGTGCAAGTAAAGTCACAAGTCTTGGGTCACAAGTCTAAGTCAAGTCTCTGAAAAATAAGTCTTATAAGCTTTTGTTATCTGCTGCTATCTGATCTTCTAGGAATACTGCACAGCTATATCTATAAAAAGCATTCAAAGCATTTACTGTATTTATATCACTCATACACCTGATGTGTAAAGTGGTTACCATGGTTACCACCACCATGGATCAGAGTCAAGTCTGAAGTCTTTCGAGTACAAGTCCAAGTCAAATCTAAAGTCTTGGTGTGCATGACTTAGATATGATGAAGGAACGCCTTCTTCAGCTAAATCTGCACAAAACTGAGCTCATGGTCCTTTAAGTGTGTCCCTTGGTTCAACTACAGATCAATGTCCTGCTTGATTTCAATCGACATGCACCACAAACTGTGCCAGAAATCTGGGTGTCAGAATTGAAGCCCATCAAACCTTTAAGGTTCATGTGACCTTGATTGCTCGATCTTGTCGATTTGCCCTCTGTAACATCAGGAGGATCAGACCCTACCTGACTCAACAGGCCACACAGCTTCTGGTTCACGCCCTTGTGATTTCACGCATCGACTACTGCAACTCCCTACTAGCAGACCCCTGCAGATGATCCAGAATGCAACAGCACGTCTGGTCTTTAACGAATCCAAAACAGCACTGGTAATCTTTCTTCACTGGCTTCCAGTGGCAGCTCCAACCAAATCCAAAGATCTTCTTCTGGCTTACAAAACATTGACAAGAACAGCTCCCTCCTACCTGGGGTCCTTCATCCAGGTCCACACTCCTTCTAGCCCACTACGCTCTGCTTTTGAAAGACGCCTGGTGCTCCCAGCCCAGCGCGGCTCTGAATCTCTAGCCAGACTCTTCTCCCCTGTTGTTTCCAAATGGTGGAGTAGAATGAGTCAGAAGGTCACAGACCCAGCTCTTAGTCAATAATTTGCACTGATCATTGAATGTTGAAAGTTGAACTATATTGTTGCAGCAATTAATTGCGGTTAGTTATGGCTACATTATTCTACATGGAAAGAAAAAAATCTTCTTGCACTTAATGGCAGCACCTGCAGCCAAATTACTTGTAGCACTTTAGCTGCGTGTCCACCAAGCAGTACGGTTTGGTTCAGTGCGGTTTGGCGTGGTTTGGTACAGTTAAGCCTGATGCTGTTTGCGTTTCCACAGCAAAACTGTGCCCTCTTGTGGTTGGCAGCGTGTAAGCCGGATGCTTAAGGGTCCCAAAAAGTGGGACGGCTCGTCTCGGTTATATGGGGATCTGTCCCGGGATAAGTCAATGGAAATGCCACAAAATGCGCGCTGTACCGAGATGAACTGAACCAGTCTGCTTGGAGAAAATGCAGCTTTTGTCGCACTAAGGTTCTCCTTCCTCTCAAAATTATTGCTTGTGTTGTACGTCGCTTTGGACAAAAGAATCTGCTAAATGAAACTGTAGATCTGATGCTAAAATACAATTTGTCGTGGCAAGTGTCTACAGATGACTCATGTAAAAACAATGCATAGCTCAAAAGATTGTGCATTTGATTTTGTAGCAGGACTGGATCATTTGAGATTTCAGATGTAAAGATTTTGCTCTAATCGCAAAGTGAGGCATCAAAATGCCAGATGAAACACACAGAAGAGGGTTGCATTCGCGTGAGAAAAAGTCCTTTTATTGGCACAACCCACACACTCTTCTTCCCATGGATGCTCTCACTTGGGCCACTACAGGAAGTACAAATGCATGCTTGAGCACAACTGTTTATTTTTAAAGCTGCCTCATGGTATTGGATGATGTTGTCATGAGCAGGACAAACTTCAGCATCAGCATGTCTGCGTCGTTCTGCTGCACCCATCCAACCTGTACAGTGTAATCATCAGTTTACCTGATACTTCTTTGATCTTGAGCTCGTTTTTGTTGTACTGAAGAGGAAACATGTTGCTGTTCATATTACAGCAACTATTACAAGGAGGTTTAGAGAGGAGGTGAAATGCATGCCTAATGCGATGTGACATTTTGGAGGAGTTGCACATCAGCTGCATACATAGACCTCTGCATAGGTACAGGGGATATGTAGACCTACCACGTAGGCCAAGTTGTTGGTTGGACACAGAAGAATGAACCAGGCTTAAGGAACCATCACTACCAGCTAATCTCCTTTATTCACGTTCACACACTGCTGAACAACAGCAGGAGTGTTACAGGGTTCATTGTCTTGCTTTAGGACACTTTGCCGTGTGACTGCAAGAGCTCGGATCAACTCACTAGCCATCTGATTTTGACTTTGAGAGACGACTGACTTCACACAGCTGCCAGAGCAGGTTTGAATTAGTGAAAGTTGCTATGGAGCATCAGGTCTCTCCAGATTTTTATCTAAAAACTTCTTTTGATCCACAAGATGTTTCAATCTTTCTCACTAGGTTCATCTGATGTGGCCTGCTTTGTGACTTTAAGATGATGCCTCCAAAACACATTCAAGGTGGCTTAAAGGTACAGTCTGCAGAATTTTCCTAGAAAAATAGAATGTCTGCTTTTGTGGGAATAATTCTCAGTTGTCACTTCTGGGCTTCTATACATGCGTGTTAGTGTCTGTGTCAGCCTCAACCCCTTCCTCTACCTGTATGTTGATGTTTTGGTTGTTTCTGGATGTTTCAGGGTGGAGAGTGAACGTGGTTAAATCAGCCAATCACAAGGCAGAGCTATTCACAAGTCTTTTTTTGCAAGTGCAAGTAAAGTCCCAAGTCTTAAATCATGAGTCTAAGTCAAGTCTCTTAAAAATAAATATTATGAAGTTTTGTTATCTGCTGCTATCCGATCTACTGAGAATACTGCCCAGCTATATCTATAAAAAGCATTTGAAGCATTTACTGTATTTATATCGCTCATACACCCGATGTGTAAAGTGGTTACCATGGTTACCACCACCATGGATCAGAGTCAAGACTGAAATCTTTCGAGCACGAGTCCAAGTCAAATCTAAAGTCTTGGTGTGCATGACTTAAGTGCCACTCAAGTTAGAGTCCCAAACTCTATTCATCTCTGTCACAGGGTGCCATGTGTGCAAGTGACTTTGCGTGTTGACGATAGCGATAGTGGGAGTAACTATTCAGAGCAGCTACGGTAGTTGACGTAGCACGCTGGAAGAAAAACAAAGGTCAAGGAAACACCAAACAGATGAAGCTTTTTCCTAAGTAAGGGTACGGACTGGTTCGACTCGGAGGGCAGAATGGGACATAAAGCAACGCAATTTGGCCTTATGTTAACTGGGTATGTGTCAAAGACTCGTGATTAGCTTATGCTAACATGCCAAGTCAGGCGCATGGCTCTCGAGTCTGTCCCATGTAGAAACGGGACACTACAGATGGTTACTGGGCTAGTGAATGTGTTCTCGTAGTCGTGGTCAGAGGTAGTGTGAGAGGTAGGAGTGTGCTGCCGCTGGCACTGATCCAGGAGGAGGCCGGTTTGAATGTTGTCTGTACTAACAACAAATTCCTGCGGACCCTACCTTTAAGAAACAACGTTCCAAACGTGTTCGAAATATATGATTTCCTTCCATACAGTGCATCCGAGGTATTGTATCTCCTTCATTCAGACAGCGTCCCAGCAAGTCAGAAAACTTTTTACATTTCTTTTGGCTTTAACAACTCTGCTTTGGAAGAATGCCACCAAATGTTCCTCACTGCCAGCTGTTCCCATCTCCACCTTTAACATTTGAGTTTGAGTGTCTGATCGGGGTTGAATCAAGGTAAAAGGAAAAGAACAAACTCTGACACATCCAGTCCTGTAACTGATGTAATTTTGGTTTAGAGGAATGTCATCACTTCCCAATCTCTTCCCACTGCATGTTTACAGCGTCAGTGTATGCCAAACGACTTGTCTGTACATAGTGTTCGTATATATATATGGGTCTGTACACTCTGGGACTGGATAAACTGATGGGAACACTTCAGCTCTGACTCACCTCCATATAACCTCTCTGGATTCGTTTCTCTATATAGAGTACGTGTGTGTGTGTGAGAGTGGGAGGGAGGAGATGAAATAGTGTCAGAGAGACGAGCATAACACCGTCTTTTTGGAGTAAAGTGTTGTTTACTACAGAATGACGGAAACTTCTGAACTCGTTTAACATCTGCGTCAATAACAACCAGAGACCCCTGGCTGCACAGAAAAAGCTCTAAAGCACATTTCCAGGAAAAGCAATGCCCCCCACTCTTGCATGACTTACGGCCTGTGTTACGTCTCATTCAGAAAGAGAGAGTGAGTAAAAACAGCAGGGCCCCAAAAGGAGTCTTTTCAGGAACACGCAAAGAGCAAAGCAGAGAGATGTGAACACACCCTGCCGCTCACTGGCTGAAAAACATTCCTGAGCGTACAGTAACAATATCCAGTTTCACGGGGAAGAGAACCACATCGTCAGTGACGTAGTAAACACAAGGAGAGGGGCTCGGAAATGAGGATAAAAACCATCAAAACAAGCGTGTTGAGACAGTGCAGAAGCTCACACTAACCCTCCTCTTAGTGGGAAAGTGTGTCGTGTTTTGTTTTCTGGGTGTGGGAGTTCACTTGTGGACAGAGATAAAGGCAGAACATGTTATTGCAAATACTTTAACTTTGGTAGTAAAAAGGAAGAGTTGTGCAAGGTTGTGTTTTGATCTCTGTTCCGACAGATTTATCAGAATCAGAATCAGTAAATACTTTATTGATCCCTGAGGGGACGTTACATCTCAGTTATTGGACCCATTAGAGCAAATGGTTTGAAACAGAGACGGAGGGATAAGAAAATAAATCAGCCCCGCCGAACTTTCTGGTTATGTAGGCAAACGAGCCCTCTGGGTTGTGGACAGACGATTGTTTTGTGCGTGTGTGTTTCCGCTGCTGAGAACACCCAGTGAGCGACTTTAAAGAACACTCTGTGTTCCCAGGTCGGTTCTCTGTTATCTAAATCACAGACGAAAAACACATTTCCCTGTTTAGTCCCCTCTGAGCAATCAAGTGATTCATTCTTTCATGAAGGTTAATCACACTTTTTACCGTAACTCAGACCCATATTTTCATTTAAAAACTTTTTTCAAAGAGGGCCACACTTGATTTTCTGGGAACTGCAGTGTTACGTGCTGCAAAACATCAGAAAACTCTGCTTCTGACCAAGGGGAATGTTCACCATTAGGGGGCGATATGGGGATAATATGTCAGGATGTTTTTATGCCAGGATCAGGATCTGGGTTTGATCAGATTATTTTTGCATACCCACACTACTCTGACCTCAAACAACATTTTTAACCACCGATATTTTTTAGAAACTACTTTTATGCACAAATTATTGTAACTTCCGCTACATTTCATAAATTCAATCTTGTCTTGTGTCCTCTGATGTGTTTTTTGAACTCTCACCTTTTCACACCATGATAAATCCATTCATTTAAAGGTCCCGTACTGTGCAAAAATCACTTTATTAAGTCTTTTAGTTAAATTTGTGGGTCTTTGTCTTTCCTCCCAGCCCACAAAATGTGATATTTAATGACAAAACCTGTACTTAGTAGTGCTTGTGAATGTAAAATCCTGACCTAAAATGAGCTGTTTGGAATTTGGGGATTTGCCGATGTCAGCAATTCCCTTTTTTGACCGATCAGGAGCAAGTCTGACCTTATTGGTCCACCGAAGCAGATACCCCTGAGCCCCCTCCCTGCTGCTGGAGAGAAATCTCTCCAGCAGCAGGGAGGAAAATGCCAAAGTTTAAAAGCCATCACTGCTCTTTTTTTTGGCTGTAAACAGCCACATGGTTCCATGCTCAAGCTTCCCAGCACAGAAGGAGACAAGACGAAGTGGCTAGAGTTCATTTATCAAGAAAATGTGCCAACTACACTCAGTAAAACTGCGCATGTGTGTGCTAGCCACTTCATGGCCGACTGCTTTTCCAACTTTGGACAGTACAACAGAGGGCTAGCGAATAGACTGGTCCTGAATTCAGGCGCATTACCAACCATCCACCAACAAACCTCAGACCCTGGAAATGTGAGTATTTTAAATGCTGTGCGCTGTGGAGCAGATGTAAGAGCTTCTCCTCAGTGTCCCCCCTGTCTCTGTGTTAGCTTCAGGATGCTTACTTTAGCTGCAGTTAGCCTGTTGTTTTAGCTTGCAATGTTACAGTAAATGAGCTTCGCTGTTTTCTAAACATTGTGCACTCGGAGCTCGTGGCTCCGCTCTCAGTGACGTGGAAGAGCGGGGCGGTATCAGCGGTGGCTCATTTACATATGAAGGTCACGCCCACTAAATCAGAACGTTCTGAACAGAGAGGCTTTGAGAGCCTGGAAACAATGCTGTTGTACTTGATTTATTGTTACTACCATTTCATGAAAACATCAATGATCCATATTTAACTGCAGAAAAGGAGCATTATATGCGGCCTTTAAAGACGTCAACTGTCAGAGTTGTTGAGTTTCTGCAGAATGAACAGAGCTTTAGCCTCATACAAGCAGCCTATGCACAGTCCAAATGTAGTTTAGTGAGACGTTACTAGGTAGACTTTAGTCCAACTTTAATGTTATACTCCCTTTCAGCAGACTGTCTGCTACAATTTGGTGTTAGTTGCAGGTTTGTACAATTATTTGTTTCCTGACAGTGTTGAAAATTATAATGACCCAGTACATATTTCATATTCCAGATCTTAGTATCCAGAATATTGCCAGGATCTGGATCGTACTTTAACATCTGTCAGAAATTATGGTGACCTTGTCTTGTATTGTTTTGCAAAGCAATCGGACCATTTGGTATCGTGGAGTTATATACACATATGGTGAAAACGGCCCTATCTCACAATGATAAACAATCCTTTAAAAAAATCCTGGATCCAGATGGTGGTCCGGATCACCTCCAAAATTTAATCACTTCTTTCTTATCCCATTTTGAACATTTCCAGAAAATGTCATCAAGATCCGTTTGGCGGAGGTAAATATGCAGGAGTCCAAGCACTACATATCCAATCTAATTCCAAAATGATAATGATTACTGAGTGACATCCAGTGATACCCAGTTAATGTGAAAGCATTTGCACTTTTCAGGAGTTTCACTTTGCTTTCTGTCTCTGTTACATGCAGGTTTCATTAATGTGTCCCTGTAATGAACTTCTTTGACTGAGTTTCATCCTCAGATCTTTGGAGAATAGCTCTCTGAAATAGTGCTTGGCTGGGTTTTTGTGATGCAGTTGTTTACTAACATCAGTCTGACTACCTGCGCCTGCATGCTTCACTCTTGTGTAAAAGCTCAGACTTAAATATGTTTAAGGTCAGTTCTGCATGACACAAAAAACATGTTTCTGTTCACTTCTCAGCTGTGCCATATGGAACAGTTGAGAAATGAATGCGGCATTCAAAAAAATGACAGTGTTGCTTAACAGCCCCAGGAAGAGCAGAAAGACCCAGACACTGAGCCAAAAGGAAAAATAATAACATTCAATCATAAAACTGACACCAAATTTATATCTTAATTGCATCATGATTGCTGCATCACCTCTGAAGACCTGATTCTGTTATATGATATCAGAAACAACAGTTTACGAGAAGAACTTGAACTCTTGTAACCCTCAGCAGCAGGAATGTGTGTGTGAGTGAGTGTGTTTGATCTACATTTCCAGATGTTGGAGAGCTCCTCTATTATTCTGACCATAATGGAAGCATTACTACCCAGGGTCCAATGTTCCTCAATGTTCCTTAATATCCTCTTAATACAACACATTAAAGAGAGCTTTCAGAGTGTTTTATGTTCTCTGCTGTGTTTTTCTGCGGGTCAGACCTTAAATTTTTGTTTCTCTGGGTAAGTGTGCTGAAGCCATCAATTTTTTTTTTAACCGGTGTTGTTCTCTTTTCGCTCTCAGTTCATCTGGAAAAGGAGCTCTATTGACTCTAGTCGGGGTGTAACAGATCGTAAATATTAAAGTTCGGATCAGATCGTGGATTTGTGTCCAGGTCAGGTTTGAAGGAAAAAAATCTTGTTGTGTAACTTTTGTACTGCTCACTTGGCCATGAGTGTTTGTGGGAAGTTTAACCACACTATTTCCCAATCATGTGTTGCATACTCATTTTTTCGCTTCATAATCATTACCATGACTCCAATAATTCATAAAACCAATCATGTAATCCTCAACTTCCTCTAATTTCAGAGAGAGTCTTGAGAATGAAAGAGTCTGTGATGTGAAAAGCTGCATCCTTTGAAAAACGTTTTACCCTCCAGCTAGGAACAGAAACGTTACAAACACTAAACAGAAACCTTTCTGTTGTAACAAATCGGCTTTAATCCTCAAAAACAAGCTTTTTATCATCCGGGCGTTGACAATGTGGAGCGTATAACGTGCTCACAGTTCATTAAGCAGATGTTTTTGTGTGCTTCTGCAGAACACCTGTTCGGTGAGATAAACACAACAACAAACAAAGGGCCTGCATTCAGAGAGCTCATTATCAGTCCACAGCAGTGTTCAACTCATTTCATTTAGGTTTATAGATGTAGACTAGCAGGATCTGGAATCCTATTGATTTAAATGTTAATAAATTGCTTAAACTGAAGTTAAACATGTTGTAAATTATACTCACCGGCCACTTTATTCGGTAGTACACTTTGCTAGTACCGGGTTGGACCCCCTTTTTCCTTCAGAACTGCCTTAATCCTTTGTGGCATAGATTCAACAAGGTACTGGAAACATCCCTCAGAGAGTTTGGTCCATATTGACATGATAGCATCACACAGTTGCTGCAGATTTGTCGTCTGAACATCCATGATGAGAATCTCCCGTTCCACCACATCCCAAAGGTGCTCTATTGGATTGAGATCTGGGGACTGTGGAGGACATTTGAGTACAGGGAACTCATTGTCATGTTGAAGAAAGCAGTCTGAGATGATTCCAGCTTTATGACATGGAGCGTTATCCTGCTGGAAGTAGCCATCAGAAGATGGGTACACTGTGCTCATAAAGGGATGGACATGGTCAGCAACAATACTCAGGTAGGCTGTGGACTTTAAACCATGCTCAGTTGGTACCAAGGGGCCCAAAGTGAGCCAAGAAAATATCTCCCACACCATTACACCACCAGCAGCAGCAGCCTGAACCGTTGATACAAGGCAGGATGGATCCATGCTTTCATGTTGTTGAGGCCAAATTCTGACCCTACCATCTGAATGTGGAGCAGAAATCTAGACTCATCAGACCTCATTAAATTCATGAAATCAGAATCAGAATCAAGTTTAATTGCCAAGAACATTTGCACATACAAGGATTTTTTCATGGTGTGTTGGTGCTAACAGTTAACAAGAAAATAATGAAAATGCAAGATAGAATATAGAAAAAGTTAAATAGGGTAAAATGGAATAAAAAAAAAAACTTTAGATATCCCCAAGGGGTCGGGAGGAGTCGCAGCAGCAATTGAGAAAACAAAAGTAACAAAGTGTATAGAAAGTGTGAAAAGGTCCATAAAAAATGATGATGACAGCTTGTCCATCATTCTCCAGTCAACCAGCCTCCACCTCCACAGGGTCCAGGACTGAGCTTCTTCAGCAGTCTGTTCAGTCTCTGCTTTCTGGTATTCCCTCTGTTGCTGGGTTAGCACAGCTAGCTTGTCCATCTTACTGGAGATAGATCTTACGTTCCCAATAAAGATGGATGGAAGGACAGGTCCATGTCGTCACTTCTTAGCTCACACCTGAGAAACCATGTCGTCCTCACCACCTCCTCCTCACCTTGTGGGAAACATCAGGCCTTGCACCAGTTAGCATGGACATGCTACAGACTGCTAACAGCTAATTTCACATGCAAATAATGCAGCCATGGTTACATGTAGGATCTCCAGACAAACACAGGAGAAAAGTAGTATAAATATCACTGAAGCCACAAAAAGTTTGGTGTCCATGACCAACAATGAACCATACAAAGTAATGATCCACTCCAAATACAAAGATTACGAAAAAGAAACGAAAAAAATTACAAGAAACGGACAAAGAAGAGAGAGCTACTGCAACAGGCAGCTACTTGGGCAGCGCCTAGCAACGAAAAAAAAAAAAAAGGTAGATAAATGTATCAGTAAGAGCTGCAGGACCTTGGTCATTGTCTCAAAATCAAATGTGGCCCAAAAGGTGCTGAGAAAAAAAAACTTTTTGCATCTGAACTTCAAAATCTGGTGCCTTTCAACATCATATAGCATCTTGTTTGAGAGTTACATAGGATCAAAGTCTGACAGTATATATTTATGTGTTCTGCAGCCAGCTAAAGGTGTGTATGGAAACTTGTACCACACATGTTCATGTTAACGTGTGCAGATCATCCGTGCGTGACGGTTTATGTGATTATGCACCATTCCCTGACTTCCTCCTCTTGTTTTTTCCATGTCCCCATTTTTCAATCATCTTCGTCCGTGTTTACAAAGTCTGATGTGGTTTCAACCAGCTCATCACTCACCCTGGCTGTTACAACATCTGTCTGGCTTTGGTGCCAGGACGCAGGCCGAGCTGACGCCGCGTGTTGATGTCGCAGAGAAACGGAGCCCTGAGGTCATCCAGCCTGATCAAAAGAGGGTTTTAAAACACTTTTTTAGTACGCCTGGGCTGGGCTTACACGGTTGTTTTGGAAAGAAGGGAAGTACATTAACATGTGTTTTTATGTGTGTGTGTGTGAGTGTGTGTGATCAGGATAAGGAGGGCACGGAGACTCTGCTGTGTTATGAGCTGTGCAACTGAGGTGAGATATTCGTTGGAAAGGAGTCGACTTGCTGGGTTCAGAGGGGTCCTTGTGTAGCCTGCTCTGAACTCTTACAACCTCAGCGTGTGTGTGTCTATATATGTGTGTGTGTGAAGGGTGAAAGGGGTGGTGGTAAGTAAATGAGTGAATGAGCTAAAAAACATGCACCGGTCGACCTCGCCTGTGCCAACAGGGTGGAAAGTGATCCCCACCCACGCACACACACACACACACACACACACACACACACACACACACAAACACACACACACATACACACACATGTACACACTTTGCCCATGGTGGCCTCAACATGTATTTGCATGGATGTGACAGTGATAACATGCAGTACCTCCCACTTTGAATCACCTCTTACCCTCAGTCAACCCAGCAGCAGCAGTGAGCACATCCTGTATGAGGGAGTTATCCTGTTTTCTGGAGAAGTCTCTGAGGTGTGACGGCAGCAGCATCTTGTCTGTGTGTTACATGATCACACAGGTGGAGTTTCATACTTCAAAGAGCTTATTTCTGATGTTTTTATTGCTCACACTGGAACTGTGAACCATGGAAACCCTAAGTGTCTTTCACTCGACCTAAAAAAAGGAATCAAATATTTTTTTTTACAAAACTCCTGAAAGCATCTGTTTGGAGTGATAAAACAGTGAATGTTAAGATCTTTTTGTCGAAATGTCTGATGTATGGTAGTTTTAGCAGTATACTTCATGTCTAGTATCATAAAGTCAATCTTTGTGGTGGATCAACGGCGATCATTATTAACGCAGTAATCTGGTGGTGTGAAGTCAATCAGTATGCTTTCACACAGCTTCAGAAATCAGACTATGAGCTTAGTGAGCTCAACATCAGTCTGAACATGACTCAATCGACTGGTTTGAGCAGTATACTTTATGTCTTGTGCCATAATGTCAGTCTTTGTGGTGGATCGACAGCAATCATTAACACAGTAGTCTGGTGGGGTAAAGTCAATTAGTATGCTTTCACACAGCTTTAGAAATCAGACTATGAGCTTAGTCTGCTTAAGATCAGTCTGAAAATGACTCAACAGACTGGTTCTAGCTGTATACTTCATGTCTAGTATCATAAAGTCAGTCTTTGTGGTGGATCAACAGCAATTGTTATTAACGCAATAGTCCGGCGGGGTGAAGTCAATTAGTATGCCTTTACACAGTCTCAGAATTCAGACTATGAGCTTAGTCTGCTTAAGATCAGACTGAACATGACTCGAATGCGCACCTAGGTATTGGAATTACGATTGGACCGTGGTCAGATTTGGCAGGACTCGATATGCCTTGGCGTTTAGCCTGAGCACGTTCCAACTGGAAGAGGAGGTATTTGACCATGACAAATGGGTTACTGTACACTAACACAACAAACACCATGGCACATACATGTATACTAACATAAAGAGCTAAAGCTGTATCCATCCCGGCCATCGTCTGTACACTGAAAAAAAAACTGAAACCTTATCAAGTGTTTTTGTCCCATTTTCAGAAGAAAATGTCTTTTTAGACTTAATATGAGCCACAGTCATCTGACCAGTCCAGAAAAATACTTGTATTAAGACATTATTCCAGTTTTAAGCAAATTTCAAGCAAATTTTTCTTGTTCCTCAGGCAGATTTATTTTACTTGCTACATCAATTCAGACCTCATTTTTGTCTTTTAATAACTTAAAACAAGACATTTTTCTGGACTGACCAGTTTGATGTGGCTCATATCAAGTATAGTAAGACAATTTTACTTAAAATAAGCCAAAAGCACTTGATAGGATTTCAGTTTTTTTGGCAGTGTTGCATGTTGCTTCCTCTTCAGGTGAATTACAACTAGTTCGATACTCATACAGCTTTGCTTAAAGGACACAGTGCTGCCTGTTGAAGTGGAGTAAGACGCTTCAGCCAGAAGTCCAACTCTCTTTTCTGCCTATATACACAGACATGACTCGATTCCCCACTGGGACTATACGATCAAGTCAGACCGCTGCATGCATTTAAACGTGCTGACTGCGTCAACTCACACACCATCTGTTGCATTATAGTCCAAGTCAGAGCAAGTCAGAGCTGGATGCATCAGATACGCAAGCTTCCTAATTTTCCTGGATGTCAGAGCTGTGACATGTCATTTTACAAAAAGCAGATTAATTGAGACAGGAAGTCATGCATGAAACCACCTAGAAACAGCCAAAGACTTTCAAAATAAGACAAAGTGTGTTAAAACCAGATCTTATTTAGCTTGACTACAACAACAAACCAACATAATGAGCACAGCCAAGCCAGGAGTTAACAGTTTTAAAAAACCATGGGAAGTTTTAATGTTTTTTAGTCCTCTACTTCCTGCCCTGTCCCATCTGCTCAGTCCATTTTGATGTGTTGTTGCTCCAGCATCTGGCACAAACAGAAATTCTATATCTGCTTTTTACTGTTTGCACAAACAGAACAAAACAAATCCCTTGTATTGTAAATAGTGATAAATCTGATTTTGATTATAATCCAAAAACATTTCAACAAGCAGAGGGTTGAATCAGGGACGGAGCCAGGATTTCAGTTTATGGCGGGACAGACAACTTTTGGCTGTGCCTTAAGTTACAAAAGTTTGTAGATCATTAATCCAATCAATAAAAAACCACTGACAATGACGCTACTATGTGTGGTTCTAAAACAGATTTGGTTGCATTTTTCACCTTTACTCACCTTTAAATAAATTTCTATAACCCCTTTCTGCATCAGACAGATCTAACTGCAATTGCTTTCCATGGTACTGACCAAAGAGTGGCCCTCTGATGCACCAGTAGGCTGCACTGCTATGGTTTATTATAAGCTGTAAGAGCAAGAACATTGACCACAGTTAGATGAAATAAATACAAATCTATAGTCTTGAAGATGAATGTTTCATAACTGCTTTTTTTCCCAAATAGATTTTAAAAAAATGGCTTATTTACAAAAACAGAGTATCTTTTTTTATAATAATAATAATAATAATAATAATAATAATAATAATAATAATTATTATTATTATTATTATTATTATTATTATTATTATTATTATTATTATTATATAATAATAATAATAATTATTATTATTATTATTATTATTATTATTATTATTATTATTATTATTATTATTATTATTTTTATCATTATTATTATTATTATTATAGTTATTATTATTATTGATAATAATAATAATAATAATAATAATAATAATAATAATAATAATAATAATAATAATAATAATAATAATAATAATTTAGAGCATGTAACACTAAAACAACAAAACGAACATGAAGTGACAAAATTTTACAAAACAGATTATTAAATAGTAACTTATTAAAACAGATTTAAATATAGATATATAAACCAAAAGAAAAGTTTAAGGTGGGCCAGGGACCTTAAGGCCCACCCATGATGCCGCTCCTGGGTTAAATGCTCCACAGACTGCAGATAAATAATGTTGCTTTACACCAGTGATGCCTGCATACATTAAACAAGTTATTTTGAAATAATCTGAAGCAGGAGAGTTGCTGGTACTTTAACCACAGCAAAATATTTTTTAAACAAGAACATAAAGTCTTTTAATATTACTTGATGACACAGTTATTTTATAATAATAACTCTGGGATGAAGCTGTCTACACCCCACACATACAAGCAACTAGCAGCTGCTATCATTTCCTAAGAATTGCCTTCATGAAGCTTTTAACAAGCAGTTTCTACCCCGTGTTGCACAGTCATCTTCCTACAGAAGCCTGAAAAGGACAAACAAAATGCGGACTCCCTGCATTTTAAGTAAGTTTGAAGCCAACACTAGTTTGGGTGGGAGAGGGGAGCCGTTTTGTGATTATTGCAGTCTGCATGCAAACCACCAGATGCCACTAAACCCTGCTCACCACTTCTCTTAAATTCAAAACATGCAACACAATGAAATCACAATCCTCTCCACAACATCAGTTCGCTGACTACACTTCAAGCTGTGATGAGGGATCAGAGGTCAGAAAGCCGTCTTTAAGTGCAGGAAGTGAAAAGCTTACATGAGACCTTATATATTACTTCTTGCAGAACTTGGTGGATTACAGGCTCTAAAAAATGTTCTTTATTCCATCATTAAAACTGAGCTATAAAAAAGGATTAGCCTAAGTGCTACAGCTGGTTGTAAATCACACAGAGTAATGGTTTGGTTTGGACACCTACCATCACTTCACACCTGTAATGATGTTTTTTTAAATCCATCAATCTGATCTTTTAAATAGTGTTTTCAGGTTCAGACAGAGTTCCTCTTAACAGACCTTTTTAAACTCACTTTTATCTCCTGTTTCCCTTGAACACATAAATGAGTCATTCTCAGACGTGTTGCTGTTTTCTAGTTCGGTGGAAACCCAGTCAGGCCGTTAATGATCCTCGATGTTTTTACCTTTACTGGAAAAGGTTTGGTATGTATGGAGGCCCGTTTCTGGCAGTGAAACACAAAACATACGACCAAAGCTAAGCCGAAATAACAACATCGTGTTGGAGCTCCTGTGAGAAGTTTATAGCTTTTTATGAAGCAGACTGAAGCTAATCTTGATGCCTCTTTATGAGCTATAAAAATAAATGAGACCACCACTGAGAGGACAGACTATTTATTTTACAGTGACCAACTTTTTATTTAATTTTGAAACATTTGTAAGTGCACATCAGCCAATAAATTCTGTCAGTAAAAAAATAAAGTTGTGCTTTTATAATAAGTCAAAGTATTACATTATAAACCTGCAAATGCTCAGTTTTTTCTGGTTCCTACTGCTTGTCCCTTAGGCATCTTAGACTTTAAATAATGTGTAAACATTTAGGCAGTTTTTGGCCAACAGAACATCAGCTCAGTCAGCTCATATTATTTCTACTCATCTAACTGGCAAACAAATAGCAAAACAGGCTTTATTTAGAGCTGTGTCCGATTTTATCAGTGTCATACATATTGTCACTGATTCTCACTCTGTTCTCTACCTCTGATGATCTTTGCTGCTGCTCCCCCTGCCTTGACTTTTTATGTATGAGAGACAAGGGTGGTGTTTCCTTCCCTTCTCAGGTTTTGGCATTATTTATAGGCCCAGTGAAGGGTGAAGGCTCCCAGAATGGAACCTATAAAACAAATGAGACCACCACTGAGAGGATGGAATATTTCCTTTACAGTGACTAAATTTTCATTTAATTTTGACAGAAACTACTTGATGATGTACATCTACAATATCTGACAATAAAAAGTCATATAACCATGCTGTCGTAACCACAAGAATATTTCATTAAGAACCTGCAAATGTGCAGTTTTCATAGTTCCTACCACCCCTCCTGTAGGAATCTTGTATCTGATATAATGAGCAACAACTCATGCAAGATATTAAGAGTAGGTCATGAGAGTATTTACTAACTTAATTGAAAATTAAAGGAAATTTAACAGATGAAATCAACAAAATTGAGGGAAAAGTAGATAATGGGGTTTACAATACAGGTAGGCCAACAGAACATCAGCCGTGCCTAATAATAGCTGTTATAAGTTCACAGCCCAGCTGATCATAACTATTCATCAATAGCAAAGTGGTGTATGATTTAACGCTGTGTCTGATTTTATCAGTGTCATATGTATTCTTGTTCAAGATGTACACTCTATTCTGTACTCCAGGGGGATCTTTGCTGCTGCTCTTCCCGCCTTAGCATTTCTTGTTTGCACATGAGAGAAAGGAGGTGTGTTCTACCCTCCTCAGGCTCTGGATTAAAGAGTTCCAAGAACAGAACCAGTCCGCAAAAATGATCTTATTGCATCCAAATAACAATTTCTTTGACATCCTACTGCCCACATCTCTTAAGCTGAGGACTGACTTTGTAGGAGCCATGAATACATTTATAGTTTGTTTTTGGTGTGAGTTTGTTTTGTGATAATTTGTTGATTTGTGAAGGAAAGCATGTTAATTAGTGTGTGGTTACTTGTTGGTACGAGGCAGAGATATGAGGTGATTTTCCTTTTTTTTCAAGTCACCTGTCATGGTTTAGGTGGCGTGGATTAGGGAGAGGGGGTGAGCTGGGTCGTCGTATTTTTTGTTGACCATTGTTTCCTTTAAACCATTGTTAATACCCTTTTTTCCCCCTTACAATCATTTGGTTATAATTTGATTATCTTAAGCAATAAAAGATCCTGTGTTTATCTTTGGATTTGAGTGACTTTTTTTTACATCAATGAGTTGAACATTTTACCAGGCTCAACCTCAGCCTCTCAGTGATTTTTTTTGTTTCTTGAAAGTTGCAGCAGACTTGTTGAACATTTTTAGTAATTATGGAGTAGTATTAGTATGGGTAGTATGTCAACACTCTGAAAAAAATTACCAACCTTAAACCTTGTTTCCTAAAAAGAGCATGTGTTGCATGTGTTTGGGCTGCTATTGAAAACACTGCGATGCATTCAAAGTGAAATCGTAAACAATCTTCTCAATGACAACGAACAGATTGTAGTGAGGGGGCTGTTGAGACATCTTGGATATTTTTTAGAGGTGGGAGTAGGGATGGGTACCTTTCACATTTCACAATTCGGTACTAATTTTCGGTACCTAGCAATCAGTACTGGTACTCAATGGTACCAATTTTTGGCACTTTTTTGTGTTTATGTGATAAAAAATATCAGTTTGTTTAATAATAATAATAAGGATAATATATTTTTTCCATATAACATATCTATTATTAATTTAAAACCTTGCAATGCTGTGTTCATGTCCAGCATGTAAAATTGCCTACTCTTTCACTACCTCACAGTCACAAGGATGCATTCAGGTACCTGAACATGGTACCTTTTGATTTTACGTGAATCAACCCGGCACTTTAAACAGAATTTGTAAAATTCTGTCAAATTCTACAGAATCTGTTAAAGTACCTAATTTGGTACCCATCCCTAGGTGGGATAAAAAAAAAAAAAACATAGCATCATAGGTTTTGGATTTTTTATTTATGGATTTTAAAAGGTGGTCTGGTGTCATAAAAGTAAACTAAAAAAAAATCATAAAAATATCAGAAATATCAAAGAATCGCAATTTAAATTGAATCAGCACCCAAAAAAATCATAAAAGAATTGAATTGGGAGAAAAGCATACCATCCCAGCCTTAATGCTTTTGATATGGTTTTGCAGTTGGTTAACCTGTGAGTACTTTTTATCAACAAATCTGATGTGATGGACCTCAGTTACAAATAGATTTTTATTATCAAAATTGTTTGATGATAAATAAACTAAAAAAATATTGATTAAAAAAGACATGTGAACAGTGTGTGTTTGAGAGAGTGTGTGTTCAGGCACTCTGTGTCCATGTCTGATGATTAGTGGGGGCCAGCAGGGCCACAGAGTGACTGACCTCTAAGCAGATGTTATTACATGTCGATGAGACTGTCCATCTGATCATTAACCCCTTGGTGTGTAATCACACGGACATATCTGCGTGCGTGTGTGTGTGTGTGTTTAAACGACCCTCTCTCTGTCTCCATGCCCCCCCTCCATCCAAACTCTGTTTTTCTGCTACTGTATTTCATTTTACCGCATCGATTTCTCTGTGAACCACCTCCTCAAGGTCCATGTGGAGGACTCTGATCTGCTCTGTGTCGCTGTAAACTTGTTGTGTTCACTTTCAGACTGTGTACAGAACAAGTTGTTAGTGTGAGGGAGGCGTTTCACGTCTCTGTGGCCTAGATTTCAGGAATAAGGAGAATATTTAAAGGGGTTTAACTGCTGGTAATGGTTTCTCGTAAAAGTTGTGTGGCGTAGTTACTCTTAATAATAAATCAGTGAGACTTTATTGGGTGGTAAATATCATTTCACTGGAGCGGAAGTCATTTTCTCTAAAAGAGAGTGCAGTAAAACTCAAACTGCCTCTGTTCAGCATTATGTTAAGCCTCGATGGGGCCTGCTGCCCCTTCAGTCATTCTTCTTCGGTCACCATATGTGGCAGGCAGAAGGAAGTCGAGTTAAAAACTCGGTTAGAAGATTACATTTTTGTGGGGTTGTGAACCAGAGTCTGGATTGTTGTTTACGTCTTGCTCAGAAAAAACATTCGGCTGTGTTGATGAAGAGAAATTAGCAATTCTGAGCTACAGGGTTTGTTTTGTTCGCCTGCATTCACACGAGATGTGTCCAGAACTTCAGGTTGTTTTTCTGCTTTTTAGATTTAAACTACTCTGGTTAGCTACCACCACACACGGCATCACGTTTAGAGGAAAACACTGGGTTTAACCATCTAATCCACCAGTTTATGAATGAGTCCAGGCCTGCAGGGCCTTTTTTAACTTCTTCTACTTCTTACCATCCTCCGGTTTTATTTCTGACCAACAACCTCCATCCTGGCTTGAAAAACAAACTTTTTATACTAATAGACCTCTTCCCTATGTCTTTGTCCACTTTAATGTGTTGTGTGTAGAGTAAACATGCCTATGTTTAGCAACATAAACATGGCTATGAGCAATGCAATGCTAAGTGAGGAACTGATAACCCATAGTGATTTGTTGACAGAGTTACCAATGAGTTCTAATCCGTATAGCTGCCTGCTCACTATACACTCTCCTGTATAGTACCTTGTAAAAATATAATCAAAAAAAAAAAAAGAAATCTTATCAAGTGTTTTTTTTTGTCTTATTTTCAGAAGAAAATGACTTTTAAGACTAAATATGAGCCACATTCACCTGACCAGTCTTGAATGTCTTGTTTCAAGTTCTCTAAAGACACAAATGAGGTCTGAATTGCTTGCAATAAGTAAAAAAAAAATCTGCCAATGGAACAAGAAAAAATGATACTTGTATTAAGACATTACTCTAGTTTCAAGCAAAATTTTGATCCCACTTTTCTTGTTCCATTGGCAAATTCTTGTATTTGTTTTCAGCATTTCAGACCTCATTTTTGTCTTTATTTAACTTTAAGTATGACATTTTTCTGGACTAGTGTGGCTCATATTGAGTCTAATAAGACATTTTTTTACTGAAAATAAGACAAAAACACTTGATAAGGTTTAAGAAAGAATGCCAGCTTCTTTTCTTTTTTACTACAGACGCCAATAAACTGACACTATTGATTTATCTATTTATTTGACCTTTATTTTACCTGGTGAAAATGTTGGAGAACCAGTTCTCATTTATAAACTTGACCTGGCCAAGAGGTGCCAACAGGAACACATACATGTGTAAACAATAGAGACAAAAAGACATATAAACATAATGTTTTTACAATAACATAGAATAAAAAGCAAACTAGTAAAACACGATATTCTTGAAGTATATAAGGCGACACTTTGAACCCGAACAGTCACCAAGTGGCTAAGAAGAAGAGAGATGTTTGCCAGATAGGCTGGAAGAAAAATGAGCGAGATCCAAGGGTTTAGTTTCTCATTTTTAATTTACGTTGCCGCATGAATCTGAAAGCTGCATGGCGTCATCACAAAACAAAGCACATAGAGCAAAAATGGTCAATGTGAAAAGGGGAACTTGAATAGAATAGAATAGAATAGAATAGAATAGAATAGAATAGAATAGCATAGAACTTTATTGTCATTGTAACAAGTACAATGAAATTGAAGTCACAGCAGCAATCAAGAAAACAAAAGTAAGAAAGTGTGGAGAAAGTGCAAAAATGTCCATAAGAAAATAGATGATGACAGCTTGTCCATCATTCTCCAGTTCAGCCAGCCTCCACCTCCACAGGGTCCAGGACTGAGCTTCTTCAACAGTCTGTTCAGTCTCTGTCTCCTGGATCCTGTCTGCTCACAGCAGGTGAAGCTCTTCCAATGTGGCATTGGTGTTTGATGTTAGCCATGTCTGTGAATAGCATGATGCTACTCTGCCTTCTGGTATTCCCTCTGTTGCTGGGTTAGCACAGCTAGCTCGTCCGACAGGTCGATGTTGTCACTTCTTAGCTCACACCTGAGAACCAGCACGTCGTCCTCACCTCCTTCTCCTCACTTTGTGGGAAGACATCAGGCCTTGCACCAGTTAGCATTGACATGCTACAGACTGCTAACAGCTGAGTTCACATGTAAACAATGCAGCCATGGTTACATGTAGGATCTCCAGACAAACACAGGAGAAAAAGTGGTAAAAATATCGCTGAAGACACAAAAAGTTTGCTGTCTATGACCAACAAATGCATCATACAAAGTAATGATCCACTCCAAATACAAAGATTAGGAAAAAGACACAATTTTTTTTTTACAAGAAACAGACAAAAAAGAGAGCGCTGCTGCAAAAGGCAGCCATAGCCAACAGGATGGCAACTTGCAACCAAGCAATCTTGAGATGCCCTTCAAAGTGCGAATAAATAAACTTTTCTTTCTTTAACTCTGACTTTTGGCATTTGTTTTTCTCCCTTATATTTAGAGCTATTAAAGGTGGTATTTGGATCAAGAAGGTAGTGGTTTTAAAAAAAAATTCAGACTTTTTCAGATAAAATTTCAGGTCAATATTGTTCATGTTATCCATTTAAAATACAACCTTTGTTGACCAAAAGTGATCTACGACAAATACAAGATACAACACAAAAAAGCACAAAATATTAATATAAAAACAGTCAATCAATAAAAATCAGTTGCGATGTTAATGTTTTAAAATTTATCATAAAATGATTAATTATCCTGAATCTTCAAAAGACATGTAAACACATTTTAACCATTTTTTGCCAAAGTATTAAAACTGCATCCTTAAATTTATCCATTTTTTAATCATTTTTTATTCAGGTTTACATGCTTTACTTAGAGTGTCATAAATATGAATAAATATTTACAGTATATTGGTGTTACTCATCTCTGCAGAAGAGTCAATTTTACGGACTGTCCCTTTTTTTCAGCTGACTCATCCCTTATCAAGTTTTTGGTTCAGAGGGTCACAGGGTCAGAAAAACATTTTGTTCTTGTGACCATTTACGGTAAAAACACAAGCGGTAAACTTGATGATGGCAGGCCTCTGTGTGTTGTCGGCAGAGTGTTTATTTGTTTGACCCGAGCCGTGTTCTCTGTTAACGGCCGGCAGAGGAAGCCGAGGCCCTGCGGCTGGCGGCCTCCTGTGGAGCGCAGAGATGTGAGTCTGTTTACCGTCAGAGGGTCAGTCTGTCAACATGACCCGATCAAATCACTCTTACACATATTGGCAGCTGTGAGATGTGTGTGTGGGTGTGTGTTGAAATGGGCATTTGTCTGCTCATTTTGTGCAACAGGAGGATTTGTGCCCGGGCAGATGGTTGTCTTGTTGTGAAACCATACGTGCTGTTCCATTGCATGGACACGTGCACGCATGTTTGTGCATGATCACTGGGTCTCAACACGTGAAATGGCAAGAAATTGATTAGCTGAACCACATCTTTTTTCACCATTTTTGGTTCTCATATTATCATATTTGCTCATTTTTTAAACTAAACTAAATTAAACTAAACTACATGACCTAAACCTTTAGGAGTCCCTCAAGGCACCATTATGGAGTCACAAGCATTAAAGCCCAAGCAGCACAAGTCCCTGAAGACAGGAATCTCTTAACCAAAGTTAAATGACAAATAAGGCCTCTTTATCAAGTAACAAATTACATTATTTTCTCAAGTGGAGCCCTCTGCTGATATTCCTGCAGAATGCAACTAAAAATCACCTCTGCATAAACTCAAATTGTCTGATTGCAATATCAAATGCTGTTTGTGGTCAAACTTGATGAAAAGGAAAATGGGGGGCAAAGCAACCATCAGTGTATGTTATATAATCTCAGACAGAGACTGAAAGAAAATATTTGTCTGTTCTTCACGTTTGTCTTTGGTGTCTGCATCTTTTTAGGTCATCAAGCGTCAATATCTGACAGTGTCTGCAAATAGATCCGCAGTGAGAGGGCTCTAAAGATTTTTCACAAATATCTCAAAGACGCGGCGGTATGTTACAGCACTTCCTCCAAACACAAAACCTCTGATGAACCTCTGAGACTGATAAAACATCCTTTCTGATGTAAGGACATGAGCGAGGTCATTGTCATTGATCCACACCCAATCCAACAAGGACCCTGGAGTTAGAGTTTCTGCTTCTTTTTCATTTAAAGTGCTTCTTACCACATCAGGGGTCATCCTTTCAACTGTTTTTATTTTTCTGTAATGTCAGAGGCCTTGACGTAGCGTTTCAACTGAAAATTGTCTCAACCACTTCCTCAGAATTAAAGGATTAATTCACCTCTTATTCCACCTTTTTAGGATGTTGTTTGACAAAACTCCAAGAATTATCAAGCAGGATTAAACTCATGTTGGTGATTGAGTCGCTATGTTTTCGACCAAATGGAGAGGGAACATTTTCAGTAAGAGTTATTGAAATTAAAGCATCTGTTTTGTTTATTTTAATATTATTGGGTCTTTTTTTCTAACTTCATCTTCATGGGTCTTTAGCTGTTCTGAAGTGTTTTTGAAACACATGCCAACTCTATGATTCCTCTATCATGTCACAAAATGTTTTGTGGGTTTTACACGAGGCAAAGCAAGTTTATTTGATTGAATTTGTTTATTATTATTATCATTATTAATATTATTATTTTTATTACTATTACTATTATTATTATCATCTATATTATTATATACAGTGCATTTTGGCAACGAGGCAACTCAAAATGTTTCACAAAGTTATGAAAATAATTATTAAAAATAAAAAATAAAAATTGAAAGACAAAATTTTAAAAAATAAAACAGCAAAAAAAAAGTTAATTCTTTAACAGGTTTCAAAATATGAGCACATAAGCCACTTTGCAGAGTTGTGCAATAAAATAGATATTAAAGTGATTTGTTAAAATATTCTGACAAAAAGAAGCTTTTAAAAGGTGAGTCTACGACCCCGTTTTAAAGCAACTGAGAATTTTAGTAGAACTGATATTTTCTGGAAGTTTGTTGCAGATATTTGGAGCATAGAAGCTGAATGCTGCCTCTTGAAAGTGAAAGCAGACCTAGTCTGGATGATCTGAGTAGTCTTGATGGACTGGAAGATCCCTAATGTATTTTGTTATAAACCATTCAGAGTTGTAAAGACCACTTTCTTGGTTGCCAGGACTTGAGCAGCAGCGTTCTAGTAGACAGACTTTTTAACTGTCTTAATATGTTTGTTAAAATTCAGATTTGAGTTCATGATCACACCCAGATTTTTAGTATGGTTCGTGGTTTTAACTTAGCTTTAACTTTTAAATCTCTCTGCTTTGGCTCCAAAAACAAGAACCTCAGTTTGATCTTTGTTCAGGCGCACCCACTCATTGAGATGTTCAATTACCCATGATCCCATGGTGACACTGTAATGTATAACTCTGTGTCGTCTGGATATTTAGCTCTGGATATATTATTAATTTCACAAAAGGCTGTGTTTCATGATGTTATTTTGTGACTTTGGTCTTAACAAGAAGAAGAAAAATGTTGATAACTTGCCATGACACAAACAAGGGAAAAAAATAGTATTTTCACTGCAAAAAACTTAAATCTTAGCAAGTTTTTGTTTGTCCTATTTTAAGTAAAAAATGTATTTTTTACTCGATATGAGCAGCATATAACTGGTCAGTCCAGAAAAAAAAGATGTTTTTTTTTCAGTTATCTAAAGACAAAAACTAGGTACAAATTGCTTGCAATGAGTAAAAAAATCTACCGATGGAACAAGAAAAATTTGCTTGGAAATAGAAAAAATTCTTGATACAAGTAACTTTTTCTTGTTCCATTGGTAGATTTTTTTTTTTTACTTGTTAAAAGCAACTCAGACCTCATTTTTGTCTTTAAATAACTTAGAACAAGTATTTTTCTGGACTGACCAGTTAAATGTGGCTCTTATTGAGTAAAACAATACAATATCTAATGAAAATAAGACAAAAACACTCTAACATTTCATTTTTTTTTCAGTGTTTGTTTTGGTACCAACTTTCTTAGCCTGTTTTGTATTTATTTATTTATTTATTTATTTATTTATTTATTTATTTATTTATTTATTTATTCATTTATCTAAATTAAAAAAGGGTGATGTGGTAAAAAATAAAAGTGGTGTTTATGATAACTGATAAAACCCCTGTGTCCTTCCTGTTGCCAAGACCCCTGCGTCATGTGTGCCCTTTTGTGGCCTTCACCTGCCTGTTTACTTAAAGCGCCCCTTGTGGTGATTGTTCAGATGACAAAAAAACAAAAACAACATGGGTAAAATGCCCTCTACAGTATTAATATTTACTTGTTCACCCCTCTGGGAATTCTGCTGTATATTTTTGAGCATTTTAGAATTTTAACTTCAAAAAAAAAAAAAAAAAAGAAAGAAAGAAAGAAAGAAAGAAAGAAAGGAAAATTGTGATGACACATGTAGCTTCACAGCTAAATTCTTTTAGAAGTAAAGCAGATATTTTTTTCACAGTGAAATTATTAAAGGTGAGATAAGTGTGCTGCACTAAAATTTAAAGAACGTTTAAGTCAATATAACTATAAAAAAGCCAATCACAGTTCAGAATTCAGGGGTTGCACCTGGGGCAGTGCCACCCTTGACCACCCCTCTGGACCTGCCCCTGCTCACTGCTCTTAGTTTTTCAGACACTTTTTGTTTCTATTTTCAATCATGCAGCTACCTTTTTTAGTTTTCAGAGATGCCACTCAAGCCTGTGTCTGAGTATTTGTTATGAAAACAGTTTTCTCTGCTTGTGTTATAATCTCACTATGAACACCAGCCATGCGTCGACTTCCCCGGAGCCTTTAAAAGAACAAACCCTCATGTTTGTCCCCTCAGCCTCTCAAACAACTGACACACATTCAACATTGCCATCCTGTTTGGCTTTTTTCACGAGGGTTGAACTCAGAGCCACTGACAGGCAGAGAGAGGGAGAGCACACAAAAACACTGCCAAGTGTTATAACACCAGCAGGAGTAACTTCACCTCGGGTTTCTCAATCGCACTCTTTGCTTTGGAGAGCTGCCAGGTGTCATTCACCTGAAATGTGTGTAAAGATGAACTCAAAACAAGAGTGGTGTTGGTTTTGTGGGTACAGGGTTGTGAAGCTGGGGGCTTTTGGAGATCAGAGAGATGAACTTTAGATGCACTGAAAGAAAATGACATTAAGAGAATCAACAAAACTTTATCAGGGGGAAAATTTCTTCCTGTTTGCCTCAGATGAGACAGAGCATAGAAAATAAATTAAACATAAGTGAATGTAGACATCCATTAATACAAGTATTAAAGCTTCGTCTAGATATCTTAAGATGAATTATAAAAAAACCCCACTGCCCTGGTCATACATTCTTTCACCCATACTGGATACAGTGGTGGAGATTTTAAACCCATGCTTCCTCCCACATTTTTTCACCTTAGCCGCTCACATGTACATTATGTTCTTTCCGGAGTAGACCTGAGGCAACTAGGGGAATTTTCTGCAATGAATAAACAGGAAAAACAAGAAAGCTTTATCTTTAGTCAAAACCTATCATAAAGTAATAAAAGAAATAGAGGGTGCCACCTGAAAATGAATTTTAGAAGACATGTGGCACCACCTAGTGGCGAAAAAAAAAGACTCAACGTTTTGTTCACAAGAAGCTGAACGCTCCTTTAACAAAACGCTGCTCATCATGGTGTCAGTGTTGAAAACTAGAAGAGGTCTGTGGCTGTAAATAAAGTTTGAAAAGCAAAAAAGGTAATCCGCACCAATAAAAACCAAAGAATCTTTATTGAAACATACTTAAAGTTTAACAAGTAAAAGTTTCCAAAGTGATCCATCTGTGAAAGTGAAAGTGGAAATACTACATCTGCAAAGTAAACAATGCATCATATAATCTGGAACATTACCTTTCAAAAATGATTAATACGGAAGAAGTTTTTATATATATATATATATATATATATATATATATATATATATATATATATATATATATATATATATATATATATATATATATATATATATATGTACATATAAAAATGATGGACTGGCCCCCTCAACTCCAGATCAGATCATGAGTGATGAAGTTCTTATGAAAAGTACTGACACTATGCCAGAGACATGTTCTGCTGTAGCCGTTGCAAAAGGTGGACAAACCAAATATTAAAGTTCAAAGTAGATAAAAACAGAAGAACTCACTTCATCTGATATTTGTTGAGCTCAGAGCGACCATCATGTTTCATGATCAGGACTTGGAGGCACAAAAAGGTCAGTACTTTCAGATCCTACAGGAACTTACAGTCTTTGTTCCCAGGATTTTTATTTGCTGTCCGTCCCAAAGGTCGGAACTGGGAAAAGGCATTCAAATTTGCTGTTCCCTCTGTCTGCAATACTTTACAACAAAAGTTGAACCTCAATGAACTGACACTTTTGGCGACATATTTTAATTAAATTTCCTGTTTCTTGCAAATAGCTGCTGCTTTAAGTCATGGATGTCTGTAAAGGACTACCTTGTTTTGTGTTGTATGAATGTTTTAGCGTGTGTCTGAAACTCTGCTTGCTGCTGCTTGCTGTCTTGGCCAGGACACTCTTGAAAAAGATGTTTTTCAATCTCAATGAGGTTTTATCTCCTGCTTAAATAAAGGCTAAAAAAAAAAAAAGAATAAATGAAATAAAATAAAATAACATAAAATGATCTGTCAGGTGTTCTAATAACTTTGGCCATCACAGTATGTCAAATAATTTTTGAAAAAATAAATAAATAAATAAATAAAAATTGAATAAAATAAATAAATAAATAAATAATAATAATAATAATAATAATAATAATAATAATAATAATAATAATAATGTGAAATATTTATTATTTTCTTACGCTGTGCAGTTGTTGTCAATTGATGCCCCCTGGTGTTTATTATTCATAATGAATATCCACTGTCTGCAGCCCTGACCACTGTTGTACTGACAAATAGGAATTTTTCAGGATTGATTTTGAACTACTGAACAGATACGGTTTTCCCAAGCACAATATGAAAATTGCAAAAATACTTTTTTTTTTGCCACCTATTATCATGATCAGCATACTCATGTCCAGTAATTGTAAATTGTACCTTCTCCACAATAATTGGAGCCCAGCAGAGGAACCACACTGACAAAAAAGACCCCAAACGGGTTTTAGGTTGACTTCAGCACTTTTTATCTAAGAAATCTCTTGAACACCCTGAGGGTGGCGCTACTGTACCACTCCAGCTGAACAAACAGACATGTTGCTTCTTGTTTCCCCTCTGCTATCAGACTACAAAATGCTGAAGCAGCTCTTTTAAGAACTTTTACATATTTGTTCTTTTCAGTTGAGTAAATCTATTTATTTTACTACAAATCTGTTGTCACTGACATGTTGAGTGTTGAATGTTGTGACACTAAATTGCTCCATGATCACAAAGTTCCCTGAACTCTGACCTATAAATTTAGCTTTTGCTTCCCCCTGTGTCAAATTACAAAAAAAAGGTTTGCCTTTAAGACACTACAGATATTCTTCACCCATCATCTTGTAAATGGGGACTTTTAATGAAATAAAAAAAAAGGTTAGGCCACAAACAAATGTTTACCCAACCTTTTAAGCTACTAAGACACCTCCTGTCAATCTTAGGACCATGGGAATGTTTAAAACTGTTAACTCTATATTTCTCTACACCCCAAAGCCATTTTTCATTAAAGTAGTGTCTAACTTATTTTTTTCATGTGTTGCTGCTCACAATAAAACAATAAACTGACCATCTTCTATAGACATCACAGGCAATTCTTTGACTCAGTGTTGGCTTCGTGTTGCAGTGCAGGGTGATTATTGTCAGAAATCTTTGTCAAATGTGTTTTAATTTGTGAGAATTCTGAAGGAATTAGATAGGTGAAAGAGTTTATTGTACCTGTTAGGACAGAATCTGTTACCTATCTGTCATTAGCCTTGTTCTAAGTTTAATGATCTCCTGTGTGACAATCAGTTTGTGGACACTCCTGTTTGATGTGCACCGAAGTGTTTGAAAGAAGAGGATGTGATACAGCAGAATAAGTGAGCCATCACATCTAAGATTGGTTTTATTTGGTGCATTTAAGATTAAAACATCAACCCTTCATGAATAAATCACAGCTTAAAGTACAATAAAAAATCAGGGAATCTCAGTTTAAGAGCAACAGTGAGTCATCAGTTTAGTAATCTCTGGCTGCTTTCATGTACTTTGTCATGTGTTACTTAAGAAAAGTTAATCAATAAAGCACATTTTGTCAACAAGGCAATTCAAAGACAGTAGAGGAGTGAGTACAATGGTCAACACAATCACATTAAAAAAGCAAAATTATTGAGAATGATTAAAATCAAAGTCAGGACAAACAAAAAAGAAAGCTAGCTTAAAATAAGACTGATGACAGTTACAGAGCAGTTTTGTGCATACGTTTAACAAAATGTTGTATAATGATCTGATATTAAAAGTAGTGAATGGCAGTGAATATATTTTCTACATTTGAGGGATGAGGTTCTTTAACTGAGGTAGGGAGTCTTTGATTTTGGCTTTCTGGTTTTATGACCGTTAAAAAGGGCCGGTGCAGGTAGAAATGTGACCCCGAATGAGCGTTTATAAAACAAGTCAATCATTAAGAGATTGATTATTTAAGACAACTTTGTTAATGATTTTTAGTCTTGGTCCTGATTCAGAAATTAAAAGTTAGAACAAACTGAACTGACTAAAATAGCAGAGTGCTGTTTTTACCACCATGCCCTGGTAAAAAAAATTGAACTAGTTATCTAACAGTGGCGATTGCTCAAAGACTGCAAAGGAAGCTCAGCTTTCCCTAAATTGTTCCCCAAAAAAAGTGGTGTTATGTACTGCTGTGTGTACATTTCATTGACAAAATATGCGCTAGAATTCGTTCATCTTTTGTTCAGAATCAGCTCCTATCACAGGTAACTGGCTCCACCTCCTTCTTATTCATCCACGCAGCGTCTCAGCGCTTTAACACAGTCGGACGCTGAGCGTCTTCTGACTTCAGCAGAGAGGCATAGAGTGGGTTGTTCCACTGTGGAAACTGGATGGTCATTGGATAAACGCTGGGCTTTGTCCCGCCCATCGGACGCTCAGCGTCTCTGGGGGTCTATGAGGCAGTGGGCTGGCCTGGACGCTGGGCTTCTGCATGATGATCTGTCTGAGGCTGAATCCCTTTTTGATTGACAGTGAAATGAGCCAGTCAGGGATCTTGAAGTATAATCCTCCACCAGAGCATCTTCTGAGTTTTACAGTTAGTTGTTCTGGACTGATCCGGAGGCTTTATTGATCCCCAGCAAGTTTACTTTTCTTAAAAACGACAAGCGTTGTATTTAAAGATTCTCTCTCTTTTCACCAATAAGCAGCTACAGCTGCTGAGCTCCTCCCCCTGTCACTCACACTTACAGCCTGCAGGTGTAGAGAGGAGCTTCTCCTGTTTAAAGTGGCTCAAGTCTTACGCCCGCAACACAATGGGCCAAGGCCGTTAAAGCAGTCTACCTCTGCTGGCCATTGAGAGAACACCGGTAACTCCCTGAAAAAAAAACACCTGATTGGTACGACAGGGTCACAGATGATTTTCTTGAAAAGGTACGGAGGGTAGAATTTACGTCTAATTAAATAAACAAAATTATGATGCGGGCCAGAAAAAAATGAGCTTCCCCTCCTTGACTGACCAGCAGCCACCACTGTTATCAAACTACATGATCACTAGGGATCCATGATATGTTATTTCTTGTTTTGTTTTTTTTTTGCTTTTTTGCCAACCTATAAATTGCTCCTCATGACTGATAATTAAAATACTTTTTAACCTTCATGTATTCAAAGCCTTCATTATTTTTTCATCTTAGGGTACAAAACGCTATGACCCAGTGGACGAAGTTTAACACTATAAACACATTTACTGCAAACAGGTTAGAAACACTCTATTTTCTCAGTGTTAGATCAGGGACAAGTCAGGGTTAAAGGTGTTTTTCCATCCTTAAAATCTTGACGTTGGTCAGTGGTAACAGCCAGAAGGGAGCATGTGTTTCAGTGTGTCTGTGGGTTTCTCTGAAGCCCAGTTTCTCGTACAGCGCCACAGCTGAAGCCTGAGTGGAACTTGTCTCTAGGACCACCTTGGAGAAGCCCCGTTCTTTACAAAAGTCGATCACAGTCTGAGTCAATCTAGTGCCCAGGCCCATCCGTCTACATGACTGAGAGATTATCATTCTGAACAGCTCCCCATGCTTTTCCTTCCCACTGCCTTTGGCCACGACAGCCACCGTACCCAGGATTTGAGGTCTCCCATCAACCTCAGCTTCAGCCACCCAGAAAGAGTCGTCCGGTTTGCTCTGGTAATACCCAGGGATGTCCTGCATGTCCGTCTTGAGTTTTTCCTTAACATAGCTGTCATAAAGCTCATGACAGCAGTAGTAGACGAGGCCCACCCAGACACCAGTAAACACCAGAGCCCCCAGCACAGAGCCCAGGAGGAAGCCTGTGATGCACAGAGCCAGGGTGGCAGCGACGTGGGGAGGGTTGATCATAGCATTCCTGAAGCATGGGCCGATGTGTTCGTTGATGCCGATGCTGAACAGAGTACAAACAATGTCCTTATCTGAGGGACGGAACGAGCGAATCACCAGCTGCATGGTCTCCAACAAACTAGAGGAAGAAGAAATGAAGAATTAACATGTTGCATATAGGGATGGGTACCTTTCACATTTGAAACGATATGGTACCGATACGCGGTACCTGGCAATCGGTTCCAGTACTCAACGGTACTAATTTTCGGTACTTTTCTGTGTTAATGTGGTAAAAAATATCAATTTGTTTAATATTAAAATATAACTTTTTTTTCAATTTAACATATTAATACTTCAATATATAACCTTGCAATGCTGTGTTCAAGTCCAGAATGGAAAATCGCCTATTCTTCCACTCCCCGACTGTCACAAGGATGTATTTAGGTACCAAAACATGGTACCTTTTGATTTTAAGTGAATCGGTACCCGGTGCTTTTGATAGAATTCGGTTGGCACCTATAAAAGTACCTAATAAGGTACCCATCCCTAGTTGCATATGCTATGACAGCTAGAGAGTTAATAAATATGCCCTTCCTAATTCACAGAACTTGATTTATTTGACCTGTCTCCAAGATATTTGCATAACAATAGCCACGGTTACATTTTTTGTCTTTTCTGAATAGAATCTTTCCGAATGACTTTTCCAAAAACAATAGTATACATGGAAAGGAATATTCCAATCACTGGTCTACATGCGCCACTGTAATCAAACAGAATAGTCAATGGGATACGCGATTTATCAAAGCTGGAGGACGACAGTTTATTTATCACGGTGTTGCAATACTCTGTATTGCGAGTTTGTCGTCCATCCAGTCTTGAAATTATGTTCATTTCTTTCAAAGTTTGGATCAAAAACAAACTTTCCACAGCAGTCCAGTGCTGACGGCTCGCAGCCATTTTTAAAATTGAGGAACGTCTCTATTTGCGTCTTACATTTTTTCTGAGCATGCGCTGAAAGAACGCACTCCATTTGAGTGGATACATGATACCTCAATCGGTTTGGGGAAAGGAATATTCCACCCCTGTGAAACTGGTTAAATGTCCATTCGGTCTGGCACTTTTCTTTCGGAATGAGGTGTATACAAAGGTTCAATTCTTTCCATTTGAGCAAATAAACCGAATGCAAGCAGAATATTTAGGTCCATGTAAACGTGGCTATAGATGCCTGCATCTTTTAATTCTTGAAAATCACGTTACTTTATCTGATGTAAAATCATCTTCCTATAGACCCCTTTACAACCTTTGTCATCATAAAGATTCCCATGCATTTTGTAAACAGATGCACGGTTTAGCTTTGAAAAAACACTTTACAGTGAAGTCGCGTTCTTACAGGGTCACAACTGATACAGAGCAACCGGTGTTTTGGAGTAAAGAGTGAGCATGGTAACTGGCAACTTCAGCAAAACCTGTCAGTGATTGCCAGCTGACAGTTACCAATTAACAGGGTCACACTTCACACTGAAACGCCAAGGATGTCGGTGGCTGCAAGTCAAAAGATGCATTTTCTGCATCACAAATGACTAACAATAACTGTTGACATTTGGAGTAGATTTTACTTCATCTAGTTATCAAAAAAGTTGTTTTTGGACTGAGGTTATGACCAAATATGACACTTAGGACTCAACATGGAGAGTAAATAATAAGTGAACACTTCAGTTCTTATTAACGGAAACAGACTACATGTTCAAATTAAAACAATGGTATATTATTAGACCAATAACTTTTCCAAAAAGCAGTTCTTGAATACAAAATTGTTATCATTATTATGACATGTTAAGCGCAGTTCTCTGTCTGGATGTATTTTTCAGGCTCATTTAACAGGACTCAGGTCTCTTGTGCACTCCACTTTGACTTTGGAGGTTTTCTGTTTCTTTCTTTCTTTCTTTCTTTTTGTGACACAAGTATTTCTCTTACAGTTTTTTTTCCATTAGTTTGGCTCATTTCTTGAAACAGAAATTATATTCTTAAAACTCTAAAATGATTTGGCAAAACAGTCTTACAGTTCAGCACAACACCATGGTTCACCTGCAAAAGCGCATATCTCTCCCAAAACTATTCACTCATGCTTCAAAACTAAGTTCCTTTCCCCATACAAAAAGTCAGCCATCAAAAATGCAATGATCCTTCTCAATTGTTGGCTCATTTCCTGAAACGGACCGGACCTTCTTAACACTCTTGGTGATTTTGTTAAAAAAAAACCTGGATTGATCAGCGTAACACCATGGATCACCTGCAAAAAGCTCATATCTCTCCCAAATCAGTTCAGTTATGTGTCAAAACCAAATATCTGTCTCATACAAATAGTCAGTGTCTCCAAAACACATTGTCCCTTTGTCGAGACGTTAAGATGTTTTGTCACTATGACAGAGGACCATTGAAATATCCCTCATTTCCACCTCTCAATCTGAGCCTGGTCCTTCATTTCTGTTACTGGACTAATTTTTTGTCTAGCTAACAGAATACAATTATACATAAAGCTGGATTTAAAAAAAAAAAAAGAAAAAGAAAAGAAATTTTGCAGTAAGAGCAGCCTCCAAGGTTTGACATCACACATTGCACTCAAACTGCTAAGGAAATTTTGACCTTTATTATTCACACACATAAAGTAACTTCCCTGCATTAGATAAACAAAATGTAAAAAGCCAAAAAATACTGTAATATAAACACATGAACAAAAAACAACTCCTTCAAGTTTTAGTTTAACCTGACTTTTGATTTATCAATTTATCAAATGTTCCAAGAGATTCATACATGGTATTCATGGTATTGTGTGTTGCTGACTAATTTTGACAATTAAACCGACCATTGTACTTTGAGGTGACTCATACAACGAAATGATGCTGATGTATTTTGTAGAGACTGACCATTGAACTGAGAATCAACAATCCGTTTGGATCAACGAGATGTATTCACTTGAAAATTGAGCTAAATCTAAGCTAACTGTGCTAACTATGGGCTACCTGTACTTAGTATTTTGCAAAACTAAACAAAAGAATTTGCAATTTGATGAAATTAGTGAGAAATTCAATTATATTGTGAACAACTGCCAAGCAGTTTGGAGGTTTGTCCATGTTATTTTGAGGAATGTAATTTCTGTGTCAAGAAATGAGCCAAACCAAATGAGAAAAACAGTAATACATGACAGTCAGTAAATGTCAACAGATAATGCAGACATGAGCTTTGGGTGACTTGTGTATATAAATCCACAGAATGACTGTCCTCTTGCTGAAGCTAGGAGTTTTTGCTGTCAAGGTGATGTTGTCCAGGTACAGACCAAGGTTAAAATAGTTTTGGATTTGTCAGTATAGTTTAGTTTTAGTTAGTTTTGACTTTTTTTTTCCATTATAGTTTAGTTTTGACATTTTTTTCATTACAGTTTAGTTTTAATTAGTTTTGGAGCGGGCATTCTAGTTTTTATTTAGTTTTAATTTTTGCAACAAGGCTTAGTTTTAGTTTAGTTTTAGTTTTTTCATACCTTATTAACCAGGTGCAGGATTCAAAAAGGTCAGAGTAAATATTTTGTAAAACAGTTTATTTTCCAGTCCAACATAGAGCTCACTGCTCAGTCAATGCTGATACTGAACTGTTGGCTGCTGCCTTAAACACAAGAAAATAATATAAACTTATATAAAAATATAAAAATGAATTATATAAAAATGAATTATATAAAAATAACGTTAACATGAATTAAATAAAAATAATAAAAACATAAATTATATAAAACAATATGAGCTTTAATAATTAGAAACTTGGACTCTGTAACAATAAAGTCAGACACACATGAAATTAAACTATTACAGAAGCTCTGATTCATTGCTCCTCTACGTTTTGTCGCAGCACAGAGCACAGCCAGTCAGTGCAGTAAACAAGAGCGTCCCAGTAAGTCACAATGATGGTGCCGTACGGCGCTGACAACTGCTGAAAACTGTCGTAAAATTGGTTGGGAAAACGTGTCAGATTAATTTAAATTCTAAAGGCTATTAATATTGTCAAAAACTATAACTAAGGAAATTTTGTCTTTAATTTTAGTTAGTTTCAGTTAGTTTTGTGAACACAAGATACAGTTTTAGTTTACTTATCATTTTTGTTTTCTTTTCTAGTTTTTATTACTTTGAGTTAACTGCAATGTATTTTAAATTTTAGTTTTCCTTTTTAGTTTCGTTTTAGTTAACTATTATAACCTTGGTACAGACTGAATTTTTTGGTGGAATGCCACCATAACATTTTAAACACAGTGAAAGTCCTGTAAACTGAGTAATCTTTTATTGTCTTAAGTTTTAGTCTTTTATTTAATTTCTTTGTCTTGTCATTGACTTCATTTGTAAACCATACTGTTGTCATCTTTAAATTCATTTCATTAAAACTGCTTCCTGAGTCCCTGAATTTGCTTTGTCCATCGAGTGTTTCAGTGAAAATTTGTTTCAAAGGTGAAAACAGAGAATAGCAGTAACCTATAACTACATGAATTTCCCTTCGAGGATTAATAAAGTATTTTGTCTATCTATCTATCTATCTATCTATCTATCTATCTATCTATCTATCTATCTATCTATCTATCTGTTATTGCATTGTAAATACAATATTACTACTGCTCATGATGTTGCTGTTAAATAGCTTTATTAGTATTATCAGTGGTAGTGAAAAACAGCATCAACAGTAGAAGTAGTATGGCCACCTGACATAGTGGTTACAGTTATAGCAGATGTAGGCTATATCTGATTCCATCGGTAACCAAATAGCACGTTCGTTCAATAGTCGTTCTACGTCATTTCCGCCTATCTAGAAACGTCTATTTCATAAGCTGAATGTTATCGAAAGTTAACTCTTGTGTTAAATGCAGGTTATTAGCTGAATGATAGGAATCGTTGTGTGTTGTTGCCAAGTGTTTCCCTGTCCTCGATGTCTTACCAAAGCCTTAGCGTTACTATAAAACAGATTTGTCGTCAAACTTATCATAATGTACGATTTATCGACACATGTCAAGTAATAAAAGGCTGTTTCTTACGTCGTCGTCTCCGGCACTCAGCAGTAATGGTCCTGTAGGAAGTCAGCTACAAAAACGGCGTAAATGAACTGTGCACTGTAACTACTATAGTATAGTGCTGTATACAGCCTCTTCTGTTTAAATGTTAACCAGTGTAAAGTGACATAACCATGCCGTTCAAACAAGAAGAAGCAACCTTTGCGGATAACTTATCTTACGAACCTGCATTAATGTTTTACTAAGGCATCGCTATTTGCAGTGTAGCGTTATTGCTGACTTAACTTCTAGTTTTCCTTACCTTTACCAAAGTTTTTCTCCTGATCTGATTTTGGCTGGAAATGAATCGTGATCTAAAAACCTGTGGTCCGTGGTGATGTGGCATGTGCAGAAGATGCGGCTCTAAGAGCCGATGCTTCGTAGTGAATCAGAAGAGCAGACTCCCATTGAATCGGCTCTCAACGTTTTTCTGTCTCAGTCGCCCAGCTCTGCTGACAGACGTGCAGCCAATCACATGCGAGGATATTAAATCATATCATTATGTGATAACAGGGAGAGGGCCACTCTTTCATTGTGAGAAGAGTGCCGCAACAAAAACATGACAACCTCAAATGAAGCAGCATCTGGATCAACATAATTTTTATTAATTGATTTATTAATTACTTTATATTCATGCAAAAAAAAAGTTTGGTTAATATTAAACAAAAGCAAAAATGTCTGCTTCTATATAAGAACAAATGCACAAAAAAGAGGATTCTCATAAGAATACTGAATGAAAAGGGTTTATTAATATCACTATCAATACTTAATTCATTAATATTTGCTGGGTCAGGCTTAAATATGATGCTACAAATGATACCAGATTGAGAGATGCTTGGGAGCTGTGCAAAAAGAACCAGCTCTCTAAAAGGAGTCTAACTTCCCATGATTGTGGCCTATAAAACTGGTGCTGAAGTTGGTATCTTATTCGATGATTCCATCTTGGGAATGACAGGGAAGCTTATGATGAAACATTATAAACATTTTATGTATGTCTAAACCAGACTACATTCTCAACACAGATATCTTAAAAACCTGTTTCAATTTTGTAAAAACTGTCATAATGCTGAATGGTGAAAATGTAAATTAACAACACAAATCTGGCTATTTCGTAGTTCTTTTTGTTGTTTTTTTCGAGATGAGATAAGGCTTCTTATCTTGTCTTCATGTTAGGTTTCTGCTAATAAAATTTTATTAAGGTGAAAAGGTTTGCAGAAAGTATCTTCAGATAATGTTTGTTATGATATAAACAAAGATTGATTGACCATTTTAGTGAAATGTTTACAATGCAGTTTTAAAACTACAAAACATTCATTCTGGTTCTGAAAACTCTCACTGTCTTTCTTCTTCTTCTTCTTCTTCTTTTTTTTTTTTAACTAGTAGACCACTTTGGATCTGGTCTTGATCTCTAACCATGATACCCAAGCTTTTCAGGTCTGAACTGGATTGTTTGAGAAAGGCTATAGTGTCTTTTAAACATTAGTTCAGAATAGTGAAGCGTTAATTCCACTTGCAAAATTGCAAAAGCCATTGATTTCAGACAGATGGGGATTACTGTGACAAAATAGTTACATTTTTCATGTTTATAAAGAGCTTTTCCAAATACTCAAAGAGACTGAACAGCAGGCCAAAGCCTGGTAATCAGAGAGCAAAAAGAACTGGTTGGGGAAGGCGAGTCTAAACAGGTGGGCTTTGAGGGCAGATTTAAAAGACAAAAGCACTCGGAGAAATGTAATCCAGTAATTATGGGAAAAAAAAAACAGGAACAACAGGAGGGACTTGTATGCATTAACACCTACTGCTAGAGTAAGTAACAAGATGACACTGACTTCAGTGAAGAGGGATTTTAGACATTTGGCGCCATCCAGTGGTAAACAAAAAGAAACACACCCCTTATGATTGAGGGAAACTTACTTACATAACTGTATGTAACCTGGGTTAAGTCAACACAATGCCCTGATTGTACATCCTCCTTTACCTGCCAACAATCAGCAAATTAAGACAATGCAAGCAGCACAACAAATAACCAACGATGCCTGAAGTGCAAACATGACAAAGCATTGTATGCATATATCACACTGGTAATATCGAAAACAAGAAGAGGTCTGCAGCCTCAAAAAATTGGACCGTTCTCCATACTTTTCCTTCCTATTGTCTTTGGCCACTACAGCCACTGTACCCAGGATCTGAGGTATCCCATCAACCTCAGCTTCAGCCACCCAGAAAGAGTCGTCCGGTCTGCTCTGGTAAAACCCAGGGATGTCCTGCACAAGGTTATAATAATTAACTAAAACGAAACTAAAAAGGAAAACTAATATTTAAAATACATTGCAGTTAACTCAAACTAATAAAAACTAGAAAAGAAAACAAAAACTGTATCTTGTGTTCACAAAACTAACTGAAACTAACCAAAATTAAAGACAAAATGTCCTTAGTTATCGTTTTTGACAATATTAATAGCCTTTAGGATTTAAATTAATCCGACACATTTTCCCAACCAATTTTGCGACAGTTTTTGGCAGTTGTCAGTGCCATACAGCACCATCATATTATTTTATATAATTTATGTTTTTATTATTTTTATTTAATTGATGTTAACATTACTTTTATATAATTTATGTTTATATTTTTATATTAAGTTTATATTATTTTCTTGTGTTTAAGGCGGCAGCCAACAGTTCAGTATCAGCAGTGACTGAGCAGTGAGCACTATGTTGAACTGGAAAATAAACTGTATTACAAAATATTTACTCTGACCTTTTTGAATCCTGCACCTGGTTAATAAGGTATGAAAAAACTAAAACTAAACTAAACTTGAACTAAACTTGAACTAAACTAAAACTAAACCAAAACTAAGCCTTGTTGCAAAAAATAAAATTAAATAAAAACTAGAATGCCTGCTCCAAAACGAATTAAAACTAAACTGTAATGGAAAAAAATGTAAAAACTAACTAAAACTAAACTATAATGGGGGGGAAAAAAGTCAAAACTAACTAAAAGTTAACTATAATGACAAATCCAAAACTATTTTAACCTTGGTCCTGCATGTCCGTCTTGAGTTTTTCTTTCAAATAGCCCGCAAAAAGATCATGACAGTAGTAGTAGACGAGGCACACCCAGACACCGGTTAACACCACAGCCCCCAGCACAGAGCCCAGGAAGAAGCTTATGATGCACAGAGCCAGGGTGATGGCGAGGGTTGGTCATGGCGTTCCCAAAGCATGAGCCAATGTGCTCGTTGATGCCAAAGCTGAACAGAGTTTGAGCCGCGCCCTTGTCTGAGGGACAGAACAGAAGAATCACCAGCTGCATGGTCTACAAAGAACTGAAAGAAAATAAAATTCAGAATTAACCTTCATTGTCTAGGCTACCACCTGCTGATAGTTATGTTGATAAGAAACTTTACTCACAACTTGCATTACTAATTGACAATATTGATACATTTGAACACTTCTATTGAAATACTTTGTGTCTAATTCATCTAGATGTAGATTTTATCTTAAAATTTCGTAGAAACTGACAGTCTCTTACCGTTTCGTTGGTCAGACACCTCCCTGAATGGCTGTCACCTGGAGCTGAATCAGGCAAACCATGATGCACTGAAGTTAGTTTCTCACTTGATGCTTCTAACTTGGGCAGCCGGTCAAGAGTGAGACAACAGGTTCCTGATTAAAAACACTTTCTTGACAGGCCAGATTTGGATTAAATTATCTTCACAGACCTCTTGAAACACAGTTTCAGGTCTGTGAAACTATCATTAAATTGGTGATAATGTGGAAAAAGTCGTTAATTATACTGTTTTTTTTTGTGTTTGGACTGAGTTCTGATCTGTAACCACAATGTCTAGACTTCCCAGATCCGACCATAGACTGTATATAGAGTGGGCAGCATGGCTCTGCCTTTTACCATTGTACAGTTTTAAAGCCAAACTACCCCGTCAGAGGTGCCAACAGTAGAGACTGTGAGGGACTCAGATACCCCTTTTCTACCAAGCTGGTTTCAGGGCTGGTGCTAGTGCTGGTGCTAGAGCCGGTTCGCAGTTGGTTCAAGTGCGAACCAGTTAAGAACCGTTTGCTTTTCCACAAACGGGTGCTGGCTTATAAACTTTTCTTCTGTTGTTTTGCTTACCCCTAACTCATCTTTTTAAAAATGACGCTCTTCCATGTTTTCACTCTGCTTTGGTTGGTCAATAATCCCGCCCCCACCCCCTGACATAAGCCCATAGCCCCCGATGGGAACTTGGTTCTTTCTGCTGGCCCAGCACAGAGTTGGTGCTTGCCAAGCACCAGTTTTGAGAGCCAGCAATCAGTGCTTAGTCTGCCGAAAACAAAAGAACCGGTGCTAAGTCTGGCTCCAGCTCCGAACCAGCCCTGGAACCAGCTTGGTGGAAAAGGGGTAAGAGAGAATCTTGGTAGAGATCAGTGACAAAATTATTTTTATTTTTTTTCCAGAGTGTTATCTCATCTTAGCTCTTCCTCCCAACATATTTTACAATCACCAGAAAAAAAATACACAAGAATATCAACTATTACTCATCGTTAAACTAGATGTTCAGCCTCATTTTTAACCTCTTATAACTAAGGAAAAGGAAAGTTTTCAGATTTGGAGGATTTTTTTGACCTATTCCACAACCAGTCACCAGGGGGAGCAGTTTTGATGGCGACCGTCTTTTTTTTTTTTTTTTTTTCGTTTTACAGAAAAAAAGTGTCTCCGATTGTAGATTTGAATTCTGACATGTCTGGGTTTCTTGGTTTGTGACCTGGACTTTGTCACCAAACTTCTCCCTTACAGCTGAATGGGAAAGCATCAAATAGGATACAAACTTAGGTGTTGCTCTATCAACATGTATAACCAGTGACACCTTTGCTTCACTACACATGTGAGTGGTGAGGATACTGATATTTGCGTGCCAAAGAAATAGAAACTTGTTTGCATGTCTGTTAAAGATTGAAAAAAAAAAGTTAGTGCATGTCACATCTAGGCTTCCTTGTTCTTGCTAATACCAGCTGTGGTGGGCACGATAACTTGGTTTGAGAGTTCCTGTTTTCTGTGGTTAAACAACTTTTTCTTGTTATGCGTGACACTAAAACCTTATTAAAGAGCAAAGTACGGGGGAAAAAAGGCCAGATGACAGCATGAAGCAACCACAGGAGCTGACAGAAGACCTGCACAGGAGAGCGGCTGTTTCAGAAATAATCACAGTGGGTTGTTGCGTACCAGCTTACTTTTTCAGACCTCATTTGAATCAATACAGAAAATAAGAAAAAGGCACTTTATTTTTGATTGGACACAATAGTTTTGCAATTTTACAGAAAAGGGATTGATAATGTGTCATAGCAGAGAGTACAAAGCATTTCTACCCAACATAGCTCAAAAACAAACAGCAATGGAAAGTGTAGGCATAGGTGTTTGTGGCAAACAGTCAGGGATTACAATATACACAAAGAAAACAAAATCGAAACTTAACAACCGTTTGCAACTGACTCATCAAACCACAAACCTTTTAAGATGCAGATAGAAACATTAAATTTCTCCCAAATACATCTCACTGAGTGAAATATATTAGATGAACCTTTGATTTTTAGACTGTGCTTCAATTCAGCATTCATATAAACAAGTTTCGACATTTCTCTCTCATTCGGTTTTGATCACACTGTTAATGTTGCTGCTCAAATTGATCTCTGATGTCTGGTTTGTCTGATTTGTCTGAGATCCTTGATTCTCTCCTGTGCGTGTAGTAAACCGGCTCCAGATCTTAAGGTACGCCAACCTAATCTTTTGGATTTTGAAGGCATACACAACAGGGTTCACAGCTGAGTTTACATGAGTTAACATAATGCCGATATAGACAGCTATGGCTGGTACAACACTCGACCCACTGAAGTGGTCGATGCAGTTCATGATGTGGAGAGGAAGCCAGGACAGGGCGTACAGAGCCACGACCAGAGACAAAGATCCAGCCAGCTCTTTCTCTTTCTTCTGGTCATTCTGGGACTGTCGTTTGAGACTTTTGCCTGGTTTTTCTCTGAGGTTTCTTTGAGTTTTACAAAAGATGAAGCCGTAGAGAACAGACATGATCAGCAGAGGTATCAGGGTGCAGACAAAGAAGCTGAAGTAAACCAGATAGGACATGGGGATCACTGCTATGAACTCGCAAAGAGCAGAAAAGTTGCCTTTGTCTGTTGAAGGTTTTGGGTTGTGCCATCCAAGCATGGGAGCAAAACTGAGGGGAACTGCAACAAGCCAACATGCTGCAACCACAAGCCGAGTGTGTCTCTGTGCTACTGATGTTTTGTACCTAAAGACAAGAGGTAATGATTTATAATAAGGTTTATGTATTCACATGGTTTCATGTCAAAATAAAAATTCAAAGAAGCCCAAAAAAAAGACCAAGAAAACAATCAGAAAAATTTGACCTTGGATTTCCTCCTTTTTTTTTTTTCTTTTTTTTTTTTGCAAAAATAGGAGTAGAGAAAGAATATCCTCACCTGAGAGGGATGTAGACCCGGAGGAATCGATCCACTGCTATGGCCACTAGAGACAAAGCTGACACCACAGTGAACAGGATGACCAAACAGCTGAGGAAGAGACAGCCGTAGAAAGAAGTCTTCACTCGTCTGTCCACCAACAAAGCCACTGGTATGGTCACGCAGCCCACCATGAAGTCAGCCACAGCCAGAGATCCAATCAGGCAGAAAGTAGGCTGCCTGAAGATCTTGCTGATCCACAGAGCCACAATCACCAAAACATTACCAAAACAGCAGCAAACAGCTATGAACACCTCGAGCACGGTGTACGTCACTGCTGCTGCTTCCATCGTTCTTTTAATCCAGTAAATGTTCGGAGATCGCTCTTGTTGTATGTCCTTAAATAACTCTGAGCTCAAGTGTACAATTATCAGGAAGTCCTCAGCCTGACAGCACTTTTTAGACAAGAGTACACCAACACCTCTGCAGGCATCATATACAATCTAACCGTATAGCTGCGGTGGTTAGCAATGGCTGTGAACAGATGAGTTAATTGGATGGGACAGAGGAAACCTCAAAACCACATCCTTAAAAGAACACACTGCCTTACTTCTAAACAGAATTATCCATGGTGAAGGTGTTGTCTTGTTAATGAAGTTCAAGTGAATGGTTCAGTCTAGGACTGGGTGATACAATCCCTTGGCTAGTATGTTTACCTGTAATTCAAGTACCAGTAGTACAGTAGTGACTGTGGTGCCATGTAGGTGAAGCCCCCTTCCACTGCGCAATGTGACATTGAAATGAAATATTTTTAATATAATTTTTTACATCCAAATCAGGTCTCCTGAAGGTGCAGAATGAAAGTTTTTAATACATCTTTTTCGGATGTTGTATGGAGGTCAGATTAACGTCTAAAAAGGTCTACTAATGACATTTGAATGTTTGGATCTATTTTGAACGTCTGATTGATGTCTACCCTGAGTTAGCTCTTACGTTAGCTCTGCTTGGTAGATGACTTGCAGGACATAACCAGGATTCACTGATGTTATATATTGCCAGCATCGGGCTGTCAGTAGTGCTACATATGGACGGCCACTGAACTACTGTACGAACTGACAGTTTGCTTGTTGTGACGTTAGCCTACGGATACATTGTAGCACCGGGCTGCTATTAGCTTTATATTTAGCCGGCTACTGATGTATGATATGAGCGGTGAGGGTATTGATAGGTGCTTGTCAAAGATAAGGTAAACATACTTCTTCAAACTTGTTTACACGTCTGTTGAGTATTAAAAAAATGTAAGAACACTTTAACCTAGTTACTATGCCAACCACAGCTGTATGTCATTTCCTTGCAAGAAGAAGGAAGTCAAATGTGTCAAGCACTCAACTATAAATATTCTTCTTGTTAAGCCTGACACCTACTCTAAAGAGATGAAAAAAGACAGATGAAAGCATGCAGCTATGTGGAACTACAGTTCTTTGACCTGAGTCAAAGAACTGAGTCAACCCCCCTGTTTTGGACTGGGTTCATCTTAGTGTCTCTCCCTCCAACGCTGATGTAAGGGAAGATAGTAGATGCATTTGATCAGAAAATAACCAGAACCCCCTGCTGGTTTTTTAAATATGCTCCAGCTTGATGAACCAGACATTCTCATTACATCCTGGTCTTAGAACAGTTATAATTTATGACTTCTATTAAAAAGAAAGTATAAAACTCTAAAGTGATGGTGTGTTAGTGCAGGTTAAATTGTGAGTCATTAAGCTGTGACACAAACTATGAAACAGCTTTTTGTGTATAGGTGAGAACCGGGTTAGCTGTCACACTTTTTACTTGGGTGGGAATTACTTATCATCCAAAACAACTAATAGTCATTCCTACATTTAATCAAAGATTAAGGAATTGGCTTGAAATGTATATTCCTCTCATTTTCCAACCCATGTTAACAAGAAGGTAATAAACTATCAAATACACTCTTATACATTGAATGTGGGGATGGTTGTCACAGAGTTTGAGGTTGTTGGTCACAGTGTTATCTTAATTGGAAAATTTTATGAAAAAGGTAGGCAAGCAGAATGAAATTAGAAAGTTTAATTGCACTGAAATGTTGACAATTGCAAAACTTAATACATCTTAACACAAAATGAACAAGGACCATTAACAGGAAACACATCTATAGACCAACCGACTAAATATATATAGAATAGAACTTTATTGTCATTGTAACAAGTACAACGAAATTGAAGTAACAGCAGCAATCAAGAAAACAAAAGTAAGAAAGTGTAAAGAAAGTGCTTAAAGGTCCATGAGAAAATAGATGATGACAGCTTGTCCATCATTGTCCAGTCAGCCAGTCTCCACCTCCACAGGGTCCAGGACTGAGTTTCTTCAGCAGTCTGTTCAGTCTCTGTCTCCTGGATCCTGTCTGCTCACAGCAGGCGAAGTTCTTCCAATGTGGCGTTGGTGTCCAGTGTTAGCTCCATTAGCCATGTCTGTGAATAGCATGTTGCTTGATCTCAAATTGATCTCTGTTGTCTGGTTTGTCTGGTTTGTCTGAGATCCTTGATTCTCTCCCTTGTGTGCAGAAAACCGTCTCCAGATCTTTAGGTAGGCCGACCTAATCTTTTGGATTTTGAAGGCATACACAACAGGGTTCACAGCTGAGCTTACATGAGTTAGCATGATGCCGATATAGACAGCTATGAGTGGTACACCACTCGACCCACTGAAGTGGTCAATGCAGTTCATGATGTGGAGAGGCAGCCAGGACAGGGCGTACAGAGCCACGACCAGAGACAGAGATCTAGCCAGCTCTTTCTCTTTCTTCAGATGGCTCCGGGACTGTCGATGGGCACCACAACCTGGTTTTTCTCTGAGGTTTCTTCGAGTTTTACAAAAGATGAAGCCGTAGAGAACAGACATGATCAGCAGAGGTATCAGGGTGCAGACAAAGAAGTTGAAGTAAACCAGATAGGACATGGGGATCACTGCTATAAACTCGCAAACAGCAGAGAAGTTGTCTTTGTCTGATGAGGGTTTTGGGTTGTGCCATCCAAGCATGGGAGCAAAACTGAGGGGAACTGCAACAAGCCAACATGCTGCAACCACAAGCCGAGTGTGTCTCTGTGCTACTGATGTTTTGAACCTAAAGACAAGAGGTAATGACTGATAACTAGGTTTATGTATTCACATGGTTTCATGCCAAAATGAAATACAAAAAAGCCAAAAAAAAAAAGAAGAAGAAGAAGAAAAGAAAACAATCAGAAAAATTTCACCCTGGATTTGCTTCATTTTTTCTGCAAAAATAGGAATAGAGAAAGAATAACCTCACCTGAGAGGGATGTAGACCCGGAGGAATCGATCCACTGCTATGGCCACCAAAGACAGAGTTGACACCACAGTGAACAGGATGTCCAAACAGCTGAGGAAGAGACAGCCGTAGAAAGAAGTCTTCACTCGTCTGTCCACCAACAAAGCCACTGGTATGGCCACGCAGCCCACCATGAAGTCAGCCACAGCCAGAGATCCAATCAGGCAGAAGGTAGGCTGCCTGAAGCTCTTGCTGATCCACAGTGCCACAATCACCAACACATTACCAAAACAGCAGCAAATAGCTATGAACACCTCGAGCACGGTGTACGTCACTGCTGCTGCTTCCATCGTTCTTTTAATCCAGTGAATGTTCGGAGATCACTCTTGTTGTGTGTCCTTAAATAACTCTGAGCTCAAGTGTACAATTATCAGGAAGTCCTCAGCCTGACAGCACTTTTTAGACAAGAGTACACCAACACCTCTGCAGGCATCATATAAAATCAAACCGTATAGCTGCGGTGGTTAGCAATGGCTGTGAACAGATGAGTTAATTGGATGGGACAGAGGAAACCTCAAAACCACATCCTTAAAAGAACACAATGCTTTACTTCTAAACAGAATTATCCATGGTGAAGGTGTTGTCTTGTTAATGCAGTTCAAGTGAATGGTTCAGTCTAGGACTGGGTGATAAATCCCTTGGTTAGTATGTTTACCTGTAATTCAAGTACCGGTAGTACAGTAGTGACTGTGGTGCCATGTAGGTGAAGCCCCCTTCCACTGCGCCATGTGACATTGAAATGACATATATTCAATGTAATTTTTGACGTCCAAATCAGGTCTCCTGAAGGTGCAGAATGAAAGTTTATATAACATCGTTTTCAGACGTTGTATGGAGGTCAGATTAATGTCTAAAAAGGTCTACTAAGGACGTCTGAATGTTTGGATCCATTTTGATCATCTCAATGACATCTAGATTTGGTCTGAAAATGATGTCCGAATGCAATGTCCAAAAATGGTCAGATTTAGATGTCAAAATTGGTATCCATTTTGCATGTTGCTCTGACGTCTAGATATACTCTTCGACAGACCAGTGGGTAGTGAGTGTGGTGTTTGGGGGAATTCTGAGGTTTTGGAGGTGGGGGCTGACCTCCCTGCTGGTCTGGAGGCTATTTCAGGCCTGTGTAAGGAAGTGTCTCTCCTCTTCACCCAGAGCCACTGACCTGTTCAGCTGCACCTGAGAGAGCTTTGATGGCTGGCCTTGAGCCTTGGCTCTGAATTCCCAGGTCCTTTAGCAGTGTGGTGGTTGACCTGTCTACAAAGCCTCTGCAGCCAACTTCCACCGGGCATCTTTTAGCTTTCCAGTCGTGCAGCAGAGCATCAGCTGCCAGCTCAGTGTATCTAAGGCTCTTGCATTCATAGGCCTCCTCATTGCATCCTGTCAAAACATTGTGAGCTCTATGATGAATGCAGTGTGGAGTAATATGGACCAGGGCTCAAGGTCTGGTTTGAGGTTCATAATGGCTATCTCTGCAGAGAAGCAGAGCCTTTGGTTTAGATCTGTCGCCAACCCCTAGTCTTGTACCCCTCCCCGCTGGCCATAGTCGGACCTTACCCTGACCTTGGCCCCCTTGCAGGAAGGGCATTGATGTTTAACCATTTGGTTTCTGGGGAGGCTGCTGGACACTTGAGCGCCTGATTGTAGTGCCAGGTGAAACGGCCTTGTGTCAGGCTTGTCAGGTTTGCTGGAGATGGGCAGAGCAGGCAAGTAGGGTCTTCTCCGTATCATTTGTAGATTTTTTTTGGGAGGTATGGTAAGACACTGAAGGATGGAGCTGGTCTAAAATGCTTTCATGCCTCCCAGGAGACAACTCCCAGGAGACAACTTTATGTTAAATGAGTGATGGTGAAAACGGCATACTGGTTCAACCTGCCCAGATCACTTTGGACCAGGTTTTGCTCCACAACCACAATGCTGAGGCCAGTCAGAACTGGTGTGGATATTTTTGGAACATTAATTCTAGTTCTGAAAATCCAAAGAATAACTAATACACAGTTTTGTTTTACATGTAGACCACTTTGGATCAGGCCCTGATCCAGTTTCCCAGATCTAAACTGAATTGTTTTAGAGAGCCTATACTGTCTCTTTAACACAGTTTCAGAACAGGCAAGCTTTTATTTCACTTGGAAAAATGCAAAATTCACTGAATTTCAGTCACATGAGGATGATTGATCTGTTTATTTTGGCATCCAACAAACACAATGAAAGTATTTGTAACATGCAGTACCATAAAAAAAAGGTTTTATGCCAAACGCAGCCACTTATATTTCAGAAGTCTTCCCATAAACTCCCTCATCTACATGATTCACTGTCAGGCTGATATTCACCTTCGCTGTATGTATGGATGAACATTTTTATTTAAGTGCTTTTCTAAATACTCAAAGAGGCAGTAAAGCAGACTAAAGCTTGGGAATCAGAGAGAAAAATGAACTAGCCAGGTATAGCAAGTCTGAACAGGTTGGTGTTGAGAGCAGATATAAAAGCAGAAAGCACCTGGAGAGATCTAATGAAGTAAAAAAAAAAAAAAATAGAAAGGAACAGGAACAGAAACGGAGAGCCTCATATGCAGTCACCTCCTACTGGTAAAGTAACAACCTGACACCGACTTCAGTGAAGAGGGATTGTAGACATTTGGCGCCATCCAGTGGTGAAGAAAAAGAAACACACTCTATGTGATTGAGTGTAATTGTTTCACATGTAACCTGGGTTTAGTTATCACGATGTCCTGATTATACAATCTTCTTTACCTGCCAACAATCAGTGAAAGACGATCTAAGACACTGGAAGCAGCAGAATAAATGATACACAAAGTGCAAACATGACAGAAACCATATATCACCCTGGTAATATAAAAAGCTAGGAGAGGTCTGCGGCTTGAAAAATAAACTGTGTTAATATACTTTTTTACAACAAGAAACCCTGTACCTCTGAATGCAGTATTTCCCTCCTCAGTACAGTAGATAGAAAACACACCTTGACCTTGTTGAGTGCTTTTATTTTCTCCAACTTTGAATTGAGAACCTAATAGTTCTTGCCACTTGTTTTTTCTTTTGCTTTAAAGTTAAAACAGTGATTGTGGTTCAACAAAAATTGGTATCACATAAAAAATATTTTTGACAGAGCTCCAACAAGTATCATATTGTGTGATCAATGATAAGTCAGGGCTACAAGTGTTTTTCAATGTTTGCAATCTTGACCTCAGACAGTGTAAAAACCCAGAGGCCAGTTGTTCAAAAGTAATCCAATCGGATTTTGGTCATTGAATTAGGGTAAATTCTGATAAATGGGTTCTTTCAAAGGGAAAGAAGAATTTCAAAATTGGATTAGATCCTGTAATCTAATCCTAGTTTTAATCTGGATCTAACATTCAGTTTGTGTTGTTCAGAACTTTTCAGTAGAATTTGGATCACTTCGATCCAAAAAACAGGATTATCCTGATCCTAACAGGGGGTAGGATTTTAAGGTGGATTTCAGGAAGAAAATGTAGTTAAACTTTAAATTGTGCAAATTTTGTTTTATTTGACCAATTTTAGTTTCCATACTTTGATTTTAATTTGAACTTGAATTATTTAACCTTTAGACTGATAAAGTAGATACAGTAAACTTAGGCTACCAATGGAGCCTTTCAGTATGGTGAGGTAAAAACAAAGAGAAACTGAATGAGTAGAAGTACAGATACTCCTGGCAGAGGAACAAATCAAGCTGACCAAACTGCAAAAAAAAAAAACAGAGAAAAACTTCTAAAACTTTCTAAAGCAGAGCTTAGAAATGCTGGACTCTCCTTCACAGATGAAGAGGAACCCTTAACCTTTATTTCTTTTTGCTAATTATTGGACATGTTGCCTCTTTTAAATTGCACACATTCTTAAAATATCCACTTTGTATTTTTATGTATATTTGTTATTTGTTGTGGCTCAGATGAGGGGTCATAAAAGAAATCAAACATGTAAGTAGATGTTTATGTTATTTTTGTTTGTCTCTTAAAATAAAAAAAACAAACATCTACAATGACCCCATTTTGGCTTTTCTACCTGTTGTTCTTTACAAAGCTGGTAGCCCACACTATGATATATTGTCCCATTTAGAGCACTATAATCCTGATTTAGTCATCTTAAAACCTGTGTATCCAGATCATGGTGAGCCAATCCAATGTTGCCTTGAAAAACAAGCACAAAACTGAGACAGATTACCTGATCCTGGATGGCAAGAAATGGGATTTCCAAATCTGTCTCTTTTTGATCCGGATTAAATTCTCTGAACAACTGGCCCCAGAAGTGAGAGCCCAGTTTCTGGTACAGTACCTCAGCTGAAGTCTGTAGGAAGGACAGAACAGAAGGCAAACTTAAGAGTTGTTCTATAAATTCAGGTTGCTCAACAGTCTGAATCAACCAGTGACACCATCATCGCCTTTGCCTCACTACTTGTATGAGTGGTGAGGGTCCTGGTATTTGGTTGCCAGAGATAAAGTAAACAACAAATACTTGAACAAATTTATTTGCACATCTGTTAAATATTTTAAAAAGTTAGAAAAACTGGAACCACGATAGCGATCACACCAACAGAGACTTGTTAAATTTGCCATTTCCTTGCAAGATAAGGAAGTAAAAATGTGTCATGTACTCTACTATAAATATTTTTCTTCTAATGCCCAACACCTACACCTTAAAGAACTGAAAAAAAAATCTTGTGCCAACCACAGAAGGCACAGAAGTGCTATCACTGTCTTACAGTCAAGTTACAGTTGTTGTATACGAGTTTACAAATGTTTTATTTTAAAATGGCTCATATACATTAAGAGGTTATTAAAAACATTAAATGCAGAGAAAAGTATAAATAGTTGTTACATTTTTAAAGAAAATGTGCTGCCATAAAAAATTGTTAATGTGGACAATGTGAAGTCATCTAAGGTTTTGTTAACTGACTGGATGTCGGGTCAAAGCATGACAGCTTCAGAACAGGACTCTGGTTCAACACATTGTTTGACAGCCGCACATGGAAGTTGTGTTTCGTCTTCTATTGTATAGTATTTTTTTAATACTTCATAAGTGAAGGGCAGAGCACTTGAGTCATTTTATGTTCTGTATTTGCAGCTTTTTACAATGTTCAAGGAAGGGTGATAGATTAAATCTACCAAAAGAGGTTTGTATGAAGCGTGGTCTTTAAGTACACTGAACCAGTGAGTGTACAAGTGCCAAAAACTGTTTTAAAAAATATCCACACTGGTTCTTTGAGTGAGCTAAACCAATAACTTAACAGCAACAATGATGTTATTCAAAGTCTAACACAAACATAACCCACAACAGAGGTAGAGGTGGAGTACCATTTCTTGGAAAGCCAATCAGAGCCAGAGTTCAGGTAGGCGGCTGTTAGTGTTACATACCTGGACGTGCTGCAACCAGCCAGACAAGTGAAGAAGAAACATTTCTCAAAAACACACATCACTACAAAGCTTGTGGCCAAAAACATAGATAATGCTGTTGAAGGCACCAGCACTTCTTAGTAAACCCAACAATTACTTTCATTGTTATCACATTAACAAAGTTATAACTCTTACTACTTTATGTACTTTTTTTGGGGAAAGTAATTTTCACTACTAACATTTTTTCAGTTATTTCCCCAAACACTGAGTCCCATCTGTGCCAATATTACAGGTTATTTCGTCAAAGTCTCTAAGACAACATCACGACAGCTGACAAGGTTAGAAGTGAGAAGACAGATCTGCGTTTTTCTCTGCTGAAAACGATTTCTGTGATTGATTTTGTAGTGATAGTGGACACTGGAGCCTAACTGTCTGACAGAAAAAGGACAGAAGAGCAGAGGAAAGATAAACAGGACAGTGATACAGCACAAGCTAATAGCTAAAAGGACTGAGCTAAGCATTAATGTTAATGTTTATTCCAACCCACATGCAGCAGTTATTCTGCAGTGGTCTGTTCAAACTTGAGAGTCTATCAATAAAATGAAGAGTGAGGTTACGTTAGCTCTGCTTGGTAGATGACTAGCAGGACAAAACCAGGATTCACTGATGTTACACATTGCCAGCATCGGCTGTCAGTAGCGCTACATATGGACAGCCACTAAACTACTGTTCAAACTAACAGTTTGCTTGTTGTGACGTTAGCCTACGGATACAACGTAGCACCGGGCTGCTATTTGCACTATATTTAGCCGGCTACAGATGTATGGTACAAACTTACAACATCTACTTGTTGTCACGTTTCAAACAACAACGCTATGTAGCTGCACTGATAAATACCTTACCTCATCTTGTTGTATCCAAACTGATTTTCTGACTAACAGACTTTATGGCAATATGGTGGTGGTTGACAGAAAGACGATGGTCTATCTATTGTCTCTAATGAACAACATGTCCCATCCCTTTCAGAAGACTTTTTACCTTTATGTTAGATGACAGATTTTTTCTTGGTTTCTCTATGTGATTCTATTTGATATATCCTTATCGTAATGTTTCCAACTAGACACTAAATGTTTGCTGCTGTAGCTCTATGAATTTCCCCACTGTGGGACGATCAAAGGCGTATCTTATCTTACACCTCCAAGTGTCAAGCTGCATATTCACCTCCAAGCGTCAAGCTGCAAGGGAAGTCCATCATTTGAAGTTTTACAGAAAGACGGTTCATAATGTTTCATAACAGAGAGAGCAAAGCGTTTTCCCCCAACATAGCTTAAAAACAAACAGCAGTAGAATAGGCATAGGTGTTGATGGCAAGCAGGCAGTCGGTACATTTACATGCACGCAGCGGTCTGACTAAGGTCATGGCCCAATCGAGAAGTTACAGCGGTGGGTCTAGTCTTGTCGGCACATACATACATGCAGAAAAGACAATCGGACATCTGGTTGAGAACATCTCACTTTGTTTTTATAGGCGGCGCTGTGTCTTTTTTTGATAAGTGAAGTTGCTGGCGTGTTGAACTTGTTTTGGTTCACCCGAAGAGGAAGCAACATTCCAACTACAATTGCTGAGATGGTTGCAGCTGAAGTTCTCTCTGATTTTAAGTAAGTGTTGTTTGTTGTATAGGGACTGTAAGTGCGAAGTGACCCTATTCATCGTAATGATCTACTTCCTCTTATGACTAAATGCCAAGATGTACCGAGACCTGCCGAGTCCTGCTGAACCCAAACATAGTCTGATAGCAATCACAGTATCTAGGTGTGTCTTTTAAGATATGCTTAGTTCAATCTCGGTCTGACTAATCTGTTTCCATGCATATTCATGACACAGGGTAAAACCAAGGTGCCTCAAGGAGCCTGCCTTGGGCCACTTCTATATTTAGTTTTTACCCATGATTTTTCTTTCGTACTAAAAAACAAATGCTTGTAATGCAATGTATGCTGATGATTTCACTATTTATCTGGCTGAATCATCAAATGAAGCTTTCAATGGCCACTTGGCTTCAGAAATGAAACCAGTTAATGGCTGGATGTGCAGTAATAACTTTATATTGAATGTATCAAAAACTACAAGTATGGTATTTGGAACTAGAAAAGCACTCAGAGTGCGCAAATTTCTGCCAAGCATATTGTGATTGTCACACAACACTTTAGTCCTACTTTAATGTTATACTCCCTTTCAGCAGACTGCCTGCTACATTTTGGTGTTAGTTGCAGGTTTGTAGGATCATTTGTTACCTGACAGTGTTGAAAATTATGATGACCCAGTACATATTTCATGTTCTGGATCTTTGTATCCAGAATATTGCCAGGATCTGGATTGTACTTTTACATCTGTCAGAAATTATGGTGACCTTAATTGCAAAGCAGTCCGACCATTTATGGTGGAGTTGTATACACATATGGTGAAAACGGCCCTATCTCACAATGATAAAGAATCCTTTAAAAAAGTTCTTGATCCAGACGGTGAGCCAGATCACCTCCAAAATTCAATCACTTCTTCCATATTCTATTTTGAAGATTTCCTGAAAATATCATCAAGATCCGTCCATTAGCATTTGAGTTATGTTGTGAGATAATAAGTTGTACACTATGGTTGACTCCCAGGCTTGACCCTAATATGAGAAGCACAATAAGAGAACAAGTGGAGGAAGTCAAACTTTTTAAAGTTACAATAGATAAAACATTATCATGGGATAAGCACATACAGAGAGTGGTAACTAAAATTGGAAATACTTTATTTGTGGTCAAAAGAGATGCACAATATATAACACAAAAAGTGGTGAAACAAGTAATCAAAGCTTTGGATCTTTAACATATAGATTATTGTTCAACTTGCAAAGTCCAAGGTAGACCTATTGAGGCCCCAGTGTTCCATGACAGTGGTTTGTTGCAAAGAGGGTGACACATTAGCCAAGTGCAAGCAGACAATAAAAACTTTTTTTGCAGATTATGCATAATACTTCATGTTGGTTGACTCTTCTGCTTTTTTTCCATCTCAAATCTTCTTGGACAAACTGCTCAAAAAACATTGCTACTGACATTTCAGGGATATTGAGTCATTCTGTGCAGCAAACTAGTTCATTGTGTAAAAATTTTTAATCAAACTAATTATGATGATGGGATTAATCATGCCATGGACTTCTTTGTGTTTGTTTTCTGTTTATTTATGTCTTGTCACATTTAAATTGAGTAGCACCTATAGGAAGAAAAGCTGCTGTCATGTTGATAAGGATCTAAAAAAACTAAACGTAACTAATCAAACCACAACCTTTAAAGATAAAGATAGAAACATTACATTTCTCCAAAATACATCTCACCAAGTCAAAGATGTTAGATGAACCGTTGTTTTTTGGACTGTGCTTCAAGTCAGCACTCATAAAAAAGTTTCAACATCTCTCTCATTCAGTTTTGGTCACACTGTTAATGTTACTGCTGAGATTGATCCTTGATGTCTGGTTTGTCTGGTTTGTCTGAAGCCCTCGATTCTCCCCTCTGCGTTCAGTAAACCGTCTCCAGATCTTTACGTATGCTGACCTAATCTTTTGGATTTTGAAGGCATACACAATAGGATTCACAGCTGAGTTTGCATGAGTGAGAAAGACGCCGATACAGACAGCTGGGAGTGGTACAACACTTGACCCAATGAAGTAATCGATGCAGTTCATGATTTGCAGAGGAAGCCAGGTCAGGGCGTACAGAGCCACGACCAGGGACAAAGATCCAGCCAGCTCTTTCTCTTTCTTCAGATCGCTCTGGGACTGGCGATGGGCACCACAGCCTGGTTTCTCTCTGAGGTTTACTCGAAATGTACAAAAGATGTAGCCGTAGAGAACAGCCATGATCAACAGAGGTATCACGGTGCAGACGAAGCAGTTGAAGTAAACCAGATAGGACATGGGGATAACTACCATAAAATCACAGAAAGAAGAAGAGTTGTCTGTGTTTGGTGGGGGTTTCGGGTTGTGCCATCCAAGCATGGGTGTGAAGCTCAGCGGTACAGCAACAAGCCAACACGCTGCAACCACAAGCCGAGTGTGTCTGTGAATCAGTGAAGTTTTGTACCTAAAGAGAAGAGACAATGATTGGTAAAAAGGTTTATGTATTCATATGGTTTGATGACAAAAAAAATTAAAAGCTGGTGAAACTAAAACAGTTTTTTTTTTCCTGAGGATTATAGTGAATAAACTCAATGTTGACCCTGGCTTTGCTCCGTAGAATAACCTTACCTGAGAGGGATGTAGACCCGGAGGAATCGATCCACTGCGATAACCACCAGAGACAAAGTTGACACCACGGTGAACAGGATGACCACACAGCTGAAGAAAAGACAGCTGTCGAAAGAAGTCTTCATTCGTTGTCCTTCCACCACCAAAGCTAATGGTATGGTCACGCAGCCCACCATGAAGTCGGCCACAGCCAGAGACGCAATCAGGCAGAAGGTAGGCTGCTTGAAGCACTTGCTGATCCACAGAGCCACAATCACTGACATGTTACCGAAACAGCAGCAAACAGCTATTAACACCTCCACTGCTATCACTGCGGCTGCTTCCATCTTGCTTTTGATTGAGTAAATGTCTGATGATCACCCCTGTTGCATGTCTTTAAGGCACTCTTAGCTTGAGTGTAAAGACTTTGAGGAAGTACTCAGCCTTATGAAATCTGATATGGAATCTCACGTTATAGCAGTGGCCGTGAACAGATGAAAAGATGAGCTGACTGGTTGGGACAGAGGAAACCTCAAAACCACATCCTCAAAAGAAGACAGTTTGTCTACTCTAAAGAGAGCAATATATGGTGAATGATGTGGTCTATATCTTGTGTAATGGCATCTTAATACAGTTCAGCTGCATGGGAAGTATATGAAATGCTAAATGATACAAAATCTGTGATGACATATAAGGCATGATTAGGTTTGCCCTAAATCAAGGACTCCAGGAATACTCCAGGGTTCAGTCTGACCAATAGAGTAGTGTTGCCTCAGTGGAAGAAGATCTGTTTCTGAAAAAGCGAGAATGTTCTCATTGGCAGTTCAGGAGAAACTTTTACGTACAGCTTCAGATGGTGTATACATTGTTTGAATGTAAACGTGTTTGAAAAAGTAAGGAAATAAGCAGTTTATCAATTTTTTAAAATTGCATTGGATAACACAAACACAAAATCACAGAAAAAAAACCTTCAGAATAGTAATTTTTGTACTATTGTTATCACATTTCGCCTGGAATAGATAAAATGTAATTTCTCTTTTGAGTTTCCAGTCCATACCTTCATTTTCACAAATGCAGCAACAAATAATAACAGCGACGGCAACATACTCTGGTCAGACAAACTGTTTGTTCTTACATCAGTCAATACAAATTGGTTTTGAGTTACAATAGTTCTGACTGCTGAGGTTAAGTAAGAGTGTTTCTTTTACAGAGAGACCAAACTTATGTATGTACTTAAAAGGTTCAAGAAACGCACTAAATTTTTGGGGTTAGGAATCAAATGATTGGGAAGTTACAGTAATTAAAAAAACTGTTTGCCCCTTCACATAGCTTGACAAAAGATTGTACACTGCAGAACTTCTGTTCCAAAAATGCAATCACAGCCATAACTTTTTACAGTGAATGGCATATTAACTGATTTTGTCTTTAGATTTATTCCTTTATCTCTTCTTCTAATTAATTAATTAATTAATTAATAACATAATTAATTAATCGGTTGTATCTCAGAAATTTATTTGTAATTCAGTCTGTTTTATAACTTTCCCTTTTAGTTGCAGTTCCAGTTATTTTGACCATTTGACTTTTGGCATACTATACTCTTCTCATCTTTTGATTCATGTGGTTAAAACTGCTTATTCTCTTGAGTGCATTTGCATTTGCTTTGTAAACAGTCTTTGAAAACATTTGTTTTTTAAAGGTGAGAACAAACACAATACCAGAAATTTTATCTATGATCACTAAAAGTATTACTACTGCTGTGCAAATAATGTTGCTGTTGTTGATTTCACTGTTAGAAAAAGCAGCAGCAGTAGTTGAAGTAAGTTTTTGAAATAGTGGGAACAGCTGTAGTACTTTTATATCCGTTTGCATTGGAAACCCTGCAAAACGTTTGTTTGAAGCATCGTTCCAATTATTTCCAATGTTCTGGAAACAAAAACTCATTCATGGTATACACAGATATATTACAGTTATCTGCCCATAATTCAGTGTTAAGTTGTTGTTCACTTTAGCTGCACATATGTATGGTGTTTTTTAGTTTGTTTGTTTCTCAAAGAAGACATATTATTATTATTATTATTATTATTATTATTATTATTATTATTATTATTATTATTATAACAATGATATCACAGATTTGTGAAAGCCTTAGTTCATATTTGAAAATGTTAAGACAGATTTCAGTGCCCTGCCTTCTCTCAGTAAATGGTGATCATTGTGTCTACATTTTGATGTTTTTTGCGTTCTACAAATAGACAAAAGGTTTTTTAGGTTCGTGGTTTGAGCTCTGACATGTCTGGGTTTAGTGGTTTTTTGTCAAGACCATGTTTCATAATCTCTCCCCTTACAGCTGAACGGGAAGCATCAAGTAGAGCTGTTCTGTATATTCAGATTGTTCAACAATCTAAATCAACCGGTAAAATCACTATCACCTTTGCTGCACTACAGATGTGAGTGGTGAGGATACTTATATTTGCTTGCCAAAGATAAAGAAAACGTTACAAATACTTCTACAAATTTCTTTGCAAGTATGTTGAAAATCGAAAAAGTTAGAAACACTCAAAGCCAGCTACTATGCCAACAGCAGCTTGTTAAGTATGTCATTTCCTTGCGAGAAGGAAGTCAAATGTGTCATGCCCTTTACTATAAATTAGTTTCTTGTTATGCCTGACACTTGCAACTTTTAGAAATGTTAAAAGGCAAGACAAAAGCATGCAACCACATCAGGAGCTGATAGAAGACCAGCATAAAAGAGCTTTAACTGTCTCTGGGATAAAATAAGGCTATTATAAATTAGTTTGGAAAAATATTGTTTAACACTGTTTTATATTGACCAAAGGGTTATTGGGAACATTAAAATGTAAGAAAAAGCATAAATAAGCTTTAACATGTATAAAAAAATGTGCTGCCATAAAAATGTGTTAATTTGGACAATGTAAGGTCATCTAAGGTCAAAGGTTATGTGACACGACTGGATGTTGGGTCAAAGCCAAGCTGCAACTCCTGGTCTAAAAATATGAGACAATGCAAGAGTGCTAAAAGTGTCTGCTTGAGGCTGACTCCAGAAGTAACGGAAATCACATACACACCAAGCCAAAAAAAGCCATTTTCACTGTACAGAGGTACAGGGGAATTTCTTCTAACTTGGTAGTTTAGAAGATTTCCATCCATCCATCCATCTTCTTCCGCTTATCCGAGGTCGGGTCGCGGGGGCAGCAGCCTACGAAGGGAAGCCCAGACTTCCCTCTCCTTAGCCACAAATTCACCCAATCAGAGGCACAGCTCAGCTCACATGACTGGTGGGTGCGCTATTTTAGATGTGAAAAAAAATTGATACAGCAATATAATGTGACACTTTAACCTCTGATTCAATATCCATATTTTGACTCTTAATATTGATATTTAAAAAAAAATGTAAACTCACATTTTAGCTGAGTTGGAGATAAAATTGACTTCTGCACTTCCACTACGGTAGAGGGCGCCAAAAAGCTACTAGCCCATATGTTGCCAATAGATTGTATAATAAATAAAATTGCAAAGTATATTTAAAATATCTAATTTCTAAACTTGATAATTTGGGTTTTTGTTGTACTGAGCAAGTCAGTATGCCATGGACATCAATATTTTCTTGGTCCTTTTGAATTTTAGTAATATTTTGATTTACATATCATCTTTATTTTTTCTTACTTAACTGTGTGGAATATTGCAATATATCACAACATGGTGATATTGTGATACATCATGGTACAATCATATTGTGATGTAACCCAAGTATTGTGATTCCTATTGTACATGCATTGGCACCTGCATGTGTCAAGCTGCAAAAATTAAATTCTCACTCAAATTCAAGCTTCAACACTTTCTTTAATTGGAAGTATTAAGCGAGGTACTTTTTTGCAGTTTTACAGAAAATGTTTCACAACAGTCAGAGCAAAGACATTTCTCAAAGCAGCTCAAAAACAAAAGGAAAGTGTAGGCTTAGATGTTGATGGCAAACAGTTAGTGATAACACTATACACACAGAACAAAACTAAACTTCACATCTGTTTTGCAAGTGAACTATGACTTGTCAGACCACAAACCCATAAAGAGCTGTGTATGATTCTCACATTCCTCTTTACTGTATTTTTTCAGTACTGTGAATTCTTGCCAATGCTTTGCCTGCAAAAGTTCAGTCCCCACTTCCTCCAAGTTTCAACACTTTATCTTTAATCATACACATTACTAGAATACTTTTTTCTGCAGTTTTACAGGGAGGGATAGATGACAGAAAGAGGAAAAACATTTTTTGTTTTTTGTTTTTTTTGAACAAACATAGCTCAAAGACAAACAGCAGGGGAGTGCAGGGATGATGCTAATGGCCAACAGGCCGTCAGTGATCACAATAGAAGACTTAGATCTGTTCCACAAATTCAAACCACAGACCTTTAAAGATATACTTGAAAACATTACATTTTTCTAAATATATCTCACTAAGTCAAAAATATTAGATTAACTATTGTTATTAAGACTGCCTCAAGTAAATACTCATATAAACAAGTTTCCAGATTTCTCTTTTATTCAGTTTTGGTCACACTGTTAATGTTACTGCTGAGATTGATCTCTGATGTCTCATTTGTCTGGTCTGTCTGAGGCCCTTGATTCTCTCCTCTGCATGCAGTTAACCGTCTCCAGATTTTTAGGTACGCCAACCTAATCTTTTGGATTTTGAAGGCATACACAACAGGATTCACAGCTGAGTTTACATGAGTGAGAATGATACTGATATCGACAGCTAGGACTGGTACCACACCTGCCCCACTGAAATGGTAGATGAAATTCATGATTTGGAGAGGGAGCCAGGACAGGGCGTACAAAGCCACGACCAGAGACAGAGATCCAGCCAGCTCTTTCTCTTTCTTCAGATCGCTCTGGGACTGTCGATGGGCACCACAACCTGGTTTCTCTCTGAGGTTTTTTTCGAGTTTTACAAAAGATGAAGACATAGAGCACAGTCATGACCAACAGCGGTATCACGGTGCAGACGATGCAGGAGCAGTAAAACAGATAAGACAAGGGGATCACAGCTATGAACTCGCAAAAAGAAGAAGAGTTGTCTGTGTTTGGTGGGGGTTTTGGGTTGTGCCATCCAAGCATGGGAGCAAAAGTCAGCAGTACTGCAACAAGCCAACATGCTGCAACCACAAGCCGAGTGTGTCTCTGTGCTACTGATGTTTTGTACCTAAAGACAAGAGGTAATGATTGATAATTAGGTTTATGTATTCACATGGTTTCATGTCAAAATAAAAATTCAAAGAAGCCAAAAAAAAAAAGATCAAGAAAACAATCAGAAAAATTTGTCAGAAAAATTCTGTGTTTGGTGGGGGTTTTGGGTTGTGCCATCCAAGCATGGGAGCAAAAGTCAGCAGTACTGCAACAAGCCAACATGCTGCAACCACAAGCCTAGTGTGTCTGTGAGTCACCAATGTTTTGTACCTGAAGATGAGAGGTAATGATTGGTACAAAGGTTTATGAATTAACATGGTCTGATGACAAAAAAAAATATCAAAGCCGCCTAAAAAATTTTAGAAAAACTAATTTAACTGACATTCATTAACTGCAGGTGTAACAAAGTTTCTTTCATGACCATCATAATGAATTTACACTGAATCTTGACCCTGGCTTTGCTTCTGTCCATTTGTCTTTGTCAAAACAGGAGTCAAGAAGAAAGATAAAAATAACCTCACCCGAAAGGGATGTACACCCGGAGGAATCGGTCCACTGCTATAGCCACGAAAGACAGAGTTGACACCACAGTAAACAGGATGTCCAAACAGCTGAGGAAGAGACAGCCGTAGAAAGAAGTCTTCACTCGTCCGGCCAATAAAAAAGCCACTGGTATGGTCACGCAGCCCACCATGAAGTCAGCCACAGCCAGAGATGCAATCAGGCAGAAGGTAGGCTGCTTAAAGCTCTTGGTGATCCACAGAGCCACAATCACCAACATATTACCAAAACAGCAGCAAACAGCTGTGAACACCTCCACCACTATCACTGCTGTTTCTTCCATCGTGCCTCTAATTCTGAAAGTCTTTGATGATCACCCCTGTTGCATGTCTTTAAGGCACTCTTAAGTTGCGTGTAAAGACTTTGAGGAAGTACTCAGCCTTATGAAATCTGGTGTGGAATCTCGCATTATAGCAGTGGCCGTGAACAGATGAACAGTTGAGCTGACTGGTTGGGACAGAGGAAACCTCAAAATCCCACCCTCAAAAGAACATAGCGTGTCTGCTCCAAAAAGAGCTTTATATGGTGAATTTGGTCTATATCTTGTGTTATGGTGTCTTAATACAGTTCAGCTGCATGAGAAGTCTGTGAAATGCTTAATGATACAAAATCTTACAAAAATTTCAGTATACGTTGCTAGGCACTGCCCAAGCAGCTGCCTGTTGCAGCAGCTCTCTCTTCTTTGTTCGTTTCTTGTAATTTTTTTCGACTCTTTTCCGCCATCTTTGTATTTGGAGTGGATCATCACTTTGTATGGTTCATTTGTTGGTCGTGGACACCAATCTTTTTGTGGCTTCAGCAATATTTTTATTAATTTTTCTCCTGTGTTTGTCTGGAGATCCTGCATGTAACCATGGCTGGATTGTTTACATGTGAAATTAGCTGTTAGCAGCCAGTAGCAGGTCAGTGCTAACTAGTGTAGGGCTTGATGATTTCCCTCAAGGTGAAGAGGAGGAGGTGAGGATGACGTGCTGGTTCTTGGGTGTGAGCTGGGAGGTGACGACGTGGACCTGTTCTTCCATCCATCGTTGTTGGGAACGCGGGATCTATCTCCGGTGGGATGGATGAGCTAGCTATGCTAGCCCAGCAGCAGAGGGGCTGCCGGAGGGCAGAGTGGCATCGTGCTGTTCACGGACGTGGCTGACGGAGCTGACATCTGACGCCGGCGCCACATTGGAGGAGCTTCGCCTGCTGTGAGTAGACAGGATCCAGGAGACAGAGACTGAACAGACTGCTGAAGAAGCTCAGTCCTGGACCCTGTGGAGGTGAAGACTGGCTGGGCTTGAGAGTGGTGGACGGGCTGTTGTCATCTATTTTCTTGTGGACCTTTTTGCACTTTCTAAACACTTTCTTACTTTTGTTTTCTTGATTGCTGCTGTGACTCCTGAATTTTCCCTCGGCGATATATAAAGTATTTTCTATTCTTCTATTCTATCTGTGATGACAAATAAGGCATGAGTAGGTTTGCCCTAAATCAAGGACTCCAGGATTACTCCAAGATTCACATGCATTTGCCATGCATTAAAGCTATGTTCTACGATTTGAAGCTTTGTACATCTTAAAAACACCATTTATAGGGCTGTTATGGTCCTATCGTCCAATCTACACAATATAAAGACCAAAAAGAATGAAAAAAATCCACTCAGTATATCCGCTGCAAAGCTGCATACTAGTTGACCAATCCAAACCGTACTTTGCATGCGCGGTTCGGACTGGTACGTGAGTCCATCCAATCCCCTGTCTCCCTCGCTTCGCACCATCATGCCCATGGTCCCACCTCATCCTTCCCCACTACCCCTCTCATGTCAGCTAGCTGTTCAGCTACCGAAGCGTCATGAAGCCAGAGAAGACCGAAACCAGGAAGCTGTTACTGTTACCCTCCACAGGGAAAGGAAGAAAAGTTTCAAGGAAAAGGCTGAAGCAAGGAAGAATTATGAGTGATACAAGTGCCAACAGAGACTGAATATTGGAGAAATGTACGACCAGCCAAACTGGGTTTCAGATCGTAGACCATAACTCTAAGTTAACGTCCTGTGTATGTTAACAGGTGAATTATTCTGAGTTTGAGTGTAAAACTTTAAAGGAACTCCTCAGGCTTGCAGCACTTTCACAGTGAAAACTAAATGTGGAGCTACAGTGGTGAGCAATGGCTGTGAACACACAGGTCAACTGGTCGTGATAGAGGAAATGTCAAAGCCACATCAAAGAAGGCACATAGTGAATCTACTCTATACAGAACTATCTGTGGTGAATGTGGTAAATATCTTGTTTCATGAAGCATGAAAAGTCCATGAAATACTAAATGATATAAAACCTTTGATTCTCTGACTTAAGCATTGCCTGGTGCATCTATAAAACAAATAAGACCAAATGTTTCCAGCAGGATCAAGCCAGGCTCTTTGTTTATTCATTGAAGTGTGTCTTGATTCCGTCAGGTCAATGTCAGAGCATTTTACACATTAAAAACCAAAGGTGAACTCAGAAGCCCAATTGGTTAAAGATTTACTATAATGGAGAAGGGTTGCAGGATATGGCCCAAATCCAGTATCTCGATATTTGTAGACTATATCTCGATACACGATATATATCTCGATATTCTGATTTCTCCTCTAAGTCACGACATTAATGTTAAATCAAACCCTTTCAAGCATAAAATGACATCAGTATAATGATCTGAGCAGACGTTTTATTTGGGTTTTTAAAATTTGAATGTAAAACGGGGAAATCTCAATCAGGTGAAGTTTAGCAAACTTTTAATTTAAACCAAACTTTATGTAGTTACATATTTTTAGTTCCAGTAAAATAAATAATTCAGATTTATTCAACTTGCTGATTTTATGATATGATATTATACTGTATTATATTACACTTTAAAATATTCCATAAATCAGCTACCTGGATAAGGACTCTAGTGACTTCTGTCTTTGAGCCTGGGGTCTGGCTGAATTGTATTGCATTTGGGTTTGTCTTCTGAAGATATCCCAGTGTGCAGTATTTTGGTATTCAGCTGTAAAATAGCATCAAACTCATCTGCTGTCATGTTTCGAGCAGTGCAGGGGGGGCAAAGTGCACAGAAAAATGAGAGTGAAACTTAAAAACATGTTGCCTTTGTTTCTCGTTGTGGAGAGTTGGAAGAGAATCAGGGATCATACAGGCACAAAGCAAACCCAATAAACAACTACACAACAAGGTGCCATTAAATCCATATTCCCGGAAATCCCCCCACAAGATACCTTGGGGGACACTGTTAAAAGCCTTTCCCAGGTCCACAGAACACATGTGGACTGATCAGCATACTCACATACACCCTCTAGCAGCCTTGCAAGGGTGTAGAGCTGGTCCCATATTCCACGATCAGGACTAAAAACGCATTGTTCCTCCTTAACCTGAGGTCTCCAGCACCCTGGAGTACACCTTACCGAAGAGGGCTGAGCTAGTAGTTGTTGGAGCACACCCTCTTATCTCCCTTCTTAAAAAGGGAAACCACCACCCCAGTCTGCCGATGTCCAAGCAATTTTGCAAAAACATGTCAGCCAGAACACTCCTTCAACATCCAGAGCTTTGAAGAACTCAGGACAGCTCTTGCCCACCCCTGGGCTTTGCTGCTGCAGAGTTGTTTAACTGCCTCAGTGACTTTAGCCACAGTGATGGGCACGCCCAACCCCATGTCCTTTGGCTCTACTTCATTCCAATCTCTGAAGAAGACAAGACTAAGTGGCTCAAGTTCATTTATCAAGGAAATGTTCCAGCTACACTCAGTAAAACCATGCATGTGTGTGCTAGTCACTTCACGGCCGACTGCTTGTCCAACTTTGGACAGTACAACAGAGGGCTAGCTAATAGACAGGTCCTGAATCCAGGCGCTTTACCAACCATCCGCTAACAAGCTTCAGACCCTGGAAATGTGAGTATTTTAAATGCTGTGTGCTGTGAAGCAGATGTAAGAGCTTTTTCCTCAGTGTCCCCCCTGCCTCTGTGTTAGCTTCAGGATGCTAACTTTAGCTGCGGTCAGCCTGTTATTTTAGCCTGTAATGATACGGTAAACAAGCTTCACTGTTTTCTTAACATTGTGCACTTGGAGCTCGTGGCACCGCTCTCAGTGACGTAGAAGAGCGGGGTGGTATCAGCGGTGGCTCATTTACATATGAAGGTCACGCCCACTAAATCAGAGCGTTCTGAACAGAGGGGCTATGAGAGCCTGGAAACAATGCTGCTGTTCTTGATTTATTGGCTTTTTAGACCAAAACATGTTACTACCGTTTCATGAAGACATCAATGATCCAAATTAAACTGCAAAAAAGGAGCATTAAATGTGTCTTTTAATGTTTGTTTTGCATTCTATTAATGTCTTTGAGTACTTTGAAAAGCACTATACTACATAAATGTATTTTATACATAAATATAAGCTTTTCAGATGAGACATAATAATAATAATAATAATAATAATAATAATAATAATAATAATGATAATGAACACATCTCTTTCTGAAGCACTGCACAGCAGGCTGTAGCCTCATAATCAGAAAGTAAAAAGAATTAAGGCAAGTCGGAGCAGGTGAGCTGAGCTTTGAAAGATTTATTTTGACAGATTTAAAAGAAGAAAGTCCCTGGAGGAATCTATCACAGTAAATTAGAAAAAAAAAGAAGAAAAAAAGAAACAGGAATTACAGGAGAGCCTCATGTGCAGTCAACACCTACTGATAGCGTCATTTACAACCTGGCACTGACTTCAGTAAGGAAGGATTTTAGACATTTGGCACCACTCAGTGGTGAACAAAAACGCTCCCCATGTGATAGAGTGAATCTCAGTCGCAATGCCCTGATTATAAAAGCTCCCTTCCATGCCAACAATAAGTGAAAGATACTTAAAAACACTGCAAACAGCACAATAAATGATCAAGGGTCAAGTACAAACATGACAGAAGGCATGGTATACGTTTGTCACACTGGTAATATCAAAAGCTATGGTCTATAGCTTCAAAAAATGTGTTAAAATTTGTTGTAAGAATAGAACAGCTACCTCTGAATACATTATTTCTCACCTCAGTACAGCAGATTGAAAACATACCTTGACCTTGTTGAGTGTTCTTGTGTTGCTCTGACTTTGAATTGAGAATCCAATAGCTATGGCCACCTGTTTTATATGTTTTTTTTTAATTATTTATTTAAAGCTCAAATATTGATAGAACTTGAACAAAGCTTGGTATCAGATAAAGATTATTGATGATACAGCTCTGACAACTGAAGACCTGTCACATTGTGTGATCAGGGATAACTACTACTATTTACAGGTGTTTTTCCAAGTTCACAATCTTGACCTTAGACAGTGTTAAAACCCAGCAGTAACAAGTTAATTCAGTGTGTCTGAGGAACTCTCTAAAGCCCAGTCTCAGGTACAGAGCCACAGCTGAAGTCTGAATGGAACTTGTCTCCAGCACCACCTTGGAGAAGCCCCGTTCTTTACAAAAGTTGATCACAGTCCAAGCCAGTTTAGTGCCCAGGCCCATCCGTCTACAAGAAGGAGACACATTCAATCTGCAGAGTTCCCCATACTTTTCCTTCCCACTGTCCTTGGTCACTACAGCCACAGTACCCAGGATTTGAGGTCTCCCATCAACTTCAGCTTCAGCCACCCAGAAAGAGTCGTCCAGTCTGCTCTGGTAATACCCAGGGATGTCCTGCATGTCCGTCTTGAGTTTTTCCTTCACGTAGCCCGCAAAAAGATCATGACAGCTGTAGTAGACGAGGCCCACCCAGACACCAGTTAACACCAGAGCCCCCAGCACAGAGCCCAGGAGGAAGCCTGTGATGCACAGAGCCAGGGTGATGGCGAGGTAGAGGGGGCTGGTCATGGCATTGTTGAAGGCTGGAATAATGAACTCGTTATTGCCAAAGCTGAACAGACTATGAGCCGCGTCCTTGTCTGAGGGACGGAACGGACGAATCACCAGCTGCATGGTCTACAAAGAACTGGAAGAAAAAAAAATCAGCGTTAACCTTCATTGTCTTAACTTAGTTAACTTAGTGTTCACCACAGGTTACCACCTGCTGATAGTTATGTTAACAAGAAACTTTACACACTATTTGCATTACTCAGTGAAGACACTAATACATCTGAACGCTTCTATTGAATTATTAGGTGTCTAATTTATGTAAATGTAGATTTTATCACCACATTTTGTAGAAACTGACAGTCTCTTACCTTTTCGCTACTCAGACACCTCCCTGAATGGCTGTCACCTGGAGCTGAATCAGGCAAAGCATGATGCACTGAAGTTAGTTTCTTATTCCATGCCTCTAACTTTGGCAGTTAGTCAAGATTCAAAACCGGTTCCTGATTGAAAAAACGTTCTTTACAGGCCAGATTTGAATAAAATTCTACAGACAGCTTAAACACAGTTTAAGATCAGTGAAATTATTGTTAAATAAGGAATAATGTGAAAAATTGGCAATTTTAGGGCTTTTTTGTGTTTAGACCAAGTTCTGATCCAGAGCCTCAAGTCCTAGACTTCCCAGATCTGACCTTATTCATTCTTAGAAAGAGAAGAAATTGTTATTTTGTCTCTCTTTAACAAAGATTTGTGAAAGCCTTATTTCATTGCTGAAAATGGAAAGAGAGACTTCATTGTGACTATTTTTTTTTCTTGCATTTTGCATTTTGTGAATAGAAGTTTCTTAGGTTGTGTTTTTAAACTTTGACATGTCTGTGTTTAGCGGTTTCAGATCAGGACCATGTTTCATTTCACAACCTCCCTTCTTACTGCTGAATGGGAAGCATCGAGTAAGATGGAAACTTCAGAGTTGTTCTATATATTCAGGTTGCTCAACAATCAGAATCAACCAGTAAAACCACAATCACCTTTGTCTTACTATAGATATGGGCGGTGAGGGTATTATAGGTGCTTGTAAAAGATAAGGTAAACATACTTCTTTAAACTTGTTTGCATATCTGTTGAATATTAAAAAAATGTAAGAACACTCTAACCTAGTTACTATGCCAACCACAGCTGAATGTCATTTCCTTGCAAGAAGAAGGAAGTCAAATGTGTCAAGCACTTAACTATAAATATTCTTCTTGTTAAGCCTGACACCTACTCTAAAGAGATTTAAAAAGTCAGATGAAAGCATGCAGCTATGTGGAATTACAGTTCTTTGACCTAAAAAGTCTTTATCTGAGTCAACCCCCCTGTTTTGGACTGGGTTCATCTTAGTGTCTCTCCCTCCAACGCTGATGTAAGGGAAGATAGTAGCTGCACTGATCAGAAAATAACCAGAACCCCCTGCTGGTTTTTTAAATATGCTCCAGCTTGATGAACCAGACATTCTCATTACATCCTGGTCTTAGAACAGTTATAATTTATGACTTCTATTAAAAAGTAAGTATAAAACTCTAAAGCGATGGTGTGTTAGTGCAGGTTAAATTGTGAGTCATTATGCTGTGACACAAACTATGAAACAGCTTTTTGTGTATAGGTGAGAACCGGGTTAGTTGTCACACTTTTTACTCAAGTGTGAATTACTCATCATCCAAAACAACTTTTAATAGTCATTCCTATATTAAATCAAAGATTAAGGAATGGCTTGAAATGTGTATTCCTCTCATTTTCCAAACCATGTTAACAAAGAGGTATTAACTATCAAGGACACTCTTACACATTGTAAGGATCCCCATTCTGGGGATGGTTGTCACACAGTTTGATGTTGTTGGTCACAATGTTATCTTAAGTGGAAAAGTCTTTTAAAAAATGTAAGAAAGCAGAATGAAATTTAAAAGTTTAATTGCACTGAAACTTTGGCAAATGCAAAACTTAATATATCTTAACACAAAATGAACAAGGACCATAAACAGGAAACACATCTATAGACCAACCTGCCAAATATATATAAGATAGAACTTTATTGTCATTGTAACAAGTACAACAAAATTGAAGTAACAGCAGCAATCAAGAACACAAAAGTAAGAAAGTGTAGAGAAAGTGCTTAAAGGTCCATAAGAAAATAGATGATGACAGCTTGTCCATCATTGTCCAGTCAGCCAGCCTCCACCTCCACAAGGTCCAGGACTAAGCTTCTTCTTCTTCGATCTGTTCAGTCTCTGTCTCCTGGATCCTGTCTGCTCACAACAGGTGAAACTCTTCCAATGTGGCGTTGGTGTCTAGTGTTAGCTCCGTTAGCCATGTCTGTGAATAGCGTGATGCTACACTGCCCTCTGGTATTCCCTCTGTTGCTGGGTTAGCATAGCTAGCTTGTCCATCTTACTGGATATAGATCTTACGTTCCCAGTAACGATAGATAAAAGGACAGGTCGATGTCATCACTTCTTAGCTCACACCTGAGAACCAGCACGCCGTCCCCACCTCACATCAGGCCTCACACCATTTAGCATTCACATTCTACAGGCTGCTAACAGCAGAGTTCACATGTAAACAATGCAGCCACGGTTACATGTAGGATCTCCAGACAAACACAGGAGAAAAAGTAGTAAAAATATCACTGAAGCCACAAAAAGTTTGGTGTCCATGACCAACAAATGAGCCATACAAAGTAATGATCCACTCCAAATACAAAAATTACGAAAAAGAGACGAAAAAAATTACAAAAAATTGACAAAGAAGAGAGAGCTGCTGCAAAAGGCAGCCATAGCCAACAAGCCTAGAAGGATTCGATGCCATAAATTACCATACCACAAAAACTGAAGATAAGGTAGGAGTGAGTGCTGTACTGTGTCAAAACATATGAAACAAAGGTAAGATCGGGTGCCCTTCAAAGATCCAAGGACTGCAGTACTTATAAAATACAAACAATCCAAGGCACTCTGATGTAGTTAAAATCCTTTATTGTGTCGTTTCAACTTATCCAAGTCTTCATCAGGACATAATTAGCAGCACGAAACAGGTGTTAAAATACCAAGGAAATGTCGTGTGATTGTGTCATGGGACGGTGTCACATGAGAACACAAGTAGGCCTATGCCATAAAAACTCTTAGCCCGAACTACCCAAGGGCACAACATTACAGTTCTGCAGTACATACTAATCCGAATTCTCTCAAAACCATGGATATTGAAGTAATTCCCAGATCTTTGTAGGGAGGGGACAGACTCAAACATCTTGGATCTATACTCTAAAAGCCACCTCCTTCCCAGGTCTAAATGAAGAAAAGGACTATTCCCTGTTTTTATCATGTATTTTGCCTAACAGTGTTTGGTGCAGGCTGTTTATAACTGTGCAGCTAGGCCTCTTGTGCTTTTTCCATGAGTGTGTTTTCTTAATAGTTTTTTTCTGAACATCTGATGTCATGTGACAGCGTCCCATGACACAATCATATAATATTTCCTGGATATTTTAAACACCTGTTTGGTGTTACTACTCATGTTCTGATGAAGACTCAGATGAGTCAAAATGCGTTGACATGTCCCTGGCACAATAAAGGATCGTATGTTGTTTCTGAAGTACTACCATACCATAATTTGAGAGACAGTGCCCTCTGGTGGCAAGAAATAATGAGTTTGACAACCAACCCTGCTCTCCCCCAGAGTGCATTAAAATGATTGGAACCAGTTTTTCAGCCAATTTCAACGAAGTTATACAATTAAAAGAATTTACTGAATGAAACAGACATTCAACTGAAATATTCATATGCAAAAATTACTTTATTTCACTATATTCTTAAAAACATACTTACTTTGCAATTTCCCACATTAACCCACAATACTCCTTTTTGGAAATTTCTGCTCCTATCCTGACTCTTTAAAGGTTTAAAAGAACATTTTAAATATTCACCAGCAGCATTTTTTTTTCTTTTACCAGGAGCAATATACTAGCTTACTTTGGAAGACCTCATTTCAATAAATATATGAAAAAATAAGAAGTTCAGATCATGTTGGATTTCTTTTTCCCTCCCTTCCCTAACAAAAAGTTAAAGAGCTGTCTATGTTTCCCACATTCTTCTAAATAAATAGTATTTTTCCAGCACCATCAATTCTTGCCACTCCAACACTTGGGCTTGCCCTGTCCTCAGAAGGCCTGTTAGTCAGAAAATTTGTTTTGATTTAGTCTATATTCTTTATTATTATTATGCTATTGATTTATGATATTTTATTTAAATAAAGTTAAAGATATCAATTTCTATAGCTATTATTCTGAGTTTTTTTCCACTATAATAAGATGACATTATTATTTGAACATTCATGTTACATGTACCAGGGCTGTCTTAAAAAACATCATGGGCCCCTGGGCCAATCAGTACATTGGGGCTCCTTTCATGCTGACTTTTATCAACACCCCAAAAATAGATATAAAAAAAAGAAACTTTTTTTTTGCTGATGCTTTAAGACAGCACAGATTTGTACAAATTTAAAGGGATGCAAATTTCTTTGAGATACTGGTCCACACAGATTTTCTGACTAACAGGCCTTCTTGCTATAGGTGGTGGTTGAAAGAAGAATGGCCAAGCTGTTGCCTCTGATAGACATGTCTCACCCCTTTCAGAAGACTTTTTACCTTTTACCTACCTCTAGCATGTTGTGCTAAATATTGACATGTATTTTTTTAGGTTAAAGTTAGTCTTTTTTTCCATTTGATATATTCTTATCATAATGTTTTCAACTAGACACTCCCTTGTTTGCTGCTGTAACTCTGTAAATTTCCCCAATGTGGGACGACTGAAGGAGTACCTTATCTTATCTGTCACCTGTAAGTGTCAAGCAAAAAAAGTTCAGTTCTCACTTCCTTCAAGCTTCAGCATTTTATCTTTAATCGCACATTAAGGGAAGTACTTTTTTTTTTTTTTTGCAATTTTACAGAAAAGGGATTGATGATGTTTCACAACAGAGTGCAAAAGGTTTCTACGAAACATATTTCAAGTAAACAAACAGCAGTGCAAAGTGCAGGCATGGGTGTTGATGACAAACAGGCGGTCAGTGGTCACGATATATACAAAGAGAACAAAATCGAAACTTGACATCCGTTTTGCAAGTGACTCATCAAACCCACAAACTTTTCAAAAACATGTCTCAAACATACATGTCACTGGGTCAGAGATATTACATGAACCTTTGTTTTTTAGACACACATATGAACAGGTTTTGACATTTCTCTTTCATTCAATTTTGGCCACACTGTTAACATTACTGCTCAGATTAATCTCCGATGTCTGGTTTGTCTGGTTTGTCTGAAGTCCTTGATCCTCCTTTCTGCGTTCAGTAAACCGTCTCCAGATCTTTAAGTACGCCAACCTAATCTTTTGGATTTTGAAGGCATACACAATAGGATTCACTGCTGAGTTTAAATGAGTGAGCAAGATGCCGATATCAACAGCTATGACTGGTACAACGCTCGCCCCACTGAAGTGGTCGACGAAATTCATGATTTGGAGAGGGAGCCAGGACAGGGCGTACAGAGCCAGGACCAGGGACAAAGATCCAGCCAGCTCTTTCTCTTTCTTCTGGTCATTCTGGGACTGTCGTTGGGTACAGTTGCCTGGTTTCTCTCTGAGGTTTCTTCGAGTTGCATAAAAGATGTAGCCGTAGAGAATAATCATGATCAACAGTGGTATCACGGTGCAGAAGATGCAGTAGCAGTAAAACAGATAGGGCACAGGGACCACTCCTATGAAATGACAAACAAACGGGGAGTTGTCTGGGCTTGGTGGGGGTTTCGGGTTGTGCCATCCAAGCATGGGAGCAAAAGTCAGCGGTACAGCAACAAGCCAACACGCTGCAACCACAACTCGAGTGTGTCTGTGAGTCACTGATGTTTTGTACCTAAAGAGAAGAGGTAATTATTGTTACAAAGGTTTATGTATTTACATGGTTTGATGACAAAAATAAAATAAAGTCAGCTGGGGAAACTTTAAAAAAACTAATGTAACTGACATTTATTGGTTGCAGGTGTAACAAAAAGTTTGTTTCATGATCATCATAATGAATTTACACAAAATCTTGACCCTGGCTTTGCTTCCATCCATTTGTCTTTGTAAAATCAGGAGTCGAGACGGATCAGAACAACTTTACCTGAGAGGGATGTACACCCGGAGGAATCGATCCACTGCTATGGCCACCAAAGACAGAGTTGACACCACAGTAAACAGGATGTCCAAACAGCTGAGGAAGAGACAGCCGTAGAAAGAAGTCTTCACTCGTCCGTCCACCAACAAAGCCACTGGTATGGTCACGCAGCCCACCATGAAGTCGGCTACAGCCAGAGACCCAATCAGGCAGAAGGTAGGCTGCCTGAAGCTCTTGCTCATCCACAGAGCCACAATCACAAACATGTTACCAAAACAGCAGCAAACAGCTATGAACACCTCCACCACCACACCTGCCAATACTGCTGGGTCCATCGTGCCTCTAATTCAGACAGATCACTTCTGTTGTGTGCCTTTTAGGTACTCTCAGCTTGAGTATGAAAACTTTGAGGAAGTCCTCTGCCTTGCAACACTTTTTAGACTACATCTGTCTCACACACACACACACACACACACACACACACACACACACACACACACACACACACACACACACACACACACACACACACACACACACGCACACACCTCAACAGGCCTAATACAAAAGCTGAGAGCTGGTCAGTACAGAGGAAACCTCAAAGCCACATCCTCAAAAACATAGTGCTTCTACTCTAAATTAAACTTATTATGGTGAAGGTGGTTGGTGCCCTGTGTCGTGGTATAATGTTGGACAGTTCAGGTCTGTGAACTACTCTTAGGTAAAACCTGTGGTATTGTCTTTTTGAGCTGTTCAGGTTCAGTACTCTGTCTGAAACTACTTAAGATGCATCTATAAAACATATAACACCAAATGTTTCCAGCAGGATTGAGCCCGACTCTTTGTGTTTATTCATTAAAATGTGTCAAAGCTTCATCAGGTCAGTGTCAGGAAGAGCATTTCACACATATGTGAACAGTTCTCATGAGAAAGAATGCAGAGCGAGTGCTTACAACTATGTCAAAAGGGGTAATCAAATCATTACAAACCCAAGATACATACAGTATAACTTTTTTTTCAGAGCTGTAAAAACAGTCTACCTGAAGACCTGAAAGCAGCACCTACTGTTCATATTTTTAAAAGAAAACTCAAGACCTACTTTTTTAATCTGGCTTTTACATGATTTTATTTATTTCTATTTTATGTTAAATTTTAACTTATTTTAACCCTTATTTGTTTTATTTCTACATTTTAGTTCAGATTCTTTAATTGGGATTTTATTCTTTTTTTAATGCTTTACCTTTTACTATCCTATTTTAGCTGATTTTATTATGCACTTGTTGTTACACTTTCTCAATTTACCAAATTATTTATCCAACTTTTATTTCATATTGTTAAATTATTTCATTTATTTATGTGTTTTATGTACACATTTACTTATCTTACCCTCCAGTATTTTTGAGTATTTTTTATTTTTATTTATTTATTTATCTTTTTATTTATTTATTAATCTTTCTATTCATTTATTTATTTATACATATATTTATTTATTTTAACTAATTGATTATTATATTATTTTTAGCTCCCGTGTTTCCTCATTTTAATTCAAGATGGTGTTTCCTCAGCCCTCTAATTCTGTTTTCTGTCAGAATTTCCTTTATATGTCTTTTTGTGTTTGAATAATCGAGTGTGTATATTGAATATGGTTTGGGGGAGGGGGGATTGTGGGGTCTTGTGTTTTTATTTTATGCAATTATGCAGTTTTCTGCTTTTTATTACACTTCTTGTTTATTAATTTTATTGATTTTTTCCCCATATAAAGGACTTTGTATTACAAAGTCCTATATGAAAAGTGCTACAAAAATAAAGTTTGTTTGATTGATTGAAAATATCAGCCCTTGTTTTGTCTTCTTTGTCAGGCCTTGAAATCAACAGGAAGTCCTCAAAAGTTGGTAGTTTGAAAACTTTATTTTCTGAAAAACGTTTTTATGATTAAAACCCATCTGACATTAAAGTCTGAACTCCTAATGGGTTGCTTCACAGACCGTTACAAATGTCTCATTAATTTTTAGCACTGGTAGCTTATTAAATTATGTATGTTACCAGACACGGCCAGTCATGGGACTCATCTGCTCGGTCACCTGCTGTATGTCTCCGATATGATAGCAAAGACATCAGGACCACAGGGTTTACTTCAGCCGGTCTCGCAGATGGTAAAATGACTGAGTGAGAGACGACCCACTTTTCTGAGCCACAGCTTCCCCTTGCACCATGTAGCTAACCTCTAAGCATAACAGACCAGATAGGCTGCGTGACATTGATTATTTTGATCAGTTTCAGCCACTGTCACAAAAAATACAATCAAAATAGAATAGAGTAAAAAAATACTTTATTACTCCCTGAGGGAAAGTTCGGGAAGAGTCACAGCAGCAATCAAGAAAACAAAAGAAAGAAAGTGTACAGAAAATTGCAAAAAAGGTCCATAAGAACATAGATGCTGACAGCTTGTCCATCATTCTCCAGTCAGCCAGCCTCCACCTCCACAGGGTCCAGGACTGAGCTTCTTCGGCAGTCTGTTCAGTCTCTGTCTCCTAGATCCTGTCTGCTAACAGCAGGTGAAGTTATTCCAATGTGGTGTTGGTGTCTAGTGTTAGCTCCATTAGCCATGTCTGTGAGTAGCATGATGCTACTCTGCCTTCTGGTATTCCCTCTGTTGCTGGGTTAGCACGGCTAGCTTGTCCATCTTATTGGATATAGATCTCACGTTCCCAATAACGATGGATGGAAGGACAGGTCCATGTCGTCACTTCTTAACTCACACCTGAGAACCAGCACATTGTCCTCACCTCGGTCTCTTCATCTTGTGGGGAACATCAGGCCTTGCACCAGTTAGCATTGACATGCTACAGGCTGCTAGCAGCTGATATTTACATGTAAAAAATGGGGCCATGGTTACATGTAGGATCTCCAGACAAACACAGGAGCAAAAAGTGGAAAAATATATAAAATCTTTAATTTATTCATATTTATCAGCTTTCTTCTCCATTCTGATGCTCAGTTTTGAAATCTAGCAGCTTGTTTTCAACCCTGTCTACATGCTTCAATCCACTTCTGGTATATGATTCGCTGATGAGATAGTTGTGTTAACTAGCAACTGAATAGGCGTGCCTGATAAAGTAGCCGGTGAGACTGTGTCAGGCTATTATTCAAACTGCAGCTGCTCTCTATGTCACACCAGACCTGTACAACTGTAGGCTTTAATGCTGAAACCATCGGCTTATTTCAGACTAAATTTATTTGAACTCTTGTACACAGCCCAAAACTTGCTGCCATCTGGTATCATAGCTGTATAAACCTCCAAAACAGGAACCATTTCCCTTAAATGTCTTACTTGCTCACGTCAATCTTAACTCGTATGACTGTTTCCAACTAAATGTTTTAGAAATTGGTGTGAGCTGATTTCCTTCCTTCTTCCTTTAGTGTTGTGTTGCAGCAGCAACTCTTAGAAGTGAGCTGTTTTTAGCATTTACTCTTTGTGATATAAATGTACTCCACTTCAGCACTCACTCAGTATGAACACAAACTCACATTTAAAACAATGTGTAGGATAAACTTTGCTCTCAATAAAATTTGGACAACACAGACACTGAACTCTTACGAAACCCTCAACTTTGTTTAATGAGTAAACACTAATGCTGACCAGAAATGATTAAAATCTGGGTTTAGCAGTGAGTTTAGCTGACATCATACCAACGCAGAGTGGGTGGGAGGATGAGCCACGTAAGCAACTGGAGGAGTAATATAAGTTAGACCAGAGAAGTGGAAAGAAGCATTCAAACCATGATGAAGACTCTGTTTGCTACATTTGTTGGGCTGAGCCTGTTCGCAGTGTGGCAGTCTGCACCGTTAGCAGGCAAGAAGCCAAAGTACAAAAGTCCAAATGTAAGTCTTTCCACATTAACACACATGAAGTGTTTTGATCGACAAACTTAGTCAATCCTGTTTTTTTTTTCTTGTTACTGAAATGTTTCTTCGGCAAGAAAAAAATAGATGTTCTCAACAAATTTCCCAACCAAAGTAAACAAATCAAAAAAATCGTTACTTTTGGTGATTTTAGGTGTCTGGCAGTTGGCACGTTGTTGCTATTTCTACAGAGGCCTGCTGGTTTACAGCATACACGAGTGTTTTTTCTTTATCAAGTGCTAAACTGGACATCACTTCGAAAGACTCACCACGCCTCTATGACGGCAACTTCAAGCTTAAAGTGTAAGTTTGTGCCTGTTGAGGCTCATTTGCAACCATCACAATCATTTTAACATTGTTTTATGTTCTCTCCAGGAACGGACATTGCCTCAACATTTCAGGAACCTTTTTTTACAGAAACAACAAAACTTTTGAAGTAGACAGCAACAGTAAGAGTTTCTTTGAGTTAAGCTTTTGTGTTTCATTTCCTTAGCTTCCACTACCTGTTTCCCTAAATAGCTCCATCGGATGTGAAAGTTACGATGCTCTCTTTTTGTAGCGCTTGGATATCAATGAATCTTAAGTGAATTTGTAAAATTAATTTTTCACTTTTACCTATACAACTGCTCTTTTGACCACGTATAATACTGTATTTTTCCAACAGATGTCCCATCTAGATGGCCTAGATCATCCATCCTGTTGCAAAGTGGCTGCCCTGACTGCATCATTCTAGAGAGGGAAGGCCTCCTCACTAAAGATTTCTTTCTCCTCAGTAAGAAAAACTGAGTTTATTAAAGATCCTTTAATGTTTTTATTCCTCCTCACTGCAAACTGTGTTCTAGTTGTCATTGCATGTCCTCTGAAATTTATGCTAACTTTTACAGTTTGAAGTTTTCGTCTGGTGACAGCTATCCACAATCCAAAATTAGCAGGGGTCATCTCTTTCAGGTCTGATTTATGAGCAGCAATACTTTAGGTTGAATGCTATCTTGATGGTAACAGTGCTAATAGAGGTTGTTTCGAAATGCTACTTCATAGCTTTCCCATCAGGTCGAGCATGACAGGATTGATTGAAGTCTCTATGACAACACCACACCAGCTGACAAAGTTTAGAAGGACAGACAAAGGACAGAAGAGCAGAAGAAAGATAAACAGGAGAGTGATACAGCCCAAGCTAAAGGCTAAAAGGGCTAAACTGTTTGTGAAAATGTCCATTCCAACCCACAGTCAGCAGTTATTCTGCAGTGGTCTGTTCAAACTTGAGAGTCTATCAATAAAATGAAGAGTGAGGTTATGTTAGCTCTGCTTGGTAGATGACTGGCAGGATATGACCAGGATTCACTAACGTTACACATTACAGACATGTCTTAGAGCACCGTGCTGTCAGCTGCGCTAAATATAGACAGCTACCAAACTACTTACAAACTGACAGTGTTTACTTGTTGTCATGTTAACCTACAGATACGTCGTAGCACCAGGCTGCTAGTAGCCCTGCATATAGCTGGCTACTCACGACTGCTTTATTCAGGCTTTTAACTGACTAGTTTAACTCCTTCCTATCATTTTTATGCTTATCCCTATTTTTACACTTTATTATCATTACTCTATTCTATACTATTATCATTATTATTTTATTTATTTATTTATTTACCTTAGTCTATCCTGTTTTATTATGTTATTGTTTTATTTCAATGTTTTATTTTGATGTTTTAGTCAGGAGACAGAATTATTTTATTTCACAGTATCTATTTAATCCATCTAAAGAATACTGTTTTATTTTCCTCAGTTTAAGCGTCTATACCTATCATCACATTCTGCTATTTTAGTCCCTCGGTTTTCCAGTGTTTCCCCCTGGGGGGCCTGCCACACCGGAAGCTGGTTCTGGTCCACTGATTGGGGCGCTGTCCCGTGGATGGCTCCAGCCCTGCTGGCTAGAGAGCTCTACACCTTGGTGTGGAGCCTCCTGTCTGCCTGGGCTGGGGTGGTCCCTGTGGTGGCGCCCTCTTCAGCCATGGGCCATGGCTCATGCCGGTCTGCGCGGCCCCCAAAGGTGGCTTTTTCCTCACCTCAGATCTTGGTGCCCAGCCATGTCTCCTCAGCAACAGCCTGTGTGTGTGTATGTTTTTGTGTGTGGGTATGTATGTTTGTGCGAATGTCTATGTTTATGCGTGGGTGTGTATGTAACTGTGTAGCCATGGATATATTTGTGGGGGTAGGAGGTTTGGGGTTTTTATGCTTTTCCTTTGTTTCTTTTTTGTCTTGTTTTTGTTTTTGTTTTGTTTTTGTTTTTATCCTCTGTGAGGCACTTTGTGTTGCAGAATGCATGAAAAGTGCCATATAAATTAAATAAAGTTCAAGTTACAGTACACACTTGCAACGTTTGCTTGTTGTTACGCTTCAAACAAAAGCGCTACGTAACGGTACTGATAAATACCTTACCTTGTCACGTTGTATTCAGTAAAAAGTTGACTTGAACAAAGCACGCCTGGTTAAAAGTCACATTTTTACGACAGTGTGCATGAGGCTCTGGGCCACAAGGTGGCGATGAAGTACAATCTTTCTCAGCATCTTTAAGAACTTACTACGAAAATAAAGAAACAAATTAAACCCAAACAGTTGTGATAATCAGAAAAGTTTAACAGAAAAGATCAAGATGAATAAAAGTTGGTGCAGCTTGGGGTGGATGTGGCTCAGTGGTAGTGTCCTTGAGCAAGACACTGAATCCCAATTGCTCCCACTGTTGGTCAAAAGTTTGTGGATTTGTTAGTTTATAACTGATGGTGGAACACTTTGAGTGGTCAACAAGAACAGAAAAGTGCCGTAAGTACAGGTCTATTTACCATTTAAAAAGAGCTGGAAAAATTGAGTGGTAGTAGAGTTAATAACCAGGGTTTAATAGGGTTAATTGTCTCAAAAAGCATATTTAAATGCAACCCTTGGAAATGTCTCCGCAGGATTGAAAACTGTTGCATATTTGTCGGCTCAAATGTGTTACTTCTTCCCAGGTAAGAGTAAGAACATCACTTCTGCTCAGCTTGAGGAGTTTGGTACACAGGCAGCGTCTCCCCATCATGCCATGGACTCAGATTATGGTGAGACTTCCACAAAATATCTTGTCTGTGTAGAGGGATCACTTCACATTCAGTAGGCCCACACTTACACTGTGCCACTGTCTAAATTAAAGTCACTACAACATAAAGGATTCTAATTTACTACCTGTTTACCTCATACTAATCAGTTAAAGTCAGTTTCTCCTCTAATACTTTCATTTTTACCCCCTTTACAGACTTTGAAAATTGCACACAGCATGAGCCTTGGCCCGACATCACAACTCTGGGATTATCACCCTCGAATATTGAAACATTAAAAAACACATTCACAGAGTGTGCTCGAGGGAGACTCCCATATTTTTCGGAGGACACCTTTGACTGGATTCATGTTTTTATGTTTTCAATGAGAGCATAGCACCAGGGCACCACTTTTCTAGATGTTCTTACACATCAGCTCTGTAATTCACATCATCTACATGTTTTTGAGTAAGGAAATAATAGAATTAAGAAAGATACGTCTTATTTTGGCTGATTTATGTCTTATATTTTTCAAACCCTTGCCAACCCAAGATTTGATGCTTTGGTGCAACTTGGCAGTCTTTTTAGTCAGCATTAAGAGACCAAAGTGAAATTTTGTAATTTTTCTCAGAATCCTGGGTTCAAAGCATGAATTCAAAGAAAAAAGAAGTCATAGAAAAATGGTGTAATGGAAACTTAAACATTCATTCTGTTAATACTTTGTATCACAGAGGAAGTGGCTAGCAGACATCTCCTCACATCTGACTCATAACACTGATTTAAAAGAGGAAGTGCTCAACTGCACTTGGCTAGAAGTTGAGACATATAACAGTAAAACTTGCTTTACTGTTGACCTTCAAAGGAACTGTAGGACATCTTCTTGTATTTTGTTTTATAATTACAAGCAAGCAAAGGGTTAACCTTCGTTGACCTTTGTTGCAGGCTGTGTATCACTCTGTTTTGCATGCTCCATCTTGCAAGTAAATAAAGACGAGACAAAGACCTGGATAGTTTGTCGTGTCGAGAAATTACCAAAACAGCAGAAATCTCACTGAAGTTACAATTCGCACTTATTTCACTGAGCTCATAGAAGAACTCAGAATTTCTATAACTTTAAGTTATAATTCTGTGGAAAAGGAAACAGACTTTTGACTTAGTGAAATTCAGTCTTTGGAGCCAGATCTGTGACTTTTGACACTGACTGTTTTGCGTCATTACAACAGAACATACTCAGATTTACTTTCTTCTTTAAATATGGTGGCCTGTAGGTGTCAGAGGATTTTCAAAAGCAACAACACCAATGCAAAAGCTACAACACAAATGCAAACGCCATAACAGGAATGTATAAGCCACAACACAACAGAAGTGCCGCCATGACGGAAGTAAAGGGAACAGAAAAATTGTGAAAATAAGTAAATAATTGTATTCTTTTTTACCTTCTATGACACCTATAGCTCTAATGCTAATACCATTAATCATAAAGCATAAAATAGTCATAAAGCTAAAAATAAGATCACATATTTTTCTGGTGAATAATAACATATAAGTATTATGAAGGGACCTCAAGTGGCAGAGAAAAATTAATTGAATCACCTAGTGAAATGGTCCAGTTGCCTGATAGGTGAACCCCAGTCTTGTCTCACCTTCCTGTCTACTAAACAAGTACAGAGGATGGCTTTGGCAATCCTTAACAATGATTCCCAACCTCTATGGGGTGAATTCTGCTCCTTTCCTCTGGACGGAGGTTTTTAGTCCTAAGGTGCAGGACACAGTGTTATAAAAACAGCTCAATAGGATACGGTAACATAGCACTTTATTTAATTATCTCATTTTATCCTATTTATCTGCTCTATCCTTTATCATTACTTTTATTACTTTTATGTTTGTATAGTTAACTTTTTTAGGTTTTTATTGTGATTTATTGTGTGTTCATTTATTTATCTGGTTTATTTATTTTACTGAACCATATATACATATTTATATATATATATATAAAGCATGATGCTACCCCACCTTCTGGTATTCTCTCTGTTGCTGGGTTAGCACAGCTAGCTTGTCTATCTTACTGGAGATAGATCTTATGTTCCCAATAACGATGGATGGAAGGACAGGTCCATGTCATCACTTCTTAGCTCACACCTGAGAACCAGCACGTCTTCTTCACCTTCTTCTCCTCACCTTGTGGGGAAACATCAGGCCTTGCACCACTTAGCATTGACATGCTACAGGCTACTAACAGCTGGGCATCATATTGTTTCAAAAGTGAAAGGTACCCATCCTTGGTTGTGGCTATATTTGCGCTGTAGCGTTTGCATTTATGTGAAAGTCGCTTTTTACATTTGTGTTTTTACTTAGCTTTGACACCCACCGGCCACCATAGTTAAAGAAGAAAGTAAATCTGAGTATGTTTTGTTGTAATGATGCAAAACAGTCAGTGTCAAAAGTCAGAGATCTGACTCAAAAGACTGAATTTCACACACCTTGATAACAATGGCCTTATCTTATCAATTGTATTTTTTTCAAGTCAAATTTATTACTATATATGCAACGAAATGTGAGCTTAAATGAAATAAAGGAGATTCTGAAAATATACAGAACCTTTATCAATCATAGAATTGATTAACTAAATTACTTTTAATATGTTAAATTTGAAATGACTGTTCTTGACAACACCTGAGTATGTTTGTTTACATAATATTTATATCAAGGCGCCACAGTGACTGAACCGTCGGCATTAGGACCCCGGTGCTCCCAGTCAGCCAGACACCGGTTGATGAGATGGTCCTCACGGCATCACACATCCAATTACCGGACAAAGAGCGGCTGTACGCCCCGGTCAGTACAGTGGGAGGTGAAGTTATCAGACGGTGAAGGTGGACTAACACAAATAGCATAACAAAAGCACTACAAGCAGCCTCCTAACCGCCCGTGTCACCCCACACCGTGGCAAGAAGACCAGTCGCTTGCCTCACCGGCGACCACCATGAGCCAAAGGTTCACCGTCTCCAAGAGCGACGGCGACCGGCGCCCCTCGGACATCCAGGGGGAGGTGAACCAGCTGTTTGAGGGAGACGAGCCCCCGTCCAGCAGCGGCGCGGAGGGGGAGGATACCGCCAGCACCGAGGTGGTGGTGGTGCTGAAAGGTAGGAGGAAACTCACACCGGCTTCATTCATCCTCAACGCTGCTTGAGTGTTAGCTGGGAGCTAGATGCTAACAGACTGCTTTTTGTGACAGCACGTTGTCTGTGGACAGATGTGTGTGACTTGAATGTGTAATGGCCACATTACTCACTGTCTGGATGCTAAAAGCGCACAAATTTCATCTTTTTCTGCGTTCTTTATGGTGTTACAGGTGCATTGCGCAAAATGTTGGAAGTTGCGCGTATGATTGTGTTTGTATTGATGACCATGTTTCTCCTGGTTTCGATATGGCTGTTAATTTTTCTTCGGTACTTTTACTGTGGCACACATTTAAGTATATCTACAAGTCGGCAGAAAAACACATGAATTCTTCTTTTAAAGCTGCTTTAAAGATGTTATCCATCTATTTAATCTTATGACCTTTTTTGTCTGATTTATTCTTATACATATCCACTTCTGCTCTCACAGTCCTTCCGTCCAGACTAACCACATACATTGATATACATCCTGAAACCACAGCACATAGGCATGCAAACTATTTGCTTCCCTGGTGTTGAAAATCAGATGTCATTGTCATGTGCATTTCAACCTTGTGGCCTGAATCAGATGTGCTGCACTTGCACACACTTCACCAGTAAAATGCTTTATCATCTGTATCTTTTGTGGCTGAGTAAAGTCCAGTTTATATGAAATCAGAGGACATTTCTGTTGCTTATAATGAAGTGTTGATAAAAGCAGAGTTGGTCCAATGTTTAAATCAGAACTAAACTCAATTTCCTGCCAAGTCTCAGCCTTGTCTTCTGGGAATCATGGCCATTGTAGTCCAGTCCTTTCACTGACTCACCTGAGTGAAGGAATCAAGCTCTTGTCTGTCACTGTCTGAATTGAATGCAGCAGTGCAGAACAAATAGTGGAAGACATTCCCATCAGGCCCAGGAATGGAAAGCTTTTACCATAACCACTGATTAGCATTAGAAAAAGTGCAATCATTCACGTCCAGCTGAGTGCAAATAAAGATTTATCAGCAGATGAATCAATGTACTTCATACGGCACTACTTAGGAAGCCTGCTGCATTAATGGCAGTCAGAGATAATTGCCATGGCTCCCTGGATCCCCATAAATGAATTTATTGAGCTCTAGATGTACCAAGCTTTAATTTCTCTGCTTTGCCCCGATCGGCAGGTCATTTTTTTTGCTTTCATTTATTACAAAAAAAAATCTCGGAATGACAGGGAACTCCACAAAGTCTGCTAACAGTCTCATGACAAGAAGACAGCATCTGTATCTTTAAGGTCTTTTCTGTAGCTTCTTCACATTTTCAGTCCTTACACTCAATGGCACATGTAACCTTCTCAGTGTACACTTTAAATGCCAGCCTCTTGTCTCAACATTATCTGTGCTGCACGAACATTCAGCAGTGCTGACAGATCCGCACAATGGAACCTGTCGTTTACTGCAGTGAGGGCTGAAAGCTTCTAATTACCGAGCCTCCTCTCTCTTTCATTGAAACACGTGGCTGCAGAAAGCCTCTGAGGTTCAAAACATGCCTCCATCTCCTTCAGTGCAGGTGAATTAACATAGAAATGCCTCTGCTCGAGGACCCCAGAGAGCATCAGTCATTCCTCTGGACGTTAGAGACGGCTGTGTGGGTCGGCGTAGGAACAAATCTCAGCGGCTTCTTCTGTTCCCCTGAAGTGATGGGGGACGCTTTATCGGAGGACTTCCCCTCATGCTCGCTCAGCTCCAGCTGAGCTGCAGCTTTGTGGAGACTGATGTGTCTGCACGCACTCTGCTGGTTGCCATAGTAACACAGTATATTTCAGTCTGGGTTAGTCCCACAAATGGTCTGACCATGAGGTGGAAACACTTTGGATCAATTAGGAACCGCTATGAAGTCAATTTCCTGCTGATGTTGTTACATTGTTTGCTTTCAGTTTTATTCTTTTGTTGCTTTGAGTCGTGAAAGAAATTAAAGATAAGGGTTTGTTTATGTGCTGTAATAAAGGCAGATAAGTATGGTGGCCAGTGGGTGTCAGATAATTTGCTAAAGCAACAACACAAATGCAAAAGCTATAACATGAATGCAAGAGCAAAAACACAAATGCAAATGCCACAACACAACACAACAGAAGTGCAGCCAAAAATGTTACAAAAATCAGTAAGTTATTATCTTTTTTAACTTCATTTATGATAAAGCTTCCTCGGGGTCTCACCTTGATATTCTTCATAGTACTTATGTTATTTTATCTACTGGAAAAATACGTCATCTTATGTTTGGCTTTATGAAACAATAACGTTAAGATTAAAGCCTTATTTATCATAGCTGGAGGTTAAAAAAACAATCATTAACTTCTTTCACAATTTCTCTGGGTCCGTTAGGATAACAGTCCTTTTAACTTCTTTTGTAGCTGCACTTCCGTTGTGTTGTGGCTTTTGCAAATCAGCTGACACCTACCAGCCACCGTAGATAAGGCCACCACTTATCTACTTATTGGTCTAGTAAAAACAAAACAAAAGTTTTCCACCTTTTTTTTCTGACTTTGAAATTCAGGGTGAAACAGATTTATAATTTTAACATTTTTTGTCTTACCTGGCAAGAAATGTTATTCGATATGTTTATTCAGTGGATACAAAAGTACATAAAATATAAAAATATACTTCATACTTTCCCTGTCTTGTCCGACTGGCAATGATATTCACATTAGCAGCAGAAAGCTTGAGAATATTTCAGACCTTTTACTTAATGAGGTTGCATTATGTTTTATCACTACAAAGAATATCATAATAGTATGTTGGAAATCATTACTAATAATCCCATGATCCCAAGAGAAGTTTGAGAGAGCCACATAAGATATTCTCATCTTCTGACATCATTATTTGTTGAATCTGACTGTTTAATAATTTGTCATTTTGAATAAAGAAACGTGACTTTGAAGCATGGCAACAGTGGGAGAGGCCTCTTGAATGCTGGGTTCCAGGGTGCTGAAAGACACTAGAATTATGTGTTTCAATGCTTTTCAAGCTGTAAATCTGCTACTTTAAAGATGTTAGAAGGAAAATAAAGAGCTTGAAGATGAGCATACTAATACATCCATAAGTCAAATGTTTTGTTTTTGGTATTGATGCCTTCAAATGTGAATCATTGTCGAAAAGCATGTGTGTCTTAGTCTGGCTGAAACTCCCAATTTATGCTGAAACTGGTGTGTAGTGTGACAATGAGTGTGTGTGTGTGTAAAGGTCTGAATCTGTCAAAGTAATTACAGTATTCTATTTTATCCGCTCTCCTGCTGCCTGATAATTGCTTTGTCAGCCAAAGCCTCCATCCAGCGTTATTCTTATTCTGGCTGAACTGAAAATGTTCCCCCTTGGCCTGAAACCCTGATCCTGTTTCTATTGATCCAGAAGAGGTGTGAGCTCAGGCGGCTCAGACAGGCTGTGCTGCTGATCATGACTGTCGGCAGATCCTCCTCTTGCTGCCCTTGAACTTGCAGAGGTGAAAGGAGATATCTCCCCCTAAGATCAGTTGGGCTCTGTGGAAAAGGCTACAGATGGACGGAGGGCTGAATGGTTCTCACCTTGGAGAAGGTCAGGCGTGACGGCATAACACTTATATGCCCTTTGATATTTATATAACCAAACTCTTAAACCGGTCAGTCCAAAGCTGATCGACTGAGTCCACACCAATGCTACAAAGCTATTCTAATCAGGGGTGGGAAATGCCTATGGTCAGCTGCTCTGTTTACCAAGCACTGTAGTTAAAGTCTCCAGTTTCACTTCATCCACAAATTTGTGGTGATTCACTTTCCAAATTATTGCTCTGCTGGCTTTTGTTGCCTGCTGACATCAGTTTGATAACCTGCACCTGTATGCTTCGCTCTACCTGAAGGTACTCTGGTGATATTGTATTTCTGCTTTCCACCAAGTGTGTGCTACTTTTACTGAGCTGTCTGGGAGCTTTGTTAAAGTGAAATGTGCCGGTTAAAAGCACAGTGGTGTTAGTTTTTCATCACGGCAACAGCTGGTTTAACTTTTAAGTGCTAGAAGGGAGGAAACAGCGAGTATGAATGCTGACAGCCTTGAAAAGAACAATATTGCAACATTAACAAGAAAAAAAACAAGACAAAGATTCCAGAGTACTCTCTTTTGAACAGCCAAAATATCTTTATTTTAATTTTTACCTGTTTGATAGAGGGTCTTTGCAAGACTGCAAATATATCTAATGGACCACTCAACTTACACCTTCTACTTTTTGATTGTACATTCATTATTTGACTCATTTCTCTGTCAGGGCTACTGCAAATCAATCAGCAACAAAAATAAAGCATAGAAAGTAGAAGACTGACCTCCAGCTCACACTGAGGTAGTTTGCAGCCAGGATGAAGATCAGCACCTCTGAGTCCAAGGCTATGGTTCTCAGTCAGAAAAGGGTGGACTGCCCACTCCAGGTTGGGAGAGAGTCTTTGCCCCAAGTGGAGGGGTTCAAGTATTTTGGGGTCTTGTTCACAAGTGAAGGGAGTCGAGGGCCGTCGGCAGTGATGCAGACGCTATACCAGTGATGGTACGTGAAGAGAGAGCTGAGCCAGAAGACAAGGCTCTCAATTAACCGGTCAATCTACGTTCCGACCCTCACCTATGGCCAGGAGCGACTGAAAGAGCCACTGCTCCTCCGCATTGAGAGGAGCCAGCTGAGGTGGTTCGGGCATCTGGTGAGGATGCCTCCTGGACGCCTCCCTTGGGAGGTGTTTCGGCATGTCCAACTGGGAAGGGGACCCCAGGTATACCCAGGAGATGTAGGAGAGATTATAACTCTCGACTGGCCTGGTAACTCCTTGGTATCCCCCCAGAGGAGCTGGTGGAAGTGGCTGGGGACAGGGGTCATTGGTCTGATGATGGCACTGCTGCCTCCGCGACCTAGACCAATGAAATGAAATTAAGTTGATCAATCTAGAAATAAAAACAGAAAGGTATGACAAAGAGCAACCTTGCACATTGACAGCACTTTGGGATTGATGTGGGGAGTGGGTTTGCATAAAACTACCGCAAGCCACTGAGGTAATCTCTGAGTTGACTGCACAAAACTGATCATAGATATGAAAAACTGTGTGTGGGTGGTGCTCTCCTGTCTTCTCATTCTCACATGGATTTTTGTCACTATTAGTTCTGCATATATCAGGACACATCTCCACAGGTTAGGGACAGGTAAGCGTATCTTTACACTAGGGATGTCCCAATACAGATTTTTTGACTTCCGATACCAATCCAATTTTCAGACCCCTAGAAATAATCCTTGAGGATCACTAACTTCACAAATGTTGCGTGACGCTGTTTTACTACCATTGCTTTCCAAAGAGAAGTAGTTGCACACAGCAGACATGTTTACAATGTGGTTTGATTTACAGCACCTGTAAAGCATGACGGTGGTGTAAAGTATGATGCAGGGAGAGAAAGGCTTCAGGGGAAAGTTAGGGCAGCACAGCAGGGCTGGAGTCTGACTGGAATTTTAGGGACAGAAGGGGAAAGAGAAAAGATTCAAGATGTAAGGACAGGCATTATTCAGCTTTCTTGCGAAAACAGAACTGATAGGTAGAATATCAGCGTTTCCTCCAGGATTTTTTGAAACTCAGCCCCTTTGCCCCCCCCCCCCTTAAACTTTATAAATTATTTACTCAACGCAGAAAATAACTTAGCCTTGGCTAATGACAAAGTTTGCTGCCATGCTAAGATCTATCTTTCTATTAAAACCTACTTTCAATTTATTAGACTGGCTGATGCACATACCACATTTGTATGCCAAAATCATACTTTGGAATATAATGGTAAAACATAAATAGTTACTCATATTTTTTTAATTAGAGGGTGCATTTAAATTAGATAAATGGTGATAACTTGTAATTATGCACACTCTGGCCACCCTTACTTATGTCACTGCTGCCATTGTTACACCCGATTCTGATAGTCTGGACACGCCCCTGCAAAGAGGCACATAGAACCATTGAAAGCTGACAGGCTTCCAGGTTTGTTCAACAAAAGCTGGAGGAAAACTCCTCTGTTGATTTTTAAAGAATGATCAAAGTAAGCACAGAATCGTTTTTCTCCAGTAACTGCATGTCTTACATGCGCACATCGAAGTGAAATTCTGCTAGTCTAGTCAGTTTTGGTTGCATGTGAAAGAGCCCTGTACAGTATAATTCACCTTTCAAACATTTGGGGAAAAAAATTGCGACACGGTCATGTACGTGTAGCGGAAACCCTGAAATAGAGATGAGGGATTTGATATTACACACTCTTGTACAGTAGGTGGCGGTATTCACCTGAACATTGCTTTCAATCCACCATTAAATAAAAGAAGAAGAAAAAAGAGGAAGCATGGCGGTGCTGAAAACATCTGAAAACTGGATCAGTCCCGGTCATGTAACGAAATTCTGATTCTATCTAATCCTCCAAAAAAAGCCATATTGGGCGCTGATACCGATCAGTGTATCAGATCAGTACTGGTCAAAAGAGGAGGATAGAGGAGGAAATGGAGGGAGATGAAAAAGACAGGCAGACAAAATGACTTTGATATGTTGTTGTTTGATCTACAGATTTTTCGTTAGTCCTGATTATTGATGCAGAAGCTTTGTTATTCAAGTGTTAGCTGCTCCAATCTTTTGACATACGCAGCCTGTCTCTCCCTAAATAAAATGCAGTTTCAACATGAGTTAGCAGACCTTAAACTGTCTGCCCTTTCCCTGAGCAGATTTCGGTCGTCTCTTTAAAACTCAATCTATTATTAATGCCCCCCTCAGCCCTGACTTCTGCGGTCTCCAGCCAAACTGTGATTGCTGAAAGCGCTTCCTAATCTGTGTGTGAGCATGTGCGTGTATGAACTTGTGGTTTGTGTCTAATAATGACCGAAACTGCACCCATTGTTGCAGAAAGGCTCGAATCTAAAAGCAGACATTTGACGTTAATCGGCCAAGTCGCCCTCAGGGCTTCAACCCGGGAGCGCAGAGGGCGAGTTGGCCGAGGTTTCATTTGTGTCAGGATGTTCTGTTTCCTTCCAGGCAAAAACAGCCACGAAGACAATGACACAGCGTGGCAGAGGAGTGTCAACAACAACCATAATCAGCACAACAACAGCACAACTACAATACTTAATGACCGCATCATGCAGTTTCTTGTTTCTTTGTCTTTATTCAGAAACAGGCTTATGAAGCTGCCCTTGCATTTATTTAAGTCCATTCTTTAGGTGTTGTGTTCATATTTTTATAGTTTATTCTAAAAGATGTATATCTCCATCTTCATTAAATAGGTCACAAACACTTTTTTTTTTTGTTTAATAACTTGATCCCAATCTACAAGTTCTGCTTGGAGATGTCAGAACTGTGGACACTGGACTACAGTTCATGTATATGGAGTATTCTGGTTTTATATTCAGACTGTGTCGCACTTGAGTTCCTGCCAGTTTGGGTTGTATACAGCAGAGGAAAGTGGCAGAAGGCAATCAGCCATCCTGGAAACCATTGGCAGTCATTAAAGAAAGCTTCAGTTTTCATTAATCTCAAGACATCTGCACGCAAGTGAAACCAATGACCCCTGATTAGTTTTAGTTTCACAGCACAAACTTTGTTCTCTCTGAGGTTTCAGATCAAATCGTCAACAAAGAGAGCAAAAAAGTTTCTTAATTCTGAACGTAACACAAGAATGCTCCATTTGTTACTTTTGGGGATTTCTGGTAAAAATCAGTCATCAAGTGTGCTCAAACATCCTTGTGCCATCATTACAGACTGATGGAATCAAACCTTACCTGAACTTCAATTGTCTGTTGATACTGAGGTGTGCAATGTCACACTGTCTATGGTAATACTGGCAGGGCTGGGATGATACGCTGTTCCTCGCAATTCGATTCTGTTACAATTTTTGGGTTGGTGATTCAATTCAAATTGCGATTCTTTGATATTTACGATTTTTGCATTTTTTTGTTTTCTTTTTTAACACCAGACCGTGTGAAAAAGTCAAATGATGATAATGTCTACAAACTAGCCGTATTTCCCATAAAATGCACATCATGTGACTCAGAGAGAAACATTTCACCCTCTGCTGGAGAAAAATGGTAACTTCTCTCCAAACCAGTTTATAAACAAAGACTGAAATGAAGAATTTGAAAAAGGAAGAAGAAAAAATCTACTACTTGACAAAGAATCCCGATTTTGATATTGTCAAACAAAAATCCCAATGTATTGAATATGATTTTTTTTCTCCCAGCCCTTAATACTGGAATACATTTTTTGATGGTAAAACATTTGTCACATTACAGAGATATTTACACTGTAGAGACGTGAGGACTACATACATAACATCAATGACTCTCTGCTCGGTTGGATTGCATCGGTATGTAGTCAGGGCTTGACATTAAAACCCGCCAACCTGCCAAAAGCAGGTGAATTCCAGCTGTGGCGGGTAACACCGTCTAGCCACTTTGAATTATTTAATCCTAGTTTTCTGAAGCGGCTTCTGAAATACTAAACCCATTGCAATTCGAGACTACGGCACTACAACTCCCATGAGCACTGCCTGCCCACAGTGCTAGCTCATTGGTCCATTCGCTAAATCTTCTGCTGACAGGCCATCCTCTGTCTTGGACAGGCTGACAGCTCCCGATGGTAATGTGTTTAAAAGTTGTCTAGCGTCTTTTTTGCTCTCTATTGTAAACAGATTCCGGGATTTGAGCCACAAACAAGCGTCAAAACTCCCGTAACTTTTTAAAAGTGAGGAAGGTTATTTGATGGAGCTCACTTAAGTTCACACTGCACCGTTCTCACCAGCAACACACCGTTTCAAAACTGAATACTTGATAGTGACCTGTGGCATAAAACACTTATGTAGTCTTGATCTGAGTGTGCACAGGGGTCATTACATTTAAAATGTTGTACATTTCATCCAAGTAAACTTTAGCATTTCATCGTTGACTTTAATCATATTAAACATAATTATCCAACAACAAAATTGTGGCTAGTGAAAATGCTGAGTGGCTAGTAACTCTGGGAAACCCCAAGCTACAGTTGCTAGTGAGCAAAAAAGTTTATGTCAAGCCCTGTATGTAGTACAGTTTTTTGTTTTGTGTGTCAGAGCAATCAAACGATATGTGACAGTTATTATGTAAAAAAAAAACAATAACAACAACAACAATAATAATAATAAAAACAAAAAAAATAAATAATTACAATTATGATTATGATGATAATAAAAATAATAATATGTTTTATTTGTGAAGCCCTTCATATTGCAGGAATATTAAGGTCATAATAAGAGACCTAATATTTTTTTTAAGTTGTGCAAGAAACTTCTCGGAATTTCCAGTTTTAATGAAAATTGTTGTACTTTAGTGTTGTTTGCTTAATTAGTACATTAGTTTTATGAAATTTACAATTTATTAGTGCAATTAAAGTGAATGCTTCTGGGACAAAAAAGGAACTAACAGGGACTCTATGCTGTAATGCTTTGGAGAAACACCAATTACATCACAGAAAAAATATCAATAAATTTCCCAGATTGCCATTCTGGTTTTATTGTATGCATCAAAGCATCATCACAAGGCAAAGACAAAATTACGACATTTGTATTTTTTTTATTGTGATATGGCCTAAAAATAATGAGATATTAATAAAATACTAGATTCAGATACTAGATTATGAGTGGTCAGTTTTCTGCAGTGTTATGTGTCGTTTAATTATCAGAGAAATCTGCTTCTGACCAAGGAAAATATTCTCCATTAGGGGGCGATATGAGGAAAATGTGTCAGTAAATTTTTATGGCAGGATCAGAATCTGGATTTTAAGACTGTTTTGACCTGTATTCTGAAACTTTACACTTACATGCTCACCATCATAAGTTTGATGTGAAGTAACGCATGGACAGTATAATGCCAAGCTGTTTGCATACAGGCTGATAGTCGTCAACAAGAAGAGTGCTGAATGGTGATACTGATACTCGGCTGTTTTATTGTGCTCCTCTGATTACTGTTATTATTGTTACCATCCCCTCAGATCCAGCCCGCAGTGCTTTTCCAGCTGTGGCTGAGCCATTGTGCTCCTGTGATAATGGACTGGTGTTGTTGGCTGACCAGACGGAGGACTGTTGGTGTGTTTATTCAGGCTTTTCTGCCCCTCTGCTGTAATAGACGCCACGTAAATAAAAAGCAGTCTCTTTGATACAGAGGCGCAGTGTAATGGTGGACACATATTGAGTCTCAAAGGCCTATTGTGAGTGACTCCTATTGTTGGATTAAAAGAAGAGTAAATAGAAGGGGAGAGTGTGGACACCTGATTAGGATTTTTATGGGATTTTTTATCGAGCCTTGTGTAGTCACAGCTTCGCCTTGTTATGAGAAATGTGATAGTCGTGTATTTTCCACTCCACTTTGTGTTGTTGTTTGGCCATCTGCGAAAGAGATTTGCTTTGAGATGTGAGGTTTTGTTTGGAGAACAGTCGAAATTCACACAGTGCAACAAAGAATAATAAACACAGTGTGGAGAGGAGCTTTGAAGTCTCTGAATCATCTTCTGAGGCTCTGCTTTGAGAGCCCTGCTAACCTTGTTTATTAGTGTGAACTCAGGGCCAAATGACTTGTTCTTCAGAGCTGTTTGATCAGACCTTTTCCCCTGTAGAGGTTCACATTATTCAGGCTCACATTAACTCTTACAGGAGCCACCTTTGTCACAGTTTATGAGGGAATTGTTATCTCAAGTGCTTTTCCCTGAAGTGTTGATAGTTAGTCTGCTTCCTGACTTCTTGTGAAAAAAGAAGCATACTTCATCTCTGTGGTTCAGAAGATGATTAACATTGTTTTTCAAAATAAATCAAAGCATCTCAGTCAAATTTGAGTGGTTAATACACTGGGTGTCTTTTTTTTAGGTCAGCCTGGAGAGTTTAGGGCCCTCTTTATATTTAGCGTCACCCTGCTTTGGATTCAGAAGAGCCCGCTCTGCAAATGTGAACATAGCAGCTTGTCAGTGATTCAGAGCCTGACTTTAACCTTTCACACTGAGCTGGCTGTAACATCTCTGCACATCTGGAGCAACCAAATGGCAACACGGAGCTCAGGCAGTTTATTGAAATGATGCAGCTGCTTGTGTGTAAGTTAGTGTGTGAGGTAATAGGTTTGGAGGGTATCTCTGTAAAACAAATATTATGTATGTCACATTTAGCGATACACTGATCTGATCCTGGTATTGTTTGACAAAGGGCCAATAACACTGATAAGTCAAACTTTTAAAGAGCCTAAGTTCCAGAGTGTAGGAGCTGCTGCACTAAAAGTCACCAAAAGTCCGCAGCCACGTACGGGATATGGAGAGGAGCCCCAGGTCAGACAATCTTAGGTTTTGGGATGTAGTGTGCTTGTGGAGGTGACCACACAGGTATTGGGGGTGAAAACATGGAGGAATTCATAGGTAAGGAGGAGGAGTTTCTAGGTGATGTGGAATTTGACAGAAGAGGTGGATAAGAATAAGGGGATGATGTGCTACTGCTGCAAAGGTTTATGGATAAACTGTTAACTCCTATCAGTATTAAAGATTTACTCACCACATATTTGTATTACCGTAAAATAATAATACTGTCACTTTAAATGTTTTATTTAAAGAAGTTAAAAAAGCCTGAAGTGGCCACAATATAATTCTCAGCCTCATCTAGATTAAGGAGTAGATAGTGTTAACTTAATACCGGTCTCAGAATGGATCAGTATCCCAAAGCCCAGGTATTGTACATAAAAAGTTGGTGCAGCCCTGTTTGGTTGTTAATCAAAGTGGAGTGAATCATTTTTACTTCTCTTAAATTCTTCATGATGTCCCTAGAAGTTGAAATTACGACTTAATGACTCAAGGAAACAAGTTTGCAACAGGTTTTTTCAACATTATTCAACATTCATCTCAAAGAATGGAATTCTCTTCTCTTGAGTGGCATTAACTACCCTGAGATTTGCATTTCATACTGTAAAATTATGGCTAATAATCTCTTGCTTACATCATGGACGGAGCCATGATTTCAGTTTTTGGCGGGCCAAACTAATTTTGGGTGGGCCTTAAATGACAAAAGTTAGTAAATAACTTTACTATATGAATATAGATGTAGTACTCTTACTTTAAATGTTTAGATCAGATGGCAATGGCTCACAACGATATCAGCGTAGAAGAGTAGTGCTCTAACTCACCAATGGACTGCGCCACCTCAACTTTCCATGTATTATAGGCTGTAAGAGCAGCAACATTAGCCACAGTTTAATTAGGGATGGGTACCTTTCACATTTGAACCGAAACGGTACCAATGCCCGGTACCTGACAATCGGTATCGGTGCATAATGATACCAATTTCTGGTACTTTTTGTGTTCATGTAGTAAAAAATGTCAATTTAAAAAAGTTGGTAGTAATAAAATCTCAAATTTCTTTAATTTCACATATTTATTCTTCAATATATAACCTTGCAATGCTGTGTTCATGGCCAGCATGGAAAATTACATACTCTTCCAGTCCCTCAAAGTCACAAGGATGCATTTAGGTACCTAAACATGGTACCTTTTGATTTTCCATGAATCGGTACCCGGTACTTTTGACAGAATTCGGTCGGTACCTATAAAAGTACCTAATTCGGTACCCATCCCTAAGTTAAATACAAGACAAAAATCTACAGTCTTTCCCAAAATCATTCTCTAGTCCTACCGGTATTACATGAGGCTGAATGAGTCATAACTTTTTTTACCAACAGGCTAAAAATGACCAAACTTGGCTCATTTAATAGAGACAGGGCATCAAACAATAACAAAAAGAGGGTCAAGTGACAACATTTTTATAATATTCATCTTTGAAACTGATTTTTCAAAAAAACAAATAAAGAAAGTCCCGCCCATGATGCCGCCCCTGGCTTACATGCAAATCCAGATGATCATGCAGGCATAGCTAGATTTTGACAGTTTTGACTTGATTTGCATCAAACGCACAAAGCAAAACTATGAGATGCTGTGTGACTGCTGAGAAAAAAACAGGCGTGTATGAGTTAAATATCTTGGTTGCATTCTGTACGTCACATCATTTTTATGTTCTGTAAAACATCTTTAACCTTCCACTCACCTCCCCGTGTCTCCCCTCTGCCCTCGCCTCACTGGTAATGCCACTAAGCGGCAGAAATTTTCTCCCTCAGCAGATCCATCGATTTGTAATCTCACCAGCCATTAAATGCCATAGCTCCTGCTCCATCACTCACCCTGTTATTCCTGTTTCTGTCAAAGAGGGACCATCAGGACCGGGAGATCAATACAGCTCATACGGCGCCCTGTCCAGTTCTGCTCTAATTTTCAAAAAGCTGTTTAACTTCAATCTAATTATTGGAGGTTTGTTCAGGAGGAGAGAGGTGCGGTGGCATTGATTGGTCAGCAGAGGGCGACCCATTTATTGTTTAAATGCTGAAGGCAGGAAGATTGAGGCTGTGGGTGTCAGATGTAGGAAATATCTCCATCAAAACCTTCACACAAACACTGAACGTCATATGTTGATGTCCAGCAGACATATTTTTCACAGCTGTTCTTGCACGTGCAGAATGTGTTAAAATAATATGAATACCAGGGCTGAGAGTGAGAAATTAATCGCTCTGCAGTGACCTACACACATGTGTACCTCTGTTTGGACAGCAGGGGGCAGTTGTGTATCAGTTCATGTACCAAAACATACGTGTCTCCCCTTTAGTGAGAATCCTGTGTTGGAAAAACCTAAGATAAGAAAGGGATCAGGAACCCAGCAAATTGCACAACAGTATGTGTTGTTTGTGTGACAAAAGGTGTGTGTCGAGCATATGGCAAGCGAGAAGAAAGGGAGAAAGTGTGTGTGTGTAGGTTTGGTGTGTGAGGATGAGAAAAGAAGAGGAGAAGATGAAGAAGGAAGAGGTAGCAGGAGAAGAGGGGGAGTAAACCTCTCATAGCCCAGAAATCCTCGTGCTGTTATGTAACCGTGTCTGCAAATGGGGGGAGGTGTGTAGATATGTGTGTGTGTGTGTGATAAATGTGTGTGCGCGATGGTGGGGGGTTGGGAACAAGTGATAGAAAGTGACAAAATCCTCCTCACATGCAGGCGGGCTGCAGGGCAGACTTCAGTGACGCTAACGCGGGATGAACAGGGGGGAGAAAAGGGGGAGAGGAGGCATCGGCAGGAGAGAGGTAGAGTTCTCCTCAACCACAGCAGCTCCACACAACCAGGATCTATGGAAACCACAACCAGAGCTGGTCTACAACCTGTGTGTGTGCGCTCTCATGCATTCACCACCATTATAATCCCATATCGATCCAGCGTGTCAGAATAGTTTACAACATCCTACAAGACACGGTCATAATGTCTCCACAAAGGTCATGAATTGAGGAGAGTAAATGGACCAAGTGTGTGTGTGTGAGCAGGGATCTTTAGGTGGTCTCTATCGTACCTTCAAAGGGCTGAGAAAAGCAATGTACAGACAGTCTACTCACCTTCTGGATGCAAAACCACACTAGAAACTAGAAATAGACCGATATGGATTTTTCCAGGCTGATACCGATTATTTGTAGTCAAAGAGGCCGATAACCGATATTTGAAGCCGATATTAATTTGCAGTCAAAGTGCAAATATTAAACAGCTCCCAGGCTCAGCAGCATGTTTTATAAAAATGAAAACTTAAAAAAACAGATAGCAAAAGTTGTCTACAGTAAATAAAGTTTTTCAAAATTTCAATGCAACTGCAATAACTGTAATAACTGCACTGCTGATTGGCTGTTTCCCAAGCCATGGCTCTGGTTGTAACCAATCAAATGGTGCTGTGGGTGGGACAGTGCTGGGGACTGAGTAGCGACTGCAGACAGCGGAGCAGCCGCATCAGAGCCGCAACAACACAGTTTTAGATTTGTTTCTCATCGGCCGTCAGATTAAAAAAAAAGTCTGATGCCAATATGCCTCAAAATGCCAAATATCGGCCCCAATAATCGGCCAGGGCTGATAATTAGTCTATTTGTACTAAAAACTAAAAATACAAAGTTTGATTGTTGTCACGTTTCAAACTCCATCATCATGATTGATCTGATTAAAAAGTTTAACTTAACTAACTCATCTGCCAGGCTGATTACCGGCCAATATTTAGCATGTTGAAGCATATCGGCATCTGCCTGTTTTTTTAAACCCAGCGGCCGATAAGAAACTACATTTCAGACTATTTTATTTTTCCTCCAATCCAGCTGCGCCTCTCTGTCTACAGTCACTACTCTGTCTCCAGCATTGCCCCACCCACGGTACCATCTGATTGGTGACATGCAGAGCCAATTTTTGGAAAACTTGACTTCCTGTAGAAAACTTTAGGGAGCTATTTATGTTTTTAAAGTTTTCATTAAGTTTTATAAGACATGCTGCTGAGCCTGGGAGCTGTCTAATAAACATGTCAAATGAATATCAACCCCAAATATTGGTCGTTATCTTCGTTGACGACTGAAAATTGGTATCAGTATCGGCCCTGAAAAAAACATATTGGTCTATCTCTGCTTATAATCCCTTAAATGTCACTGCAAACATATTTTGGGCATTTTGTCCAAGTGAATTTAAGTACAAAAATTAAATTAAAAAAAAGAATAGTTAACCAACATGAAGTAATACACACACTCTGGAGGAAGGAGTTTTCTATTCTGCTTCGGGGCTTCAGTAAGTCTACCTTGGACAAATTGACACAATTGCAAATTAGATTGCAACAGACCCATTAAATTGTTATGGACATGGTTTTGCCTCTCAAGATGCATTGTAAAAGGCTCCATCAAGAACCACAAAGTTTATTTTTTGTTAACATGAACTGTTAAAGGTGTTTAATTAACACATTAAGTGCAAAAATATTTCCCCCTTTCATGAGTCTGTTTGCTCAGACAAAATGAAACATGGTTAATTTTCACAGCAACCCTTTGATTAATGTGATTCAGTATTGTAATGGTTTGACAGCGCTACTCAAAACAAAACTCAAGTCAATTGTAGTTTTTCAATAGATTCTATTTACAGGTCTTATTAAGCTTAAAGTGATACTCCGGGATAGAACAAGTTGGGTCCCCAACCCCTACAGCAGTGTTTTTGTGCAGCAGAAGCCCAGGGCGCTCGCACCAAACACCCCCTCCCTGCTCGTCAGCTGGTTTCCTCTGCACTCAGACGTGGCCATTTTTTACTTGACCAAAAACACAAATAAACGGACTCCCACCGAAAAAGTCTGATATCGGTCTGCATTCAGGCTTTATTTAGAGAATTTTCAGCGTGTTACTTTCACACAAAAACACCGCTAAATAAGGCTCTACTTCGCATCGTGTCTCTTCGTCCTGGCAGACTACCTGCGTTTATTTATATCTGGCACGCAGTGCGCGCTGACTGATACACTAAGTGGCGAGCGTCTCGTAGCCAGCTGTGGCTCTGCAGCAGAGTTAGCGCCGTTTTACGACAAGATGAGAACTAGAGCCTTATTCAGCGGTGTTTTTGTGTGAAAGTAATGGGCTGAAAATTCTCTACATAAAGCGTCAATGCAGACCGATATCAGACTTTTTTGGTGGGAGTCTGTTTATTTGTGCTTTTGGTCAAGTAAAATATGGCCCGGTCTGAGTGCAGAGGAAACAGACGAGCAGGGAGGAGGTGTTTGGGCTTCTGCTGCACAAAAACACTGCTGAAGGGGTAATTTCTGCCCTAAACCTTTGATAGGAAACAACTTGTTCCATCCCAGAGTATCACTTCAAGGGATTAATCACAGAATAGCAGTGAGATTAACTTTATTATTTTTTTAATCACTTGACAGCACTAATACATATGTTGCCCCATCACCTTGCATCCTGGGAAAAGTTTTCTTGAACAAAGAACAGTAGTATTAAAAAGAAGATCTGGTTTCCGGTCATTTGTTTTGGATCCATTTGTTTTGGATTCCAAAACAAATGCACGCCTTGGTGGGAGTCAGAGTTTAATGATAGTGGGCGCACATCCTGATTCTGTCCAAAGGTGTCACTGTAATCAACACCAAACATGTAGTCCTTACCGAGCCTTTAAACTAGGGATGGGTCTTTCAAGCAAAGGAGCTTTTTGTTATTTAGTTGTCACTATTCCAAAATTATTCAAAGATCGTTGCCAACCCACATACACCACATCCACCAACAGTACACTTTGACAAAGATGGAGAGGGCTTTTATCCTCTGCAGGACCATCATCAAACTTAATTCTTTGGGTGATGAAGCTAAACACTGACTGTTGATCTGCAGACAGCGCCACGTTGTATGCTTCGCTGTCACATGGCTGTGCTAAGTTGTTTGCGACTTTGCACTGCACCTCATTTTTGTTCATTTTTTCAAAGGAGTTCCTGCACTTCCCAATCAATTTTTAATGCCCTTAGAGTTCTTGTTTTGGCTGTAAATCCTCCAACTTGTTGACTTGTGGTCTGGCTCCAGTCATTAAGCCTGTTTGTTGACATGGTCAAGTTAAATACAGTCTGGTTTGGACAGAGTTTGTTTTGTTTTGAAAGTCACCGAGCATTTCAGATGATTTCCATGTTCAACTTCTTGTCCCGCCCAATTTTTTAATGTTAATGACTATTTGAATATTCAGAAATCATTGCCCAACTCTACATCTTCCCTCTTTTTCTGCTTGCGTTGGTTGAAATGTACAAGTCAAAAATGGGATCATAAAATAAGTGACTTGGCTGGTATTCTGTAGATTTTCTATATTTAAATCCTCTGAAGTTGTTTATTAGAGTATATATCCATTCTTATTGTCCTCATTTGCCTCTAGGGGACTCTTCTGTATCTTGTGTTTGATTTTTGCCTTGCGTGTGTCACAGCCAGCGTATCACAGAGTTGCATTCAGTTTCATCAGTCAGAATTTATTTATTAGTCCTGTGGGATCAGCCTTGTCTCGCTCGACACCGTCACGATCTGTGGGCAGCTTAACGTCTCAGGACTCTACTGCTTATATTCAACAGATGATCTGTTTTACTGAACATTATTATGGAGCAAATTTCTGCCACATTTTCCTCAAAATAATGAAGATACTTCATCTGAATTTCTGTAGACACTAAATAGAGCACAGACTGGAAACAAGGTGGCTTTAATAGGTCAGTGTGATAGTTTATTAGACGTAGATCATGATGATGAATTACTGCTAGCAGGGTTTAAGAGGCACAGCGTTGTAGTGTGTCTGTTTGTGCCTGTGTTTGTGTTTTTGGCCTTATTTAGAGAGCAATATGTGCTCCATCTACCGAGGCAATGGAAACAGGGAGCAGCGGGCCAGAGATGCAGGTCATGGATCCCCATGGGGCAGGGCTGGTATTCAGGAATTACACCAGGGCCTCCTGTCCCTGTGGACCGCTACACTCTGCTCACTCTCGCTCCGTGTTTCTCTGGCTGGAAATAAATTTGGGGCCTGGACTGTGGGCATGACTCACGTGTTGATAAGGTGAACTGTAAAGGAAGATATACGCCTCAGGAGGTCTTCCACTAGCTAAACAATTTTTAATGATGTGCCCTCAATTTGAGTTTCGTGTTGTGAATTTTAATCATAAATTTTGGCCGGCTGGATCGCAGACTAGTTGCATGTAGGGGAAAGACGGATGAGTCTTGGCCCCTTGTTTGCTGCGTGCCTCACTGGAGTTGTTCCACAGCCTGGTTCTTTCCACAGTCCAAAGATTGTGTCGGCTCGCTGCGCTCGGCTGGGGGTACACGCTCTCCATCACCATTACCATGCATGCCACAGCTGTGCTGCAATGTCAAGAGGGTGACTGCAGAGGAAGTGTGGGTCAGCGAGGAAAACTCCAAAATAAGTAAAAGGAGTTTTCTGCAACAAATATCTCTGAAAATATAGACTCTTTAGCAGCTCAGACCGCTGGATCACTTCACTTTATCGATCAACCAACCAGACTCATTATTTACTGTTTGAATTTGGATATCAAACTAATACAAATTGTACTGAGATGTTATTCAATCTGAAGTTAGAAAAAAACAAAGACAAGACTCCTTTATCACTATTTATTAAACCTCAGATGATGTAAGTTTTAACCTGGTGTATGTTTGTTTTGGAACAAGTTTTCTTTGCAGTGGTCTGTTCAAGCTTGAGAGTCTACCAATAAGTCAAAAAGCCAACTTACATCAGCTCTAAATCAGTGGTCCCCAACCTCCGGGCTGTGGCCCAGTACCGGTTCATGGGTCAACTGGTACTGGGCCGCAAAAATACCCGACTTACATTATTTCAGCTTGGTTTATTATCTGATGCTGAACAATGTTTTAGTTTGAAAAATGACTGGATCCTCTCCGTCATACTTGTCTGTGACTCATTCTTGATGCCAGACCCCCCCAGGCTAGCAAAATGGAAAAAAAACAAAACATCTTTGGAAAGTTTCTTTAGGCAGGGTAAAAGAGCCAGTGAGGAAACGAAGGAAGAGCCGGTTCATGAAATATAGTCTGAAATTAAACTGGTCTGTGGCGCAAAAAAGGCTTGGGACCGCTGCTCTAGATGACTGGCAGGACCTAGCTAACCAGGATTCACGGACATGTCGTAGAGCATCAGGCTGCCAGCTGCACTAAATATGAACAGCTACTGAACAACATAAAAACTGACAGTGTTTACTTGTTGTCATGTTAGCCTACAGACACGTCGGAGCACCGGGCTACCGATAGCACTACATATAGTCGACTACTACAACGTTTCAAACTGTAGCACTGTAGTATCCAGTAAAAAGTTGTCTTGAACAAAAAAATTTGCTTCGATCTGATCTCCATACAATTTCAAAACAAACACACGCCTCACTTAAAGTAATTGATGACAGTTTGCGCGAGCCAGTTAGATTAAAAAAGATCCTTCTCATAGCATCTTTAGAACAAATCACTGGGTTAAATAAGCAGGAAAATATTTTCTTCATGGTTGTTAAAACCTGATAAATGCAAAGTTCCGTTCATCTATTATTGATATTTTCATGTGCTGTACACTGGTATTGAACATAATTAACGAGAGTGTTGTTATTTCCTGTGCTTACATCACATTCATTCAGAGGCATTTGTTTACAGTTGTGTTTGGTCGGTTCATAAGCGTTAAATATGCTGTGTGGTAATTGTTTATGCAGCTGCATGAGCTCAGTATTGCTTCTGCTGGTAAACTTATGCCTCCCCCGCTTCTATAATTAGTAAAAGTTTATTTTAGATCAGAATTTAAGTGGGACATCATTGCAAAGCTTTTGTTATTGTGGGCTTTATTTATTCATGAGTTCATTTTATTCAAACTATACTTCATGGAATAGCAGCAGAATGACTCATAGAACGACACAAATGCACATTTGAAACAGTTATCATGGAACAGCACTCATTCACGTGGCTGCAGATACAGGCTGAGAGTCAAGTAAGAAATTTCAAAGGTACCTTTTTGTCTTTCGTTCACAGTTTATTCCCTCAGTGTTTGCTTCTTGAAGACAGAATTGTTTCTGTATGTTGTAAACAACCATTACACTGTATGTGATAACTGACCGTTGCATGATTAAAAAAACTTCCTCCAGTTCCCCATGTGTGTGTCCTCCCACAGCACAATAGGGATGAGAATGGGAAACTGGTTCCTGTTGAGAAACGATAATAAATGTTTCAATGCATCGATATTTTTGTACTTAATGATTCCCTCATCGATTCTTTACACTATGCGGAGATGCCAAACCTAATGTTAACGCAGACATTTCACAGTTACTCTTTGTAAATGATACAGAGATCTCAAAATCAGAGAAGTCAAAATACTTGCAGGCAAATGAAAGTAAAGTTACGTGCAGGCTCATGACTGGCTCCATAACTACGGCAAGGTTCCAAAAAACTTAAAATAGTGCTATAACCACTTTGAGACACTAGATGGCCTACTTGAGTCAATAATATATTACAAAACAGTACATCAACATCACAACGTGCAATTTTTACTTATTTCAGTATATTTACACCCCAGAATTATCTAGATCCAGTGACCAATTAAATTTTTATTCACTCATTCCACCAACTAAAGCTGAAACACACGCCAAACACAACCAGACAACGAAGACACGTGAGTAGGACGTGAAAGCTACGTTATTATCAGTAGATTTTTTGCCCTCTAAGACAGACGTGTGGTCAAGCCGAACGTCCGAACCCTGTATCAGCATTACCCCTAATTCTCACATAAAACGTGAGCGCAGCACAGTTCCAAGGATTTGGGCCGCGTGCCAATTCATACTAGATGGATACCTGAGATCACAAGATCACAGGAGAACCACATGTTCCTGCAGGAATCCCACCCATGACACATACTTTCATTGTAATTAATTAGCATGTTAAGCTAATCTGGTCCTCCCCAAACTTCAGCTCCTTCAGTCCATGCGTTCTCCTTTCTGTTGGTGTCCTTATACAAAGAATGTGTTGTGTCGTAAAGAATTATGGAGTTTTCAACTGCAAGATTAACTTTTCCTCCTCTAAAAGGTCAGATATCCTCTGGATCTGACCTACTCACTATGTTTACATTTTAAGCTTGTGTAGTAGTAGTAAATGATTGGAAAAGTGGCTTTCATACTGTGTGTGCAATAAAAATGCTTTCATTCAGAAGCAGCAATCACTAATATTAAGTTGTTCAAATTTTTTTCCCCTCATACCATCATATGATTGTTATCCCAAGTTTCCTTAAAATATTGTGATATAATTTTGAGGCTATGTTTGTGACTTCCTGTACTTCCGGCGCCAGCCTCTAGTGGACGCTCGAAAAACAGCAGATTTTGGCACTTGTGAAATGTCTTATATTCTTAGACTGGAGGTTGCCACTTGGTTAAGAATCAGTTCGATAAACAGAATAGATAAGGGCATTGGTATTGATAAAATCTCATCCCTACAGAACAGGTACTTTCCCAGTAGCTTATTGTCAAAACATTCTCACCTTAAAGCTTGAAATTACACATTTCACCATTTTGCACGAGTACATCATTAAATTGTATAATTACAGTACAACCTCTGAGCGCGCATGAACAACACAGATGAAAGATTAAAGTTTTAAAGCACCAGGGAGTACACGTTTTATAGTTGCCGAGTTTCAACTTCTTACAGGTCGAAAACGCAGTGTGTCCTCCAAGAAACTTTTCCAACATGATCTATTCTAATGCAGGTATATTTAAATCTTAGTTTACGTAATGTTTGGCATTTTACACAGTTTGACTCAAGTTATTTTAAACAGCAGTTACAGCACATGATGTCATACTCCTGTCCTCTTTATTCTGCTGTAACAAAATCAAGCTTGTTGCTGCTTTTGTCGAACAGAAAAACATTATTTTTATCCAAAAGCACAATGCATGTCAAGACATATAAACATCTTATTTAACAGGAGCTTAGAAGGCAGCATCAAACATTGCAAAGCTGGGTAATTTAAGAAAAGAGCTTCAAGTGAAAGAAACAAATGCTCACAGTCTGTCAGCCGCTGCAGTGTTTTACATTCTAATAAAGCAGCTAAAAATAGAGCATTCGTACAAAGTTCTCTAAAGCTCACAGAAGTCGATTCACTCGCAAACTATCTGAAGTATGACCTGCATAGCTTTCTGTCTGGTATCTGTCTGTTACTTCCCCTCAGAGATTAGGAGTTGCTCAGCTGCTTTTACCTTTGGGAAATTAAATTTGAACAGGTCCGGGTGATATTCTAGACACAAAACGTTTCATCTGCTCCTTAAACACTTGGATGGAAACCCTGTTGTGATAACTTGATATAGTTTTTAATATTCCTCTTCAAACTGGAGGAGTAAAATGAAAGCATTTTAATGTAAATGAGACGACACGCAGTATGGTTGCATAGATAAGCAGAGTGTAGCAGACGAGGAACTCCAGATGCAACTACGCTGCTGTGGTAAGATGGTGTCTCACAGCATAAACGAATGAAAAAGAAACAATAACTTCACGATAAGGCGTTAAAAAGTATCTGAGCTAATCATCTGTGTGTGGACAGATCAGGACATGAAAGCGCCTTAAGGTGCTAACTGCTCATCGCCGAATTAGACACAAAACAGTGCATGAAGCTGCAGAACTTAGACAGTGGGGCAGGGAAAACAGTAAGAAAATATGATTAAATAATAACTGATGAAATATTTGTTTTGATTTGACAGTTCATTAACTTTTGGGACCAAAACTGAGTTTGTTCAGAGCTGGGAGCATATTTATTTCTGCTGTCAAAATAGGTGTTAAATTATGAATTTGGACAGGGATTCATGGCTTATAAGCTTTCACACACACAGCCTTCAACCTTTGGGCTGTATGGACGTATTTGAAGTGTCAGAAAGAGACAGCAGACACAAAACTGAAAGTTTACACGTCTGTCGTAAAGAAGTGACTCTTGCCAAGGCATGCATTTGTTTTTGAAGCGAATGCATGGACAGAAAATCTCGTTTTTAACCCTATTTTTCTTTGTTTAAGACAACTTTTCCCAGGATGCATAGTGCTGAAGTAATGTATTAATTGACATTTAGGTAGCGATATTGCTTGAAAGGTCACAACAATCAAACTTTGCAAACTCAGTTTGTAGTTTAGTGTCCAGAAGGTGAGCAGACTTTTAGTGTCTGAAACGTTAGTGAATCCTGGTTATGTCCTGCCAGTGCTCATCTACCAACTCCAACCTCACCAAGCAGAGCTAACTTAACCTCACTCTTCATTTTACTGATAGACTCTCAAGTTTGAACAGACCGATACAGTACCGATGCCTGATACCTGGCAACCAGTACCGGTACTCAATGGTACCAATTTTTCAGTACTTTTTTGTGTTTATGTGGTAACAAATATCAATTACTTTAATAACGAAATATGATTTTTTTTCTCAATCTAATATATTTATTCTTCAATATATAACCTTGAAATGCTTTGTTCATGTCCAGTATGGGAAATCTCCCACTCTTCCACTCCCTCACAGTCATAAGGATGCATTTAGGTACCTTGACATCGTACCTTTTGATTTTACATGAATAGATACTCAGTACTTTTGACAGAATTTGGTCGGTACCCATAAAAGTACCTATCTCGGTACCCATTTAAAATCATTCGACAGTTCATTATTACAGTGTAGTAGACTGATAAAATCATAGTCATTGTAACTTTTTGGACAATATCAGATTTTTTTATGCCAAACATTTGTGACACCAGTTGACATTTATCAGTTACATGTCTTTCACCCTTTTTCAGCCTAACTACTGATACTGAGAGATCAGCTTTTAGGACTAAATTATTTTGGTACTGATGATCACATTTGAAATTCTTTTTATGAACAAGGCACATTTATCAAAGTGAGAATATTTCAAGATCACTGATAAAGTTTCACCAGTGCCTATAGCCAGAGTCAAATATTCATCTCACTTTAAAACAGTTTGGCCGAGGGTAGGGATGCACCAATCAAACTTTTCTGGTCCCGATGCTGATGCCTGGGCTTTTGGTATTGACCAATACTGATCCTGATCTGATAAATGATCCTGAGTGTTAAATAATAACCTGCATGTTCTACTGTGGGATAAGACTGGTAATGTTTTGAGTAAAAGACAAAAATGAGTACATATGGAATTACTGAAGGTAATGTTTATTTAAACTATTGGTGTTTAAATGTTTAAAAGCAGTTTGGTTAAAAAAATGCTTCATAATTTACAGAAATGACTATTTGTTTGTAAAATGTATACCTTGTAGACTAAATGATAGTTTAGCTTTAGTGTCAAGTTTGGATTCTTTTCCCACCAATACCAGATCCAGCTTTGAGGGGCTGGATCGGCACCAGTATCAAAATATGACGACATGCTGGATATCAGCTGTTGCGACTGCTCAGCAATGACTCAACAAAATGATCCGCACATGAATTGTGATGAAAATATTTGCTGTAGCTCTTTGAGCAAAAACAACCCTCAGAAGCAGATTGTCCTGCCAACCTGTTTGTGTGTTCGGGTAGTAGACGGGAAGACTGAAACAACAAGAGCATCTGAGGTGGAATTAAGTGAATATTTTTTATTACTTTTCATTACTCCCACTTCTGCTGTCCCACTTCCAGACAGAAAAAAAACAGAGCAGGAGCTGAGCTGCAGAGCTGCAACCAGTGATTCAATTCAGTTTCAACTGTGAGCTGCTTATTTATTTTAATATTATTTCCAAAATAGAAATATTTTAAAGGTTTTTGATTTGTCATCCTTTTTAGAAGCTTTATGTTTTTGATTTTACCGTGCAACACAAAAATGACTCAAACATTAGTAATTCTTGTCTAAACAGTCTCAAATTAATGTTTTCTGTCCACTGCCCATTGGTCTCAATGTGTTTCCCTGTCTCTGTGATAAATCAGCTTTTAAAACTTGTGTAAGCTGCTTTTTCCTGTTTACAACAAACACACTGAGTTTATTAAGCTGCGCGTTCGCTCTGTGTTTTTGGACTCAGCCCCACAGTTGCTCTTAGAGTAGATTGAGTCATGACAACCCATTAATCTCCCTCTTCCTTTCTTTCGCTCTCTGGCATTTGCTCTCCTTCTCACCTTCCCCTCTCATGTCTCCGTGACCTTCCCTTTATCTCCGTGCCAAAAAGCAGAGTGCTTCTGTGGCTGCTGTGCCGTCACACGGGGATCTGAAGAAGGCACATAATGATCCAGTGTCTCCGCAGTCATTTGTTTTCCCTCTGCGAGCTTGTTGTCGGCCAGGTAAAGCGCAGACGCTACATCTCTGCCTCTTGCGTGATGTATGGTTTTGTTATGAGCGAGTGATGTGCGTTTACCCTCAACTCTCAATCATTTTTAAGTATGATTTTCACACATTTGCACTTTTTTCCCCTCCAAGTCCACACCCCTCCCTCCCCCTTTCTCCTCTCTTTTTCTCTCCTTGTGTTATTTTCATTCAGCTCTGGGCCTTTTTTCCCGCTCGCTGAATGGATGGCAAAAATCACCAGCGTGTGAATGGGTGTTTGGTTGGCTTGCTTTGTTAATGGTGTGTGCAGGGGATGATGGGTATTCTGCTCTGCCTGCATTTTCTGTGAGGGTGCGTAGATGTGAGTTGTGGAGTTAAGGATTGTCCCCGTGAGTAGCAAGGTGAAAGGAAACGTGAAAAACTGACATCTTGGATTTGAGCCATTAACCCCCGCCCCCCTTCTCTCTGAAACTCCCTCCATAACTATTGGTGTCTCGAGTGAGGCTGCAACTATCGATTATTTTAGTAATCGATTACTCTGACGATTATATTTATGATTAATCGATGAATCGGAAAAAAAAGATGAGAATGCATAATAGTAAAATTTGCTACACCAAACATGCATTGTTATTTTAGTTGACAACTATTGTTTGCATAAAGATATATACAAAGAAACAATATATTTGAACATAAATAAACCGACCAAACGCTACATGTATGAAGTTTAACAAATGATATGAGTATGTTGTCACTTGAGATCATAATGGCAGACACTTTATCCTTTTTTAAATCTCTTTTAAAGACACATTTTTATAGATGTGCTTTTATTAGAGATTTTAGCTGAGCGTGTTTTAATCGTCAAAATGCTGCTTTTACTTTATTTTTATTTTATCTTTAAGTCACAGTATCATGGGCAGTATTTTAAATCCTTTTAGATTTTTTATCCTTTGTTGTTTTAATTGTTTCAATCCTTAATGCTTTAATTTTTACAGATGTTTTCCTTTCTTTTATTGGTGGTGGTTCTTAGTCTTTTATATATTTTAATATTTTCCCTCACATTTCTCTTTTACCTCTCTTTCACTTCTTCTCTTTTATGTCTTTTTACTAGTTGCTCTTATGATGTAAAGCACTTTGTAACTTTGTTTTGAAAAGTGCTATATAAATAAAGTTTATTATTATTATTATTAAAGAATCAACACTATGTGCAAAATAATAGAAAATACATTGTTATGTCTTCAGATTAAGAACTTAATCAGCCAAAAAGGCAAATAAATACAAATGTGTCCTCAATCTTTTCACCTGCTGGTCAAACAGTTCACCTCCTCTGCCCTACCACTATCTGTAGCAGCTAACGCTAATGCTAACATTAGTCTAAGAACTCCTCATGGTTTCAAACGGGGTAACGATTTCGTAAAAAGACTAAACAAGTCCTAAAAGATGTACCATGCATTTCACAACATATAATAAGAGTGTATGTGGGATTTTGTAGCTACTCACCTTGCTGTTGAGCTCCCCGGCCTCGACATTCCAGTCGGATCATTCCAGTCGTACTGCCATGCCATGCGAGGTCATTTTTGTCAATTAACACGCTGTGTGCTTTTACCCAGTGTGAAATACTCACAAACTCTGGAATACTTTGGACGAACAGCTTCTCTGGCCCACGCTGATCTGTTTACATGTGACGCATACAGCCACGCAGCCCAGATAATTTACACTCCAGTTAAGTAGGTGGTGGTAATTAGAGGTGTCAAGTAACTAAGTAAAAATTCTTTGTTACCTTACTCAAGTAAAATTTTTGGGGTATCTATACTTTACTTGAGTAGTTACTTTTTAGCTTACTTTTTACCTCTACTACTTACATTTTATGGCAAATATGTACTTTCGCATTTTAAAAATAGCCTCACTACTCCTGTTTAATTCCAGCTTGTCATCGTTCAAAAAAACACGCCAAAAAAGGAAAAACCTTTCCTAAAATTGCTAATTATCATCCAGGCAGAGTCAATTTGCTTGTGGATGAAAGAGATGTATAAACGTAAAACCATTCCATCACACCTGCACATGACACTATCAAGCCACACTTCAGCAACCACATAATGTAGCATAGTATGAAGATATCTGTGCCAGAGATTCAGGAGGGGGGATAAATTATATGAACTATAGGCCCCTGTGGCACAGCCTAAACTTTTGACCTTAACAGCATTTTCCCCCAAGTTTTGACTGTTGCAGCACAAATGGTGTTTCGGGGCTAATGGCAACCATGCTAACTACTGACTTTTAGCCGATAGTTTAAGAATGTGATTTTTGGTGGTTAACTCCTCCATGTCGGTTGACTAACCATTATACCCTGCAGTGCTTCTGCACCTAAGTTGCGTGCCCATCCTGCGCTGTTCATATACAAATAATCCCTCTATACTTCTACTTTAGTGATGAATGTGAATACTTTTGACACCTTTGGCAGTAATGCACCTTCAGCTAGTAGCCAACCGCTAAATAATCCGACAAAAAGAAAGAAGACAGGTAAACTGAAGAGAAACTGTTACAGTAATGACGTAGCACAGTGCATCGATTATGGAAAAACGTTGTCGACGCGTTTACTAATCGATTTTTCTCAATTTTATCGATTCGTCATTGCAGCCCTAGTCTGGAGCTGAAGCTAGACGGATGGCACGTAGGTTTTTGTGTCTCACACTCCAGGTTTGTCCCCCCTGATAACGTCTGTTCTTTGCCCCCCTCTCTGTATTTGTGGCTCCCTCTTCTTCCTCTTCTCTCCATCTTCCTCTCTCTGTCTCTCCGTCTCCCTCTTCCCACCCCCTCACTCTTACACCCTCTCTCCCCTTGGTTTTGGTGCATTGCAGTGGCTCCACCACCACATTGGAGACACAACAGCCTTGGCAAACGAGGTCTCCTTTTCTCTCTCTGTTTAACTCTCCCTCACCGTCTCTCCCGCTTAAACACACGTGCAAACACACACACACACACACACACACACACATACACACACACACACACACACACACACACACACACACACACACACACACACACACATACACACACACACACACACACACACACACACTTTCTACTTTCTATTCTCTGTTGCTTTAGCCCCAATTTCCCATCTCTCTCAGTTTCCTGCTCTCTCAAGGCTTATCAAGAGCGGGAGACAAAGCCTTGAGAATGAGCCGAACAGTAACCTCAACCATTTCCATATCAAAAAGCTGAGAAAGATTTGAAATAAAAGGCACAAAAACAATCCTTTGCCCTCGTTCGAGCTAGGAAGACTTTCAGATTTCCATATGCACACAGCGCAGCCTTCTCAAATGGTTGCAAGGCAACCACCTCTTCAATTTTCATGATGGATTGCTCTCTGATTTCTGGGGAATAAAGACACTTCATAGATCTCAGGAGGACAAAGACTTTGTAAGATTCACTGTTTGTGTCATCCATCACACCTGAATGGAGTACCAGGCGCATTGTAGGAGCTGACTGGCATTGTGTCAGAGCATCAATCCGACTCAGCCCTCCGTCGTTCTGGATCTGCCAGCTCTGATTAAACATATATTTGATGAGAGCTCCTCCTCAGTCTGATGCATCCTCAGCTGGATGTAACAACAAACTAACAAAAGGATTTCACTGTCAGACCGGCAGGATGATGGGCGCTTGTCTTTCAACACCTCCTGTTATTTCATGTTCTCACTGAAGTGTCACTGGCTTCAGGTGTGGAAAAAAATCAATGAAACACCTTCAGATGATGCAACAAGAAGTCTTGACATGGTTAGATTTGACAACTGGGCTAAAACTAAAAACCTGGTTCAACTTGATGACTTTTTCTGAAAAACGAGATGTCAGGTATTAATGACAGCGCAAGATGTCGCCCCTAACTTCCAACAAGAGTCATTCATTTATCCTGTTTTCAGGTCATTAAAGCAGTAGGCTAAGTTAGCTGCTCTCAACATCTCCCTCAGGAGTTTCTCCACCCCATTCTTGGCGCTTCTGAGACCAGATGTGATCTGTAATTTCTTTTTCCTTCCTTGATGGACGTGCTCAGAAATACTCCAGAGCAAAGCAGGAGGCAATCCCCTCAGCTTGCTCCGCTCTGCACTCCGTCCAAACCAGGGGTCTGCAACCTTTACTTTCATAAGAGCCATGTTGTCTCAGCTCACCTGGATTAAAGTCATTCAGGAGCCACAAAATCTACTTCGTCTTCCCAATAAAGACAAAAAAGTGTAAAAAAAAAAAAAAAGTTTATAAAATTCTAAACATAGTACAATTCCAGTGAATAATTATCCAAACAAGAGGTTTCTTGTGTTTATAGAATTGTTCATATTATGTCTTAGTGTTTTTCTGTTTTGATGAACTTGCAATCATTAATATAAAAATGGAACAAATAGTAATTTTATAACATTAATAAATTTGTGAAAACTGATAGAATTTAACATTGCACATTTTTTCGCCAAATGTAACATTTCACAATTTCCCCCAACTTTAAAAAAATGTTATTCATAAAATGTGCAGAAATTTGCAAAAATTTTAAAGTTTTTACATTTCAAAAATTTGCCAAACTTTCATCATTAAAAAAAATGTAATTCCAAAAAATTGAGACATTTTCAAAAAAATAAATTTATAAAATGTCAAAATATTTGCAAAAAATTCCCCAAATTGTGACATTTCAAGAGTTTGACAAAATTCAGAAAATTTGCATAAATAAAAATTGTAATTTTAAAAAGTTGCAATGTAAAAAGAAAACAAAAACAATTTTAAATTTGCAAAAATAATTTGCAAAAATGTCAGAAATTCAAAAATCTTGAAATTTGCAAAAATGTCAAAAAATTGCAAAATCCTTTAAAATGTTTTATTTTGTTAATTTGGAAAATGTCTTAAAACTCAAATAAAACTCAAATAAATAGCAAAAATTTCACAGAAAATTGAAAGCTTTATTGCAATATTTGATGCATATTTAGTCCAACAAAATGTTTGCACATGATTTTATTTAGTGTCAGTGTCTTTAATCATCAATACATTCTGTTAGAAAAACAAAAATTCTTCATTTTAATCATTTATTTTTAAATCTCAAAGGAGCCACTGCAGAGGAGTCAAAGAACTGCATGAGGCTCCAGAGCTGCAGGTTGCAGACCCTTGGTCCAAACATGAGTGATGTTACTGTAACAACCTGGCAGCTTGACATTACATTATTTTTCCTCTTTCTATAAAATTTCTACTTCCTAAACTATCCACTGCTTTGATAAAACTCTTACTTTTTAAACAAGTTTGATTTCAGTCAGAGTCAGAGCTGACTCAAGAGCCTGGGTTAAATGTTTCCTTGAAACAAAAGAAAATAGATTACCACCACAACTTCAGCAGACGTCACATTTCTATTCCAGCAGCAGTAGAATAGCTAGAAAAGTTGATCCATCAAAGCAAGGTTCTAAGTCAAATATCCTCTTCCTAATCCTGTCTGTCCTTTCAGTCTTGACTCTGCATTACAGAAAGTAGTGCATTAGTTTGAGTTTAGTCAGAGTATCAGAGAACTGAGCTGCATTTGATTTCTTTTATCAGGCCGTATCCTGGAGGAATTCTTGCTGCTTTGATGGCGGTTCAGGAAATATCTAGCGATGACATGCAGGCTGGACTGGACTTTGGACTGACTTTCACACTCCGTCATACTATTCCAGGCTGCTTAGATTAGTGTGAAGCGCCATAATCAGGCTGTATTTGGGCCAGCGTTTTAATATCTTTATGAAAAGCAGCCAGAATGACATCAAATATTCAGTAATGAAGCAGTCGAGCCACACTCACACACACACTCGCGTTTCCAAAAAGAGTCTACAGAGAGACAGTCGAACCCTTTACCTTAAAGAACCTTTTCTTCTCCCTGACTTTTTTCAGGAAGTTTCTCTGCAGGGGGAAGAAATATATTGTCATATCTGTCCTGATGATCGTCCTGTCCGTTGTTCAGACGTAATTTACCAGAAAGAACATTTTATTACTTTTTGGAAGGTCAAAACAGGAATATACTGCAACCAGCTCAATGTGGCACTTTACATCAATCATTATGGTGAGGGGGGAATAGTATCTCACTGAATCCAAACTAACTGTTCAAACTTACAGTCACTGAAAACAGCTTTTTAAAAACAGCGCCCAGAAAACGGTTCAGTTGTTGTCATGTGGAGAGCAAGATGGCGGGCTGCTGCTCTACTCTGTTTTGTTAGGTTTTAATTGATCTTTAGAGGGAACCTCGCTGTTTTTATCATGATGCTGTAGCACAGGAGACAACAATGAAATCACACCAATTAGTTCCAGTTATGTTTACAATTACTGCTAGCCTGGGTAGATGCTTGGCCTTCTTTGGTGGTTGATGTTACAGAAAGAGTACGTGCTGGTTTATTGGATGGTATACTTATACAAACACGTTAAATGGTTTCTGCATTGTCATGTAGAAAGAGAAATATCAAAAATTGCCTCCTCATATGGACAGGTTTGCACTGAAATGTAAAAAAAAAAACTAGAAATGTGCAGCAGTTAAAGTTTGGGGAAGTTTAGGATCAGGTCTGCAGATTTATTTATTTTTGAGTAGGAGCTAAAATATGGGTTGCAAGCCAGCTTCAGATACAGATACTAGAAATACTCCGAAAAATTCTATCCTCTGTTCCTTTTCAAAAAATGACCCTGTCGTACCAACCAGGTGTTTTTTCCATGGATTTTACCTGTGTTCTCTCAACACTCGTCGTTTAAGTGAAAGGTAAACCCGCTGGGAATTGATAAAGTCAAAGATCAGTCCAGAACAACTGAGGAGATGCTCCGGTGGAGGGTTATACTTCCAGATCTCTGACTGGCTCATTTCACTGTCAATCAAAAAGGGATTCGGCCTCAGACAGATCATCCAATCATCATGCAGAAGCCTAGCGTCCAGGCCAGCCCACTGCCTCATAGACCCCCAGAGATGCTGAGTGTCCGATGGGCGGGGCAAAGCCCAGCGTTTATCCAATGACCGTCCAGTTTCCACAGTGGAACAACCCACTCTACGCTTCCCCCCTGAAGTCAGAAGACGCTCAGCGTCCGACTATGTTAAAGCGCTGAGACTCTGCAGGGATGAATAAGAAGGAGGTGGAGCCAGTTACCTGTGATAGGAGCTGATTCTGAACAAAAGATGAAGGAATTCTAGCGCAGATTTTGTCAATGAAATGTACACACAGCAGAACATATCACCACTTTTTGGGGGGACATTTTAGGGGAAGCTGAGCTTCCCTTGCAGTCTTAGAGCAATCGCCACCGACGTAGGCACGTTATCAGTATCGGCTGATATTAGCTTAAATATAGCATATCGGACATTGCCTAACACACCATTTTCTGCTGATATAATGAACTGATACATAGTGGGCTAAAGCTGCTGATATTTTTTTTGCACTTTTGTGATTGTATTTTGCACAGCTCAGATTGAGTAGTCCCATATTTGGCTCCTGTTTTAAGTTAAACTTGAACCTAGGGCCACAGTCTGTAAGGTACATGTACTTGACTACTTCAGGCACATTTACCGAACTCAACCAGTTTATAAATTTGGGGTTTTATTACTGTACAGTTGGATCTCTCATATGTTCCCTGTGAACAGAGGTAACATTTACCGACTGTAAATTGTGAAATTGGCCAAATTTGCCCAGGTTGTGGGTAATGTTTGGATTTTCTCTGGAAATGCATCATCCAGTTTTCAAGTAGGATTTATTTATTTTATTTATTTTTTGTTTGAAACCAGTTGTCATACATAAGTATACAGTTTTAAGTATATATTTCTCTGATTTTGAACAAGAAATGAATATTACATAACAAATGTCACAAGAGTATGCCTCATAATACAATATGCTGGTGATCTCTGCAATTACATGCGTGGGAAAAATATCAGAATCGGAATTGTCCAAATGAGTTGTTAAATATCGGCATATCCGATATCGGCAAAATATCCAATACCCTGCATCCTTAGGTATGACTGTATAAATCGTCCTGGTTATCCTTCTGTCCATTACTGCTCTGCTCGTGTTTCTCATCTGTGAATGAATGTTTGTTTAATCCATGAACAGGAGGGCAACAGGTTTCAGGAAACCTTCCAAATACAACGGGAGTTAACTGAGTGTTTGAATGGGATTATTTTCTGCTGTGGATTTATACACATTTGGTGAATGTTTAGAGCGGCAGGATCAACCTCGGGATGAACTCTGCTGGCTTTGTTCAGCGCAGTGACACAACATGTTACAGAGTTTTACACCGAGGCTCACTGATCTAGCTGTTCCAGTTGGATCATTTCGCTGATGATTCGACTGTTAAAGAATGATAGACCATCTCCATCCTCACAGGACAACTAAAGGGCACAACTGTCTCCTCTGAAAGTCTGCTGTAGAGTCGGCTGTTGTCACGTTCTTGATGCAGTTAGCGGCACATTGGTCCACCCCTGCCTCAAACCCACAGAGGCAAACCCACAGTGAAGCATTCCTTGTTATAATCTGAGCTATTTAAGGCAAACACTCCCACTTGTGAAAATCCTGAGCCGAGCCTGTGATTTAGAATTCCATGCATGTGTTACGTAACGCCTTTGTCTTTCATGCTTGAACTCCTCTCCAGGCACAGGCATACTTTATTAATGAAAGGGATTGCATGATTGGGGGTGGGTTGTCTCTGCGTGTGTGTAGTGTGCATCAGTGAACAATATTAGATTGTATGTGTGTGTGAGTGTGTGTGTGTGCATCTTTATCTCCTCACGTGTCTGTGTGTATCAGCGAGTGGGAGGAGACTGAGGGGATTCCTGAGCACTTGACCGAGGAACATGACAACACGGCCACCCACGAGCATGAAAGGTCAGGGTTTGTCTCCTCTGAAGACCGTATAATGGCCTGTCACAGCTCTCACGGATTAACCACTTACGCCTGATGACATATGTGACATGTGCTCTGAGTGAACAGCACACAAATTGCAGCTGAGCTCAGACCAATAAGTGAGGGTTGTTATTCAACATCGTGGATGACACAGTAGAATAGCACTGCTGTACACTAAGTGTTGTTGTCCTGCCTCTTCCTGTGAATTATTCAGACATCCTGTCCTGTGCAGCTTTAAAATTCAGTGAGTAAAATCTAAAAGCAAAATCTGACATGGCTTGTCATTCTGGCCCAGCACTGATTCAAGGTTAGAGAGAGAAGTTATCCTCCTGTTTTCTGTTTTTTATTATTTCCTGTCAAATATACTTTTTCTCAATGTCAGATTCACTTATCAGAAGTGGCCAAAGTTTCAAATCACTGGATGAATGTATTAAAGTAAAAACTCTCTCATACTGCAGAGAGCTCAGATTTATTGGTTTGAAAGTTTTTTGTTCTGCAAATGGAGAGTTTATCTAAAGCCAAAGTCCTGTCAGGTTATATTTTTCATTATGAATGTATGTCCGCGTGCTGATCAGACGCTGCACTTGGCTTTTAATGTACTCTGAAACATCTCACAGCAAACAGTGAAGAAAAGCTCTGCCCAGCAGAAATACAACAGTTATTACAGCCAGTTTTTACCACTTTGAATGGCTAAATCCAATCCTCTTCTTCGTATGTAGTTTTTCTGCTGTTCCCTTTCCTATTCCAGATATGATGCTGGCTCCAACATGTAGAGAGAGATTTTGGAAGTTGCCGTTTACACTTTGTTCCAAAAAGTTTTCTTTTTGGAAGAAGCAACTATAGATTTTTGAAACAACTTATTTTACAGTTAAAAGTTAAATTTAAATTCCAACTACTTTTGACTTTACTAGTCAAAAGGGTGCTTTTAATAATTTGAAATTGAGCACAATTATTGTGCTACTGCCAAACACAGAATCTAAGGGTTAACTCAAATCATTTGGGAGGTTTGGCTGAAGACAGCAAATGACCATGTGATGACATATCAGGTCAATCAAACTTCATATTTAAAACACTTTTTATAGAACAAGTGCTGAACAAAAACAAGTATGAAGGTTAGTAAAAATAAAAGAAATTAAGCTACAAAAAGAGATCCATATGACTTTATTTCCTTACTCCCTTTCCCTCCCCAAAAAGTAAATCCAGTTCAAGAAAACTTTCTAAATGAAAGATTCAATATTTAATCTCTGGGCGTCGTATTACCTCATCTCACTCAGACACAGCCCACTTTCAACTTTATATATATTACCACATTACTGTGTGTTAAAAGCCAGTCTGAATAAGTAGGTTTCAAGCCGAGTTTTAAAAAGCCCAAAGTCAGTAATAGAGTGCATTTCAGGGGTAGCTTATTCCAGAGCCTGGGCCCAGTGACTGAAAAGGCCCAATTATCCCAGTAGGGTTGGGTACCTTTCACATTTGAAACGATACGGTACTGATGAACCTGGCAGTCCATATCGATATTCATCGGTACCAATTTTTGGTACTTTTGTGTGTTTATGTGGTAAAAAATACCAAATTGTTTAATAATAAAATGATTATTCTTCTCAGTTTGACACATTTATTCTTCAGCATGTAACAAGGGGCAACATCTGGAAAGTAAAAATGGAGCCTATGCGGAAGTGCTAAAAATCGCTGTTCATCAAGAATCTGCTTGAGGCTGGCTGCAGGAAGACCAGAAGTTATGTACACACCCAGCCATAAAAACAGACTTCTACAGCATTAAAAAGCATATTAACAGTCTGGTCCAAAAAATGACTTGGGTCTAAAACACACTTCCTCACTAACAGCACACACTGTACAGTGAGTGATTTTTTTTCTATCTCTGCAGTTTAGGTGTTTTTAGGATCGTTTGATTTTCCAATCAGAGACAGAGCTCAGGTCACGTGACCGCTGGGGGCCCTGTAGCTGCTTGAAAACAAACTGGATTCACATAAAATCAAAAGTTACCATGTTCAGGTACCTCAATGCATCTTTGTGACTGTGAGGGAGTGGAAGAGTAGGCAATTTTCCATACTGGACAGGAACACAGCATTGCAAGGTTATATACTGAAGAATAAATATGTTAAATTGAAAAAAAAATTGTTATTTAGCAAATTGATATTTTTTACCACATAAACACAAAAAAAGTACCACAAATTGGTACTGTTGAGTACCGGTACCGATTGCCAGGTACTGGGCATTGGTACTGTATCATTTCAAATATTTGGGTACCTAAACATGGTCCCTTTTGATATTACATGAATTGGAACCCGGTACTTTTGACAGAATTTGGTCGGTACCCATCCCTACATCCCAGTGTTTAAACCTTGCTCTGGAGACTTCCAGCAAGAGCTTGGTTGAGGACCGTAATTCCTGGTGTGGTTCTGGTCACACACTAAATCAGACAAATAGGGAGGGGAAAGGCCATCAAGGGCTTTAAAAACAAAAAGTAATGTTTTGCAGTCAACTCTAAAAGAAACAGGAAGCCAGTGAAGGGCAAACAAAACTGGGGTGATATGTTTGCGACGTGGAGTATTCGTTAAAAAGCGTATGGCTGCATTCTGAACCAGCTTAAGACGACCGCCAGACGACCTAGAGACACCAGCATACAGTGGGTTACAGCAGTCGATTGTTGAGCTTATAAAAGCATGAATGTGTTTTGTAGAGACACACAACTCTTAAAAACTGTCCTGACCACACTGTCAGTCTGCTTATCAAATTTCAACAATCAAAAATTACTCCAGGGTTCCTTACAATAGAGTTCAACTTAAAACTTGACTTAAAGGATTGACTTTGTCGTCAGTCTTGCATGTTTTGGGTTTACCAGAGGGGTTGCTGTAAACCTTCAAAGATGGCATCTAAATCAGATGCCTGAACGAAATAGCTTTACAAAGGTTTCTAAAGCCGGCTATTTGGACAGGGAGGCTCAGAGGAAGTGGTTTGAGTGGCTTGTTTGAGGTAATGATGGAAGAAATGATCAGTTATTTTCAGAGTAACTCTTGTAGGACTCTATTTGGTTCGACTTAACCTCCCTTTACTACTTTTTAGAAACATTGATAAGAATCTTAGCCTGTCTACTAGGAGGGTCCAATGTTTGATCCATGTGCGGCAACATTATAACACACTACAAAACTACAATATTTAGTAATGTTTTGCTTTTATTTTGAAGGAACATTTAATGAATCTTTATAGCTTAGGTGAATGTTATAAAACAGCTATTTATAAGTCTGTTTACTGACGTTTTTATACACTTTCATACCACAGTTTCCTATTCCTTCATGTTTTCCGGGGACACTCACATCACTATTTGTGATTCTCAGGGACTCGCTACATTGAAAAGCCATCAGCACCACAGCGTGTATGTTGTTGGACACCGGTGTAGCTGCAGCTTGTCCCTGTCTGTAAAATTCAGCCCCTTTGATTTCAGCTAAAAATCAGCTTATGGAGAAAAAAACTGCTGCTTTCTGGCTCTTTCTGTTAACTGTATGGATTTTTCAGGCATTCACTGACGTGAATCAAAGCAGTGAAAAACGATGTGATTAAAAAAAACAGGTTCAGGACGTACTTCTAAAGGTCGCCCATAAAGAAACAGATTATGTTTGCTCTGATCAATTGGTCGTTGCACCGTGTTTTCTCCATGTTGAGCTGGTCTCAGTGCTCATGTTTTTCTGTCTTCTGCATCTGCGTCTCATCGGCTGAGACTGTCATTCGCTATCTGAGCCCGTCTCTCAGCCCAGAAGTGTAGGCCTGTCTTCTTGGCCAGCATTTGTTTTAATTGAAATTGATTTTGTCTCCAGCCAAGGAAGCTGTTGTAATAGATAGGCGATGTCGTGTATCTGCCTGCATATCTCCCATTGCTCTCCTAATGGTTTTTGAAGGCCTGTAAGATTAGAAAACTATGGCTGTCTTATTAACCTGCACTTATGACCAAAGCCTCAGCTGAAAAATACAAAAGATGCCCATCTGAACACCAAGAGCAGTTAGTTTCATCTTCATTCTGCTCCTTTGTACCATTTATTTGCTTCAGTTGCTGTGCACACACCTAATAAAGCCATTATTTCTGATTAAACTGTTCTCCGTTTCTCTCTTATTTTATTACCTTCCTCCTCTTTCACTCGGTGTCCCTCGCGCTCGCGCTCGCTTTGTGGTGAGCAGATAATCGTTGTCTGTGTATCTGTGTAGGCGTGTATCAGTGGAAATTTGCCTGTTCTTTCTTCTCTTTAAGTGGGAAAGTAGTGACAAGACACTGAAGTGCGTGAAAACCTTTCCTCCGGCATCGAGCTGAGATTGACGGACTCTTATTGTCCGGGCAGTTTGTGTACACCTCCAAATTAAATGAACCAGACCAATTGAGCCCACCCACACTGCCTTCTATTGAGTCAGACGTCGAGGTGAGTGTATTTATCACTTTTCCTGTCGCGTCCTCTTCCTCATACCTGGTGTCTGACTCCCTGAGGCAGGTCGAAATAGCAAATGTCAGTACCATGAGTCTGACGCTGGAGTGTGCTTCCTCTCTTACGCCTCAGTGAGCCGAACCTCTGTTTCTTCAGGACCAAAAGTCTTGCCAGCCCTAATCTCTCACACGACCCTGTGCTATAGATTGGACAGCAGAATCCCATCAGCCTTCAGAGAAGACAAACGTTTTATTTCCATGCTTCTGTGAGTGTCTCCGGGCAGAGGAGAGGAAAAAAAAACCTGCAGGGAGAGGTTCACTTCTTCTCCTCTCTGCTTTTCACCCATTATTCAGGGAAGGATCCAGCACCAACGTCACAGTGTGCTATTAATGGCTGTGCCTAGGATACCGTGTAGTCAAGGAAACCATTTAAAATAGATATTTATTTTTTTAAAAGGAGAATCTTTCTGCACTCCAAGTGGAGCCGAGCAGAGTGATGTATGTGCGGTGAAAGAAAAGTCCACTGAATTTACATGTTGGGGTTTCGAAACGCCAAAACGAAACGTGATTTTCCTTGAGCTGGAGATTTCATTTACGCTGCGTTCAGAGGAACTCCTCCTCGCCCCTCGTACTTTACTGGGTCAGGTTTGGTTTCTGGCAGCGAATGAGATGTGGGAGAATTACAGAGTGATTCATCTCACTACTGTGGTATCTGGCTCAGTCATAGAGAAGCTAACCTCCTCTCATCCTGTGTAGGATCCCGGCTCCAACGTCACAATGTGAGCCCTGCATCTTCAGATCAAATGAAAGAGAGTCCTAAACGATTACTGAAATGGATTCATTTCATTTTTTCCCTCAATTTTCAATCTCCATTGCCATCCACATTGAAAACACTGTTCACTAAATTCACAATAAAACTGAAAAAGTCTATTTCTGTCCGTCCCTGGATGCAGTATCTTCTCCTCAGTGCCTGCTGAGTATTATTGTGTGCCCTCGGCTAGTTCTCAAGAATCTCGCAATTTGCAAGTAAAACTATCTTTCTCTTTAAGCAGTCGTTTTCTCTCTGCCACATATGTACAGTATAGTAATTTTCACGCCTCAGACCATCCACGAGCTCCTCCTTGGGCTGTGTTTATCACCTCAGAACAAACACAAGTTAATTAATGAAAGAATAATTAGCAACGCTAATTAGCGAGCTGTTAAAATCTTTGCAAGTGTCCACGTCTGACTCCAGCTCTCACACCTTAAAATCATTTGGTGTGCTTTTCCCTCATGGATCTATAAGAGGCTTATACGTTCGCCAAACATTGATTTGATATTCTCCGCTGACACGTGCACGCCGTGATGGTCATGCTTGTAATCCTGTTGACTAAATATGCTTAGCTGTGAAAGCAGATTAAGACATAGCTGTGTTTTCTTGGCCAGATATTCCCAGTGGCCCCCTGATCTAAGAGCTGGGAAACATCTGTCCAGAGTTGTTGTGTTTAAGCATGACCTGAGGCTGATGTTCAGTCGACGTAGCGTAAAGGGTCCTGCTCTGAGAGAATTACAAGCATTATTCAGAGAAGTGCTGTTAAAAATCAGGTGAAACAAGACCAAACAACAGTTTACTCCAAGCTAAATTTACTGGACACAGTTCTGTAGAGCGTTGGGTTTGTGATCTTCATGGACAGGGTCTTACAGCTCAGCCTGGGGTTTAGAGGGTGCATCATCACTGAGGCTCTGAAGTGGAGTTGGAGGCAGCTCAGGAAGAAGGTCATCACCTTCAAGTCTGGAACCACGGCGCTCTGCTGGAACGCTGCAGATTACGCCCTCTAGGTTCTGGAGTGAGTTACTACCTTAAGTGAAGAATTTGAAGTTTCCAAGGTCGTGGTCACATGTGATGCAAAAGGATCATGGGATTGATAACAGATTCGTGAAGCATCAACAGTAATGTGAGCTGGACCGTTCAGGTGAAATGTTGCACAAGCCTGCAATATTTTTTTTCCATTTAGAAAAAAAAAAACATTTCAAAAAGTACAAAAATGTACATAGGTACTTCTTGAGATAACTACTAATGTGCCTAATCCTCATTTCATCTCAAAACCAATCGGTTGGATACTGTCTTCTTATTTTTTTTTTCCATGTGTACGTAATGCGTTAAGCAGTTTGAAAAGTCACTTTTGGTAGAGAGCGTTGGTGGTGTGTTGGCGAGCAGACTTGTCCCATTTGTTCATTTTTTTGAGGAATTCTGTATTTTGTATCCTTAAAATATGTGGGAGTCTTTCCATATCATCCACAATGTCCCACTGTCAGTTAAGAATTCAGTTTCTGAGATCACAATTATCTTGGCTTTTGTCTTGATCCTACAGCACTACCCTACACCAGTGTTTCAAGCGGCCATAGCAAGTGTTTTCATCTTGCTATTTGATGCAGTCCCAGTTTTTTTTCTCCTGTTATTAAATAGATAGCATGCAGCTTTGGGACGCACTACAGCCCCCATCTGGTGGGAATATTATTGTATATATTACAACCAGGCAACGGGAAAAACGATTCAGATTTGTACTTTGGGATAATATTTGAAATAAACGCTAGATTTTTAATAAAGCATTGAATATTTAATAGTTTAAGATGACCAAACAAAAGCGTTGGAAGTCACTGCTCTTTTGTGTTGAAAGGAGACATTTAACCTCTCAAGACCTTGCGTCCACAAATGTGGACCTGACATATCTGCCTCTCAGACCCATGACACTTCATTTTTTAAAACTTTGACCTATTAGCCAAATTTTGGGACACTGCCCACATCATCTTTTGGTGAAATCACAACATTACACACATTTTAGTGAAAAAAACAACATATTTAAGTACAATAACACTATAAAGTAAAAAAAAAAAAAGGAGAACTCATAACTCAATCAAGCTGTACAAAGACCAAGTTTAGTTATTATACTTATTTGGTCCTCCTTACCTCAAAATGCAAGATAAACTAAAAAATGCACAACACACAAAAGCTGGGACTGCCCCCAAATTTCTAAGGACCGCCCCCAAAATCCTTCAAGAGAAGCAATAAAACTTTGCAAAGGAGAGGCTTACCTTTGATAGTCTGCTGGCAAAAAGGATAGGATCATAGTGTATGCTGAAGCCAACCATGCCAGTATAACATCACATTTTGGAATGTATCATCATGTGAAAGGAAAACACAATGGAAATATGCTGATTTCCTGTAGAAAAATCTTTTTTTTTTCCTTTAAAGAATAGAGAGTTAAGATCTACATACCTGAAACTCTGGGATGAAAAAGCATACTGAACAAGGCAGTTCTACCAAAATATTAAACCTTGTGTTTCATTATCACTTTTTAGTGATTACCACTGTATCAGGCTTGTTAGGGAATGATTGTGGTATGTATAAAAGATGACATTATAATAAGATAAAACTAAAAAAATTAATACAATCTAAGAAAGTATTCTTAATTTAGCAAGCCATCAATCTCAAATTCCCCCTCATTAAGACCCGTTATTGTGACTCTTAACAATCCAACAGTCGAAGGAACATGGTGAACTTTGATTAATGTCTTGTATAATATCATTTCCCCTCTTACTCCAAGCAGCTCATGTTCCTCTGTAAAGGTCAATCAGCCTATAAAGGGTCACCATGAACCTAAACACATGAAATACACAACAACTAATCACAAATCAATACATTCATACTAATAAAGACAAACAGCCTGGGTATGAATGAGCTGCAGCATACATAGCCTTGTAGTTTTCAGCATTTTCAGCAGACAGACATGTGCAAAAAACTGGATCCTGACCAGATTCACAGAGCTGACATTTTATCAGATATCATGCTCAGATTGAGCAGCTCAGAGGCTTTTATCATGACAAACTGCTGTGCTCTGTTTCAAGTCGTATCTGTAAAATCATCACTTCACCGCCTCTTAACTGCAGCGCCCAAAGGGTTATCAAAGTTGCCACTCCTTATTCTCTGTTAATTGTTGTAGTTGCACATCGATTAAGAAGCAGTAAAGTACGTAAACATATGACCTCAGACACTGCAGTACAATTCCACTCTGATCAAACTGGCCACTGTGTAATTTTGGCGATTTTTTTAAAAGCAAAAGTACAAATACCCAGGTTTGACCTGCTGAAAGTGTAATTTCCAATGTGATCAGACTCGAACCCAGATATCCTGAGATGAGCTTGTTTACATGGCGAAAGACTCGGAGTAGAGTTACAGGGAGGGGAGGAGAGAGCAGCCTGGCAGGTAAATCTACATAAGGTTTGGCTGGAAGTGGGCAAAGCTCTGGCAGTGGACACCACAACCTGGTACCTGAGCTGCCAAGCAGCCAGGTGGAAGAGCGCAGTCTGCTGAATTGATGACTGAACCGACTTAATGAGCCAACAATGCTGGCAAACAATGTTTCAAAAGTAAACAAACGCATTAGTTTTACTTTCACCTCTTTTGCTTTGATTTTTCCCATTTTTCATTTGAAGGTTCAATTTGGGGTTTGGCTTCATGCCCTTATGGACATTTGCAAGATGAATGCACACCATGTGCTAGATGTTGATCCACTCTACCCCATGTCAAAAACGCCTGAGCGAACAGTGAAAAACTGGTAGATGTTTTTTAGATTCTAAGGGGCTTAGGGTCAGGGCCTGTATGCACATCCAGTCATTAAACAAATGGGACCATGAGTAGGGATGGGTATAGGGATGCACGATATCGGATTTTTGCCGATATCCGATATGCCGATATATCGGAAACCCCTTTTGGCCGATACCGATACCGATATCACAAGTTTGTTTTTTTTCACTGTAAAGAAAGCTAAGTCTATCCTGTACTGGAATTTATATGTTACACTAATTGTGACGGTCTTATTTGTTTAAGAAACACACATAAAACAAGACAAAAAACATTTGATTTTACCATAAATAAGAAATGTATTATTTTTTTCAAACTCAAGACATTCAGTATTGAAATACAGAAAAATAATTTCTTTAGATCACATGAACTTTAAATGTATAATGCATTTTTAAACATAACCAAGTTGCATTTGATTATTTTAGAGCTACTGTAACAACCTGGTGACAGACACAGAGCTCTGCAGTGCAAATAAATGAAGTGCTACATTTGATTTAAGGAGCTTATTTTTCAGATGGAAAATAATAATAATCCTAACCGAATAGCACCTTATCGGCTGTGCCTAACGGCAGACGTTTTCATATCTGCCGATACCAATAAACATGTTTTTTAGCTTTTATCAGCCGATACCGATGTTGTGCCGATAATATCGTGCATCCCTAGATGGGTACCTTTCAAACGATACCGTACCAATTCCCGGTACCTGACAATCGGTATCTCTGCTCAACGGTACCAATTTTCGGTACTTTTGTGTGTTTATGTGGTAAAAAATATACATTTGTTTAATTATAAAATGTTAATTGTTTTCAATTCAACTTATTTATACTTCATTATATAACCTTGCAATGCTGTGTTCATGTCCAGCATGGAAAATCCCCTACTCTTCCTCTCCTTCACAGTCACAAGGATGCATTTAGATACCTAAACATGGTACCATTTAATTTTACGTGAATTAGTACCCAGTACTTTTGACAGAATTCAGTCGGTAACTATAAAAGTACCTAATTCAGTACCCATCCCTAACCATGAGTCCTAACGTTCTGTTATGGAACAGCTTGTTTGGCTGCAGCGTTAGCCGCATGCACAACTGCAAATTATTGGAAAGTTAACTAATTACACCATGAACGCAATGCAAGTGCAGATTACGCTGAAATTAAGGGGAACCTCAAATTAGAAGTGCCCATGTCTACCACTTATAAACAGCAATAAACCTGGCGAGCAGTAACGGTATGACTGAGAGAAGATCAAGAAAAACATTTTTCAGAGAAGGAATGGAGATGTTATTACTACTAAAATAATTAATACACAAATAGCTGATATCAGTGATTCAATCAGGTAAACAAAGAGAAAGTTTGGTGATCTTGATCAGAGTAAATGTGTGTGGTGTTTCTGAGCACAAAGTAGAAAACCTCAAAAAATAAAATCATTAATATGAAAGCTGCTTTGCTTGATGAATAGCTCTTAAAGCAGTTTTTGCACTCCAACATATCACCACGCACATCTTAGAAGGACCAAGACGTATAAAAGTAAAGAGCAAATCAAATTTGTAAAAATGACAGCAGCGAGCCTCACCAGTTTGAGACTTCAATTGTCATCCTTATCTCATCGGTTCACTGAAAAATGCTGTCTCCAAATCTAAATTTCCACAGGGCTGTCTACTCTTTTTACACATTTCATCTTAAATGGTAAAGTATTCCGCAACGTCTGCCTTTTAACAGCCGAACAGGCGCTGTAATCCTGCCGTTAGCATCTGTAACGGTGGGGTATACCACCATCAAATTTAGGCTCTTCTTGCCTGTTAACCTGGCTCATGCATACCCCTAATCAATTTTTTCACCTTTAGTACGAACGGTCCGTTTTCCCTGCCAATGGCTGGTCATGCATACGGGCCCTGCTCTTGAAGATAGGGTTGGTTATGAAGTGTTTTGATGCAGAAATATGGGACACCATGCCTGGATGTCTGGATGCGCTCAGGTGAAGTTTTTCTGACACAGGCTGTGGAGAGGCAGGGATTTGGTGTCAGTTCCTAGAGTTTCTTTTTTATGAATTGCCTTTTTGTCTGTCCTGACTCCAAAAAAAAACCCCGGAGCATTTTTCCTCACCCTTAAATTAACACCTGATCAAGTTAAGCAAGCCTGAGATCATTTCAGTTCATTCAAATGGTGTAAAAAGCTTTACATACTTATTCACGTCACTTGTTTATTGCGATAAACTCAGAGTTTGGCAGTGTTTACATTGCTCTGTGATGAAATTGCAGTTTGTCGTGCAGCCTCAGCTCAATGGTCCTTAACATTTCCAGAATTATCAGCCATTTATGATAAAAGTGCTGGTGCAGCTGAACCCTCGCCACTCCCCAGACGATCTCGCTCTCAGTGCAAAGAGACGTCAATAGATATCAGATTACACTCAAATCTAGCTACGCAAATTAGGATTGAAAGTCAAATGCTAATGTCTCAGCTGGGTGGATCACATCAGACACAGTCAGACTTAATACCCACAGAAAAAAAGAATCTCTGAATTTACAGTAGATTAAAGGAGTAGTCCGTAGATTCAGTCTGAGAGTGAGTCAGACAAACACAAACACTGAAGACAATCCCTTCTGTGTGAACACAAAGATAAAAACAAGGAGGCAGATTGAGAGAGCAAGTGAAGAGGAAGGAAACGAAGGAACAGGCAGACCGACTGCTTCGCTGTATTGGGCAGGAGTGCCGTTGCCATGGCGACCGGCAGCCCTGGATAGGAATTTGGAGCAGCGAGAGGAATTACTGCATAGGATTTGATGTTCAGTACACATCTGGGGTCAGCTAATATGGGCGCTACAATCAGCTATACTCCTCCGCTCGCAGCACACCGCATCGGCAATCCCTCTCATTTAGGGGACGCGGCGGCTGGCACACGGATCCACCGGCCGTCGAAATCTCCTCATCCAGCGCCAGATTAAAGCACGCCGCTCTCTCGTCCTGACAGATGTTTGTGCTGCTAAGCACAATGTCGGATTGGCAGATGTAAACATGTGTTTTTCTGGTTGAGGAGGTGTTTGCTTTGTGTTTTTAGATCTAATCCGGCCAGTTTTCCAAATACACTCCAGGTCAGACTTTGAAATAAAAGAAAAAAAGAGCCTGAGCCTTTCTGTGTCGTAAGGTTGCAAAATAAATATGGGTACACATTATTTGACAGCTCTTGGATGTGCGGTGTCTCTTGCTCAGTGTTCAGTCTGACAGAATAGGACTGCTTTTCACCACAGAGGGCATTCTTAGACTAGACAATGAACAGTGAAGCATGAACATTGATTCTGCAACAAAAAGCAGAGGAACCTCTGGGAAGCATTTGCAGCTTTGAAAAGAGCATCTCTCATACGCTGCAGCTTTCAAATCCAGGAATAAAGAGTTCACCCCTGAGTTGTGTAAACAGATGGTTGAGGAAACCATTGCTACATGATGTCATCTGACGATTTCTCGAAAGTGAGTTCGGATGCAGAGCTGCAGATTTTGGTTTTTGAAGTCCACTCTGAGGTTTAATGTGTCTTCTGCTGTGTTTGGCTCTGTAGGATCTTTATTACTCTCGCCCACTGACAGCTGGGACGGGCTCCAGCCCCCTCTGTGACCCTAAAGGGGGAAAAGCTGAGAAGATAATAAACAGATAGATGGATCTTTGATACAGATTTTCACATCACCATGTTGTTTATATTCATGCTTTTTGATGATATAGCGTGGGATAAAATGAATGATTCTTAGGGATCCCAAAACTCTAAATCAGCTTTGATGCTTCTGTCATTCTGTCTTTATCACAGGGGCCATTTACACGACAGCAGTTTTAGGATGAAACACAAAAGTTTTGTTGCAGTTCAGCTTCGCGTTTACACAGAAACAGCGTTTCAGCCGACCTAAAACGCTAACTTTTTAAAACGGCCTCTAAAGTGGGATTTTTTCTGAAACGCTGACACCGTTGCCGTGTCAACAGTAAGCCGCTGTTTTCAGTGGCTGACGTCACTTTCCACTTCGCAAACACAACTGTACAACAGTACCATTGTTTCGATTGTTGTGAACTACCATGCCGTGCTTGTGCTGCTCAATCTGCTGACTGTCTTTATACAAAATGTGCATCTGTTGCTCCACTTTTGCACTAAGTATTCCCCAATACACCGGATGATCAGCCCAACTCTACTTCGGTGGAGATCTACCAAAAGCTGCTTCTGGACAAGACAGTTATAGCACCACCTACAGGCCTGGCATGCTTACTGTAGTGTTTTCAATCCCTCGGCTTTTCCGTGTAAACGGAGATATTTTACACTATGTTTTAGCGTTTTCAGATGAAACGTTGTCATGTAAACTTGGCCTCAAACTACCCCCCCTGTTGGGGCATAGTCTGGAATGGACCTTTATGACTCAATCTATCTGGGGACAAAGAGGAGAAGGGTCAGATTAAGGGCCTCAGTGTTCCCTGAACAGATGAGCCTTCAGACATCTCTTGAAATAGAAAGAGACTCTGTGGATCGTATAGAGTTAGGTAATTCATTCCATCATTTGGGAACAACAGAGGAGAAGAGTCTGGCTAGAAATTTGGAGCCACGCTGGGTCGGAAGCACCAGGCGTCTTTCACAAGCAGAGAGTAGGAGTGTAGACCTGGATGAGGGACCCCAGGTAGGAGGGAGCTGTTCTTGTCAATGTTTTGTTAGCCAGAAGAAGAGCTTTGAATTTAATCAGAGCTGCCACTGGAAGCCAGTGGAGAGAGATTAACAGCCGGGTAACGTGCTGTTTTGGGCTGGGGAGGCCTGCTAGAAGAGAGTTGCAGTGGTCGATGCTTGATATCACAGGAGCCTGAACCAGAAGCTGTGTGGCCTGTTGTGTCAGGTAGGGTCTGATCCTCCTGATGTTACAGAGGGCATATCAACAAGATTTAGCAATTGAGGCCACATGAACCTCTGAAGTTTAGCCCCTGTGTTTTAGCCCACCAGTTCAGCTCCAGTTTACGCCATTTCTAAAAATAAATACATTTTTTTTCCAAGAGAAAGAACAGGATTCTGAAATAACCCATTCTGGAGCTGATAATCTCATTTAAACTGGGGATTATGAAAAGGCAATAAAAGCGAGATCATTTCAAGATCACATATTACATCCTCATGGGGCCTCACGGCAGGTCTATTAACCTCTTTTTAACCCTTGAATTGTGTGCTCATAATTTGATGAGCACCATGTTTTTGAAACTTTTAGGCTCCACCATTTCAAGTTTTCCCAGATTGGCAGAAAACAGAACCTCTCCACTGCTCATATAAGAGCATCTGAATCTGCAGCCAGACCGTCTGTGTTTTCTGCGCCATCAAGGAGAGTCTGCCGCTTTCTTAAATCCATGTACACACAGCAGAGTTTCCGCTCTTTGGGAGGGTCAAAAGTTCGCTGGTGTTGTGGTTTTATAACACAAGATAAAACTGGAGCAGTGATGGAAAATGCAGTAGGGCCCAACAATCATTCCATCCCATGCGTCTTGTTTTGATAATTGTTGGAGGCTAAAATTTAAACGGAAAATGACATCCATTAAAAGTCAGTCCCTACTTTGTCGCATCAAACATCTGTTCCTTCCCGAGTGCCTTTCTGAGTCATAAAAAAGTGAACTGAAAGATCCGTTTGAAAACAGAGATTTTATGGTTCTGGTTTCCAGAGTTTTGGTTTAGTCAGAATCAAACTCAAACGCTCATTTTGAATCAAAGGATAAAGTCACACACTTCCCGCTGTGCCCTCTGCCCACAAAGCCGCTGCAGAGCCTGGTCTCGTAGCCTCTGCAATTTGATAAACAAGCTTCACATATTTGTGTAATGATGTTTTTCTGTGGAGGGCATGCTCCACTAAACACAACTTCAAATAAATAGCATTTTAAATTTCAAAGCAAACAGGCCTATCCCTTTCCCTCTTTCCCGCCGCGTTCAGGGGTTTAAACTTTTCACTTTGGCTTTCTTCACTCTTTCTACTTAAGCTGATAAATCTGCTGAAAGGGTTCAATGTCACACCACCGTTGTCATTTAAATATTTGAATATGGTTTTCTTTCTAGCAGAACAGGAGGCTGGGAAGCACTCCGAGTCCATTTTTAGACTCTGGTTGTAGATCTGTACCACTTTCACATCCTTCTGCAAACACTTATCCCTTCCCCCTTCTGAGCATACTCACGTGTGTATACTGTGAGGAGCAAACTACACACACGCAAACTCACTGATAGACTCAGTGTAGAAATGCCAGAGAGATTTTATCTGAGTCTTTGAAGTCAGCATGCAGTCACTCAAACACAAAGAAAAATAAGGCAGGAAAAACAAGAAGAATATGATGATTTGGATTTGGCAACTGAACGAATGCTTTTAAAACTCAGACAAGACATTTCCTTTAAACCTTCATTCACTCAAGATTTATTGACCCCTTGTTCTCAAGTTATGCTCTTATAGCAGCTCAAAGTGAGGAAAAGTTTAATCAAGTGAGGGGTGACAAGTGCAAGAATTAAAAATAGTAAAAGATGGTGCATTTAATAAAAACAACAACAATGGGGTGCCAGTTTGGCCCAGTGGTGAGGTCATGCGCCCCATGTACAGACCTTGTCCTCCATTGGGAGGATCAGATTTCAACATCAAAATTTCATCACTTACAAACTGACATTGTTTACTTTACGTCAAGTTGGCCTACAGATACGTCGGGGCACTGGGCTAACATATTGCCGGCTGCTACAATGTCCGCTAGGTATCACGTTTCAAACTGTAGCGCTATTCAGTGCGTTTTATACAGTAAAAAGTTGTTGTAAAAGTAATTTAGAACAGTGTGCAGAGACTCCAGGCCACAAGGTGGCGAGGGAGTCCAATCAAAACAGATCCTCCTCATAGCATCTTTAAGGTGGGATTTGAAAGTGGTGACACCATAGACTGTAAAACAAATGGACGTCCGCTTGCTTGGCTCGGAGTGAGGTCTCTACAAAAACTGCTCCCCCTGGTGGCTGGCAGCAGTATAGGTTAAAAAATCCGGCTTTCCAGCCATTCCAGATGGGCTGTGGTCAAACTCTAAAAAATTAATGCTCCTCGTAGAAATGTCCCTCACGTCAGATTGTTGTGATGATTTGAAGATATCATCTGGCTGTCTTGTGTTCAAGTTCTCTTTATTCTGGAAAGTTTTGTTTTCATTAGCTATAAAAGGTTAAAAACAAGGCTTTACGTAAGGTTTAACAATGATTGACAGCTGCCTTTCTCGTGTATTTTTTTCGGGGATTGTAAAATATGTTGGGAGGTAGAGTCATCAAGTGTTTAGACTCTCGAAAGAAAAAAAATATATATTATTTTTGTCACCAGCTCCACTCATATTCTCCAAGGATCCCTCATCGTCTCTACTTCACAGACTCTGGCTGTACAACTGCTGCCAGGCTGCGCCTGTGACGGTGGTATTTTGACTTCAAAACCATACAATGATAAATGACGGAGCCACGCTGTCCACTCTATATACTGTCTATGGGTGACACAGGCAATGTGCTAGATGGTTTGAGGGAGAGAGTTTCAGAGACGGGGGGCAGCTCGGCTGCCCCCCGAAAGCTTGGGAACCCATTGAAGATAGGCAGGCAAGAGGTGTGGAAAGGAGCATGAAGGAAGACGATCGGAGTCTTGGAGGGTGTATAGGTGTAAAGGAGATCAGAGGTGCAGGTTTATTGAGAGCCTTGAAGGTGAGGAGGAGAATCTTATAGTCAATGTGGTATTTGATTGGTAGCCAGTGCAGGAGTGATGGAGTGATGTGATTTACGGAGGGGGTTCCTGTGATGATCCGGGCAGCTGAGTTCTGGACCAGTTAGAGTTGAAGGAGAAGCTTGAGTGATAGACCAAAAAGATTCCCCAGAAGGGAATTGCAGAAGTCTAAACTGGAGGTGGCCAGGGTGTTGATGGGGTTGGCAGTGCTGGTGGGTGTGAGGGACGGGCAGAGACGGTTGATACTGCCAAGGTGGAAAAATGCTGACCAAGGGACTGTCAAAGATGACACCCAGGCTCTTTACTGAGGGAAAGAGCTGGGACTATAGAGTTGTCAGTGATTATTGAAAAGTTAGGGTGACTTTCCAAAGTTGGTTTGGAGCCAACAAAAGTTCAAGCATTGCCAAGCATCAAATACTAAGTGGGTGTGAGACAAATGTCTAATTCTCAGATGATATTATGAAGTCAGTTTTTGACACAAATAGCAGCTCAGTCAGCAGACACTCAATGGACATCCTTATTTTCCGAGGACGGTTCAATCCAGAGTTGCTTTCTTTAGGTATTTTTGTTAGTGTTCACAGTTTTGGAAGAAAAGAGAACTCTAGATGAAAAAACATCAAGCTAAGCTCCTGAAAACTCATGTTAGCGACAGCTCAGCTCACAGCCCATTTGTGTTTTTTTTACATGTTTCTGATTTATTCATTATTTGAATGTACTTAAGTTACCAATTCTGAATGTTTTAAAAGAGGAAATTTCGCCAATAATGAAAAACCTAGAAATCCTTTTAGCTCCGTGGCTTATGCTAGTTTCATCTCAGCTCACAGCCTTTCTTGGTCATGTTGCAAGGAACTGGAATGACCCTGACTTTTATACATCTAAAAGACTTTAAAATAGAAGATTGATGACTTCTTTCAGCTTGAGTCGTCAATAGGACACTCTTCAAACTGAAGCCCTCTTCAAATGTTGATATCGATCAGTAAAGATAATAATAATACAGAGCCAGACAACAACACACTCACATTTATTCACCAACTTTAATTAGCTGAGTGCTATGGATTGGACACCTTTTTGTGAGCACCATTTTCATTTGAATATACACACAGCATTTCAACCTGCGGTGCAGAATTGACACCTTTCAATGCATTCTGGTCAGACTGTGAGCTTGACAAACAATGGCCAGGATGATTAGTCCATCTTTTCATGAAGACAAATTCACATTGTTTTGTCATGTTGTGGAGTGACAGGGTGATTAGCTTAGAACTGAGTGGCTGCAACATCTCCCCCATCATTTTTGTAAACTGAGCAGGGTAAACAAACTCATTCAGCAACATAATGCTTGTGGCAATCAATTTTCCAGCAGTAAAGCTCAAACAATACACCGCCGACACTGCTGGTGCTGCTGCTGCTAGCATTCAATCAGGAGCCATGGCTGAAACACACTGTTATTGTTGAATTTGACATGGATTAGGTTTCCCATTTTTTTTCCGAGAGTGATGTTTCCTACCGTGCAATAAAGTGAGTGGAGTGTGACAAGACACTTTCATCTACTGTGGGAAGTTTGACCCCGGGCCTGAGTTAGATGAAGAAAGGGATAAAAACAAACCCAGGAGCTCAACATCAAATGTAGTGAGTGCAGTGTTAAATTGACTCTTCTCTGTTATTTGTAGAAAAAAATGTGTTTTTGTTCACATTGAGGCTCTTTCAATTTGGATTTTTTTTGTCTGGAGCATCTTTGTCTCAAGATATTTTTAGTTTATAACAGTTACTGATACCTCAGTTCTGGCCAAAGACGATATAAAATACCAATATGACAAACATGACACCTTACATTGCCAGAGATCCTTCATGACGGACAGTGATATGTTTGGAAGAACAAAAATTGTTATGATGACGACAATAAAAAATTACAGCAGTTGAGTGGTAAATAGTTGTGTCACCATCCTCCATGTCCCTTCTAGCTCTAAATCTCATATGAAGTAAAATAAACATAAAGGATCTGCAAGGACTCTTGAAAATGGCCCAAAATGTGTGAGTTTTTCCAAAATATCTAATTTCCTGTCAAAATTTTAAGAGATCTATTTTTAGATCACGGCAACCTTAACCCTGAACCCATTCTAGCAGGGCTACAGCTCACCAGTTTCTGAAGCCTATGTCCCTAACCTTAAACCCAGGGGGCAACATCCTTTCACTCTCCCACCCTCAGTCACTCATTCACACATGTACATTGTCCTCATGACTTAGCTTAAAGTGATACTCCGGGATGGAACAAGTTGGGTCCTATCACAAGGTTTAGGGCAGAAATTACCCCTACAGCAGTGTTTTTGTGCAGCAGAAGCCCAGAGCGCACGCACCAAACACCCCCTCCCTGCTCCTCTGCCGGTTTCCTCTGCACTCAGACGGGGCCATTTTTTACTTGACCAAAAACACAAATAAACGGACTCCCACCGAAAAAAAATCTGATATCAGTCTGCATTTACGCTTTATTTAGAGAATTTTCAGCGCGTTGCTTTCACACAAAAACACCGCTAGATAAGGCTCTAGTTCTCATCGTGTGTCTTCGTCCTGGCAGACTACCTGTGTTTGTTATATCTGGCACGCCGCGCGCGTGGACTAATGCACTAAGCGGCGAGCGCCTCGTAGCCAGCTGTGGCTCTGCAGCGTAGGTAGCTCCGTTTTACACCACAATAGGAACTTGAGCCTTATTTAGCTGTGTTTTTGTGTGAAAGTAACACACTGAAAATTCTCTGAATAAAGCGTGAATGCAGACCGATATCAGATTTTTTTGGTGGGAGTCCGTTTATTTGTGTTTTTGGTCAAGTAAAAATTGGCCCCGTCTGGGTGCAGAGGAAACTGGCAGAGGAGCAGGGAGGGGGTGTTTGGTGCGAGCGCACTGGGCTTCTGCTGCACAAAAACACTGCTGTAGGGGTTGTGATAGGACCCAACTTGTTCCATTCCGGAGTATCACTTTAAACATCTCAACTCGACCACCCACTCAAATGCACAACCGGCTGCTTCGTGCACACTGCTAATGTGCTAATCTCCCTGATTTCATTCAGTGGCTTGATGATGATGATACTGTGATTTAATTGGTTTGAGGCCAAAGACGGGGTGGCTTCCCTTGACACAGTCTTGGCCAATCACAGGTGAGCAGTGTCATGACCGCAGCCTCATCTGATTGGTTAATCATTCTTGTTTTTTTACTCCGGCCAACTTGCCAACTTGGCTTGGCCTCCTTGTGGACAACTGTGTGCAGTTTCGTATTTTTACCACTCTTTCGCCTCATAACATTTATGAGGGCGCTGTTTTACACATTGTAAAAGGCTCAATAAGTTGAGGAGAGAAATAAGGAAGAGATGACAGTGACGAAACACAGAAGAATTATCAAAACTGTTCAGAGGAGTTTTTCATTAAATCACAGCTACAGTCGGAAAAAAAAAGAGGAAGCATGGCTTCCCTTGGCCTCCACTGACTCTTAGAGGAGCTTGGACCGATGGTACATTTGTTAGAGAAGACTAAAAGAAACCTCACCAAAAATGAATGAAGGTTCTGTAAACAAGCTGAGCAAATTCAAGTGACAGCTCAGCTCGCAGACTGTTCTCATCACCTGGATTCATTAATGTGCCACAATCACAGCGATTGAAAGTAGCACAGCTCACTCAGTGTAGCCCCAAAGAACCCATTTTTGTTTGGTTTGCTTTGAAATGAGTTGAAAAGAAGTAAGTTGTTTTTTTTTCTGCTTTGGAGCAACTGTAACTGTTAAGTGAAGAGAATGATGAGGACATGTGTTTTAAAACAAATATTCTTTTCTTCAGGTTAGTGCTTCCACAGACTTGCAAATAGCTTGTGATGCATGCTTTTTAATACCAGAGTCAACAGCTCGATTTTTGTCTGCCGCCACAAATGGAGGTTTGAAAGCTCTATTATGGGCACACAATACATTTTTGGAGCTGCCGCCTGTTGATTTTAAAGAACAAATTGTACCTGTATTGATGCGCGGCACAACGTGTCTTAGACAGACCTGTGGGGATCTGTGTTATACAATGCGTTTCTCCCTGTGTGAATATTTGATAGAAAGAAAGAGCTTGCTCCATAACCTCCGTGTCTCTGTGGATATAGTGGGGATAAAAGCCTCACATTTCTGCTCTCACTTCTATAAGACCCGCATGGTTTTGTAATGCTCTCTGTTCTGTGCTCTCCGATGAGTTACGGCGTGTTGTGACATGTGCTCAGCCTTCGTTTATTGACTTTTTCTTAACACACAGACAAACATGAAACAACGGCTCGATGGCGTTTATCATTTTCATTATAGCATAGATAATGAGAAAACAGAATTCCTGTAATTAATTATTATCTGAGAGAAGCATTACTTGTCCTCCTCCTTCTTCTCCTCCTCTTCCTCCTCCTGTGTGTATTATTCATCATAGAGGACTCCTGCCCTGCTTCCCCGGGCTATTTTTACCCAGCATGCCCGTCACATTAACTGAGAGCCCCAATCCCCTGCTGCTCTCAACACCAAGCCTCCCTCCATCTGGATCATGGATTACATCCCTTTTTTTTCCCCCCTCCACCCTTTCCCCTATACTCTTGGTACCTCTAAGCCCCCACCCCATCTTTACTCTCCTCTATCTTTCTCTTTTATCCCACTCCTGTTTCTTTACCACTCCACTAACCCCCTCGCTTTCCACTCCTGCCCTCTTTTCTTATGTCTTTCAATCATTCATATTAGTGTCCACAGTCCCCTGGGAGTACTCACTACACATCTCTTCAGAGCCCACTGAGCGCCTGCTGAGCGGCTGTAACGTTATGGCCGACATACCCAGCTCAGCCACCATCTCAGCCAAAAGCAAACAGCCTCATTGTTTGCAGTGAAACCCTGATGGTAATGCAGATTAGAAGTACAACATATTGTTTAAGTCTGCGAATTTTCTAATGCATAGCACATTGTATTGCATTTTGTTGTTTTGTCACATAACCTTGTCACATCGTTTTATATTTCATTGTATATATTCTATTGTATTGAATTGCTCATCATTGTATTACAAAAAAACCTAACGTATCATAAAACAATGCAACATAATATAACTTAATGTAATATACCATAACATAGCATAAAGTAACATACAATATAGTATCATAGACTGTAAAAAAATGGACGCCATCTTGCTCGGCTTGAAGTGAGGTCGCCACAAAAACTGCTCCCCCTGGTGGCTGGCTGCAGTATAGGTCAAAATATCTGGCTCCCCAGTCATTCCAGATGGGCTGTGGTCAAACTTTAAAAAACTAATACACCTCGTAGAAATGTTTCTCACGTCTGATTGTTGTGGTGATTTGAGGATTTCATTTGGCTGCCTTGTATTTAAGTCCTTTTTTTTCTGAAGAATTTCATTTTCATTAGTTACAAGAGGTTAAAAACAAGGCTTTATGTAAGGTTTAACGATGATTGACAGCTGCTGTTCTTGTGTATTTTTGGGGGGGACTGTAAAATATGTCAGGGGGTAGAGTCAAGAAGAGATTAGACTCTTGGAAGAAAAAAAAATATATATATATTTTTGACACCTGGCTCCACTCAGAATCCCTCACAGACTCTGGCTGCACAATTGCTACCAATGGCGGCGCCTGTGATGGGAGAATTTTGGCTTCAAAACCATACAATGGTAAATGTAGGAGCCACGTTGTCTACTCTATATACACTCTATGTATAGTATTGTAACTTAAAGCAGCATAACATATTGTAATGTAACATTGTATTGTAAAGCATCATCACATAACATATTACAACATGGCCTATCGTAATGACACTTATCGTGACATAGTGTAACATATTTTAATGTCCCACAGCATATCCTACTGTATCGTGATGTAATGTGTCATTTTTTATAGTATTGTATTTAGAAGTGGGTACCAAATTAGGTACTTTTACAGGTACTGACTGAAGTCTGTATGTGGTACCGAGTACCGATTTACTTAAAACCACAAGGTACGATGTTTAGGTACCTCAACGCATTCTTGTGATTGTGAGGGAGTGGAAGAGTAGACAATTTTCCATGCTGGACATAAACACAGCGTTGCAAGAATATATATTGAAGAATAGATATGTTATTTTAAAAAACTTAGAGATTTTATGATTAAACAAATTAATATTTTTTAAAAAGTTGATATTGTTGAGTACTGATATCGATTACCAGGTACCAGGCATCTGTACTATATCGTTTTAATTGTGAAAGGTACCCATTCCTAATTATATCGTAATAAAATGTTACAAATTGTAACGGAATGTAGGGTAACGTAACACGTCATAACATATTGTAGCATAATGTATCATGATATACCATAACTAATTGCTACGTATCATATTGTATCTAAACATATCATATACGTATGTATTTTCTTGTACCATACTGTAACATATTGTAATATAAAATATTGTAACATTACATTATGTTGTAACGTATCATAACTAGGGGTGGGTACCCAATGAGGTTCTTTTATAGGTATCGACTGAATTCTGTCCGTAGTACCGAGTACTGATTCATGTAAAATCAAGTAGTACCATGTTAAGGCCCCTAAATGCATCCTTGTGACTATGAGGCAAAAGAAGAGAAGGCAACTCTTCCAAACTGAACATGTATACAGCCTGGTAAGTTTAGAAATTAGGAAAGAAACGGTTGAGTTAAAAAACTTTTAGATTATATTATCAAACAAATAAATACTTTTGACCACATAACACACAAAAGTGCTGAAAATTGTTGAGTACCAAAACCGATTGCCAGGTACTGGGCATCGGCACCAAATTATTTCAAATGTGAAAGATACCCATCCCTAATCATAATGTATATCAAAACAGTAACATTGTATCGGTTTGTATCATATTGAATTATGGTGTATTGAACCCAATTGTATTGTTTCTTATTGGATAATATTGTTAATACTAGCTGAAAGTGCATGAAAAAAAACAAACCCAAGCTGTTTTTATGACAGTAGTGGAGGCAGATGATCTGAAGTAGTGCACATGATCCATTTAAGCTGTCTCTTAGTTTGTATCAGCACAACAGTTCCTGTTTGATGTCCTTTCTCCCAAAAATAGAGATATGCTTTAAAGCTGTTCTTAGTTAGGCTTGGATGTAATGACTCTGTTTTAAATGCTTTCTTTCAAGAACAACAGTCAGGTTTCCAACTGGGAATTGCAGAGGTAGAGACAGCACACAAACAACAACAACAACAACAAACAGTCCTTGTTTTGATCTCTGCCTGCAAGCCCTGTTAGAGTGATCACTCTGATATCCAAAATAATCCAAATCTATCCAGAAATATCTTGAGATTCAGATAATCAGTTTTATTTTCATTAGTTTGATGTGTTTAATGTTACAGCCTTGAAGAATGAGATGAGTAAATAGAATATGTTTTCTCCTCGGTCAGATTTGACCTTCATGTTTTTAATGCTTTTTTATTTACCCAGTGGCTAATGAACGGACATGTTTTGTTTATAATTAAGGACAGAGAGCTGCTTGTTTATGCCCAGGATACCAAAAGCAAAGAGTACATTTCAAAATAAGACCACAACTGTGCATGCATGAATAAAAATACATGCTAAGACCCACATTTAGGAAATTTACAACTATACTTATATGCACACGAGTGCTGATTGTGAATTCATGTTAATATTAATCAAGTTGACTTTGGTTAGAATAGACTAAATTTAGTAGACTAGCGCACATATGCAAATCTGCATACAGATGTGCACACAAGGACAGCCAATTCAATACAACTAATTATGATATTTAGGAGAGAAGAAACATTCAGTGGAGGAATGCTTTCAAAAATTGCCCTGGTTTCTGTTGTGTTCAGAAACTTTTCTTTTTTTCTCACTGAAAAAGCAGAGGTCTGTTCCTGAATTACTTGGTTTATGCAGCCGCAATGACAGTCCTGCAGGACATTTTTACATAAAAGCAATCAAAGGACACAATGTCATTTAATTTACAAGAGGTTCCCGATCCCTCATCAAATAAACAGAGCCTCCTGTGAGAAGCCGGCCTCGTTACTGCTGCTTCTGTTTCAGTCTCACAAAACACTTGCAGAGACAATGAGGAACTCCTTCTGCAGTGGTCCCTGGCTATTGCAACACTTTTGTTTATTTCCCATTCAAGCCTATTTCCCCTCAAGGTGGCAAAGTGAATATTTTATCAGACTCATGGGGCGACACCGTCTCTGGTTAGTGCACATTCAGAGGAGCTCCGAACAATCTCTGGTATGGAGATGTGCTATTCATGAGCCTCTGCAGAACACAAGACTGTTTTTGTCCTCTTGTGATTGCATTCAGACGGATGCTTCATCACCAGCTGTTAAGATTAATGGTTGTATTAGATCTTTTACACACTGAGCTGATAAATGGCTGTTATAACTGAACGGCTTCAAGTAAAAGTTGTATTATTCTTTTTTTGGAGCACAAGCAATCGACGCTGTTTTAGACTGTATTGATCTTAAATCACAGTTTATTCTCTGGAGGGCTTGTGAGTCGCCACCCTAACAAGAGGCTAACCCTTACAGTGACATGGCCCTTAACCTATTACGCTCCAGGTCAAATAACATTGATTGGCAAAAAAAATCAAAGCAGAAGACTGATTGATCTCCTGTGTGACCAGTCTTAAAAGGTGACCATTTCTCCCAGGATGTGGACTTGAAAAAACATACACATGCTAGGGGTGGAATGGTTTATGAAAAAAATCTGTGTGTTGTTTACATGACGAGCAGAGAAGACAGAGTTAGAGGGTGTACCTGTGGCGTTGTGTCGTTCTGCTGTTTGGGAGCTCTTTAGTTTTAGTGTGAGCTATGATGACGGCGGTAAGAAAGTGGAGGATAAAACCACGACTGAGTGTTGTCAACTTAGACATTGTTGCTATATTTAATGACTTTTCAGACCACTCTTGCAAGGTTATTTTAAAGACGACCATTCTTGCGACTTTTCTGTAGATTTTTGGAGAACTTGATGTTAAAGCAAGTTTTGATCTTGATAATATTTTGAGATAAAAAAAACACAAGACTCTACAGAAGAAAGCTAATTTGGAGTTTTTAAACAAATCAATGATGTTGTGTTTAACCTGCTTTCTGTCTCTCTCATGTTAGTTGTCTCTCCTACAGAGTCCATGACAATAACATGCAAATGGATTATTATGCAGATTAGACAGCAGCATCATTTAGTGGCTTTTAGTGACTTCTGGGACAGACAAAAGTGACTTTACTTACTGAGGAGTTGGCATGTCAAAACGAGCAATGTTTCACTCAGCTTAAATATAATAAATTAATATTTAATTTTAATGTTTATTTAATTAATTCAAATAAATGTATTTATTTTATTTATTCAATATTTTTTAATATTTATTTTATCTATCTATTGATCTATCTATATGTATATATATGTATATATATGTATATAAATATATATGTATGTGTATATATATATATATATATATATATATATATATATATATATATATATATATATATAAATATATTTATATATATATATATTTTGTAATGATGTTTGAAATGGGAAACAGCCTCATTCTTCAGGTTTTTCATGACTACACATCACAGAACTGATTAAAAATAATCTGTTAATAGTAGATTATTAGGGAAGTTCATAATCTAGGGTATTAAAAACAACAATATACACCCAACCAAACAGAAAACCGTGACCACAAAACGGTGATAAGAACCACATTTATCTACCTTGTAAATCATAAAACGGGACCAATCAGGAAAAATTGTGGCTTTGCAGTTTTTGGATTCACTTCTCTTGCTTTTTTTTTTTATAACTTAGATGTCAGAAACTATTCCCACCAGTCAATCAAACCTCTAAATTTATATCTTATTTCCATAAAGCAGCATCACCACCTATAATTAAGAGATTGACACAATGGCTAACATCCAACATTAGCCTGGCACATAACAGAGACAGCCACAGACTCTGAAGAACCACCCACAGCTTCTCTGCTGACGTCTCTCAGATGTAGCAGTGATCCTTTGTCCTTAAAACCACTGCTGGCCAACCCCGTCAGGCTGTAGATCCAGCATTCGTCACGCTTCCTCTGACATGTTAAGAATCTGGTGGCTATCCAGACTTCATGTAACACGGGAGTTGCTAATTAACTTTTCTTTGAATGTCTCATCTGGTCAAATCAAAGCCAGTGTTTTATTTGCATGACCTGAAGAGGTGTCTCTCTGAGTTCCCGAGCTCTATTGATGGCTGAAAAAGATGGTCCAGGAGTGTCGTGAAGTTTTGGAATAAGTCTCTTTGTGTTGCATTAAAGTTAACAAACTGTCCTCATTCAGCCCTCCTCCTCCTCTGAGCTCTGAGGTTCAAGTGTTTAAAGGAAAAGATACATAGGTCACACCTTTCACACTGCTGCTTTCATCACTTCCCTTTATTGTTGAAGTTTTTCATAGCAACCGGTAACGTAAAGCTTCTCTCACCTGCTCCCCTGCCATCACCAGGATTGCTGGATAGGATCCAGTTTGAAAATGCCCATGTTGTTCAGCCTTCATGCCAACTAAAATTATGGTCTGTGGTGGAAAAAAGCAGCAGTTAAATGTACTGAACTCCTTTCCATGGATTGGATCAGAATCAAACACCTCACAGGGCAAAAATATAAGGCAACTTAGTGCCCAGATGACCTTATCACCCAGAAGCTAAAACTTTAAATTTAGACATTTCTTGGTCTTTTAGAAAGTTGAGGGGTACATCACAGTACAAAGCCTTTGACAAACCAACAGAAACAACCATTAACATCAGTGGCTTAGAAATGGAGCATGGTGTTGGTTCACACAGGCCAAGAAGTCAATCTTAGCAATGCCTCTCCACCCAGCTCCATGTTTTATCACTGATGCTTACTCTGTTCTCTGGACTCTTTGCTGCTGCTCTCCCTGCCTTGGCTTTGGCATTTCATGTTATTACTAGGGATGCACTGAAAATTCAGCTGCTGAAAGTTTTCAGCCTAAAAACTATCTCAATTGAAACAACACAGCAGGAAAAGTATGAAGTGATGACGAAAACAAAAACTGCGGCCAGCACACTCTTGTCTGGATAAGGGTCAACATGTGCAATGTGGACGTATATGAAAATAGACCCACGTATAGAAATTTGCGAAGTGTGTAATGCATGCACCAGAAATGATCCAGGCTGGTTGATGTGATTTAAAAAAAAAGGCCGTAAGGATGAAAGAAAGGATGGAAAGGTTTCTCTGAACCAAATGAGGAGCATATACTGTCATTTTCTGATATGTTCAATGAGATCCTGCAAGTGCCTTAAATAATAGCAATGTTTACCTCTACCACTATGTTACCCCTCCCCTAGGTCAAATTAGTGCTGCATTCCTTTAACATAGGAGTTGCAAAGTCGGGAAAAACTTGCCCTGACAGCTATATTTCTATATATAAACATCGAATAATACTATGTTTATGACTGTTTTATAGCAACAAATTCTTGTCAGAAATTCCAAAATATGCAATATAACAGGAGCTTAATTGCTATTTGCCCCTAAAGTCGGAATTTCCCTACTGGGAACTCTGGGACTGTGTGGATCCCTCAACTTCCTAGTGGGAAATTTCAAGTTCAGGGGGACTTCCAGTTGAAATTCTGCCCTGATATGTTTACAGACAAACGAACGCATCCACACACACACCCACAGAGATGAGCACACTTCATATATTTCACAGAGTCAGGAAAAATAATGTCACTACCACCCCAAAAAGCGCTCCCAGGGCCATCTCTGTGAAAATTTCATTATTCTTTGAAGCATTGATTTTATATTAAAAAATGACTGGCATAAAATCTCCTTTCTGTGTTTTGGTTTTTGGTTTGCAGCCTTGGTTTTCTCATTTCTTTTTTTCAGTTTTGGTCAAGAATTTTCATTTTGGTGCATCCCTAGCTATTACATACCAAAAGTTAATTCTTTTCCCTCGGGGAATGGGGAGAAATGTTATTATCTTCTCTTTCTCCAACACTCACTCCAGTTTCTGTTTAGAGGCACAGCAGGCTGAATTACTTCCTATAAGAGCCCCAAGTCAGAAAGAACAACACCTCTGAGTCTAATTCAGGCAGAGGTATCTGAAGGAAATAATCAAGGTGTGAACACCAGTTTTAATTACATGACACCCTCTCGTTCTTTCTCCTACCCAAACCAATGTGTGACACCTGTTAACACAACAGGTTCAGGCTCAAGGGGCTCATATGACTCTCATTTTAACACTTCTTGAATTACATCATCTCCTGTTCTTCCACACACTTTTCTTTTTCCCTTCCTGCTCTCCCAGCCTTGGTCACCCTTTCCTGTCGAGCTCACTCAACGTGAAGTTCCCCTAAGCAACCTTCACCGGGCCTCCCTCCTCCATCGCTCCCCTTTCTCTCTGTCTCTCATTCCCCCTCTTGTCCTGATGTCCTTTTTCACCTAGCACACTTCTTATTAGCTTCCCGTCTCATCATTTGGCTCCGTCACTTGTTCTGTCACCCCCTTGAAACCCCCTCCCTCTGCCAACCCTAACCTGCCGACTCAGCTGATTTCAGAGCTTGTGCTGGTTTGTGTGTCAGGTGGAAACAGGTGACGCCGCTGGGTGCGGGGTGACCTCACTATGTCACTTCCAGTCCAAGTCATGTCAAGTTTGTTTGAGATGCTGTCTCTTTCCTTAAGGCTCCTCTCTGGCTCATATGAACCTCATGGAAAAGGAAAAACATATAGTTTATACCACAGTAATTGCTATTTATAGATTCTACTCACAGATTGGTTTGAGTAATATCTACCAGTCACATATCAACTAGCATAAATATCATATCAGCTAGTAGTCTTTCTCTTGATTTAAATCTATGTGACTGTCCTCTTTAATACGCTAGACCAGGCTCGGAAACAATAGTAGCTAGATTCAAATGCTCAGCTGTCAACAAAATGATTTTATGTCTTTTTTATTCCACTCTTATCAGAGAGGTCTGTGCTATTGGCTAAAACTTGGGTCTTAATCCCTATCAGAAAGGGAAAATAGTATCTGAACATCTCTATTCCTGTTGTGCACTGTGTTATCAAAGGCAACAGACACAGATGGAAGCTGAGCAGCGATATAGATAAAAACAGCTTAGTTCATAACTCTTCAACTGAAGGCGTTTGATTTCACTGGAGCTGTCAGTCCCGGTCTCTCCGTCTTGACTTTTCTCTTTTACCTACTGAACTCTGAGAGATGTAGCCTCGATAGTGCTTTTTTCACAGGGCTATTTTGAGACACAACACAAACTTACACACACACACAGATACAAACACACACACACAAATGGATAATATAGTGTGACAGAGTAATTGCTAACAAGCAAAGCGAGGCAGAGTGTTCAATTTTCCCCTTGAGTATCAGGGTAAAATGTAAAACACAAAGCCATAACATTCACATTAGGATTACATTATAGTCACCTCCTCTCATAAAACATTCATCCTCTCTAAATATTGTATATGCTGTGAAGTTTGTTGGCTCACAAACCTGACATTAATAATTAATCCCTGCTTAGTTATCCTGTTATTATTGTCTTAGAGATATCTGCCAATAGAGACGAAAGCACAGGTAGAGATGAGCGTGGAGACACTGGGATATGTTCAGAAACGTTTATCTTGAAGGTGTGAAAAATAGTGATAATTTGACCTGGGATAAAATATTGAAACTTCAACTCTTAAAGCTATGGTGTACGATTTGGAAGCTTTGTACATCTTAATAACACCATTTATATGGCTGTTATGGTCCTATGGTCTAATCTACACAATATAAAGACCAAAAAGAACGAAAAAAAAAATCCATTCTGTATATCCGCTGCAAAGCTGCATACTAGTGAGTCCATCCAATCCCCTGTCTCCCTCGCTTCGCACCGTCATGCCCATGGTCCCACCTCGTCCTTCCCCACGACCCCTCTCACGTCAGCTAGCTGTTCAGCTACCGAAGCGTCATGAAGCCAGAGAAGACCGAAACCAGGAAGCTGTTACCGTTACCCTCCACAGGGAAGGGAAGAAAACAAAAAAGTTTTAAGGAAAAGGCTGAATCAAGGAAGAATTATGAGCGATACAGGTGCCAAGAGAGACTGAATATTGGAGAAATGTACGACCGGTGGAAAAAGCTGCAGAGGAATTTGGGACTAAAGAGTGACCCCGAGACAGCAGAGTTTTTGTTGAACAGGTAATGACTTTGTTTACCACAGTGGGAGATGTCACCTGAATAACTCTGGTTAGTCTGTGCCTATATATATATATATATATATATATATATATATATATATATATATATATATATATATATATATATATATATGTATATATATATATATATATATATATATATATATATATATATATATATATATATATATATATAGGCACAGACATTGGGAACATGCAGTTGTGGGATGAGCAGCAGAGCTGAGTATGTGGGTTGTGCCCATCATTAATTTCCCAAATCTTCCCCCCACCAATCTTCTCTGCCAATGCCAAACAGCTTAGTCTCCCATTGACTCTTGTTTGGTGTTCTTTGGTGGACTGAATTATTGAAGTCTGAAGAAACAAGTCAAAAGCAACAGCAGAATAAGCTGTTTGGCATTACCAAAAATTTTCATGGCGCATCCTATATACTCAGTTGCTCATCTCACAAATGCATGTGTCTTACAAATGTGGAACAATTTAAAAGAGAAACAAACAAGCTCTGCAATGCTGTAAGTTTCATTGCCAAGAAGCATTGTTACAACAAAGAAATGATCTAACAAACACAGATTCATTTCCTTTTCATGCAAAGTTTAGATATTGTGTGGCAAAGACTAAAAGAAAGCCTCTTAATTAGTCTGTGTTTTAGAGACAGAAACAATTTAAATATCTTCCTAATTAAAAAGAGATTCTGCTGTAAAAGACCTCCTCAGAAGTGATTAAAATTTGACACTGTTTTGGGGATAGATTCTTCTTTTTCCAGTTAGTGCTAACGTCTCAAGTATAAACTAGAGCCTTTTTACCACCACTTGATATGCTGAATCCCTGCCTGGGTGCGGTGGGGAGCCCATTAGTGCTCACAACACGCTGGAGATTTAAAGCACTGACATGGAAACTTAAAGGACATTCTGTCTCAAAAATACTCATATTTCTTCTGCAGACACTTTATTTTCACTCTGTACCTGTCACGGTTCAAAAAAAGCTCTCAGTGCAGGCAGAGCAGCGTCACAATATTTGATAAACCTGTTGATGCAAACCTTTTACAGAAATGTGCCTCTAGTTATTGAACGTAATGGGTGGTGTCTCACTGTTCTGGTGCCACACTTGTTATAATATTTGGACAATTTTAAAAGTTTTTCTTCTCATTTACTTTTTATTTCCGGGCTCCTGTTCCTTTACTGATGGTTGGATAGAGTGGGAACTCTTTGAGTAAGAGCATAAGGAATGACATGTTGTAGGGAAGTGAACCACACTGTCTGCTTTGAGGACTTAAGCCTCATCTAAAACACTCACTTCTTTAGCTCTAGATCAACTATTTTATTTATTTATTTATTTTTTTATTGTCCGTCGAGTCAAAAAAAGGCAGATCCCAATATACCTCAGAATGCCAAATATCGGTGCTGATAACCAGCCTGGTTGATTGTCAGTCTATCCTTAGTGGTAGGGCTGAACAATTTATCGTTTTCAGATCGAAATCGCAATTTTAGACAATACAATTTTGAGATCGCCAAAGCAGCAATTTTTTGCAGTGCTCCTGACTGACTCAGGATCTGTTGTGTCAAGTATTATACACATTCTGTTTTATAAATTTGTAGACCATCTATATGTTAAAAATGCTGGTAAGCAGGTCAACAACACAAAGCCTCTGTTTAGGAATAGAAGTTTGTGAAAAAAGATTATTTATCATCACTATTGATGATTAAAAAATCGTGAATTGCAATATCTGCCAGAAAAATGAGATCTTTTCCTAAAATCGTTCAGCCCTACATGTGAATATCCCAAAGCTTGATTTGAAGAAAATCGTGAATCGAATTGAAATCACAATATCTGCCAGAAAAATCGCAATTCAATCTTTTCTTAAAATCGTTCAGCCCTACTTAGTAGTAAAGAAAAGTAATGTAATGGTTAAGATTTGGTTTCTTGATTGAAAAAAAATATAATTTAAAGTTCATTAGACTGGCTGGTGCAGGTACAACACATTTTAATTCTTAAATCATACACTAGAATATGATATGTGTACAACACTTGACTGGTAGTTTTTTAAAGGTCCCATACTCTGCTCCTTTTCTGCAGTTTAATATGGATCATTGATGTCTTCATGAAATGGTAGTAACATGTTTTGGTCCAAAAAGCCAATAAATCAAGCTCAGCAGCATTGTTTCCAGGCTCTCATAGCCCCTCTGTTCAGAACGGTGTGATTTAGTGGGCGTGGTCTTCATATGTAAATGAGCCACTGCTGATACCGCCCCGCTCTTCCACGTCACTGAGAGCGGCACCACGAGCTCTGAGTGCACAATGTTTAGAAAACAGCGAAGCTCGTTTACCATAATGTTACAGGCTGAAACAACAGGCTAACCGCAGCTACAGTTAGCATCCTGAAGCTAACACAGAGACAGGGGGGACACTGAGGAAAAGCTCTTACATCTGCTCCACAGCACACAGCATTTAAAATACTCACATTTCCAGGGTCCGAGGTTTGTTGGAGGATGGTTGGTAATGCACCTGGATTCAGACCAGTCTATTCGCTAGCCCTCTGTTGTACTGTCCAAAGTTGGAAAAGCAGTCAGCCGTGAAGTGACTAACACACACATGCACAGTTTAACTGAGTGTAGCTGGCACATTACCATGATAAATGAACTCTAGCCACTTAGTCTTGTCTTTTTCCGAGATGAGAAGCTTGTCCATGATGGAACTATGTGGCTGTTTACAGCCAAAAACAACCACACTCTCAGCGGGGAGAGGAGTGGGCGGGGAGGGGGTTCGGGGGTATCTGCTACAGGGGACCAATCAGGTCAGACTTGCTCCTGATTGGTCAAAAAAGGGAATTGCTGACATCAGCAAATCCCCAAAATCCAAACAGCTCGTTTTAGGTCAGGATTTTACATTCACAAGCACTACTGAGTACAGGTTTTGCCATTAAATATCACATTTTGTAGGCTGGGAGGAAAGCCAAAGACCCACAAATTTCACTACAAGACTTAATAAAGTGATTTTTGCATAATGTGGGACATTTAAGAAGAAATTGACTTCATAGAGCTCCTGTGAGAAGTTTTAAGCCAGTCATGAAACAGATTTGATTTAATAGCGTCGCCTCTTTATGATGTAAGAATGCAGATGAGACAACCAGTAACTAGACCAATGTCTCTTTACCATAGTTAATGTCTGTCTCTGCATTGAGGTGGGGTTAGTTGTCAGACATAAGGAGTGACAGCGCCCAAAGGAAGAAAATATTCACACTGAATAACGTTTGTCTGTTGGGAAAAGCAGGAGGGATTATTTTTGTAAGAGAAAACCTTCTGATGAAGAAAAATAAGGCATATTACCTTGGCCACAGGGGCGCCAAATTCTACACATGCAGAAAGTTCTTGCTAGCAGCTTTAAGTATGTGCCAACTTTGCAGCACAGTCAGTTAGCCAGGAAGCCAGCCAGCATAAAACAACCATTTCAGGCAGACCATAGCTCCCAGAGACAGAGCGCTGTTTGTTTTTTCTTTTTTTTATCTTGAAATCTACTCTCTAAATTACAAAGTCAGAGAGTAGAACCAGAGAAAATCTCTCTCCTCGGTCCTGGATGTCCAATAAGTTTTTGTGTGTGTGTGAGCATGTGTGTGTGTGTGTGGCTCCTCCAAAGATGCCAGAGCCAATCACCAGGAGGGAATTTAGTGCCTCTCTGCTTCCTGCTCCAGTGGGCAGATAAGATTATAGCATTTAGATCCAGACGCAGACATTCTCTCACCGGTAGCTGACTAGATCTACACCGAGCAGCCTGTGGAAACTTCAGCAGCATTAAATCAACACCATACTGCTGCCTTTTGCCTTTAATTTGAGGATCTGCTGAACCAGACCAGCAGCAGCAGCAGCAGCACACATTCCTACACCATCCCAGTTTGGTTTGTTGTGAGCTTACGTAGCGACCTTGCTGTCTGAATTCAGAGTTTATTGGCTCGAGAGAGTTTGACAAAATCCCATTGTGCATGTACTGCCTCAGGCTACAGAGCTACATAAGTGATTAGGGAGTGAAGAAGTGCAAGAGTGCCAAGTTTTAATCCCTGTTAGCAGGAGAATCAATGAGTGTGTGGTTCAGAAAAGACAAACTTTGGAAACATGAAGCCAGTGTGTAAGTGTGAAACTGTGGTTCATTGAGCGCCAAGGCGAGGCTGAGTCCAAAACCCAGGGAGACTTTACCAGAGCCAATATTAAAATACAAAATTTTACTACAGAGTTTAGCATACTAAACAGCCTGCTATTACAAAAAATCCTTGTACCTTGTTTCTTTACTTCTAATTAATATTTTTGGATCATCAGGTTTGAACATGTTAAGACTACACCCTGGTTTGTACATCTGTGGTGACCTTTGGGTCAAAGAGTCAGTAATACTCTAGTGAAACTTACAAGGATAGTGTTGTTTGTATGATTGTTTGATCGCCTGTTTCCAGTCCAGCTATGTTTCTGCTAGCTTTTCACAGCGGTTTTGAGCTTACTACGTCTCCCGTCTCTATCCAACATGAGTCTGGTTCTGTCCGAGGTTTCTGCCCGTTAAAGGGAAGTTTTTCCTTGCCATTGTAACTTGCTAAATGCTACAAAGTGCTATACTCACTGTGTGTTAAGATGAGATAAGACTCCCTATTTTGTCTTGCACTGATCACAATTGTCTGGCCCATCACTTTTTTATAACTGACAGCATATACCATCAATGTTCCAATCTCATTTTATTGAAAATTATTGAACAATTCTTGTGAAAGAATAAAATCTTTAGTTTTAACTTAAACAACCAATAAAGTGTCCTGAGTTTTAGGTGTCAAAGCAAAAAGCAACAATGACTGTCTGTCAGACCTTCATGGGGGAATATAGGACCAGTTTCATATGTAAGGATGGGCCAATCAAAATTAAGAACTGATTGATATGTCAGGTCACACATATTGCCGTTAAAAATAAAGCAACTTCTACATGGAAATATAGAGTGGAGATGCTGCTACAGGGCACTATGGTGTTTGTGGCAGTAATCCATTATAGTAGAACAAACCAGGCATTAGACTTGCCCTTGACAAATTAGAGGTGAGAAAAATATTGATAGGTCAATGTATCACAATACTTTGACCAGTGATAATATATTTATATTTCAACTCTAAATATTGGTATTTTTGTTAAAATAAAAGTTAGTTTAGTTAGTTTAAAATCATTTGAGTTAATTTTTTACACTGTAGTAGACTGATAAAATAATAATCATAGTCATGGTTTGTGCATTATTAGATTTTTTAGGAGTAAAATTGGTTACACTTATAGACTGTATAAAACACGGACGTAGTCTCCCATACGTCACCCGTCTGTTTCTGAAATGGTAAATGAAGCCCACTGGCTATAGCGGCCATATTGGTAGTGGCAAGGGCTTTGCATGCAGCTATAGGGCGCCTGTTGGTCACTTGACCCTGAACTGTGCCTCTGACTGGGCGAGCTCACGATCCTAATATCCTCTGAACGGCCTTGAAAAAAATTTAAAAAATAAGAATTAATTCCCCATACAGTGTGTCCATAGTAAAACTATTGACTTAGACAGGAGACTCTTTTTAAACCAGGCTGTAAATAGGTTAATATCTGCTTTGAAAACAGGTTTTTTTGGCTTGGTGTGTACGTGACTTCTGGTACTTCCGGAGCCAGCCTCAAGTGAACAAACGAGAAACAGCAGATTTTGGCACTTCCGCATTGTCTCATATGCTTAGGCCGGAGGTTGCCGCTTGGTTACACCAAGTGACTTTTGTTGGTTTTACCAACTGACCACGTCTTTCACTCAGTTATTTTTATGCAACATTAGTTTAATGTCACAGTAGTTTAACTGACAAACTTGAAACACTTTATGTTTTCAAGTTAAGTGCTTGTATGAAACACTGCATCGCTTTTATTTTAACCGTAATAAAACGGAAAAGATATTTTTTTAATCAAATAGCTAACTTTAGAATATCACAATATGTCACAATATTTTGATATCATGATGTTACCGTATTGTGACCAAAATATCATGATGCATAAATTATCGTGAGGTTCTTGCTAATACTTGGCCCTGCAACATATAAAATGTGGCAGATATGACGAGTGATTAAAGTATAAAGACATTTCTATGGCTCCTCCTATTCTGGCTCTTAACACTTATCAAGCTGACATTTTAAGACCCCAATGATGCCTACTTCCCTCGAGTGGAGATTTGTGTGTCATTCCATATTTGCTTCATTTTGCCCACAGCTATTACATGACATCACCATGACATCAGCCCTTCAACAGTTAATTGTGTTACAGTAATTTGCCCAGAAGATGGTGCTTGAAGATACTGAGCACAGTATTAAGGGTGCATCTCAAACCCTGCCAGCATGAAGTGACACATCATCACCGCATGTCTTCAGTTGAAGCCTGGCCATGCTAGAACCTGATGATCTGCCTACCTGATATAGGCCTAATTCTATCAGCCACGGGCCGGGCTGTAATCTTATTATCTGTTGTTAACAGAGTTGGGGTTGGGTTGGGGCTCGGCAGTGATGGGGATCTCCGCCGGGCAGATTACCTCTGCATTATCCACTCAGAATAGGACATTATCACCTATCAAAAGCCAGAGGTGTCAATTGATCCAATCACATCTTCCCTCCAGTGATGTGGGCCACTCCCATCGTCAGTTAATTACAGAGAAGATGAGGCCGTTTCCCTGTGCGGACCCAGCCAGAGTGGTCTGCTGGTCTGTGACTGTACTGCATGATGCTGAAGCGTGCAGCGACATGCTTAATGTGAGGATGGAGGTTTGACCTTTGTGAGTCATTTGACTTTCTGCTCAGTCACCTCCAGGTGTAAACAGCAGCTGCCACTCAGAAAGCACTGCTAACAGGAAACACACGAGGGATTTTAATCATGGGTTATAAAGCTGAGGGGTGTACAATGTTTGTTTTTAACTTACCTGTGTCTCTGCTCAAGGAAATCTTACATTTATCAGCCAATACTCTATCTTCAGCTCCGTTCACACATGCACTCCAAAATGTACCTGGAATTTTCCAGGTGGGTTGCATATGTGAACATGAACAGCTACATGTATCCCCTTGTCACTTAATTTTCCCTGCATGCCACCTGCAGCAGAGTCTTCATAAGGTCAGGTTTCGCTGCTGTATGCTCTTTACCTTTGGCTTCAGGTGCCAGCATTTTGGTTCCTATTAACAAGTTTTTCTGGCAGAAATGTCCTCTATCGTTAGGTGTTGGTATAAACTCAGTAACCGAAGACTCCAGCTCCTTTTCCACCCTACACACAGCTTTCTGCCCTTACCACTGGAAAAGTTTTTTTTCTTAAAATATTTATAAACTGGGGTCCAAACCTCTGTATCCCTACAAGTAGAATTAATGTCTTTCAAAAAAGGCTTTTGCCAAAGTATGTGTGTGTATTTTAAAGGCTATTTTTGACCCTTTAATATCTTTATTCAAATGATAAGACTTTCTATCAACTAAAAAATTAACAATGGGGGTGAACCATACATTGTACAATATATGGATGCAGTTTCCATGACATCATCCACTTGGTAATAAGTTTGCAGATGGAGGAGATATTGGAAATGCTGTATTTGACCTTGCTTTGTTCAAGTGTGGATGAGGTAAAGAGGATGACCTTTGGCCTCTTTGCAGACAGGAAGAGTTCCCTTATATGGGTACAACTTGTAAGTGTAAAAACTTAACATGAAACAGAAAAGTCACTTCTTTTACCATCCTTTGAATCCCTGCAGCCAACGAAGGATGGGTACCGAATTAGGCACTTTTATTGGTACCAACCAAATTCTGTCTCTGGTACCAAACTGATTTATATAAAATTACATAAAACCAAACCATTTTTGAATACCTTAACTCATCCTTGTGATTGTGAAGGAGTGGAAAAGTAGGCGATTTTTCATACTGGGCATAGGGCTGAACGATTTTGGAAAATAATGTGATTGCATTTTCTTTGGACCTATATTGCAATTGTGATTCATCATGCCATTTGTTTTCTTTTTTGGGGTGGGGGGTATCTTTTGCATTGTTAACTAGAAACAATTAATAAATCATTCTATGTCATTCTGTAGTAAGAAGTAGTATAAAGGCCAAGCCTACATGTTAGAACGAAATGGAATAGATTGAAGCATGAATTGATACAAATGATAAATATCTTTATTTAACTATCACAATCACAGAAGAATGTTGACTGATTGATTTAAATTCAAGCCTTGCAGACGTGAAATATTTTTGCCAGAAAAAAACATCATTTTGACTTTTGCTGGTTTGAAGGAAGAAGGCGCACAAGTTATTATATCCCCTCCAGGTCTGTGTACATGAGCATTTTTTATTTTATTTGTTTAAATTGCAGGCTCTGTGATTTGAAAATTGCACTCTGTTACATTGCGATGTCAGTTTCAATTTGATTAACTGTTCAGCCCTAACTGGGTACTGTTGAGTTCCTACTGCTACTGAATGCCAGGTACCGGGCATGGGTACCATATTGTTTCATATACGAAAAGTACACATCCCTACAGCCAACAGTGCAACTCTTCAAGAGTTAAAATAAAATCTCTTAAAATAGCTAGTTTGACTGATTGAACTGCAGAGATTAACATGTTTGCTTGGGTTCTCAGTAGGGCTGAAAAATGAAATGAATTGAAACTGACATCGCAGTAGAATAGAGTGTAACATAAAAAAAAGAAAAAAAGAAAAAGTTTTTATGTACATAGACCTGGAGGGAATATTGTAACTAATACTTTTTCCTCTTTAAAACCAGAAAAGTCAATATGCTGGTTTTTCCAGCAAAAATATTGCACGTCTACAAGGCTTGAAGTAAAATCACTCAGTAAATATTTTACAGTGATTTATAAGTTAAATAGAGATATGTTATTCGTATTGATTCATGCATCATGGCCTACAGGAAAGAGTTGTTAATATGCTTATAGTAGAATGGTTTTTGTTTGTTTTTAGTGAACAATGCAGAAGGTAAATCCCCCCCCCCCCCCCCCCCCCCGAAAAAAAAAAAAAAAAAACTGCATGCAAAATTGCAACCACACTAATGGTCCAAAAAAAACCAATTAGATTATCTTCCAAAAGCGTTCAGCCCTACTTCCCTGTCATCCAGGGTATTGAAATCCAAAGCTCAAGGCAACTTTTAACCTCAACCTGTGAAAGTAATCTTTCAGTATAACACTTAACTTTAGGGATCCAGCTTTGAAATGCTGGGATACTGGGATAAACAAGTGGAGTAGTGAAGTGATGTGTAGCATCTCTTTGCAGGACCACTTCGTGGACAGAGAGGATAATGGGTTAATGAATTAAAAGTTACTTGAAAAAACACACTGCACTGAGCTGTTGCGATGAACTTGTGACTAAATTATTCACACAGTCAGATGATAAAACAAACAATGTTACTAATTTTGAATAAATCTCTGCCCCCCTGATAAAATATTGGGATGTGACACAATGTTTTTAAAAATATCTCTTTAAAGCCTCTTTAAGGATTGGATGTGACAAAGAACTCCCCACAGGACCGATGATGAATCTGATCCCACCAAATGTTGTGATGAGCTATGAACACTGCGCCAGATCCTTTCATTATTGATCAGCCGTGTCTTGCCAGTTGGCTTCTCATCCAATTTGCCAACCACAAAACAAAATACAATCGATGATGATTCCTTTCTCTGCCAACAGATGGAACAAATGACTGAACAGTCCTGTGATGTGAAAGAAGTTTTTCACAGTCGGACTATGGGAGTGTTCATTTTCTTGTGCCTTTCATGCTGTGAAGCTGGAATACACAGAAATAAAGAACAGAACAGGCATGTGCAGAAACAGCCTCAGAGGTTTAAATTCTTTGTTGCTTTTATTTGCAACAGATTGTAGTAGCTGGAAAACTGGAGACGAGATGTGCTAAAAATAGCCGGAAACCCACAAACAAGGCTGCAATAAAAAGAAACATCCTTCATGAACTCCCACTTCTGGGTGTTTTATCTCCAATTCAGCTGATGGGATATTTTCTAAAAGTACTCCACCTGTCGAATAATCTGCGTCATTTTGAGTTTGGAAATTAAAGGTGCACACAGTGTGTTTAACTGACTGTAGTACAGGACACAGTGTACCCTGCTAACTACCCGTTAAATGCCTCCTCCCTGTCGAGTATTTTTGGTTAAATGTCAGCATTAGTGCCGACCATCCTATAGGTGCAGTGTGGCAGAACGGACAGAAATAGCAACAAAGGTCAATGTGGCATAAAATTGACATCAGATTGCTTAATGTGGGAACAGTAATGAGATGACCTTTCTGAGCTGCAGCTCCACACACAGAGCGCAGAGTCCAGACACAGAACCAGACCTTTTTAAAACAGCAGCGAGGAGATTTTCAGGACACTTGGATATATTTTAGCTTGGCCTACATTAATTGCATTTATGTGCAGCATGTTGCCACTTGTCCTTATTTCTGGTCACAAAACATGCTCTCTCATAATGGCTGACCTGTTTGTGCATGCCCTGTGAGCGCGTGCAGCTGCACGGGAGCAGAGCAGATAAACGACAGGCTTTTAAAAAGCTCCCTCGATCTGGTTTCATGTCCTGTGGCACTCATGAGAAATAGTGCGTTACAAAGCGGGCGCTGAACACACCTGGCTGCTAAACATGCATGGTTGGATACCCTTCTATTCCTTTATTCAGTTTTTAGCACTTTTTGAAGTCTGTGCTATTCCCACCTTTGATATTTTAATGTTGCATGACAGCCTGGTTGACTTGTTGGCACATTTGCAAATTGAAAAGAGACTAAATGTCACTTCTAAACAAATTTGACGCATAACTCTTGCAGACTAAAAATAGGAGCATGGGTGTAAGTACTGTACATGGTGCATGTAAATGCAGAGAAAATCACCCAGTCAGAGCTGCTCCTGTGTGACTTGGTCATCCTCTCTGGATCTTCATAAAACCAGCTGCCTCACTACATCACTAGATATGAGCAGACATTTAAGAGGATGGTAAAAATTAAAGTGCTCGCCACGTTTAGCTGACACAGACTAGCATTACATTTCATCTGGAGTCATGCTCAAGATATATTCCCGTCATAAACATTCACTTTCACAGCTGCATGTAAGTGTCACACATGATGGACACAGAGATACAAACTCTTTATGTGATTACTCTACTAATTCATATTTATTTGATAGGACTTTTTTCATTGATAATAACAATAATTAGACATGCCAATTTCCTTAAATTTGGGTGATCGGTGATCAGAGATCGGCCCATCCTTACATATGTAAATGATATTATAAACCTCCAGGAAGGTCTGACAGCCAGCCATTGTTGCTTTTTGCTCTGAGACCTAAAACTCAGGACACTTTATTGGTTGTTTAAGTTAAAACAAAAAGATTTAAGTATTTCAAGGGTATTGTTCAATGATTTCCAATTAAATAAGATTGGAACATTGAAGGTATATGCTGTCAGTTACAAACAAAAAAAAAAGTAAAAATCAGTATCAGTGATCGGCCAGAAAATTGTGATCGGTGCACCCCTAATAATAATGATAATTAAAGCTGCAAGCAGCGATGAGCGGGCCCTCGCCTGGTGCCCGCCAATCGGAGCATATCGTAGCTGCCACATCTGCAGCAAAATGTGGTATGACCATTAGTCTAAGCATGATAGTTATGCCCAAAACATGTCATGCCCGTAGCTAAAAAGTAGCTGGACGGGCTGCAGATTTGAGCCCCCGGGTGGCGCTCTGGAGCATTAATGTTAGCCCAACCAGTTATAGAAATGCACTAATGCTGTGACCCAGAAAAGTTATAAAAATTTAATTATGTTTATTGATCTTCAATGTGTCTCGTATACTCAAGCCAAGTTTGGAGTTAATAAATGAAAAAACCGAGAACTACTTCATTCAAATACATGGCCTGTAAATCGCCAATTTACGATGTTTCGGTCCAAATAGTGAAGTTCATGTTCGGAAATCACGATAGTCGTAAGAGACTTTTTTGTAGGGATGAGTACAATTGTTGCGTACACCAAATTTCAGGGCTGTAGCTCAAGTTTTTAGTCCCTAGGGGGCGCTATGGAGCATTCATTTTTGGGCAAGCAGTGGAATCAAACATTTTTTCACCAGGATTGAATTTTGGGGCTAGATGTGTTTGCCTTTTTTCCAAGCAAAAGGTACGCAATTTGGGGTTAAAGGCGCACACGGAAGAAGAAGAATAATCACAAGGGTTTCAATAGGGCTTTGCCCAATTCTTGGGGCTCAGGCCCTAATAATGATATAACTTAATTTGTATAGCACTTTTAAAAACAGAAGTTTACAAAGTACTTTGACAACCATTAGGATGTAAAAACAAGGAACACAAGCTTCAGCACACAGAAAATAAAACAAAAAGGTGTAGTTTGGACAAGAGAGTCTTAGAAATACTGTAGTTTCATATGATAGATGAACCCAGATAATACAAGAACTGATGTAAAATGAGATCATAAGGACCAAAATAAAAGCTTAAAATCATCAATCAGCAAGAAAAAGAAAAGGCGATAAAAAAGATTTGAGAGCAGAAAACTGGACAGCAAGTATTAAAAGAAATTATTAAGAGAGTTAATAGAATAATAAAATGATAAAAAAGCAATGATAAAATAATAAGCAAGAGATGAAACAATAAATAACTAACAAGAAATTTGAACCAAAGTAAGATGGTAATAAAAATAAAAAAAGATAAAAGACAAGATAAATGGCAAAAAGTTGGAAAAAACTTCCTAATTGTTCGTGTTTTCTTTTTTTGGTTGCAAACTGGAGAGTAAACCAAAGTGGCATTACAAAAGCAGTGAAAGCACCAAATATAGCCTCACAGGCCTGTGAGCTCCAGCACTCATATACACACCTTTTTTCTCCTCTGTTGTGCCCAGAGCTGGCTGAGCAGCAGATCAACTCCCCCCACTATCATACCTCCTTGACATTTCCACTGATGATGAGTCATAACAGTCCTGCCTCAGACAGGAAGTCCTCAAAGATCTACTGATTTTGGGTTTATCTGAAGCTCTTCATATTCAAGCAGTTTCAACTACAGTCATCATTTGCATTGATAGTTTTCTAAATGTGCGATAATTCTCATCTTCTGTGTCGTGTCCCTGCGTCATGAAAATGGAGTTCACTGGGGTTTTAGAAATGAGACTGTGGCTCGGTGTTGTTGTCTCCAAACTGGGAGGTCTGGGGTTTGAACCCAGCCTGATTGCAACTACTCCTGGTGCTGGTTCCAGGTCTGGATAAAAGGGGAGGATTGTGTCAGGAAAGGTAACTGACATTAAACTGTGCCAAATTTGGGAGTAAGAATCTGAATTAACTGATCTGCTGTAGCAGAAAAGAAGAAAGAAAAAGATTTTTGATGTTGAGCTTTAAGGAAAGGATTCTTACAAACCTTTCTGTTTTCCAGCAGGAACCTTTGTTACATTCAGTCTCCATGCCTCCATGCTTTTTCCATTGTAGGGCTGTAAAACTGCCAAATCAGCCCCGAGACTTTGGAGCAGCCTGCCAGAGGAGATCAGACTTACACAATCAGTCCCTTGTTTTTTTTTTTCACCACTGAAGACCTACTTTTACAGAACAGCTTTTATATTGCGAGTCAATCTCATTTTAAATTGATTTTTTTGGTTTTGCTTCTATTGATCTATTTTATTGCTTTGCTGCTTGCCTTGGTTTTTTATATTGGTTTATTGTGAAGCAATTTGTTACTTGTATTGAAAAGTGCCAAATAAATAAATAAATAATAAATAAATAAATAAATAAATAAATAAAAATATTATCATTAGTATTCTTTTTAAAAAATAATTTATTTATTTATTTATTTTTTTTAGATCCAACACTTAGGGTGTGCCATATCATATAGTCTGCAATAATACCAGTATTATTGTTTTCACGATATAAATTTGTCATTTCGCGATATTTACAATGCATAGACACAATGACGTATGACGCTCCCTGCTGTGTACAAAACAACAATGACCAAGAGCGAAAGTAGCATGGCAGCATGCATGCAAAATGTGCAGGAGAACTATTACCGCGAAGGGTGGCAACACCACAGACATGTTGAAGCACATGTTTCTGCAGGAATCTCACCCATGACAACGTAGCCTACTTTCATGGTAATTAATTAGTATGTTAAGCTTATCTAACCCTCCCAAAACTTCAGCACCTTCAGTCCACGCCTTCTCCTTTCTGTTGCTGTCCTTATAGAAAGAATGTGTTGTGTCATATAGAATTATAAAGTTTTTCACCTGCAAGATTAACTTTTCCTCCTCCAAAACATCATATTTCCTCTGGATCTGACCTGCTTACTATGTCTACATTTCAAGCTTGAGTTGTTGATGTAAATGATTGGAAAAGTGGCTTCCATATTGTGTGCACAGTAAAAATGCTGTTATTCAGAAGCAGCAACCACTGATAATAAGTTTTTCTCCCCCAAAATTCTCCTAAATATGGTTATCGCAAATTTCCTTAAAATATCGTGATATAATTTTGAGGCTTTATCGCCCACCCCATGTAACCTAGTTGGTGAAACGGTGATAAAGACACCACATCTTTGCTGTTAGCCAAAAAATGCATTAGACTTGTAAATGAAATGTTCAAGATCCTCCAGCTGGGCTCAGTTACCAGAAGATCAGATCCTCCTGCTGATTCAAAGCAGACACTCATGTTATTGGACACTTACGCTCCTCCTTTTACAGATTTTTTTTTTTAAACCAAGTAACTGAAAAAAACCCTCTTTGAACGTGTTGTGATAAGAAAAAACTACAATAATGGAATCCATGTTTGAAAAAAATAATGGATTTAATGAGTGTTTTAATTTTCTGGTTTGCCCTGTGTTCCATCTGTTAACATGCAGGCAGTGTTGATTACCTACAGTAACAGCAGCCAGTCACTTGGGGGAGCTCTAGGAATTATGGCTTCACAGCATGGCAACACTTATTGTGTTTTAAAAATATGCAGCCTTTGTTTTTACTACCTGGAGTAAAATTTGGCATCACTAAACCCATGCTTTGAAAATTTAGGTCACTCTTCACCATCCCTGTCAAGCATCATCACAGCTAACAGTGCAGCTCTTCTTGGCCGAAAAAATTAAATAAAGTCACTAAAAAACACAAATTTAGCTCTGTCTTTGTGTGATGTTTGGACTTTATGCCAACACTCTCCTGTCTCATTTGGTCCCACACCGCAGAAACAATTCAGCTCAGACCTCCCACTGTGATCTGGTCAACTTTAAGGCATGAACACTTCACGATGCTAATCATCAAGAGCATAAGAGCCGTGTTTCTGCACTGACAGCAAACACTGCCAAAAAAAGCTCTCTGCTCAGAGAGGTCAGGTTAGTTTGTGTTTGTAGGTGTGTGTGTACAAAATTAGTGGCAGCCTCAGTAGAAAGTCTATAAAAACCATAAAGCCCACACGCCTTTCACAATAACCCTTTAAAACCTTCCTACTTTGGCTCCGCAAACAGAACATTGTGAAACGTTACACAACAGAACCAAATTCATACATTATAGCAACAAAAATAGATTCCAGCCAACAAAGCCGAGATCATTCCTCCTTTCAAATCTACTCCGTCCTCTTGAGACTGAATCCGATGAGCGGCAGAAACTGGGGTACCGTTCTAGTTGTGAAAGTTTCTTTGTTATTTTTAACACAACATCCACTGCATTTAATTTCCACAAATTTTCTAAATCTGGCTGCCAGCTGCTTACAAAGACTGTCCCTCTGATCATGTTTGTGTGAAGCCTGAACTAAACATCGGTTTGTTTGTTGGGCTGGATGAAACGCCACCTCTCCATTTCAGTCAAGTGTCAACTCCTCCACATCACCAGGAGATCTGTGCTCTCAGACAGCTTACATGAGCAGCCTATAGAAACCAGGGCTGGATGAAGTAACTGAGTGTCCTTGACGCGCAGTGTGCCAGCTTATTAATTTTGGAGACATATTGTTGATGTTCTGATATATGTTATTCTCTATATATAAGTGTACTCGTGTATTATGAGGTGTAAAAATACAGGTAGCCACTTAATTAGGTCAAGTGCTCTGAAATCTGTCTCTGTCGTCAAACTATAAAACCAATCTACGTCAACACAGTGAGTGTTCAGTAAAACTTTCATCCTCATGTGTTCCAATAAAAAAAACAGGAAAAGACTGCTATGATTTTATTGTGGCTTGATGTCAATGAATGAGCAAGCAGTAGTTTTTTATCTAAAAATATGTACAAAAAAACAAAACTGCAGATTCTTGAGTGTCCACTAGAGGCTAGCTACAGAAACAATGGAAACCACATACCAAGACGCTGGTTGGGCAAAAGCTGATTTTACAGCATTAAGTAACATATTTAATTTACAGCCTGGTTCAAAAACCTTTGATATTAAACGTATTAGTTTTGCCCATATAAGGACATGGCTGGCTTGATTGACAGGCTAAAACAAAGCTAGGTTTTGTTCAGTGTGACCATTACAATTTCCATCCACAACAGGCTTCATAACTCTGATTCAGAAACAAATTGATGACATCACAGAAACTCCGTCCATACATTATTCTGTCTGTGTGGTATACATGTGGCAAACATTATGTTTATGTAATATTTTGTCATTCTTTCGTTTCGTTCTATACATTTTCAGCTTTCCTCCACACTTAGACAGCAGTGTGTCCTTCCCTGCTACCTGCAATTTGTCTTTTTTCTACTTCTGATACTTTGTTGATAATCCTCAGCAGCATGTCTTTGATCACAAAAGTCACACTTTGAACAGTTTCAATATGTTAAAATAGGTTTCTTCTTATGTTATTTAATGTGTTTGGCAGATGGCTTGAGGACTAGGGATGGGAATTAAAAACTGGTTTCTTTTGACAAGAGACAAGAAATGTTTCAATCCATCAATATTGTTAGCCTTTGCATAGCAATTCTCATTTTTCAACATGGTCTCAATCTCTTATTTACAAAAAACAATATAAACAAAATAGCGCTAGCTTAAAGCTGAGAAATTGCATTGATACGCTAGCAATTAGCATACACTTGGCTTAGGCTTCAGAATACAATTTCAACTTTCATCACAGAAATATATCACATTTACTCTTCATAAAAAAACCACTGAAACTCCAAATGTCAAAATAAAAACAGGCAAATGAAAGAAAAGTTACATGCAGGCTCATGGCTGGCTTCATAAATACAGCAAGGTTCCAAACAACTTAGAATATTGCTATAACCACTTCGAGGCACTAGATGGCATACTTGAGTCAATGATATATTACAAAACAGAACATCAACGTCACGACATGCTATTTTTACTTATTTCAGTATATTTACACCCAGAGATTTCCAGATTCAGTGACCAATTACATTTGCACATATAAATTCAACTTAATGTTGTTGACCAAAAAACCTATAAAGCTACTTTTTGGTACAGAAAAAAAATTATAAGAGAAATTGATAAGGGTATCGATTAAGAATCGGCAAAGGCATTGGAACCAATAAATCATATCAATGCACATCCCTATTGCGGAGATGCTACAGCTACCATCTGCCAGGAATTCTGATCAGGCAGCGGTAAAAATAATTAATAATGTAACTTTGTAAAAGATTACATTTTGATTTTTAATTAAGTTCTGATTCAGAGCTTTGAAAATCATAACCTGCTTTGGATCTGTGTATGTGTGGGAAACAAAAGAAGATGGTATTAGCCAAAGACTAGTGATCTAACACACTAACGGGCTCAACTTTCCATGTATTATAGGCCATAGGAACAGAAACACTATTCATTCATTCATACATTTTCCAAACCGCTTATCCTGTGCAGGGTCGCGGGGGGCTGGAGCCTATCTCAGCTGTCATTGGGTTGGGCAAACAAAAGGTTGACCTAGGTTAAAGCACACCCTAGAAAAAGGCTAAAACTAGCATTTAACTAATTTCTATGAAAAGGTGTGGTTAACATACATAATTATTGGCAAGTTTAATTCTGACAATAGATCCTGCCAGATCTTGCTCAAGATGTTGTCAGTCTATTGCTTTGTAAGTTGCTGGGGAAGTGAAATTACAACAAATAAAAAAAAAAAAACTACACTTTATAAACATAAATATTTAGCTTTTCTTGCACAAAGAAAATACAATTTTTTTAGTCTAACAATTTAATACAGCAAATATCTTAGTGATGATTTACAATCCAGACAGATTTTTAAAGACATTATCATTGACTCTGTGATATAATTAAACTTCCTTTCCTCAGCGCTGCTATATTTTGGAAGTTAAGCAACTCATTGATTAGCAGCGTTTAGGTTTATTGATTTATCTCTGCAAAACAGATGACTGCAAGTAGCAAGCATAAACTAATTTAATGGAACAGACAATGGCTTATCATTTCTGTCCTTTGCACAATCCTCACCATGAATTCTTCTCTTCTCTGTGGGACATGAGGGACAGAAGGAGCTTCAAGATAAATTTAACAGAATACTGAACATGGACGTCTCGATGTGTCAGGAAAGGTTGACGGTTTGACCAAACATGGGTTGCGATCACTACAGCGAGGGCCAGAAGATGTGGAGCCATGCATGGAAATGATCCCTCATTACTGTGTGCTCATTCAGGATGATTCTCCCTGCTCCTCTGCTCCTGCTCTCCCTTCATTTATCTCTCTGCTGCTCTGTCTGTTTTCTTTGAGGGAATAAAAATGGGTCATATTTCTCCTTCCTCCTCCTCTACTGTGGCTTATATGGTATTTATAGAAATAAAGGGGTGAATTAATGCAGTGCTGGTGGATGTATGGATGGCAGCAGAGCCACGGTCATAACGAGCTGTGCAGTGCAACTGGTGCACACAGCTCTCAGAGACACTTGAAGCGTATCTCACCTCTCACGGTGCATCTTATCCAACCATTGTGTTCTCTTTTTTTTCACACGGGCTGCATCTCACAGCTGCTTTTCTTCCCTCTACGTCTTTATCTAACATTTCAGGGGCTTCAGCGTGGACTACCTGCCGCCACAGCTCAATAGTTCTGTCAGGTTCACCTTTTAAATGTGGGAAGATGTCAGAGCCTCCCTCTGTTCACACACACACACACAAAGATAAGATACAAACAAACTGTAGGCTTCAGCAGAATCACAGAACAAGCAGCAATCCAATAACAGTGCTATTGAGTGCAATGGTGTGATACATTATGAGCAGGCTGATTCTAGCTATATGGGGCAGATATAAAAAAATGACTCGTATCAGCTGATATTTTGTCAAAGAAGTCGTTATCAAACCCTAAATAAGTTTGGAGGCAGTTAAAAATAAACCAACCTTTGCTTATTGCTGAATAAATACATAATAATCCTCAAAATGTTTCTTAATTAGCATTATTGCATTTCTGGTGGTATTTCATTCCAGTTCTACCTGCATTGAGCAATTACTGCACATCTGCTTTTCTGTGTTCAAAATATTTAGCTTTGCAATATTTCGACACATCATTTTGTTATAAGGTGTGTAGTGTTGTTTATGGATGTATTTCAGAAAACTGACAGCAGACTCTTTACAAAACTGTCTAAATCTGAAAAATGGAACATTTATCTTTTCAGATAGGATCAAATGTTGTTTGTCTTGTTTTAGCATTTTAAAGAAAAAGACTGTCACAGAGGAAGAGTGAGAGGAAGAGGTGAACTGATATCCAGGGGAGACTTGGTGCTCTTTACAATGAAAGAGACGGGCATTTCAAGTCACCAGTAACCAGGGTTCGAATTACACAGTGGCCTTTAGGGGGAGCCCTATTTTTTACCATGTGCACCATAACTTTTTAACTCACATGTATACGCATGATGTATTACCCATTTGTGGCCAATAACAGGTTTACAGAGAAAAAAAATCCACTTTAACTACAGCAATTGCCTCATACTGTATTGAAAATTTCATATAGGCACTATAGCAGCTTTCCAAAAAGTGTCAGGGGATTTTTCTGTTGGATTCAAGAGTTGATAAAATTCACAGAAACTACAAATCACAGTGTGATGAATGAAATCCTTTAACAACGTGCAGCATGAAGACAAGATCTCTACAAAGTGTCCTCTGCAGATAGAAAAGTTGTTTTGGCTTAAGTACTGACAGATTCAAAGCAATAAAAATACCACAGGACACCTCTCTGCAACTGATTGAACCTTGTCATGTCAGCTGTTCAGATCAATGTTGCAGTGGCAGCTTTCCTGGCTCCCAAACCTCTAAATTGCCCCTCATTTAAGTTTTATAGCAATAAAGCAGTAGGTTAGACTTAAACAGCTGGTCAAATCCCCCACAAAGGTATGTAGTAAGTTAATTCACCAGTGTAAACGTAGCCTCTGCTCAGGTGCAGCAGCGTACTGTACTGTAACGTCAACAAACAGTGTTATCCGTTGTGCTGAAACAAGCTTTGATATTAAGGGAGGCTCATTCAAAATCAAGTCCATCTCAGTTCGGAAACAGGCACATGAAAAATCTGAAATTTTTCAGAGCTCCCCCTAAATTTGTCAGGTAAAGCTTTCGGGGGAGCCCCTGACCCTTTCAGGCCTTAGCTCCCCCATGATTCCAACCCCCGTCAATTAATGGGATAGTTTGCCACTGCCTCCAGCAGATGTACTGAGATAGAGATCTGTTTGACAACTGCGCAAAGTTGTACTGGTGAAGTCTTCGTATAAATACTACTTTTACAGACCAAAGTTTGCACTCAACCTCAATTTCTGTGTATTTATTTGTAGAAGTTTCTCCCAAAACTCTCAGAAACTCTGCAGAAGTCTGTTTTTTTTCTCCTGTTCAGTATCCCACAGTGCTTTCTCATTGTATTTGGAAAGTTATTGGGTTTTCATGGGAGTTTTCATTGATTCAAAGGCAAAAAGCAATCATTATATTTATATCAATTGACAACCAAGGGTATAAACCTATTTTTTTTGTTAAAAGTTAACTCAGATATTTGAAAATCACAACTCATTCCTTGTATATGTTGTTAATGGTAGTGGCCAAAAAGTGATTTAAAACATCAACATATCAGATACAGGGGGATGACAATGTCATCCAGCACTTTTAAAAAAATAATTTCTGACAGTTTTTTTTTTTTTCTTTTTTTTTGTATTAACCATCATGCAGACCTGATATGAGTTTTTACCTGGAAGCCCATGTTCAAGAAGGTAAAAGCATGTTCAGTTGGTCCGACATGGAATATTATGATCACAGACAGTTCTTGTAACCAAACCAGTGTGATTTCTTTTGCTATTTTGGTGTGTTTGGACTCCAAATTTCCTGGAGTCTTCCTCAGCAGAGACACATGATGTTCCTGTGACTTATTCATCAGCTGATTTATAAAGGTTTGGTTGTCCTACCTGAAGTGGCAGGTTGGCCACCCCTTGTTGTCAAAGAGCTTTGGATAAGGGAGGCTGTAGAGATCAAAGGATGGAGAGCCTATGTTTTGTCACCTGAGATGCTGTTGTAAGGCTGTCGAACAACAGGCAGTGTGGTCGCCACGTGAGTCTATTTTGCGTTCAGACAGAAAGTCAGGGATTTAAAAATATGATTTTGGATCATTTTGAAGGCTTCACAGTGTTTTTTTTACTTGTGAATCAAATTTCTGATTTCTTAGAAAAGCATAATACATTGACAATATTTTATACTTCCTGTTGGTTGCTATCAAGGATGATGTTCAGTATTCTGTTGGATTTCTTCAGGATTAAACGGTTCATGGAGCTGCATCAAAATTACCACAACAATCATCTTGAACACTGACACATCCTTCTTAATATGCAGATTACATGGATTTCTTTTGTTTACATTGACACAGAGGCATCAACATGTAGACACCTGCCGGCTCTGAAACAGTATCTTACCTTTAACACAGTCAGGATGTAGCTGAGTAAACGACCTCTGTTTTTTTCTCTGGGAACCAGATGCTGCCGTGGAAGGATTAGGTGATTAGAAAGACAACGCTGTGAGATTGGCCAGCAGGCCTCATCAGATAAAACATGTTTAGAGCAAACAAAAGCCCAGCTCTGCGGTGTCGGAACATCACCAGACCACTTTGATCTCCTACAAGAATCCCCCTCACATCTTCAGCTGCCTGTCTCGCAATCAAAGCCCCATCAGACGAGGGGGCTTGTTTCTCAGGACGGCCCCGGCTATTCTCAGATTAATTACTTGACAACCCCTCTGAGGGCTCTGCAGGCCCTGCAGGTTCAGCATTTAACGAACCTCTGACAGGGTGCACATGTTTTAGCCTCTCTGCTCCAATGAACAGTGCGTAATATTTTTATATTTGTGTTACAAGATCTAATCAGCTGGTGCTAATAAGGTCGTAGCAGGGGCGGCCTCATGGGTGGGCGCAAAGGTCCCAGGCCCACCCACTTTCTGACAGGCCCACCTCAATTTTTTCATAATTTTTTTTATTTATTTATTTATTTATTTATTTATTTATTTATTTATTATTATTATTATTATTATTATTATTATTATTATTATTATTATTATTTGAATCTGCAAAAGAGGAATATTATACAAGTGTATCACTTGACTCTCTTTTTGTTATTTGTCTTATGTCCTGTCTTTATTAGATGGGCCAAGTTTGAGAAAGACTGTAGATTAGGGATGCACCGATACTGATCAGTAGTATCGGTTATTGGTGTATCGGCACTCTTCAAAGCTTGACCGGTTTCAGTGGGAAGAGATCCATGGTGCTGATCCAGGCAAACCGCTCAAGGCTTATTTGTTTTTGTTTTTTTACCAGCTCTCTTTGCTACTTGATCTGAAATGTTGCCTCTGATGCACTTGCTTTGATATTTTGCTGCATTACCGGTCAACTGGGTGTAAAAGTTTACATTTGAAAAAGAGTGTGTACATTGTGAAGATTTTTTTTGATGGTAAACATTTAAATATTTCACAGTTTAAATACATTTTAACTTCAGTAATTCCATATACTATTTTTTTGCCTTTTACCAAAAACTTCACCAGTCTCATCCCACAGTTGGGCATGCAGGTTATTATTTAACACTGGTATTGGTATGGGTATAGGAACCAGAAAAGTTAGATTGGTGCATAGGGTTGGGTACCTCTCACATTTGAAACAATACAGTATTGATGCTCGGTAGCTGATAATCAACGGTACCAATGTTTGGTTCTGTTATATGGTTATATGGTAATAATTCTAAATTTGTTTACTAATTAAATCTCAAAGATATTTATTCTTCAATCTATTTGACCTTGTAATTCTGTGTTTGTGTCCAGCATTAAAAATCACCTACTTTTCTGCTGAGTCACAAGGATGCTTTTTGCGGTACCAACATGATACCTTTCTGTTTTACGTGAATTGGTACTCTATACTTCAGGCAGAATTTGGTTGGTACCTATGAAAGTATCTAATTCGGTACCCATCCCTATTGGTGCTCCCCTATTATAGATTCTTGTCTTTTATTTAACTGTGGTTAATGTTTCTGCGTGGCTGCACGGTGGAGCAACGGTTAGCACTACAACTTTACATCAAGAAGGTTGCCGGTTCGATTCTCAGCTTGGCTACTGGGCCTTTCTGCGTGGAGTTTGCATGTTCTCCCTGTGCATGTCCTCCCTGATACTCTGGCTTCCCCCCACAGTTCAAAAACATGCTCATCAGGTCTATATTGTCCATAGGTGTGAGTGTGTGTAATTGGTTGTCCCTGGCGACCCAATGACAGCAGGGATAGGCTCCAGCCCCCCGCAGCCCTGCACAGGATAAGCGGTTTGGAAAATGAATGAATGAATGAACAGTGTTTCTGCTCCTATGGCCCAAAAAACATGGAAAGTTGAGGTGGCGCAGCCCATCAGTGAGTTAGAGCACTACTCTCTGATGCACTGAAATGTTATAAAATTTTGTTAAATATTAAAGGATCAAAAAGACACCAAATCTGCTTCAGACATACATAATAACAGTACTACACCTATATAGTAATAGTTATTTGCTAACCTTTGTAAATTAAGGCCCACCCAAAATTGAAACCCTGGCTTCATCCCTGGGTCGTCGCCTCCAAAAATTTTTTTAACTTCTGCTTTCTTCTTCCTTTTGTGTCTCAGACGTATTCCCACTCTTATTCAGCTGTGACGCTCAGAGTAGTCTCTCTTTCCTGTCAGAGAGTTCACCGTTTGCGAGGGGCAAAGCCATGATTAGATTTGTTTGTGAAGGACAAATTTTAAAAAAAGCGGGTCGATTCAATAAAGAGAGTTTGCACAGTGGGTGTAAACTTGTTATTCAATTTGGCAGCATCAGGTAAACTGATGGACAGCAGTGGATGGAATCCACCCAGCCTCCGCTGAATAACATCCATTATCGTCCACAGCCTACTGTAAATTACCCCTCAGGAGAGCAGGGCTGGATTCACACACTTACCATGTAATTTTCTTCATCCCATCCTAACAAAATTACACACAAATAAACCGATAACTACGTGCCTCACTGTTTATGCATGTTTGTGTTTGTCTTGCGATTTGCCGTAGGAGGAAATTAGACAGTTCTTTGAGCAGAGCCTGATCAGATTTACAGTGGAGAGAAGGGATAAGACACATGGGAAATCTAGTCGACTGCTCTCATCAACAGAAGTGACTGGTGGCTAAGATGCTGCAAATAGTTTCACTACAGGTCTGTAATAATGCTCTTAGCACATCAGCCTCACATTATGTTTATGGAAGTCATTTTAATGTTTGCATATTTCATTCAAAAAGGCTCTGACAGGGAAACCAGAATGCATAATTCATCACAATGCAGCTTCAGTTAGATTTACTGCAGCTATTATCAAGCTGAAAAATGACTTATGAGGTGATTTTCTGCTGATTCATGAGAAGCCTTGCACGTACAGCGCCATTGTAAAAGCGCCCGAGTTGACCAGATGCTTTGTTTATGTGAACTAAATATGAATTTGCTGTAAACATCCTGGTTTTTGGGGACCAGTTTGGTGGCTCAGATGTGTGGAACACCAATGCTGACTGAGGCTTTTCTGGCTGAGATCAAGACAGACTGTGTCCTGCATTATTTAAGTGTAAGTGCCTTCTCTCACTCAAAATATTTTTTGATTTCAGACACTGGAGAATATTAAGAATGCTGTTTCATTTTTCAAAACTTTTGACGCTCCACTAGTCGTGCACTTGGAGATGAGAAGCAGAGAGCTGTTTTAAGCCTTCAGCTTCCTGAGACTGCTTTTTGTTTCTTGTTAGGATACTCTTTGTGGTTGTCTGTGTCCAGTTAAAGTTTTCTTCCTTCTTGATGCGGTGAAATGTGTGTGTGTGAGTGTGTGTGTGTCCTTGTCAACGTTTGGAGGTGCTCAGACGGACCATAATGATCTGGCGGGAGTCCAAGACACCACCTCACATGAGGAGACGAGGCTCAGCTACTGATACTATAGATTGGAAGTGGTTGTCTCTTCACTTTATCTCGTCCTTTAACAACCTGAGCTCCTTGAGCTTCTTGAGCTGCTCTCCGTAGCACAGAGGGAAGTGTTCCTGTTTAACCTTTGTTGGTCTTGAAGTATGGTCCTGAAAACTGAACAGGAACTGGTCATGTGACAACTGTGCATGTGCGCACCATAGACTGTAAATAGAATGGACAGCGTGACACCCATTTTTAGCAGAGTACGGTTTTAAAGCCAAAATTCCCCGTCACAGGTGCCGTCATTGAACACACTGCATAAAATTGAAATCTTATCAAGTGTTTTTGTCTTATCCTAAGTAAAAACGTCTTGTTTCATTTGATGTGAGCCACATTCAACTAGTCAGTCCAAAAAATGTCTTGTTTTAAGTTATTTAAAGACAAAAATGAGGTCTGAATTGTTTGTAACAAGTAAAAATGCATTTTCAGATTTTTTTTTTTTTTTTACTTGTTACAAGCAATTCAGACCTTATTTTTGTTGTTTAATAACTTGAAATAAGACATTTTTCTAGACTGGTCAGGTGAATGTGGCTCATGATAAATCTAAAAAGACATTTTCTACTTGAAATAAGACAAAAAACACTTGACAAGATTTCATTTTTTTCCAGTGCAGTCAGAGTCTGCTTAATATGGACGAAGAGAGACTCTGAGAGAATCTGAGTAGACTCGGGTGGCAAAACTATATTCTTTGGTTTCTGGAAGTCTAATCTCTTCTTGGCTCTCCCTTTTGACGTAGCTTTTCTTTTTTTAAAAAGATATATTTATTGTTTTTTATAGACAGAAAATACAAACCAAGCAAAAAACAGCGAAACTTAAAAAGAAGAAGAAGCTTATCCCCTCACCTCCACCCAGATGGGAAAGAAAAACAAAGTTACAAAGAAATCACGTCTATTGCACTAACAACACATTTAATCACATTGAAGTCTTAACTTAAACAGTTCATACTGGGGAAAAAAACAACACTCCTGATGTATCTTACTTCCCCCCCAAAAAACACATAAGAATGGCAGCTCTCAATTATTGTGAAATGTGATGTAAACCCATATTTATAACCTCTTAAAACTGATGAAAAAGAAACTTTTTAGAAAAAAAGAGAACTTGAACACAATGCAGCTCAATAATATCTTCATATCACCACAACAATCGGATGTGAGAAACATTTTTATGAGGTGTATTTATTTCTTAAAGTTTGACCACAGCTCATCTGGAATGACTGGGGGGATGGATTTTTTTTTTAACCTATACTGCAGCCAGCCACAAGGGAGAGCAGTTTTTGTGGCGACCTCACATCGAGCCAAGCAAGATGACTTCCATTTTTTATTACAGCCTATGCTGCCCACTAGGGCTGGGACAATGTGCGAATCTCGCTATTTAATTCTAATATGTATTTTGGGATGCCCATTTGATTCTAATTGTGATTCTCTGGTATTTACGTTTTTTTGTGATTTTTAGTTTGCTTTTTTAACACCAGACCATGTGAAAATGTTAAATGATGATGATAATGTCTATAGATTATATCAGGAGCCATATTTTCCCATAAAATGCACGTCACGTGAGTCAGAGAAAAACATGTCACCCTCTGCTGGAGGAAAATGGTAACTTTTTTCCAATCCAACGTAAAAACAAAGACTGAAATGAAGAATTTGAATTTGAAATTAAAAAAAAAAAAATTGAAAAAAAAAAATAAATTGGGATTTTTATATTGTTAAACAAAAAACCCCGATCGATTTTCGCTTTTTTCTTTCACCCCTATTGTGCACCTAGTTGGGATGATCAAATGATGATTTGTTCAGCCTTGTTACCCTGAATTGATATCAAGTCCAATAAACCCTTTATTTTGATACCTTTGGCACAGAGTATAGTCCAACCTCCAAACATATGGCCCCACTGTCTCTTGCCTGACAACCACTGACATATTGACCACTCTTAGAGGCTTTTGTTTGCTATCTCTTTCCATCGGTCTGTTTCAAACTGAAGAAGAATTTCAGAGAAGAGGGGGGATATCTTGTTTCCTTCTGGAGTGTAGCTCTGAGTTTTTCCAGGAGCTTTGGGTGCTCTTAATAGGTACATTTTGTGTGTTGTGACAAACATGAGAGCAGCTGTTTTTCTTCTTTTTTCCTTTATTGAAGCCAACCTAAGATATTTAAGGAAGTGGTTTTGGTCTCGGATAATTCTTAGTGGGAAAACTAATCAGCAAATTGAATAAAAACAACATACCTTCCTCTGTTGTTCATGTAATTTCAGACAGATATGACTGGATCCCACAATACAACGATTATGACTAAAGAAAAATTACAGCAATTGTGTTAATGATGTACAGAAACCAACGCGAACAGTTAAATTAGTGAAAGCTGTTGAGAAAACAAGTCAACAGACAAAGTGGATGGCGCATTACTTCATAAACTTTTCTCATAAAGAATAACTTTGCCCAGGAACACCTGATTTTTCTTTCTCAGAATTTTCAAAACTGCCAAACTGTCAAGGAAACTTTTCCCGAGTTTTTCCTTAGATAACCTCGCTTTCACCTTTTTATCTCTTTTTACCTCTGATGGGGTTTGTGCTGCAGTCAAAGCAACACATTGTGGTAAAAGTGAGTTAACTACGAAGTTGCTGACTTGTCGTCTGTTGCTGCTGCTTCTTTGACCTCCCTCTGTCATGAACTGGCTCATGTATGGTAATTTCGAACAGAAAGTAGTTTTTTAATGCTTTTTGTCAATGTGTTTCCCTGCAAAACCATCGATTAGGACCAGAATTACAGAGCTGTCAATGAGACCTCACTTAGTGTGAAATATGATTGATGCGCTCTGAGCTTCGTCCCCTGTGGGTCAACCAGTGCTGTCTGTCACACTTTAATCCCTCTCAGAGCTTTATTTAGGTGATCAGAGAGCTTTAAAAGACTTGTCTCTCATCTCTTCTCTCTGTTCTGTTTAAAGTTATTCCACCTCCCTCCCTACTCTCTCCTCTCTGCTCCTGATGATGACACAGGGTCACAGGAGGTCAGCGTGCCCTGCCCACAAACATAATTGAATTTCTTTTGACCATGACCCGTCATCGTTGAAAGTATTTAGAGTGTGTGGGTTGCTCTCCTTCATTAGTGGGCTCTTCAGCAGAGTTGAGCAGGTCAGTATGACCTTCATGACTCTCTTTGGTTTAACATCACTCAACAAAGGATGGTGCGCTCGCTTCCTGATCAGACCTCTGAGTTGAAGACATTTAAATGCACCTGCAATCAAAGGGTTTTAGAAAGCAGTTCTGAGAAAGACAAAGAAGACACAATGGTGCATTCACATGAGGATGTTGACACACAAGTTTTTCCTCTTAGGCATGTAATGAAGCACAGATAACAAGTTTGGGCGAATGTTAAACTCATACATGTAGTTCAGACGGACTGCTAGTGTATTTCAACCGTTAGCGTCTACATGCGTGTGCACTGCCTGTTCATTCTGGTGCCAACCAAAGACAGTAAAATACATGGCTGTAGTCCTTGTGATGTCACCCATATATTCTTGATACAGAAGTTTGAAGACAATTGTTGACAGATGCTGTATTGAAAACGCTGAACCCAATCCAGCTTTGTTCCAGTCTTTGTTTAGGTAGAGAGCGGGCCTTAAGCCGGGGTGCCCACCTATCGCTCAGGTCAGCCTTGACCTTATATGGGTAAAAGCTGTAAGATATACAACTTTGAATATTGGAGCGCAGATGGTCTAGTTGGCCAGGTTGTGCTCCCTGAGGTCCACCCTTACACAGGTGGCCTGGGTTGAGAGTCCAGCCTGTGGCCTCTTTTCCACATGTCACTCCCCACTCCCACCTTGTTTCTTACTCTATCCACTGTTCTTTTCTAATCAGATTGAAGGCATGAAAAGCCCCTAGAATAATTTAGAAATGATTAAAATAAAAAACGTTGATCGTCTGTGAAAGTTCCTAGTCATCTGGGTCACCAGGTCTCCAAGGAACAAGGAATAAAGCAGCCGGACTTAGTGGTGTTCTTGAAGACATTTCGCCTCTCCTCCATGTCCCATTTCATCTTCAATGAGTGTTCATGTGTTTTCTGACCTGGAGCACACAATTATGACCACAAAACTGAGATTTAAGTAGATAATTACCACATCTTGAAGTAAAGGTGTGAAAAAATAGTGACACGGCAATACATCACGATACTTTGTCCTGTGATAAAATTAACTATATTGCAACTCCTCAAAGCGATATTAAAAAAAAAACATTTTAAGTTAAATTTTACAGTGTAGTAGACTGATAAAATAACTATTATAGTCATGTTTTGCGCTTACAGATGGGTACCTTTCACGTTTGAAACGATACAATACCGATGCCCGATACTTGGCAATCGATATTGGTACTCAACGGTACCAATTTTCTGTGCTTTTTTGTGTTTATGTGGTAAAAAAAATATATATTTTATAACAAAGTATAAAAGTTTTTCGATTTAATATATTTATTCTTCAATATGTAACCTTGAAATGCTGTGTTCATGTCCAGCATGGAAAATCATCTACTCTTCCACTCCCTCAAAGTCACAAGGATGCATTTAGGTACCTAAACATAGTACCTTTTGATTCTACATGAATCGGTGCTCGGTTCTTATGACAGAATTTGGTCGGTTCCTTATAAAAGTACCTAATTTGGTACCCATCCCTATTTGCGCTACATTAGGTTTTATATGAGTAACACTGGTTACAGCAAGTGACATTAATGAGTTCCATTGACTTCAATGTCGCGTTAGTTCAAGTGACAAACTTCATGCACTTATGTTTCCAAGTTAAGTGTATAGTTGAAACACTGCGCCTAATTTTCTTTATTTAACCACATTGTGGTTTGTTGTTTTCAGTCAAATAATTAACTGGTTAGAATATAGCAGTTTATCACAATATTGTGATATTGTGATATTATCGTATCGTGACCCAAGTATCGTGACCCATATTGTATCTTGAGGCTCACACCTGTCTTAAAGACATTTCACCTCTTCTCAGAACTCTACTGAGCACTTTTGCCTTATTGGATTCACCTTGGATTCACCTTGGAGTAACAAAATTAACAAGTTTAAAAAAAAAATACCCACTGTATAGTTAAATGCCAATCGAGGAATAAGAGTTTTGTTTTTGTTTTTTTTGTTTTTAACCAGGCTGTAAACTTGTTTATTTCTGCTGTGGACTTTTTAAGAACTACAGTTTTTATTGTTCCTGTACGACTTCATTTCTATGGGCTGGAGGTTTCAGCTTGGTGCCAACCAGCACCAGAATCACTGGCACCTGGCTGGTGTCTGGTGAAAGTTAAACCTTAAGCTGACAAATCTTACTCATTTGTTGTTTACAGTGAAGTTGGCGTGACTGGAAATGCAGATGTACAGTATGAGAAGCTGTGTAGTTAATGTGCTTGGTAACCTAAAAGTCTCCTCTCTGTATGTCACTGTCAGTGTCTCTTCAGGGCACATGCTCTGCATAAAAACCCCTACAAACTATTTTTATCACGTCCTCCTGTTTACTTGGCCTCAGGCTTTTTCTTCTGTGCTTTTACTCTCTGGCACTTATGAGACAGATCCTAATTTTAGTGTCTTTGTAGAATTACCCAAATCTACCATCGCTGCAGCGTTCCTGTCTCTACCTCCCGTACTGTAGCTGAAGAGTTGCTTTTGGCAGTGTCTGATCGTTGTAAGGGTTTGGGCTAATCCAATAAGAGGGCCCTGTTTGTAGACAAGACACTGTTAAGTTGTCAGCAAGCCACGCTGCTTAAGAAATAAGAAAGCCTTCAGATGCTTGAGTGAGTCAGCAGTACACGCGCTGAATAGAGCCCACAGAAAATTTGTATTGCATTAATTAGACTCTCTGATGGCTTGATTTTAGCTTCATAGATGTGAAAAACTCAAAAGGAGGGTGCAGTAGCGTGTCCTTCTGAGCAGTAATTGTCGTTTTCTGAATGAAAGTTACATTTTAGTCCACCTGAGACACTATATAAGATCTACTCACCTACAACTTTACCTGTTTGAATCTCTTCTTTGTCACAAACCTCTGACAGAAAATAATAACTTGATGTGCACTCTAGCTTGAAGTGGTTTTCCAACAACTTTTTCCTACTTCTCAAAAGAAGTTTCATATTTCTATTCATCAATTTTCTTTTTTCTCCTTCTTTTTGTTCTGTCATCGATTATTTTGACTATCAACTCACCCATCTGTTTATTGGGCAACAGCTGCCGTGCCAGCAGGCTCCTCTTCCCCAGTGTGACAGCACTTGTCTGTCATGATTGTAGTACATTCCTATTTTTTTCCCACAATGAAGCACAACACGCAATTTTCTTCAGCACGTCTTTGAAAACAACAGAAGCAAAACCAAGAAATCTGAGTTTTAAGTCTCATTTAAGCCCCCAACACCTGCACATTTCAGTGAAGTGCAAAAACAGAGAGGGCTTGAATGCAGTACATCAGTTCCTCAAAGCAGTTAGCTGACATCCTGAAGTAAACACATCTCCCTGACAGGTACATGTTCCCACCTGTCTTTCTTCTATGAGAGTGATCTATCGACCGTCATCTCCCTGTCATCTCCCTCTGTCTGTTCCTCTTAAGAGGTTATTTTCTTTCTCCAGACCAAAAACAATCAAATGTAGTTTTTTTTCTGTCATTTTTAAAGCTTTAATAATTCATACCCTAATCCCCATCAGTGAAGTGAGTCAGCAGACGAGGTGTATCGAATTACACCAAGGCAAGCATTGAGCTTATAATAATTCAGAAATAATTTCTGAGTCATTGCTTTTGCATCTGTTGATTTGGAAAAAGCTAATGCATGCATTATGCCATAAAGTAACCCCTAAATCCAAAGCAGTGTTGTCAGACAAGACGTTACACTGCTCAAAAATGTATAACAACGAGCTACTCTAATATCCAGTTGGCTCTTTGCCGGCCTTCGTTCCCTCTTAATCAAAACACTGCTGAGATCTGGCAGAGTGCTGGCTAACATCAGCTGCTTTGGTTCAGAGGACTCACTTAGAGCTGTTCTGTGAATGTAGATCCAGGCTGTGACATTTAGACCTGCTCACAGGAAGTGCTGACCTCACTCCATCGCTGTACGAGGAAACTGTAGGTCTGCAGGTGAATGAATGCTGGAGCTGGTGAAATCCTTCATGTTAGCAGCTGTCGTGATGATGGGATGTTGTTTCACAGCATCACATTCAGAATTAACAACTAAAATACATCAACTTGAAGTTCCTGTGAGGAACTTTCTGTGTCCATTTTGGTGTCCTCTACAGGGACAAAGTGGAACCGCCTCCATATTTGCTGACATGTTGGTGGCGCCCATAAGTATTAACTAAGCACACTGATTGCACAGCCATTATGGGCAGTTTGGGGTTAAGTGTCGTGCCCAAGAACACTTAGACAATCAATTAATCAATCAGTTCTCATTTGTACCTTGCCAAATTATAAATACTACATGTCTTGGGAATACTAAAGGAAAATGCAGATTTTTCTGTGACATATGTCATTATGAAATAATCTGCTATGAGCAAGACTTTCCTTTGAGAAGTAGTAACCTTGAGCAGACTCATCGGTTGATAGCTTCTTTGCAAATAAATCAAATACTCAGTATTTACAATATTTTTCATATTTACCAAACATAGTGCTACAAGTAAAATAGATTTAAAAGTGGCAGGTTCAAAAATAAATGGGACTTGGGAATGTTATATCAATGAAAATGTTTCATTTTTCACAGCACCAGAAAATACCAAATATCAAACAATGCGAATTCTTTATTATTTTTTTAAATTTATTTATAAATTTATTTATTCATAAGTTTATTTATAAATTTATTAATTAATTAATTAATTAATTTATTTATTTATTTATTTATTTATTTATTTATTTATTTATTTATTTATTTATTTATTTATTTATTATAATAATAATAATAATAATAATAATTATTATTATTATTATTATTATTATTATTATTATTACAATTTTTTTCTTACCACTTAAGCTCCATTTTTTTCTTTTTTGTATTATTTAGTGTTTATTTACAATAATTTTACAGAGAGCGTTTTTTGTTTAGTTTTAGTTTAGTCTTAATTTTGTTCTTGATAACATAGAAATAAAAGTACAATACAAAACAAAATAAGTCTCAAAATGATTGAAAATGAGTAGAAGGAAGACATACTTATGGTATCTGCCTCTTCACTCAACAAATTGTTAAATAGGCTGTTGAACAGACAGCCAAAAATAAAGGTGGTTAAACAAGTGTAAAATTTATTGTATTCTTAAGATACTTGGCGGATAAAGGCTGCTCTGATTCAGATTCTATGCAAAATTTTGTCACATGTTGCCGTCATGCTTTATTTAGTTTGTCCTGAAAATCTCTTTTTATTTATCTGTTTATTTATTTAGGAATTCAGAAATACACATTAAAGTAATCCAGCCTAATAGAAGTCATTGCGTTTGTTTTTGTAGGTAATAAAATATCTAATTTTAGTCTTATATTACTACTGCCTAAATATTCCTCACAGGATATTTAAGACAACTTTGCTTTGAGTATTTTGTTAGAAAGTCAATTTAATACACTGATGATCAAGCTCTTGAAAACTGAGTTGCTATGAGTTCCAAAGAAGTCATTCATGGCAGAATGAGCTCTACTGCATTGACAAAGATGATTTGGCAAATTTGTTTCATTGGCAACAAAAAATCTTTTCTATTTTTTTTATTAAGAGTAAATATCAAGCTGACTTGGGCTCATTGTTAGAAATCTTTCTTCCAACACTGCTGTCTTTAATCCACTCTTTTTAAAGCCTTATTCATTTATTTAGACCAATTTATGGATTGGTTGCAGCAGCAGATGACAATAATATGTTTTAAAGAAAAGAGATGTATTCAGGAAAAGGATTTCTTGACGTCTTAATAACCCAGTAGACAACCAACCTTGGTAACCACAGCATTTAATGAAGTTAACCATTAACTTGTTGTCCATCTATCCCATCGACAGCAGTGAGGAGTGATCCCTGCAGAGTTAATGAGCAGCTAGCACTGACATTTGGAGGGCAGGGCTCTCATTCACACTATAGATTAGTGCTGCTATACATGCTGTCCATGAGCTTCTTGGTGCTTCACTTCACATCCTTCACCATCTTCTAACTAACACATCGTCCTGTTTTCTTCAAGCTTGCTTCACAAACCATTAAAATAAACCTTGCTGAGCAACCGTTTCACCAATAGGAGCTATCAGCAGGATTTCACACCCATTCACATTCAGCCAATCAGATCCCTCATTAGAGGCTACACATATTATCATCTACTTAGAGTGATGATGAGCATTCAGGACACAACTGAACCGAATAAATGTTTCATTGGGTAAATGCACAGGCTCTGTCCTTGTGGATTTTCTAATTTAATTCCAGGATGCCTGTTGTTGTTACAAACAATCTGCTCGCTCTGGTGTGAGCACTAATGAACAATGAGACACAAATATATCCGTATGCTGCTCACTAAGGACATTTATTGCCAAGCTTCAAGGTATGGGTTCTTTGTCAAGGTAATTGTACCTCGACAAAACCGGTTTTGTTTGAGACATTGGTAATAAATTCATTCGCTGGAGCCGAGCACGCACTTCTACTTTTCCTCCTCCTCCTTTTTGTTGAAATCTATTCTGTGCATCAGTGCCACCATGACTAAAACCAAGATTAATTGCTTTCATATCTCTGGTGTGAGATCACAACTGCTGGGACACACACACACACACACAATGTCTTCATACACACGGTACATTGTGTACTGAATCAAAATGAATCTGCATGGATCAGAATGAGAGCGTCTAATTGACAGTGAGGCTTCAATGCTGTGCTGACGGCGCTCAGTGTGCATGTTCCCTCGGCTGAAACCAAACATTTCTTCACTCTTCGGGGCGGCAGAGAGGACGAAAATGTAAAACACGAAGCACTGTGCTGTGTTTGTTAGCTGCAGAAACACACTGGCACAGTGCAACGTGCGTGATCCAGTTATTGATGCACAGTATTGCTGATTTCCAGATGTTTGCGTCTTTGTACTCATCATGTCCGTCCATCTGCATGCAGATGGTGTTGATAGAGCTTGTCCGTCCCTTGAAGGAAGCAGCGGCTTTATTTGCATGTGACATTAAAGTAGGGAGTGAATTACAAAGCCGGCAGGAGGAGAAAGCTGATGCATAATGCACCTCTGTGGATGGAAAACATCAGAGCAGCGAGGCCGGCGCTTGCATCCAACAGCATCAATTCCACTTCCACAGTCACCTCTACCACTGACGGCCAGGATGAGAAGAGAAACACAGGGAGGGAGGAGGGAGATGGATGGAGAAGAAATCACCCTGGTGCCAGAATATGCAATTAGTTTGGCAGCTGTAGTGACTGAGCAACATCATGTGAGCAGAGTGAGTGTTTTTTTAAAATCTGTAAGTGGGAGAGATTGAGATCACTGAAAAAAACACACTGAGAGGGAAGGAGGTAGAGAGCAAGTGTGCAGCTCTGAGGCGTTCCATCATCCACCAAACTCCTGCAGCTTCCCTCATCCCTCCCTCCCTCCCTCCTCCTTCTAGAGAAAGAGTAAGAGAGGGAGAGTCACGCTTACAAGCCAGCGGAGAAGAGACGTCAAGAGGAGGATCTACAGAGGGAGAGAAAAAAATCCTTCTCTCTCCTGCTGCCTCTCTTCGTGCATCCTACGGGCAGCGAGGAGCAAAGAAGAGGAGCGAGGAGGATCCGTCCATCTGTCCGTCCGTCCGGCTGGCATATTTTTCTACCCTGCTCCCTCTTCCTTTTTCCTTCCCCGCGGTTTTTCTGAGGCTGTACGACGGTGGGTGGAGCGCAGGGAGAGCCGCCGAGAGCTCGATCGGTGACATCGCTCCGCAGCAGCAGCAGCAGCAGCAGCAGCAGCCGCGGCTGAAGAAGAGGAGCCGGGATGCTTAACAACCTGACCGACACAGAGGAGGGGGACGGGGGAGCGCAGAGCCAGGGTGAGTGATGGGATGTGTCATGCAGTCACACACACACATGAGCGCACACAGGAATATTCACATGATTATGCAAGACACACATGCAGTACACACTCCCACGCACACACATTCATCTGAGAGCATATAAAGCAACATGCATGATTAAGATGTACACACGCAACCTGATGCGAGTGAGCAGCCATTGGAAGAAGGAGGATTGTGTGTGTGCGTGTGTGCGTGTGTGTGTGTGTGTGTGTGAGTATTACAGCATCGTACGATGGTCGGCCTGCTTGCCTCCTCTGCTGCTGCTCTTACTGCAAGGCTGTTGTGACAGGAATAGTAATAGGCTCACTCCATGCGATGGATGGCAAGTGTAAGGGCATTACAGTTCTGTCCACACACACACACTCACACACACACACACACACACACACACACACACGCACACATACTAATATGAAATTGAACATACAGTACATGCATGCAGAATACAGAGTGTTTTCTGGTGCATGGTAACATAAATACTCCCATCACATATGGCACGGTTTGGACAGCCAGTGCAGGCATGCGTATGCACACACACACACACACACACAAGCACAGCCACTCACAATTATGGATACCAAGCTACCATTGCTACTAATCCCATCGCCCCCAGCTGTCAAAATCAGCCCTGCGTCCAATCCCCAGCGCTCAGCCGGGTCCTCGGTCTCTGCAGGCGTTCAGGAGGAAAACCTGTAGGTTGCTGGTTTGTGCAGAGCGATTTTTGTGAGTGCTCTCACAGCAAACCTTTCTCAGTCCCAGAGGGGAGTTGAACCGAGAGATGAGAGATGCAGCATTAAAACATAAATTGTCAAAAAATCAAACATCACTTTTAGTATGACGTCCATTTTCGTACCCTAATTCTGCAGCCCAGCTCTATTTCCTTCCACCACTCTGCTATTTTAAGTGAAGGATTTTATCTCTGCACACATCCACTCCCTCAAGGCCAAACTCTCTTCCTCACTGCCCTCTTTTTTCTCCCCTTATGCTCCCTACATTTGTCTCTGCTTACCCCCCTCCCCATCCCCATCCCCATCCTCCTCAGCCTTTCATGCCGACCATTCTCTCAGCGCTGCGCACAAGCCTCCCTGTTTTTGTCGTCAGCTCAGGACTCTCAGGGATGCTTTTGGAGAGACAGGTTGCGGATGAGAGAACAGTCACTATGCTGCTTTCTCCTACCTGAGAGGGCTTAATGATAAAAATAGACCAGTGCTGGGAACATGAATATTTAACTTAATGCGGGCATCTCTTTTTTTTGTGTGTGTGTGTGGAGAGGGGGGATTACAATGACGGGCTGTGAGCGTGGACAGCAGTTGTAAGAGGTTGGCATCAGGGTTGAAGCATGACCCGGTTTACAAGTGCATCCAATTGCAACCATCAAGGGCAGGTTATGGAGTATGACACAAAGCCATATAAAACACACACACACACACACTCACATAGGAACGTCAAACTAATATGATTACCTGAGAGTCTCTGTCTGTCTTTCTGCAGCGTTGAATTTACATAAGTGTGTGCAGCCATGTGTGTGCAGAATCTGAAAGTTGGCGTGCATGTTCATTCTGTGGTAGTGTAGTAGCAGCTTGGTGCCTGTCATGCTATACATTGATGTCAGACTGTTTAATTCGTCAGGCTGTCGTTGCTTTAACTGCTGTACACTTAATGACCAGTGCATGTAGCGTTGCAGCGAGCTCTCACTCCCCGAATCATCAGCTGCACCAGTTTGGTCAGAGGGCCCAGTGCTTCAAAATCTGACACTGCGGGCAGGTCAGATGTGTCATTTGAAGAGGCTGTCTGCAGGATCAGAGTTTTAATTTGGTGTTGCAGTCAGGAAATGAGGTCCATAAGAAGGTCAAACTGATTGTTTGCTTCTTTTAAAATGCACCTCATTGTTCAGTATAGTTATATGATATTTAAAAACATTCATTAAGCAACTTCCCACTGACGTAATATCTTTACCTGGGGGTGTCGTGCTGGGTGGTGATCCTGCAGATGCTGCATCTGGCCTCATGTGGTTGAACCCTCACCTGAAACGCTCCCACTCTGCGGTTTTCACCTGCTTCCTCAGTGGACCCAGAACTTAACTGCCATGCTTTAGCTAATGTAGCATAACCTCCACGTCTCTTGATATACACGGCACATTAAGCTCGTGCACCGCAGGTGTCACTTCTCTACCGTTCAGTGCAAGTTGCACCAAACATAATGTACCCAACCCAGCATAATAATTTAACAAGAGACAAGAGATTAATCCCTGCTTCACTTATTCACTTATTTGTACACACGTGAACCTCAACCATAACGCAAGTTTTTATAACTTACAAATTTTTTTTTATTATTATTTCAAATTGCTACTTCTTAGCTTTCCGATCAGGACAGGCAGGACCGAATTGATTTACGGCACGTCTATGTTTCCATGACAACAACACGCTGACTAACGAAGTTTAGAAGTAGTTCCGTTTTTCTCTGCTGAAAACAATTTCCGTGATTAATTTTGTAGTGATGGTGAACACTGGAGCCTAACTGTCAGACAGAAAAAGGACAGAAGAGCAGAAGAAAGATAAACAGGAGAATGATAGAGCACGAGCTAAATGCTAACACAGGGGCTAAGCTAATGTGATAATGCTCATTCCAAGCCACAGTCAGCAGTTATTCTGCAGTGGTCTGTTCAAACTTGAAAGTCTATCAATAAAATGAAGAGTGAGGTTATGTAAGCTCTGATTGGTAGATGACTGGTAGGACATAGCTAACCAGCATTTACTAACGGTACACATTACAGACATGTCTTAGAGCATCAGGCTGTTAGCTTCCCTAAATATAGACAGCTACGACACTATAGACAAACTGACTTCACTTGTTGTCACGTTAGCCTACAGATACGTAGATACTGGGCTGCCGATAGCACTACATATAGGTGGCTACTACATTTGCGTAGTGTCACATTTCAAATCATATCATTACGCTTATTGTTTATTTGTTTTTATTACTTTTATTGTTCAATTGTTTTTATCATGTCTGCCCTTTTACTGTAAAGCACTTTGGTAGGCTGCTGGCTGTTTAAATGTGCTGTATAATTAAGCTGACATTGACATTGACATTGACATTGACATTGACATTGACGTAATTGTATTGATAAATACCTTACTTCGGCATGTTGTTGCCAGTAAAAAGTTATCTTGGACGAAGAAAATCTGATCTCCTTTTAATTCCAAAACAAATACACATCTCGCTAAAAGTCATTACGACATTGTGCATGAGACTCCAGGCCAGAAGGTGGCGAGGCAGTCCAATTAAAACAGATCCTCCTCAAAGCATCCTTAAGACAAATGCAGAAAAATTGAAAACCTTTGTCACACAGAGCTGAATTATCAAACGTTGTATATGCAGTGTTGGTGGAAAAGGGAAACCTCTTGGAAAGGGGTGGGATCCAACCTCAAGAGGGGTTCCAGAGGGAAGTTTGTTTCATTGAGTTGGGAGCCGTACGTGTTGAATGAGCTGTGTTGTGATACTCTTAAAAGGGAATCAGTTCCTCACACCTCCCTTCATCTCTCTGTTTCAGCCCCTGAGCCGCTGACTCTCCCCCATCCAACTATTCCGTCACTTCTCAGTAATGTTTCTCACACACACACACTCACGCAGACTTCTATCACCCCGTCCTTTTCATGTGAATCACAGCTCAGCTAAGCAAGCTGTGTAGCAACCTGAATAACTATGTTTAGTCATCAGTGCTCCATGCAGGACAGCTCCTGATAGGGAGGCTTTTCACCTCCTTACAGTCAGAATGTCAGAGGCTGTCGCTGTCCGCCTCCCCCGGTGCTGAAAGCAGCTCCCCCTCTCCTTCCCTCACATCCACAAAGAGCCCAGGGCTGCCTGACGCTGTCCAAGGTGCTGATTTATAGCCTTCATTACATGGCTGGGTTACAGCCCGAGAGGACAGCACAACCAGTTACAAACAGCAGCAGGGTGAAGGTGTGTGCGCGCGTGCGTGTGTGTTTGAAAGGGTGTGTGTTTGCACCGTGCACCTTTTTTAATAAGCATGCGAAGATGAAAGGCATCATTCTCCGGGAAATTAAAAAAGCTTCTGAGGAAACTCAAAGAGAAGTGGATGCAGGTTGAGTCAAAGCCAGATTCTTACATATTCATAAGTTGTCATGTTGCTCTCACAGCATATTGTTAATTACCTCCAGATCTTTTCTCTTTGGAGAGGAGGAAAGGTGAGGCGTAAGAGGTGCGACCAGGAGGGATGCAATCAAGAGTTGAAGGAGGTTTCGGAGGCTTTAATGGCTGAGCATGGGCTTGTTTCTTTTTCGGGACAAAAGAGGAGGATGTTGCTGAAAGAGTAGGTGATAAAGTGTGATGAATCCCAAAGGAAGCGATGGTGGAAGAGTTGATGATTAGTTCAAAGGTGTACAACAGCCTGGTTTGTTTAGTGCTTTTATTTACCCTTCATTAGGATTCAGGGTCTCGGGGATAATAATTATCATTCAGGAGCTTGTTGTACATAAAACAGAGCACATAACAGGTATCAGCTCCTGAAGTGCAACAGTTATAAATCTTCAATCTGAGCTGACAGTGTGTCAATGACGTTATAAATTAAAAACAATAAAAACTCTCAGTAGACCCCAGTCCGCTGTCCTGTTCCATAAAATCAAACATAAAAGTAACAAAATAAGTTGAATGAGTTTTAGGACAGAGTATACTCAATAGTATGAAACTAATACCCTAATCTATTTAGATCCTGTCATCATTACAGTGTGTTTACAGTGTGTAAACAGTGTTTGCTCGGACAGTCAGGGCGCTCTTTGTTTATGCTCCTCTTACTGTTCTGCTGCCTGCCTTCTTGTTAGAGAGCAGAAGTAATTTCATGCTTCTTCTCTAAATGTTTGTTACTGTCTGCACTTTTTCATTTATGTATTAAGTCCCTCATTAATGTGTCACTTCGGTTTATTCGCTCTGGTTTAATAAGGGAGTAGTTTTTGTATTACGTGCATAATTGAATATTGCTTATGAGTTCTGCCTGGACAGCTTTAAACTCGGGTGGTCAGCTGACAGCTGAGGGAACAGCTCTTAGGAATATATTTTATGGATGGAGGTAGAGTTTCAGGAAAAACAAACTAAAGATCTGAATAATGATATTAACAGGACAAGCCTCATATTTTTTTAAGGTACTTCAACAGGTAATTGACCAGTGTTGTAACCTTATAACTAATGCAGTGAACCAGGGAAGTAACTCTGCTTATACTTTAGCCATAGCCAACAAGAGTGTATTGACAGGAAATGTTCCAAAGTAAGTTATAAAACAACAAAAACAAAGTCTATTCTCTTAGGTAATATCTAGATTTAACAGCAAGTGCAGATTGTAACTTTTAGAAATACTCCATAAGTGACAACCTTGTCTGAAATACAGCAGGTAAGCCAATCAGCTAATATGCAGCCAAGTAAACTCAGGTATTTAAAATGAAGAAGTCAGGTTGGAAAAAGTGCAACTGAAGTCTACCTGCAGCTTTTCCTCAGAGTATCTCTATCTCATGATTATGGCAACTTCTCGTTCCATTACTCTCCATAATGTTCATCCAACCAACCTTCCTCTGAAAGTCTGACTTACTGGTTTCTCAGTAAAACATTAGTTATGAGTTGTTTGTATCCAGCATTTGCACTGGACTGAGCAGGGGTGTGTCCAGACTTTCAGACTGGGGTGGCTCAATGAGGGCAGGAGGTAGGGGGGACAGGATGTGCACACCTACAAATTGTCACCATTTATCTTATTTAACTTCACTTTCTACTTTAAGAGCAATGAATAACTCTACTTGTATAGATATTTAATCCCAGTTTTTAGATTTTTCTATAAAACTGTATTATACATAATGTGCGTCAGCCAGTCTGTTATTTTAAAGCAGTACTTTTAAGACAAAATTGATAAGATAAACCTTTGAATTACTACAAAAGGGACACTTAAAGCAGTAATGGCAAGAAAACATTTAATGAAAAAATGCTGTGTGTGCAACATTCCTTATTGCTCAATCTTTTATATGGTGTTTTGAAGTGATGCTGCTTTGATATGTAACCGATGGTAACTGCAGGTAACTGAATGGTACTGATTGAGAATTTATTAAGCACTCAAGTTCCATTTTCTCATAATGTAAAAGGTTAAGTTGTTAAGATTTTCAGGAAGCAAATTAGCTTGTAACACTCTAATACGAGTTACTTGAGTATAATTCATACATCTAGGCTCGTTAAAACTGGAAATACATCATGTGTTTTCCATTGTTCCTCAAGTCTTCAATAGGTAAATCTTTCATTCACGCTGGTTAGGTTTAGAGATCTCGGGCTCAAAAAGGTTGGTGACCACTGTCATAGACAGTAAGATAGTCACAATGCTAATTGCGTTAGCCCTTCAATGGGATTTTCCATCGACATTAGCATTATCCGCCTTCGGATTAAAAAAAAGGCCTAGAAACCATATTAATGTATTCATGACTCCGTTTTAGGGGTTAGGGTATTTGAGAAATCGACCAAATCATCTGGTCAAGCTCCTCTGCTGTTAGGACTGCATGGTAAAAGGTAAACGTACTGTGTTGAAACAACTCTTTCTCTAGTTTTCAGATCTCTCAAAACGTTTTCACACAACAGGTCACATTCACCCGTTCACATTCATACAATCCAACAGAGGCGTTAATGTAAAGTGTCCATCAGTGTCAGCGTCAGTCAATCCATTCACACACCAATGGCACAGCCACTGAGGTCAGGGTTAAGTGTTTTGCTCCAGGAAACTGTGGTGTGTGAACAGCATGGCCAAAGATCGAACCTCGACCCTGTGATTGAAGGATGAGCAATTCTACCACTGAACCATAGTCACCCCAATATGTGCTTTTATTTCTTCCTGTATTTTTAACTCAGTCTGTTTTGGTTTTGACTTGTGGTGTGATAAGTAAAAGAGGGGACTTAACCAAAAGCATGTTGAGTCTTATCAATTCAGGCTCTGGCAATAATAGCCCACATTTGTCAGTTTTTTAGACACTTTACAGATAAAATAACGTCTACATCAATTGGGAATCTACCCCTCAGGTTTTATGGATATACACATAACTATCAGGTCCATCTATACATCCATCTATCCATCCATCCACTGCTCCCCCATCTCTGCCTGTCCGTCCTCCTGGTCAGGCCTGTGGATAGGGATGTAATGATGTTTTAGTTATGGCTGACTGCGTAATGCTGCAAAATGCTCCCTGGGGCCCTCTCCCAGGGAGGCAGTTGTTGTGCATGCTGAACGTCATTATTCTCTGTCTACGCGCTCTGCGACTTATCTGCTGTGAACGGAGGGGGAGAGAAAGCAGAAGTGCTCTGTAAGTGAGAGAGATTGCTGGCTAATACAGAACCACAGGCACTTGTTACAGGGGAAGGTAGCTCCCCCGGCTGCACACAAAAACACGGCTTTTCACTAGCTTAGCACTTAAGTGCATCATGTCCGTCTGAGTAGATACATACATAGGCATGTTGTAGCCTGAAGTACACAGCTGTATAGGTCAACGCGATATTTCACTGCCATGTCATCCAAGTTAAATGAATTCTTTAAAGGACTAGTCTTTGCTTTGGAGAAGAAACTCTGTACTGTATCACAAACTATCTGAGCAAATAAGATTGACAGTCTACATGAAATATCAGATGAAGAATGATTTTGTATATCTCAATATCTCAGGTTTATTTACAACACCTGAGACAACATTTATACCAGTTTACAGGACATCTGTGAAACCTCTTTAACTTAACATTTAAAGGCAGTTAAAGGGAAAAAAAACATTTGTTTGATGAAATGTTCAAAAAACTACACAAGGATCCACCCATAGGTCTTTAAGATGATCAATATTTTTACTTAGTATCTTCAAACTGATGATCAATGAGTTGATCAATAATGATGGATTGGTTTTTTTGTGGAATTATTTGTCCACTTCATTGATATCATTTTAAGCCCCTGAGCCTGTGATAAAGGAGGCAATAAACTGTTGGTTGGTCCATTTTTCATTCCTGTTCGTGTGAAAAAAAACTATTTCTTGAATGATTTTTTTCAAGTTTGCCACAAGTGTTGACCAGATTTGTCAAATTTCTTTCTGTCAGTGGTTGCTCATTTAGTCTGCAGTCTTTTTCACTCTTCTACAAAAAAAATTACCTCTTTGAGGCACCTTCAGCACTCCAGATCTAGGCACTCTAGAAGCATCCTCCACTGTTGCCATGCTACAAAGTTTTGAATGCTTTTCTAAATGACAGATTATGAGTTATGGCCACATGTTTGGAGAAAGAACAGAGCAGGAAGTCGCTTATTGCACAGCTTTATAACTATTATATGCTTTAAATGGCTTGCACCAATTTGTGATGTCACAAATTGAGCAAATCCTGAGTCCTTCTTGTGTAATTCTCATGTAGCTGTTTGAATAAATCATCCAGATCTACCTGCAGTCTTATCCTGGAAAAACTCAGACACACAAAAGCCTCATAATCTGAAACTTTTAGTTTAGACATTCAACATTTAACCTGTTTGTTAAGAACAGAAAAGCACAATACAGCCCCTCCAAACCCTTATCATGACTCCTTTTTTGGGTGCATCAAAGGAGCACCTATTTTTTTTATACTTTTTTTTTTTTCATTACTAACTGCCACTTCATAAAACTCATCTGTAAGTCAGTGATATTTAACACCAGTGTAAGAGATACCATCTTAAAGTCCAAATATAGATGCTATTAGGTATTGTTTGATTGAACGTAATGAAGGTGAGTATTAATGGGAAAAAAAAGGATACAATGGCTTATGTAATGATGGGGCAGATAAAATGGCTTCTTTCTAATTAGAGGCTGGTTGCCATTAATGGTGGGTGTCCAGAAATAATGGATGGGATTTCATTCATTGGTTTGTCAATTAAGACGCAGGAGAGTATAATCAGCTGTGAAGAGCTCTGCTTCCCCAAAGCTTACTGTTGAGTCATACAGCTGCGATGAAAAGCAGGAGCTCATGAACACAAACACCGATTCAGGAGGACACACTTGGTCATGTGTTTTTTTCATGTTGGTTAGAGACAAAAAAACAGAAGCAAAATCTCATCCGGTCAATAAAAAACAAACTTGTTGATTGAAAACTGGAAGATTAAAAAATTAAAAGATAATTTTCGATGCTGCAAAAATCTCTTAACAGCAGCGAAGTAATTGCAGAAAAATACATGCACCAAGGATTTCTGAGATAAAGCTTTGAAAAGGATGGATGGTCTCTGAGAGAAATACATGGCCGGGTTTCTGAAAAGGAAGAGGAGGTCAGAGAAAGTGAAGGCAAGAGATGAATCATCAACCCAGCTGAATAAAAGAACCTACGTCTTCTTTCTCTACATGTTCACAGGAATGGTTCAAAATCAAAGTATGTGCTTGTTTTTACCTTAAAAATTTGCATGAAACAACTTCACAAGTCATAAATTAATCTTGCTTAAATACATGAGAAAGAGGAATAAGACAGACTGATGAGGAAGAAAAGAGATGATAACTTTTTGAAAGAAACAATCATAATCAGAGCTTGTAAGGGAAGGCTTGTGTTTTACATCTGGACTTTTAACCAAACAACACATCCAGTAATATTTACACCCATTCAGTGCAGTGTTTTAAAACACTAGAAATCAAATGAACTACTCTGATTACTCACTAGTAGTGCTTCATATCTATCTTCAATTGCTTGAGGCACCAGTGAGAGTATTATATGAGTATAGATTCTTTCTTATATACGTTCAGAAGTGAAGAGGCTTGACTCCAGACTTAAAGATAGAACTCCTGGTTGACTGAATGAAAACTTGTTCACAACTTGCATTCTGGGTAATGAAGTCCTTTTAACCAATTCAAAGGTTTAGCTTTAAAATCATGCTCCTACTCTTAAAGGCACGGTTGGCAGTCCTGAAAACTAGCATGAATTTGAATGTAGCATCTTGTCAGGACTCCGTCTGCCCCCCCCGAGCTCCTCATTTTATAATCTGTCCTTTGCACTACGTTGAGTCATGTCTCATTTAGAGGTAAGGAAACACCAACACGTTAAAATGTAAAGCTAAAAAACAAATAAACAAACGTGACTTTTGTTAGTACTCGCAACTGTCATGCTAGCATTATCCACTTTTACGTGTGACACAATATCAGGAGTGAAGCTGTAACACAAATAGTACATGTACATTTACTCTAGGACTTACTAAATATCACAAATTTTGTTTTGCTTGTCAGAGCCGCTGTGGTGAAAGTTTATTAGACTCTGATCCAGACCACAGTCCAATGCCAAGTACCTCATCGGGTCAGGGGGACAGGCCCGAGGTCGAGTGAGACTCGAGATGGGCAGTAGTTAGAGGCAGGGGAACAAAGCAAGAAAAGAAAGCCTCCATCTTTCTTTTCTTGCTCTGTTTAGCCGGAGGAGCGGTTAGGGTTAGGGTTAGGGCAAAATGGCAGGACGGGATTTGATTGGTTTTACATAATGGATCCTGATGGATGTGATTGGTTGATGTTTTCTTGAGTTTTCTCCTGCTGATAGCAGAAATTATTCAATCTCATTTAAGAACACATCATGTATTGCTTGCCATCAGGACATATAGACCATTTTAACCAGTATAAGTCAACAAAGAAACATGGAATAAATAATATCCAAGTGAAATATTTCCTCTTCTAACTTTATACTGCAAATAAAATAGTGCCTAGAATTATTAACTTAAAAGCTTGTACAATTTCTAACATTCTCTATCCATTAAGCCCTTTGCACACCTGACGCATATTTTTCATGCGAATATTTTGTACATTGTTTTAATTGTGCTCAGAAATTTCTCTCAAGCCTTCATAAACAATCGCTAGTCAGGTCATGTCCTGTAGTTAAAAGATGTGTCTACGGCACCACCTCAAACCCTGAAATCTGGCCATCAACCAGGAACTTATAGTAACTCTGTTGTGTAAAATCCAATCTCCTTCAAATTCCACACACACCATCAAGGTACATCTCACAACACTTCTATAACCTAAAATCTCTGATACTGCAATAGCGTCACCCTCTGGAAATGCATGATGGAATCATTTACAGGTATCATCCAGTTTGTTTCACATTTTCATGAAATGATCACAGTCCCACTCTAGACTACTAGAGACATGACTTTGGGTGGTAATCTTGCTGCATAAACAGTGGCTATTTTTCTGAATCCACTGTTTTTCAATGCAAACTTTCACACCACCAACGTTATTTCACGCTTGTTGTTGACACGAAAAGACAACGATTATGAAGACAATGTTTAGAGGAGAATAACTGCGGAGATTGAAAATGACACTTCTAAATATTTCGCAGTTTCTTGCAGTTTATTCGCGTCGCTGTTGGTTTGCAAAGGCCTTTAGAGTTACAACAAAAGATGACACAACACGCTACAATGAACTCTGAAGTCTCTTTTAAACTTAAACTTAATGAGACTGTTGACAACATTATTGATATTTCTGAACTATAATTGATGTGCCTAAAACTGCCATATGACATGAGTGACTGCCCCCTGGGGAAATAAGCCTTTTCTGTTTCTTTAGCAATGCTTTGCAATGGATGATATAGTTAAAAGTTAGCAGGATTATGTTTTTCATTGTTAAAACACACAGCAAATTTTGAGCATTGAATTTAACTTTAAGGCGTGAAATGATGAATTTGGTATTTTCAAGTCTTTAAGAGTTTATTATGCTAAAGTTTTCTAAAAGGACTTTTAAGTCTTGGTTTAGCCAAATTGAATGGATAATAAACACGGTCTTAGTCTCTTTGGTACTGCACTCTCTCCCCTTGGAGCACAGAGGATTGTGCAAGAATAACATCAGTGCTGAACAGGAGTTTCTGGCACATGGTGGCTAAATGGCTTTTTTCCCAGGCTACCTCTTTGACCTCAGATAATCATCAAACAGCTTTTTTTCTTGTGTGTACTTAGTTCTCACTCTGACTAAGCTCAAACACAGACTTCTTAGGTCACCATAAACTACTAAGGGTTGAGAAAGGCGCTACTGGAAACTGAATTGCAGATTTAGTGGATCAAAAATGCTCATTTTGAATAATTGCACCAAAAAGCTAAATTTGAATAGCATGATTTTGAATTGACTGTTATATTTTGAAACTAAATGTATTTGCTTGGAGAAATTGTTGTAACTAGCTCAACATTTTACATTCCCAGGCCATGCAATTCAGGAATTTGGATTGAGTTTTTTTAAACAATTTCATCAATTCCATTGCGATTTTTTGGGGGCCAATTCCATTTAAATTGTGATTCTTCGATATTTACGATTTTTGCCATTCTTAGTTTGCTTTTGTAACACCAGACCATGTGAAAAAGTTAATTGATGATAATGTCTACAGAGTATCAGGAGCCTTGTTTTCTCATCAAATTCACATTACATGGGTCAGAGAGAAACACCCTCTGCTGGAGAAAAGTGGTAAATTCTTTTAAATCTAGTTTATAAACAAAGACTGAAATAAAGAGTTTGAATTAAAAAAATAAAAAATGGTAAAAGACTCCCAGTTTTGATATTGTCAAACATATCGTATTTTGATTTTTTATCCCACCCCTAAGACTCACAGAACTCCTATTTACGCCTGAAAAACATCCAGCTTAGAAATCCAGCTTAGGTACACATTAGTTGCACATCTGAAAGGGATGTTTTCCAACTTCCCAACACTCTTTCCTGCATGGGAGTAGAAAAATATACATTTTTAATTTCTGTATCCAAAAATATACAACTTTAACAGCCCTCTCTCACAGATTGAATTGCTTTTTGCTCATGCTTCAAGTGGACAATTAGGGAACTGCACTCATACATGCATTTCTGCATAAGCTTCTTTTGACACTGGCTGCTGTGTAGTTTGGACATGATATAATTCATTGCATGCTGGGAAATGTAGGATTCTTTATTGTACAAGAGGTCACGGCAAAGACTTGAAACAGATTTTGACATCAAAAGCCTTTAAACTCAACTTTATATAACTAAAGACGGATGTTTCGCCAGGTTATCTGCTTTAAAGGAATTTACCATTCATGATTTTATATCATGAGAAGGTGCTGAATGCAGTTTTCTCCTCAAAAGGAATCCGTTTGGTTCAGACCCACCACAGTGAATGAATCTGCACACAGCAGATAAAGTAAATCAAAACCATTCCAGTGAACTCACACACACTCACACACAACAGCACAGCAGCATGGGGGAGTGACACATCCTCGCTCCCCTCTGGCTCGTTATTGAAGACACCTCGGTCCTTGATGAGCCTCTCAATTTCCAGCCCTCTGACATTACTGTGAACGGTCCAGAGCCGGGAGATGGAACCATAATGAAAAGCCACGTATTGATTTGCTCTCACTCATGTACCTATTTGCTCTGATTTAGCTGTTGTGGTGCGGAGACGGGCCGCAGAACCGAGATACACACTCAGCCCAGTATCACAACAAGCAGAGGATGTATCAGCTTAGTGCACAGAGACTTCTCGTCCAGGTTTCATTTCATGTCAAGGGACCAAAAAACCCTGTTAGTGTGTTTACGTGCCTATGTGTTTAAGTCATAGCCTGGCCTCATCCCAGTTTATCAAGCTGTTTTTCTTTGGCTCAGGAGAGAAAAATAACCAAGTAGGTAATGTGCATTGCCATGGTTACAGTCTGGGCTGTTGGAAATGTCCCACGTATCTGTTAAATATGAGCCCTTTACACTGAGGTTCAGCAACAAACACAACACAACACATGCTTCTCTTCTCCTCTGTTTCTCAATCCACACTGTACTCAAACCAGGGGAGCTTCCCTGCTGAATACATCATTTGCATTTCCATAAAGCGCAGCAGAAAAGTCACGTTTTTCTCTTCTTAAGCTCACACTCCACCCCGGCGTCGCGGCACTCCCTCCATTTCTGAGGAAGTTTAAACAATCCTCCCAGCTCCGTCTTTAATTGCCGAGGTAACCACCAGCCAAGTGAAGGGAAAAAAACATTTCCTCTCTTTCATCTGAGTGCTTGTTATTCAGCGCGCGCCTCGCCGTCACGTGTCCACATGGCTGCGAGCATGTGTGTGCATAGTGTGACTCTCAAACATGCGTGTGTGGTCTCTTTTAATGCATGTGCATGTTGATATTAGCGAAAAAGCAAATAAAAAAACGGACTCACAGGAGGGAACCGGAGCAGCGGAGGAGAAGCTCATTATCATGTGCGTGTTAGCAGAAAAATACAAGGGTGGGGTTACGGTTTCATCTACGGAAACCCCAGTGTGTGCGTGTGCGTGGGTGGATCCTCTGTTGCGCAGCATGGCATTGTGGGATTGCTGCGTCTTTAGACTAGAAAGCGGCTTAATTGGTGGGTATGAGTGGGCAGAGGGACTGCTAGGCAACTGCGAAGGGCCAGCGGTGGAGGTTTCTCCAGAACCAAGAAACAGCCCGGGCGCCTTGGACCAGAATCAAACACACAGTCTTGTAATTGGACAGAGGAGGGGGACTGGGGAAGGGCACTGAGGGGGATCAATCCCTCACAGTCTGCTTCATCGCCAGGACGGTAATTCTGGGCAGCAGTACACCAGCGGACTCACTACACACACACAAACACACACACACATACAGGACATAGTGTTTTGGATGGACTGGAAATTGTAATGAGGAAGACGGGCACCGGACCAACACTTTTACATAAGATCGTCAATGCACAGATTGAAGTTCAGACCATGCACTGATGAAGCTGAGATGATGAGAAAAGTTCCTTTTGATTGATTACAAATACAGATAAGAGAACAAGTTGAAGTGATGAGGGAACTCTTAAAAGCAAAGGGGTACAAATGTAAAGGACACATTTTAGCAGCTTCCATTTTCATCTTTTGATTCAGACACTGAAACCATATTTTTTGATGACTTTAAAAAGTAGATCTCAAGATTTTGGTACATTTATTGCAGGAAGACTCTAGATCGAGTTGTACACTTATGGGGGAAGTGGTAAATGACAACCCAACCTAGGGTTCTGAAATTGTTATTCTGGCTTAGTTGCCTTGTCGGTCTTTGACAAAAAAATGGAAAAAAAAGTTAACTATATTCTGCTTTAATGGCTTAACATAGAATTTAACCTTTATTTTGTTTATATTTTTACTCTAATAATGGGTAAATACCCCTGTGAGCATTTCACAAGCCCCACCTTTTTGAACCTCTAGTTCAAACAAAACTTTTAGCCATCATTTCATGGCCACAGTTCTTAAAATATTAGAAACTTGTTTCACCAACTAGTAACTCTGGTTCCCACGAGAGAGGGAACTAATGTTCAATCATTTGGTTGGATAAACTTACACATTCCTTCGCTCATACGTCCTATATGTTGGGATGGATGTGGAACAATGCATCCATTACAGACACCCAAGGTGGATATCGTGCAATGGGTTACTGTTTGAGACGAAATATGCAAAGACAGTGAACAATCCTTTGGAAAGGTGGCAATGTGTAGACATACAACCAATTTAGGTTTAGAACACCCAACATTTTTTTAGTGAACACATGTGATAAGGGAGGCAATCAAAACCGGCAAGGCTCACCCTTTGCTTTTATACGTCTGGGTCCTTCCAAGATGTGTGAGGTAAAATGTTGGAGTTCATAAACTGCTTTAAAAGTTATTCACGTCAAGCAGCTTTCATGTTACTCATTTTATTTTTTGGGTTTTCTACTGTTGGCTTGAAAACACCTCACACATTTACTCTGTTCAAGGTTGACAAACTTTCTCTTTCTCTTTGTTTACTTGATTGGCCCACTGATAACCGCTGTTTGTCCATGTGTATTCTTGTCACAAAATGTTCATTGCTTCTGCTGAAAATTGTTTTTCTTGATCTTCTCTCAGTCACACCGTTACTGCTTGCCAGGTTTATTGTTGTTTATGAGTGATAGATATGCACACTTTGAATTTATTGGATGGTTATTTGCGGTCATGCATGCGACTAACACTGCAGCAACATGGGCCGTTCCATAACAGAACGTTAGGACTAATGGTCCCATTTGTCTAAAGACTGAACGAACACACAGGCCCAGGATATTTCATGACAGGGACACATTTTTACAAAGGCTTTGCTTAGGTCTTGCAAGAGGTTGTGTTTATTTTAGCCTAAAAACACACTCTCATATGTTAATTTTATCCGTAATCATGTCTTACTGGTTTCAGAAAATGTTGTAGATAACAATCTGAGGGTATCTAAGTCTGTTATTATTTAATGCACTTGAGTGAAATATGGTTTGTGGAGTTATAATGCAGTTAAAAAGTTTTCCTAAAGCCTCTGTCCCTCTTATTACTGACTCACCTCAGTGTCTCTGAGCTAACTGCCGTTATTTAAATGGATAGGGATGTTTCCACTGATGAAAATTGATATGGTACAGGCACATCGCCTCTTTCTCATTGCTGCAACCTGTGGTCCAGATGCTGCTGTCCTATAAAAGCACCGCCGCTGATTATAAATCTGCCCATTTGCGTGATTGACCACATTAAAGCCCAATGGACCGTTTGTAATTTCGGCTTTAATGGCGAAACGGGCAGAAGTGGAGATGAAGTTTGAGCTTGTTCTATCTTCCAGTTTTCCAGTTAGTTCCTGACCATTAGAGTTCCTGGAGCATCATTAGAGGACATTACTGTTTCTCCTTTTTTTGTGTGTGTAAGGGAACGGTCGGCGGGGGTTTAAAGTGGATGATGTGGGTGAAAGCATGAAGTAATATCTTTATGTGAGGCTGGTAATGCAGAGAAGAGTGTGGAGCAGCTTCATCAGAACCGGGATTTCATTATGTTGATGCCAAATGATTGAATTCTGAGGCTACTTCAGATAAGATGAATGAGTGTATCGTCATATGATTCTATAGGAAGTAGAATAAAATGTCATAATGATTGATAACACCCTCTTATACCTTGTTTATCCTTCACACATTGCGCTAAGTGGTGGATAAGTGTACCAGGACATTACTGTATTAGAGCCATTATTACCCGGACACAAAGAGCAGCACTGTCATTCGAACATTTTCAATTGCAGGGCTATCAGAGGAGCTGTTTGAGGAAATAGTCATTCATTGTATGTTGTTGAAGAACAGAGACAATTACCCCCCTCGTTTTTTTTTTTCCAAGAACAGACGGTATACAGCTAATTTTATAAAACACACACAAACTGAACTGATGACCTTTTATCACATAAATGGTGCTTTCCGTTAAACAGCTCCATACATGTGTTTGATGTCTGAACAGCTGCGGTGCCATGTAGTGGTGTCATTTGATGACTAAGCCTTTTGTCGGGGATCAAACAGACGTGACGGAGAAGAAAGACAGGGATGTTCAGAGACGACAGATTGTGATTGATACTGCCGTTATGGTTAATAGGCTATCTGTGAATTCAACACATACACACACAGACACAAACACAAGGTGGTGTTGCTCGCTGCAGGAATGGTATCAGAGATCCATCATCACAAATACGTAATCTGATCCAGTTGTTTAATAATTGACTACACTTAAAACCACTTGCATTCATATTTCAGCTGCATATCTAAACATTTTACATAATTCCATCCCTCTGGCTCCCAGTCAAATACCTCTCGCCCTCCCCCAAAGCAGCCACTCTCCACTACCATCTTGTGCAATCATTGCCTTTCAGCCCACCACTTAAACACAGCCCAGCTGAGTGGACATATAGATGTAAAGTATACACTCACAATCAAATATGTATGTCTCTCGGTATGAATTTCATGCACTGCTCCCCTGAGAGTTGTGTCGCCTTTGGCTAGGCTGACCACTTAGCTCACAGTACTACACACCTCTCCATGCCTCTTTCCCTCTTTCCCTCTATCTATCCACCCCTCGCTTTCTCTTTGACGGCAGCTTAGCGAACGTGTCTGCATAACTCTCAGTCGAGCCGAGTGTCTGGGGCTGATATGCCTGTATGAATAGTATTTCCCATTTTGCCACGGCCCACAGAGCCTATCAGCATCCTCAGCAAATGGAAATAAACCATCTGTCAGACGGGGCCTTTCCACAGACGGCGAGAGCGGTGCCACTTGCCCCGCGTCCCATCTCAGCCCTCAATAGGAGCCCATTTAGCTTTTGTCACACAGGAAATGGAGCAACTTAACTGGAGAGCTCTGGGATTGGTGTGGCGTGTGCTGTGGCGTGAATACAGAGGATTTCTGGAGGCGCTTTGATATTTTATGTGAAGCAAGCAGGATTAGAGGGAATTGTGCCCCTGTGGGTTCCCAATTTGCAAAGTTTTGTCAATTTGCGAGAAAGCGACGCTGTCTTTTTGACACGTTTGTTGCTTGATAGCTGATGTATTCATACTCAGAGGTCATGTTTTGTTCTGTGTTAATCAATGTTTTTCTGTTACCAATGATTGGGCACAAGGGATCAAGCTGAGAGGATGACCCCACACAGTGCTACGAAGCATTTCAGGAACGTTCACTCCAGTTTCTCTTTGACTTGTGACGTTTTAAAGGACATTCATTCTCGCTGATCTCATCAGCATCATTTTTGGTTTCACATTAACTTTCAAACACGCATGAAAGAGGGGTCTCTAGCCAGACTCTTTTCATGTGCTGTGCCCAAATGGTGGAATGAATTACCTAACTCTATATGATCCACAGAGTCCCTTTCTACTTTAAGGGATGTCTGAGGACTGATGAGTCAGAAGGTCTCAGACCCAGCTCTTAAGACAATATATAGCACTAATTAATGAATGTTGTTGAAGGTTGAACTGTATTATTGCTGGGATTAATTGTGGTTGGTTATGGCTACATTATTCTACATGGGAAAACAATCAAGACAAAGTAACAAAAAAATCGTTCCTCTTTCACTTAATGGCAGCACCTGCAGCCAAATAACTTGTAGCACTTTGTCGCACTAACAGGGTTCCCGCGAATCCTTGAAAAGTCTTAAAAGGCATTGAATTCATAATTCTAAACATGAGGCCTGAATTGGCATTAAAAAGTCTTAAAAATTTGAACACATTGGTAAGATTCATGTAAGTTTGAAGTAAAAAAAAAAAATAAGTAACATTATTTTCTAAACAATTTTCTGATTTATTCTCGTGGCAACATCCTGTAATCACAATAGTGGAACTAACATTATGGTGATGTGGTTGCACCAGGAACTTTTAAAGCAGAAGCATGTCTTGGTTCTACCTAGGGTGCCTGGAGAGAGAAAAAAAATGAGGAAAATTGGAAAAAAAAAAATCAAAAAGTGGCTTTGGAAATTTGATTATGGCAGCAAAATTGAGAATTAAATTTGAAATTAAATTTCAAAAACCATGTAAAAATTCCAAAAATGGTTGTGACAGTGGCCAAAAAAAGTGAATGGGGGCGAAATAGGCATAAAGTTGTAAAAATGGGGTTAAAAAAAGGTAAAAAGTGATGTTTTATGTAATTCAGTTGTGGTTCGTTGTCAACTGGTTTTTAAATTTGATTTCCAACGTCATTAAAAAAGTCGTAAAAATTCTTAAATTGAACTTGCCTTGAGCTGTAGGAACCCTGACTAAGGTGTCGCCTCAGTTACCAAGTGTTAATGTATAGCTTTCTGCACTAAAACCTCAAAAATGAAAGTGATGGCCTCATTCAGTCAGACGTGCTTTGACCACCATGGCACCATTAGGCCTGTCAGGCCTTTGGGCCCCAAACATACCAAACATGGATTATACTTCCTGTTGCTCCTTCCTCTGGAACAGAGGGTGACAGCTGCCACAGAAGCAAAACGACAAAGCCATGGGCTCATTACTTTGACCCTTTTTCATCCATCAGTTTTTAATTCATAACCCAGCACAACAAATCTCTTCACTTCTTGCTTTAGGTTTAAAGGGAACTTCAACCCTTCAAAGTAAAAGGCTTTAAAGCTCAGAGGAAGTTCAAAGATCCGGGTAAACAACCACATTGAAAAAAAAGGGCCAACCTGCTGGATAAACACCAACCTGCTCTTGTTACTGAGGTAATTGACTAAGCTGACCTGGCAGCCATCTTGTTTGGAGACATCTGCTGAGGAATCCTTTGAAGTAGCTGAGCAGTGATGGCAGCCCCTCCATCCCACAAGCCCCTCTGTTGTTTTTTTCCTCCCTGCACATTGTGCTCTCCAAAATATCAAAGGCTCCTTCACTCCCTCCCCCCACTCCTCATGAGATAATGACATTAAACAAACGTAAGACAAACTGCAGTGATCGCGTTTAGGAGAAGTCGGAACCAGACCTGGGGCACAAGGAAAAGTCTTAAGGGTTAGGGTTTGGATAAGTCCAAGAAAAGGAGAGCAGGCAGAATTAATTCAAATTCAAAGAGTTTGTTTGTGACTTTTAGGTGAACTTGTTCTTTTTGCTAACTCACAACAATCCTCATCAACCCAAAGATCTCAGATTACTCTCAGTTGACTCGGCAGCAGCGAGGTCTTGAGGCGAGGCCCAGCTGTGATAAAGAGCTGCTGAGCCGAGGTCCCGCGCTGCGCTAAGCTAACAAAGTAGGGGTCTGATGACCAATCTGGTCGGCAGCTGCGGAGTAAGAGTCTGAAGGGATTAGGGCGTGTGGGGTTAAATAATCTGGACGTCCTGGCCAAAGATGACAGAGTGGGAAAGGAAGAAGATAGCGGATGTGGAGGGATCAGCAGTGTGTGTGTAGAGGCGAGGGATTACTGGATGGAGGTCACGGGGAGCTCTGGGTCTCGCAAACACGTAGAAACGTCTTTCTTGGAGACAGACACACGGAGCGAACGAGCCGGGATCTCAGAGCAGAAACTTAACAGCCCTTGAAAAATGAAAAATCATAAAATGTGAAGCACCAGCAGCGAGGGCTTTGGGTTTTAAGCATTCATAGGATATATGGGACTACGTGGGATCCTTCACTGATGGATCATGAATAATAAGGCAAAACGCGTGAACATAAGGGTTTCTATTTTAAGAAGCTTGGGGCTTTTATGTCCCATAGCAGAAGTCTTAAAGCCATTATTAAATGATACGGACTATAAAGGCCATAAGACCAGAATAAATGTATTTATCAGCTCAGAGACAATGGTGGGAAGAGTCGGGATCATCACTGGAGCGGCTCCATGAAAGAGAAAAGACAGCTCTTTTTCAGATCAGTCCTGGAGAAGAGGTGAGAAAAGCCGTGAGAAGCTGACATAACTGATCTGTTGCTCCGTTTTAATAATGATAAAATAAAGTAAGAACAAATTTGAGGCTCATTTCTGATGTCTCACAACTTTTCCTCCCATCGAGGAAGCGGTTGGTGTCATCTCTGCTTGTTCGCAGGATCCATTAAAATATCTTTCTGACAGACGATGGCTGAGCAGAGGAGTGATCTGCTGAACATTTGAAGTGAGGGTGTCTTTTATCTGCTAATGGTGAAATTAACAGATTAACACCTTGCAGAACTGCTAAGAAAAATGTGAAAGCAAACTGTAATTTACACAACCAGAGGAAAAAAAGAAAACCTGTGACTGCATCAGCACAATCTGGAGCACTGTGTTTCCACCTCATATGATACCTCTTTCTTTCTCTTCTTTGGTCCCCACCAACTCCTGAGAGAAGTTACTGTCTCTTTGGAGTTTAAAGCTTCACAGTTATTAAAAAGTGCGGGTCGAGATATCTTGAAATTTGTGCAAAATTACCATATCGAACTGAAAAAATAAGGTGCTCTGAATATACCTACCTGCCAAATTTGACATGCAACATTAAGGGACCTTATGGTGGCATTGATGACATGAATGAGGGTAATGGAAATCGTCAGAAGAAGTTGACAGCTGCATAATAGCAGCAGATAACAGGGTTGTCAGATGGTCTATTCACCACATTCACACCAGAAAGAGAAAGGAGGACAAAGGTGCTTCAGCTCTTGATGCTTAGACCAGAGGGGAGGTGAAATGGACTCTACAGAGGAGTGAGAGCTGGCTAAAAAAAAGACTGGACTGTAGTAACAGATGTCATGACTGTAGCTGTTATATGATTGTCTGGCGCAATATCCATCCAATCAGTATTGGGAATTTTGATATTATTGTTTTCCAACCAAGTATAGCATGTTGTATTTTACTTTATCTTGCCTTGTAGTATCTTTTCTTTACTTATCCTGCCGTGTCTTGTCTGATTTTATCGGTATCACATCATAACATACCATAAAGCATCGCATCACATTGTAACGTATCCAATCATATCTATAGTATCAAAGTATATTGTATTACATTGCATCATTTTGTATTGTATTTATTATTAATTTGAGGTATCTGTACCTGTGAAGGCTGCTGATACAAGTAGCTGATATTCAAGTCCTCCTCCCCAGTAGTTGGCGCTGGGGATGGGTACCTTTCACATTGAAAAAGATACACTACAGATGCCCGGTACTTGGCAATTGGTATCGGTACTCAACGGTACCAGTTTTTGGTACTTTTGTGTGTTCATTTGGTTAAAAAAAATGTTTAATAATAAATTGTATTTTGTTTTTCAATTTAACAAATGTATTCTTCAACATATAACCTTGTAATGCTGTGTTCATGTCCAGCATGGAAAATCCCCTACTCTTCCTCTCCCCCACAGTCACAAGGATGCATTTAAGTACCTAACATTGTATCCTTTTGATTTTATGTGAATTGATACCTGGTGCTTTTGACAGATTTTGTGAAAGTATCTGGTTCAGACAATCTGAATGAGCCAGAGAGAGCTGACAGTTAAACTATTGGGACATCCCTAGAAAACAGTGTTGCCAACCCCCAAGTAAGTAGCTATTGGCTAAACTAGGAGACGCTGAATGACCTCATCGCCTGGTTTGCATAATTGGAGTTAGCCAATGTAACGACAAAGTTGCTAAGTTTGCAACACTGGAAGAAACTGGCCTCTCTTGTGTTGGCATCAGATGAGCTTCAGAGTCAGTTTTCCAAAACAAGGGTTAATAACTGATGGGTGACACTATTTTTTTGTAACATTGCATTATCCTAGGCTTTAAAGCTGATCATTAAAATGTCAAATTAATGTTGATAAGCCAGATAATTCAAATATTTCTAACCCTATGAGGGACAGTGGGTCAGTGCAGTCTACAGCACAGCATCTGGAGTGCTCTTCATCCAAAGGACAGTCTGTATTTATTATGAAGTGCTTTTTGTGTTAGGATAATCCATCCAACAGGTTCATATTGCTGCAGTGGAAACATTTCACTGAGCCTCACTGCTGCTGTAGCAACCAGCAGTCTTCCTGGCTCCATTATTCAACAACGCAGGCACTAGCCTCTGGAAATGATATAGGCTGCAACATTGTCTCATGCATACAAATGGGAAGGTTAGCATGTGATCCATCCTGGAATGGATCACACTCCTGTGGCTGTGGCATCAAGACAAAAGCTCATAGCGGGATTAAAGTGCCTCCCCGTGCCCGTGGCGAGGGAATGTGAAACGACACAGTGAGATTGACAGTATACTTGACGTGTTATCTGTCCACCCCTAGCATAAGGGAGCTGCTCAGATGGTCAAGCAGCAGCTCTCTTCATATTTCTGAGATGAGAGATAGCAGAAGAGACTGCATGCAACTCCAGCCTTTATCCTCGGCTGCATGGCTAGTTGCTATAGCAACATGACTTCGCATTCCTTTTCACCTGCCGTTTTTGATCAATTCTCACTCCTGCCTCTCCCTCGCCAACCTTCCTTTGTCCTGAAATGCCTCGCCACTGCGGCTGACTTACCTCCACTGTTCTTATAAAAGGACTGCTGCTGACAGGAGCGCTGTTTTAATACAGAGGGCTCTCTGCATGGGGCAACTCCGCTCCTACTGAGCAAGTCACGCCCCGAGCTAATGATTCATCAGGAGCAGGGGGCGCTCAGAGTGTGTCCCTGGACCACCTCAGGTACTGTACAGCACATCATGACCCTATGGAAAAATTACAGCGGCAGCTGACAGAACCAAACCAGACGTCTGCGAGAGTTGTGGGGCAACGCTTCCTCTCAGGAGACGTCGAGGAAGGATGAGAAAATTGCATAGCCAGGGGTTAGATTTGACCAATTATATGCCACACACACCTTTTATAATGTATCTGAACTGTGGGTACGTGTCACAGAAACAGTATTCTGCTAATTAGCCAGTTTTAATCAGGCAAGTGCAAAGAAGAGCCCTGCGCGGGGTCCTGCGTAATGGGTGTATAGATGGGTAGTGACAGGCAGTCCTTCGTGAGGAAACCAGGCATGCAGGGAGTAAAGCCGGAGCTGGAGGCACTGAGGCGTGACAACTCTGCTCTCACGTAAAAGTACATTTCTACTCCAGTGATATCTGCTCAGCGCCCTATTTATGTCTTTACATCGGCAGTAAATTCCCACAAACAATGCGGAACGTTTGTGCACGTTCACAGGCACCTATAGGCAGAGGGATTCGGCTGCGTGTCCATGCTCATTTAGAAGACTGCTCTGGATTTCTCACATGCAGAACTAAATACAAATATAGTGCATGCTGCTCTCCGTCTCCCACACACTTGCACAGAAACCCACATGCAAATTTGCAAAATGGAATACGATCATGCTCGTCTTCCTCCACCCTGCTTCTTGTGTGCGGTGAAATCATGCAATCGCTTCTACTTACCTCGTGCACATCTGAACTTAAGCAGAACAGCTCATCATTACAGTCTGCTAAGTAGATGGCTAATTAGATCCTATTACATATTATTCTGGTTCACTTAATTGCACAGCACAGGACTGAGCAAAGAGATGATTTGCAGATGTAGGAAACAGAAAAATCATCCGAAAAAATTCACGGGTTTAGAGAAAGAGTGCAGTTAAAGTGCAGCTCCATTAAGATTCTGTAATTTGAGGGAGGAAAACCAATGAAAACACACAGCTTTGTTACTTAAGATTAATATATGTGGTATGACAAGGTGGCACTAATCTCCCAGCTCATTAGCACAACATCTGGAGTGGGTCACACCATCCTGCAGAAAGCAAACACAGGAAGATACAGGAAAAAGCACTCTAGCCTATCACAAGGGAGCTGTATTTGTCACCACATACATACATGCATGCATGCCTGCTTAGTCTCAAACAATCATGTACACACACACACACACACGCATGAACACAGATTCACCCAGCCGGATATCCAGCAGTGAGGCTGCAGTGTTTACTGTTTGTTCCAGGTTCCGTAGAAAATCACGCCGACATTGTTGATGCATGTTCTGCTGTGGGCTGTGAGTGACAAGAGCAGGTTGAGAGCAGCAGTGAGAAATCACAGCTCAGCAATGTCTCCTGTGTCATTTGCACAACAACCGGGTTCCCCCTGAATGATTTAAGTGACGCAGAACAGTGCAGTGTGTTTGTGGTTTTGGGAGACGGTTATTCATGTAACACCCTCTGCTTTCAGCTGGAGAGTTGAGGCTGTATGTAACAAAGCTCCCCACGTCTGCTGAGAGGAAAGAGTTAAATTATACAAGAACAGAATGAAAGAGAGCTTTCTGTTTCCCCCTCACCTCCTTGTGTTGCTGATGTGGTTCCCCCTGTGGGTGGTAAGAACTGAGAGAAACTAACAGACCTGGTTTGTAAGTATCTGGGTATTTATTATGCTTTTAACAGTTCACTGCCCAAGGGGACCAAACAGTGAGTGTCGGAAAATAACTGGAGAGTTTCTGAAATCCAGGTCTTAATACTGGGTCACAATGATGAGCAGCTTGCTCAACTCTGATTGAACTGTTCTCATTGATCTGGATTTTATGCAGCCTGAAGAAGAAAACTGAGTATGGTACAAAATCTTGGTGTTTCTAAAAAGAGTCACTTACCAACTTTATTAGTTAGTTAAATGGTGAACAAGCCTTTCAGTTAGCCTACAGGGGGGAGGGTTTATCTTCCTGTATGGTGTTACCTGGTTTCATTCATGCATTCTTGTGGCTGTATCACTTCTACTTTTAGCTATGCAAAGATTCACTTTTTGCACATACTTTCACTGCAAAAAATGAAATCTTATCAAATGATTTTGTCTTATTTTAAGTAAAAAAGTGTCTTGTGATACTTGATATGAGCCAGATTCATCTGATAAGTCCAGAAAAATGTCTTGTTTCAAGTTATTTTAAGACAAAATGAGGTCTGAATTGCTTGTAACAAATAAAAAAATCTGCCAATGGAACAAGAAAGAATTGCTCAAAAAATTGCTTAAAACTGGAATAACGTCTTTTCTCTTGTTCCTTTGGCAGATTGTTGCTTGTTGCAAGTAGGTGAATCTGACTCATTTTAAGTATCATAAGACACTTTTTACTAAAAATAAGACAAAAACACTTGATAAGATTTCAGTTTTTGCAGTGTTCATTGAATAGGCAACCGGCTGCTTTTTGTTTGACAGCTGCTGAGTTAAAAGAAAATGTGCAAAATCTCGTGACAGGTAGAAAATGAAGCCAAATGAAGACAACTTTTGATAAACTTGTTAAAATCTGCAGTTTATCAAGTGTTGGTTTGAGGCTGGCTCTGGAAATACAGGAAACAACATACACCCTAAGCCAAAAGAGAAAACAATTTACAGCAGAAATGAACATGTTTATAGCCTGGTACAAAAAAAACATGTTCCCCATCTGAATAGCTCATTCCTCTGATGGTACACACTGTATTGGGGGTTTATTTTTTTTAACTCGTCAGCTTAAAGGTCCCATATTCTGCTTCTTTTCTGCAGTTTAATATGGATCATTAATGTCTTCATGAAATGGTAGTAACATGTTTTGGTCCCAAAAAGCCAATAAATCAAGGACAGCAGCATTATTTCCAGGCTCTCATAGCCCCTCTGTTCAGAACGCTCTGATTTAGTGGGCGTGACCTTCATATGTAAATGAGCCACCGCTGATACCCCCCTGCTCTTCCGCGTCACTGAGAGAGACTCCATGTAACTATGACTACCGAGCTCTGAGGGCACAATGTTTAGAAAACAGTGAAGCTTGTTTACCGTAACATTACAGGCTAAAACAACAGGCTAACCGCTGCTAAAGTTAGCATCCTGAAGCTAACATAGAGACAGGGGGGACACTGAGGAAAAGCTCTTCCATCTGCTCCACAGCACACAGCATTTAAAATACTCACATTTCCAGGGTCCCAGGTTTGTTGGTGGATGGTTGGTAATGCGCCTGGATTCAGGACCAGTCTATTTGCTAGCCCTCTGTTGTACGGTCCAAAGTTGGAAAAGCAGTCGGCCATGAAGTGACTAGCTCACACATGCACAGTTTCGCTGAGTGTAGCTGGAACATTTCCTTAATAAATGAACTCTAGCCACTTAGTCTTGTCGTCTTCTGAGATGGGAAGCTTGTGCATGGAACTATGTGGCTGTTTACAGCCCAAAGCAAAGCAGTGAAGGGTCTTCAAATTTGGTATTCTCCTCCTCGCTGCTGGAGAGATTTCTCTGAGTGTTTTTTGCATAATATGGGACCTTTACAGCGATTTTGCCCAGTCAGAGGCATCCTATAGCTCAGGGGTCACCAACCTTTTTGAGACTGAGGGCGACCTCACAGGAAATGAGTGGTACAAAGGGCTAAAACTATCTGAACAAGATTGCACGGATCACTTTTTAATAACATTATTCATAGTAGAAGTGGTAGTACTATATGAAGAGACTGCTCACAGCTTAGTGTCAATTATTTCACAAGTATTATTAATGATTTACAGAAGAATGATGGTAATAAGGAGCTCCATTGCAACCAGTGCAATTTTTTGGAACATGACTCGTGGGCACATTCAGTGGTTCTCATGGGCACCACGTTGGTGACCCTGGCTACAGCTGTTAGTGAGGAGACTCAAAGCCCGCCTCATTTCCAATATTTCCCCTGTTTTCAATCTCTGTTCCAGAAACAGATGGGCGACCTCAAGGAGACTAAACCCACTTAATAGACAGTCTATGGACCAAGCTGCAAGCTCCAGGCTAAAAATGTGATTATAATACTACCAAACCTTGTCGTAGGTCTCCACCTCCTCTTTCCTAATGTCCATTACTGTTGTCGTTGATGGTTTGATGGAAATGTGTACAAAAACAACATGGCTACAGTAGCTGTTATACTTTGACCAGCAAGGCAACCCTTGAATCAGAAAGCGCTGTAACCCTTCAGTACAAAGGGTATACTGCAGCTAAAACCTACAACTTAAAACAATAAGGAACAGAAAAACCTAAGGCTTCATGAGTGGACATCAGCAACAAGCTTGTTCTCATTTTCCAAACATCAAAGCAAATAAATAGCAATTTAGACACTTTTTCGTTAAGAGACAAATTGAATTCAACCCTTACGCAAAAGATATTTTAAAAATCTTTCCTAGATTTCATGCTCTGTCAACAAGACGTGATGAGTCATAGAGCCAAGGATGTCTCAGCATCAGACACAACAATTGCTCCAAACAAGGACCAAAGATTTGTCTGGGGAAATAAAGAGCATTAGTGGTTAGCATTAGCTTTGACGTCCACAGTGATTGGATTGACAGTGCAGGATGCTACCTACAGATGGACTTTCAAATTAGTCTGTCTGAGTGTTATTTCCAGTCCAAAGCATCCAGCGTCGTACAAACCCAAATGAAACAATCCAATTTGAGTAAACTGCCCTTTTAGGAAACCGAGGGACAAACAATTGGCAAAGTCATCGTCGAATGAGTTTGCTGCACCGTGGTGTATTATTTTCTATTTTCTAATGCAGCCGTTTGTCTGCTGAATAATTGTGCTGGTCAGGAGACGCACAGATGCACAATGAGAGGTTGGATGACTTGCTTTTTGTGTCTCATGAAGCGTGGTAAGTTTTTGTTGGTAATGCCCATCATAGAAGCCTCTCTGGTGCCAACTCTCCAACCATGCCAGTCAGCAGAGGCAGCAGCAGCAGCGGCGGCAGCAGCAGCTAAGTAGGTCACACTGCAGTCGCATTGGCTCAGCTAGAAAAGGAGCGAAAGACCGACGTGGAGAGAGGGAAGAAAGATACAAAAGACAGATCGAGATGAGGGCAAAATAAAGACGTGTTTCAAAAGGAAAAGGATGTCAAAGATGAAGGGATGACATGAGTACAAAAACACAGGCAGGGAGAAGAGGAAGAAGAAGGAGGAGCTTAAAGATGAGTAGCGAAAGCCGAGCGGGTTGACTGAGGAGAGACTGCAGCTAACCGGAAACGAGGCAGAGGAGTCACGAAAAGACAGGAGCTGATTTATAGATGTGGATTTTCTGTAAAAGCAATGATCATTCAAGGTTGCAGCACAGAACGGCAATCAGATGGAAACGAAGGTTGAGAGCTGATGAGCACTGGGTTTGAAAAGAAAAAGAAGAGATGGCGAGGCAGAGGAGGGGAAATCTTACATACGCACATCCGATCTGCACCGACATGACAGCCACATGGAGCAGATCCGTCTCTCGTTGAGCTGTATTGTTGTTCCACTTCTATTTATTCAGAAACAGTCGCAGAGAATGGGCCGTGTGTGTAATCGAGCAATTGAATGAGAACAAACAGGCGTATCAAGTCAGGGCTGCTTGGTTATTTCTGCGATGTCATTTTCCAAAGCGCTCTGTTCGGGTAGAAATCAGAATGTAATGAAGTTCAGCCAGCACAAAAAAACCCCACTATATCCACAGGCTGATTATACAAACCGAGGACAGAGGCAGCACTTTCAGGGTGATTTGATCAGGGCTACATGCATACCTATACATATTTAATTCTGTTTTTCTGCAGAGAGCTCACAGGTCTTGTTTTCCTGGTTTACTTTATGTAGAAATCAGTTTCACACGAGCCACAAGATGCAGTTTAGGGGTCAAAAATTAGCTTGTTTCCACAGACATGGATGTACAACAGGTCTCTTAACTTCTGCACTGGTTTATTTTACAAATATACAACATGGAGTTATTAGTGTGACTTGTTGACAGCCAGCCATTGTTTTCCCAATCATGTGATCATTAATCAGTAAAAGCATCAGACGCAATGCAGAGTGAAACTGTCAGCATGGTTAATTTGAAAACAAAACAAATGTAACATGAATTTAAAAAAATGGAAACAGTCTAAATAAATACAAATTAATAACTGCAAATACTTAAATCATGAATGAATAATTTGTTTTCTTTCCAACAAATGGTTCAAATCAAAGGATAATTACTTAACTGTGTAAGAAATTTCAGGAAATGAACATTTTCCACTGAACTTTTACCTGATTTAAGTCGTATACCTGTTTCCGTATGATGGAAAACTGAGTTGATATGGTAAAGAACAGAATGATACGATAACACAACACAACACAAAACGGACACGGCATTGTATAAATAGCATGTCTTGATACGTGGCATATAGGGATTGGTACCTTTCACACTTGAAACGATGGGGTTGATGTCCGGTACCTACCAGTTCCAATTTTAGGTACTTTTTTGTGTTCAATAGTAAAAATATCAATTTGTTAAGTCATGAAGTATAAAATGCTTTAAATTTAACATATTTATTCTTCAATATATAACCCTGCAATGCTGTGTTCATGTCCATCATGGAAAATCGTCCACCCTCACAGTCACAAGGATGAATTTAAGTATTTAAACATGGTACCTTTTGATTTTACGTGAATCAGTACTTGGTACTTTTGACAGAATTTGGTTGGTACCTATAAAAGTACCTAATTTGGTACCCATACCTAGTTACATATGTTATATTTACAGTATAGTATACAGGTGTAGTCTCTGTGACATCACCCATCTGTTTCTATTACGAAAAAATGAAGCCTATTGTCGTTAGTAGTCATATAAAAATGAGAGAAATGAGCTTTTCAGACCCAGGCTGTTTTTGAACCAGGCTAAAAATATATTTTTTAATACTGTAAACGTATGTTTTTTTTTGGCTTGGTGTGTATATCTTTTTGTAGCCAGCCTCAAGCAGACACTCGATGAACTGCAGATTTTAGCACTTCTGCATTGGCTTTACAATTTTTGACGCCAAGCTTGCCCCTTTGGTACAATATGATATGTTTATTATTGTAGTGAGCAGTACGGTAAGGTATGATACATAAAGGTATGGTACAGTACAATACAATACAGTACAATGTTGTCCCTCCGTTTTTTTTCTTTTCTTTTTATGTGATGAACATGAATATAAGAACCATAAAAACAACAATATTACCATAGTGTCAATTCTTTGTCCAATTTTCTGTCTGGTTTTCAGACAAGCTTTGAAATATGTTTAGAAACTGGTTATTCCTTCTAGTTCCATCTTCTAAGCCCCTCTTATCATCTCTACATGTTACTGATCTTTCTCACAGATGATATGGTACACTCTTCCTGTGGACCTTTTCTTTCTCAAGTCACCACAAAGACAAATCAGGTGACTTTTCCCGCCCAATACAACTCCTTTTCTCTGAACCAGCAGTCAGATAGATTCATGTAACAACAGATAAGAAAAAGTGCAGAGCACATTGTTTGGCTGGGTAGATATATCACAGCTGTTTTGTTGTAGTGATCACCTTTAAAGATAAGCAAGGACTGATGAGCTTTTTGTTCTTGTTCTGGATCAATAATAATCAAAGGTCTTTTACTGCAGCGATGGTGTCGTAAACATAAACAGTGATCTTCACAGAAAACCTAACGTGTATGAAATATTTCTCAAGCATCAAAACTTTGAGATGATATTCACTGTGACATTTCTGCATGGACTGATTTCTGACCCCTCACAGTCTTCAGACATGAGACCAGCTGAAGTGTTGCAGCGACCTTACTTAAGCTAACATCTGCGAGTTCTGATAAGAGGAGAGATTTTTCTCTTCCTCTTTACCTCTAATCCTTTTAAACAGCACAACATCACTTCTCTCTCCTTCACTTCAGTCCTTCTCTCTGCGTATCTGTACACAGCATCTTTACTGTGTCCACATCACAGGTCTCAAGCTACAGAGAGCACACACACACACTCGCACACACACTCACTGTGTTAACGAAGCACACTGTGACAGTTTAACACCCTCATTATGTTATTAATACCTGTGGCCGTGTCAATAGCCTCTAATGCCAGTGTCAACGCCCTGTAATGGAATCACTTCCATCAGTGCCGCGGATCACCTCCTCCCCCTCCTTGAACTGTTTGCCATGCAGCGGGCGTGCAGCCCTCCCACTCAGGCAGCAGCAGGGGAGGATCAGGAGAGTGACGGGGGCATAGGGGGAGGAAGGGAGAGACACTGAGGGAAGAGAAGCCTGACACATTCTGAAGATGTAATATCGATTGGATAGGTTACCCTCCCAAAAGAGCTCATGGTTTGCCATTGCAAGTGTTGGGCAGCGATCTGGCACGGTACGTCTTAGAGATGTATCACCGCTGAACCATCTTTCCTTTGGCATCCTGCTGCATTGTGATGTTGAGGGATTCTCTTCTGGTGAACACATGATGACACCCACAAGGGGAGTGTGCTAGAGGGCGACAGTAGAAAAACATGAAATATGCATTTTGATTACATATGCATCGAGGTATACCTATCGTGAAACCATACTCTGCAACAAAACATGGACATAATCTCAGTGACACCACTGGTTTCTGTCCAAGGAGGCACAGAGAAGCCCGAAGGTTTGATTTAGAAGATATAGTTGGGACTATTGCCTGGCCCGTAGAGCTGTCACATACTGAAATCAGATAAGAGACCCCACTGTTGTTATTGTAGCAGGGAGCAAACATGTTTCATTCTGTTGTAAATATTGACATTTTAAAATAGGCTTTAATAGGGTTTCTTTGCTTTTGGAGTCAGCCCCAAGTGGACACTTGAGGAACTGCAGCTTTTTGGACATAATTCTCAATTCAGTTCCAACACTAACAGGAATCAATGTACAACTTGAACAACAGATGCAAACTGAAAATACAAGAGAGGAAGAGTTTCCAGCTCCTCGCAGTCACATAAAAAATTGATTTTAATACAAAACAGTGAAATATAAAGGAACATAATCTGTGTATTATTCGTTCAGTTGATATTCAGTTGTGAATCAAAAAACAAAACATTGAAAACAGTTTGTTTTCTATTTTTTTCCTTTTGGAAATGTTAATAAATAAATGAAAATTGATTGTTTTTCAATGTGCTTGATTATATAGATCAAATAAAGGGAAGTTAAAATACGGGCCACTGGATGGTTTTGATTCAAAGAAGCCAAATGAGTGACTCTTAAAAATGACAACATGACAACTGAAAAAATCGCCAGGATCTTTCAAGTACGTCCATTTTCTTCTATAATACGTTGTATGTTTCCCATTAAGTTGTAATACATATGGCATTGAAAAACGAACAAATTTTCATTTATTTGTTTTCATTTCAAAAAGGAAAAACGGAAAACAAACCGTTTTCCATTGAATATCAACTGAACGAATGATACACAGATTGAACATGTATGGCTTTTTCACAGTCTGACTTCAGTAACTGAGGTAGAAAATAAAAAGACTGTCCACAGCCCTGTAACTCGAAACCCTCCTGATCAGTCATCTATCAATGGATTGAAAATGTCATGGCAACAGCTGCTGCCTTCGTCCTCCACACTTCCCTCCTTTTCTGTCTTTTTTCCCTCTGATTAATCGCTGGCCTTGGGCCTGTTGAGTTTCTGCCAAAGATGGAGACGAATGAAGAGGTGTGACAAGTGTTGACTTCCACAGCACAGTGGTGGAACACCTACCTCTGAGAGATTATCACCGCTGTAAGAGATTATCACCACCATGGTACTATGACAGGAAAAAAGAAGAAGATGTTATTCTGTCATTTTTCTGTCTGTAAACAAATCCCGTGATCAAATCATGACTCAGCAAGCTCATCTAAAAGTAAGAAAGCTCATTGGAAGGAGTTCCTCTTTGTGTCCCCACACATCTGTACTGACAGACACCACAGAATGAATAAGAGACTATCAGCCATCTGCCTGTTCCGTTTCATGTCAAAGTTTCGCATCATATGCAATAAAATAACAGGATATGGCAGTATACATTACTATCTGATGCAGCACACTACAACACAGTCCAGTGCAGTGCCATGAGAAACAATAAGATAGGATGCATCATGAAATGCTACAATCAGGTATGAAAAAAGTACAAGACAGTACACACATTACAGTGATACCCTGCAATACAAAACGATATGACACCATTAATACCATGTGATCATATGATAGAATACAATGTAATATGATACAACCAGTATGATGGATTAGAAGAGGAAACGATTTGATGAGCTACAATAGGACAGTACTGCCTGCTATCAAAGGGGCATATAATACCATTTGGTAGAAAATGGTCCGCTACAATATTCTTTCTCACTTGTTGTATGCTGCAACAAAATAATTTCCCCCCTAGGGATCAATAAAGTTTTCCTCATCTCATCTCATTTCATCTCATCTCATCTCATCTCATTATACAGTACAGTGCGGTACGATGTAATGTGATACAATTTGATACAGCAAAGTTTGATACTGTACGGTACAATAGAAAAGGATACAACTGGAAAGTACAGAATAGTAAACAATGCAGTGAAGTATGATGTAATACAGTATGATACATTCAGGTACAGTATGATACATTGTTATACTATGATACAGTCAAGTACCACAGGATACAATACAACAAGGTATGGTATGATTTGTTACAGAACTATACAGTACAGTAATGTACAATACCAAACAAAAATACCATATAATACAGTTGTTATACTTGGCGAAACCAAAAGATACAGTATAACAATGGTTTTTAAAGTGGAGGCCATGGGGTGCCAGGAAGCACAAGGGGGGCCTCAAAAGATTGGAAGAAAGGTCTTGATTGATAGATAGATAGATAGATAGATAGATAGATAGATAGATAGATAGATAGATAGATAGATAGATAGATAGATAGATAGATAGATAGATGGATGGATAGATGGATAGATAGATAACCAATTATCCAAACATACAACACGTAAAGTGTCATAATTGTCAGGTTTACTTGTTTCTGATTGCACCTCACTATACCTGTACCTGACAGCTGCAACTTTCGCACAGCAATGTCAAGATCTGTGTCGACCTGGAGGTTTGAGCCGGTTATTAAGCTCTCTATTAAACTGAACTGAACTTTGAGGCTCTTTCCCTGTCTAACTATGAACATGTAAGAAAGGAGTATCCTACCTTGGCTGACAAAGCCCTGAAAAGCCTTCTCCCTTTAGCATCAACCTACCTCAGTGAGTCTGGTTTTCATTTGTTAATATATCCCCCATTCTAAACAAGAATGGTAATTATTGAAAAGTGAATAAAAGTTCAAAAAATACATTCTTAAAGTTGACATTTCTTTACATATTTAGAAGCATTTACTGTTGATTATCAAAGGGGGTCCCTGACCAGAAGCAACATCTGCTGTTGGGGGGACTTTGGCACAGTGAAGTTTGGGAACCCCTGCAGTATAATACAATCTGATGCAGTACGACACAAAATGATGTCATGCCACATGGTCCAATATGTTGTGATACAGTATGTTACACTACTATACTGTGCATTAAGGAACAATAGGAGAAGATATGATACAGGAAGGTATAGTATGATACTATATGGTATAGTATGATACGATGCGTTTCCATACTGTCTTATGTGTTAAACTCACATGTAGGCACACCTGTGCACCTTTCATCATGTTTTCACTCTGCTTTGTGCCTCTGAGTGTTTATCTAATCTCAAACAGACTCTTCAGCTCAGCCTGTCATGGTTGTTCCTGATTCAACCTAGCAGTTTGTCACTGACACCTTTGGTTTGATCACAACCAAACCAGATAAAGGCAAAGTTAAGACAAATAAAAGTACAGACCAGATGAAGCTGCAGTTAGAATATTTCAATATCTAAAGTGTAGTCGGGGTTGCCCCCTTAAAGGCAATGAATCGACTTATCTGTCATCCGAATACCAGAGTCCACTTCATTATCCACTCTTTGTTTCTTTTTATGTGATGAGTCAGAGCAAACAGAGAAACACACAGCAAGACTCAGAACGATCCCTCAGTGTTTATCTCTCAAAAGCTTTTTGTTAGGAGCTACTTTTTTTTTTGAGACAGTCTTTTGAAAACAAATTAAACCAAACAAACTGACACACTGTGTTAGGCATTTCAACATTAAAACCAGTGACTCTGTCTCTGGTGCTTTTAGAAAGAGGCTGTTTGGGCTCGGGCTGAGCTGATGCCACGTCAGATGGCGATGACTGAAATCATGATCATTGTTATATGTCATTATTAGTCATCCTGATAAAAATATTGGACATTTGACGCCCTCTGGAGAGGAGAGGAGTTGGCTGGTGTGGTTTAAGGGACTGGTTGTTACTTGTGGTAGTCTTGTAGGTAAATTATGAGGTTGCACATCTCTTTGTGAAAGAAGATTCGATATGCATCTAGATCAGACCTGGGCAAACTACGGCCCGCGGGCCACATCCGGCCCTTTGTACGTCCCTGTACGGCCCGCGTGAGGCCAATCATAAACATAAACATAAAACTCGTGCCGGTGCATATGTCTTAATACTCCATCTATCACAACCACTGAACAAGACATTGTGGATTGAATTCTCCCTCTCTTTCACTGGCTCAGTCAGTCTCCTCCACCTGAACTCTGCTGTTCTGAAGAGAGTGCCGTCGCGTACACGCGCAGCGCATGTACGCGACGGCACTCTCTTCAGTACAACGATACGCGTTTCACTATTTTAGAGTCAGCCTTCTCACTATAAAATTCACGCTGCTCTTTCCTGATTGGAGAGGATGCTGCGTTAGAGCAGAGCTACGTTAGTCTAACTCACGACATGTCATGTCAAAGTTCTCCAAAAAAGAAAGGAAACAGCTAAGGCTCTGATAAAGTCTTCATCAACAAGTGCTGCACCGTTATCTGTCTCTGTCTCTGAGGTCTCCTCCAGCGTCTCTGGATCAAACCAACTAAGAGAGGGGGGTGGATGGTTTCTGAGTTTTCGATATAACGCCCAAGCACGGGACTTGATTTGACTTAGTAAAGTATTAGAGCTCACAGAAGCATACTTAAATTTTGGGGACTATCAGGAGAAATCACAAGCCAGGAGAACAGCTGGAGAAAGGGCTTAAAAAATGGGAGCTTCCCTCCATATTCAGGAGTGTTGGCAGTCTGCCAGCACTCTCGATCGGTAAAAGTGAGTTCATGTATGACAGATATTGACAACGACGAAAACTTAAGACATTTTCTCTTTCATTTTAGGATTCAATAACTGTTTTTTTTTCTACTTGACCTATACACCACATTTTTACATAACCTAATATAAACATTTACAGAGTGCTTTATTCTTCTGATAATCAGTTCCGACTATTCAAAATATTAATTTCAGAGCATTTTACGATGGAAGAAAGTTGGTGGCCCTCTGACACAATTCAGGTTCCTCATGTGGCCCCTGGTAAAAATTAATTGCCCACCCCTGCACTAGAGGTAGGTAAAAAAGGTGCAACATTTAAAAAGTGAATAAGTTACAAACAGAAAACAGTAAGCAGCAGCCCCAGAAAAAGGATGCACACCACTGGTTTTAAACAGTCAGTATTGAATTAAACTGACTTAGCACAAAGTGACAAGTGCTTTATTTGGAAGATTACAGAAAATGCATTTAAATATAAAAGAAATCAAAACCAAACTTAAAATTTTTGTGTAGCTGATGTGTTGAAAATCTGTCCTGGTGACTCGCTAGCATTGCTACTATTTACGCCCATTCTCTTCCTCAGTCATGGTAAGGTACAGAGCATTTACAAGTATTGTTAACCGTCAATCGATTGATATTTTCGCATAGGGATGGGTACCGAATTAGGTACTTAGCTACCGACTGAATTCTGTCGAAAGTACCTGGTACCAATTCATGCCAAACCAAAAGGTACCATGTTTAGGTACCTAAATGCATCCTTGTGACTGTGAGGGAGTGGAAAAGTAGGCGATTTTCCATGCTTGACATGAACATAGCACTTTAAGTTTATATACTGAAGAATCAATATGTTAAATTGAAAAAAATATAGATGCATATTATCAAACAAATTGATATTTTTTACCACATAAACTCAAAAAGTACTGTAAATTAGTACCCTTGATTACTGGTACTGATTACCAGGTACCAGGCATTTGTATCGTATCATTTCAAATGTAAAAGGTACCCATCCCTATTCTCGCAATACCCAGTGCATACCTCCACGATCGATTTATCTGAGGATTCATGATTCCTGTCGATTGAGGAGGCTGCTAATGACACTGTATCTCTTGTTTATCAAACCGGATATACGGTTTTATCAGTTTATTCTTCACAACCCTAGTAAATTATGACCCGTGTAGTCAGGTGTGGGTCTTGGTGTGGCATTTGATAGCCAAACAGAGAACCGTCAGTCTTTGCATGGAGAGATAACTTTTTCTGGAGCAACACAGTCTGAGTTGGGCACAGTTTTTCAGCTAAAAGATGATGTCAGCTACATCTCCTGGTCTTTCCTTGCTGTCAAAGAGTCAGTTTATTTCACCCTTCATTACATCCAGAGCAAAAGGAAGACTCCAGGATGCCGTCGGTTTGGGGCTGCATCCAGAACTGAAGTGATAGGTGAGTTTGACTGTAACAGCGTTGTTTCCTCTGATGTTCAAATTGACGGACAGGCAGGAGGAATCGTGAAGCATCCTTACTTGCACACATAGATGTAGGGAACATCTCAGAGTTACTTAACATAGGAGACTTCCTGCTGTTGCTGGAAACTTTTCCACAACAGGGAACTCTAAGAGTCACAATGTACCTTTCAGGTTTAGAAATGTAAGTCGGGACGACATGTTGAAGCATTTCTTTTTAATTAGAGAGTGGTCGTTGACACAGGTACCTAAAAAATGTAAAACCATCAAATATTTATTCAGACCTCTCTTCTGAGGACGGAGCCTGTCGACTGGATGGGACGAAGCTCTGAGATGAAACTAGAAATGATGTCTCATCATCCCACCATCACTTTGTGCTTCAGTCACAGGCACCAAACCAGGACAGGACTGTGACGAAAATAGCACAGTCAAGACTTTTTAAAACACTTAAAAGTTTGAGCTTGTGTGTCTTTCTGGTCACGGACATGTCTTTCATGCAGATCTGTGTGGATGGGAGCTTATTCACATTTCCCTCGACAAACTGGGTATCATTTTTTTTTTTTTTTTTTTTAGAAGCTTTGTGTGTATGTGTGTGTGTGTGCCTGTGTTTTCCTCTTGTAGCGTGACTTTCCTAAATGCTCACAGACAGTAAACTGTCAGTGGCAGCAAACTGGTGCAATTATTCTCTGCTGCTGATTGATGACACAGCGAGCTCTTTCTAATGTTGAGGGCCCTTTGTACTACATGCCCTTGTGCCAGGCAGTCGCACACTCATGCACACACTAATACACACATGCACACACATTTTTTGTCAAGAGAAATGAAAATGCATGCAGCAGTTACTTGTTGGAGCTGGGCATTCGAGGGTGATACATCACAATCCTCCTCAAATGCAAACACTTGCAGAGGCGACACGTTTCATAAATCACCTGAGGAAGCAGAGTCAGTGTGTGTTTGTGTGTGTGTAGTGTGCCTGTGAATACTCCTCCTTCAGGAAGTGACCTCTATTTACCTGTCATAAGTCGTTACCTCCCCCAATACACACTCAGTCACACACATTTGCTGCAGTGCAATGCAGCATAGAGCCAGGGCTGTTCATGTACGCGCTGCCGGCTCAGAAGCAGAGGGATTACAACAAAGACACGCTTTGGAAAGAGAGTGACGAGAGGACAAAAACAATATGAAAAGAAAAAAATACACACCATGTATTGTGAAGCGGAGAGAGAAGAGGACTCGTACAGGCAGACAGTAAGAGAGGAGAAATCTGCAGCATCATGAAGAGTAAAGTATCTCCCAATGCACTGAGGACAAGAGCCTTTCATTTTGCTCTGCTTACAAAAGCATATGCAGACAGACGCCCCCACACATTCACTCACTGTTGGAGGAGAAGGAGGCTTGGTTGTGTAATGTATGTAGTGAAAGGGGAAGAGAGGGTGTCTCCGCTGAGGCATCGGCCTTCGGTAGTTGGAGATCCTCGGAGCGGAACAGATTCAGCTCTCCGCTTTGAGGTTCGGCTGCAAACCCGCCCCAGCCTTTGAACTGTGCACGCGTCTGGCCTCGTGGCCCGCGGTAATTAGCATTTCACCGGCATCCATCTTCAAAGGCAGCGGGGGAAGCAAGGAGCATCGCACACACGCGTGTTGGTATCAAAAGAGGCTCCTGTCCTCTGCAGCGGCGAGGTCCAATGTCACAGTTTGAAAAGCTGCTGCAGTTAAACACTCGGTGTTCTCGGGTCAGTCCGCTGACAGCGAGAGGGTTTCTGCACAATAACACGTGTTTTCTCTAGAGATGGGAAACAGTTCATCAGGTTATCTATTAATCCTGAAATGGAAAGGTGAGATTGCAGCTGATATAACTGTTACCTCTTAGTTGTTGGAGAAAATAACAAACCTAGATAAAATATTAATGATTATTAGATTGTCCCCTGTTTAAAGTCAATAAATCATGACGAGAGGCAGGAGGACAGGTTTATAGTGAACTTAAATCAACCTTCACTGTCATTGTAAGAGTGCAACAACCTGCAGTAGTATAAAACATGGGTGGCAGCTAGGGATGGGTTCCTTCCTCATTTGAAACAATATGGTACCAATACCCAGTACCTGGCAGTCGGTACTCAGGAGTACCAATTGTTGGTACTTTTGTGTGTGTTCATGTGGTAATAATATTAATTTGTTTTAAAATTAAGTCTCAAAGTTTTAAAGTTTTTCAATTTAACATATTCATTTCACAATATAAAAAAGAAAATCGCCTACTCCTCCACTCACTCACAGTCACAAGGATGCATTTGGGAACCTAAACATGGTACCTTTTGTTTTTTTCTTGGTACTACAGATGGTGTTCAGTTGGTACCTAAAAAAGTACCTAATTTGGTACCCGTCTCTTGTGGCAGAACCCATTAGTCTCTATTAAGCCAAACCATGATGATGGCCAAACTGTGAATGAGGACTCAACCAAACTTGGTTACTAGAGGTGTGATAAAATATTGATATCTTAACTCTTAGTATCAATATTTTGTGAAAATAAAAGAAGAAGAGCTACTCTGCTCGAATCAAATCAAATATGCAGCAATAAGCAGTTATAAGTTATCGGAACTATGTAGCCGTCAGTTGTTTCCACTCAAATCTGTTTTTGTTCCGGGCTCTCTGTACCTGTTGTTAGCTGAGTTTGTGTGGGGTAGAGTCTGCCCTGGAGTGAGAGTATGCAGTGGTGCATGTAATGGTGTTTTGTTGCATATTTGATTAAAGTTACCGAACTCTGTTCTCCTCTTTTTAGTAGTCTTACTGCAGCCGAACACTGTTTCCCCATGTTAGCCAAAGCTAACAGTACACAGGCATCCCCTAGTTCGACGTCAAACCGTGAAACCTGGGGCCACACAGCCTAACCACACAACACAGTAGCAAGTACACACAGTGACATTAAACACTAGCATTCTCATTTACTTTTTTTTTCGTTAAACAAATTCCAGCCGTCTTCTTTTTCTTCTTTGGCAACTTTTCCTCTCAGGAAACGCCGGTGCATCAGCAAATATAGTCCCGGATAATCCACTTCCGTTGCAGCGTAAACTTTTTAATTTGCTGCGGTGTTTCTTTTATTTGCAGTGACGTTTCTTTTTTAATTTGTAACAGCGTTTTTTTTTTTTTGTTTGTTTGCAGCACTTTTCATTGTTTGCAGGTACTTTTATTTGCAGCAGCTTTTTTTTGTTTGTTTGCAGTGTTTCTTTATTGTTTGCAGGTACTTTTGTTTGCATCGGTGGCGGGTCTCGGCCACCAATGCAAACACTGCATCTGGCTTTCATTATTTCAAACACAACAAAATAGAAAAAGTTGTTTTCAATCGAATAGCTAATTGGGTAGAATATCGCAATATATCACAATATTGTGATATTATTGTATTATTGTGAATTACAGAATAACTTCACCTTATAAAGGCTGTATTAAATAAAAAGAGCTCATTCTCTTTTCTTGTGTATTGTGTAAGAGCCATTCGTACAGAGCTCATTAATCCAGGTGGCTGCGTTGGAGCCAAAGACCTACCTTTGTCTGTGTCTTGGTAGACATTAAGCTGGGTTGAGTCAGCATTTAGAATATGCATACTGCCAATAACAATCTCCATAACTCCTCTTCAGAGAACCAATGACTCACTTCACAGAGACTGTGTCTGTGTTTTTAACAGTGTATGGTTTAGAGGAGCCCGTGGTCGCAGCACTCGATCAGATTATTAGCTTAATATAAAGAAGGAGCTGCTGAATACCAAACTGATTATGAGAATAAGACTTGAGATATTCTCTTGTGACAAATTCTTTGAAAAGAGAAAAGCAACGTGATTCAAATTTTAAGTATCATCTCTAAAGCAGAAACCTATTTCAATAATTCCAGACCAAGGAGCCATTCAGACAAATATAATTTCTACTATTTGTGTAACTGTGCCTGGTAAAATGATTCATCTTTGCATTATTTTTTTGAAGAAAAAAAACAAGAAGAACATTTTTCTCTTTTTAAAATGTTTAAGTTCCTCTTTGTCCATTTTCCCCACAATCTTCCCAAGAAAACCACCACGAGAACATCTGTGAAGTGACAGATCCCACCAGCTCCAGAGCATGTTGTGACTGTTGTCTGACAGAAGTCGCGTGATGTCGACATAGAGCGCCCGCTTTGGGAGGTAAAGAGTCTGACCTTGACACGAGATGGTCGTTTGCTGCTGTCAGTCAGCGTCGGTTTCAGGAACAAACAGACAATCGCTCTGTCACGAGACCACACGGGATGGTAGACCAAACCAGAGCTTCAACAGATTTCACAGACCGGTGGAGTGAATTATTCTCTGAGCTGTTCATTGATTCAGTTTGGAAGATGTGTATGTGCTGAGACATCAAGGGGATGGACTGTTGTATTGATGTTTTGGATTTTTATGCAGATTTCTTTTGAAAAAATAGTAGTTTATCTTTTCACAGCTCTTTTATCAAACCAAAGTAAAATATCTCCCAACCTCTAATCTTTGAAATCATCTGATTACAAGATATGGCATGTTGCTTATTGCCTTTTGGATAAAAGTTATCAAAGACTGCTTTATTAAAGTTGTGTAAGCACATCTCATCTTTGTTAATAAGCCGGTCTGATCCAGTGTCGGTGACCTTGCTGTCGTCAGCCGGCCTCGGTCAACCTGCAGCTTGAAATCCTCTGCTGGATGAGCCCTTATGTGAATCAAAAGTGCAGGAGGAAGTGTACTTAACACCAGCAGCACGTCTGCAAAGCCTCAGAAAGAGTCGGCGTCTCATGAGGGCTGTCATTAACCAGCAGCTGCTTATGATAAATAAAAGAGTTGAACTGACAGGAGAGCGTGTCAGGGTGAAAAGGAAGAGGTCCAGGGTCGAGGACGTGAGGAGGCAGCGGGAGCATTAAAGAAAAGAGACGCTCAGGTCAGAGGGAACACGGGAGATTAGACGTGGAAACATAATGGCGAGATGATGTTGTGACAAGGTTAAGCAGAGCGAGGCTGAGGGACAGAACACTGCGTACCATACGTTAGTCATAAATGACTCAGCTGAGCTTGATGCTTACCTCTGTGGCACTCTGAAGACATCTTCTGTGTCTATTAAGGGCTTTACATGTTTTTTTTATTTAGCTGCATATTCATATCTCTTCCCTCAGGCCGTTTGGATGCGGAAAGAATTGATTCGAGTAAGCCTTGATGTTCTGCATAACTCAGCTCTACAGTATATACAACTCCTTCCAGAGAGCTGTACTGAATACAGAGGCTTTTATGAGCTCACTTCACTGCTTTCTGTTCATGTAGAAATGTTCTTTTACCTTTTAATTTACTGGTTTCTTACACCAATTCGAATACCAAGACATTAAAACACAAATGACCAATTCTTTGACTGTGTCTGCAACCATGACTGGATTCATAGAAAGATTTCCTGTTGTGCTTCAGAAAAACTCTGTGATTGGTTTATTGCAATTAAGGCTGCACGATATGGCTAAAATCCAATACCTCAATATTCATAGGCTATATCCCAATACATAGTATATGTCTTAATATTGTGATTTCTTCTCTAAATCACTACATTCATGTTAAATCCAACCCTTTGATGCATAAAATGACATCATTATAATGATTCAAGCAGACACTTTAAGTTATTTTTTTTTATTTGAATATAAAAAGAGGAAATCTCAATCAGGTGAAGTTTAGCAAACCTTTTATTTTAAACCAAACTTTATGTAGATACATATTTTTAGTTCCAGTAAAATAATTCTTTCAGATATATTCAACTGTCTGATTTAATTATTATATTACATTATATTATATCATATCATATCATATCATATCATATCATATCATATCATATTATATTTAATTTTATTTTATTTTATTTTATTTTATTTTATTTTATTTTATTATTATATTATATTTTATTTTATTATATTTTATTATATTATATCATCTAACAGTTTGAAAATATAATGAAGTAAAGTTGGAGATAATATAAATTTCATTGCCATATAGCAGCTACCTCTAGTGACCTCTGTCTTTGAGCCTGGGGTCTGGTTGAATTGTAGGACAAAGGACAGGACAAAATAATCCTCACATGAATTATTTGATTTTTCTCAATGTTAACAACTTTTCAAATATTCCAAAATCATTTCCCATCCCTAATCTATTCAGAGCAAAAACAGCCTAAAATGAGCCAAAATCCACATCCCTGGGAGTACTTATACTGAGGTTGCTAACCTCAGGTTCCAAATTTTGCCGTTACATAAAATATGGATCACCACTAACAAGAACAAAAATCCCATGATAATTCCATTCTCTCATACTCTATTTAATTTCAAAACAAAATCAAAATAGTGAAAAAAAGGCTCTTATTCGTTTTCCAATTTTTGATTTGAAAACCAGATATGAAATCACAAGTTGTTATCCGTTTTCCAATTTTGGATTCTAAAACTGATATGGAATGAACAAATGATACACTGATAACAAAGGCATACAGGCTTTGTCAAATTGGTGGATCTTCATAGAAGAAGTGTGTTAGGATTAAATCTTTAACTGGACTTGGACTGTGGCAAGCTTTTCTGTTGCAGAAGGAGGGGCAGACTGTCGCACTTGGAGCAGGTTTAAAGTTCACGCTTACTTCTGTAAATTTTGACGCATTAACCGTTCCATGTTTAGGGATTAATCGTTTACAGTTAAATTTTGGATTAACTTGGCCAACCTCCACCTGTCACTCATCTTAGTACTCAGTACTTTAAACAAAGTAAAGCAGGGGTCTCCACTGACTCCTAAAGGTAGCTGGTTGCTTAACTCTTCTTCAGTTGGTCATTTGTCTTAACAAAAGTCCACCAAGATACAAAAAGTGCAACATCTCTGTCCTCATTACTGATGTGAAATTGAGTCAAGTTAGCTTTACTTAAGATAAAACAAGGACTAACCAAGTAGCAGCCTGACAATGGAGTGTTGGTCCAATTTTTATATTTCCTTGTTGCTCCACTTTTGGTCTCCACCAGGTCAGGGCTCTTGCATGTATTGGTGTGATCCATAACAAATTAATCTTATACAACCCAGTACATAAAATTAGGGCATTTTATCTACTATTATTCAAAACATCTGTGTTTGAACTGCACAGAAGTTTCTGGTTGACCAACCCTTTGATAGACAAGCCTACATTATCATCTCTAAAGCTGTACTCCTAAAAATAACAAGAGCTATTTTTGCTTGAACGCTGAGCGAATGTAAAGTAGATAATTATGATAATTATGTAAACTTCTAAAGGAGCTGTTATGGTCTGAAGCGTATACACATCCAGCATGTGATCGAGCGGAGGCTTGTGTCCGCTGACAGCGTGTCTGAGTTCATGTTTTATTCATAGGGAGAGTGTCTACCTCCCATCACTCAGACAGGATAAGAAGATGTGCCAAACATGGTCATGTCATCAGCCACCACCTGACTTCATCTGCATGCAAATGTCTCCAGTGCACGCTGGGTAAACTCAAGGACACACACAGATGGAACCTCAGCACTCGACACACACGCTCTTTCCTCGACATATAGCACTCAGATTGAACGGACGCTCGGTGTTCATACAGCAGGGGGATGAAGAGGAACTCAGCAGTTAGGACACGTCACTGACAAGCTCCATCCATCACGCCGCCCCTCCCCCCTTACAGATGGAAACCAACACGGCAAAATGAAAACATGACTGACATCCAACACATGCTTATCACACCAAAGATCGCCTTGTTCAACAGTCTGTTTTAGAGCCGAATCAACACTTTTTGTCAGACCAAGCGAGCGGCATCGCTCACTCACTGCTGCTTGTTTTTTAAGGCATTTACAGAGCATGCTGGGATACCGCAAGAACTCCCACTGCGAATTTTTAGAGGACAAAACAGTCCCACTAAAATATTAAAGGACGCTGTGTCACTGACTGTTGCTGCGGGCATTTTCAAACCGAGCATTCAAAGAACAACAGACTCATTCAAGTACAGGAAGTTTTCACCAAGCAGGAGAAAAGTTAGAAAGTGCTGCACAATGTCATCACAGCTCTTTTTTTATCTCTGCTACTCAGACTTTACTATTATTTTTCATAGAAGTACTGACCTTTGGATCACCCAACATTTAAGACTAGAATATACAGTGTTATTTTTTTTAATTTATTTGTTTTATTTTCATTTATTTATTTTTTAATTTATTTTTTAATTTATTTTTTTATTTTATTTTACCTTCTATGTTTCCACAAGGATTCCTACTTTTTTTTTAAGTTCATCAAAATTTTCAGGATGTTTTCCATGCTTTTATCAAGCAGATATGACAGCTCATAAAATCAGAAATTTAGAATCCAGTGGTGAATGACATGCAGCACAAAGCCAAGAGTCAGAGTCCGACCACGGCCCCAACTTTGTAGCCTCAGTACATGGGGTGCATGATTTAACAGATGAGTTACACCAGCACCTGGTACCTCTATTCATCTAATAGGTTAACCAGCTGTATCTGTCATGGATTTTAAGCTAAAGAGGTCTTTAAGTCAGTCAAACAAAAAATTTCCATGCAGCCTTGTATGTTGTACGAATAGAAAAAACTAAAAAGGCAGCCTGGTAATTTTGTAACATCATTTAGGACCATCATTTAGTTTTTTTTTAGCTCTGTTTTTGGTCTCCACCAACTCCTGGGGGTAGCATCTGGTGATTTGGCTGCCAAACTTTTCAACTTTTGTAAATACTTTATCCATTAAGTCTTGACCCAGGAACACCAACCAACTGAAGTCCCAGTTGAGTCAAGTTAGTCATCAATATTTTAATCAAATTCAATGCTTATCCAAAAGTTTAAACTGTCTTGTAGCTCCATTTTTGGTCTCCACCAGCTCCTGTAGGACATATGTGTCTCTTTAGCTATCCTCTAAATTCTGTCTTGTTTGTCGTTGCAGTCCCTTTTTCCCCATCTAAAATTAACCCCAGTCAAGCTGTGTCACTATTGTTCACAGAAAATTGCCGGTTTCATTCACTGACCTGTAAGCAAATCCTAGACAAAAGGAGGAAAGACCCAAAATGGCTGCCTTTTCACTGTCTGCTGGTGAAAGTCCATTAAATCTCACTGAGGGAGGCTCACAGGCGGCTGTGCCAGTCCTCTGGCTGAAGGCTGGACGCTGGCAGAGGTGGCTTGTCAAACACTAGACAATACACACAACAAGGGAGGACAGGGAGAGATTAGCAGCCCGCTGGCTTGTTTCTGCTGCTGCAGCCGGAACAACATCAGTCACACTGGCTGCCAAGAAGAAAAGACTTTTATCAGGGTTTGGTCTTTTCTTGTTTTGGCCTCTTTTTTATATCATTTTATTCCAGTCCAATATCTGCAGCAATGTCAAGTGAAGATCAAACTGAACTGTATGACATAATGTAGCTGTTTGTTTCCATGGAGTAATACTCTGAAGATGTTTGGGGCTTTGATGGGTCTTTAGCTTCGTTTTGGGTTTTCTTTTGTGAGTTTATAGCATTTTTTTAATGTGCATTTATCTGTTTTCTCCAGTGTGATGCTGCTGAGAGGCTGCCTTGTTGCTGTTAAGATATGTAGGGATTAATGTCATTAACTTCACAGGCATTAAAACTAGGGATGGGTTTCAGATTAGGTACTTTTATAGGTACTGACTGAATTCAGTCTGAAGTACAGAGTTATATTGAAAAACTTTGAGATTATACCATTAAAAAAATATTTTTTCTTACCATATAAACACAGAAAAAAGTACCAAAAATTGGTACCATTGAGTACCGATACCAATTGCCAAGTACCAGGCGTCGGTACCGTATCGCTTCAAATGTGAAAGGTACCCATCCCTAATTAAAACTGATAAAAGGCCATATGTATGGTGGCCGGTTGGTGTCAGCTGGTTTGCAAAAGCCACAACAGAAGTTAAGAGGACAGTTATCCTAACAGACACAGAAAAGTTGTGAAAGTTAGTAAATAATTGTTTCTTTTACACCTTCAGCCTGATAGATATAGCTCTGATGGTAATGTTATGACAAGGCGGATTCATAGAGCTAAATATAAGACGATGTATTACTGTTAAATAAAAAAACATTACAAGGTGAGACCCCTACAAAGATTTATTTATCATAGATGAAGTTAAAGAAGATAGTCATTCACTTACTTTGACAACTTTTCCGTGTCTGTTAAGATAACTGACCTCTTTTAACTTCTGTTTTGGCTGGACTTCCATTGTGTTGTGGCTTTAGCAAATCATCTGACACCATACGGCCACCGTACATATGACTGTTAACCACAGTATTCAATGAACTTATGAAAGCTAAGATGGCAAACTAAGGAACAAATCCCATAATAATCACATCAACGATTTTGTTGTTTGTTTTTTGTTATCTGGTAAATTTAAGTGCAACATTCGCAGTTTTTGCCTCCAGTTTGGTCTCCACCCCCAAACCTCCCAAGTATCTGTCCTTTCCTGTTACCCAGTTCTCACACTGGTTCCAAAGCATGATTCTGTTTTTTTTTTTCCCGTTTTCTTCCAAACTTTTGGTAAAAGATAAGTTTAACCAGAAAAACTGACCCTCTAAGAGCTCATCGTCAGTTGAATCTCACAACAAAGCTCTTGTTTAGCTTGTAGCTAGAATTTCAGGTGATAAGCCTTTGAACAAATGTCAGACCATCAATCCCCAGGTAGCTCATGATACATGACACAATATGTTGCTCACAAGAAGTATTATATTACGTCTTTGCTAACTATAACTATAGCCTGATCTTTCTAAGCCAGCTCTGCAGAAACAGCTTTTCTGTCTTTCCTGTTTTTGGTCTGAAAAGCAGCTCTTTGAGCTTCATTGCACCAGTATGTGGTATTTCCCCAGTGTTTTCCTCTTCTAATTTATTGGCGTTTGCTCCTGCTAATTAACTCTGGTTCACGTGACCTTCATCCATGTCATTAGCACCACCATGAGGAGTGTTGGGTTAGTGATAGGGGGAGACAAACTGGAACAGAAATCCACTCAGTTGATCATATATCGATATTTGTGGCCTGTGTTTCAGTAATTTCATCCCCCACAAGACGGAGGGACGATACATCCCCTGATCAATATTTTGTTCCACCAACATTCATCAACAAGTGACCTTTCTCATGATGTCAGATTGATTTAAATCACTTTAATGATTCAAAAAAGATTTGGTCTGCTTTAAAGAAGTCGACACCTCATCCTTCAGTAAAATTAACTGAAGGTTAAGTAGCCTCTTCTGAAGCTTTCAGCACCGTGATTAAATCCCACCTGCTGATATACGCGTAAAGTGCATAACACAGGTTCTAATATCTAATATAGACTCTGTGTCATTTAGTGTGGACGTTTATTGAGGATTTGTCTCTGGAGGAATTCTAAAAGCAGGTAATAAAAGAGGTCTAAAGGTTAATGTGATGAGAAACAGGAGAGCAGGAGACATCGTGACTCTGTGGTTATATGAGGTAAAAAAAGAAATCAAGATACGTAGCACAGGTGCCCGCATACACACATCACATAAATATTCATCTGACAGGTGAACTGAGCCAGAATGAAAAGGGGAAAGCTTCGTGTTTTCTTACCTCAAACTCATCATGTTTGACTCTGAATGCAGGTTATGTCAGATTTAATCCGTAGTTTTCTAACGTCGCTGTGCTCCAGCTCTGCAGAGCTGCAGGCAGCATTTTTATGGAATTGCAGCAAACTTGTGTTCACCGTGCTCCCTCAATCCCTTCTGCCTCGCTGCTGATGATCACGACATATGTGCCTCTGCTTGTGCTTCATTTATTTCCGCCCGTGTGTTTAGTAAACACTGAAAAGTCACGTTTTTAATTGGTTTGTTTGTTTAGCTACAGCGGCCATATGGAGTCCAGCTAATTCCATCTCTTTTCTAAATGAAAGAAATGTTTCAGAGCGCTGCAAAGAAATCCAGATTTCTTCTGCAGAGTTTGTGCACAGAGAAGAAAAGGTTGCTTATCTCACCTTGATCTCCCTCCTGTTGTGACTTGAAAATATGAACCGTGGGAGACAGTGAAGGGGAGGACAGGTGCAAACTCATCGCAGTGTAAGAGCCTCGACATTGTGTGTGCTGTCCCCCCGCTGAGCTGCTCCATTTCCAAAAGACTGTATCTTTTATTCAGCGTAAATGCGGTGTGGGCTGAGGAGACTGGTGCATTGTGTCTGAGATGGATGGATCCTGATAGCAGCAGTGTGAAAAGCAATGTCTGGACTGAATGGATTCCCTTTGTTGATCTCTTCCTCAATTTCTATCTGTGTTCTGGCTCTCGTATCCTGCACTCCATCTCTCTTTCTCTGCTGCAGCCATTTTTCTTCCACAACTGTAGCAACACAGCAGTCACCTCCCAACCTTTTCTTGCTTTTCTATCCTTTATCTTTAATGCCCCTTGTTTTTTGAAGTTGTGTACCTCCCTCTTCCTCCACACATTCTGCTGTGAAGCACAAAGGCCGACACAGAGTCAGGGTTTCTGTGAGGGAAGAAATGAAGGAGAGCTGGAAGGATTCGTCACCTGCTATCTTGACACTTAGATGTATGACTGTGCAGCATCCTCCACAGCTACAGCGTAAACCACCACATATTTCAAACCCTCCCAGACGTCACTATTTGTCTTTATGCACAGCGCAGCGCGTCTTGAGGGATTTCCCTGAATCCTGGGATGTTCCAGGCTCCCTCTTTTGCTGTATCCCACTGGGCTTTACGATCAAGATATACAAGATGAGCTCAATGTTTGGATGGATGTGGTAATCTGAGTGTGAAAGCTAAAGGTCAGGTTGTCAACAGCTGTGGGCACGAGGCTTCGACAGTCATGTTTATTTCTGATAGAAATGGAAAGTGTACACCTGGCCGTCCGTTAATGAAAGTGAATCTCCTGCTCCTGCTTGTTTGTGTTTTCAGCAGGGAGCAGCTCCTAATGGCAGCTCTTCAGCGTGTGACACAGAGGTGTTAATAAATGAAGAGTCATTCAGTGCCAATGGGGCCTGAAGGAGATTTGCATGAAGACATGCTCGTAAATTTGACACTGATGTCATCAGCAAAAAAAAAAAAAAAAAAGCATGGAGCTCTTCATGAGAGATAACAAAAAGATCAGTTTATGATACAGTCTTAAGTTTAAAAGTTGTCAAAAAAAATGTAAATATTGGTCATAAAAAATCCTCAAGCTCAAAAAGTGAAATTCAAATGCAACTTTTTTTTAAACCAACTTAAAAATCAATTTTTAGATAAATAAGAAAAAAACTTGAAATCTTCTATATCAAATGCCCAAAAAGCAGCAAATCCGAACGATGAATTAGTTGAATTCAATCATAACCAATAAAAAGCCTTCTGCAATGTCACATAAAGAAAACCTTTATTTACAAATGACCACAAAGTTTGTATTTTCCTGTCCTTATTTTAAAATTTGGGATGGGATGGGAACCATATTAGGTACTTTTATAGGTACTAGCCAAATTCTTTCAAACGTGCCAGGTATCGATTCACATAAAATCAAAAGGTACCATGTTTAGGTACCTAAATGCATCCTTGTGACTGTGAGGGAGTGGAAAAGTAGGCTGTTTTCCATGCTGGGCATGAACACAGCATTGCAAGGTTATATAGTGAAGAATGATATGTCAAACTGAAAAAATGAGTTGTTATTATAAAACAAATTGATATTTTTTACTACATAAGCACAAAAAAAAGTACCTAAAACTGGTACCGTTGAGTACCGATACCAATTGCCAGGTACCAGGCATTGGTACTGTATCATTTCAAATGTGAAAGGTACCCATCCCTCACTAGAATATTCACCAAAGTGGGAATTAGATTAATATAAAACGTTCAGTACATTGTTTTATTTGTAACAAATCTACAATTTAATCCCCTGGACATAGACTCAAATTGTGCTCCAGAAACAAATCATACTTCCTAAATTCCCCAATCTCATGAAGAACATTTCAGCAAGTTTAAGAGGTCTTTTTTTAAGTGAAAGTATCATCAGCCTTAATTTTACCATGCAATAGTTAAAGAACCAGTGCTGTCAGGTCATCAAAAGAATAATCAAATTAATCACATTTTAATCTCATATCTGGTTAAGGTCCCCAAAATAAAGAATTTAAATTCTAGGACATTACAAAACTGTAGTGCATGACTAACCAAATGAATAAAAAAACAAGAGAAGATTTATAAATCCACATTTTTTTTACAGCTTGCCAATATTAAAACGTCAGTGTTCATGTACGTCAGGCGTTTGGTTGATTGAAAATGAGTACTGTGTCTATAGCAGTAAATTGTGTTTTTCAGTGAGGGGAGGCGGAGTCTCGCGGAGCTTGTCAATCAAAATCATGCTCATAAGCTACTGTGGGTGAGAGCGGTGCACTCTTTGGATGAGAGCTCAGCATGGATATGAGGAGAAGGTGTGAGATGACAGAGACATAGCGAGAAGCTGCAAGACAGAAAACTTCAGGCAGCTCACGCTCCACTGAGGATGTGTTGTTGTAGTTCAGGCATTAATATTGTTTTTTCTGTACTCACTTATTTTGTAATTAGGTCTTAATAAGCTCTAGCTTCAACCTACACCTTTTTGGTTTTTCTTGGAAATTCTGAAATTTCATGCTTGTAAATTGTTTCGAGTGTTGCAAGTGAAGCAAAATAAATTTCATCCATTCATCCATTCATCCATTCATGCAACAAAACTGTCTGTGGGTCTAAAGCCCTTATTTTTTCAAATCTGCTGTTTTTAAATGCAAGCTTTCACACCAGCAACGTTATTTTGCTGAGCAAGATTGTGGCTTTTGTTATTTCGAACCAAGGTCTGACCAATCAAAACACTCATTATAGACACGTCACAAACCAAAAAATTCTACATGGTGGACTTCTTGGTTGAGTTGGTGTCCCAGCATCCAGTTCTTTACAACAAAAGACATAAAAACTACAAAAACGACTACAAAGACGTTTCTTAGAAGAAGATTGAATATGATGCCTCTAAATTTTTCACAATTTCATGCCGTTTATTTGCGTTGGTGTGTAAAGGCCTTCAGACTGTAACTTTCTATTTGACACCTTTTAATGAAAACTGTGAAATAAATCTTCTTTAGGGGATGATGTATAGTGAATGGGTGGTTAAATGCAAATAAAAATCCCAAAAATGGTGAGCAGGACTCCAACTTCCTATTCTCTATCTCTATGTTTTGCCATTTCAGAGGTGAAATATACTGGTCACTTATCTGTGGATTGATTCGAGATGATGTGGGTTTTATCCAATCAGAACCAAGCATTCAAGACACTGATTAGTTGAACTGTTAAAGTTTCATTAGGGGCTGATGGAGGCAGATTTCTGTACAGTTTAATCTTTTCCACTATGATGTATGAGGAGCAGTTCATCAGACACATTTTTACAGAGAAATAAAACCAAAACAATTAAACCACAGCATGTAGGAGATGAATGTTTGGCCTGTTGTTCAAACTTTTTAATGTAATCTAAACATTTTGCTGGAGCAGCTGTGAGATCTGAGAGCAGCACAGGAGCCTCTCAGAGGGAGTGAAGGGGTTGTATCCTCCTGTGGGTGTTTAAAACTCTGTTTGACTGCTCTGTTTTTGGTTTACAGTGTTTTTATTAAGCGGCTCCATTTCACTCTGACAAGCTGGCAGCTCTTTGAGATTACACCCGACCGCAGGATCTGTAAACTGAGCCGTCTGCACATCAATACCCCCTCTGGACCCGTACCTTCTTATGCCGCGAACTGAAGCAATTTAATCCATCAGCTGACAAAACAAAAATATACAGCTCAAACAAAAATAAACACGTCAGCCTCTGAAATGGAAAGTCTCACAGCGTCTTCGCTTGTTTTTGTATTTTTAAACTCTTAGTTTTATTCTTGTGTGAGTGGAAAAGGCACCTGTGAGGGAAGTTTGTGCATAATCTAGGACAAGGTCCCGTCAAAGAGCGACCACAGACTAAAGCCACGCCCGTCTCTTAATTAAAGCATTACAGCCTTGTTAATATTACACACAGCTCCGACCTTCACACTGCTCAGAGGTTCAGGCTCAGATCTCTGAGGGCCGATGAGAGGTGGGAGAGAAAAGAGCAGACAAGGACGTATATCAGTCACTGTAACTAAGTTTTCCTCTGTGTGTGTGTGTGTGTGTGAGTGTGAATTTTTGTCTGCGTATGTGGGCATTTTATTTGTGCGAGGGCGTGTGCTGGAAGAGGAAAGGGTGAAGAGGTATCAGTCACTGTCACTGAACACCGCAGTCTCTGGCTCATGTCCACAAACTCACACACACACTCTGAGAGACACACATGGACACACAAACACAGAGGTAAGGGATGCATAATTCATAAAGTAATCAAAGGCAGACAAAAGCCACAGTCTTTTGAGTCTGGGGCCCACCAGGATGCAGTCCAACACACACACACACACACACACACCAGGCTGCATTCTACAGAGGCTAACCATGAGGGAAAAGGAGGTGAATAAGAGGAAACAATGAAGAGAGAAACAGACAGAGGGAGTGGATGATTTTTCAAACGGCACCGTCACTTCCCTCCTCTGCCTACAGGCTCCCTCTCACAACTTCCTCTGCTAATTTTCTTATTTAACGAAAACTCCTGTCTGCACCAAAAGAAGCCTCCGAGTCGAGACAAACTCCCTGAGCTTACAGGCTTTAACTTTCTGTTTCATTTGACTCCCCGTTTCCTTCTGCAAGTTCCCACCAGAGCGCTTCAAACAGGAGAGTTCGAGCAGAATCCAGAGTGGAAAAGAAAGATTTTATGGCTCTGGTTTATAAAAGTTGAGGATTGTTTTTGTTCGCAGTAGGAAGCTGGAAAAAGCAGAATTAGCATCAGGAGGTTGGAAAGCAAAAACAGAACCTGACCGTTTGACCCCTGGGGTTAAATAAGGAGCCAGAAGCATTAGCAAGAATTATCCTCTACGCCGACTGAAATTCAAATCCCGCATTAAGGAGGTGACTAAAGCAGCTTTCATTCATTTATGAATTTGTAAAGCTTTGGCCTTTCTTATCCCAACAAGAAGTCACAAAACTATTCATGTTTTAATCTCAGGTAGACGTGCTGCTGTCACTTCACATCTTATATCATGCTTCAAAGAGAAGACTTCAGCCTGTTTTAGAAAGCATGCTCTGACTCCAGCTGTCTTTGTGGATCGGTTTACCTGTTTACAAAGCTCTTAATGGTTTGGGACCAGCTCACGCTTCAGATGTTTTGTTGTGTCATAACTCCTCATACACGGAAACCCTTGTAAAACATTTGTTTTATTTTATTTGACTTGAAATCTTTTTTTTTTTACAAGGATATCCTTGCAAAGACAGCAGCGTACACTTTCACATTAAGCTCAACTGCAGGAATAAGTTGCAGAGATTGCATCAGATAATGAATTAGCTGCTTTTAGCAGTTACACTACAAAAAATTGAAATCTTATCAAGTGTTTTTTCATTAAAAAAAATGTCTTAATATGAGCCACATTCACCTGATCACTCCATTCACAGATTTCTTTTTACTTGTTAAAAGCAATTCAGACCTCATATTTTGTCTTTAAACAACTTGAAACAAGACATTTTTCTGGACTGGTCGGGTGAATGTGGCTCATATCAGGTATAAAAAGACAGTTTTTACTTAAATTAAATTAACCCTTTTTTTTTTTTTTTTTTTTTTTTTTGCTACTTGGCAACAGTGGATAAGGCTTCCTAAATGTTGGTTTATGGGATGCTGTTGGCAGCCCACTTGAACCCATAATCCTGGAAACCTTCTTCACTGTTGCAATGCAATGCAAAAAAAAAAAAAAAATTATTAAGTAATGACAAATTTTGCCCTTTTAAGGTGATCTACCAACTTGTGATGTCATAAATTGAACACCTCTCATGCTGATCTCATCATCTTATCTCAATTCTCATGACCTTTCAACCTCATCCGATATTTAAACTTTTTGTTTGAAAGTACAAGTTTTAGACCACAATTTTAATTTCCTGTTCAGCTTTATCATCTTGTATTCACTTTAAAATTGCTGTCCTGTTAAAATAAGACAAAAACACTTTGAAGATTTCAGTTTTTTACAGTGTATACATAAACCTTACTTGTAACGTATCCTTAAATTCAGTGCTATATGCTAATTTTATGAGCTAATTATTGTTCCTAGCTAAGCTTTTCAGAAGCTATGCATGATTTACAGATCGTCCCCCTCATTGCAGTCTCTTTCAGAAATGCTTTATTTTCGGGGTGCAGATGGTGTAGCGGTTTAGGTCGTGCCCCACGGGGTTCCCCCGATGAGTGAGTGGCCTGGGTTTGAGTCCAGCCCTGTTTCCTGCATGTCACTCCTCGCTCTTGCCCCCTGTCCCTCTTTATCCACTGTTCTCTCTTCTATTATTAAAGGCAAGAAAAAGCCCTTTTTTCAACTTCTTGGCAACAGTAAAGGAGGCTTCTTGAATGTTGTTTCCTGCATGTCACTCCTCGCTCTTGGCCCCTTTCCCATTCTATCCACTGTCCTCTCCTCTATCATTAAAGGCATGAAAAATCCCTTTTTTCGACTTATTGGCAACAGTGAAGGAGGCTTCCTGAATGTTGGTTTCTGGGGTGCTGATGGCAGCCTGTTTGAACCCAACATCCTGGAAGCCTCCTTCACAGTTGCAGTGCAAAAAACATGATAATGAATTGACAACTTTGCCCTTTTAAGGTGATCCACCAACTTGTGATGTCACAAATTGAACAGCTCTCATGCTGACGTCATCCTTTTATCTTAATCCTCATGACTTTTCAACCTTGCCTGCTTTTGCCATCCGAAATGTTTTCAACCACAGTTTTAATTTCCTGTTGAGCTTTATCACCATGTTTTTGCTTTTTCTGTTTCCACTTTATTATAGCTTTTCTGTTAAAGTTTCTTTTCATTTTTATAAGTATTTCAATATATTTATTATAGTTATCACTTTCATAAAAGGCAGATTTAAGCCCATGTAAATTTTATGAAGGGTATTAAGCTGTGACATTTTATCATTCAGTTGTACGAGGTGAATCACAATAAAAACACTGCTCTATTTCTGTGGTAGAGGACATGGATGATTGTCTGTGTTATGTGAGGGGGTAATGTGTGTGTGTGTGTGTGTTTTTGTATGGTGCCACTTTCCCTTCGCTCTCTGTCTCTGTCTCTCCCAGGGCACGGCTGTAAAAAGCTCTTAAAGCTTTCATCTCTCTCTAAATCCAAACCAGTGTTCCATTATTTATTTATCTGCCAGAGACCAGAAATATCCGCTAAGATCTGCCGAGCCTCGACAAGATCAGCCCCGGCCTTGCGGTGGGTCTCTGGGCAGAGCGGTCACACATACACACATACACACACACATACACAAACACACACACACACACAAATAAATGGGAAAATGAGCACACGAGTGCTGGAAACAGATTCAGACGCTGAGGCACACACTCTGTAACGCTATCAGTAAACGACTGGGACTGCTTTCAGCCGTCCAGGTAATGCACCTGTGCTGAGGCACCTGATAAATCCCAGAATGCTCTAGTGTTATCTGGCCAGGCCAGATTGAAGAACAAGGCTGTAATCTTTGTGTGTTTGGCTCTGTAGGTTTGTGTCTGCCTCCTTGTCTGCCTGCTGCAGCGCTTTGGTCTGCTGCAGTCTGGGCTCCATTTCTCCTCCTGTTGATGGTGGAGGGCTATAAATTCTCCCTGTCTCAGGTGTTCCCTCATGTTTACAGTTTCTCTCTTCTTCACCTTTAAAACTTGAGGTCAGATACAGAACTATCTGACTCAGAAGTTGTGAAGAACTTTTTCGGTTTTGGTTGAATTGTTTTGAGAAGTAGCTTGCAGTTGTTGATGAAAAAACTTTGATTATCAGCATTTGGAAGCTGAAGCTCTAAGGCTTATGTCTGATGATGGATATTATTTGTCACAGAACTCTATTAAACCAGAGGATGGTGATGTTACATTACATTACAGCCTGTTGTAGCCTCAGCTGCTGTCCACCATGTTTGACTTCGTACCTGTCAGTGTTGTCATCAGCTCAGCAGGAGAGTCTATTCATGCTGTGATTGGATTTAATAACGGAGTTTCAGCGTGACTTTCTCTGACTGTGAGGAAAACTGATGTTTACACCTCACGGATGGAGAAGAAGGGCATTAAAACATAGGGCTGACGGGTCAGACATGCTCACACTTGCGTCTATCGAATGAACTGGTCATACTTTTGTGGGTAAACTAGCTTCACAGATCAGTGGTGCTGTCTGTTGTAGCAAATACTCGAACAAAGGACGGTGCTATTTTTCTTCAGGTTTATTTCAAGCCATAAAAAGGGTCTTATGTTAGAATAATTACGGTAATTATGATTTTAACAGCCCCAGATGAAAAAAGAACTTTGTACAACTTTGAACTACCATATCGTCACCCTATTAAAATAATGGCCTAAGTCTTTTTTCAAGTTTTTGGGAAAACATAAAAAACTTTGCCAAATATAGAGCATGTGATATTTATTAATCATTTCAAAAAGTCCTTCACAGTGGATGACTGTTGACACACATAGATCATTGTGTATCAGTCATGAAACATTAAAGAATAAAGCCAATTTTTCTGTGACTTAGGCAACTTGAAACCTGGCTTAAACTGACCTTTTCATTTCATAGTGCAAACTCAAAACTGAAATTACCCAGAGTTACATTAAAAAAATGTCAGGTAAAACAAATTGGTCAGGACGCAGTCCCTCTCCTCACTTCTCCAGGTCTTATTTGTTGATTTTCTTTTACTAAACTTAACCCATTTCCAACATCCAGTTTGACAACTTTTTGAAACCTGTCTATTAACTGTCTTTTAATTCCATAAAGCTAACTCAAAATGTATCTAACTCCAACCTAAATTCAACAAATGTCAGGTCAATCAGACACTGAGTAGACATACTTATACATCTCCGACCAAAAAAGAAAAAAAAAATCTTTAATTTTAAAACTTTAAGGGGTATAATTGCCATGTGTTCATTTATGTTGAGTTACAGGAATAAGTAAGCTAGCCAGGAAAAGGTAGCCAGCTAGAAGTTACTAAATTTGTAGTTAAACTACAACTTCTGAAATTTAGACTAAATTACTTCACAGCATTATACCCTAGCCTTAATGATAGTGAAACAAATCTCTTATCAGTTGAAACCATAGACTGTCCAAAAAAAAAGGATATCATCTTGGTCAGCTCAAAGTGAATTTGCCACAAAAACTGCTCCCCCTGGTGGCGGGCTGCTGTATAGGTCAAAAAATCTGTCTTTCCAGTCATTCTGGATGGGCTGTGGTCAAACTTTAAAGAATTAATACACCTGGTAGAAATGTTTCTCAAGCCCGATTGTTGAGGTGATTTGAAGATTTCATTTGGCTGCCTTGTATTCAAGTCCTCTTTTTTCAGAAAAGTTTTGTTTGCAGCAGTTTTAAGAGGTTAAAAACAAGGTTTTACGTCACATTTGACGATGATTGACAGCTGTTTTTTTTCAGGGCTTGTAAAATATGTCTCGAGGTAGAGGTAGATTTAAGAATCATGTTTACAGCTTCTTCTGCACTTAAGTTTAAGTTTCTTCTTAAAGCAGCCACCATCATGAAAGCTTGCTAAATTGCCCAAGTCAGACATTTTATCCTAATAATCCAAAATTTTGACTTAGGCTAGAAATAAAATGGCCTAAGTCACCCTCTTGACATAGGCCATTGTCCCAAAGGGGGCATAAAGAGCATGATCCTTTTAGCTAAAGCTTTAAGGGATTTTACTAAAGCTAGCCAGCATTATTAAGAGATCATTTAAGCCAAAAGCTCGTTTTCGTCAAAAATGACTTGGGCCATTATTTATGGGTCTGTAACGATGACATAATCTTTTTGATTTTGATACAGATGTGTCTGAAACCAGCACAAATTATCAGCCTTTGATGCCAATTTATTTACTTCTGGGTAAAAACTGTGTTTAGTTTCAGTCAGCTTAGTTATTCTGAAATCCTTCATGAAAACATTGAACCTAACAGATGGACTTACACTCTTCTGGCAACTTTATTTGCATGAAAAAGTGACATATGTTTGACTTACACTCATTCTTATTAACCTTTTGTCACTTTAAACTAATGCAGGGCTTAACGCTGTGTATCAAACTGTCGTTCATTTACGCCCGATCGAGCTGTGATTGAGTCGGTTGCAGAGTTTAACGTCTCTCTCTGCTCGCTCGTGTTGTTGCCTTGCAAATCAGCTGAATTTATGCTCTTAGTTCCTCGCAAATTAGTCTGATGTAGATTTATCCCCCTCAGCCTCTCGCCCCACCATGCCAGCTTGCCTTGACTTTCAAAGAGATGCTGAAATGTTTCATTGAAGTTATTTTTGGCCACGTTACATAATAAGTCTCTCTTTCTGTCTCTTTGCATGAAGTGGTGCGATGCTGTGCACTCAGCAGGCCAGTCAGCACTAAGGAACCAATGACTGTGTCTGAGAGATATTTGAGGATGCTTTGACTATAAACAGCAGCTGTCCATCATTCATAAGAATATTAGAGAGCTGACTCGACTGTGAGACACATACAGTCAAATCGCTCTGCCTGGGTGCATTTTGTGTTTAAATTTCTGAGCTCTTGGAGGAGCAGAGCTTTTCTTGGCGAGCAGAAGCAGACAAACCATCTGGGGTTGTGGAAGTTTTCCCAGTCGACAGGTCGACCTGTGAACCAGTAAACACATAAGACGCCTTATGGTGTTTGATAGGTTTCCACTGGATTAACCAGCCCGCTCCAGGAAAATGTTCCGCATAAATTAAGAGACCTAGATCCAAGAAGTCCAAAAAACTAATAGTATGCTTCTTTTGAAAGTACTTTTAGAGTCAGGGAAGTGCCAGATGGTTGCATAAAATTGGGTTGTTCATTTATTTATTTCCCACTTCGTTCATTAATTCTATCTTTTTTTTAAGGCTTCTTTTTCTCCATCTCTGGGCGCAAGGATGATGAAAACTCTATGGGCAGTTTTGTTAGACCTTCTGGTGAAGCAAGCAGATTTTTATATCCCCTAACATAGCATGTGTGCTCTTTGTTTTCTAACTTACCTGTAAACTGTGACACAAGAACAAGGTCACTTTTGATCAGATTAGAGCTTTTTGGAGATTGTCGAAGCTTTTGTGAGAAGTCTGTGACAAGGAATGGGTACTGAATAAAATACTCTTATATGCACCAACTAGGGATGCAGGATACTGGATTTTTTACCGATAGCCGACATGCCGATACACCAGTATGCCAATATTTAACAACTCATTTAGCAATACTGATGCCAACAATGTTATATTTTTTATTTTATTGATTTTTGATTTTAATAAAAAATAAATAAATAAATAAATAAATAAAATAATAATATTAATTGCCACCTAAAATTGGTACCATTGAGTACCTTTACAGTTTGCCAGGTACTGAGCATCAGAAATGTGAAAGGTACCCATCCCTATCTGTGTCTGGTAATAAAATCCAGAGAAATTTAAAGCGATGCCTCCCTGTGAACAACATTGACAAGACTGACCATCTCTTTACTGTGGTTTTAAATCAATCCGTTGGACGGGACAGTTTCATATGAGACGTTCACAATAAGCTGTACAGCTTTCTACAGCAGAAATTCACAGTGAGTGATATAATTTCTATTACAAGACAGCAGAATGAGACTTTTTGTTAGGCGATGCTACCTTCACATCTACATGAAAAAATCAGTTAAGATGTAAAAGTTGCCACTTTGTCCAGAGGGGGCGCCAAAACCAACACAAACAGAAAAAACAGCCAACAGCACATAAACATCAAGGTAACTTCAAACATCATTACATAACTAACATATTGGAGTTTGACACAGCAAAACATGGGAGTATTTGCATGGATTAATTTAAAAAAAGTTAATCTTTAATATAAGTCATTGAGAAACTACAGCAGATAATTTTTGGTTGTAAAGTTTTTAAACAACATCAAAACTTGATTTCCTCATGGTTAGGTCTGAAAAGACAGTAAGTTAGTCTGAACCAAGAGGGAAGCTGTTTGTATGTTTGATGGTCACATTTTAATACAATGACAAAAATTCAGCAAGATGAACACAATGAAAAAATCTGGAAAGACAAAAAAATGTGAAAATTGTGTATTTGGGAGGGATAATGTAGAGTGAGTGGGTGGATATGCAAATTAGAAGCTGTTTGTGTGTGGTTTAAAATGTTAACAGCGACCAATGTTTTTGCCACAGTGTCAACAGGCACTGGTGAAATTTACTGGACTCCTGATTGATATTCAGTGTGTGAGCAGGTTGGCCCAAGTGTTGCTTTTACAATGGCTTTCTGTCCAATTAGGATCAAGTATTTTATGATCCGTTCTTGTCTCATGGCTAAGGTATCGTGACGGGATTGTGGTGCCGGCCCTTTGTTGATTTCCAGCTCTGTTTAACATCTGTCTAGTTAAACTGGGTCACTTGTGGGTTCTTTTATTGGTTGTCCGAGATGAACGTTGCTTCACCCCGGGGTGTAAAGCTGGTTTTCTGCAACCACAGCCCTGCCTGATGACTTTGTTATCCGCCTGGAGGAGAGAAATCTCTGAGAGGTGAGGAGAAGGGCACACAGGAAAGACGAGGCTACAGGGATGAGGTTTCACACCTTTGAGTGGGGTGACCAGCGGCGAATAAATGAGGAGAAGGTGATGAGGGAGAGGAGGACGTGCCCTCCCTCTGTCCTCCTCTGGGATCTGGCTGGGCTGTTTTCTCTCAGACTTGGAAGAGGAGCTGAGGAGGGATGGAGAACTTGGCCACGGCCGCAGGAGATGGGGAGCAGGGTCGGATAGGGGAGAAGACTCTCAGGTGTTAATTTGCACCTCGATTCACACCTCCAGCATTCTTGCAGAGAGCTGCAGACCTGGCCAGATGATCACACCGTCACCTTCGATCAGACCCTGAGATTGCATAAACCTTCCCTGCTATCTATAGGGCCCTGCTCTCTCCCTCTTTTCAAGCCAAGATAGCCGTCTCTTTCTTGTTCTCTTCCTGTCACAGGCGGCTGAACCCTCTTACAGGAGCTCCTTCTTGTCCAAAAAAATGTGCCAAATGTAATAAACGTGTGATAGCGCTTGGCTCCATGTCCGGACCTGGCACCACAGCAGCACGAAGGGAAATTATGTTTCCCAGTTAAATTGGTTTCCTGGCATGTGATAAGTTGGGGTGAATTTTTAATCCGTGACCTCATGAAAATATGTCAATCTTCCAGGTGCTATCGTTTCCTCGCCTCCTGTCACCTCTCCCTCCCTCCCTCTGCTTCTTTGCCCCTGTGTCTTTTTTCCTCTGGCTAAAAAAGTAAAAGATAGCAGGTGTGGGACACCTTTGCTCCTCGACCAATTACCTCACCGGTGTATAATCCTCCCAAACGTCACCTCTCTCTTCCCACTCAATCCTTCTCCCTCCCTGCTGCTCTCACTCCGTCACCTCCGCCCACGCCATTTCGTCTTTTTTCATCTCTTCCCTTCATCCCTGCGGCCCCGTTCGGCTCTGCGGCTCACCAATTACAGCAGCAGCAGTGGGCAGCCAGCTCCAGTAACTCCCACAGGCGGTCTTCATGCATGCAGGAGGCATGCAGCTGACTGACACAACACAGGGTGTTCTCCCAAAGCCAACCCACCACCTGAGGAAGTCTGATAGCCGGGCTCCGCTGGAAGCTCGGTGTTACCGGCTCTGCACAGCTAACCATTCGCTGCAGCTCACACTCTACCTGCCTGACACTTCTCTGTTGAGTGAACACGCTGAAAGGCTTGTGGACAGGCGAACAAGCCAGGGTACGACCGCAGAGGGTGGAGGGGTTTTGGTTTAAAAGTTTAAACGCTGGTGTAGGAGCAGCGGTTGAATCAATTTGGGTGTGAAACAGAGAAACAAGAGCTTCAGAGAGGGGAAGAGCTTGTGACTCAGATTTGGCTTTTTGGCTTCTATGAAGTTGAATTGCAATAACGTTATTAAGCCTTTTGACAAATGATTTATTATTTCAGTCATTTTTCTGACATGAAATCAGATCCATTTTGAGAAATGTCTGCTCTATTCTTCTTTTCTCATCATTAATGTCGACTGTTTGTCAAATTATGCGTCCTGACTTTCTCAGAAACAGTGTTGGGTGTTTCAGTTAGGCATTTTCTAAGCACAATGCTTTAAAGATGCTATGAGGAGGATCTGTTTTAATTGCACTGCCTCACCACCTTGTGGTCGGGAGTCTCCACACACTGTCTTAAATTACTTTTAGCGAGACGTGTGTTTGTTTTAGAATTAAATGGAGATTGGATTGTTCAAGACAACTTTTTACTGGATACAACGCGCCGAGGCAAGGAACAGTTACTTCAGTTTGAAACATGACATCAAGTTAACATTGTAGTGCTATCGGCAGCCCGGTGCTCCGACGTATCTGTAGGCTAACGTGACAACAAGCAAACACTGTCAGTTTGTGAGTAGTTTAGTAGCTGTTCATATTTAGCACAGCTGACAGCCCGGTGCTCTAAGATGTGTCTGTAATAAATAAATCCTGGTTATGTCCTGTCAGTTATCTACCAATCAGAGCTAACGTAACCTCACTCTTCATTTTATTGATAGACTCTCAAGTTTGAACAGACCACTGCAGAATAACTGCTGACTGTGGGTTGGAATGGACATTATCACAAACAGATTAGCTCCTGTGTTAGCCTTTAGCTTGGGCTGTATCACTTTCCTGTTTATCTTTCTTCTGCTCTTCTGTCCTTTTTCTGTCTGACAGTTAGGCTCCTGTGTCCACCATCGTTAGAAAATTAATCACAGAAATCAGCTGGCATGGTGTTGTACTAGAAACTTAGACGTGCGGTAAACCAATCCACTCCTTCTCAGCCCAATCAGGAAGCTGAAGAGGTAGCATTTTGAAATGACCCGTTATCTGTCATATTGTTGCTGATAATCTCATTTTAAAGTGTGGATTACGGTCAGGCATATATCTAGAAGAGAGACTTTTGCAACATCACTTTAAAACCCCTCACAGCCCCTTAATGATCCAAGCACAGCTAGGGATGCACACCAAGAGGTTGTCCTTCAACACCAGCTTTGAGCTACCAGATTAGTTGTCGCTGAAAGGTGGTTGCAACATTCCTTTCAAAATCAACAACTTTGGTTTTTTTCTCAAGTAATTTTTGGCTTTTTTTCATGCCTTTAATCAGAGAGAGGATAGGCGAACCTTATGGGGCACGACTTAGCTGCTAGGCCATCTGCGCCTCAAAGATCACAACTTTTGTCTTAATTTGTTAAAATATATTTTTTAAAAAATTGTCAAGTTGTATGATCTGCCAGTGATGACAGATTAGATTAGGAAACACAGTAGCACTTGTGTTTTTGTTATTTTTTTTTTTTTTCTGTTTCTGGATTGGACTTCCGGCGTTGTCTCCAAGCACCACTTTCGGGTTAAGGCTGGAAAAGCTCCCAGAGCCTGTAAGGTTGTTAGACGGCAGCATGTGTTCAGTGAATGTCTGGTTATGTACAGACAGCCAATCAGTGACCTTTACGATGAGTAACTGGAGCTGTTTTTTAAAGTTTTCTGTTGTTTGGGGGCTTTTATGCTTTTACAGAGAGAACAGGAAAGTAGATAGAGCAGGAAACTGAGAGAGCGATAGAGGGGGATCACATTTAGTAAAGAGCTGTCTGTTTCAGGGGCTACAGCTGCTGTACTCTTTTATTTTAAAGCTAATATCAAAACTGCACTTTGTAGTCACTCCTCTTTGTCTTTTGAAGGTGTTGTATGTTTTAACTTTTGGATAATCTCACTGTCATGATTCATTGGCCAATCACCCACATTAAGTATTTTTAATTTCTTAATCATAGCCAATAATTATTTTTACAGCAAAATCTTAGAGGTTTGACCAGCTGTGGTGATGTTTTACGAGAAAAAAAATGGTTCTGATTGAATTACATAACGAGTGCCCGTAGGTTGCGTTCTTGGATTAAATGCCTCTCTCTTTATTTCTCTGCTAAATCGACGGCAAATACGATTTTTTTATAAGGAAAAGAGAGGATAAAAAAGCCGTCTCACAACAAAGTCAAGTTTATCTTAAGGGCAGCGTTTAAGGCCACAGATCTATGATCTAAAATATTTTTTTACACTGCAGTAGAGACTGTCTGAGAGCCTGCCAGCTCTCTATTTCCTCTTATCTGATGCATAGAAATCCAAGACACTTTAGCGCGGCTGCTGAAGTGTTTTGTAATCTGTGTTTTTGTGTCAAATAGGAGGAGATTCTTATCGGTCAAATATTAGCGGCAGAGATTATTGAGCAGTATTCTGTGATAATGTGAAAACAGAGGGCGAGGAATAAATTGAATTCTGTCATGGAACGATAAGAGTTTATGGGAAAAAAGTAGCAAGTCCTTTTGAAATACTCTGAATAAAATTCCCGTCCTGCTTTCTGCCTGCATCATGACACCAACAGCAATGTTACTTCAAGATATTTCTCCAGTTGTTGCAGGATTTTACAAATAAAAAGTGGAAGGATGGATTAGTTTTATTTGTGTGTCAGTCTCTCCTACAACCAATCACTTTCTGCGCCTTATGTCAGATGGAGCGGGTGCTGCTGGGAAGGCGTTGCAGGGGCCTGACATAAAACAAAAATTAATCCTGACGTCCACAGCTAGAGGCGAGGCAGCAGCAGCAGCAGCAGCGGGGGGAATATTTGACCAAACCTCCCATTCATCATGAAGCATCAGCCGGTGACATGTGCCGAGGCCCGGTCAACATGCCAAGAGAGCTGCTGCTGCTGCACACACTCAACTACATGCTAAGATGCTCTCCTGCCTCCCTCTTCCTCTCAGCCAATCAGGTGCCACCTCCTCAGCAACCAATCAGGAGCAAGGATCCGTGCAGTGGGGACTGTGTCAAAGTCGCAGCCTGTAAGGCAAGGCAGCATTAAAATTCATACAGAGCTGAAGCACCCGCCTGAATACTGATCACGCCACAGGTTCTGTCCCTGAAAAACCACCAAAGAAGAAAATTTAACAGAGATATCCACAAATCTGTGTTGCCTGTGAGCTACATGTAATCATCAAAGCTAATCATGTGTGTGCGCAGCAGCAGGGGAGAAGAAAGGGGGAGAGAAAAGGCAGAGTGGGAGACAGAGAAAACGAAGCAGAGCTTGAGATCCCGTTACACAAGGCTGTTGTGTCTCTGATGTGAAGCTGAAGTCATGATGGAGAGAGCAGAAAGAGAGGATTTCTATTTCTGACTCGGTGTGGGGGCAGATGTGGGCCTGTTACCATATGCTGTTGCTATTTTCTCTCTCTGTACATTATGTTTGCGCTTCTTGTAAATCACTTGTTAATGCAGGAGTTAAAAAACATAAAGGATGAGGAGGACAGGTACTTCTCACTTCTTCTCACCTAAGTAGCTCATTATCTGTAAACATCTGCAGGGGACACACAAACGTCCTCATCCAGGCTGGTTTATTTCTGAACATATGTTTGTTTGGAGTTCACGGAGACTGAGGGATTCACATTTGAGCTGATGAAGGGACTTTATATGACCTACACATTATTAAACATCATCTGTTCCCCTCAATCATGACCTATGATACACACATTCATGCTTCCACTAATTTGTGGTCAAAAGAGAATTTTGATAATGCTAAACAAAAACTTGTTGAAATGTCTCATGGATTTTTGGTCCCTTTATGAATCGCTAATAGTGCATGTGTGCATGTTGTTGTTTTTTGTTTGCATTACTAAAAAAGACAGGACAGGGCTTTTGAAAACACTGGGGAATGAGGAGTGTAAAGGTAAAACCAACCCTTAATGTGAGCGAATGTGAGCTGGACAGATACCTGATTGATCCTGAGAAATTGGAGACATAAGATGCAACATCTGCCAAATTTACACAGATATACTCTGAAGACTGACTGCAACTCTGATTTGTGAAAGCACAGCAGTGGCAGATATGGAGGTTTCATAGATTTAAACATGGTGCAAATTCATAGTGAGCCGAAAAATGCTTAAAGTCCTGTCTTTGTGAACCAAAACTGAAATCAAACGAGGCATTGCTGTTGATCAGTGGTTGTTTCATGAAGCTCTCGTTGGCCTGTCACTGATTTTCAATGAAAGAAATAACCGGTACTATAGAATAGAATAGAATATTCTTTTATTAATCCCCATGGGGGAATTTTTTTGTTGCAACAGCCGCAGTAAATACAATTACAATAACAAATATAATAATAACAAAGATATGAAATTACAAATCTGTAGGAAAAATAGAAAAACAGGAATATAGAAACAGTAGAAAAATATTAGAAAAATATTACTATTTATATATTTACATCAAGAAAAAAAAAGTACAAGATCATTACTGAGAATAAATAATAAAATAAATAACCAAAAAAATAAACTCTTGTAGAGGTATAGAGCAGTGTAGAGACAAAGAAGTTGCAGGAACAACCTCAATTCCCAAAAGTTTGAATGTTGTTTAAAGTGAAAACAAAAACAGAAAACTATGGTTTGGAAATCTCATTAACCTATATTTAATTCACATTTAAAAAAAAAAAAGAAAGCATATCAGATGTTTAAAGTGAGGCATTTAAATATTTCTTGTAGGGAAGAGTTTTGACAATAACCTCTCAATACAATACCCATCACAGTACTTGGGTCACCATACAATAGCATCACGATGTATCACAGTATTGCGATAAATTGTGATACTCTACAAATTAAAAGGACCAAGGAAATATTGAGGTCTATGACATTCTGACTTGATCAGTACAACAAAAACCTACTTTATCAAGTTTGGAAGTTAAATGTTTTAACAGACTTTGAGATGACATTTGTAATGCAATCTATCGGTAACATACAGGGTATGAGCTCTTTGGTGCCATCTACGGCAGTGGAAGTGCAGAAGTTGTATTTTACTTCCAACTCAGCTAAAATATGAGTTTTTATTTTTACCACAACATCGATATTGAGAGTTTACATAATGGCATTGTATCAGAGATCAAAGTATCATGATATATCTCCATATCTGTATTTTTTTACACACTACTATCCTGCAAAATATGAGTTTTTTTTAAATTCAATGGCAGCAACACCTCTTAAAATAGTTATGACAGGAGCACAGATGGTTTAGCTCACGTCTCTTTCCTGCATGACACTCCCTACAATTGCCCTTTTCCCACTCTGTACTCTCCAGTTAAAAACATAAAAGCCCAAAAATGACTCAAAAACAAAAAAAAGAGTTGGTACTGGGCCATGTTTACCCCTCTTCTCAAGTGGTGAAAGGTTTGGACTGCAGGCCGGCCACATCAGCACCTGGACTCTTCTACTACAAAGCCACACTTTTTGTAAAAGATGCTGTTTGCGGTCTTATCCCAACTTTTTTTGGAACTTGTGTTACTGTTAAAAACAACTTGTATTGATTCTGAATTGAGTAGTTGATTGACTAAAAATGGTAATTTTGGAAAAATGTAAAAGAAAATAATAAGAAAGTGGGGAAAAAAACTCCTTAGACAATCTCTGAAATTTCGCTGTGACATCTGAATAGAAATGCAAAATCCAGATATTCAAGCCCTGATACTGACCTGATCTGAGCTGATTCAGGGTTCAATTTAACAATCTCTGTTCCTTAATACAAGGATGAGACGAAAAATGATGCTATAGCAATGTCAGGCTATTTTTGTTTATTTTGAGTCTGTATCAATGAATCCCTTCACCAGAGTCACCAATAATCTCTGTTTCATGGCTCCCATAGTGTCAGATATACTCGTGTCTATGTATAGAATTTGTATCTGGCATTAATAATCTCATGGCGCCCTGTGCCCCTCTGATCTGTCTCGTATTATACTGAAAGCTTTCATGTAGGTCAGTTTCTGGGCAGACTCTGATTTTTTTCATCATTCTGAAAATGATGTAAAACATGGATATGTTTGGGTTCATGTTAAATCCTGATTTGACTGCAATTTAGATTAAAGAGACCTTAATCCCTGCCCTGGCTCCTCCCAGAATCCCCCTGTCATGTTGGAGTGCTGACAGAGAACTGCGGCGTTGGTTTCCAGACGTGATTTGAGGCGTCATTCAGCGAGCTGAACTTGTGACCCGCTCCGATCTGACGAAGCACTGTGGAACAATGGCGAGGAACGCAGCCAGAAAATCCAGCTGTCTTTTTTTTTTTAATTGTTTGTTTCCGTTCCACTAATTCTATTTAAAATTCTCACGAAGCGTCTCCCTCTGTCGTTTTCTCACTCTCTGGATACTAATGAAATGTCTCTACAAACACACACTCACTGTTTACTCCACTGTGAGTCTGACTAACAGCCAAACGGATGATAATCCACAGTCACTGTCATACATGATAGCTCTGAAAACAGTTTGCGTGTAAAAAAAACATTTCTCTCTGAACCCTGGAGTACTTTCATTTTCATTTCTCCCTCATTTACATGAAATGGCTGAAATCCAGCCAGACTAAGATTAATTGGCCACAGCCGCTCTGCTTCAAGTGTACAACACCATGAGTGGGGTCTGAGCCAAGCATATGCGCCATCACATAATATATACACACACACACCAAGTCAACAAGTGTCCCTGAGCCTCTGTTGAGTCAGCTCCTCAAGAATCAACATCCAGTGCTCTGGCTTTTCCCCTTAAAGTCACTCCACAGAGAGAAATGACAGAAGAGCACACAGTGAAGAGAAAAAGACGACGGTGACTGTCGCCACCTAAACACTGTACAAACCAGGATCAATAAAACAAAGTCAAACAGTTCTCAGAGAGTAATCCTCTGAGCCTCTGTTCAAAGATCGGCTGGAAAACTGTGAATTGTCCAACTGAGAGCAGCGTCGGAGCCTCCACTCATTGTAGTAAAGTTATATTTACACTCAAACAGTGGAAGTGTCCTCTGCTGGAGATCGTTCTCACAGACCGGAGAGAGCAGAGATATCAGAGAGAGGTGGAACACCAGAGGGACGGTGCTCTCGTGTTTCCATCCAGATAATAAACTCTCACACACACTTCCTCTCTAAGACTCCTTTTTTCAAACAATTTACTGATGTAATATCACGTTACTGCTTTCCAGAAAGAAAACGTTAGCAAGCGGTGAGCTATGGAAATAAAAAAGCAACATTAAAAAATCAGCTTTTCCAAATGTTACTATCTATGAAGCTGTGGATGCACATATATAGGTTTTTATTACTCATTATTCACTGTTGGGACCTTTTTAAGAGGAAGTCTCCACCAGAGTTCCTGAGGGACTTTTTCCAACCTGCCTTTTCACCACCAAGCTGACCAACTTCAACCCTCTGATGCATGAAATATGAAAGCCTAGGCCAAGATTTAGTTTCTTGGGGCATGGAAAAAAGTTTTCCCTTTTCCATTTTTTTGGTCAAAAATTTGATTTTGTCATAAAGTTACAGATATGTCCACTTTCTAATACAACAAATAAATCAAATTGTACAGATTTCTAATTCTTCTTTTCTTGCACTGTGATACAAACATTTTTTTCACACATTTTAACTTTGTATGTTTAACAGTTGATCACTTTTTTTTTCCTCCCGATGCTCATCTGCAACTTTCTGAAAAAAGGCTAATATTTTAAAAAGTATTGAAAACTTTTTTTTTTCATGCCCTCAGAATGAAAACACTTAAAGAAAAAGTCTTGATACAAGCTGTTCCACCATAGAAAACATTGTGTTAAGTTGAAAAAGACACTCAAATAGTTGTTTACTGCAGTGCCTACCATGCACCAGAGGGCTAAAGTGGCATAAGAGTAGTCGTAAAAGTTTTTCTGTAAGATCCCCTTTGGTTGTTGGAAACTCTTTTTCTTTTCTTTTTTTTATTTTTTTTTATTTTTTTGTTGTCTTGTTTAAGTGTCTTCCTCCTCAATTTTAATAAGTTAGAGCTTTGAGAGAATGCTATTTACTGATATTTTACTAAAATATGCCATAGGTGTTCTTGAAATTACTCCTTTGTTTGACTAATCATCACAATCTTTTATCGACTAATGTCCGTGAAAAAAGAAAAAATTACATGGAATTTTCCGCTGGTTAAAAATCAACTAAAATTTACATTTTTGCCTTTTTTTAAGTAACGCTTAAATAACCGTAACTCATCACTTTGTCCACTAGGGGTACAAAAATGGCAAAGAAAAAAAAAATGTTTTAAATGGCAGAAAAAAAAACTCCCAAAACCTTAAAAATACTGCGTACATATACAGGGTTTAATTTAAACTTGTATTTGAACTAAAAAATAAAATAAAATAAAGTAAAATAAAATAAATAAAAATTAATTAATTGAAAAAACAGACAAGATATGATTTTTTTTTAAATCAAGTTTTAGTCACTTTTCTATGTGCAGATTTAATATATTTTTTAAAATCAGTAACCTGTTTTCTAATCACTTTTAGCAATATTTAATCTTTATTTTTTAAGATTAAATCTGACTTTTCCTCACTTGGTCTTATGCAAAATTTTCTTCTCTTATACAAGGTGTCCTTTTGTTGAATGTGATGTTATGAAATAAAAAATCTGTATCATAAAACACATTCTTTTACTTTCCTCTCTGGCATGACACAGACTGATCCCTGCAGCTCAAAGTCTCAGCATCTTCACGTCAAACCTCCTCTGTAAGTGAAGCAGAGGAGAGGAAAAGCAGAGAAGTTTCTGTGTTTTTGTTTTGGCGGGGATTTGGAAGATGCCGGCATGCTCAGTGAGCAGTAAAGCTCTGGATTTTGACCACAGATAGGAGAGGCTTTGATAGTGAGCGCCATTGTTGGAGCGATCCCATCAGATTGAAGAAGGATAAGCCTCTCGGGGGACGCGGCCAGAGCAGAAATCTTTTAGACGCTGTCATTTCTCCAAAAAGAGGAAATCCATCATTCCTTTGATGAAGGAGTTTTAATTATTAGACGGCGGGAGAAATGGGCCGTGGAGAGATAAGTGATGGGATAGAGAAGTTGTCTTTTGGGCATTAGCCCTCCAGATATACAAATGTGTGTGTGGGTGTGTGTGAGTGTGTGCTCTCAATACGATCACTTATCCCTTTGATCTACCAAGAAGTCCCGTGTGTGTGTGTGTGTGTGAGTATGTTAATGTGTGTACTTTGATCTTCTAGCTTCATTCACTTTGTCTCATGTGATAAACTCTGTCGGGTGATTGAGAGCATGTATTTAATCAAGATGTTCGTCATTTATAAATTACTCTAACAATCACTGACAGGTGAGTTTTAAAAGATCCAGACCAGGTAAAGCATTTCTTCCAATCCTGACTTTTTAAAGTTGTATGCAAAGTCTTTATTTTTGAACTAACAGTCTCAATGCTCATGAGTGTGTGTTTGAAGCTGTGACCAATAATTCCCTTAATGTTCCAGTTACGTAAGCTCTAAGTTGCAATAACTTTCCCAGAAGGTTACTTGTGGTTGTGGTTTTAAAACCATAATTGTATTTATACTTGTATTTTTAATGATAAATTTGTTTCTTGTACCTGACTGTTTATAAACATAAAGTCAGTAATGAATGAACCGGCAAATCTAGCAGGATTTTTTTATTTAGAATATAATGAAATACAAATAACTAGTTAAAAAAATAATTGGACCAATTACAATCTCAGGCAATAAAAAGATAGCAAAATAAAAACCATAAAAAGTAATGATAAAGCTTGACAAATAAACCACTAGGGGGCGAACATGAGTGCTTGCCCACTGACATTCTCAACCGTGCTTATAACAAATATTGAAGCAAGTTTTCATATAGTGTATTTTCATATAACAGAGTGCCTTTCAAGCTGCACAGTGGCGCAATGGTTAGCGCTGCAGCCTCAAGAAGTGTCACTGGTTCAATTCCAAGCTTGGCCTTTCTGTGTGGAGTTTGCGTGTTCTCCCTGTGCATGCGTGGCTCTCCGGCTTCCTCCCACAATCCAAAAACATGCTCATCAGGTTAAGTGATCACTCTAAATTGCCTGTAGGTGTGAGTGTGTGTGTGTGTGTGTGAATGGTTGTCTGTCTGTGTCAGCCCTATGATTGGCTGGCGACCAGTCCAGGGTGTACCCCACCTCTCGCCCAATGACATCTGGGATAGGCTCCAGCCACCTGCAACCCTGAACAGGATAAGCGGTTCAGAAAATGAATAAACAAGAGTGCCTTTCAAAATGCTTCAGGAAGCTAAAAACAAATAAAATTAAAAACCGAAAGCAATAAACATTGGTCCCAACCCTGAAAGCGTCCATGGCAATGTGTAGATTATCATTTTCATACAGGTGATAATGTACAAAGAAATTTTTTTATCCATCCTCTAGTTTCTAAAGCCACACTTTAGGCTTATTACACTTTAAATGTCTGGAATTTCCCATCCAATCTAGATGTTCCTGTCTAAAGTGACGTACAACACAAGCAAGAATTTAGACAGAAGGAAAACCTAGTTAATGCGACAAAGTGCTACAAGTTATTTGGCAGCAGGTGCTGGCAATAAGCGCAGGTTATTTTTTTAATAATGTAGAAAAATCTAGCTAACTACAATCAATTGCTGCAACAATATATACTTTGACCTTCAAAAACACTCTAATTTGTGCTGAAAATTCACCAAGAGCTGGGTCTGAGACCTTCTGACTTATTCTACCCCTGAGGACAAAGAGGAGAAGGATCAGATTAAGTGCCTCAGTGTGCCCTGAACAGTTAAGTCTTCAGACATCTCTTAAAGTAGAAAGGGACTCTGGATCATATACAGTTGAGTAATTCATTCCACCATTTGGGCACAGCAGAGGAGAAGAGTCTGGCTAGTAATTTGGAGCCGCGCCGGGCTGTGAGCACCAGGCGTCTATCACAGGCAGAGTGTAGTGGGCCAGAAGGAGTGAAGACCTGGATGAGGGACCCCAGGTAGGAAGGAGTTGTACTTGTCAAATCTTTTAGAAGCCAGAAGAAGAGCTTTGAATTTGATTGGAGCTGCTAATGGAAGCCAGTGAAGAGAGATTAACAGCGGGGTGACGTGCTGTTTTGGGCTGGTTAAAGACCAGACAGGCTCCTGCATTCTTCATGAAGGCATATCGAAAAGATCAAACAATCGAGGCCAGTGAAGAGGGAACCTCATTTGTCGGCACAGTTACTCATCATTCTCAGATCAACATAAAAACAACCAATAAACAGCCAACCCAATGTTGTGTGGAGGTAGGATTGCCACCACAGGAGAACATTTCGGTTGGTTGGTTCCCTTCCCGCCCCTCGCACACAGAGGCCTTCATTTCTTCAGCCCTATAAGACAGACCTGATATTGTTTGCTCCCAAGTCAAAGTGAATTGCTTCACTTAGTTTTTATTATGATCATATTATGGCCATATTGTGTATTCGATTGTCTGTGCTGTTGATTTTATGGTGGTTTTATGTTCCGGACCAAACATACTTCCCCGTGCGGGACAATAAAGCTGATCTGCATTTGTTTCTGTGGAGGCGTGTAAAACGCTCCCATCACTGCTGCATTTCATCCTCCCAGGGTCTGAAGAGGCAGCAGCAGTTTGGAGGAAAGATACTCGGGTGCTCTTTTAGCTGATGCATACGTGGAAAGCTGCAGGTCAAAGAGAGCCGGACCCTCAGAGCAGCAGAAGCTTTCACAGAGACACAAGTGTCTCCCTCTGCTCCCTCAGCGGGTTCCCATTTCAGGTCCGCCTGCCACGTCCTTGTCTGCTGAGCGCGTATCTCTCCCCCTGTCACTTTTCGCTCTCACCCCATCTATCTGTGTCTCTCTCCATCTTCTCCACCGCACCCTCATTCTCTTTCTGTCCATCTCTTTGTATTAACATCTCCTCCACTCGCTTCCTTTCGTGTTCTTTTCGTGCCCTGAATTTTCATGCACGGCCTTTTTGCTAAGCGTCCCTGTCAGAGCGGCCCTCTTGCTCTGTCTGTGTAAAACAGTGTGCCGGCTGTTAGCGGTGCCCCGACGTCATGGCACATGGCTGCAGCATCCTGGCTATAAATAACCTCGGCCTCGTGGTGCTCGGTCCAAGACAGGACGGAGAGCCAGAGGGAGAGCAATCTGCTGTCTCCCTCAAGATGTGCTGGAGGGAGAGGGTGCAAACATGGCTGTTTACTCAGTGGGCTCGTGGGCCGTTATTGTACGCGGTAAATAAAGTGATTCTCATTCTGATTATCTCTTTTTGTGAAGAGTAAATGTCATGTCAGGATCACTTATTGTATAGAGGGATGGATGACGCATCTCTGCCTCCTACTTGTACTTAAATGAAGCTGACGTGGCCTTACTTAAACTCAAACACAGCCGCTGCAGCAGCCTCTCTGCAGCTTGTCCTGTGATATTAATCAGGTGAATCCTCACCACAAACACGGAGGTTCAGTAGCTTTCCTGCCTCCCCTCTTTGTGCGGTTATGACTCTGTTAGTTGTTCTTTCCTTCCTGAGGGTAGAAACCTTGTAACAGCAGGCCCTCCTCTGTACCCACAGAGACTCCACAGGTATCTAATGAAGAGACACAATTAAGCTGATGTAATTCTAGCAGCATCACAGGCAAAGATATGTCTTACCTCGGTGAAGTGTAGTAACACAAGCTCCTGCAGTTTGAACCAGTTAGAAAAAAGTAAAAGTTTAAACATCCCAAACTTTAAACAGCTAATTAAGCTGGAAGCATTTCTCTGGACTTCCTGTGGTTCGTTCAACTGCTCCCTGACCCTGATGACGAAGGTTAGGTTTCTAAAATGCACTCAATCGATGACCATACATTAGTCTCAAAAGATAATCATCAGGTCAGGAGGAAAACTGCAAAAAAATGTCATTGCCTTGTTTTAAGAAAATAATTGTCTTATTACTCTTAATATGAACCACATTAACTCATCAGTCAAGAAAAAACTGTTGGAAAAGTTGCCAAAAACTAGAACAATGTCTTAATACAAGTAACTTTTTTTTTGTTCCATTGGCAGTTTTTTGTTAATCGTTACAAGCAATTTAGACCTCACTTTGTAAGAAAATAATTTGAAACTAGGGGTGCACCAATCACAATTTTCTGGCTGATCACCGATCTTTAAAAAGATACTTATTTGGGCTGATACTGATTTTTATTTTTTATTTTTTGTAACTGACAACATATACCTTTAATTTTACAATCTTATTTTGTTTAAAATCATTGAACAACACCTGTGAAAAAATAAAATCTTTAAGTTTTAACTTTAACAACCAATAAAGTGTCCTGAGTTTTAGGTCTCAGAGCAAAAAGTAACAATGGCTGGCCGTCAGACTTTCCCGGAGGTATATGAGATCACTTTCATATGTAAGGATGGGCCGATCACAGATCCCCGATTACTGGTCCCCCAAAATTAAGGAAATCGGCACCAAACGATCAGCCAGCCGGTTTCTGCAGCGAGTGTGTTGCAGCGCTGAAAGATTATAATGTCCGAAGACACCACACTGAAAAACATGCAGTGTGTCGGACAAACTGTCCAGGGGGATCTCTTGTAACCTGACACACCAGACGGACAGTTTCATATATCTGCCATAAAAATATTTCACTAGTCCATCTGGGTGGCAGCTCTTTGGATTTGTTTTCAGGACCTTAAGAAAAAATCAGCAGCTGGTGATTGGACGACTGTTGTGATTGACACACTCACCACAGACCAATCCACATCAAGCCACGGTATGACGAAGCTTATGTGAGCCGATGCTGAGAAACAATAGATGAACAACTACAGGAACTGAAGAAACAGTTGTGAAAAAGGCGTTAGACAACTGCTGCCATTTTTGTAAAGTTAACTTCTGAATCAAAGGAACGCTGACAAGTATTAAAGTCTGCTGACGTCACATCTGCTCCCACAGCTCCCACCTCTCTTCCCTGATTGGGCCGGTCAGAATTTAGCCGAGTGAAATCGTTGGTCATTGGAGCCTGGCAAGATGAATCTGCAGGATTTCAAAAACTGCATCAGGCAGGTCCATCTGCTCTGCAAGGTTAGATCTCTTGAGGGGGCCGCTAAAACTTAGAGTTTGAGTGAGTTTTACAACTGGAGCTGTACTAATAAAGCAGACTTGCATAGTTCAGGAGAGGACCACAGCAGCTTCTCTTACCTGCAATAAATGTGCAGCCAAGTGCGTGTCCTTAGTCTGAAAATTTAGCCCGACCAAGTTTATAATTGAATAGCCCTGCTTTAATCTGTGAATGGATCAGTGTGGTTTGTTCATATTGCTGTTTTTAAATGAGAAAAACAGTTTTTCACCCGTGTTGTGCTCTGCCTCATCTTTCAGAGCATCTTGAGCGATCTTTCAAGACCCACAGAATATTGTTTTCTTTGACTATGGAAATACCAAAACTACCAAAACTAAGAAGTGTGGACTCTTATTTCATACCTCTCTTCCTGTTTTTGATAAAAAAAAAAAAACAGACAAAACGTACATTTTTGGATCTTGAGCGCTCCATCCTTTCATCCTCTCTATGATTTCCGTCGTCTTCTCTCACGATCCCTCTGCTCTTTCTCTCTGAACTGCAGTGAAATATCCTCAGTTGGAGCGTGAGCTGCCTGAACTTTTCTGACTTGCAGCATCTCGCTATGCCTCTGTCATCTCACATCTTCTCCTCATATCCATGCTGAGCTCTCATCCAAAAAGCACACCGCTCTCACCCACAATAGCTGTTAATCAATGGCAGCCAATGAGTTAATATCTCTCACCCGTTATTTAAGTTTGTTTGTAAACCAGTTGAAAATAATCTTTACAATGGTTAAAAATGTCAGCTAGCTCAGTTCCTCCTTTTCTCGTGCAATATCCAGTCTCCCTGTAAAAAAAAATGGATCGAGCTTCTCGCGTTGCTTGTAATCCATTCTGAAACCTCCGCTGGAAATCGATGCTCTCATCAATGATCTGGTGGAATAACCAATCAATGAACCTTCTCCAGCTCACCTGTCCTACACTGTTTGTTTTCTAAAGATCTGTTTGTGTTGGAGCTTTGCCTCTTTCCCTCCTTCCACTGTGAATTGCACACAGATGCTGCTCTGTGGAGTCATGATGCCTGCAGCCAGCTGTCACCTTCATAACATCACTCTCCTCCCACCGTTCTGAGCTTGCACGGTGAAAAGCAGCAGAGGAGCCTCTGAACATTACTTATTATTTCTCCAGTGTTGGAGGCTTGTGATGTGGATGTGTGTCAGTGTAGTGGAAAAACTGATTGAGATGTTCCACTTCGTGTTCCTCCCATGGCCATATGGAAAATATAGCTCTGCACATATTGTGAATGCACACTCCATTAGTTCTGGTCCTGTTCCTCCATGTTTCTGACTGTGGGCACTTTGTGGGGCTGATAAAACTCCCCCGTCTCCTGGCAAACTTTATCATGTTCAAGATTTTCTCTCTCTGTTTCATTCCCTTAAATAGAAAATTAATGGAGTAATGATCTTGAAAGCTGTTAATAGCACACAGAGGTGTCGTTTTCACACAAAAACGTCTAACAGCTGGCTCATTTGTGAAGCTCTGGTTTGTCTGTTGTCATGTTTTATTCTGCTCCAGTCTCAAAGTGTGTGTGTCTTGTTTCTTTCAGCTGACAGTAACCCCAAGGAGAGCAGCCCCTTCATCAACAGCAGCGATGCTGCGGCAGAGAAGAGCCAGCAGTACGACGGCAAGAACATGGCCTTGTTCGAGGTACGGCTCAGTATTCTGCTCACACACACATTCGTAAGCGCACACAATTAGGCAAGATAATAAGAAGCAGGATACACTCTTTCTTACAATTCGGGTGATTGAATAGGGGCTGTGACATCGATTAATGAGGGTAATTACTGCGTGAAGGGCATGTGGGAACTTCAGGTTACAGCAGGGAAGTCTCACGCTGCTACAGCTCTGCACAACTGTATTTACACTGCGCTCTCTGTGGGACGCCCAGACCAAACAAGGAAGGATGAAAAAAATGGACAATGAATAAACTGCTGTGTAAGCACTTCCTTTGTCCTCTCTTAAATTTGAATTTGTAGAAAATGTATGGAACAATAAAGGAAACAGTAACATAAAATGAGAAACTGAGGTACAGTAATGGAAGGAAACTCCTGCCAAGTCATACCACCACCACTGCACCAAATACATCTTTAAATGACTGCACCTTTCCTTATCACAGCCACTGACTCCTGCCCTCTCCATCTTTCTCTATCCCTGTTTTGTGTTTCTGCAGGAGGAGATGGACACCAGCCCCATGGTGTCGTCTCTCCTCAGCAGCCTGGCCAACTACTCCAACCTGCCCCAAGGAAGCAAGGAGCACGAGGAGGCTGAGAACAACGAGGCCGAGTCATCACGCAAGAAACCTGTCAAGGTATGTCAAGAAACTCTCGAAAAACACACACAAAAAAAAAAAGATTGATTGATGATGATTGATTATTATTCAGTAGTTTTGATTTTAAGATGAGACAAAGCCATTTCGTAAAGGGCTGAACAAGTTTAAAAACACCCTATCCAATAAAAGTAGGAGTCAAATGAACAATAAAAGCACAATAACTCAATTTGAAAAGCTCAACTGAAACAGAAAGCCAACACAAAAAAGTGGGTCTACAGCATCCGTTACAAACTTTTAAGGGTCTCTGCAGTTCATAGATTAACAGGCAGACTGTTGGATCAGAGGATTAAAATGGAATAGAATAAAAAAGACTTTATCGTCATTGCACTGTGAGATTACAACAGAATTTAAGGTACTCCAGTTGAGCCATCATGTGCCATTTATAAATATGAATACAAGAAACAAAATATTTGAAAAAACCTCTAAAAAATATAAAATGTATAAATTAAAGAGGAAAAACAGGAACCAATGAATCAATGTTTATTTCTATATCCTTTTACAATAACCACAAAGGAACCCAAAGTGCTTAACAGCAGTGTCAGAAATAACAGCATAAAAACATGTCAGCCATAAAACAATACATAAAAATACATAGGAGGGTGCAACACAGCTGCAAAGTGATGAAAGCCTTTTTAGAATAGATAAAACAAGGTGGCCCTGGTCAGACTTAAAAGACATTTTAGAGAAGTTAGTCCTCAGTTCAGACCTGAAAAGATTGAGATCAGTAGTGGTGCAAATGCTGGGGGGAGCTTTTTTCACAGTCTGAGAGCAGCAGAAGAACATTCACCCCACTGTTTACATCCCAACCTTGGCACATCTCAGGAAGCTGAACAGATCACAGGGCCTTTACATGATTGGAAATATCAGAGAACAAACAACAAAAGTTTAAAATCAATCATAAAATCACGTCTGGATGTGTTAGTTAAAACTCAAGCTGCAGCATTCTGAACAAGATGAAGATGAGAGAAGGCGGAATGGGAAAAACTAACATAAAGGGAATTTTAGTATCCAAGTCTGGAACTAATGAATTAATTACCTTTGCAAGGTCCTGCCGATTGGGGAAAGGGCTTCACTTTGGCCAAGAGACAGAGCTGGAAAAATCTTCTAACAACAGAAATTGTTTATCAAATTTCAATCCATTATCCCTTCATTAGGAGCAGTTCCTTTAAGTTATTAAAAACATTTAAAATTTGATTAATTCTACCAACTTCTGATTTTAACTACTCATGAATGGGCTTCAAATATGATCATTAACCTGGAATAATAATAAAATAACATTAAATTTAGACCCATAACACTAACTGAATTTTTACTTTTACAGAAAAGAGAAAAAAGAATTAGATAAATCAATATTAATAACAATTACAATAAGAATTTTTTTTTCTTTAGTTGGATGGAAATTTTCACTAAAGTTTCGATCATATTGCTTGTCGTCTTTCTGTAAGAAAGAATTAATGGACCGTTAAAAGGCATGCTAGCCGACGGTATTTTTCTTTTTTTTTCTGATCATGCTTTTTATTTAGAAGAAGAAGATATACTTTATTAATCCCCATTGAGGAAATGCTGGTTTTTGTACTCTGAAAGGGCTATATACACACATACACACACATGCACAAACAGCACTTCTGCACAGAAACGTGCACCGATTAGAGGTCAGAGTGATGGTATTGCACCTTCAGTGCACATCTGAGCAGTTGGGGGTTTTGGTGCCTTGCTCAGGAATGAAGCCAACACCTCCCCAGGCATCAGCTCACTTCCAGTCTTGGTCTGCACCTGGGCTTGAACCAGCAACCCTTGGATCTCTAAGCTATGTCCCTACGGACTCAGCTGCTGCCATTTTTCTAGAGAAGGAGCAGATAAAATAAGATTTTTTCTTTTTTCTGCTTCTTTTCATTTGTTTAAGAATTTTTATTTTTATATATTTCTGTGTCAACATGAATGAAATAAAGACCAACTAAACTTAGCTAAACTAAATTTAACTTAGGGAGTGAAATTGGGGGTTAAAGATGGTGGAGTTACTGCAGTGGTACCAACCAAGTGGCAGAGAAAACATAGTATGGGTTGGGTTAAACAGGCTGAAAAGCTCTGTCCTTTTAGAAATCATCACATATCAAAGTTTAGATTTTAAGTTTTAAAGAAAAAAGTCCTTTAAAATGTTCAAAACTGTAGTTTGAATCTGAAGTTACAGTAACTCACGGAGCCTCTACATTCACTTAGTGATGGATATAATCTGACGTCTCCTTCAGTATCCCTCCTCTCAGTTTACCTGTTTGCTTCAGGTGAAATTAACATCACAAATTCACAAGAAATGGCCTTCATTAAAGCAGGTTTTTGTTCATTTTAGTCCTGTTTTTGTTGTGGGAAAGTGATGTCAGCACACATTCCCAGAGACACATCTTCAGTTTTCTTTCTTATATATGCTTATAAAGACGACCAACTATACTGTGAGGTGCTGGGATCTCTTTTAAGGCAGCCAGCAGAACACAGCCCTGCTGCTCTGGGATGTAGAGCTGAGTAAATAGATTAAAAAATCCATATTCCTTCTGAAAATCAATGAAAACTGCAGATGATGAGCCGACAACATGCTGCAGTGAACATAAATAAACTAATGATTTTCGGGGGGGGGCTTGTGCATATTAATCCCTGTGTTGCAGTGAAATGCTGCTGAGGTGTTTGTCACCTACTTAAAAACTCTTTAATGTCATTAAAATGTGATTAAAGCTGGGTGATGTCATCAGATATAGATGCTGCAGAGGAGTGTTCACCCTGCTGCTGCTGCTGCGGCACCGCTTTGACACGGCGCAGATTTATGAGGACAATAAAACTAATAATGTTAGGATGAAAGCCTAAGATGTCTGCAGAAAAATGGGTCTCAGTGTGAAAAATGGCGCCTTCTAAAACAAATCACTAAAATCAACGACTTGAGTGTGACGCAGCGTGCCGTGACAAATCACTTTCCTGTGGATTTCCAGTGGACGAGGAGTTCACCTGAAACTCGGCTGTGGAGCTTGTTGCTAAGGCACGGTCATTAATGTTACTAAATATAGCCTCACACTTTCTGACAGATTACATCATGAAGCCCGACATGCAGAGTTTCTGATTGTTTTGTTAACACACTCAGTGGCGAGAAAGAAACACTCCGCCAGTTTTCCAGCGTGTCAATCATCCTCTGTTGATATTATAAATCCCCTGTTCATGTTACTGGATTGCATCTTAAATGCCACTCACTAATGAGTTCCTTCCACATCATCCCCTGGTATTTTCTGCTGCTGGGTGTTGAGATGCCAACAGGAAGGAGTCTATTTTTCAGGCGTCTTATTTCCTGACTCTTTCTCAGCACTTGATCGACAGACAGGCAGCGACATTATTAATCCTGTGGGGAAAGGGTGGTTTTAGCAGGAAGGCGAGATGTGACATTGCAGAGCCGAAATGAGAGGAGACGCTGATAATGGTGACGATAATGTGAGTAATGAAAGAAGTTCTCCTAAATGGGAGCGACAGGCTGCTGGGAAATGGACTGATTCTCATCTGAACATATTTTATCCTGACTTTGAAAACACTCTTCCTCACGCTGAGGTAAAACACGGTTTAGTCGTTTTGAGCAGCTACAGCAGTGACAGGTTGACAGCTTCTCCGTGACCTTTGACCTCATCTTCTTCACTAAGACGGGGTTTGCTTTTTGTTCCTCACCTCGAGGCAAATCAGTGAGCTTGGAAGTCAGTGTACCTGTCTGAAACACATTTCAGTCTGTGAATCCAGACTGACCCTGAAGATATACTGGATGAATCATCAGCACATAGAGATCAGAAGTATTGATTTCTCTCTGTGTATCATTTGTATTAAGGCATAATGACATAAAACATGGGTTAACAGATTGTTAAAATGTATTCACATGTAAAAGAGAGTTTTGAGAGACTAACCCAAGTGTTAAACTCAAGACCCTTGTGAGCTTAAAAGGTCTGATTGTCTTACAAGAGATGAGCCATACGAAAGCATTGACCATAAACTATATTTCCCATAACGCCTACCGATTATGTTACCCGCAAGTGACGGCACCCTTTTACTAGATCGCAGTGTTTTCACATCAGCGCCATTTTCTGAAATCGGGAAATAAAACAATGATCCCAAAATGTCCTGGAAGAGAAAAGTTAATGCTTTGTGCTTCAATGAGATAAACTGGTGTGTCTTTTGTGTTATGAGGCCATGGCAGTAGTCGAAAAGTACAATCTACGTTGGCATTTTGACACCCAAACGGGGAGCTAAGTACGCCAAAGTGAGCCTTCAAGAAAAACAACAAATAGTGCGAAACTTAAAATGCAAACTGCAATTGCAGCAGGATGTGCTCAAGAAAGCTGCAACCAAAAACAACACGGCAGTAAAAGCTAGTTGTGTTGTTGCTGAAGAAATTGTCTGCACTGCAAAGTCTTTTTCAGAGGGTGCATCTTTGAAGCCGTAGTTACATTTACTTCATATCACATTTAATTACATTTAGCTACATTTTATACTGTCTGGTCCTCATTGAAAATAATTTTGACACCCCTGGACTAACCAGTGTTGTAACACATGACTAAGTGCAAGAACAATGCATTGGCACTCTGATTTGCTGTTTGCAGTACCTTGCAGAGCAGCATAGTGACTTAATTGACAAAAAGATGGTGGTGAGGTGCCGTCTTTGTTCAAGAAGCAAAAGTGTAGACCCCCAAGAGTGGTAATTCACATAGCATCAAAACTAGCAAAACTAGCAACACAAAGTAAGGGACTGCAATCATCTGTAACCCAGGCCTCAAATCAGGAACCACTCTGCCCAAACGACCAAACGGCTTGATTTTAAAGCATCATCAGCTCCACAAACTGTCATTTCTATTAGTGCTGTAGAACCACTAGTAGCTATATGTCTGTAGGAGATATTTCCCATGAATGTAAGACAACTAGTTCTTTGATTGTCATTAAGTTTTCTTCGGTAATCCAAGCTCATTAAAGCAGGGATATGACTAATACCAATGATCCTGGTGGCAGGTAATGGTCCAATACAGGCTCAAGGGGTGAGAAATCCATAAGGCAGATCCACTCTTCTATTTTTGCGTGTTTACAACATTATCAGCACCAATAGGTCTGTGCATTTTTGCTGGGAAGGAAGAAAACTGCACCGGCTCATCTATATTCCAATAAAACAATGACACAGTCACTTTAAGCATGTTTTTTTTCATTTTGTTTTACTAAGTTAGAAAAGTCGGCAGTTGCCTAAACATTTATCTCAGTCTCATCCTCAGATGAAGGAATGGAGAATGTTGAATTTTTACTGGTATCATATTTTATCAGTATCAGCACTGGCTGATACCTAAGCCAATATATTTAATTATCAATGTGGGAAGGATACGTACCCTATAAATCGTCAAAATCATAACTCTGATTTCCGAACTTCCTGTTTGGAATTCACTATGGCCATAAAACACTTTTCTGTAGGTGTTGTTATGGTAGTTATGCAGGAAAAAATTCAGGCTTGTAGCTCAAAGTAGCTGGAGGGGCTGCATTGTAAAGTCAACAGGGGGCACACGGGAGCAGGTGTTGGCACGAAAACCCTGGAATTTTGAATTTTGTGGCGAGGTGTGTTAGCGTTTTTCTCAAGCCAAAAGCACGCAATTTGGTGTAAGAGCGGCACAAGACTCAAAGAAAGATTGATCCTGAGGGTTTCAAGAAGGCCTTCCCCTGAGTTAAACTGGACTAAACCAGACTAAACTAAACTGGATAAAACCAAACAAAGCTTAAATTAAAAACTGAACTTAATTCAACATATTGCAATTAAACTGGACTAAAACAAACTAAACTAAACTAAACTCATCTGAGTTAAAATAAACTAAACCGGACTAAATTTGACTAATCCTAGCAAACCAGACTTACCTTAAACAAACAAAATAATAAATGAATGAAAAAAAACAACTAATGCAATCTAAATTAAAACCGATCCCAACTCAAATCCATACTGAATTTCACCCTGTGGGATTGATAAAGTCTTTCTGATTCTGATTCTGAAATCAACTTCTCTCATCTTTCCCATTCCACACCAAGCTTACTTACCTCAACTGTGTTTTCAAACATCTCAACATTATTTTAACACCTGCTTTAACAGTTACACATTTGAAACAGATGGAGCAGTGCAAAGCAGCGCGTGAAGACATGGGGGGACAAAAGGACAGAGTAAAAAACACTTTGTAAAATTATAAAACTGTGGGATCAAAAGAAAAGAAAACAACATAAAACCGAGTTTCAGGCTCAGGCCCTAAAAATATAACCTTTACAAAAAAAAGGGCCATACAGCTACAAACCAAATTCCAACAGAGTGAACTTGTCTGGTTTCCGTTCTGAGCATTTAACACAATAACAGCATCTCTACCATGCCTGCAGACTCTGGTGCATGTTAAAATCAAAACTGAACACTCTCAATGACAAAAAGACCCAACATCACTCACTGATGAAGCTCAGTTTGTCAACTGCATTTGACATCATGAGCCCAAAGCTTTTGGATGAGAACAGTTTGACACGAATCCATCGAAGCGTAAAAAATGCTGTTAAAGCAGAGTTAAGTAAAAAATCATCATCAAAGGTCAGTGCCCTCAAAGAAGACTAAAACATCATCAAACATTTTTACCGTGTAGGCTGTTAAAGTCTGATTTGCACAGGTTTTAATCTGATTTTCCCGCCCAAATATCACAAAGCCAATCCCTCAGTCCCTTCGGCGGTAGTTGAGCTTATCGAGATATCTCAAACAGCTCGGTAAGGACACTTTTCTCCGAGGCTGTGGGATAAAAGGAATCGAGTCGCCAACTTTCTGATTGAGAGAAGACCCACTTTACCCCTGAGTCACAGCTGCCCCATTATGATGCAGGAAGCAGCTTTGGACAAACACACAGCCCCGCAGAGACCTCCACATTAGTGGAAACTGTCTTCTTTGTTTGCTTGTGGTGTGTTTCCCCCATTACACCAATCCTCCCAGTAGTCCCAGATGTGAGCTGTATTTGCCTGGCTTTCTTTCCTCTGCTCAGCTAACCCTGGGAGCAGGTCTAATCTCCCCCCTGTCACCCAGACCCCTTCAATACTTTAATTAGTCTTCGCGCTACACCAAGCTGCTGCTTCTCCAATCAGCAGCCCATTCCACAGGCAATCTCTCCATCGCCACGAGAGGCTTTTCATTAGGGCAGCCTGTGGCGTTTTATCGCTCACACAGCCACCCCTCTTTCTCTCTCCGTCCCCTATCGCCTTTCCTCTCCATTTCTCGCTCCATTCCCTCCTCCCCCCTCCACGCTTGCCATCGCTCGCCATCGCCTTCATCATCATCATCATCATCGGCCCCTCAAGTGAGCTGTGAACTGTGAGCTGTGAGTGAGGCAGCAGGCTTTCTTTGTCGCAGTGTAAAAGCCAAGATTAGAGATTTGGCCGGCGTGTGACATGAGGGAGCAGTCTGGAGGTCGCGCAGGTTAAGATGGAAACCAGTCGCCGCTAATCTGCCAGCGATTTTCTCGTCACTGACATTTGAAATCCAACAGAACGGGTTTATTTGCAGAGCAGCATTCAAACGCGGGGGCAATTACATAAGACAGAGAAATTAGAGCAACATCTAAAGCAGCTTAAAGAGTTATTTTTGATTAGCTGTGGATTTAATGAGTACGCTTTTTAAGAACCCACAGAGAATAATCACCTGACTCTGCAGATTTCCTCAGGTCCACGGAGCATTTCAGCATCTTACAGCTCTGGTTTTTCATTTCTGTTTTACAGCTTTGCTGCTTTTCTTTCATGACATTTTCTCTTTAGTATTCTAAAATTACTACAAAGGGAAACTGGAATTGATTGAAGATTTTGAGGAGATTTTGCCACCTCAATGATTTTGCCACCTCAATGAGACTTTCTCAGTTCCTAACAGACTGGATAGACCAAGATGGTTTTTACTAGGGATGTCCCGATACAGATTTTTTTACTTCCTTACGATAAATGAAATATACTCAATAATTTTGCCGGCCTCAATATATCGTCATGTGCATGCATGTTTGTTCTCCTCATCTCTCGCTTCAAAACAGGCTGGATGTTAAGAGTCACCTGGGCGCATTTGTTCCATAGTAGAATGAGCGAACTTTCTTGTCAGTCATCCAACATCTTTGTCTCCTGGTGGACATGGAGCCGCTAGCATCAGGCTAGGGTAATCACAGAGTGCAGCAAGTGAGCCTCGTGAGCTCGTCAGGGGCAACGCAGGTCAACGTAGTAGAAATTAGAAGGAAAAAAGATGAAGAAAAAGCAGAAATATTTTGGCTTCAAACCAAATGAGCAAGGTGAGCCCATCAACACGGACATGTCAGTGTGCAGCAACAAAAAAGGTAATACAACAAACTCACATGCCCATCCAAAACACAATCACCCAACCCAATTACAATAGTAAAAAATACTTATGAGAAATAAAAATTAATTGCATTTGAAAGGGTGTGTTGTATTATTATAATATTTTATATTAGTGGTTAACTTGGTCCTAAAATAATATTGTCAATGATATTGTTTATCGTCAATAATTGAGGGACAATACATTGTCCAGCCAAATTTTTTTGATCCAAACAGATACCTTTCTCTGATAAATCCTGTACTCTATTGGGTGATTCCGTTGTAAATAATAAATCATATATGTTGTATTAAAGTGAACTCTGAGGAACACCCACTTTACAAAAGTTGTAAGTTGCTGTTTTACTATCATTGCTTTCCAGAGAGAAGTAGTCCCACACAGTGGATGTTTGCAACATGGTTTGATTTACAGCAGCTGTAAAGTGTGACAGTGATAAGCACATGTGAAAACTTGATCGGTCCAGATTACGTAATGAAATCCGATGCTATCCGATCCTCCAGAAACAGCCATAGCAGGCGCCTATACCAATCAGATAAGGACATCCCTAGAAAACAGTGTTGCCAACTCCCAAGTAAAGAAGGTAGCTACTGGGTGTCCTAGAAGACGCTGAATGACCTCATTGTCTAATTCACATAATTGTAATTTGCCAATACAACGACAAAGTCGCTAAGTTGGCAGCACTGGGAGAAACTGGCCTCTCTTGTGTTGGCATCAGATGAGCTTCGGTCATCATTTATAACATTACATTATCCTAGGCTTTAAAGCTGATCATTAAAATGACAAATTAATGTTGACAAGCCTGATAACTCAAATATTTTTACTGATACAGATCAATGTATTTTCAGTACCAATACCAATTTTCAGTAGTCAAGGAAGCCAATAACTGATATTTGGGGCTGATATTCACTTGCAGTATTGGCAAAAAAAAAACCCAACTACAAAGCTTTATTTTGTTTAAACACCTCTAAGCGTATGTTTCTTAAACAGCTCCCAGGCTCAGCAGCTGTCTTATAAAGTTTAAAGAAAACTCAAAAACTTAAATAGCTTCCTCAAGTTTTCTACAGGAAGTCAAGTTTTCCAAAAAATCGCTCTGGGTGTCACCAATTAGATGGTACTATGGGTGTAACAATGCTAGAGACAGAGTAGCGACTGCAAACAGAGAGGTGCAGCTACCGGATTAAAATAAAAAGGCCGATAAAGTGCCTATAATCTGTCTATCCCTGTAGAGCGCCAACCAAGTCCAATTTCTTTTTCTTGATTAGAAGGCAGCTATTTTGTCACAAATCTCCTGAAACTCTACCAGCATGTACATGTACAAAAATCAGACTAAATAAGCCATTACTTGGTAAATAAAGTGGATCTTTTAGCAGCTCCAAAATCTTGTTGCTGTTACGGGTGGTGGAGACCAAAACAAAGCCAAAACGTGACACCAGAAGCATCATCCCAAACAAACGTTAATCTTCCTCTGTGGATATGAAAGCAACTTTTTCCTGATATCAAACATCTTAACTTTATTCAAGGTTAATAACAAGTCAATGCTGCTTCTAACGCTGCCCCCAAGTGGTCAGAAGGTAAATTAAATGTGCAGCTGAAGTACATGAAAAGGAAAATGTATCACAATAACAAAAAAAGAATAGAAACATATTAAATACAGGTTCAGTGCTGTTACAGTGACACAGTAAGCTTTATGAAGTGTCATACGGTGGATTTAGAGAGCTGTAGTCTATGTAGGCAAAGAAAGTCACAACTTAAGAGGAGATTTTTTTCTAAGCTCACCAAAGAGGCCGAATACTGACACATTTTAAGACACAAGCAGCTTAGTTGCTTGTCTGTTGTCTTCCTAAACATGCAAAAGACCTGCCACGTTTGTATTTTTAAAGATCAGAGATGTGTGTTTTCATCTTTGAGTCGTACAGATCTGTGGCCTGAGCAGCCTTTTAGAAATCTGTTACGCAACCTAAGTGAGGCCGGAGTGGAAGATTAAAAATGAGGAGTAATATCTTCAGCTCTCCTGTGTCTTATTAGAAGTCTGGCAGCAGAGTCCTGGATGTGTTGGCGAGTTTTAATGATCTTTGAAGGAAGAGAGGACAAGGGCATCCGCTTTAGAGCACCTTAAACCATCTTTAGAGCTGGAGACAAAATTTAGCATGCCTTCATCTTGTGTGGAAGTGGACGATCTAGTTCTAGCTAATGGCGTGAGATGGTTTAAGTATTGCTTTGATGCTTCTGGGAAACTTCTTTTTTTATAAAGAAATATTCTCGTCTGTCAGATATAAGCCATTTTTTATTCTTAATTAAAACGTATTTTGTTCCTTTGACTCTTTAAAGCTTCTCTGAGGAGTTTCTAGCTGGTTATAAAACAGACAGAAGTTGATAATGATGCTATATAATCCTGCTATCTATATGATTTACGTAGGCAGACCTGATCATCATTAAAAAGATGGATAACTTCTTTACACTCATTTTTAACGCTTGTAACCACTGCAGCAGAGTAGATAATCACCATATCACAGTATGCTTTTCTATCTTGAGACATTTTTAAGGCTTTTTTACAGTCATTTCTGTCTTTATTGAAATAGAAAGCTGAAAAAATACCCAGTATGGGAGATATAAGTTAGGGATGATCTGCAGCAAAGGACTTCAATCACAGTAATGATTATCTCTTCAAGTACAAGGTGCTTGCTTCAGTTTAGCCAAACTAACACTTGACATTGCTTTTTAAAAAAAAAAAAAACATTACAGACAATACAAACCAAAGCATTTCTCTTGAGGCACGCTCCATCCAGGGTCTCTCCTGTTTCACCACCCACATTAATATTCCCTTAAACAAATGTTGTTTTTCCCTTCCAGGTGTTTAACGACCCTTGCTCTAAGCTTTGACCTCCTCCTCGCTGTCTCGCGCTCTCATTAGACCGTGTATCAGATCAGTATTATCATGAGCAGCCTTGTGGAGGATGTACCCTGATTATGTCCGTTCATGTTAAACGTAACAGCAGAGTGCACACGAGTTTACCACAGCGCAGAGCAGGGATTTCACAGTGGACATATTGTCTATTTAACTACAGACACCAGGCTTTCGAGAGCAGAGGTTTCTGTTTCACACACTGTTTTTTTTTTGCAGTTTAACGTTTTTTATTAAATTATTTTTTATTTCATTTTTGGTCGCAGTGTAAGTCCACAAGCAAATTATTTCAGGTAATAGCAGCATATATCAGAGAAATGCAGTTGTTTAATTATTTTTATTTTATCTATTTCATTTTATTTTATTTTTTATTTTATTTTATTTTATTTTATTTTATTTTATTTTATTTTATTTTGTTTTGTTTTGTTTTGTTTTATTTCATTTTATTTTGTTTTGTTAATTGATTGATTTGATATATTTATTTATTTTATTCATTGATTGATTTTATTTCATTTGTTAATTTTTTTTTACATCTCAGAAATACACAAAAAAATCACCAAAGAAGCTGTAAATTTTTGCCACTAGATGAATGTTTTTCAAATCAAAGACAACAAGCCTTATCAAGAAGTGTTTACCTTTCATATCATACTTGATAAATTAAAATTATGATGTAATAATCCTCCCTTGACTCAAATCAAATTTGGTCTGTTGCTCAGGTTACTTAAGTTTATTTAAAGATGAAAAGTTACGTGTACAATTTTTTAGTTTTTGTTTCAAACTATTAAAGCTCCTGTGAGGGATGGTTCATTTCTTCTGATTTTGGCGCCCCCCTGTGAGCAAAATATCATTTACTGATGTGGTCCTGTAAATGCTGAATCTGTTTTTTTTTTTTTTTACTCCTCTTATATTTCATTATTTTAGGGTTAAAGATTTTTCGTTTCACACTGTTAAAGCTTGAATGAGGGGCTTTAAGTTCCTGTTTATTTTGGCACCCCCTGAGCAAGACCTTTTTTGCTAATCTGGTCCTGTAAATTAGTAATCAATATATTTAACCCTTCATATATTTCTTTATTTTCATTTTGGGCGAAAAGTTTTCTTTTTTTGAATCATAAGATGAGATGCTTCTTTCTTACACCATTAAATCTCCAGTTTGGGGCTTTGAGTTCAGGATGATTTGGCGCCCTCTGTGGACATAACATGGTTTGCTGGTCTTATGCGTTCCATTATTCTCTTTTTAGTTAACTGTATTATTTGAAAAGTTTTGATTTTTTTTTGTCTTGATCTTTTCTTTGATGCTCTTGTTTGGTTTTGCTGCTGCTCATATACAAACTTTCTTTGGTTTTATAACCAGCTACACACTCTTCTCACTGAAGCTTTAATTTTTTATAGATCAAACGTTTCTCTGCTTGACCACAGGAGACTTTTTTGCGGTACAGGTTGTATTTTCAGCTCACCTGTCCCACTTCTATCCACACCAGGTTACTGCTGACCTGATTTATTAAGTGACTGAGTGTCGAGCAGCACATGTGCATTAGTCGGTGGATGAAGAGACTTTTAGCCCTGAATGTGATAGTGAGGGTAAAGAGGCTCACAACATACCAGGCTTTGTGGACTCTTTCAGCGTAGAATATTCTAGCAACACATGTAGACGGCGAGCCATCAGCACCACAGAGGGTGTTTACAGAAAGCAGTGTTTTACAGATACCTACACACACACACACTCACACACACATTGGGTGCTGAGCGCTGACTGACTGGTTGATCTACAGCCGGTCAGGGAGCCTGATGCTGGCCGGCCTCTCCTCTCACAGCCTGTTTAATAATTCAGCACACCTGAGCAGAAACACATTTGCTCGATCAGCTCCTGTTTGAGCAGCAGAGCGTGGAGATGGCGTTACAAGCTCCTGGTTTGCTCCCCTCACTGTCATTAACCTCCTCCTCCTCCTTTCTGACTCCTCTGTAATGAAACTCAAAGGGTGCATATGCTCCTCACTTTCCTCTCTTCCTTTCCTCCACCTCCTTCCTTATTTGTCTCCTCTGGACTCCCCTCTGCTCTAGTTTTCCTCTCCTCTTCTTCTTTATCATCTCCTCTCCTCTCTTGGGTCTCCATCTTTAATCTCTTTTCTAACCCCTCTTTATTACTTTCCCCAGCATTGCCTTCTTTTCCCCTCTTCTCCTTTTTGTTTTACTTCTGTCTCCTCTCTGATTTTCTTCCTTTCTCCTTTTTTTTAAAACTTTCTTTTCCTCAGATGTCCTCTCCCACCTTCCTTCCTCTCTGGTCTCCTTTGCTGTCCTTTTTCCTTCTCTTTCTTATTTCCTTTCTCTTCTCATCTTTTATAAATGTGTCCCTCCTCCTCTTTCTCTTATCTTTTTTTTTTTTTTACTTTCACCCCCTCCCTCCTATTTTTTACCTCCTGTCTTCTCTTTCATCTTCTGTCTTATCTTCCCTTTGTTCTCCTCCCCTTTGAATTATTTCCTCCTTTTTACCTATTTTTGGCTCCCTCTGTCCTCCCTCTTTCTTGGCATCTCGTTCCTTCTTCTCTCCATCCTATCCTTCTTTTTTCTCGCCACCCTTCCCCCATTGCCTTTCTGTCCCCATCTTTTTTTTCTTCTATTTTCCACTCCTTTCTCTCCCTTTCATGGGTTATTTTTCTTTTTTTTACCTCTCTCTTCTCTTCACCTTTTTATACCCCATGTCCATTTTTCACCTGAGCACCAACCATGTGTTGCACAATCTCATATGTTGTATGTAATGATTGAGTGTAGGTCAATCTCTAGCGCCTATATTTCACAGTTTTATTTCATTAAGTTCCCCTGCAGTGACCCCGGTCATTACAGGCAGCCGGCCCGTAAAGACCAGCTCAGTCAGTGATAAAACACATTCTGCTGCAGATCCAGAAGCTTTTGGACGCTGACATCTCCACTTCCTGTCGGCGTTCATAAAGAATTCCTGTAAGAAGTGATTTAAAATATGACTCTGGTCCTGCGGGCAGAGGCAGGTTGGCGGGGTGTCCCAGCGCCCGGGGGCCTGAATGATTCCTCTCTGCTCTCCTGCAGCTCTTTTCAGATGCACCGTCCCCCCACGCTCCTCCTTTCATTTTCTGTCGCCTGCAGCTAACTGGGAATATGAGGTTCACCTCTTCTTTTCAACCACCTCTCTCCGAACTCTGGGATCTCAAAGAGAGGAAGTGCTACCTTTGCTAGCCTCAGCAACTCAGGAGACGTTCATATATGGGTCAACAAAAAGACTGTAGGGGTGCGAGGAGAGAGGAAGCATAGAATAATGACTAATACAGCTTATATCGAAAACTAGTAAAATAAAGTAAGTAAAGTAACATATGAATACAAAATGTTTAGAAAAGATGAGTTAGACCTTATTTTGTGATCTGCCCTCTTTGTGGATAAGGTTAGCATCATTTTAGGTCAGAGACACGTATTAAAGTAATGCTGAGGAGCTTTGAATCAGCGAATGTATAACTGACATCAATACAGGAGACTGGACTCTGCATCAGAAGATTAAAGTTGTTCTGTAAAGGGGCTGAAGCTCCGAATGACTCGTTATGATATGGAGGAAAATCTCCATACTCAGAAAAGAATGGGAGGTTAAATATGTAAACAACAGTTGGTGAGAAAATAGATCTCAGGTGTGTGTCAAATTTAGTTTTTTATTCAATAATTATAGTAGCCAGTGGGTGTTAGATGATTTGCAAATGGCACAACACAAATGTAAGAGCAAGAACAAGAATGCAAAGGCTAAAAGCCAAGAGGTTAGTTTTCCCCAACAGACACAGAAAAGTTGTGAAAGTAAGTAAATGATCATCTTTTTTAACTTCATCTATGATAATTAAAGCTTTGTCGGGATCTCACCTTCTAATGTCCTTCATAGTACTTCATTCATTCATTTATTTTCTGAACTGCATATCCCAGCTGTCACTGAACACCCTGGACTGGTCGCCAGTCAATTACAGGGCTGACACATAGACAAACAACCTTTCACGCACATGCTCACACCTACGGACAGTTTAAAGTGACTAATTAACCTGATGAGCATGTTTTTGGCCGGAGCACCTGGCAAGAACCCACGCATGCACGGGGAGAACATGCAAACTCCAGAAAGGCTGTGAGGCTGCAGCACTAACCGTTGCACCACAGTGCAGCCCTTTATAGTACTTGTGTTTTCCTTATTTTTACATGAAAAATACATCATCTTATATTTAGCTTTATGAATCAATTACGCTAGCATCAAAGCTATATTTATAGAATAGAATAGAATAGAATAGAAAAGAACTTTATTGTCATTGTAACAAGTACAAAGAAATTGAAGTCACAACAGCAATCAAGTAAACAAAAGTAAGAAAGCGTAGAGAAAGTGCAAAAAGCTCCATAAGAAAATAGATGATAACAGCTTGTCCATCATTGTCCAGTCAGCCAGTCTCCACCTCCACAGGGTCCAGGACTGAGCTTCTTCAGCAGTCTGTTCAGTCTCTGTCTCCTGGATCCTGTCTGCTCACAGCAGGTGAAGCTCTATGGCGTTGGTGTCTGATGTTAGCTCCGTTAGCCATATCTGTGAATAGCATGATGCTACTCTGCCCTCTGGTATTCCTTCTGTTGCTGGGTTAGCACAGCTAGCTTGTCCATCTTATTAGAGATAGATCTTACGTACCCAATAACGATGGATGGAAGGACAGGTCCATGTCATCACTTCTTAGCTCTCACCTGAGAACCAGCATGCCGTCCTCACCTCCTTCTCTTCACCTTGTGGGGAAACATCAGGCCTTGCACCGGTTAGCATTGACATGCTACAGGCTGCTAACAGCTGATTTCACATGTAAACAATGCAGCCATAATTACATGTAGGATCTCCAGACAAACACAGGAGCAAAAATAGTAAAAATATCACTGAAGCCACAAAAAGTTTGGTGTCCATGACCAACAAATGAGCCATACAAAGTAATGATCCACTCCAAATACAAAGATTACGAAAAGAGACGGAAAAAATTACAAGAAACGCACGGAGGAGAGAGAACTGCTGCAAAAGGCACAAAAAACCCTCTGATTCTTATTTTGAATTTAAAACAGAATGCTTCAACTTTCATTCCCCTCAGAAAGTTAGTGTAAAAAAGTTATCTAGTGTCATTGTTGTAGATAAATATTTTTAGGAAACTTAAGGTTGTTAATGTTCAGTAACTGAGTGTTTTTAAATGTATGGTTTCAACTTTTGCAAGTAACTTTATATCAAAATCTCTCTGAGGACTGAGCACCCCTAAAAGTCTGATCCTGAAATCGCTCTGTTTGACACTTTTTTTTTAATTACAAACCCAAGTTTTTTAATCCTAATTGTGTATAACTAATGGTATACAAAACTTTTTTAGCGTTTTTTTAGATACAGCCATATGTATGGTTTAAACAGGCAATGAAAAAGTGTATGAAAGACTTGATTAATAACTTGATCATATTTCACATCGTTAGCATTATTTTTCTTATCCTTGAAGTAACCAAATTAGATGCTCCAGAAACCATCAGCACAGGAGCAACATGCTTTGACCTACAGCCGTCTTTCTAAGATGTTTAGCGACATTACAACACTGTTGCTGCTTTAAGAAGACAGCAATGAAAGGATGTGGCTTGAATTTTTTTAGCTTTGAAGTGTGAGGTGTTATTTAAATAGAAAGAGTCAGGATAAAGAAAAAAAAGACAGACTGAATCAGTGCATCTGATCATCAATAATGGCTCCTCAGAACGCGTTATACTAACCCATAAAACAAAGTTCTGCTTCTAACGGAGCTGAACCAGTTGTGCATACATGTACCAGGATGCTAGCAACCAAGAAGCTGCAGACAAAACCTCTTAAAGTGTATACTTAAAATCCAACCAAAAATGCACAAACATGCAGCAAAACAAACTGAAAGTGCTCATAAGAGAGGGCAACAAATTTTGCAGCTGCGCTCATTCTCCAGAGAGGCACAGAACACGAACAACTGCAGGCATTTTAACACTTTAAATCTCTGTAAATAGAGAAAGTTTGAAAAGTGGTGAATTGTCCCTTTAAAGCAATAACTTGCTGTTAGGATATTGCTCCAGTGGGCTTCAGAGCTCAGTGGCTCCCATGAGTAAAGTGCTCCTGATGGATGCAGAGAGAGGCCCAGCCTGGTGAGAGGCTTGTGGTAAGTGGTCGGGCAGCAGGAGGCCGAGAATCTGAAGTAGCTGCCTCTGCGGATGTATTGAAAGGTCCTGTTGTGCGTCTAACACACCTGAGCCATCCCTTCGGTGGGCTCTGGGCACTTCCCAGGGGGTCGGGAGGGGGGGCAGCTGTTCCTTCCTAGTTCAGTGGTGCCTCGCTGGCTTACCTGTGGCTCTGCTGCAGTCAGTGGTGCCTCTGCTCCCGGTGGCTCACTCTCTGGGGAAATCATCCCTCTGCTAGCTCCCAGTGCATCAAACAGACACAGTGTCCTCTGTGTGTGTCGGTGTGTGTGTGTGTGTGTCTGTGTGATTCTGTCCCTGGTTTGGGCTGCAATCCCCTGTCCACAATGAGAAAATGAAACAGCAATTGAAAACAGAATTCAAGAACTCCCAGCAAACATTTGGGTCTTTTCTCAAATAAGGTTATTGATTCAGTGTGCACAGGAGAGTCTCATCAGCTCCAAACTATTTCTCTTTATAAAGTCATTCAGGACAGTCATTAGTGCTCCAGATTTATCAGTTAGGGTGGTTGTTTACAGAACACACAGAGGTGTTTCTATTCGTATTTAAGAGTTGTTTTTTGACTGTCTTGTTATCGCCTCTAATACTAACTGTGCTGCAGATGTTTCAGTAAGAATGCTACCATCAGAAATTTATATTGTTTAGGTATGCGTACTGGTATAAGTATTGATATCAGTATTGGTATCTGTAATAATAGCAGTTTCTGTGTGAGTACCACTATCTGCATTGGTTTCAATACAAGAAAAAAATGTCTGTTTCAGTATCTGTATTGGTATCACTATCAGTTTTTTGTATTACTATCAGTATCTGTGTGAACAGTATTAGTATGAGGATTGGTATTTACTGATTTCACTATCTATATCCTTATCATTGTCAGTATCAGTATAAAGTCAGTGAAAGTATCAGGCAATTAACAGTATCTGTATTAGGAGCTACTTTGGATACAGTTTCTACCTCAGCATTGGTTTCAACATCAACATTAGTATTTGTATCAATATCAATAGGGATGGTACAAATACTCCCTCTTGAAAACTCACCAATACTAAGTACGGATACTGGTACTTTTGATACATAAAATTTAGATTCATAGTGACGTCATTTTGATCAAGGACAACATAGTCACTCTGCCATTAGGTCCAAAATGAAACACAAACAACTCTGTCTCTTTATGATTTTTTTTAATAAATTAACAAAAGTACAGTACTCCAAAAAGTATATATTTTTTGAATAAATCAAAGTGCAAAATAAAACAGTTATACTGTTAACTCTCCCAGGTTCATTCATATCTTCTGAACAGGACCTGACGCTACTTGCTGTGGTGTTAAACCGTAGCAAGGACCAGCAACTACTGGCAAGGAGGACTTTCTCAACATAAGATTCTTTTGCCTTGAGTATTGGCTGTTGGTATCGGCAGCCTTCACAAGTACTAATACCTTGAAGAAAGGCTGTTATCAGCCCAATTCTCATTACCAATTCCAGTACTCGCACATCCCTAAATAACAATATAAGCATTAATAGCAGTATTTATACCAGTATCAATATTCCTATTGGTATCTGCACCTGAAACAAGATCTGTATTGGTGTCTGCCTCTTTATCAATATCTGTATCTGTAGTAGAAGATTAACAGTAAGTGAAATGTTAGCTATTTTAGAATCAGTATCAGCAGCTGTTTCTGTACTGGCATTAGTATATGTATTGATATCAGTTGCTGTGCTGCAGTCAGTATCGGCCTAAATATCGGTTTTGGTATCATATCTGCATTAGTATCTGTATTCATATTGATAAGGGGGGCAGGATATTGGATTTTGTTAATATCCAATACACCAATATTTAACAACTCATTTAGCCAAAACCAATACCAATATTTTTTTTTTCGGTGCACATAACAGCAGAGATCATCAACTCTCTTCTTTATTGGAACTAGTGTATTGTATTATGGTGCATACTCTTATCGCATTTTTTATATGATATTCGTTTCTTGTCCAAAATAACAAAAATCGATACTTGAAATTGTATATTTATTTGTAACTTTTGCTTCCAAACAAAAAAAAAAATCAAAAAGAGAAATCCTACTTGAAAGCTGGATGATGCCCTTCTTGAGAAAAATCATAACATTACCCACAACTAGGGAAAATTGGCAGTCAACCTCTGTTCATAGGGAGCATATGAGAAGTGCAACTGCACATGTGAATTAGGGATGTCCCGATATTACATTTTCACTTCCGATACGATACCGATACTGCAGCATTGAGTATTGGCCGGTACCGATATTAATCCGATACGATATCAGCATTAAACATGCATACTTTTATTTCTTATTTTGTAGTATTTCATGTTAGAAAAGGCTTGATTAAGTGATATTATTCAAACAAAGAATAGTAATCAGCAACAGTAGGTATGAGGAAAAACTGACCCATTTATTATTAACAAATGGGTAACAGAAATTTTAACATTAAACATAAAAAATACTAGTAATTGAATAAAATAAAGAATACATTAGAAAACCCAGAAAATAACCTGAATAAATCAAATGAAAACAGCAGGAGCAGAGTCTGGAATGGACTGCTTATATCGGAGATTTTAGATGCATTCCGATACGATACCGATATTTGTTTTTTTGCTGATATCGGACCGATATCCGATATTAATATTGGACTGAGACACCTCTAATGTGAATCAAAAGATTCACAGTTCCTGTTTTGCTCTCAGTATCTATCAGAGTTGGTTACAGTTTTGGTAACTGTTGGTATCTCTGTCAGTACAGTATCTTGGTTGGTTTCATCAGAACATGAAAGAATCTGTATTGAGGCCTTTAGTGTTACCTGAATCCATACCTGCATCAAAATATTTATTGTATCTGTAAAGGTATTTCTTTTGTCATCAGTATTGATTACAGTATTGGTATCAGAATCCAGAGGGGAAAATGGTATTATAACATCTCTCGATCAAGTCCACAGCTCGGCTTATCTTCATCTGTTCATCTTATGTAACACACAGGATTTCCAGCAGACGACACCATGTTTCAGAGCTCGCCTATTGTTCTATCTGGATTATTATTCATCACTGGGCTGTAAGCTGCTGCAGATACTCATGCAGCGGGTTAGCATACAAGGGCTGCTTGATTTGATTGTGGTATTAGCTGTGAGAGAGAATAGGTGGAGAAAGAGGTGGTTTGAGGTCTGATGGGGGTTATTTCAGACTCAGTTCAACAATTTTTAATATTCTTGGGGACACATCATTGTCATGCAGATTACACTCCTTTTTGGAGACCTTCTCTGCAGTCATTATTTTGAGTCTACTTTCTACCTGCCTTCCTAAAAGTCTGGAGAAGAAAGTCATCAGATTCCAAAAATAACTTTCTTATTTTCTGACAAACTACTCTGCAGAGATGTTATCTTATTTGGATCCTGCAGCCTACCTTCAGTGCACTTTCTGAATTTACAAAGCCTCTTTTCCTTTACTTCTTTTCTTATCTGTTTTTGATAACAATCAACAGTCGAGGAAGTTGGTATCTTGATTGCAACTATTTCCCAGACATCTCTTTTTCTGTTTTGATGTGTTTGAAGGTAGCACCACAGAGAATCCTGCTGATAAGAGGAGCTTTTAAGATGTGTGTCCACCTTTTCAGGTGAAAAAACAAAGTCATTGTAGTTTTGTAAATCCTTTTTAATTAGAATCACCCACCTTGAAAGGACTAACAGAGCTGTCATGCTCTTCTTTTATGTCTGCTCTACAGTACGATCATGCTAGCAGGTTCTTTAATAACTTGATATTACAAACTGACCTCGGACCAGTTTGTGCAGCTGCAGCAGTTTGTGGTCCAACAACAAAGTGCTGATGTTAGACGTACCTTTCTACCTGCAGCATCAGACTCTTAATGTATATCCATAGCGAATCCCTGAAGGACCTGTCAGTGGAAAGTGAGTGTTTTTAATTACAGGAATGCCACCGGGTGGTCTGGGTGTCATGGAGATATTAATACATGGGTGAAAGGGTGTAATAATATTCAGTCAGATTTCATCGCTGATTTTATTTATTTATTTCTGTCACTGTTTTGAATTTTGAAGTCTGTCTAAACTGAATCTCTTGCTACACATCCCTTCTCTTATTTTTAACCTGTTTGTTCTGATGTGAATCACTTTGAGTTGCGTGTTTGTACGAGAAGTGGAATAAATAAAGTTGAGTTGATTCGAGATGACAGCAGGGTTGTTTGTCCAGGCTGCTGCTCCATGTGGCAGCACGTGGGAACAAGCAAGCGCAAAATATTCCAGGAACTGCAAACATCCCTTCGCTGATTCAAATGTAGTTTGAACAGGAGCCCTCCCAGAGCCTCAGCTTCCATAAAAAAATATTATTTAGATCCTTGACAAGCAGAGGATGAAAATTCCCCTCCACACACTGAAGGGCATAGTCACAGTGAGTCACAATCTGATTAGCATAGCAAACTGTGCACATCATTATCATATAGAGGGGGAGGTGACAGAGACGGACGAGGTTTGTTCTCTGCTGCTGAAACCTGTGGAGGCCTCGATGTGACTCTTTGATTAAAACGCAATGAGGCTGAAGGTGGAGAGGTTTCCTGCTGTGAGGATTAAGTTGTAGGAGAGGCAAGGGTGTGTGTGACATTTCCGCTCGGCAGAGGAGAAGCATGAACATGGAGTGTCACTGAGTAAATATGCATCTGCCAATCATCGCAACACATAAAACCAATAGAAGACAGTAACAAATTGTTCGGTTAGTAACTGTTATAAGTGGAGGTGTTTTTGAAGCAAAGCAGCAAGGGCAAAACTGACATCCAGATTATACTGGAATATGGGTCAAGTAAGAGCTGAGGCAATTATGGAGTATTGTATAAAATTCTAAATCAGATGGCATTTTTTGATGGGTTAAAACTTGATTAAATGTGCTGTTAAAGAAAAAAAAACTGGGCTCTAGACTCTAACATAGGTTAAAGCTGATTCTCTAAATCAAGGACATCAAAACCTTTTAGCCTGCAGCCACCATAATAGCATTTGCAGGAGACAAATGTGAAATAAAAAGAGCCTTAGAGGCTTAATTTAGGGTATTGGACCAAAATAAGGCAAACATTGTCCACATGTTGCTTTTTTTTTTTTTTTTTTTTAGATGAATCTGCCACTATGGATTCTGTTGTTATTCAGGATTAGTCACTTCAGGGGACTTGTGGCAACAAAAAAGACAAAACATAAAAACAGATGAAAAATGTCCTGTTTGCATGTTTTCTTTATAATTCAGCCTCTATTTTTGTTCAGAACTTTACAATAACGGATACAATTATATTTATATTTATATATATTTATATGCTCATATATGCAAATATATAATACAAACACATGCACATGCGATAACGAAACAATACCATACCGATACCCAGTAGCGAGTAATAGGTACCGGAACTCAATGGTACCAATTTTTGGGACTTTTTTGTGCTTATGTGGTAAATAATAATAATAATAATAATAATAATAATAATAATAATAATAATAATAATAATAATAATAATAATAATTATTATTATTATTATTATTATTATTATTATTATTATTGTTATTATTATTATTATTATTATTATTATTATTATTATTATTATTATTATGAAAGATACATTTAAATTCAACATATTAATTCTTCAGTATATAACCCTGCAGTGATGCAGCATGGAAAATTACCTACTCTTCCACTCCCTCACAGTCACAAGGATGCATTTAGGTACCTAATTATGATACCTTTTTGATTTTACATGAATCGTTACCCAGTACTTTTGACAGGATTCAGTCGGTACCTATAAAAGTACCTTATTCAGTACCCATCCCATCCATCCATCCATCCATTTTCTATACCGCTTATCCTGTTTAGGGTCGCGGGTGGCTGGAGCCTATCCCAGCAATCATTGGGCGAGAGGCAGGGTACACCCTGGACTGGTCGCCAGTCAATCGCAGGGCTGACACATAGACAGACAACCATGCACGCACACACTCACACCTAGGGACAATTTGGTGTGACCAATTAACCTGGTAAGCATGTTTTTGGACTGTGGGAGGAAGCCGGAGTACCCGGAGAGAACCCACGCATGCACGGGGAGAACATGCAAACTCCACACAGAAAGACCCACCGGCCGAGGTGGGGATTTGAACCGGTGACCTTCTTGCTGTGAGGGTGCAGCACTAACCGTTGCACCACCGCGCAGCCCCAGTACCCATCCCTACTTACTTATATACATTCATACATACACACATTCAAATTGGCTTCTTAGGCTCTCATCTCCATGCAATATTATTTAATTATTGATATTAATTGTGATTAGTCATTATCCACTGTACTCCAAGTAATATATTCTTGTACTTTATTTTAAACTGATGGATATTTGGACTTTGCTTGAGTTCCTCGCCTTGATTGTTCCAAATTTTGTCCCCGGATGTAGATATACAGAAGCTTTTTATGGCTGTTTGTATGTTTTTAATTTTGAATTTATTTTCCCCCTTTGATTGATTGCCATCCTCCTGATTACCAAGAAAAATGGGTATTTTCTGGGAGTGGTCTGTTTTTTTGCCTTATACATGATGATTGCAGTTTGTCATGATATGGTGTCACTGTTCATGACCCACACTGGGGGAAAATCTCCACTAAATGATCAAACTAACACAATTATGTTACTTTCCTCTGTAACAATGTCATATAGAACCATCCTCAATATCCAATTGTGTCCATGTCCCTGAGCGATGTGACAAAATGTGTGATGCAGCGTATATGCATGTATACACATGATCTGATTTGATAAGATATGATATGTTATGATATGATGTAATATGAAGCAATATGATTGCATAATATGATTGGATTTGATTTGATTTGACATGTTCATAAGCCGTTTGCAGCTCTCCTCAGCCACATCGAGGGTTTCCAGAGTGATAAGCTCACTAATTATAGTTCCTTGTGTGAGCTCTCACTCTGTTGTTTATCTAAAGGAAATTAGAAGATAATTATATTTGCAAGACCTGTTTGGACTTGTTCTGTGTCTGTTCCTCTCCTCTCCTCTCCTCTCCTCTCCTCTCCTCTCCTCTCCTCTCCTCTTCAAACAGTTCATTATAAATGCTGGAGAGCAAACCTCTCCAAACAAATCACCAACTGTAGCTTCACAAACAATATTATTCATGTGATGTCAGCCACTTGTCAGGATGATTTGATTAAAAGTCCACTTTATGCATCCAGCATCTGCCGTCACTTCCTGATGCTGGGTTTCTCTTTCATCTTTTGTCCATCCGCTGAAATTTTAATATCCATAACCAAGTATAAACAAGTAATGGCATTTTTAATGATCTCCTTTTAAACTGAAGATAAAAGAAAACATGAACATACTGCCTTGCCAATACTCGACTTTGAGGATGATATCTGTAGGTACTTGAGAGTCTCAGAAGTCTGATAATGATGCATCAAACACAGCCAAGCCTTTAAAAAGTGTAAATCCTTGTAGATGCATTTCCACACATGCAGAAGCCAAACAAAATGTCAGGTCAGCTGATTCCAGAGTGATTACCAAACAACGGCCGCGTTGTCCTTGAGATGGGAACGACTCCGACTGCGGTCAGGGTCAGCTCGTGTGTCCTTCTGGTTTAATACAAGCCATTACATTGGTGCACACACATGATATCACACACAAGGACACATTTGTATACTGTACATACACAAATAAGAGCTTAAAGCACACACACACTCAAAGACACACACTTTAACAATCATGCCAAACCTTCAGGAAAGAAAACCCCAATTAATCAATCTGTGATGAGACAAAACCAGTGAATGATTGCCTTCAGCCGAACGGCCTTGAAACAGATTCGAGGACGTGGAGAGCAGCTCTCGTTTTGTTCACTGATCCTCACCGGGGACAGCACTGCAGCAAAACTGAGCCCAACAAATCCACTGCACGAAGAAGACCAGACTACTTCCTGATTCGAAAGTTTTTGTTCTTGTTGGACTGTGAGAAAATTAAACAAATTAATTTGATGGACCTGGACAAAAAGACTCTTTTTACTTTAAAATGCTGAATTAACTTGCAAATTCTGCATTTAACGATTCAGGCTAATAAACTAGAGCTTTAGCAGAATTCAACTGAAGAGGCATGTTTGCAATAAATTAAAACCAACAAAGCTCCTCATACTGAAGTAAAAAACTGTTATTTCAGCCCCAAGCAATGCATCAAAATTTCAAATCCAGCCTCTGAAAGTCACAACCTGTGAAGTTTTGTCTTCCTGGCAAACCGACCATCTGCAGTGTTTTTCTTTGTGCGTGACCCTCGAAAAACAAAAGGCAATTCATTAAGAAAATTAGCACACTGTGGTTCCCAGCATGCCCGGCTGCTGTGTTGACTTTTATTGATTCACAGAGATGCCAAAAGTGAAGCAGGAGTCATTAAGCAATGCTGCACATCTGCTGTTGAAGGCCTGTGATGGAAAAGAGAAGGAGAGACAGAGCTTTGCCTCCTGTTGTTTGATTCGAGCCATCTCAGACTCTGAGTTATGAGACGGAAAGATCCCATATCATCTAGAACAGGGGTTCTAGATAATTAACATGATACTTAAACTATTAATTAATTTAACTTATATTATTTTGCAACAAGAATTAGGCTACATTTAAACTTTTCATGTAATTCATTTTGTAAACTTTGAGGAAATGTTTAACATATGCCGAAGTTCCCCCTCTGGTTGGCAAAACAGACTTAACTGCCTTTTTTGATGGTTAAAAAATGATAAACTGCTCTCTTAGGTGACAAAAAAAATGTTGTGTGTGCCTTTTTTCTTCTTCTTTTTCTCCCTTGCCCTCCAAAAAGTCTGTGCACGCCACTGCACCAAAGTAGGTTTGTTGCATGATATGTAGTAATAGACACACCACGATCATTTGAACTGATCTTATTGCAAAAACCTTTATTAGGTTAGAGTATCAACAAAAAAAGGGAGCTGATTTTACTGGAGCAAGAGATCCCAGTTTGTTGATATGCTTTTTCAATGATAAAGCACTCTTTTTCAATCAATTTAAACTTATTCTGTGGACGCCCAAGCTATGGTTCGCAGACCCCACTTTAAGAAACACTGATCTAGAAGTCACCAAAAAGCCCCTAACTCCACATTGGAGGAATGTATTAATCATTTTAATGTTAAGAGGGTCATTAAAAAGCTGAGTTACGAGCGAAAAGTTACAGATCCGGATGTTATCATATGTGACAAACAGCATCTGGCTAGCATTAGCATCCTAGAAAACAAGATAGAGAATCAGCATTGGTTATGACAAAAATATAACGTCCTTTTTACCATCTTCACCAAGAGTGTGTCTGTTAGTTTGGAGCTACAGTATTTACACTGAATCCCTCAGCACAACGTTTGACAACCTTTGTTATCTCAGCTATTACAGATAAGCTAATGAAGCTAAGCTCCAGAAGCTAATGTTGGCTTAACAAAAGCCCTTTGGACAACAGCTAACAATGATGTACGATCACCAAAGAACAAAAAATAGAACAAAATAGGCCAATGAACTCCCAACAAACAAAGAGACATGATGAATTACGCAGCTAGGAGCTAACGTTAGGCTAACTTTAGCTAATGCTATAGATAATCACAGCAGTTCGTCAGACTGCGGTGGTGGTTCTAATGTTAAAGATAACTTTATATTTCTTTACAGCAAAGTCACAAACTGCTGCCTCAAATACAATGTCAACGTCATCTTTCTTCATTTTATTCATGCTGAGTTGATGTGGTCTACTGCACAATTTTATCCAAAGGAGACACTTTTCTTAGTTGAGATGTGGCTTATTAAAGGGTAGAAAAAGTACATCCCATCACCCAGCCTCTCAGCAAACACAGTTTGACCAGTTTTAAACTTAAATTCTCAGAAAAACCTCATGAAACCAAATGAAAACTAACCTTCTGTAATGTATTTCAATGACTGTCCCAGTGTATTGGAAGGCTATACGCACTGTGATTGGCTGATCCCATTTGAGGGCAGCTTAGCCATAGGTCAAATCATTCATCAATTTGATGTGGAATGAAAAGGATAACAAAAAATCTGTACCACCTTGACTTTAAAGTTACATGAATCCTTATCAAGTTTTACTTCTCCTCTTCCTCCTTCAGGCCCCCCAGCTCGGCACCCTGATGGGCGTCTACCTGCCGTGCATCCAGAACATCTTCGGCGTCATCCTCTTCCTCAGGATGACCTGGCTGGTGGGGATCGGAGGAGTCATCGGGACCTTCATCATAGTCTTCATGTGCTGTGCCACAGTGAGTTTAATACTTCTACTCCTTGTTTGCTGCAGCTTGACCGGAACCCCGAATCAGACATGCAGGCATTTTTAAAAAGTGTCATTGAAGAACGACCTTAAAGCGGAGAGCAGCTTCACAGGTAATGAGCTGTGCAGCAGTAAAAGAGACCAGCTGTTCACCATTACAGCGTTCAGAAGAGTGAGGACGGAGGACCAGTGGAGCTGCTGAGGTTATTGTTGGGGGATGTAAATATTAATTTTCATAGCATAAGAAAGGAAGTCCACCATTAACCCAGAGGTGATTACTTTCATACTGTATCTGCAGCTGTTTGAGGCATATACTGTAGAAAAATTGATGTCATCTTGAGAGGTTGCCACAAAAACTGCTCCCCCTGGTGGATGGCTGCAGTATAGGCGATCCTTGAGTTACGAACGAGTTCCATTCCTACAACGCGTTGTAGCCTGAAATTCTGCGTAAGTTGGATTTTCACTCTAAATACCCCCTAAATCTCTAAATAACTATCCAAATATATGTATTGTACTCCATATTCTTGGGAAACAGTACAGACAAAACACACATTTCAGTTAAAATAAAGAATATATACATAATGTAATATATACTTGTGACTCGAGACAAAGTGGACGATGCTATTGACCGTGTAGCACTGCGTAGTTGTGTATTCTGACACTCTGTGTCAAAAACTAGTTTGCGTCGAAACCTTCTCTATTTTGTTATGCACATATTTTTATTAACGTCGTAAAGTCAAAACAACGTAAGTCAAGAACCACGTAACTCAAAGACCTCCTGTTTAGGTCAAAAAATCCATCTCCGCACTCATTCCAGATGGACTATGGTCAAACTTTAAAAAATTAATACACCTGGTAGAAATGTTTCTCACATCCGATTGTTTTGGTGATTTGAAGATATTGTTTGGCTGCCCTGTATTCAAGTCCTCTTTTTTTCTTAAAGGTTTGTTAACATTAGTTATAAGAGGTTAAAAACGAAGTTTTACGTCACGTTTAATGATGATTGACAGATACCCCCCTTGTATATTTTTTTCAGGAATTGTAAAATATGTCAGGAGGGGGAGCCAAGAAGAGGTTAGACTATTGAAAGAAAAATATTATAATTATTTTTGTCACCTGGCTCCACCCAAAATCTCTCTGAGTCCCCCATAGCCTCTACTGCGCAGACTCTGGCTGCCAATGGCGGCACCTGTGACGGGGGTATTTTGGCTTCAAAACCGTACTATAGTAAATGGCGAAGCCCCGCTGTCCACTCTATATACAGTCAGTGGTTTGAGGTCATTGTGGGGGGAAATATGCAAACCAGTAAGCACCAAATTTGACGCTTGCATGAATTTGAAGAACCTTGAGTTGTTAGATGTTTAATGCACTGGCTTAAACCAAAACCTGAGCATTTTCTTCAATTTTTAGCACAAAAAAAAAAAAAAAAGAGAGCCCAATCAGGAAAGGCACAGTTCAAAAACCTATGCAGCCTTTGGGGAATGATTTTTAAAGTTTTGTTTTGGAGTTTAATTCCTTTTTCATTGGGAGGAGTGGAGCGTGGATATAGAAACTGGAGGAGAGATTTGGGAGCGATATGCAGTAACGTGCTCTGCAGAGGGGTCACACAGTTTAACTGCTCGGCCACTAAAAAATGATTTTTACAGTATGAAGTGATGATATTGACCCTGCTGCAAACTTAATGTTTTTTTTAGTGCCTCTTTGAGCCATTGATCTTATTTTGTCCAGTTTGATCACACTGACCACTGCTGGAGTGTGACGCTGTTGCACTCACAGTCTCTCATCGTTCTTTGAAGAGTCTCAGGATGCTGCTTCTCTTCCCTGTTGTATTTTAAAGACTCATTTCTCAATTTGTAGAAAGAATAAAATGGGTGATGACACACTGCAATGTTCCCTTGTTCCCATAAATACACGGTTGTTACAGATCTGTCATGTGTCAGCGTGATTCTGGTGTCAGACTGACGGCCTGCTGTGGCCTTGAGACTCGTATTACCAAAGAGTGTGTCCCATAGGACGTGCTCAGCTGCTGTCACTGATCTGATCGGCCTTTTTCGAGCTGATTGTGTTTGACTTGTCTGATGCTTTTGATTGTCAGGGACCATGAAATCTGCCTCCTCACACCTTATCTTCTCAGGAGTTATTATTAGGTGAGCTTATGTAATTGCACGGGGCGGTTTCGCTCACGCTGAGCAGTCTGCCGCCGTGTCGGGGTTGTGTTTCTTCTCTCTGGTTCACAGTGTGCGTTGTAGCAGGGCTGTATGTTGGCATGTCTGTGTGTTTGTGCAGCCTAGATTCTCCTCTAGCACCGAGTGTATTTATAGAACAACCCCCTCAAATCCCAGCCATGGCAAAGTTGCCTGCACAGACACACAGGCAATATGCTTCCCAATCATGTTGCTGTGTGACAGCGTGTAGAGGGCTTTGAAACAGCATGCAGAGGGGAGCAGTGTGCTTTTTATTGATTCTTCTAACACTTTGAAAACAGGTGCAACATGCTGCCTTTATGAAATTATGTCTCATAAAATCTCTGAAACATTAATGTTTGAAGTGTGAAACAGCTGCTTAAGACATACAACACAAGTAAACCCCATTTTAATTGATGTTTTAATTATTTTTCTAATTCTTTTTTTAAATGAGTGCATTTCGCACCATATCACTAAATTGAATTTGCCAGTACAATATTTAATTAAATAGATGAATGCTACAATAATTTCACAAGTTTGTCAATACCTATATTTTGAATTATTTATTCAACAGTTAAAGCAAATGAGAGAGGTTGTTAATTATGATGGATATATTTTATAGGTTAAATGTTATTTTTTTTCACGTTTCCTAGAAAGTATTTTGACTGTTTTATTGCAAATGTTCTGTGTAATTTAACGACACCTGGTGTTTGTATTCCACTTTAAACGATCAATTCTTCAGGTAATTTGACCTGAATAAATCTAGGCTTTTTGCTGTGAGTAGGGATGGGTACCTTTCACAATTGAAATGATACAGTACTGATGCCCAGTACCTGGCAATCAGTAACGGTACGGTACCAATTTTTGGTACTTTTTTTGCGTTTATGTGGTAATAGATATACATTCATTTTAATGATAAAAATCTTCTTTTTTTTTTCTTTTCAATTTAACATATTTATTCTTCAATAACCTTGCAATGCTGTGTTCATACCCAGCATGGAAAATCAGCTACTCTTCCACTCCTAAACACTACCTAAACATGGTACCTTTTGATTTTACGTGAATCGGTAATCTTGTGACTGAATTTGGTTGGTACCTATAAAAGTACCCAGTTTGATACCCATCCCTAGCTGTGAGATTATCTCTCTGATACAACAATTATTACTCCAAACGAACAGCTCTAACAGCAACAGTGCTCAACATACATCACAAACAGTGTCTTGGCTTTCACAGACGAAGGGTGCGTCTCAGAGCGATAATTTCGTGTCTCCTGTCTCCTGTCTCCTGTCTCCTCTCTCCTCTGTGGCGCTGAAAGTACTTTCTGAGTGGCCACTTTGGAGGCTGTTCCAAAGCAAAAATTGTGCTCTGAGAAGGGAGGAGACTGATTGGAGGAGGTATGATCTGGCTTTAAGGAAGTCTTTTCACTGACAGACACGCCCCCATAAGGAATATCACTCTCTGTTTGGATGCTGCAGCGGCTCAGACTTCTCCACATGAAACTTCACAAACACAACAGAGTTTAATGAGAGAAAAGACGAGCTGAGGACAGGCACTGAGGATTGTTCAGAAACGGGGCAGAAATCTGGTAATAAAATGTTTGATGTGAATTTAAAGCACAAAGTACTGAACACAATCATCATCAAATCAATAGAATGGAGGATTAAACTGAAAACTGAAATCTAATATATAATATCTTCCACAATAAACTGGGTTATATTAAAAAGTTTCAGAGTTCATGATCAGATGTGCTCTAGATAAAGGCTAAATAAATAATCCAACAATTACGCATTTTACCGGTAAAGTGATCCATGAGCTTTTAAACAGGACTCAGAATAAACAGAGAGCAGGTTTTCTTCATGGTAATGTGTTTAACTGGTTAAAGGAACAGACAAAGCTCTGTTACTGTTTATGTTTGATCAGAGTTATTACAGCGCACATGTGCAGGACACACAAACAGCTGTTAGAGCTGACTGACAGATGATCCAGAGGTGATCAGCTGATGCCGTCATCACTGAAACACGTCGCTTCATGTGACGCTCCGGAGGAGAGGATGTCATTGCTCTGAAAATCTCACGTCTCTTTCATGCATCTCTGGTGGGAGGGACTAAGACGCAAGTGAACGACGCATGTGGAGGAAGGAAGGATGGAACTTTGGAGCTTTGAGACGCACTCTTAGTGACAGACTGAACAGCGTGCAGCTGAGCTTGCACATTACGCACTGACCTAGGCGGAAGGAAAAGTAGTTCCCACTGAACGGTGTATCATTCAGATAAGTTCTCAACAGTTTTGTTACTTTTTACCATGTTTCTGTTAATGATTTACAGGAGAAATGACTGAAGTATCAAAAGTATTGATATTTTGGTTGGAAAATCAAAGTATCTATATTTCAGTATCGATCCGCACATCACTACTTCAGACCAAAAGATGTGCAGTGTAATAAAACAACTCAACAAAAAAGGCCTTGGAGATGAAAGCAGGTTCAGACTCAGTTTGACAGGAGCCATGCAAACACACACAGAGACACACACACACACACACCATGCTAAATGTCTTCTGCTTTCACACACTCAAAATCTCTTTGCATGTCACACACCGGTGAGTATTTAATCTTTTAAAAATACATTCTGTCTCTCTCTCTTGCTTCTGCTCATTTTTCTCACACACACTCCCTGTCTCACACACACACACTTATTTCTTATCAGTCACACAGCGTGCTCATTGCAGAGCCCTGGGGCGATAAGCCTGAGCGTGAACGGTGTGTGTGAAACCCCCACCTCTCTCCTCCTGAGCTCCTTACATAACACATAACCACCCTGCCCCCCGGGGGGTTACCAGATACACACCGCAGGAGTGTGTGTGTCAGAGTGTGTACAAACATGAACACACACCCAGCGATCCCCACTTCATGGAAATCCACAGGAATTTAAGTGCAGTAAAGCCTTGATCACACACCCCACATGTTTTATTCACATGAAGGCATGATGGGATATCACTGACGGGGCACTTTTCATCGGACGCTCAATCACAGCAGCTCACACACACACACACTTACGCCGTTATTCTTCCGTCACGCAGCATTTTGACAGAACATTAACGAGGCGCCGTGCGCTCTGGGAATCATTATTACACCATGGCTGAGCCTCTGTGTGACATGTTATACTATTAACCATGAAATTATACACACAGACGTGGTTAAGAGGAAGAAAACTGCTGCACACGTCCTTCTCACAGCAGATATATTTAACCATGTGCAGCCGCCGATGTATATTTCCAGCTCTGATAACAAATGCAGGCTTGTCGTCCAGATAAAATGAGGTTTAATATTCTCGACGGAAAGTCATCTGTTGTTTGGCCTTCCTCATTACTTCCAGGTCCTGAATCCAAACGCTGCGAGGCAAAGGGTGCTGTGCCCTCTGTCGTGACTCATTTAAATGCTAAAGATGCTTTTCTCCCCTCATCCTTTTTCATTTTTACTCTCATCTTTCTCGCTTCCTCCATTTCTCCTGGCTCTTTTTCATTTTACTCCCTCATTATTTCCTCATTCTCTCTTTCCACCTCTACCATCTGATTGTGTCCCCTTTCTTTTCTCCACCACCTCCTCCTCCTCCTCCTCATATAGCAGCTGCATCCCTTCCTCCAGAGCTGATTTTTTTTTCCTTCCTTACTTCGACATCTGTGTGAAAAGTAAAAAAAAAAAATCCCCTCCGTCTCCTTCAGAGTGCCATCCATAGGGACTCTGAGTGATAAACAGCGCCCTGGAAATAGACTCATAGCACACCGCTGTATAAGAATTGATGAAGTTGTACTTGAGAAAAGTATTTGTGTAATGAAGCATGCTAATGAAGCGCGCTCTCAGGGCAGCACAAAATACGCCACTCCTGTCAAAACCAATTTCTGCTCAACACAGAGGTCGATTAAAGGCCACATTAGAGTTTCTCCGCTTTCAGGAGAAACAGACTGAAAGTGTCCTTTGTAGGTTGTGTCATGTGTTACGCAGCAGACGCCTATTTTTAAAGTTGAAACAAGCTTTTCCACTGAATATATTCCTGGTGCTTCAATTTAATTAGGGTGGCCAGGAAATTATTAGAGCATTGCTTGGCTATAAAAAGGTTTCTGCAAATTTTACAGTAATTGACTGAAAAATCATTATGACGTCTTCTTTTTCCCACAATCCTTTGCTTTTGATAGAAATAAACGTTTCCCAGTAAGTTACTGCTGATATTACGGTGAAATATTATTCAAATTACATGAAATGGTGACGCTTCCTTCATAAAATCATTTGTAAGTTATCTATTTTCTGTTGTTTTTAGTATTTTTGCAGTATTCAAACTAGGGCTGTCACATCAACATGTTAATTAGATTAGTTAATTACACGCGTTACAAAAATTGACACATAATTAACTCATTGGCTGCCGGCAAATTTCAGAGCATCTTGTTTTCTAGGACCATGTAAACACCAAAACTAACTAAAAAGAGTGGACTCTCTTCTTTTATGTCTCTCTTTTTGTTTTTGATCCAAAAAACAGACAAAACAAACTTTTCTTTTAGGAGGATCTCGGGCGCTCCATCCTTTGATCCTCTCCATGATCTCCATCGTCTTTTCTCACGATCCCGCCGCTCTTTCTCTCTGAACTACAACAACACATCCTCCGTTGGAGCGTGAGCTGCCTGAACTTTTCTGATGTGCAGCGTCTCACTATGTCTCTGTCATCCCACATCTTCTCCTCATATCCATGCAGAGCTCTCATCCAAAGAGCGCACCGCTCTCACGCACAGTAGTTCACGAGCATGATTTTGATTGACAAGCTCCATCAGATGCCAATGGCAGCGAACACAGACATTTTAATATTGTCCAGTTGAAAAAAAATGTGGGGTTTCAAATCTTCTGTTTTTTCGTGTTTTCATTTGATTAGTCATGCACTACAATTATGTAATGTCCTTGAATCCAAATTCTTTATTTGGGGACCTTAAGCAGATAAGAGATAAAAATGTGATTAATTCAATTAATTAATTAAAAACCTTGTAATTAATTGGATCATTTTTTAAATAGCTTGACACCACTAATTTGAACATGTTCACAGCAGAGTTTCGCACTCAACTTCTAACAGTCTTTGACTGTTTAATCTAGCCACAATGGCCGTGCCTGGGACATTGTTGATATTAACACTTTCATCCAGAATCATGTAAATTCAGAAGTTTGCTGCCTTTCCACAGTTCTTGCTGAAAGGGGAATCTCTTTGATTCTTGACATGACTGTGTTTTTATTTGGCAGTCCATCAAATCAAAATTGGGCAGTCGATATGAAAATCTCCTTTTGTATTATCCGTCAGCGAATTATTACCTCCGCCAAAGAGGTTATGAAGAGTTATTAGGAGTTTGTCTGTTCATTTGTTTGTCTGTGAACAACATAACTCAAAACTAACAAACTGATCTTGATGAAATGTTCAGGAAATGTTCAAAATGGGATAAGAATGAAGTGATTAAATTTTGGAGGTGATCCGGATCACTGTCTGGATCCAGGACTTTTTTTAAAGGATCCTGTATCATTGTGAGATAGGGCTGTTTTCCCATATGTGTATACAACTTCACCATAAATGGTCAGATTGCTTTGCAAATCAATACAAGACAAGGTCACCATAATTTCTGACAGATGTAAAAGTACGATCCAGATCCTGGCAACATTCTGGATACTAAGATCCGGATTATGAAATATGTACTGGGTCATCATAATTTTCAACACTGTCAGGTAACAAATTATCGTACAAATCTGCACCAAATTGTAGCAGACAGTCTGCTGAAAGGGAGTATAACATTAAAGTAGGAATTAAAATGTTGCGTCATAATTACAATATGCTTGGCGGAGGTCTGCGCTCTCTGAGTGCTTTTCTGTTCTTTTAAGCTTCACTGTGCAGTGAGAAATTGTATAACTTCCTCCCATTGGTTTTTTAAAAGTACAGAACATTTTGAATGTGTTGAAGTTCTCTGAAGTTTTTTTTCATGTTTGGTCTCAAAAAGACTCTGCGCACTTGATGTCCTACAGCAAAGGGTGAATATCGCCCCATCTCCTTTGGCAATAAATACTTCCTTGTCTAGCTATGCTGGAAAGCACTACTGGAACTTGGTTTGTTTGCCTCAATAACACCGCTAAATGGGTGCGATTGCAAGCTAACTGACTGAACTCCCAAGATATTTATGGTGACACTCCCACAAGTCACATTCCCATACTTGTAACATCATGATTTAATTGTATTATTTAGCGTTATTTGTTAATTTTTTTATGTACCCCTGCTCTAATATTGTAGGGGCTTAGTTTTCTATAAAATGACCGGAGGCATAGTCCAACATTTCCTCCTGTCATACTCAGACACTCAAGTGTGTGTGTGAGTTTCAAGGTATAGGCATCAACTCAAGGATTGATGGAGATAAATGATGTTAACACGCCACAGTGCCTCATACAGTCCCATTTTTAGGTTACCTGCAGGAAAGTGGGACAGTAAAAGAGGCCACAGGCTCTGGGTCAGTGGGAAAAAAGACGCCGCAGAGCTCCACAGCCTCTGGTCCCACTCTGGTCCTGCTCCGTCAGACTGCAGTCTGTTCAGACGGAAGGTCGTCAGGTGAAGTCGTGCAGCTTTTTTGACCATCAATCATCCTGTCAAGGAACAAATAAAACAAAAAGAGTTCATTTCATTTTAGATATTGGCTCCCCAAAGTGCACCAAGTGCGTTTACTCTTGCAGCAAATCAAAGTGTGACCTTGTGAGATCAGTGCAAACTTTGCAGAGCTGCCAGCGGGATGGTCTGGGTTTGTGACAGCAGCAGATTGATAATACTTCTTTATTTCCCTGACTGCAGTGACTCCAGGAAGGTCAAGTCCCATAAAGTAGGACACTGCTCAGAGAGCAGGTAAAGGGGCCCAATCTGATGTCATCTGATTTAATAGCAGAGCGGCACTCTGGGTGCTCCAGTCAAAACAAAACAAATGCCAGTCAGTCAGGAAGGGATCAGAGGACAGAGGAGAAATCAGCTGATTCACCTGAGAGTACAGGAAGTTCTGAAAAGGTCATCATATCCTGTCTGGAGTTTGTCAGACAAAACAAATCTTGAGATTGTTGACATGAGACAAATGACGACCCTCAAAAAGCGATTAGATCCATTCAGATATAACCAGTGAGGGCTAAATAACCCATCGCCAAGCTGAACTAACCTCAGATTGTGTTAATAGACCTGAGAATTTTTCTCTCTATGAAAGTTTACAACAGTAGCACATTTATAGCTTTACTTATTTTTGTTAAATGTGCTGTTTTCATATAAAAACAACTGATGTGAGTAAAGTAATCCCAAAGTCTGCCAATATGCTTCAAAATTTAAAGCATCTCTTACAGCATGGTTACTTAAAGGTCTTTGGGGGAAAAGTCACACTTTTACGAAAGAGGATAAGAGCCAGTGGAAAAAAAAAAAAATGTCCCCCAAATTTTTTATTAATATTTTTCCAGAGAAATAAAAATAGGAATTAATGTCAGAATTGTTATTTTTTTTTCCATAAATCTAGGATTAAAGTCAATCATAGAATTGTAAGAAAAAAATCATAATTCTGACTTTAATCTCGGAATTTTTACTTTTTTCTTAGAAAAAAAGTAATTAATTTTTTTTTAAATAACATTGGATTTTTTTTCCAGTGGCCCTTATTCTCTTAAGACTTAAATCAGCACAAAAAGTAGTTTTTTAATTTTTGCTATTTTTCAGAATTTATGGTCATTACATAACTTCAAACTAACCCACTATAGTACGTAAACCAAAAGTCCTGATGATGGCACTGCACTGGCCAGCAAAGTCTAGCTGTAAGTCGCAAGATCTGGACTTTTTTTTCTGAAGGAAAGATTCATTTTGTAGTCAAATTTGCTCATTGTCACGTTTTGAAAAATAGTGGCTACATAACTACTAATAAATACTGTAACTCACAGCTTTGCAGCATGGGAAAAGTGTCTTGAGCAAAGAGAAGTAGTGTCAAAAAGAAGATCTGTCCCTAGTGCCTTCCACGGTGCCTTCAAGAAATCTTATAACAATATATATATATATATATATATATAATTATTTTTTATTTTATTTTATTTTTTTATTTCTTTAATATTTATTCATTTATTTATTTATTTTCATTTAAAGGGGATACCCTAAATTAGCCCCACTTTTGTAGCTGGTTTCTAATTAGCCAAACATCCTAATGTTGGAGCAAGGACACATGGTTTAAGGCAGGGGTGGCCAACCTGTGGCTCGCGAGCCGCATGTGGCTCTTTGCCTTTCGGTGTGCGGCTCTTCGTCCCATTCATAAAAATATATATAAAGTTATGAGCAGTGGTGTGCTGATCAATCTAAAATATTGATGTACTGATGCCAACATTGAGATCACTGTTGATACTTAAGTTTCAGTTTCTCTTCTCTAGTTCGATGTGCTGGTGTCTGAATGTATTTATTTGTATTCTGTAACTGTCTGCTGCTGCCATGCCAGGTCCCTCTTGAAAAAGAGAATTCAATTCTCAATGAGGCTTTTATCTGGTTAAATAAAGTATATAATAATAGTATAATAATAATTTCAGAAAACTTCACGCCTGCTCTTACTGTTACCAGTCACACAGCTCACACCTGTTTCTCGCAGCACTGATTTTTAATTCAGCTTCTATATCATTAGCCTAAAAGCACAATTACCTGAGTCATATCTTAATGCTTACGGGAAAGAAGAGAAAACACATTTTTTAAATTTTTAATTATAACTATTATTCTTCACATATTATCTTACATCATATTTATAATTTATGTAGTATCCAAGAAAAAGCTACTAGCACCTCTGGATCTGGAAATACAGTTTGAAAAACCTTTAAGTGGTTGATACCAGCTGCTCTGCTTCATTCTTGTCTCTGATTGAGCAGTGACATTGAGATGGGTGCTGATTTGCCAGAAGTTGGACTATTGTCAACTGAGATTGGTGCAGATGCTGCAACAAAAATTAGTATTTAGGCTGATGAGGGCTGAAAACTTGACAGATGCTACACAGACACAGGCCTTTACTCATTTCCTTAAAGCTGTTAGTTTAGAAAAGCTTAAAGAAACCACTCTTAAACTTGCCTTAGTCCCTGTTATATGATCATTATTGGATGCCTGAGTAACGTTTAATGTTTTTCAAACCTATAAGTTTCTTTTTGGGATTGGATGATGAACCAATTTTAGCATACTACCATTTACATGTGAGCTTCGCCGGCCCCACCATGTAGTAGTGAGTCTACATCATGTGAATCTCTGTCCTCCCGTCCTGTACTCATGCGCTGAGACTCAGTGACTCTGTATGCGGCGGAGTACCTCAGTGTAGCTGCGGCCCACATCAGATAAAACACTTAAACAATTACTGTCTTATCTGCTGTGGTGGGAGAAGAGCTTGTGGCCTCATTATGACCAGATTACAGCGAGGAGCTGAGTCCCACTCATTCTTCAGCACTCATCGTCAGTTCACCGGCCCTCAGGTGACAGTAACCACATTACAGTCTTCACAGAGTCAGGCGTGATGATAGTCGGACAGAAGCGACTGGGACTCATCAGATTTCACTCTCTCCCCTGTTGTATTTGTTGTTATTTGTTGTGCTCTGAGATACCGTGACGAAAATATAATTTATTTTTGTGTTTTGATTTAATCATAAGATGCGCCAATGGATAAGCTTCAAATGATACAAACAGTCCCTCTCTTTAGTGGGGCATAACATCAATCACATTCATCAATCCATGTTTTTTTCTGCTGCCCAAACAGTGAGCAGTAGTCAAAGCACGATAGTCCAGACATTTCCTTTGCCTGCAACATTTTCCAGCTCCTTTTTTTGGAATCCAGATGCGCTCCCAAAACAGATGAGATCTAACCTCTCTCCAGAGTGCTCTGAGTCTACCCGGGGGTCTCTTACCAGCTGGATGAGCCAGAAAAACCCCCAAAGAAAGTCGACTGGGAGGCCTCATGATGAGATCTCTGAACTGCCAGATTATTAACTAATCTACCAGATTAACGAAAAATATACTTTAAAATGTCATGGTTTCTTAAAGTAGGATTAATAGCTTGAATATATATTTAAAGTAAAGAAAAAATTGGTTAAGATTGTAACAAGAAACTGCAGCATTAATACAAATTTGATTTTTTTAAAACATTTTATTTTTTAAAATTCAAATATGATAATAAAAAACATACAAATAACACAGACCCTAGCAATAGCAATATTTTTTATTGTACTATATAACAAAATAATAATAATACTGATAAAATAATAAAACATATGGGGGAGAAAATGACATAAAAAACATCAACTACAACATTAATAATAAACTCAAAATATCAGTAAATAAACATAAGTAAATTAAAACAAAAACATTACTGCACTGCAAAAAAATGAAATCTTATCAAGTGTTTTGTCTTATTTCAAGTTAAACTGTCTATTTATACTCCATATGCACCAGTTTTGACTAATCAGTTTAGAAAACATGTCTTGTTTTAAGTTACTTAAAGACAAAAAGGAGGTCTGAATTGCTTGTAACAAGTAAAAAAAAATATCTAAATTGAATGGGAACAATGTGATAGAAAATTTGCAAAAAACTAGAATAATGTCTTAATACTAGCAACTTTTTTTGTGCTCCATTGGCAGATTTTTTTAACTTGTTACAAGCAATTCAGACCTCATTTTTGTCTTTGTCTGGACAGGCCAGGTGAATGTGGCTCATATTAAGTCTAAAAAGACATTTTTTTGCTAAGATAAGACAAAAACACTTGATAAGATTTCAGTTCTTTGCTGTGTGCAAAAGCAGCAGCAATGACTATTTAAAGACCTCAAGTTATTACAACTTTCTCCTCTTTCAAAAATTTCCATTCTTCAACAAACTGCTTTCTTTTCCCTCCAACAATATATGTAAGTCTTTCCAGGACAGGGTATGTCACAATCTCCTTCAGCCATAGTTTTACAAACCCAGATGTTTAAGCTTTGATCAAATTCACCCCAACCCCCAATCCGACTTTAAATTTTGAGATGAGACTGAAACTAGCAATCAATTGTAATGTGATTTTTTTCTTATAGATTTTTATATTTGAGTTTTTGATCAAACAAAATCAAACAGCTAATATCTTGTTTAATTTTTTTAAACCAAATTTTCTTACACAGAACAGTATAACCCTATGAAAGACCAACCCCATAGTAGATTCTTACATCTGTTTTTTATCTTTTAAGAGTGAATTTTTTGGCACATTTGCTTTAATTCTTCTACAACATGATTTTCATGAGTCATATTTTAAAGATAAAAGCAGTTGATGGAACAAAAATAAAGTGATTGTACAAGAAAATTGACCAATTATATCATTTAAGTGTTGAGGTTATGTCGTTAGAGAAAGTAAAAGCTGCTTCAGAAGATGAGTCCACATTTTAACCAGCCTGTTATGCCTTTTTTTCTGCTGCTCTCTTAAGATCACCCAAAATATACAAAGACACTCTGAGATAAAACAATAGCCTTTGAAAAAAGGATGAAATCATAATGCTGTCTTTGTACTATCATACACATTTCCTCCCTGATTCTCACTCTACTTTTTTGTTTTTAATTTTTACTGGCCAAATCTTCCACTGGCTGCTTCCCCCTCTGCAGGGCAGTGAGGGCTGCATGTTTGTGTTGCAGGCGAACACTGATCTCCACTCTAGCATGCCCTCACATTTCTCCCGGTGTTTTTCTCCCACTCCATACCGCCGTTACATCACAGTTGTCATTGGCTTTCTGGATGTGCTCTGACAGCTGCTGACAGGCCCGCTGGCATTATTATTTATCTAATCAACAACCAGTCAGCTGCAGCACCCAGCACGGCTGTAAATTGATGTCGTCCTCACGTAATCTCCGTCACAGCTTGTTTTGATTTGATGTACCTTGGGCCTGGTGCTGTTATGATGGACATCACTTGGAGGGAATGAAAATGTGGAGCTTCAACTTTTCAAAGTTGCTTTCTGAGTTTAAAAAAAAAAAAAGTGGAGGCTACTTTTCCCAAGCAGAAGATGTTCTGAGCTGAAGGCTTGATGATCGAGTGTGGAGATGTGAACGTGTGATTGTCACATTTCTGGACATGTGATGTCAAACACATTGTGTTTCTGTTAAGTTGTGATTTGATACCAAAGGAAAACTTGAAAGGTTAATTATAGAGGATGGGTGATCTAAGAGGAAAGCTGGTGGGATATTATTAGGATTATAAGAATAAACAGAGCACTCAGTAAACTGGTCTCCATTCATGCAGTGTGTGTTTTACCTGCCTGTTTACCTGTACAGTTATGGCTGCCACCAAACCTGGAAGCTTGTGGCTGATTGTTAGCATGTGTGTGTGTGTATTCATGGTTAAAAGTTTGAAGATATTATCACATATTTTCCCACACTGGATGTTGCGTTTAATCATCCTTAGCCATGGACACAGTTTAGTGTTTGTCTTTGGTTTGAAAATTTTCATTTGTCTCAAGAAATTCCTTGTTTTTTTATTTGTTTGTTTTTTCAAATTGTAGTTTTAGTAGGAAAAGCACACTTCATTTTACATAGCTTTCAATATCCATCAGACATCCTTGCATCTCTCAAAGGTTTCTGTCTATTTTTTTGTCCTCCTATCTTTTGGAATCCAGGAAAGACTAGGGCAGAAAGTCCGATTGTCTTAACCCATAATAATTTCCCAGATTTTTTTTTTCTCTATAGGTTGTTTGTTTACTTTAACATGAACCACAGAACTGGGGAGCTCACCATTTCTTGATCAAACAAAAAAGACATAAAAACAAATGTGTAGAGGATTTATCTTAACATTTCACAAATTAAGTCAGTTAAAGTCTGATCTTACATGTTTTACATACTTAGTCCATTTAGGCCAGATTATATAAAACTTATCTTGTTGTCTTCTAAGGGAAGTTGTCTTCTTTTCCATGATATAGATCCCATGTTCAATTTCCATTCATTCTTCTATGGTGGGTGGATCTACCTTTAACTATTTCCTAGTTAAGGCTTTTTTACTTGCTCATTTGCTTTTTTTTGTTTATTGTTTTTCTTTTTAAACCTTAACTCCCAGTTTATTGCCTCTGATTTATTGTATTGTGTAAAATCTTTTAAAGCCTTGTACTTTTCCTCTTACATTATTCCAAAATAAAAGAAAACATGCGCTACACTTCTGTTAAAAACCATCCAATCTGTCTGATCTTCATATCATCTTCAGCTGCACTTTATGTTTGCTTCCATGAGTAGTACAAAGCAGGTTCAGGTTTAAAACATGTCAGTTACTTGATAAACATTAAACCTGCTATGTTTAAACAGCATCCCGTTGTTTAGCTAACTGCGATCAAAAACTCTCCAAAAGAAGTGTGACGTGACAGATGAAAACTGATCACCCTACCGTCTGTTTTTAATCTGCATTTCATTCCTGTCTGGTCAAAGCTTGTAGCTGCTAAAAACTGCAGATGTTTGTTGAACTAGTTTTGAAGGAGCAGTTCTTCAAGAAATGACTAACTCGTGTTTCCCCCTCCTCTGTTTCCCCCCTGTGTCTCTGCAGACCATGCTGACTGCCATCTCGATGAGCGCCATCGCTACCAATGGAGTAGTGCCAGGTGGGTGAGCAGACGCCGGCACCACGCAGTCATCACTGTTTGAGTCTGTCCGCTTCTAAATTTTCTCTTTTCACTGATTGCTTTTGGCACATTACTCCCATCACAGCTTGAAATCCCCAGAACCATCTAAAGCTGGAGTCTGGAAGCTTTTTGCACTTTAACTTTGTCGTCGCACAAGGTTATTTACACAGAATCAAGCATCAGCCAAAACGCATGTGTGCAGACACATTTCTTCAGTATAGCTGTATTATATAACATGAGTTCACACAGTAATGATGGCCTGCGTCTGAGCAGTTGGTGTGAGTACAGCAGGGGTCAGGAGAAATTACAGGCTTGTGGAGAAGTGTGGAAGTGATCGCCAATTATGACTGTCTCTGTTGTAACAGTCAGCAGCTTTATGCCGCTGCAAAGTGCTGATTAAAGTCTATTTATTTATATTCACTTCATTATTTGAACACAGTCTGGAAATACAAACAATGTGGCAAACATAATGAAGATAATATGTGGTGAAAACAGCAAAACCAAATCTGTAAAAGCAGATTTATTTAGTTTCTTTGCTTCTTTTCTGTCTTTTTGCTTTTCTTTTCTCGCTTTCCTCTGTTAAAAGTTGAGATCTCTTGGGATTGCTTTTAAAAATATGAAACCAAGAATAAAGTAGCTGACATTTTCATTATTATTCTTTGTAATTATTCTTTGTGATTCTTGTCTAGTGTTTCTGAGTTACCTGTGTTAATCTAACTGTAACTCTGTGTTGGTTTACTGTCATAATTTTGAGGTACAATAAACAAAAGGAGGTGAAGGACCCAAATGCAGATAAACAAAAGATACTTATTTAAACTAAGGCCTTAAACGCATGTTGCTGGGTATTTTCAAAAACCAATATCACCCCTCATTCTTTTTCAAAAAATACTTTCGTCCACACGCAGCAACCCATATTTGGCAGTTTTTCCATACTGGAAACCCGTGCCATCCAATCAAGATGAACCCCCGCCATCCAGCTGTGGCATTTGAAAACTGAAAACTTTGTTCTCTGGCATCTACACGAAACCTTGAAGCCAGAGTTTTCCAAAATCTTCACTTTGTCCAGAGTTTTCAGTAAAAAAAAGTGTTTTAGTGACGTGAAACTTCGGTTTCTTGTGGACAACAACATATAAGAATAAGTGCGGTTTCCCAGATACCTGGCTACGTGTGGACATAGCCTAAAACTCAAAACCCCAAAAACTCTTACAAACTAAAACCAAAACTGTAGAAAAATCATGAAGAGAGCAGGGAACACACAGGCAAAGACACAGCACCAGAGCAAACAATCCATTGAACTGACAAAAGAAATGGAGAAACAGAGGCCATTGTCCACACGTAGCCGGGTATTTGGGAAACCACATATATTTTTACACATTTATGCCTGTTGTCCACATGAAACCACAGCTTTACGTCACTAAAAATGATGTTTTCTGAAAACTCCAGCCAAAGTGGAGATTTGGGGAAACTCTGGTTTCACGGTTTAGTGTGGACGCCCAGTTTTCGGCTCCAAATGTCACAGCTGAACAACGGGGGAGGATTCTGATTGGCTGGCACATGTTTTATGGCTGGAAAACACTCCCATATGGGTTTGACATGCCTCGAGCTGCGCTTATTGGCTTACCGCTGGATTTACCTGCTGCTTGTGGACAAAAGTATTTTAAACAACAAACGTGGGGGGGTACTCGTTTCTGAAAATACGTCTACGTGTGGACATGGCCTTAAAAAATACTTGTGTCCAGGGGCGAGGATGGCCAAGGGGTCTAGGTTGTGCCCCATGAGGCTCGCTCTTGAGCAGGTTGCCCAGGTTCAAGTGTGGCCTGCAGCCTGTTTCCCGCATGTCATTCCCCACTTTCTACTGTCCTATCCTCTCCAATTAAAGGCATTCATTTTTTTCATTTTCTTAACCACGTATCCTGTTCAGGGTCGTAGGTAGCTGGAGCCTATCCCAGCTGTCATTGGGCGAGAGGCGGGGTACACCCTGGACTGGTCGCCAGTCATGGACAATTTAGAGTGACCAATTAACCTGACAATGTTTTTGGACTGTGGCAGGAAGCCGGAGTATCCGCAGAGAACCGACGCATGTAGAAAGGCCCACCGGCCAAGCTGGGATTCGAATCGGTGACCTTCTTGCTGTGAGGCTGCAGCACTAACTGTTGCGCCACCATGCAGCCCATTAAAGGCATGAAAAGCCCCCAAAAATAATAATAATAAAAAAAAGAAATAAAATACTTGTGTCCACATGCAACAGGCAAATCCGCCGATAAGTGCGGCTGGAAGTATTTCAAACCCATATTTAGCTGTGTTTTCCAGATGTGAAACCCGTGCTATCCAATCAGAATAAGCCTCTGTCATTCAGCTGTGACGTTTCAGAACTGAAAAACTCAGTTTACCAACATCTACACAAAACCATGAAACCAGAGTTTTACAAAAAAAAATGACATAAAACGGTGGTTTTGTGTGGAAGACAGGCGTAAACATAAAACTACATTAAAATATATGCAGTTTCCCCGATGTACCTGGCTACGTGTGGACATGGCTAAGATTAGCACAGGTAACTCAGAAACACTACACAAGGATCCCGAAGAATACTTACATGGAAACACCAAAAGACTGAAACATAAGGAAACTTAACCCCAGAGCAAACTCAAGACAAAATCATCACAGTAAAACATATACATGTTTCTGTGTGTGTTTATTAACATAGTTGTGTTTCTGTACAGCTGGAGGCTCCTACTACATGATCTCCCGCTCACTCGGCCCAGAGTTTGGGGGAGCCGTGGGGATCTGTTTCTACCTGGGGACTACCTTTGCTGGAGCCATGTACATCCTGGGGGCCATCGAGCTCCTGCTGGTGAGAAACATCCCTTCCTTCCCTCTCTCTTTTTTTTTTCGCTGACAACTTCATTGTTGCTGTAAGGGTGTCATTTTTTACTCTTACAGTACATTAGGTATGAGCTCACCAGTTGTGCTGACCCAGGGATTCTGTGGCACAGTAAAAGTGTGAGGAGCTGTAGCTTTGGAGAGTGGAGGGATCAAGGAAGTTTATGTCGTAAAGGATTAGTATCCACAGACTGTGTGTGTCAGAAACACTCAGTGGTCATCTCAGGTGCTTCCTTCTTCACACTTTTCCAAAAAAGGCATGAGCTGGGTTGAACATGAGCTGAATACATCTTGAGTATTGAGCGTTGTCTTCCTCAGCGGATGAGACAATAACACATGGAGTCCTTTGAGAAGACTGATGAAATTACATGACATGTGCAACAGATGCAATGTGAAGGAAACAATGCAAGTGACATATTTTGACAAAAATACGACAACAAGAGAGAAAGATAACACCACGGGAAACAAAAAAACAGCAGCAGTGAACATGACGTCTGTGAACAACAGGGTGACAGTGAACAGTGATGAGCAGTGTACGAGGAGCGAGACACTCAAAGTTCAACTGATCCAAACAGAGTGAGAAGAGTTTTTCCTTTTAATATCTTTTTTTTTAACTCTTTTGACTCCACAGGATGGGATAGCTGAGGCGTGACAGGAAACAAGAGGAGAAGCATGTCACAGGGATTGACAAAATCACTAATGACTAATTATTATGATAATCTCTATGTATATTTAAGTGATTTACAAATAAAAAATAAAGACGTGAGGAGGACAAAATTAAAATCACAAAATTAACAGACTCTAGAAAATTTTAACAACAAAAAAATTTCCAAAAACTACCAACAGATAAAATAAAATAAAACATCAGAAAACAACAACAAACAATACATTATGGAAAGTTGTTGAGCAGTTATCTGTTCCATGCTCTACTACCTGGATGTAAACAAGCACAGATGACGTCTCGTCACATCTATAAAATGGAGATCAAGTTGTTTTAAGGCATGTTAAGTTAACAGAATCAAGAGAAAATCTTAACATAAAAAATGTCTAAAAACCGCCAGCAGATAAAATGAAATAAAACATCAGAAAACAACAACAAAAGATACAATATGGAAATATTTAAAACTGAAAGATAAAGATCAAAGACCCTGCCTGTGAAACAATAACAGCTGCATTTTGAAACATTGTCCCCTCACTAGTCTGCACCAAACTATCTGTCTGTTAGATGAATCTTGTATTTATTATCATAAACCTGAAATGCGTTGCATGTCCTGTCTAAGGTGTAGAGCGCTCACCTGTTCCAGGGGCTTGCATCCACGGTTGATGGCTACTACCATACTACTGTAATACTTTACTACCTGGATGTAAACAAGCACAGATGACATCTCGTCAAATCTAGAAGATTAAGATAAAGTTCTTTTCAGGCATGTTGAGTTAATTATGCCTCATTTTGACAGTTTGAGCACAAAGTGAAGTCGGTTATTCTGCTTTTGTGCGTTTTTGTTGGTTTGTTATGTCTGGAAAATAAGTTGCTTTGAAGCATCAAAGTACTTGATGCTTCGAACTTTAACATGCATCAGGGTGTTTAGAGTGGGGCAAAAGGAGAGACTACAGAAAAGTCACTGGTTCTTTTAAGTAAACTGATAATATTTTAGAGTAAGAGTTATTAGAGTTGAATGCTAATGCTACAAAATATATTTTGTTCCTCTTTGCAAAATCATGTTTCATTTTACTTGTGCAAATTGCACAGTTCTTTGACTTCTTATTTAACGTACTATTTTTATTTTTTATTTTTATGTTATATTAACTTAGATGTGTTTATATTTTATTATTCTCTGTAGTTATTTATGATGATTATTATTATTATTATCATTATTATTATTATAATTATTATTATTATTATTATTATTATTATTATTATTATTATTATTATTATTATTATTATTATTATTATTATTTTCTTGCTACTTAAGCTCTATTTTTTCTATTTTGTAATTAGTGTTGATTTAAAATAATTGTACAAAGAGAGTGTGGTTTAAGAGTAAAATTCCTTGAATTTTTGAGATACTTGGCGTATATAGGCTAATCTAATTCTTATTCCATAACTCAAGGTTTGATTAGCTTTGTACCAAAACAACTACAAAAATATCCGATTGGGGATTGCTTCTCAGTTTAATGTTGCAAGTCTTCACTTTCTTCACCTTTACCTAAAACAGAGCTTCAACTTTTGCCACGGTCTCTTTTGTACGAGCACTTGTTGTGCTGCATGAGAAAAGAACAAGATTATTTTTACCCCCTGTTGATCATGACACAAATCATGTTCTGCAAATTACTCACCTCATTAACAGATCTAAAAACGAACCCTTGTTGATATCGAACAGTACGTTCTCCTGCAGGTGCGTGACCTATTTCTCAACCCAGATTTATTCCAAGTCTGACTCAATAATTGCTGAAAATGTTGGCAACATGTCCCGAAACAGCTGCCATGTTTTCACAGACCTTAAAATTAGACACAAATATCAGTGACAGCCTGGTGAGTAGGTTCATGTTGATGTGAGAAAAGGAGGAACTGTGACATGTGTCTCTCTTGCAGTCTACTCGACATTACGTTTCTCTCAGTACAACCCGGTCAGAGTGCTTTTTGATGAGTTGTTTTTCATGAATTAAATTCCACCTTAGATGAAATTATGTTGGTAAAACATAAAAGATTTGGCTCTTTGTTGCTCTGGTGCCAGTATTGGCAATGACTGGAGGCAAAGAGCCAACAGAACCAGCAGCTCAGAAACATTTGAAAACCAAACACTGACGTCCACCGAGGATCTTTTTCATTTTCTTCGTCCAGGCAAAGGGACAATTGATATTAAAATGTGTTTTTCAAAGGAGAGCAGGCCTATTATGATATTCAGGCTGAACGACCCTGTCTTTTTCCACTTCAGCTCACTCTGGCATTGTGTTGATGTTAACTGTTTTCTTTTCTCTGAGTGGAGAGATTTTAGCCTGAAGTATCAGTATAATGTGGAGAGAAGATGGAAGTGGTGTCTGGGATCAACAATTGGTCTGAAATTGCTGATGGAACAATCTTTTTCCAGATAATGAAATCGTTCTCACGCCTGTGTTCATGATGCTAATTGGGGCCATTTAGTTTAACCTCACATAGAAGACTGTAAACAGGTCAAAATAACAAACAAAGCTCTGACTTTGTCCTGAAACACGTCAAACATAAAGGTATCACATGTTGCGTTGTTACTTGAACAGATGCTTAAGGTCTTTTGTAAATTAAGCTAGCTGGTATGTTAGCTTTAGCTTCTTGTGGAGCATTTAGACGTGTTATCGACCAGTTCAAGCACCAAAAAGCACATTTCTCTCTTTGTCATGACAAGAACAGAAATTTTTTGAAAATGAGATGGTCATGGTGCTTGTTGCTATTTTTGCTTCAGGATGATAGATGACATCCTTTACTTTAGCTCCAGTAACTCTTACTTCTTCTACTTAAATCACTCTAACAGCCTTCATTCAACAAACCATTTGACCTGTTTCATGGAGAGAAAAAACAACCCACAAGACTTTTATTCACTTAAAAAAGATTCACTTAGAAAAGTCTGGTTCATTATTTCCACACAGAATTTACAAGTTAACTTTACATTTTTTTAATTTTACACAGGATGTTCTGAAGTGAGTCTGTATCTTTAGAAAATCTTAAGCAACCTTCACTTTACCATCATTACATATGTTTACAGTCAGGTTTCAAAGCAACCTTTGATCTAATAAATGATTATCTCAAAGTTGACTTATTTTGTGGAGTCACTAAAGCATGTGGCCAGAGGGACAACAAGAAGAGATGGGAGTAAAACAGTTAAAGCTAAATAATTTGAGATTAGTACATAAAAAATAACTTAAAATCCATCAAAATCACTGCAATAACATGCAATGAAATTTATATTTATATTAAAAAAACTGAAAGAAATGAAAGTTGAATAAGACAAGATAAATGTAGGGATACAAATATTAGTGTGTGTATAGTAATGATAAGAAGGGAAGCCAGTATTAAAAAGTCTCGCCAAATTAAAAGCAAGATTAGGAATAAACATCATTCTGATTTTGATAGACACTGAGTATGGGTAATTATTTATTTTCTTTCTTTTTTTCAATTTATTTCTTTTTAAGCAAGTATTTTAGTTTAAGTTTAAGTTTGTATTAGTTTTAGTCTCTTATAATTCAGGGTGGTTTTCAGGGGTGAGATTAAAAAAATGTGTCAGTCTGTTATTTTGTGTGGCCTCTGAACAGATTGTAAAAAAAAAATAAAACAAATGTAATAGTAATAATCATCATAATAATACTGAGTGTATGTGTGAGATAGATTAACAAAGACGAAAACTTAAGTTTTCTCCATAATTTTATTTTATTTTAGTTAGTTCTTTAAATTCATGATTCAGTTTAGTTTAGTTGCCATTAATTCCAAAAGCTTTGTTTTCTTCTTATTTCAGTGAAAAAGATGTTTTTTCACCCCTCGTTTTTGTTGTTTTGTTAGTTTTGATTAACTATAATTACTAGGGCTGGTATGGTATTCTATTCTCTCGATTCGATTTGATTCGATTTGATTCGATTTGATTCGATTTGATTCGATTTGATTTTTGGGGTGCCAATTTGATTTAAATAGCTTTTCTTCAATATTTACAAATTTTGTGATTTTTAGTTTGCTTTTTTAACACCAGACCATGTGAAAAAGTTAATGATGATGAAAACATCTACAGACTATATCAGGAGCCATATTTCCCCATTAAATGTACATCATGTGAATCAAAGAGAGACATTTCACCCTCTGCTGGAGAAAAGTGGTAACTTATTACTAATCCAGTTTATAAACAAAGACTGAAATGGAGGATTTGAATTTGAATTTTTTTTTTGTTAAATATCAATTTTCCTTTTGTCAAACAAAAAATCTAAGTTAAAGATAACAGTACTGTTAGAAACAGGTATCCAGAGTGTGAAGAAGTGAAGCTATGTCATCTATTTTCCAGGCTCAGCTGTTAAGTGACCAATAGTGTTTAATATATGACCTTCCCTAATGACAGAGGTCATTGGAGATTAGAGGTTTTGGGGTCTTTTGTCATAAACCCTAATCCAGATTAAAACTAATGTGATCATTTGTTGCTGTGGGGATCTTAAATGAGATTCTTCATGTCTGATAGGATCGCTGTGATCCAATCAGATCTGCAGAAGAACACCCCAGACTCTCACGTACGAGGGATGTGAAGCTGCAGAAGACGGCAGGCGACCTCATTAGATCAGAAGCCGGAGACGAGAGGGATGAATAAATCAGATCTCAAGTGCTCTCTTTGAAAAGTGAATAAAGCTTTTGACTACTGACACTTCAACATGTACGTCTGACTATGTTATCACTCGGCTGTGAAGAGCCAAGTGTGAGCCAATGGTCAAAAATGTAAGATAATGACATTTTTGACAAGAGTTTAATCACTTTATGACTAACACAATGCAGAATTTGGTTGCTTTGATCACCATGTATTCTCACTTAAATCCAGTGAATTTATTGTAGCACGTTGAAAACCCTGTTCTCTCCATCCAGCAGGAATGAAAGAAAGCACCTCAGCTTTCTGCTCCACCTGAGATCTTCTGCTTGAGTTTATTTTCCTCCTCACTGCACTTTGAAGCTATTTTTTCCCGAGCTGTTTGTTCTTCAGCGTGAATTCTGATCGGTTGATGAACTGCAGGGATCTTTCATCTCTGTCTTCAGCCCTTTCCTCCTCCTCTTCCTCCTCCTCCTCCTCTCTTTTATTCCACAATTTCTTCCACTGCAGTCCTCCATGCTGCACGGACTATTTGGTAATTATGCAAATACTGCATTAGCGAGCTATCAAGACACTGGCGGAGGAACGAGATCATTCCTTGAAACAGCTCTCATCACTCCGGTCCAGTGTTATCAACGAAGCAGAGAGAGATTTTCTTATTATTATTGTTCTGCAGTTATTCAGCCGCTGAATGCCTCTAATGGAAATGCAGAGTTTGATCATGCCTGGAGGTTAATTCTGTCTTCTGGGTCAAAGCTGGCTTAGTTTCCATTGTAAAATAACAATCCCTGCAGAATTGTGTAAGGAGAGGATGTGGAAAAAAAAAAGGCTGATTTGAATATGTTTCATCCTTCCACACAGCCAAGAACACAAACTGATGCTGCTATTTTCGGCAGCATGAACGGTTCACAGCGAAGCAGGAGATTTGTTTGCCTGGTGATATGCTGTTCTTAGCATCGGATCACTTTCTGCAGCCAGATGACCCAAATGAGCCATGACTCCTCGCTTGTTCTCCTCGGTTTTAGTTCCTCTTTATGCTAATTTAACTGGAAACCTAATGATAACGTGAAAAAAGAGAAATTCCCGTGCTTATGTAAGCACTCTGCCATGATTCATCTGAAGCTGATGACAGATACTGACAGGCTAATGAGGGGTTTACCGTCTTCTATATATGATGGGAGTATTCTTAGACTGACCCGTAGTAAAAGTGTAATAATGGCACTTCATTTTGAATATTAATACCATGCTTGAGTTCTTTAATTAAGCTGAATTAAATAGCAGAGCAGTGTTACGTGTGCGGCTTTAAGCTCCAGCAGAGGACTGTTAATGTGAGCATCACATGACTTCACACTCCACAGAGTTGTCCTCCTCACTCGCCTCACGCCTTTCTCACCTCCTTTTTTATTATATTCCTTCTTTTTTTTCTCACACATGGTGAAATTTATTAAATCCAGCAGTAAACAATGAGCTGTAGGAGCAGGTTTGTGACCTGCAATCTGCCGGTTTGAATCCCCCGACAGGCTGGGGAAATATGAAGAGAGGAAGAGGATGAGTAATGCTCCCTTAACAACTGACACCACAGTACCCCTGAGCTGCAACCAGATTGTATGGATCCTTTCTGAGAAATGAAATACAGGTGTTTTCCCTGGATATTAAAATAAAACACTAACATAACCCCTCTCCTTCTTCTTCTTCTTCTTCTTCTTTAGATTTACATAGTGCCAAAAGCAGCCATCTTCCCCCTGGAGGGCCTGGAGGGCGCCGAAGCAGAGGCCGCCCTGCTGAACAACATGCGTGTGTACGGAACCATCCTGTTGACCTCCATGGCCACGGTGGTGTTTGTGGGCGTCAAGTACGTCAACAAGCTGGCTTTGGTCTTCCTGGCCTGCGTCATCCTCTCCATCCTGGCCGTGTACGCCGGCGTCATCAAAACTGCCTTCGACCCTCCAGATTTCCCGTAAGCAGTGACACGAACTCAGACCCAGGGGGGCACAGGTTGTACTCACCTGACGCAGGAGCAAAATTGTATAATACACTGTTCTGGAAGGAACAGATGAAGAGAGACAGGAAATGTGGGGAGCAGAGAGCAAGGGGTGACATGCAGATAGACTGGAGGGTGAACCAGCAACGGCTGCAGGGGCTACAGCCTCTGTGTATGAGGCAGCATTAATCTGCTGAAAACTACTGAACTGCTAAAATCATTTAAAATTTTTAATGATTTTCTAGTTTAACTAGTGAGGCAATACTTTAGCAATTCAGAGGTCCAAATTCTTATACACCTATAGTAACATCAAAGGCTCAGTGCGGACTTTTTAAGTGATCTTTTAATTGTCTCATTTTGATTATGTGTGTGTTCATGATCCATGATTCAAAATGAGATTATCAGCACCAAATCAGTTATCTCCAAATGTGTTTTTTCAATATCTGAAAGAAAGAAAGAAAGAAAGAAAGAAAGAAAGAAAGAAAGAAAGAAAGAAAGGAAAGGAAGTCAGAGCAGAAAAAAGCTAAGTAGGAGAGTAATAGAGCACGGGCTAAAACACGGGTTAAACTGTTTTTGCTAATGTTCATTCCAACCCACATGCAGCAGTTATTCTGCAGTGGTCTGTTCAAACTTGAGAGTCTATCAATAAAATGAAGCGTGAGGTTACGTTAGCTCAGCTTGGTGAGGTTGGAGTTGGTAGATGAGCACTTGTAGGACAGAACCAGGATTTACAGACAAGCGGCAACCTCCAGTGTAGAAATATAAGACAATGTAGAAGTGCTAAAACCTGCTGTTTCTCGAGTGTCCACTTGAGGCTGCCTCCGGAAGTACCAGAAGTCACATACACACCAAGCCAAAAAAAGCAGTTTTCACAGCAGAAATAAACCTTTTTACAGCCTGTTTAAAAAAAAAAGTCTCCTGTCTGAGTCACTTATTTCACTATTGGAACACACTGTAGAGGGGTGATTTTTTGCTAACAAGGCAGTTTAGAGGATACTGAGATCCAGAGCTTGCCCAATCAGAGGCACAGCTCGGCTCACATGACTAATGGGCACCCTATAGCTGAGCTTGAAGCCCCTGTCACCTCCAATTTAGCCGCGATAGCCGTTATGCTTCAAAAATCTGTTTCAGAAACAGATGGATAACATCGAGGAGACTAAGCCCATTAATTTTACAGTCTATGGTCTCAGAGCACCAGGCTGTGAGGAACACTAAACAAATAGCCAGCTCACCTTCTGGGCACTAAACTACAAACTGACCTTACAAAGTTTGATTGTTGTTAACTTTCAAACAAGAGCTCTGAGTAACTACATATAAAAACACTGACTCGTTGCTTTGCATCCTGGGAAAAGTTGTCTTGAACAAATAAAGGAAGTCCTTAAAAGAAGATATGCTCCCAAAAACAAACGCAGGACTACATCCCAGGGACAGTGGGTGATGGTGCTCATGAGAAATGGAGTGTATCCAGGACACCACTGATAACTGATAGTCCTTACATCGCCTTTAATTATAACAAGTTGCTTATACCCCAAAGTAAATGAAAAATCTGATGTACTGAAGGTCAAAGTGTTTCAATTTAGGTTCCTTCAGAAACAGCTGCAATAATTCACAAAAAAGAACCCTGACATTAGAGTTTATAAAACAAAATAAAAGTCATAAAATCATAACACAGAAACACCAAGACGTGTTAAAACCTGGGCTGTAAAATTGATATATGATAAAACAGGGAGATAAGATAACTGAGCTTGTTTGGTTATCTGCACTTTAGCTGTGTGCTGTAAGAAACAGATTATCACTGAATTGTTTTGTTAAGATCTCCGCTTCTTCTAACCCAGACTTCTTTGTTTGAATCCACTTAAACACATTCATAGTCTGGATTTGTCGACATGTTTCCACTTGTAAAACAACACAAATTAAAGCTCCCTGATGAGACATTACTGTTTGAGGCAGAAGTTTGAAATGGAAATATTACATTTAAGACCCAAAGTGTTGATTTTATGCTTCCTGAATTAGTTTATTTTCACTTTTCACATTTGCAAAGCTTTTGTTCTATTACTGGCAAAATGGATCTAATTGAATAGAATCAAATCAATTTGCAGGCAGACTGTGGCTTTTTGTGACTTAATGTGCTGAATTGTCTCTAAATGACTTCAACCGAACACACGCCAGACACGAAAACAAAGCTCTGATGGGTGTTTTTTGTGTCTCTGCTCTTCTCCAGTGTCTGTGTCTTAGGGAACCGCACTCTGGTGTGGAAGACTTTCGATGTGTGTGCCAAAACCATTGAGACAGCTAACGGGACAGTCACCACGCAGCTGTGGCGCATGTTCTGTGACTCACCTTTCCTCAACGCTACCTGCGACAAGTACTTCGCTACCAACAATGTGTCTCAGATCCAGGGTATCCCTGGGGTCACCAGTGGAATCCTCACAGGTTGGTGGCAGGATTGTTGTAGTTTCATTTTATTTAAAAGTCAATGGTGGGTTTTTGTAGTGGGACAAAACATCAGCACACCATTCGATCCACGTCCAAGACCCAAGTGTCACAGTTATCTTTTTTGTCTGACTCACACAGAGAATCTCTTCGGGAACTACTATGAGAAGGGGGATCTGATCGCCAGGTCCTACATGGAGTCAGTGGTGGAGCCTGATGAACCTCTGACCAACGCAAACCGCTACGTGCTGGCTGACATCACCAGCTTCTTCACCCTGCTGGTCGGCATCTACTTCCCATCTGTGACAGGTATTGTTTCTTTATTTCTCCTCACTCTAAAATGCATTTTGGGGATTAAGAGCTCTAAATGTGAAAAACAAACACATCTGACCCTGAGTGCTGCATTAATTTGTGTTGCTGTGTTTGTTTGTTTGTGTGCGTGATTATCTCTCTGACCTTGTTGTTGTTGTTTGTTTTTTTCAATTTTGCTTCCTGTTTATCTGCTCAGGGATCATGGCTGGCTCCAACCGCTCTGGAGACCTGCGTGATGCCCAGAAGTCAATCCCCATTGGAACCATCGCAGCCATCACCACCACCTCCACTGTCTGTATCCTCTCAATACTGCCACCTGCAGGAAAACAAGACCTACTGCAGAAATGATACACAAAAGCAGATTTTGTTTGGAATAATCAGCTTTTAATGTTGCAGAAATCCGAATTCTATGTTGTTTATATTTAATATTTCAAAGTTTCTCAAATGGATATTCCCTAAAGTTTTGTTTGAAGCTCAGAGATCCTACATCAGAAAATACTGATCCAATATTTACAGGTCTTGAAGAGATATTGTTCCGTCTCTCCTTGCACTTCTGCAAAAGAAAGGCTTTAAAAGGACACATTATAAATGCATTAGGTTACACAGAATGCCTTTGTTGTCAGCTACTTTTCCTTGAATAGAAAAGAGATCTTTGCTGAGTCAGTTGGTGCCACAGCCTTGATATGAGCGTCTTTGTTTTAATTTGAAGTTGTCGCAGTCTTAGCATCTAATGTCTTCTGCTTTAAAAAAAATAACTGAACATGCATAAAAGATGCTAGTTTACTCAGAATACCATAGTTTTCACATTATCAGGAGGAAGACAAATTTAAGTGGTCTGTTTAAAGGGGCTGTGAGGAGTTTGAAAGTGATCTTGAAAAAGTCTCCCTTCTAGAAATATACCTGATCATAATCCACACTTAAAAATGAGATTATCAGACTGGATTGGTTTACGGCATGTCTGAGTTTCTATGACAAAACTGCGCCAGCTGATGAAGATTTGAAGTGAGAAGAGAGATCTATGTCTTTCTGAGCTTGAAAGCAATTTCTGTGATTAATTTTGTAGTGATGGTGGAAAGAGGAGCCTAACTGTCAAACAGAAAAAGGACAGAAGAGCAGAAGAAAGCTTAACCAGAGAGTACACTGCAAAAAAATAAAATCTTATCAAGTCCTTTTTGTCTTATTTTAAGTAAAAAATTATCTTGTTATGCTTGATATAACCCACATTCAACTGGTCAGTCCAGAAAATTTTCTTGTTTCAAGTCATTTAGTGACAAAAATGACGTCTGATTTCCTTGTAACAAGTAAAAAAAAATGCCTATGACACAAGAAAAAATAGCTTGAAATTTGCTTAAAACTAGAATAATGTCTTAATACAAGTAACCTTTCTCTTGTTCCTCTTGTTTCTTTAAATAACTTGAAATAAGACATTTTATGGACGGCTCCTCAACCACTGCACTGCTGCACTACTGACACGTTAGCCTATGGATACGTCATAGCACCAGGCTGCTATTAGCGCTACATATAGCCTGCTATTGACATACAGTCCAAACTTACAATGTTTGCTTGTTGTCACACTTCAAACAACAATGCTACATAACTGCACTAATAAATACCTTACCTCGTTGCATAGTATCAGGAAAAAAAGTGGACTTGAACAAAGAAAATGTGTTCCAAAACAAACACACGCCTGGCCAAAAGTCACATCTTTATGACAGTGTGAGTGAGACTCCTGGCCAGAAGGTGGCGAGGCAGTCCAATTGAAACTGATCCTCCTCATCGCATCTTTAAATTTGATCATTTCCAGCATTGAAGTATCTGATTGGAGCTTCATCATACTGTTCAGGACAGATGTGATGGCAAGCCTCTGGCTGCAGCGATCTCGAAACATCGCCCACATATCTCTAAGTAATCAGCTTGTGCTCCAAACAAATTTGATTAGGACATCTAATCACATCATCGAGCTGCCGATGCAATCGCAACTTAATAAAGCGGACGGATTAGTTACACTACCATTGATCTCTGAGATATTATCCTAAACTAAATCAATGGACCTCTTTTCTCAGTGAGTGCAGATGATTAGCTCATCAGATCTTTCAGTGTATCTCTGAAAGGGAAGGTTCATGGGTTTGGTAATAAAGATCTGTCGATTGGGCAGCAGGGAAATTCATCAGGTGAACGTAAGATTTCTGCTTTCTTTTTGAAGAACAGTTGTGTTTGAAGTGTTTTTCCTGATCCAGACCTGTTCAGACGTGTCCAGTGTGTTTCTGTTTGGCGCCTGCATTGAGGGCGTCGTCCTCAGAGACAAGTAAGACCATCCTCCATAATCCGACAAGTTTCAAAATGAAAATGAGACACTAATGTGACAGGTGTTTTTAACAACAAGTGGCCTTTTCCATTTTCCCCTGAAGGTTTGGAGAAGGAGTCCACGGGAATTTGGTGATCGGTACATTGGCTTGGCCGTCACCATGGGTGATCGTGATTGGCTCCTTCTTCTCCACCTGTGGGGCGGGGCTTCAGAGTCTGACGGGAGCTCCTCGTCTCCTGCAGGCCATCGCCAAGGACGGCATTGTGCCCGCCCTTCGGGTCAGTCTGTTTACTTGTGTGTTTATACTTTCTTTACAGCAAAAACTGATCCTGTGCTGTTTTTTTTTTTTTTTTGAATTCTTTATTTTTAATTTCTGAAAGGCAGACATCAGGACGAAAACTTAAATAGAACTTTAATAGTTCCCTCTGCCATTAAGTCTGTCTTTTCTTTTTTGAGAATAAGGAACTAAGTGTAACATGGGAGAGACAGGGATCATTTATCAACAACACCAGATTCGCGCCCAATTTAGGTGCAGAAGTACTGCGGAGTATAATGGTTTATAAACTGACATGGAGGAGCTAACAACCAGGAGCTAACACATTTTTAAACTAAATATCAGCACTTTCCCGGATGTTAAATGGCTAAATAGCAAGTGGACAAATATTAGGTGGACAGACGTTTTTAGTGGAGAAATCTGGCGTCTTCCCAGAGAGCAATTTAAACACATAACTGTCACTCGATGCTCATGACTGCATTATTCGTGGACACTTACCAGACTGTGACAGACCAGGACTTAAACGTGTTTATAAATGAGAAACCCCCTTAAACCAAAAAGAGCAAAACAGACTGCTGAGTCTGAGATCCGGTTCATAATATAAGAACCAGAAAACTACGTCTTGAGCCCGCAGACGTCGCTGGTGTTTCATTGTAAAGTGTGACCCTGTTAACCAGTGACTCTCGGCCGTTAAGCAATGATACTGTCGGCTGAGAGTCAACAGTTAGCATGGTTGCTATTAACTCCAATACACCGGTTGCTCTGTGACGCTAAAAACTTGAGAGACGATGCCTCTGTTGTAAAGTATCGTTTCTAAAACTGACCTCAGAACAACCGTACATTTTATGCTAACAGGTTGAATTTAGTGTTAGCTAAACCGCTAACTCGTCTGATGATTGGAGCGGTTAAAATGCGTGCGCATCTGAATGATGACGTAGACTGAGAGCGCGAAAAGTAAAACAAAACTACAGTCACAAAAGAGCTAATAAAGGATATATATATAAGGCCACAAATTCCTGGATTTGACATATTTGACCCAGTTAGTCCTCAATTCAACAAAAACGACTTGTTATAGACATAAACAGGTATAAATATCATTAACAATTTTAATCTATTCCTGTATTGTGGGGGGTTTGGGAAGCAACCTAATAGTTTTTTTACAGGCAGAGGTCAATATGCCATACAGGTATTTATCTCTAGCTTTTATATGGGATTTAACATTGTCTAAAAATAAAACAGTTAACTGTAGAGGTATGTCTATTTCAATAATGGATAATAATGGATATTCAACCAACTTTCATTTGTTATTGAAAGATCTCTTTCTCACTTAATGTATTCTGTTGTATGTATTTTGTTTTTCACAAGGATTTTATAGAGTTTAGGGATCATTTCCTTGGATCCTTTGCTGTTTTAACATTTGTATCAAAAGCACAACATAGAGACACCTTTAAAAACCAGTGGTGGTAACTTTATTTTGTTTTGCAGATCTTTGGTCACGGTAAGGCCAACGGAGAGCCCACATGGTCCCTCCTGCTGACGGCGTGTATCTGCGAGAGCGGCATCCTCATCGCCTCCCTTGACGCCGTGGCTCCCATCCTCTCCATGTGAGCAGTGAAACAAACCCTCTAATTTGCTGCCATTTTTGAAGAAGCAGCAGTGGGAGATTTTCAAAGCAGCTCAATCCCCTGCAATTCCTTAAAATAGACAAATGCCAAATTTTACTGGCTCAGGATTTAGCTCATCACTCTGAAGAGCAGGCTGCTTTTCTGCTTTGATACACAGAAATCCCGCTGGATGTGACGGATATTAAGAAAGCACACACATACACGCGGGCGCACACACATCATGCTTTGTGTTTTAAATAGACTTTCTGTGTCCTGCAGGTTTTTCCTGATGTGCTACATGTTTGTGAACCTGGCCTGTGCTCTGCAGACGCTGCTGAGGACGCCGAACTGGAGACCTCGCTTCAAGTTTTACCACTGGTCAGCTCAGCAGAGGAACAGGAGCTAAACTTGTCTTCAAATCTTTCTTCCTGTGGCTGCAGTTTTAACGCCTCTGTCTGTCTGTCCCTGCAGGCTTCTGTCCTTCCTTGGGATGAGCTTGTGTCTCACTCTTATGTTCCTCTGCTCATGGTACTACGCCATCGTCGCCATGGTAATCGCAGGCTCCATCTACAAGTATATCGAGTTCGCAGGGTGAGTGGAGCGCAACCTCAGGAGAGATTGGATTCGCTGGCTGCTTTTAGCTTTTAGCTTTTGCTTGTGTGTGTGTGTGTGTGTGTGTGTGTGTGTGTGTGTGTGTATGTGAGAGTGTAGCTGTATTTTAAGAGTTTTCTGCCTGTAAATTGACACAATCAATCATTCTTGATTGGGCATTCAAAGGGATGTCTGTGTGTTTTTGTCATGTTGGAGTGTGGGGACCTCACAAGCCACCTTTTTTAACAATGTGAGGATCATCTTTACTTTTTGTTAAATAAAACCCTCCTCATAAATATAAATAGATTCTAAGAGCTTAAAGCTTTTTTGGTTCTACGACTCCAGACAATTTCTCTTCTTATCGCTCTGTGTCTCTTCAGAGTCAATTTCCTTTCTACCACTGGTGTTTTGCAGGTTAGCAGAGTATTCAGATGCTGCTTCAGATCATTTCTGGAGTTGTGGAGAGTCTGACTGACTTAAGCTTCTGCCCTGAGGTTGTGATCTTGAGGAAAAAGGGGGGAAGGTTTTTTTAGACATGGCTGTTTGACAGAAATTGTAGAAAGTTGTTCCCTGAGGTGTAAGATGATCATCACACGTTGATGCAGATACTCCTAATTTGGAATTTACACAAAAGATTATTAACTCACATTCTGTCATCAGCAGTTTTCTTCCAATTTGCAACTCCCAACCTCTCTGAACCCATTACAAGTCATAATACACAACACACACATTACAAAGGCCACCAAACAAGTCTTTTTCCTCTCCATCAGTTTTTTCCTCTTTCGTCTCTCTGTTTTATCCTTTAATAATATAGATTATTTTGTAACTCTTTACTGTCAGCAACTCCAACTTTGTTTGGCCCCAAGTGCAACCGCTTTTGAAGCAAGGTAAAGGACATAGAAAAAAAGCAATAAAAATGAAAACAAGAGAGCCGGTCATTTTAAAAAGCTAAAGAAGTAAAAAGCTGAGTGTATCTGCATGTTTATTATAATTTTCCCATTTGTGAACAATAAGAAAATGTTCAGAGTCATCACTGTTAAAGCTGACGGAGCTTTAACACATCCTCACACAGGACTGTGAGAAACCTAGTCTGTCATTAATACACTTAAAGGAGTTAAAGCAGCTCTTAATGACCCTACAAAAAATGATCCCATCATTCAAACCAAAGTGTTCAGAGGATTAAAATTTCACTGCGTCATTACCTCCAGGTGTGCAGTGAGAACATAAATCAGTTGGGAGCAGGTTGTTAAAACTTCTTTTGCAGTAATGTAAAAAATCTCAGAGCAGGTTTCTAAAAGTTTAAACTACAAAAACTGAAACCAAAGCAGGTGATTATGTCTTATTTTTCCTCTAAAACTGTCTCATAAGACTTCATATGAGCCAGATTTACCTGACAAGCCGAGAGAAATGTCTTTTTTCAAGATATTAAAAGACAAAAATGAGTAAAAATCATCCGCCAATTAGAAAAGAAAAGTTTTTTTGTTTTTTTTAATAAGACATTATTCTTATTTTAGGAAACTTTATAATTATTTTCTCAGGTGTCATTTTTGTTTGTTACTATCTTTAATGAGACTTCTTTCCTTTTTTCTTTTTTATTTCTTCTTATCTGTCTTTCCTTTTTTTCTTTCTTTCTTTCAAGGATAACCCCTTGAGATGTGTCGTCTCATTTTTAAGGGGGTCCTTACAACATAAACACAGTTTCTGTAAATTTGACTTATGTCAAGTCTAATAAAACTATTTTTGCTAACAATAAGACATAAATATCTGCTTAGATTTCAATTTTTGGAGTGTGAACCAGCATAAAAATCTTCAGATTAAAGTCAATCTTTGTAACGTTACAATTTGAAGTATCTTACCTTCTGTAGACTTATTTCTCCTCTAAAACTGTCCCATTAGACTTAAAATGAGCCACATTCACCAGAAAGGTCGAGAAAAATGTCTCATTTCAAGATATGAAAATACAAAAATGATACCTGAATTTTTATAAAGTAAAAAAAAGCTGCCAAATGGAAAAGAAAAGTTTTGTTGGTTTTAGTTTGGCCAAATTTGTCTGACTGTTCCATGGCCTACCAGACCCCGTTTATTAAGTGCTGTGATTCCTTGTTGTGAGTGACGTCATGTTGACTTTTATGAAAGATGAGTTCTGACACACAGACCGTATCAGTTTCAGGTGAAGAGTTATGTTGAATGACTGCGATAATAACCGCTGCTTATCTGTGTCACAGTGCGGAGAAAGAGTGGGGTGATGGGATACGTGGTCTGTCTCTGAGCGCTGCTCGTTACGCTCTAATGCGGCTGGAGGAGGGTCCCCCACACACCAAGAACTGGAGGTATGACACACACAGTCACACTAATATATGAATCTTACCCTCCTGAGTAGGGCTGGGACGATATGCTATTCTCGGGATCTGATTCAATTACAATTTTTGGGGTGCCAATTTGGTTTAAATTGAGATTCTTTGATATTTCTGATTTTTGCGACTTTTAGTTTGCTTTTTTAACACCATACCATGTGAAAAAGTTAAATGATGATAATAATTAAGTCTACAGACTATATCAGGAGCCGTATTTTCCCATGAAATGCACATCACATGAGATAGGGATGGGTGCCTTTCATATTTAAAATGATACAGTACTGATGCCGGGTACCTGGCAATTGGTACTGGTACCCAACGGTGCCAATTTTCGTTACTTTTTTTGTATTTATGTGACAAAACTTATCAATTTGTTTAATTTTTTTTTTTTTCAATTTAATATATGTTTTCTTAAATATATAGCCTTGCCGTGCTGTGCTCATGTACAGCATGGAAATTTGCCTACTTCTCACTCCCTCACAGTCACAAGGGTGCATTTAGGTACCTAAACATGGTACCTTTTGATTTTATGAATTTGGTTAGTACCTATAAAAGTACCTAATTCGGTACCCATCCCTAGCTGTAGAGAAGTTAACTTTTTTCCAATCCAGTTTATGAACAAAGACTGAAATGAAGGATTTGAATTTGAAAAAAAAAGTTTTTCTTTTGACAAAGAATCACAATTTTGATATTGCCAGACAAAAAATCCTGATACATCACAAAAATTTTTTTCTTCCATTCTTACTCCTGATTAAAGCTGTCAGACATCCAGCAGTGTTTTTCATTCATACTTACACGATAATCTCACTTTTTCTGCTTTTTTCCCCAACAACAGCTGTCACTTTGAACCCTTCGGTCATTTCTTTCTTCGCAGCTTTGAGCCTCTGAAACTCTCTGTGTTTTGTTTTAAACCTCTCCCTGCCCTGTCTCTCCAGACCTCAGCTGCTCACGCTGGTCAGCACAGATGCCGAGCAGAATGTGGAGCAGCCTCGTCTGCTCTCTCTGACCAACCAGCTGAAGGCGGGCAAAGGTCTGACCATCGTGGGAACGGCTCTCGAGGGAACGTTTCTGGACAACTCTGAGCAGAGCCAGCGTGCTGAGCAGGTAGGGAGCCTGGATAGCTTCTTCATTTCATTCATCCTCAAATTTCTCATATCCTTTCTTTATTATTACAAAAAGAGAGGTATTCAAATCCTTTTTCAAACCCTTTTGCCTGTGGAGAAAACGTGCTTAATAAACTTGGACTCCAGACAAAAAGCATTCTTCACTCACTGAAACTGTTATAATTGAACAAATCTGACACTCAAATGGATTCATCATTCCCTCTGTGACTTTTTAAACCCTGCACCTCTCCTCAGACGTTGCTTACACTTTGTGCATGTAGAATTAGTTCATCTTCTGCAGCCGACTGACAGGAAATCTAAACTGATTTAAAATGCATCAACATGCGTCGCAGTATATCCTCCTTTTTCCTGCAAATTAAAGTCAACCCAAATCTGCAGGTGAAGTCTTTCCAGGCGTATTCAAATCAACGTCAAAATCAAAAGAGCAAAAATGTTGCACTTGGATGCAACAAGAGTCATACGGACGAGTGGAAATGCAATAACTCTCAGCTCCACAGGAAAAATAACTTGTCATAGTCTCTTGGTGAGTTCTCTGCTCCTCGGTGACAGCGTGTTCTCGTCTTGTCTCTCTAGGCGCTGCGTAAACTGATGGAGACGGAGAAGGTGAAGGGTTTCTGTCAAGTGACGGTGTCCTCAAACCTCCGTGATGCCACCTCCCACCTCATCCAGGCCAGCGGGCTGGGAGGACTGAAACATAACGCGGTGCTGGTGTCCTGGCCGCGCAACTGGAAGCAGGCAGACGAGCACCAGACCTGGAGGAACTTCATCGGTGAGTCCCAGGGAAAGCAAATACACCAGTGTTTCGATCCAGCATCTAGCTCTTTAGTGGTGTCCGGAAGATTCTGGGTTCATTTGTTAGATGGACGCACTTTTCTTTAACCATAACCAGCAAGTTTGCTACTTCTTTACTGCTGACTATTTTTGCTTGAAGATGAGATGTTTGTTATGTCACGATGTAACGAATATTCATAATCCAGAAACGTAAACAATCAACATCATGAGCTCTTGTTAAAGGCAAACTCAGCTGATTAACGACATAAGGAAAACCAACCCAAGAGTGACACCTGATGGAGCTAATTCCTCCACCTCTCTCTGAATGTGTCGTCCTGTAGAGTTGGTCAGAGAAACCACGGCTGCGCACTTGGCTCTGCTCGTCCCGAAGAACATCTCAGCCTTCCCGTCCAATGGAGAGCGTTTCACTGAGGGTCACATCGACGTGTGGTGGATTGTTCACGATGGAGGCATGCTGATGCTGCTGCCCTTCCTCCTCCGCCAGCACAAGGTACTGAGAAGCTGTTAATTTTAAACAAGAAAAGACAAAACAAAAAAAATTCAGTTAGAAAAAACCTACTCTCACTTCTTCCTGTCTGATCAAGAAAAGATGCAGGGGTAAAACTGTTTGTTTTTGCTGCTCAGGTTTGGAGGAAATGCAAGATGCGCATCTTCACCGTGGCTCAGATGGACGACAACAGCATCCAGATGAAGAAAGACCTGACCACATTCCTCTATCACCTCCGTATCGACGCCATGGTGGAAGTTGTAGAAATGGTATGGGTTTAGAAAAGTTAGAAAGGACACAGATAAATCCATGAACCCAGCAGTCTCTGTGGAGAAAAGCTTATCGGGTATTCAGGACTGAGCAGCAGTTGCTCCACATTAGGTGCCTTGTTCATCACAGGTTAGGAAACTAAATAAGAAACGTGATTTTTTTTGACACTTTAAATTATTTTGAACCATTTATTAAAGCAGGAATTTCTTCAGCTGCCCTTTAGTTAGCACGGTACAGTCATCTGAAGATCTTATGTTAGGTACTTTTACAATGTGATCCATTTATGTGTTCTTCCTTCTCTTCACAACATCACTACACAACATATGACAAAGTGAATGAGAACAGAACTTGATGTGTTTCTTTAGAAATACAGGGGACAAACAAAAAGGGATCAATATACTATTTTACAGTTCTATAAGTTAATTTAGCAGACACTTTTGTCCAAAGTGTTGTACATCACAAGCAAGTATTTTGACAGAATGGAAAAACTTATTTAGTGCGACAAATTGCTTCAAGTCATTTGGATGCAGGAGCTGCCATTAAGTGCAATTAGATTTTTATTTCCCATGTAGAATCATGTAGCCATGACTAACCACATTCAATCGCAGCAACAATATAGTTCAACCTTTAACAACATTCAATGATCAGTGTTAAACATTCACTAAGAGCTGGGGGACCTTCTGACTCATTCTACCCCTTACAACAAAGAGGAGAAGGCTCAGATTAAGTGCCTAAGTGTTCCCTGAACAGATGAGTCTACAGACATCTCTTAAAGTAGAAAGGGACTCTGTGGATCGTATAGAGTAAGGTAATTCATTCAACCATTTGGGCACAACAGAGGAGAAGAGTCTGGCTAGAGATTCAGAGCCGTGCTGGGCTGGGAGCACCAGGCGTCTTTCACAAGCAGAGTGTAGTGGGCGAGAAGGAGTGTAGACCTGGAAGAGGGACCCCAGTTTGGCAGGTGCAGTTCTTGTCAATGTTTTGTAAGTCAGAAGAAGAGCTTTGAATTTGATTCAAGCTGCCACTGGAAACTTTGTCTTTAAAGAAAAGAAGGAAATCTAGAGACATACATGTTTTTCACCTCTTACAAATTTCCTCAAATTTAGTTCTCTGAAGCCTTATTGAAATCTTTCTGTTGTGTAGGTTTCATGAATGATATCACGATATTCCTCAGTTAATGGGGTACCTGGCTTAAGCCATGTTTGTTATTGCTTTTTTAGCTGCTACACTCAGTATAAAAAAAAATGTTTGTTCGAATGATTCTAATGAAAAAAGCTCATCTCAGTTAAAAGTAATTTTTGACACAAATACAATCTCTAAATCTGAATAAATCTTACACCAGAAAGTGTTTACTTTGATAGTTGTATGCTTCCTAGGAGCCACAATTCTTTCAGCAGCTGGAGGGCCCTGATCAGTGAGACAACTGACAAAAACCCTTTTTTTAATTGACTGTCAACTGAAAGATCATGGCAGCCCTCATATGACTTCTCTTCATGAGAGCTGGGTTTTTAAAATCATGCCTTCAAATGTGTCTATCAAAGAAGACATAAAAACCTTACCTTGAGACGTTATTGAATCTTTATTTCAAATATAGATAATTAAAATCAAGACAAACCAGTTTGGGCTCTTGCAGACTACCTTTACAGCAGCTCATTTGTGAGCTGGAAGAAACATTTTTTTTTCTGAAGGCTGAGCACTATTTTTGGAGAACTTTAAAAAGGTGTCAGTGGTCAGAAGCTGATTCCTTAAATGAGCAGCTTTAATGAAGACTGGTTATCATTATTGCAAATTGTGATGCTCTGCTTGTGCTGCAGACTGTGCTCTAGAGTGATGACACCGTGTCTGTCGCCACAAGGACGGATTTTTGCATCATGTGTTAAAAAACAAACTTTTGCATCGAGGCAGTTTGGGAAACAAACATCCTAACACCATTACACATCTGTGGTAAACCCATACAAGCCTCATTATATCAGTCAGCCTCATGATTTGAGTAAACCCTGCCATACCCATGAGGAGAATATCTGATACAGAGGGACTCAGCAGCTACTTAGAACAATGTTAAAAGAAAAAAACGAAAGATTAATCAGACTGGAATAACAAGGTCTGTGCTTCCCCTCACAGCAAGACAGCGACATCTCAGCCTACACCTACGAGAAGACTCTGGTGATGGAACAACGGTCACAGATGCTGAAACAGATCAACCTGACCAAGAACGAGCGTGAGAGAGAGGTGAGGGAAGTTTGTTTGTGTCAAACTTTTTGCCTTGCAATCAAAGATGCAAACATGACCCTGACACGACTTGACGGGCCAACTTGGCGCGGATCTGCATGATTCTCCTCGACTTCAGTCGACATGACAGATGAGCCCCTCTGGACAAAAGCAGATCTCTGGTTGAATCGGAGCAGTGGGACAGCATATTTAGCCTCTCTGTCAGCGAAGCCACAGAAACGACCACGCTGCTTTTGTTCATGATGGCATTTTGACACCTGGGATAAAAGAGATATTGATCTCCGAGGTATTATTTAATAAATCCTCAACACTTTCTCCTGAACTCTAAGTCTGCCTGGGTCGATGCACATGAGAAGTGCATTAGTTGAAGTCATCACTTAACTTTTATTTCATCACAGTGATATTCAGTGAATAAATGCCTTCTTTAAAACACATTCCTAACCTCGCTGGTGGAAATACAGAGCTGAAATCAAGCCTTACATTCTCTTTATTTGCTGCCTCTGCGTCATCACAGATCCAGAGTATCACTGATTCATCCCGCGGGTCCATCCGCCGCAAGAACCCGGCCGCTGTGACCACTCAGCTGAGTGTGACCGAGGAGCCGCCTGCAGCCAGCAAGGAGGAGAAGCCCGAGGAAGAGGTACAGCCCCACCATGAACCTAAAAGATGAGACGCATGAGCATTAATAGGGTTAGATGAAATAATGATGGAATAGTGAAAAGAAAACCAGGCGTTAGAGTTAAAATAACAAAAAGAGAGCATACTAAAAAATGATTTAAAAAAACTCCCCTCCTTTAATAGATCTAGTCTGCAGCTAGCTAGCTTAGCATTAGCCTCACTGTCACTGATTTTTACTTGAGCTCACGACTTTATCTTCTGTATTCTGTTTGCTTAATCTGTGCAAAAGCAGTGATAAGTTCTGTTTATTGTTTGTTGTTGTGTTTATTGACCGTGCTGAGATCACCTGACTCTCTGCAGGCTGTAGCTTCAGGTTTGCCTGCAGTGAAGCAAGAAATTGATAGATTGATCTCTTACCCGGCAAAAAAGTAATGAAGAATACTTCATAAATGACAGACTATGGCTGTTTTCCAAACCGTATACCACCTACTACATGTGGATGTAGTATGGCGTAGGCACTATATACTGCCTACTGCTTTTGCTTGTAGTATGTAGCATGACTGTTCTGTTAGGTCTGTTTTGTAGTATACTACTCTGGTTTCCAGTTTTGTAAGCGGAGCTACAGATGATTTCTTTTCATTTTTTTTTTTTAAATTTATATATTTTTATCTATTATTTATTTGTATTTTATTTTTTATTTTTATTATTCAAAGTATATAAATATATATTTTTGCCTTTATTATAAATGTACAAAACAATCTATGGGCAGATCTCTGCATTTTAGTTTTTTTGTTAATCATATCACACAGATTTATCATACTTGATTTCTAATCTTACACCAAAAGTTATATTGTAAAATTGATCCGATAGGGGTTTACATTTTTAAAGCTGATGGAAAAACCACTTCTTTATAATCCACATATGGTTTAAAAAGTGAATTAGTGGTTTTTATGGGCTGATGAATTTGTTGAAGTAAACACTTGGTTTAACCACTGGAAGTGACAAGATTTACGGGTGTATCTTTCGCATCACTTCACTTCTATCTCAAAGACCATCTAATGTTAGAGTTGTGTTGTAATTATAATGCTGACTCATTCCAGTAGATGGCAGTAATTTACTAAAACCTGCCACCTGCCTAGACAAACAGCTTTAGCGCCATGTATTGTGGGAAACAGTATGCCAGCTTTTCCAAGTTTTAGCAGACCACCATACTGAATTTCAGCCAGAATAATAGGCACTGCTAGTGTAGTATGCAGTTTGGAAAACAGCCCGTGTCTTTATACAATGATAAGCTGTTGATAAAAAGTAGAACTGTTAAACTGATTGTTAATCTGAGTAAGTTTTTTATCCATGCTGCATGTCAGTTAACTTAATGTGATGAGGGTTAAAGTTTCCTGGCCTAATAACCTTAAACTAACCTCACACTTTCAGACTAAAGCACCAAAGGCTCTTTAACCAGACTTCTCTTCCCTCTCCCTTTCTCAAACACTGTGGCTCTCTGTTACTTGACCTGCATTCCAACATTTCCACCTCAACTGTAACTCTGTCCATGTAATCTACATGTGAATCCACATCCGTCCTCTTTTCCTCTCGTCTCATAGTCAAAGTCGGCCTCTTCCCCTGTCTCCCCCCCTGATCAGGTTCAGCTCATCCACGACAACACCAACCCAGCCAGCCCGGCCACCCCAGCCACCCCGCTGACCCCTGAGGGGGCTCAGAGCCCCGGGGAGCAGGTCCAGATGACATGGACCGAGAAGTGTGACGGTGAGCCAGCCAAGCTGGCAGGTGGGGCCACACCAGAGGGCATCAAAGACATCTTCAGCATGAAGCCGTGAGTGCTCTGAAATGCTCGTTGAACTTTTAACCTGTTGGAAAGGTGAAGCACCTTCTTGTTAGTGACAAAAACAGCCTGGAGCCTCTCCTGTCTGTTTCTCACACATAACGGCAGAGAGGTCTGTCAGGGTCTGTCAAATACTTTCAGAGATTTTTAAGCAGAACTTGGTAAAAGCTTCACTAAAGAAACATCCATAGCTTAGTACTGATCATGATTTTCTCTTCTTGCCATGCTGCAGCGAGTGGGAGAACCTGTAAGTATTGAAGCCTCTCTAAACCTCATCAGTCCATTCATATCTCATAATGATCAACTTGGCCACATGAGCAGATGAGGATGGATTATTGTGTATGAATGAGCATCCGTCACCTCGACAGTCTCTGCATCACAGAGTGCTCTTTACTGTGCTTTAACTCAGCGTATTACTTCATCTGACTCTCCTTTCTCCTTCCACAGGAACCAGTTCAATGTGCGACGTATGCACACAGCACTCCGGCTGAATGAAGTCATTGTCAAGAAGTCCTCAGAGGCCAAGCTAGTGCTCCTCAATATGCCCGGGCCACCCAAGAACCGGACAGGTGACGAGAACTGTATCCTTCAAAAGTGGGTAGAGAGGAGGGTCAATATTTGCCTGTGAGTCATACTGAGAAAGGGATGAAGTAGACTCAACTCACAACACGATATGAGTGGATAAACTGGAAAAAAGAGATGAAAGGAAGGGATGACGTGGCAAAGGGCAGCAGTTCGAAACTAAACTTGTGCTGTCTCTTTTAAGAACAATAGCAGCCGTGGCAAATGGCACTAAACTTTCGAGAAAAAAATCACTTCATTCAACTGTGGTTTGTGATGCATTTGCTTTGCCTTTTTACTGCTGTTCGCTCAGGCTACTTTCATGCTTTTATTGTGAAAGGATATGCTAACTTTTTCTGGATAGTCAAGGTGTAAGAGTCAGTGAAAATAAATACTTATGTGGAGACACTTCATCCAAAAGATTAACTGGTAGTAGAGAGTGGTAAACAAGTTCGTGGAAAGTTTGTGAAAGTAAGAAAGAAAACAAAAAGGGTCAAAACATTTAATTTGGTGCACATTAAATCCCTTAGTCTTAAGCCCAGTTTCCATCAAGCAGTTCAGTTCAAATCGTGTCGACACAACACGCATTTTTCGGCGTTCCCACTGGCTAATCCTGAGACAGACAAAATGCTGGAGGTCTTCAATCGTTGTTCTTTGTTTACTGTGTTGTGTTTTCTTCTTTGTTGGATTTATTAGCAGGGTACACTGTGTCGCGCTGCTATGATGGCGCGCTATTATGTCACTGATGCAGCTGTCGGCATCCAGCTTACACGCCACCTACCACAAGGGGGCACTGTTGGCTGTGGAAACGATAACAGTACCAAGCTTAACCGAGCCAACCTGTACCATACAGTACTTATCTGAACCAGACTGCTTGATGGAAACGGAGCTTAAAAAACAAGTAAAGTTCCCATAATGATTTTTTTTGCCTCAATGTAACCACAGACTTTGAGATACATCAAAATTAGACACTGCCCTCTGCTGTTAGAAAGAAGGTAAAGAAAATCATTTTTCATCCTAACAATTTTAATCCTGTCCTAAATTGTGGACTAGTGACCCCACGCCGCAGGAATTCACCAATAAGCAAATCAAAAAATACAAAACAAATTAAAAAGGCCCAAGATACATTATTTTTAAAATTAGACTACCCATGTGCACGTTTTGTTATATTTCCTAAATTAATGTGCCAAAACTGATACCGGTGACTAAACCGTTATCCTGGTTTAGTCACCTCTGGGGTCACGTGCCAACAAATAAACATGGAAAACAGATCAAACATTTTCTGTTTGCATGGTTTTATATAAAAATTAAAAAAAATTGTTTATGTTTTAGAAATATTTGATGGCAAATGTACTTCCAATAGTTTGGTGTTTTGGAAGGCATTTAGCTTCCCCTCCAGATGATCCCAAACCCCCACTTTCAGAACCACTGACCTAGATCAATGATCAACCAGTGATTGGTCTAATGACCTAAAGTTTTTTATCCAGGAATTGTGCTTATACTCTTAGGAGGTTTGGAAAAAAAAGAACAAGAGAATATCTAGCCTAACTTAGACCAAAGGTTAGCACATGTAGCTAAGCTATGCTAACTGTCATCTTTTAGGAGCATTTATAACTGCACTGCATCTGCTTCCTGTAGTTTCTTTGACTCTCCTTTCTCAGACATGGAGTTCCTTGAGGTCCTCACTGATGGTCTCAACCGGGTCCTCCTGGTCCGCGGGGGTGGCCGTGAGGTTATCACTATCTACTCCTGAAAAAGCAGCCCCCTCCCCCACTTCTCCCTCCTCTCACCCCTTCTTAGCCCTGCTCCTGTGTCACCTGTGCTCCCACCCTCTCATCAGCGCTGCTTCATCACGTCGCTCTTACCGTTTCTTTCTGTAAGATAGTCCTCTCACACCCAACCAATGGCCCAGCTCAGCTTCAGCACCTCTCCCTCAGCTACCAAACCCTTCATTCTAGTCCAGTCAGCTACTATAACTATTGTAGGCTTTAGACTTATTTAGATGCTATCTAGATTTGTTCTTAAAGAGGCTTTTTTCCTTCAGTAGTCTGTAATCTGCTGTAGTAACTCGCTTTGAGTCAGGAGGAGGAGTAAGAGTGGGTGGTGGTGTTGGTGGTGGGTTGTTAGCTGAGGTGTGAGCGCACATGCATGTATGTGTCTGTCTTTGTTGAAATCTGCAGTTTTTTGTTCTTTTTTTGTCGTTGTTGTTTTTTCAAATACAAGTGTGGCATAGCAGCGGCTTCTGCTCGAGAAGATCGAGAGCCGGCTGAGATGAGCTCAGTGTTGGATTTGTCTGTTTAGTTCCTTTGGTTGAGATCGGACACCTCCCACAGCGCTCCAGCCCGTTCGTCTTTATGTGATTTTAACTTTCGAGGCAAAAAGACACTGCTACCCACGGTCAGGACCACCAGCTGGAAGACGTATGAACTGTGAAATTCACATGGATGTTGAAAAGAGACTGAAAAGGCACGTGGATCAAATCTGCAGTACGATCTTTAACCTGATCACCTCCTCGGCATGGCATCCTTATAACTGTGTGTGTTTTTACTCCACGTGTTCTGTCTTTCTACTCATCCTCCTTTCAACTGATTTCTTAGTGGCTGTTTATCCCCGGGGCCACTGTTAGTGCCAAAAAAAAAAATACAACAAGGCTAGCTTAGTCTGTAGAGATTGACACGTAATTAAACTGTGAATAGTGCGTTTCCTAGCTGAAGGCTGGTGTGACAGCAGAATGGGGAGATAGTTCGAACCCCCCCACCCTGAGGAGATTATCATCGCCAGCACCCCTCGACCCTTGTGTGGATCACTGTAAATAATGTACAAGCTCTGATGCGTTGTTCAGTATGAGTGTAGTATTTTTGTGACATACTAAAAAGCTTCTAGTGGAGAGAAAAACCGCTCCTTCGCTCGGAGGGAAGAGCTTAAACACGCTGTTTTTAAAAATATTTATTTATTTATTTATTTATTTATTGGATGGCATAGGCTCCTGTCACTATGGTAAACGTCATTGTAACCTCGACAAGCACTGCACCTGCACTGTCCGCCACTGTGCAACAAGTGAAATTTTGATGAATTCATCAAGTTCATTAAATGACTGAGAAAAAAAAATACAACTAAATGTTATTTTTTCATCTAGAGAACAAAAATATGTATTTATGTTTATAGACAGATGTAACACATATTGATGAAATAGTTTTATGTCATGTTTTGATCGTCACTCAAAGATATAGTGTTGTTTTGCCTCATTTCTATACATTAAATGTGCCATATCAAAGTATTTTTCAAAGAGAAAAGTGAACAAAAATTCTATAGCTTGAATCAGAGAGACGAGAAAACGAAGGTGTCTTCATGAAAAAGGAAGGATATGTATGACACTGCTTCGCCCTATAGATGATACAAGAATAGACGTTCAGACCTCTGCAAAGACTTTGAGCATGTAGTGATGGATTATTTATAGGGGCTAGTTGAAATATATATAAAGACAGAGAGGACAAAGGCTTCTGTAGCTGGGAAACTCACTTTGTCCACCAGACTGAACTCTATGCAGTAGACTCTCCAGCCAGATTTTATATCCTCTAGATCGGTTAAGATTTGAGCCACACGCGTCCTCCCCCCCACTGAATGACTCGTGAGCATAATCATATTTAAGTTTCAAGAAGTGCATTTTGGAAGGAATGTGCAATGGTTGGAAATCCGGACTCATGTGATCATGTTATTTATTTTTTTACACATATATTTTGTATATGTAGATTTCGTAAGTCTTTAAGAAAAAAAAAATCCAGAATCATCTCACTCTGACCAAGGACAGCTGTCACTTTACTTTGATTTCTTTTCTTGAAGAAACTGTTTTTGGTCATTTGCACTTGTAGTAGAAATATGACTATAAATAAATACGTATATATATATAAATATATACAGTATATACTATATAGGGAAGCAAAACAAATTAGTTTCTAGAACTATTTAAAAGCGTATTAAATGTTTTTAGTGTTGCTTGAATGTCTGATCATATGTTGTGAATGCTGCTAGTATCAATAGATTTATTTGTACTGTAAATAGAGATGACTAAAGCAACATTGAAGATTAAGTGGAAAAGGGTAAAGACATACATATCAGAGGTGGTGGTTGAGAAAAAAGACGAGGCTGTACCTGTAAACATTTGGCCTGTGATCTCTGACAGGGTTAGCTTTCTGTTTTATTAAAAAACGGCCGAGTACCTTGATGCAATATTACACCCGAGGACGAATCCTCCACCCTTTTATTGTCTTTTAAAATCAACAAAAAAATGCTGTCTTAATTATAAGCTTTTAAGGAAATCAAGGCAATTTTAAGATTCAAGATGATTAATTTCCAAAGTTTACGTAAAGGAGCATCATAATTTAAAAAAAGATTATCCTTTATCTGATTAATGTTACAAATTTTCTAACACATCTACCTACGACACCTCAGAAGTAGCCACTCCTCGTTTTCTAAGATTTTAGGGTGCCAAGTGTTGAAGATTTTCTTTAGCACCTCTGACAGAGGGGTTGTTTCGAGCTCACATCACTTTTTAGAAGAACACGGCTATTTTGGGATTGTCTCCACAAACATTGCCTGCATCATCTGAGCCTTTTAAATTTATTCAAAAAAAAAAAAGAGAAGATATCTGATGTTTATTGGAGACGTTTATCGGAAATGAATTTATTTATTGAATTATAAATGTTTTATAATTGCTGTTTGCATGGTACTATGTGGCAATATTTGTTTCAGTGGTTTCTTATAGTGATGACTTACATGTTCAAGGTGCAGAGCGGGGTGAAAGGTCGTCCGGTTGTTCTCGTTGAGTCACAGATTTGAGAACCCCGGGGAGTGTTTTCGCCGCCCGGTTGGTGACGTGGCTCCACCTTGAAAACAAGTCTTCTGCAAAAAATAAGAAAAAGTATGAGTTCACTATATTGTTACTTGTTATATTTCAACTTGCTCAAGTAGTCTTATGTAACGTAATAGGAGACTTTGAGTTTGCGAATGATTGGGCCTTAGAGACGGTCATTTCACCTTTGTAAATATATCTCACTAAAGTCAGAGACACTGTAATCTACTAGTGTTGTCTTTTGTTGTACACTGTTCTATCACTGTGGGCAAAGTCTTAGAGTTTTGTATGATTATGTGCAATATTGTTCTCACATTGGTCTTTTTATTTCACTTTGTCATGCTGTGTTTATTTATTTATTCATTTTTTTATAACTAGAGGCGTCAGCAGTCACCTGTTACATCAGAATGTTTGTCACCGGGTCTTATGGACAATAAAGATTTACAGTGTTCATTCCAAATGTGGCTGAGACAGCAAAGCACTTTACACTGAGGGGGTAATCTGTGTCAGGATGAGTCTGCAGGAGCCTGCGCGCCCCGTGCAGAGACCAATCCCACAGTGATCTCTGGTGGCACATGAGTGTATTACAGCCAGCTGTGGAGGTCTGACACCTCAGACTGTATAAAGTAAAATTAATTTTCCCATCAGCTTGCAGCAGTTTGAAACTGCAATAACACAAAACTACCTGCTGATTTTTTTTACACACACATCTAATCATTTCTTGCATTAAAGCATGCATCACTCTTTACTTTCTCTTGCCAAAAGTTCTGAAAAAGAATAATAGTAACTGTTAAATTAATAGTGCTTGTCACTTAATCTGTGAGGTGAGCCTTCCCCATATCCCTCCTCCACCCCCCACCAACCTGTCCCCCTCGTCCCATCTCCGAACCCCTCCCTTAAAAAAAAAAATCCCCCAGGCCTCTCCCATCCCAGCCACTGAATCCACCCCAGCTCTGTATTTTAAATGTGATTGCAGTATAATTCTGAAAAATGATCAAAGAATATAAAACTCGCGCTTCCAAATCTGGCACCGGCTCTGCTTGAACAACACGAGGTAGCCGTCTTAGAAAACCAGCACATCCCCTCTCCTTACCTAACCCCCCCCCCCAAAACTGATCGATGATTCAGATCAGATCCTTCGCCTGCACAACTGTAGCATGAGACAAACCTGCCGGTGATCATTACCCAGTCTCCATCCTTAAGTGGATATTAAGGGCTCTGAAACACATCTGTTACCGGGTTGAGGAGGCTGTCCTGTTCAGAGGAAACACAAAACAACCCCAGATAAAGGCAGGGAGGGCTGTAGCTGAGATAAGATTGAACCCTACAGTTTCTTTTCACAGACGCATCAGTCTGTCTGATGTTGGAGTTAACACAGCTGCACCTGATTGACACAAAGATCGTCTCTCTGGGCGTCAGATAAGAAGAACTTAAGCGGCTACTAGTGCAATTCAAGCAGAGCCGGACTCCAGTTATGTTGTGTAACTCAGTGCATGCATGCAATTACCCTGATCAAGGTGTATTGAAAATATATTGGGTGTTTGTGGTATAAAAGTATTTTGTTATCATATTTTTTTGGTAGTATAAAATTTGTTCTCTTTCCTTAGGATTGGCCACTTATATCTGAGATGAATATTACTATGATAGTACAAGATTCTATTTTTTATGGTGGATTTCTTGAAAAGGTCCTCTCATTGTCGAATATTATCTGCTGATAAACTGAGTACCAAAGTATATTTCAGTTAACTACTAATATGATAGTGTGCAAATGTGTACTCTGGTGAATTAGACACAGACATGCAAGTGCTGTTTAGCTCTTATTTGTTGAAACTATCAGTTAATTGATTAATTTGTGGTGTCAGACTTAAAAAATGAGTGCCAAAGTGTTTAAAGGTTAGCCTGTTAGCTTTTAGATTTGCCTATTTTTGGACATTTTTGCACAAAATTGGTTTTATAAGGGTACCAAAATCCCCCACAAGCCTATCTGGAACTTTCTTTTCTATTTAAAGACAGAAAATAAAGCAGAAAACTGATGTATCGTATCCTTTCACTGTTAGCAATGCAAAGCTAATGCCTAACCACGAATAACTCAGAAAAAGATTCTTTTAAAAAGAACAGGATCAGTTTCTTGTATGTTTTCAACAAAACAGGCCCATTTAAAAAATTTGTTTAACCAGTTAGGAGTAGTGTCGCTGTCTGTCTCTGATTCACGGGAGTTGTGGGATACATTTTATATGGATGCTTGAAACATGTAATGGATGTAGATATAAATTATATACAGCATACACACAAAGACACACCTGTATCAAATTTCAGTAATCTAAAAATGTTCTTTTTCATTCAGATCTGTTCATTACTCTTCCTTGATACTATACCTGGTCTTAAGGTAAAGTCGTAGTGTGTTCCTTTCAGTTCTGTGGGAGTGTGTATGTGTGTACATGTGCACCTGTAACTGCTGGGGGCGGGGGTGGGAGGGGGCTACATGTAAATAGATCAAATACAGTTAGTGTGGAGGTGTTTCTTTTGTGTCAGTGTAAGTTAAATATTCTAAAATAAAAAAACATGTATTATTCTCTATTGTGTTTCATGGTACATTAAAAAGAGGAAAAAGTAGTTTTATCTTACATTTCAAATGCTTATATCTCTATGGCTTCTGGCGATACCCGTTCCATTTTATAGATTTGTCAGCACAAAATGCAATAAACCAATACCATTTTATTACAGAAATTGTGTCTGGGGTTTTTAATCATTTCTAATAATCATGACAATGAAATATTACAAATTAAAAAAGGAAACTGTGCAAAACTATAAAACAACAGATCATGGTTGGAAAAGAAATTGGAACTCTTGAAAACGTACTTTAGTTCACACACTTCGTAGCTTAAGTCACGTAAAAGAAGACTGACGGATTATCCCGTAGCTAATAATCAAAAATACAGACATGAATTAGTCTGAACCGGGTACAACATCCAGAGAAATAAAAACGTAAAAGCCTTCACAAACATTCCTATTGTCTACCTTTACACAGCAGGTAAATTCACTGCACAGAAAATAGATAGGGGGTCTGTGTGTCAGAGGAAAAGTGGACCTCACATTAGCTCAGCTCTCTACAGCCCCTCAGTAATGTCGGGGGTACATAGACATAGGCGGGGCCTGGCTCATGCTGTGTGCCGGCCTCGGAGCCTGCGCCTGCTGAGGAGCAGCGCTTCCCACCAAGTGATTGAGAGACGGTCCGCTCTGAATGAGGGTGTCCAGTGCTTTCTGCACACTCGGGTTGTCAAAGTTGATCCCTGAAGCAGTGCTTGGGGGTCGCTGACCACCTTGTGCAACTGGAATGCGGCCTGGTGGCGTACCGTAACCCTGACTTGAAGCTGGAGGAGGGCCAGTCATGGCTGGGCGGAGCGGTGGGTTCTGGGAAGAGGCTGGGCCAAGAGAGCTGTAGGCGGACACCTGAGAGGCGGAGGATACGGCTGCTGATGCTCCACTACCACTGTTGAACAGGCTGAGGATTTTAGCCTGCAGCTCCTGCTGATGGCTGGGGTTGGAGGAGGCTGTGGCTGCAGCTGATAGGCCGAGGTGGCTGCTTGGCTGGGGTGCGTGAGTGGAGTGGGACGCAGAAGCCAAAACTGCAGTCGAAGGTGGAATGTCATGGTGCACCGCTGCTGGAGCTGAAGAGTTAGAGGTTTGATTAGAATTGACTGATTTTCTGAAAACCACAAACTGAGATTAACAGGAATTCATCAGATGTTTTCGTTCTTTCTTCTCATCAAAAAAAACAAACAATTCTTCTGGCAAAAATTACAGACATATTTCTTCTTGTGAAAGGAGAGTTGCATTGGTTAATCAAGAAGAAAATGGAACTTGCAGCTGTCCTTGACCAAAAACTCTTAAGATACACTGCAGTCATTGTGAAGAACTGAAACACTCAGATTGCTAAAGCTTTGAGTTCAGAAAAAGTAAATGAGATTAACCACATTAATCTCTTCCATGTAGAGACCAAGAATAGATCTGAGAAAATGAACTAATCCTATATTTTGACAATTCCTCTTACCTGCTAGAGGGTCTGCAGTGCTTCGGAGCAGCCGAGCTCTTTTATCCTTCAGGTATGCAAGGAGACTGTCTAGTTCCTCTGGCGTCAAAAATCTACCAAGAAAACAGGAAAAAACATTATGTGAAAAGATTTGAACAAAAATGTAATAAAAAGTCAGTTTGTGCGGCTGTAAACAGCGGCTGAAGATCAAGATTGAGAAATCTGACTGGATACCTGTTTTCTGAGAGCAGTGTGATGGCAGTGAGCACAGAGATAGGGTGACTCTCTCTGTCAGGCTCCCTTAGCAACACATCGTCGGCCATCTTGGCAGCCTTTCTGGCGATCTCCTCGCGCTCCTTTTCCCGGTTTTCAACTTTGTAGGTGTCATAGTTGTGGGCAACGAGCATCATAGCGTCTTGCATTGGCATGTTACGATGCTCTGCAGGATTGAGAACACAAGTGAGAGTTGAAAGCCTCATATCGGACATCCTGCCACTACTATAGGAGATAAAAAAGATCAAAATAGCCAAAAAGTGAATGCTGCCATCTTTTGTTACCTTGAGGTGTGCCGAACAGGATGTTGACTGTGCAGGACCGGTGGACCTGGTGCTGCTGGGTGATGATGATGGCGAAGGGGGTGCGCGCCCTCCCAACATCCTCCAGTGCTTGGGTCAGTGACACTTCAGTGTTGAGGAAAATCAGATCCACCACCATGCCCAGATCACGGACTTTACGCCCGACTGTCTCTGCGTACTCCCTACTTTTTTTCACACACAGTTGAAATAGGAGTAAATAAAAACAAATCCAGGTTAAAATATACAGAGAAATGTAATCCTTGATTTGTGTGAAGACCAGAGAGCGGACGTACTTTTGTGCCTTGTTGACAACAATCACAGAGCAGTCGACAGGGCGATCAGAGTCGTAGCGCCTCTGGAGCTCTTCATAGTACTGTCGGTACAACTCGTTACGCCGACGTTCCTCTGGTCGAGCACGGTCGTCAACTGTGGGAGAGGTGTTAAGTTCAATGTCAACTCAGCTGTCTTAATACTGATAGACTTTTGGCAGAGAGTGGGAGGAAATTCAGTATGAACACTGTGAACAAACCCTCTGGCTCACGGCGTCCATTCCAAGGATCTCTGTAAGGGTCTCTGAAGGGTTCGTCCTTCCTCCGGTAATAGTCCTCGGCCCCACTGCCGCTACGGTAATACCGTTCATACTCATCTCTGTTTTCAAAGAATAAACAGCAGCAAGTTTAGATGAAAATCTAACCACTTACTCTGGACATGCAGATAAAAATCTGAGGGTCAAGTGTCACCTGAATGCAGGCTCTCGAGGATCTTTGTCTCGGCTCTCTGAGCTGCGATATCTGTAGTCGTCTCGTGAATGGCTACCCGGTCTCTGCTCCCTGCCCGGGTCCCTCCCTTCACGGCTGTCCCGAGGCTCACGAGAATCCCGAGAATCCCTTCCGTCGCGTGAATCCCGAGCATCACGGCTGTCGCGACTATCGCGGCCATCGCGTCCGTCTCGCCCATAAACAGGTGAACGCGAGCGGGGTCGGGGTTCTTTGGTGTCCCCGTAGCTGCCATATGGGGCCCTGCGAGGGGATGGTCAATTAGTAGATTGAAAGTTTAAGTATCAGCTGCCAAAGAAGCACTACAACAAGACAGGTCTACAGCAAGAAATGGAAATAGCCTGTCTTTATGTTCATATGATGATCACAACCAAAAGAAACTAAAGGGAAAACAAAGCAAACCAGGATCATTTTTGCGACAATCTTCATGTATCCAGTGATCAACTTTGATTGATAACCATTTGAGATTTATTTAGATATAAATATATATAAATGATTTCTCGCAACAGAGTCCTCATTTCATTCAGTCAACCAGACCCAAGACGCAAAATTAAATCTGAAATTTTTTTGAGAAAGAACCAGAGACATTGTACAAGTTATTAATGATCACTGTTGAAATGTTCAAAATGAGACTGATAACTTGTACCTTTAGTTAGCCAACTCGTTTTTTTTCTTTTCTGGTGGTTGCAGTTCAAGAAATGTTCACATTCACAAACAAATATGGTAAAGAAGAGGGTTTGTAAGCCATGGCTCGATGTAGCTAAGAAAATCAAGTTTTTTAGACCAGTTATGAGGATTTGAAGTTTGCCCAAAACACGTTTTGGTGAAAACCGTAAGGAAATCTTTTGTCTGTGTACTCTACTTTAACTTTATCAAACTAAATCCCGTTTTAATCATAGACAGAAAAACGAGGATGCCGTTTCTTTGACGTCACCAGTGCGTTTTTGTTGTGGCATTCTGAAGCCTTTTGTAGGCAGGGCCATATTAGAAAGTGATGGCCTCTTGGTTTCCACACCGACTATATGACACCCCATGTCAGTCAGCTGGGCCGTGCCCCTGATTGGATAATCTTGTGATCTTAGTACCTTCTAAACTACACACTTAAAAAAACATATCCGCCATCTGTGTAGTGCGTGCTGCTGAAGAAATGAGCTATTCAGACCCGAGGCATTTCTGAACCAGACGGTGCATATCTTTTTTGACGCTGTAAAAAGCGTTTTTTTTTTTCGGCTTCGTTTGTAATTGATTTCGGCCAGTCTCTAACAGAATCTCAAAATACTGCAGTTTGACGTAAACCATGCTGTCGCAAATCAAATTCTTGCTTTAAGATGAAATGTTAGAGATAACACGCTCAAAAAACGAAACCACGGAACGCCAAAAAGCATGAACCTTTGAGACAAAGACACTGAATTACATTCACAAGTCTCTGTTCTTTATTTCAGCACATCTTGAGATGTTACTCAGTGTAAATACGTCTCATCATCAATGAAAAAAGCGCCATCTCTACAGTCGCATTCCATCAAGGGCACTTGAAAATTGGAGGGAAACAAATTCGCTGTCAAAGTTGTGCGCTCTTTCTTAAAACGTTTTAGTTTTTTTTTTTTTTTAAACCAACGTTAGAAGCAAGGGTAGTTCTTCACATCTATTCCACGTTACTTTACCTTCGTGGGGGGCTCTGCTGGGATTGAAGTTTAGATTGCCGTCGCTCCACTGCCATATTTACATCTGAAAATAAATCAATCCAAACGTTGAACACAACAGTGATATGCACGTAAAATCAGGTTATGCGTAAACGCAGAATGAAGAGGCCGGGACAATAATTCCATGATCCAAATGCAATTGAGTTGGAAATGAAAGTAATTCCAAATCCGAGGTGAAAATCCAAACTGGAGAAAATCAAAATGCCGCAAATTTGTTGTCACATTGAGTTCGAGATGAAGAAATTCTTTCCTTCGCTTCAATATTGGCGACAACGTTAGGCTTAAATATATATCTAAAATCTTCAGCTTGAAATTTTGGCCTTCGGAGACCTCCAACAGCAAAAGCTGCCCGCTTAAAGCAACACATCAGAACGGATGTTTGAGAAATTCAAAGACAATAGTGCAAGGGTTCAGATGTCCAGGCTTTGCCAGAAATCCAGAATGCAAATGTTTATTTGCTTAAACGCCGATAATGTAACATGTCAACATAAAGAAACGCTTAGAGAGTGACATCAGGAATAATTCTGACGCTCCACAGTCATGTCAAAACAAAAACTTTGCTAGCTTCACTTTGATTTGTGTTATGACAGGGTTTTCGTTTATTGGATGAGGAATATGTATCAGCAATTTGACAAGGTCATTAAAGCCAGGACATGAACTGGATGAGGAATAATTAACAATCAATAAATAAACTAAGTGGAATATTTGAACTTCATTTACAGGACATAAATGATAAAAATGCATATTCGTGAAACAGCAGATCCGCTTTTTGAATTTTGACCGTTATCTTTAACCAGAAATTCCGTTTTAATCTGTCCGCAAGTCTATCCTCCACGCCATGACATCACATCCACTGCAGTTAAGGCTTACCTATTTTATAACCTTTATATATTCGACCCTTTTGGGCGGTCCTTGCAGCTTCAGCTTCTTCAATGTGTTCAAATTGTACAAATCCAAACCCACGAAACATGGACAAGCCTGGAAGAGGAGGGTTTTGAGTAGCACAGAGTTAAATTTAACTCTTTAGTGATCAGGAAAGTTACCCCCCTTGAGAAAAGTAAGAAATCATTATTTGTGATTGCATGCTTGAATTTCATGAGACAAGACTCAGGATGGAATTGTTAATAACGTTAACTATGGAAATAAAAATCAGCTCTACTTTTGAACTCGTATTGTAACATTTAGACATGATCTTGAAAAAATGGACAACTTGTTTTGTGTGATTCGTTTACTGACCGACCACCTTCCCGTAGGGGCTGAACATGTCTTCCAGATCCTTTTTTGTCATGTCGGAGGTCGGCAAATTCCCCACAAAAATCCTTCTCTCCAAATCTCTAGGATCGTTGCTGCTGCAGGAGTGGGAATACCGGGCGGGTGGTGATGGGCTGTGGCTTCTTCGGCGAGACATGACTGGATTCCAAAAGTCAACTTCTTCAAACTTTCTTCAAACGGCTCAAATTCTTCGAAAAGATCGGTATATTTTTGAATAAGTGTCTTTAAATTGTCGTCCACGATTCTGAAAATGTCAGTGAGTTAAGAGAAGAGATGAAATTTCTTGGGAGGACAAGAGGTTTCAGGAAAAATTATACATATAAGTCACACAAAATGACAGACATTGGAGGTGCTGGTCAAATTCACTCTTAAAAGCAGTAAATGTTTAAATTGGGTGTTATTCTGCCACGGAAGCCACAATGTCATTTTAAACGGCACTTAAACTTCACACGAGGAAGTTTGTCAGGTTGATTTTCAGTCCGACCTACTGAAGCCATTTAATGGAACAACAATTTTACCCCGCTGCACATTTTAAATTTTGATTTAATGTAATGACCTCTCAGTCAAAGCACTTGAAGCACGCCATTACTTGTTTAAAGAAAGAAAATCTGAACCAGATGTAATCTGAAGTGTGAAATCAGACACTAAAAAAAAAGACATGTCCAAAGAAAATGCTGCTTTTGTTATTTCTATTTCAGTGTGTGAACTTAAGCTGAACTTGAGCTTAAAACCTGAGAGACTGTACATTATACCCACAATATAGTTTGTAGACACAAAATCACTCTTCGCTGAGTGTTGTTTGGCAAGACAGCCTTGATTTCGCAAAGAAAACAGATGAAAATTTCTCAGTTTGATCAAATGCTCACTTCTTTTACAAACAGTGTCTGATCTGAAATTGACACTTGTATACAGAAGTTAGTTCTGAATCACGTTTCGTTTGAGGTGGTTGTGTACGTACAAAGAAGCAAATCTTTGAGAAACAAATACAGCCCAACAATGACCATTGTCCTTTGTAATAGTCGTTGCGTCCTGAATCTTCACGCAGCAATTGAATAGATGAGCATGAAATACGAAGCAAAGCTTCAAAAAGCTTCAAATGTGGTGAAATGCGCAAGAAAAGTCAACACCAAATAAGTCGTCAGTTGAGCTAATAAATGAGAAACCAGTCCCTGGGTTTGTGTGCTGTCAACGGCATAAATGCAATGCTTCTATGAGGAGAAATGATTGAGGAAATCTTTGAGAAAGAAGATTCAAATAAAGTGAAAAAAGTATTGTTCAAGTCAAAATTAAATAAATGTGGTTCTTGACTGGTACCGCAATCATGCGAGGTGCCTCGGATTCATGAACAGAATCGCCACGCAAAAACGAAAGAGCAAATTTGAGCTACAGTTGTACACGCCCGTATCTGTGCAGGAAGATTTTACCGTCTCCACACCTTGACTTGACTCTTGGTAATCAAATTTGCGATACCACAGACTAACATCAAAATGTTCCATCACATTAGTTACAGAGGACGCAGTCAGTCCTGTTTTTGCCTCTTTGAAGAAGAACAGCCAAGTAGAAAAGCTATTGTCTGAAATGCGACATTTGTTAAATCATCTGCTTCCAAATCGTGAAACAGACAGCGAAACGTCGATCACAATGAAAATTGTAGAATTTTGTCGCATTTTTTTCTTTTAAAGAAGTCACTGTTTCATAATATCTCAAAGATAAATGTCAACATTTTGCAGAGGTGGTATTATATAAAGTGATACAATTAAAAGTGTAAAAGAGAGCTGTAGAAATTATCAAAACAGTCCTCAGTGATTAACTTCATGGTTGGAGATAATCTTGAAAAATCTTTACAGGGAGAAGCTACTTACATACCTTAACTTGAACCTTGGTGCCCTGGGTTTGCTGTCCACATATTACTTAAACTCCTGGGTGTCTGAAAGGAAAAAGATTTCAAATTTAAGATCAATGCTACAAGTTCTCTGCATGTAAGTGTAAGAATTGTGTAACTTCCCATCTTCTCACATGTTTTTATCTATGAATGAAAAATGTTTGCTTTATTGAAAAAAGTCAAAACGTTCATCATTATGAAGAATGTAAAAATGATATTGTCATGTCTTCTAATTAAATAATGTTGTAATATAACATGTTACTTGCATATTTGTTTCTAAATTTTAATTAATTGAACTACCTGTCAAATGAGTTGGCCTGATGTGAGCTGGATGTGACTGAGCCTGACAGCCAGCCGTAATACCCGACATTACTCAATACATGTAAATACAACCATAAAGACTGCATGACATAAAGGACTCATTTGTGTTATTTTGAATAATATTTTTCTTCCATGATGCTTTACTGAGACAAGACCTGAAACTTTAGCTTGACCAATTGAAAACATGTGAGAATAGAGTTTAAATAAAATATATTAATGGCAGAACTCATCGTTGATCACTGTAAGTTATATCTCACCAAATGATGCATCGTGCTCTGTGAAGAGCGTGCATAACTTCAATGTTTCATGTGAACATGACAGGCCTAACAGGTCACAGAAATCGGCCCTCCATTTCGTTTAAGACAATTTTGGATAACATTTAAGTTTAATAATATTTTTTTTACAATGTAACTACTCAAATCTTGTGGTAAGAATATGGTTTAAAAACTTATGATCAACGTTAACGTCACATTAACTATTTTTCGACCACACTCATAAAGTTTCATTAGTTGAAGCCTATTCATCAGAAAGTAAGTTAATTGCGCAGAGGATTCCTTTGTTCATTATTAAAAACTCAATAATAGTAAATAAAGCATTTAAATTGTCTTTAGTAATTAAGGTTTAAACGCGCACACGCTCGCGAGCGCGAGGAGGCAGGAAAATGGCGTTAGCTTGTCACCCACTGCAACAGAGCAGCAACTGAATGAGGTTAAGAAAATAAAAAATGTCTTCTGTAAATCTTTTTTACTACACGTATAATAATATATTTGGTAAATTCACCTTATACTCAACTGGATATGGTGTACTTTACCACTATGTATCTACTCAACGCTATCCTAGTGCCTGTTAACGAATACGTAACATTAGCATTAGCTTCCTGATAAGATGAGACGAAACGGCTGTTGTTGTCGGTATTCGACCAACTCACCACGTTACAGCTTCCATCCTCTGTTGTTATAATTATGACAACGTTTGAACTTACTACTCACCTCGAAAAGTAATTTTATATCCGGATTTTGCCGCGAACAGCTCGGTACTAGGTTGCTACTTCTCACAATGAGCGTGTCGTCGGCTTCTTGCTTTTTCTTCTTCTGCGGCCACAGTGTGCTGAGCAAACAGCTCCACCTGCTGGAAGAATACTTCTATTGCAGGTGGCGCCTCCCACAATGTATAGACAGCAAAGATGTCCTTTTACGCATTGGGCTTTTCCCCTTAAATAAACTGTAATATGAGTTATGCCTTTGTATTGTACAATGCGTCTCTTTCCCATTCTCAAAACAACTTTTCCCTACATCTTTCTCTAATTTATGACCAGTGCAGTGTGCCACCAATTTACAATGCCGAACTAAAAAGGACAAAGTATATAACTTTATTCTCTAAAATAATAAATAAATAAATAAATAAATAAATAACCCCCCCCCCCCCCCAAAAAAAAAAAAAAAAAAAAAAAAACTTTAGTGTTTATCTACAAGTATCTACAAGTATCTTACATTATTTGATAACTTGAAGGGTGAAAAATACAGTCTTTCCCATGTATCCCATAAATCGTGGTTGCCAGGTTCAGATATTGACAGCTTTATTTTGTTAGTATTAGAAACTTAAAATAGTATACCTTGAAAATATATACCCTATACATACTGGTTGTTGTGGGAATTAAGGTGTGACAATATTCCATATATTCGGGTTGCCAGATTCGTATACTGCAAGCTTTATTTTTGAGTAAACCAAACGTAATTATTACATTCCCTGATTTTTGCGTTGGGAATAGATCTAAAATTAAAGAAAGTTACACAGTAACTTGGAAACGAAAAAAAATCTGTTAAGTATTCGCTCTCGCACCTTACAATTTTTTTCCTTGTTCAGTACATTCAGTTTGAGATAATCCGAGTTTAAGTGCTCTGTCCTGGGAGGAGTCCCACAAACCTGGCAACACGGGCAGTCGCTTTGTTAACACTTCATTGAGCCAAGATGGCAGACTTCGAAGAGATCAGCGATGAAGAAAAGGTACTAAATCATATATTTTTGCGGATATAATCGTATTCTTTCAAAGACGTGTCTTGGCAATAGTGGTGCCTTTGGAAATCTTAACTTTATAGCATGAATGAAGCGAGTCGTGTTGGGTGTCTGCTGCCGTGGCGCTAGCTAAGCCAGGGTTGTATTTGACAGCTGAGAGTTTTAGCATTTTGTTCCTGTGAATGAATAGATAATGTTAGTTTTCTTATGCAGTTAAGTTAGCACAAACCACCTTAACATTTCACAAGCGTAAAAAGTTGAGCTTAATGTCTTATCTAGCCTGAATATGGGTTTGGAATAATTGATGAATGTTAGCTTCAGCTGCATGAAAGGAAGTCGAGCTACTTCCTGCATTTACAGTAAGCATAATGACAGTGCAGGGTAACACCACCCACACCCCGACCACTCTATTTTAATGAAGATGACTTAACTTGGTTCTATAACGTAGTATGATGAAGTTACAAGTGTTATTCCAGCTAATATTTACTTAACAGGGACGTGGTTTGGGTGAATATAGCTGTAGGTTTTGCATGGGTATTTGGGCTTGCAGTGGCCTGTGTTGCTCCCCCCATCTCATGCTGCTACATGTTGTAAAATGCTGCTTTGCATTCCTACAGCTGATGGTGAAACCAAGAGCTTACACCTCTCCACTTCAAAATTAATGCAAACAATGTGGTATTATGAAATGACTGGATTTCACACACTACTTTACATATGTTTCTTAACAGAGAGTAATAATCACTCAGGTTGATATAATACATCTAACCTATAGCCCAGGATAACAATCTTGTCAGGATACAGCAAATCTGTGACAGTTAATGAATAACTGGACCTTATAATAGCCTATAATGTCAAAATTTATTCTTAACCAAAAATGACACTGCAATAAGTTTAGAAGTAGTGTTTTTTTAGTTAAACTGGAAGAAAAATTGTTTTTGTTTTTTTTAACTAAAATATAGACATTTAACACCTCTTTCTGTGTGTTTCATGTATGCTAATAGTGCTGAACTGAATAGTAGAGACTCAGCCTTGTACTGTCAACACTCTGAATGGAGTCACTATTCAGATCACAGTTAAAGTGGGTTACTCATTGTTATCCTCTCTGCCCTTTCAGCTGGACAGCCCATTTGTAGGTCACTGCCAGCTTCAGCCTGCAGGCTAAAACTCTGACAGGCGCCAACACTGGCACAGCGACACGTCAATGTGTCTGTGATGTAAAGCGGTGACAGACATAAATTATCAATGAAGCCAGAAAGAAGGATATTGCTTCATTTTTTTCTGACAGAAAACTTTAAAACATCTCACTGAAAGTCTGGATTACAGCTCTTGTACCTGCCTCAACTGCTGCACTCTGAGCTTTGACACCGCATGCTTACACTTGCAAACCGGCTGCTAAGAAAAGCCCTAGGGAGACATACTCAACCTGCCATCTAAGGAGCGGTCAAAATAGAGCTAAGAAGCCTGCAGCCATGAAAGTTTGCAGAATGCTCTCTGCTTCACTCTAGTGGTGATTTTCAAGTCTCACTGTTTCCAAACAAAACCTGTCATTACTGGAAAATAATTATTAGTGTGATTAAAACATGCATCACATCTGTCAGCCAGTTGATTAGACTGTACAATTTATTTTTGGGGAGATAAAGGTAATCACACCCAAGAAAATTAATGCATGATATTTAGAGATAACGCCCTGGCTAATATTCCATTTTTGAGTTTAAAAAGTGGATACTGTCTGTTTTTTAGGTCCGGGTTGCAGCTAATTTTGTGCTGCATGCTCCTCCAGGGGAGTTCAATGAAGTCTTCAACGGTGAGTTTTATGTATCTTCGACATCTTAAAGTCTTTGATGTGTAAAGAAACAAGTTGCTCATCCTGCTTTTATGCAAATTCTTCTTTCAGATGTGCGAATACTGCTCAACAATGATAAGCTCCTCAGAGAGGGAGCGGCTCAGTAAGATTTTTTCTTTTTTTTTTTAAATATCTGTTTGAAGGAGTGATATTTGAATGCATTTTCATGTTATTGTTGTGTTTTTATTCACAGTGCCTTTGCTCAGTACAACATGGATCAGTTCACCCTCGCCAGAATCGAAGGATATGAAGATCAGGTTAGCTTTTCGTCATCCGAACATTTGATCTTCTCAGCTTTGGTACTTTAATTCCTCATAAAATGTTTGTGATGCCTTATTTTTTCTGTAGGTTCTGATTACAGAGCATGGAGACCTGGGAAACGGACGCTTCTTTGACCCTCACAACAAAGTCTCCTTCAAGTTCGACCACCTGAGGAAGGAAGCAAGCGACCCTCAGCCCCATGAAGGTGAGGCGTCCCTCAGATCATGGAGAGACGCCTGTGATTCTGCGCTGAGAGCCTACGTCAAGGATCACTATCCAGGAGGAGTTTGCACTGTAAGATTCTCTGAGCCTGAAGTCAAAGCAGCTGTATCTAGTTGAATCAGCTCCTAATTGTGTTTTTATCTGCTTCAGGTTTATGGGAAAACAATTGACGGGCAGCAGACAATTATTGCATGTATCGAGGGTCATCAGTTTGAGCCTAAAAACTTCTGGTAAGTGGATACAGGATGATGACTGAAGTGTAAAGAGCAAATCAAATTCAAACACACTAATGTTGGTGTTATTGAGTTAAGGATGTGTGTAATCAGTTTTCAAGCTCTTCTTTATTTTCTGCTTCCAGGAACGGACGCTGCCGGTCTGAATGGAAATTCAGTGTCTCACAGTCTACAGCTCAGGTGGTTGGCGTCATGAAGATCCAGGTATGTTGAGAAAGTGACACGTAGATACAGTATGAGCTCAATTTCAGGGTTCTGTCTCAATGTTTCTATTCCTGTCTGTTATCCAGGTACATTATTATGAGGATGGAAATGTGCAGCTGGTGAGCCATAAGGATGTACAGGAGGCTCTTACTGTGTCTGTGAGTAGCTCACGTTCAATTCTTCTATTTTAAACTTTGTGTTCTTTTTTGGAAGCTTTTAAAGCTTAGTTTGTCCTTGCTGATCAGTGAATGGTCTTCCTGTAGTTATATGTATTTTTTTAAATTTTGTTTAGCTTGTATGACTGACACACAAGTGTATGTTTTTGCAGAATGAGTCTCAGACTGCAAAGGAGTTTGTGAAAATTATCGAGGATGCAGAGAACGATTACCAGGTATGTTGGAGCTAAGAATAAAAACAAGGTCCTCCGTTTATATAAATTAAGTTTGACATTTCTAAAGAAACTGCAAATTCACAGATGCTGTGTCTTGAATTCTGCGAGACAATGTCCAAACAATCGAATAAACAAAATTGATAAATATGATTGTCAAAGCTTTTTTATTAAGCCTACAGTATTTTTTTATAATCCAAATAAATAGATAAATAAATAGTAGTAGTACTTTTTCAATGTGTCATGCACCACAAGTTTGCAAAGTCTGAAAAGACAAAACAAAACAGATCAGTGCAACAAAATAATGAGAAAAAGAAAGACAATGTCAGACAATTACGATAAGTACAAGCACCTTGTTGCTCACGGACACCTCAGCACTTCTCTTGTAATAATTAAAAGTTAACTAAAATGTCCTTCTGTGTAAAAGTTCTACTTTTTTTAAAGATTTGAAACAAATTTAGAGAGATTAAAATTTTAGAAATGATATCCCTTTAAATATAGATAACCATCCATACAATAATATCTTGTACCTCATTATTTGTGATCTTAATAGGGTGATGTTTTTTTGAAAAAGTTGAAAAAAAAAACCCTGAAACTGTTAAAAGGAAAATCTTTATACCATTGTGGTTTCTGGCAGCTCATTTCCAAATACATTTGAATTAATGGCCTCAGAAGCCAATATCCCCAGATCACTGCCTCTAAAAGGCGACATTTCAGTAACTCTGTTCAGAGCTGCCAACCATGTCCAACAATCTACCTCATTTTCCTTTTTTCAGGTGGCGATCAGTGAGAACTATCAGACCATGTCCGACACCACTTTCAAAGCCTTACGCAGACAGCTCCCCGTCACCCGCACCAAGGTTGACTGGAACAAGATCCTCAGTTACAAGATTGGCAAAGAGATGCAAGGCTCTTAAAGGACAGTCGCCGTTGGCTTTTACAAGAAGAACAAAAAGGAGAGACGCTGATGCTCGTGCAAACGTGTGATGCAACATAAAGTACTGTATGTCCTAACAAAAAAAAAAAAAAGACATTTTGGTTTTGTTCCTGGGAGTGAGAGTTTCTGTTATGCATAAACAAGAGTGTGTTAAGTTTGAAATGACTTTGGATGGTGTAATGTTCATTTATTTGCAAACACATATTATTTTCTAACAAATAATGCCTTTTGTGACTCTGTGGAAGTCTGGGTTGTGACCTGCTATTCACATATTATACAAAGTTTCGAACCCTCAGTGCTTCTAACAGACACACGTCTTACAATCCTTGATTTTCTTGTAGCAACTAACGTATCCTCTCTATATGACATAACAGATATTCTTTAAGAGCTTCCATGACCTCTTTGAGTTTAAGTAACAGAGGACAAATAATGAATGCAATTTGATATGTTTACTGATGAGAAAGAAACTCTACGGCACCAAATTTTTATTTTAGTCTTAAGATTTATGCATCCCTCTGGACGCGGGGTTTTCACCAGCGGACATGCCAAAGCATAAACATTTTTTTTTCCTATTCACCGAACATAAATAGTCTTCCCTAATAAGGCATAGCCCCCTTGCTTCTCTCTGTTGTGGAGAGACATGTTCAGTGGTTAACCCCTCAACAATATGTCTGCTCCTGGACTGATACAGTATCAATGTCGTCCTGACAGCTGTTTGCCTTTAGCTTTTGCTATATTTTTTATACAAACTGTAAGTACATTTATTATTCATGAAATAAAAATATGATCTTAAGCAATGTGGTGTCATTCATCTGTCTTTTTATTTATTTTATTTATTTATTTTTTTTTTGAAGAAGAAGAAGACTGGAAATCTTTGGGTTATTAGTCAGACAAATAATATTCTAGATTTAGAAAAAAATGAATTAAATATTCATTTACAAAAATATATGTTGCATTATTTATATATTTTCTTGGAGTTTTCGATTTGATATATGAAATATACTTTTATTGGTTTAGGTACTGGAGAGTATGACTATTTTTACAAATAAACTTTGACTAAAATCACTTTTATTTTATTCTCATGCACTCAAAATTGATAAGACTAACGACCATTTCTCAAAATAGTAGATATAATGATATATTTTCAGATGGTAAATATAATATAAATAAGTTAAAAGTCTACAAAGATATGCAATATATATAACAAATATATTTGGTTTTAAAAATAATTCTATTATCCAGTCTATACGAATATATACAACACACAGTCAATGTACAATACACACGACCGTGTATTGGGACGTTATGTAAGAGTTTAGGGAGTGTCAACACCGACATGTCTTTTGCTCTTTGTTAAATCTGAACAAATGTCAAATTTTAAATTAGTTAAGCATTGAAATATGTATATATATTTCAGATATTGTTTTCAAACGTTTGTAATTTTACGAACTCTTTTGTGATGTCCAGTAAGAGTTTTCGCTTTCTGGGTGTCAAACAATTGCAGACGCTCCCTTGGTGCACGGAACCGTTACCGTGCGTTCAGTGGGTCTTTTTTGCGCGAAACTGCGCTAAACATTAGATTTATATATTAGATTTTCCTTATTTTATCACGATACATGAATGGGAATCGACGCCTTGGTGCTGTTTGACTTCTACGCGTCACAGACACACGCAAGAGTCGCGCAAAAAAACGTAACATGAAATTTCCCCTCATGCAAATCGCTTTGATACAAACAGAAAAATATCAGGAAATAAGTTGAACTTCCTTGTCTGACAGTTGTCTACAGTAGCCTACGCGTCAGCTGGTTGCAACACGTAAACATGCCGCTTTTGGACTGTCTTGAATCCGGACTGGACTTCATTGAAATCCTGGGGGAAAGGATATCTTACAGCAGAAGCAAGAGCGAACTTCGCGACATCTACAACCATGAATTTAAAGGCAGAAGGTAGGCGAACGAGAAAAGCTTGAGATTCATACAGGTGTTGGATCTGCCTTCCTACTTACAGCTCAGCGTCTGTCTTCTGTTTGTCTTCATAGAAGGGACATAAAGGATCCGAACTTCTCCAATGTTCTTTATGCTTTAGTGAAATTCAACAAAGTTCATATCCGACATGGAATCGTCTTCATCAATGTTAAACCCCAGGTAAGATGAGCTCTCATTTCTTACCAGGGACTAGACTGGACATGTTCAGTGTCCTGCTGCAAATGCATGAAAAGAGAATCCTAAACAACAAGAAACTAAATTGGACTGTTTTTATAATTTCTGATCACTGTAGGTTCGGGTGTACTGTGACCAGTGGAGGAGGCCCAGGGTACCTCAGACACCTGCACCACCTTCAACCCCCCTGAACTCTGTGCTGACTCCAAAGAAGAAGATGGCTATGAAAATCCTCCACGAGTTGAAGGTGAACAGGTAAGTTAAATAAACAACAAGGAGTTGTCATACTTACATAGACATGTTGTTGCTTGGTAAAGGAAATAGGAAAAACCTGCATCAATTAAAAAAGCAATATCATGAAAAACAATGTAGGCAAGGCTTAAAAAAGCATTTTGCTTCTGCTTTTGCTGTCAGTGCCTGTTCAGTCACCACTTAGTATTTGACTGCTGACTTGTTAACTGTGTCTGTTGAGTGAAATATGTTATAATTTGAATGGTGACAGAATATAAACACTACTTGTATTAAATCTATAACAAGGGTTGAGATGGTTACTTTAAAATGTTAAACTGTTTAAAAAGGTAATCAGTAACTTACTTTAAGTATCACAATATTAAGCAGTGTACCTGATTACTTTTACTTACTTTTAGATTACTTCAACACCAAACATGCAGATAAAAACAACAGAGTATAAAAGATGTGTCATCTGCTTGGTGTATTTTTTTTAGAGAAACATACAACTATAAAGTATCATTTTACACTTTTAACAAACCAGAATGCTGAATTTTAAAAAGGAAAAGAGAAATTTAAAACTATTAATCAAATTCATGCAGTGCCCTTACTAAGTATTTGCCTGCAAAACAGTATTATTTACAAAGTTGACAGAAAATGTGCTTTTTTCAAAGCAAATTTAAAATGTTGCATGCATGCTTACTGTGCATGTGTTTGCTGCATTTTAGTATATCCCACACCCCGGTAATTTGATTTTATATATTTTTCATTGCTGTAACAATTACAGTTACATCCTTTATTTTGTGCATAAAAAACGTGACGCTGTTACATGTAAGCCGTTACTCCCCAAGCCTGTCTACAGCAGTGCATGCACGTTTTTTATAGTAGAAATAAAAATTTTAACAGCTTGTTTATGGCAAACTTGTCACCAAATGTTTGCAGTGATATCAAAACTTTACTCCATAATTAAAACTTGAATCGAAAGAAGGAGCAAATTGTTTGTTTGGTTTTTTTAAGTACTTAGTCTCATTGCATCATAGTTATAAAGTCCGTCTCCTAAATTCAATATTTCGCCAAAGTATGAATCAGCAATGTGCAAATGTAATACACCACTGTACTGTTAAAACACGTCACAGCCTCCTTATACAACCCCCCTTATATGCAGGTTGTTGCCAAACAGCAGCAAAGTAAACAGACTGTTGCTGTGATAAACATTTTTGGCAAGATGATAGTTCTGCTCAAGACAGATATTTCTGTATCAATATTTTCCCTCCCTAACGCTGCCAGCTCCCGTCTTGATGCTAATAACCCAAATACCTAAAATACTCCTGCTTTTTTGAAGTTTCAGGTGTACGGACAGCTTATTTCTGCATTTTTCTACAGATCCTCTCAAATTTATTCAATTCCCCCTGATGTGGAAACTCTCAGTTATTTTTAAATCATAGTGGAGTCAAAGCTATCAATGGAAGTGAAACTTCCAATTCAAATCATTTCGGGGTTTGTCTGTGGGGAAGTCCTAAGAAAAGTCTTGAAACAAAGTAGCTCTGGCTTTTCTGGTGCCAGTGTGTCACTTACCCCTGGTGAGTCATTTTGTGATTTGAGCTTTAATAGTTGACGCTGCTAACAGATGTTTTTTGTGGAATGTATCAGTATTGAAAGATAGGCAGTAAACATAGCAAGGGTAAAGGGGTCACCTCCTCAGGCCACTCGCCATCCAAAGTGGAAAATTCACCTAAAGATATAAGTTGAAATGTTCACTTGAAGTTCACATTGACTTACATGCAGATGTTCATGAAAGGCGGCCATAACGGAGGGTGGACAGCCTCCTCAAATAAAGATTTAAACACGGTTAAGCAAGCTCGTAAATTCTTCATACAAGCAAATTATTTAATTCCCACTGATGTGGAAACTCTCTTTTATTTTTAAATCATAGTGGAGTCAAAGCTTTCAATGGAAGTGATACTTCCAATTCTAATTGTTTCGGGTTTGTCTGTGGGGAAGTCCTGAAAAAAGTCTTGAAACAAAGTAGCTCTGGCCTTTCTGGTGCCAATGTGTCACTTACCCCTGTTGAGTCATTTTGTGATTTGAGCTTTAATAGTTGACGCTGCTTTAAATAATGCCCATCATATTTCCCAACCTTGTTGGACCAGAAACGCTGATGTCTGAGATGCTAGAAAAATTAAATTTTTGAAATTTCTTTCTGAGAAGTAAACAATGAAAATTGAAGATGTTAAGAAATCTGATTTCTGATAACTGGTGAAAAAATGAAGCCTAAAGTTTGATGCAGCTCTGTAGATAATAGGTGTGTTGTGTGGAATGTATCAGTATTGAAAGATAGACAGTAAGCATAGCCAGGGTGAGGGGGTCATCTCCTCAGGCCACTTATCATCCAGAGTGAGAGAGTGAAAATTCTCCTGAAGATAAGTTGAAATGTTCACATAAAGCTCACATTGACTTACATGCAGATGTTCATGAATGGCAGACATAAAAGACTCATCAAGCAAAGATTAAACATGGTTTAGCAAGCTCGTAAATTCTTCATACAAGCAAACTCTTGAATCATTTAGATAAGTACGCTGTTAAATACATTAGCATAGTGTTTTTCTGTGAACATAATGAGTTTCTGTGCTCAGAACATGTGACATGTGACTGTGAGTTTGCTGTGAGCACAATGATGACATGCAGTTTTCCAACAAGATGAATGACTGAAATAAGTGAGTCATATATAGAGGGAAATAATAAAGCATTGTATGCATCCTGAATTATCTATGTTAAGCAATTCTACAGGAAAAATGAAGTTATTCCTGATTTTCTTACATTGTTTAGCTCACTATGAAGTCTGTCCACCATGTGTGCACAGACAGGAAACTGTTAACTTTTGTACACTCTGGTCAAGGCTTCCTCTCTCAATGACATCCTTATCTAGTCTTTTCCCCAGTCGTGGGATTTTTTACCTCCTCTACACCAACAACCTTGGACTATCCCAACATGTAGAATAATTACTTCTCACTTTCCCAGGATACTAACTCACAGATGCCAACTTCAACTTCACTCAGACTTTTTGCGTTTTCCTTCCATTCTTTTTCAAATTATTTTCTTTTATATTTTTCCACATTTTGTAAACATACAAAACAAAGACAAAGTCAAGAGAAACAAAATCAAATCAAAAGAGAGAGTTAAAGCACACAAACACGGACACACACACATACTTATTTCCTCTCTGATTACCATTTCAAATGGTTAATAAGTTGGCGAATTTGTGTTTAGACCTGTTTTGAAATTTCAAATTCTGATCTTAAATCTGCAAAGGATTTAAGTGTGTTTTTGTTGAAGAAATGACAGAACTGTTGAAAAGTAAAGCTATCTAAAGTGACGGCGCTCTGCAGATGCAGCAGCAGATTAAGTGTAAACCACAAGATTCAGAATGGAAAGTCCCTCCCCCCCTGGCACTGCACCATGTTAGAGCAGCTGTATAACCCAAAGACAGGGAACCTTGAGGCAGTGAGCTGCTTAGCCCCCTGGGGACTGCCCAGCTGAAGTTATCTCAAGTTGTAGAGCTGATATCATTAATTTCATGTGGCACAGAAACCAGACTGAAAATGAAAAGAAGTGAAAACAGAAACCCTGGCCTAGACAGTCCGTCTTGTTCTGGGAAAGACTCGGAGTATGTGGTTTTATTTGCCTGTCTGTGCTCAATGAAGTCTGAAGCTCATCATTGGTTACCCAGAAAAAGGTTTTTGATGAAATGTTGGCAAGGGATCCTGACATTTACTGGTCTGCACTTGTTGACACATTTGTTGGGTTTTTCAAGCTCATACAGTATTTAACTTGAGCTCGATGTCCCCTCTTTCGTACAGGAAAGTGTTGACGTCTGACAAGGGAGGCATCGAGATCACTTCAGACCCCGCTGCAAGTGGCGGTAAAGTCAAGTTCACCGTAGAGCGTCTGAATGAGTTGTTCATTATCAAGTTCAACATCCTGAACAAGGGCACAAACTGCATCAACTTCACCTACTACACCGCCCTGCACAAGTTCCACTGCTTCACTCTGAAGGATGAGAGGAACGTCACGAGAGCCTGTCCGCTTTTCCTCTGCCCTGGTGAGACGACAAATGCTCTTCTTCTCGTTGTAATCAAGAAAAGACCACACTGAAAACTAAACACTCTCTTTTTTCTTCTTTTCACAGGAGAGACCTATGAAGTTGCTGTCAGGTACACGCTCAGCCACTACGGGTACTTTCCCGCCACTGTGTACTTTGAGTTCTGCCCGGATCCACCAGGATCTGCGCCGTTCTGTATCGTGAGGGAGATGGAAGCGTTAGCTAAGATCCCATTAGCTGTGGATCTTGGACCGGTGGCTCCTTACAAACCATTTCAAGTGGTGACATACAAGCCTGTGGACACAGTGGTGGTGCCGGGGGTCCCACCTCAGGTGTAAGTCATTAGCTTAGCATTGGCATCTCTATTCACAGTCCGTGAACATGGTGATTTTTTTAACAAGACTTGTGTTTTTAAGATACTAAAGCCCCGTTTCCACCAAGCAGTTCTGTTCAGTTCGTCTCAGCTCGGCACACATTTTGTGGCGTTTCCACTGAAACATTCTGGGACAGATCCCCAAATAACTGAGAAGAGCTGTCCCACTTTTGAGACCCTTCAGTTGGGGTGCCAGACTAAACCTGGAAGATCCCGGAAGGTGGAGCTACAACACTGCAGACTATTGATTGGTCGAAAGAATCGTCACTTACCGCGCAACAGTGGCTGTATTTCTCCTCAGCAGTCTTCTCTGAAACAAAACTTCATTGGGCTTTGTATCAAAGAGCAACATGCTAATCACAAAGAAGATGAATTGCTGGATGTCTTCCATCGTTGCTCTTTGTTTGCTGTGTCACGTTTTTCTTCTTAGTTGTGTTTATTAGCAGGGTACACTGTGTTGTCCTGCTTTGGCATCACAGTATTATTTAACTGATGTAGCTATCGGTGTCCGGCGTACACACCCCTGACCGCTGGGCACAGCTGGCTGTGGAAACACAAACAGGACCAGGCTTGACTGAGCCAACCCGTACCAAACCATACTGATCTAAACGGGACTGCTTGGTGGAAACGGGGCTCCATGTTACCAGAGTTGCGTTATTACACTTCAACTGCCAGTGAGGAGGCTAAAATCCCGCCTCGAGTCTGCCTCTTTGCCCCGTTAGACCACAGAAAGTCAGACTGAGTCAGCAATCTGTAGACCACATCTGATACGCTTCTCAACTCCACAACAGAAACCGAGAGCTGTTGTTAGGGAAACACTTTCTTTTGTTGTGCTTTGTTTATTTATTCATTGTAAACATCTTGAAACAAAAATTGATCTATGTAGATAAAACATGTACATTTAACTATTACAGCAAAATGACTGTAAAGTCAGACCTCAACTCTTTTTTGAAAATGACCAACTGCCAGCGGCTCTTTCTGAAATATTTCATTAACCGTGAAAGTGATGCAGGAATGCTTTATTTGATAACTGTCAGAAAAAAGACAGATGCAAAAGGTATTACCAAGGGGATACACAGAAGTGTTACCCCATCAACAAGTTGGACAATCTTTCATCCTCTCTGCACACCATGTTATATGTCATCAGTGTCCCTGAACACAGTTGCACCTCACTCCTACATCTTTGTTCCACAGTTCCTCTCATAGACTGTGCAGCTGTGCTGTACTCCTACATTCCCCAGCCTGTTCCCTAACTTCTAACACATACACATATGTCTAATTTGTATTTATTCCAGTGATAACTATTTCTTTTACTGATTTTTGTAAAAAAAAAAAAAAAAAAAATCTGTCACAAAGTGTAGCCAAACATGTTTTTTCCATCATTACAGACTAATGAACTCAAACCTCATCTGTCACACAATCGTCTCTTCATACCAGATGATAAATGGTCAGCCTTCTGCAGTGTTACATGCTGTGCGAACATCAGCAAACACTGCTTCTGACCAAGGAAAATGTTCTCCATTAGGGGGCGGTATGAGAAAGATATGTCAGGTTTTTTTTTTTTTGGTTTTTTTTTTTTTATGGCAGTGCTAAGGTCTCCTATACCCATCTAATTTAACAAAGCTTGAACCCTGGAGACTGTTGTATAAAAGAAGAGGGACACCACAACCAAAGATAAATTTTAGGGAGAATGAATACAATTTTATTGAATCAGATCAACAAACAAATTAATAGATAAATAAAGAAAATCAGTGATATTTGAAAACAAAATTGGCTGGAGACCTTAGCCAAAATAATCAAAATGTGGAAAAGTACTTGATCAGTCACGCTTTGGACCGTCGTACCCAGCACCTCCCATTCCTTCCATGTTCTATACCGCTTATCCTATTCAGGGTTGCGGGTGGCTGGAGCCTATCCCAGCTGTCATTGGGTGAGAGGCGGGGTACACCCTGGACTGGTTGCCAGCCAATCACAGGGCTGACACATAGAGACAGACAACCATTCACACACACACACTCACACCTACAGACAGTTTAGAGCCCAGCACCTCCCACTAACCTAAAAAACACACAAAGCCTCATATCAAAAGAAAAACCGATAACTAGACCACCAGATATCTCTAGTCCAAACTAAAACAACAAACTGAATTAACAAAACTCCTAGCAGCTAAACTTGTCAGGAAGAGAAAAGAAGAGAATCAACAAAATCAGGGAAAAAAACTTGCTGCAAATGGTGTGCTGCTCACTGATGTGAGAGCAAGTCTGCCAAAAACTGAAATCTTATCAAGTGTTTTTGTCTTTTTTTAAGTAGAAAATGTCTTTTTAGACTTAATACGAGCCACATTCACCTGACCGGTCAAGAAAAATGTCTTGTTTCAAGTTATTTTAAGACTAAAATGAGGTTTGAGTTGCCTTTAAGAGGAAGAAAAATCTGCTGATGAAACAAGAGAAAAAGTTACTCGTATTCAGGCATTATTCTAGTTTCAAGCAGATTTTTTCTCTTGTTAGAAGCAATTCAGACTTCATTTGTCTTTAAATAACTTAAAAAAAAAGAAAAAAGATTTTTCTGGACTGATAAGGTAAATGTGGCTCATGTCAAGTATTATGAGACAATTTTTACTTGAAATATGACAAAAACATTTGATAAGATTTCAGTTTATTGCATTGTGTCCCCATGAGACATGAGCCAATGTAACAGGCACGATCAGGATCTGGATTTTACCAGGATTGTTTTTCGTTAAAATTAATTTGACCTGCAAACAACATTTTTCGTGCCGAATATTTTTTTATCCTGCATTTTGAACAAATTTTCTGCATCATTTTTATCTTTTACGTTCCATTTCATAACTTTAATCTAGTCCTGTCTCTTCCAACGTGTTTTATGAACTCTCACATTTTCACATTAAGATAAATTCATTAATTTCAAGACATCAGCTGTGAGAGTTGTTAAATTTCTGCTGAATATACAAAGCTTTAGCTTGAGATAAGCAGTTTTTGCACTGTCCAAATGTGGTTTAGTGAGATGTTAGATTGATTTAGTTTGTGACCTTGATGTAAAGTGTGAATGTGTCATGATTAAGATTGAAAATAATGCCCCCCCAAAAAAACCTCACTATGATCCTAATATTAAGTCTAATTGTTGATCTTTGCTATTTCTGCAGCAACATGTGCTATGTTGGAAAGATGATGGTGAAATTAAAAGACTACAAGTACCCGTATCACCTGAAGGAACTGGCCAAACACAGGATGGAGGACTCGGAGTACCTCTCTGCAGAAGCTAGACGGAAACTCCCATCAGTGAAGTGAGAGGAGTCCTTCACAGCTCACCTGTTTTACTCCAGCGACGTCACGCTTAGATCCCTGACTTTTGTGTTTAATGTTTGTGCAGGAATCTGCTCAACTCCTCTCTGTCGATGAAGACATACGCTGATCGATTCCACCTGCTGCTGTACCTGGAGGAGATACAGATGGAAGTGGACATCAGGAAGTACGACCTCCAAAATCAGACCATGACTCCAGACCCGAGCAACAAGAAGCTGCTCATCCTCCAAGTAAGGAGTCCTCACAACACACATCAGCAAAAAAAGGATGTTACATTACTCAAAGTATTTTGATTTTCCTCTCTTAGGTTCCTGGTGTTGCTGAGAACAGACCGTCTGTAATCCCAGGAGATTGTCTGAAGGTGTCCAGATCTGGTGACACTGCGCAGCAAATCACTCAATACTGCGGCTATGTGCACCGTGTGGAGCTGGAACGTGTCAAACTGGGCTTCTCCAAGAAGTAAAGAGCTGCACCACACTTTCCTGCAAAACACACACTTCATGTCTTAAAGGGTTAAAAACTAAGACATTAATTTCCCACCTCTTTTCCCTTCAGGTTTCTGGAAACTTTTATCAGCAACATGAAGTTTGACGTGGAGTTCACCCTCAGCCAGTTGACCTTGAGGCTGCAGCATCGTGCCGTGGAACTGGCGGTCAACCATCAGCTGGGGGAGGTGCTGTTCCCATCTAGGACAGCAGGAGCTGATCCCCCCTTGCCTGAACTTAGGTCTGGCACACACACACACATACACACCTGTAGAAGCTGTGATAAATTAAACCTGAACATGGTGTTGGTAAATAGTGAGTGTGTAACAGTGTGAGGGCTTAGCATACTTCCCTGCAGTCTTTCCAACAGAAGGAGGAGCTGTTTCTGTTTTATGTGATAAACTCCCCTCAGGTGAATGAGCCAAAGCACTCAGTGTTGGCTGAGGACTTCCATGTAAAGCTTTGTTTCTTGGAATTCAAACCAGACAAATCCTTTAACCTCTTATTATACAGATTTCTTTATCCTAAAATCCCAATCTTTTTCTTCATTCATAAGATCAGAGCATCCTTCGTTTCTAGCCTTTGGTCCAAAAACTAATATTCAATCCATGTGTGACAGGATGTGTAACCGCCAGCTGGAAAAAAACCAGCAGCAGCGTGCTGCAGTCCAGCGCATCGTAGCGGGGTCATCGAAGCCTGCTCCTCACCTGGTGTTCGGACCTCCTGGAACTGGAAAGACAATCACTCTGGTTGAAGCAATGAACCAGGTACTTAGTGTTTGCAGTCCTGTTTTAATCCTGTTATTAGAGCTTTGGTAAATCAGTTTAATTAATCAAACATGAGGTGGAACTGCAACTTTTTGACGGATGAGCAAAGCTTCCTTTGCCTCCTCTAGTCTGAAAAATCATCCCTGCAAATGAAACATATTGAAATATTTCACTGTCAGTCATTCTAACTATAGTTGTAGTTGATCTTTATTTCATTCATGATGTTATATAAGAAGATATGTACATACAATATGAATATAAGAGAAATCTGAAATGAATGAAAAGGAGCAGAAAGAATAAAACTCCCATTTCACTGCACATTCACTCGCAAAAACTTAAACTAAACACTTTTCAATAGACACACAAAAAAGTTACACTTTCTGGCCACGATTCACAAACATAAAACTTAGTTTCACCCAAACAAAAGAAAGCAACACAAACAACAAGAAGAAACAACAAAGCCACTACCAGAACGTCTCTGATTCCCTTTATCTGTCTAATGTGTTGGTTTGAAAAGTTTTTTGAAGATCCTGAAAGTTTTGGCTTCTTTGAAATGCCTGTCCAAGTTGTTCCATAAGGATATACCTTTTACAATAATCTTTCTTTCCTTTAGTGAGGTTCTAACTCTTGGTTTTAGAAATATTTAAACTCCTTTTTAAGTTGTAATTACTCTTCCTTTTGGAGAAATGACGCTGAATGTGGGGTGGTAGGAGATTTTGTGAGCTTTGTACATAACTTGCAGCATTTGTTATTTTATTAAGTCACAAAGTTTCAAAAACTGTAATTTTACAAAAAGTGGATTTGAGGGATGTCTGTATGGAGTTTCGGTCATAATTCTTGTTGCTCTTTTTTGTGAAATAGAGATTTGCTTGGTGGTTGTTTTACATGCACTTCCCCATACTAACAGATATCTTAAACAAGCAACACCCTACTTTTACTTCTCCTTTGGTTGTGCTCTTCATCCTGGGGTTAAAGTAGGGTGACCATGTGCACAGCATTTTAATCACTTTTCCCACGTCTCGCAAATTGAGACGATGTCCCGCATTTGATCAGCTCTTGCTTTCCAAAGTGCTGCAGCCTCCTTTCTAACAGCATGATTTCCATGTAATAGCTTAAAGAGAGCCATTACCATTTCCTGTGTCCACTGTCAATAAATATGAGCGTACATGTGGCATCAGGAGATTGTCAACCTGTCACCTGCATCCTCCTTACCTCCGCCCACTGACACAAAAAAACCGAAGACAAAGGCCTCGGAACCAGAATGCAGATTTTCGTGGAAAAACATAAAATCCCTTGGAGAAAAAAAGACCTGGAACATGTTTATGTTTTTGAAACATCAGGTTTCGTTTTGAATTTTCAAAAGTAGATATTTTTAGTTTTTTTCCTGTGACAAATTAACTTAATTGTCTTAAGAATCAGAAAAATGTGAAAAACCAAAGTGCATACCATGTGGAATCAAATCAGATTGTTGCTACTCATACTTATACTTAATAAGCTTGGTTTTAATTGAAATGTTCATATGTTTTAGAGTTAAATTGAAATTATTTAAGCATTTAGACACCGTAGGTTAAAGTAGAAAGATCTTGAACTCAGCATGTTTTTTTTGACAGAATTCCAATTATTGTTTTGTCAAAACTTGATTAATATTTTAGATATTTTGACTTTTATTTTTTCTGTGTTCTCTTCCAGTGCTGGCATGAAATGAAATCAATCATATTTATAATTAATTTGTGTTAGTACAGCTGTAAGCTGCTCGTCAATAATAAAAGAGGCAGAAAAGAAAAGGAAACTTTTTTTTCTTCAAAGGCAAAGTTAAGTTTTTGTTTCCTTGAAGACAGAGCTGCTGCCACATGTTTGGCTTCATATTTCCTCTCATACTAATATCTCAGGACTTAAGTTAGCTTGCAGTCCTCTGTTTTACCTCTTACATATAAAATGAAAATTTAAACAAATTCAACATGGTCCAAACTTAATTCATCACCTCTGTCTCCTACAGATCAGCAGGGCCGACCAGTCAGCCCACATCCTCGCCAGCGCCCCTTCAAACAGTGCATGTGACCTCCTCTGTGAGCGCCTGTTGGTCCACATGAATCCTCATCAGGTTTACCGGCTTTTCGCTTCCAGCCGTGACCCCCGAACCGTCCCCAAAAGCCTTCTGGTGAGCTTCAGCCGATAGTTTTACACCTCACACCCACATCCTTTGAGGATGGGTGGAAATAGTGTAATTTTAAAAACCTCTTAAGAACAACTTCACTGATTTAACTTGATTATCTTTGGGTGTTGTTTCTTCCATCTCCTGCAGAAAAACTGTAACTGGGATCAGCAACAAGATGCTTTTGTGTTTCCAGACAAATCTGTTCTGATGAATTACAAAATCATCGTTGCAACTATGTTCACAGCTGGCAGGTGAGGTAAAAACGAAGCATGTGGCAGTATTCTGACTGCTTCTCATACAGCATGATCTGCATTTCATGTTTGTTACTTCTCTGCACTGTCTCCTTTGTGTCTGTCTGATTCTAGGCTGGTGTCTGGAGGAATCCCTGTTGGACATTTCACTCACATCTTTCTGGATGAAGCCGGTCAGGCAGCAGAGCCGGAGTGCGTCATTGCTATCGCAGGTTAACGCTGAAAACCTCGTTACTTCATTGAGTCTTTTTGTTTTAGTGAGATTCTGATGAAAGAGTCTGCAAAGTCTGAGCTCTGTTTGATGAGTAGTCTGTCTTTGATTCCTCAGGTCTGCTTTTATTAATCAAATCTAAAGAATGATTCATCTCTGCTTTATCTTGTATTTAAAGGAAATTCACTTACTAATGCTCTGTTAAGTTTCATTCTCTGCACGTTTTTGCTCTGTTTATATTTGAGTATAAAAGACATCAGCTTATTCCTGTCACACTGTAATGAAAAGGACAGAAGTGTTTAGAACAGACTGTCAGGCCTCTGAAACACTGAACAGACCTCTGGTCATTGTACAGAACCTGATCTGCAGCAGGAATGTGAAGAATCTGAGGACAGAATTCCTCCAGCAATTTCAGCTCTGTTCAATTTTACTGGTTTTTGAAAGTCTGACCAATGACTGCAGAAAGTTTAGAGAGCTGCATGCTCTCATAGAAGATGTTTAAAAGCTATGTCACTCATCCTAACCATTGACTGTATGAAATATGGGCAAAGTCTCTGCGACATTGTTCTGGAAATGGAGTCTTGAGACCATATTGATAATACTGAACTCATCCTAGCTTTGCTGTAGTTCTGATGAGGTAGTGACGGGCTGTTGGCCTCTGTGCAGACAGCTACAGTGTGCCCACTTGTCAATCAAATCAGCAATATCCTCCATACAGTGTGTGCTAATAGATAAATGAGCTACTAAGGCCCAAATGTGTTTTTTTCCAAACATCTTTCTTGACCATTTATTTATCATGGAGTTATATTTGAGTTATATTCACATATGGTGAAAACAGCCCTTTCTCACAATGATAAAGAATCCTTTAAAAAAGTCCTGCATCTGGACCGTGATCCGGATCAACTAAAAAAATTGATCACTTCTTCTTTATCCCATTTTGAACATTGCCTGAAAATTTTATCAAGATCCGTTTGTTACTTTTTGAGTTATGTTGCTCACAGACAAACAGACAAACTCTTTCAAAAACATAACTTTCTTGGTGGAGGTTATAATAATCTTCATCTATATAGCACTTTTCATAAAGAATTTTACAAAGTGCTTTACATAATAAAAACAAACCGTGAGAAGAAGGAAAAGAGAGAAAAAGAAAAATGTGAGGCATAATACAAATATATATACAAGGCTAAGAACCACCACCAAATTAAGGAAATGTCTAAAAAATAAACGCAATTAAAGATTAAAACAATTAAAACTACAAAAGATTGATGATTTAAGATTCTTCCCATTTCACTGTCAAAGAAAAAAGTTAAAAAATAATAAAAGCAGCATTTTGATGATTAAATGTACTCATTTAAAATCTCCAGTAAAAACACACTGCACAAAACTGAAATCTTATCGAGTGTCTCCGTCTTGTTTAAAGTAAAAATGTCTTGTTAAACTTGATATGAGCCACATTCAACTTATCAGACAAAAAAAACTCTTGTTTCAAGTTATCTAAATACTAAAATGAGGTCTAAATTGCTTGTAACAAGATATATATATATAAATATATATATATATATATATATATATATATATATATATATATATATATATATATATACAAGATCAATTGCCTGTCAATCAATTGCCTGTAACAAGATATATATATATATATATATATCTTGTTTATATATATATATATATATATATATATATATATATATATATATATATATATATATATATATATATATATATATATATACAAGAGATATATATATATATATATATATATATATATATCTTGTTACAGGCAATTTAGACCTCATTTTAGTCTTTAGATAACTTGAAACAAGAGGTTTTTTTGTGTTTATATATATATATATATATATATATATATATATATATATATATATATATATATATATATATATATTTATATATATATATTTATATATACACTTCAAAAATGGAAAATTACAAATAACAGAAACATCTAAATCAGCGACAACATCCAAACTTCATAATCCTGTGTGTGATAGCCTTATAGCACACTTACTAGTGTCATAGTATGGTTTAACTTCAAAAAGAGTCAGTCACAAACTTCTATGGTTATCAGACCTTTCATTACAATGATTTTAAGTCTAGAACCAATATATTTTAGGACTGGGGACCAGATGTCACGGAAAACATTTATTATGCACTTAGATGTGTTAGTCAGATAATTCATGGGTAACATATCAAAAATAACTGTGTGCCATCCAGCTATTGTTGGAGGTTTACAATCTGTCCATTTCAGGAATATATTTTTCCTCACACAGAAAATGAGGACACATAGAAGTCTTTTGAAATGTGCAATTTTAAGTTGGGCATCTGGTAGGGCTGGAATTAATCGGATTTTAATCGTGATTTCAATTTTGCCATCAACAATCATAAAAACGATATAATCGAAGAAAAACAATTAATATGCCACACAGTGTAGATGTATGCACGTCCCTGTGCTTCATAGCTCTTCTGTGTTCCATGTGCAGCCACAGCGAGTGTGTGTGACTTATGTGTATCAATAATACTGTATGTGCTACTTGCTGGTTCTTTAAAGTTGTGTTTAAATCAGTACTGAAGTTTTTGAATAAATGAATAATTGTGTATATTAATTGTGATTTCAATATCACTTAGAATAATCGGGATTCTTATTTTTACCATAATCCCCCAGCCCTAGCATCTGGCAACCCAAACAGTTAAGCCAGAGGATCCTTATTCAATTTATAGTTCAGAATTAAGTGTGGTCTGTTATATTTTTTCATCTATAAAAAGGGAGCAACCTCAATGTTACACCCAAATGTGTATTTGAACCAGGTTGTAAAATATGTTAATAAATCCTGCAAAAATTGGCTTTTATGGCTTGGTGTGTATATGGTTTCCAATACTTCTGCAGCCAGCCTCTAGTGGACACTTTGGGAACTGCAGTTTTTAACACTTCTGCATTGGCTTGTTTTTCTCAAGGCCTAATTCTTACACACCAAACAGCTCCAGTTAAAGATGATCCACTGACTCTGAAGGTCCAGTGCTGTTATGAAGTCATGAAACTGATGTGTAATGTCACTTCAGGTCTGCTCAGTCCGGGGACGGGTCAGCTGGTGCTGGCAGGAGACCCCAAGCAGCTTGGACCCATTGTTCGATCACGTCTGGCTCTGGAGCACGGACTCGGTGAGACCAGAAGGATTTAATTATTGTAAAATATATTTTTATCAACTCTGAAAAAAGCTGAATTTTAGATTTTGCTGCTAAATTTGTGCAATAATCTGACGCTGTTTTGCTCTTCAGGACTTTCTCTGCTTGAGAGGCTGATGGAGCAGAACGCTTTGTATCAGAAGAGTGGAGACACCAAACGGTTCGACAAGCGCTTCGTCACCAAACTCTTGCGAAACTACAGGTTTGTCCTTCAGGTTACATGTCACAAATTTAGGATCCCGTAGTTTTGTTTTAAACTCTTTGAAGCTTTTCATTTATTTATTTTTTTTACCTCAGGTCTCATGCTGCCATCCTGAAAATCCCCAATGAGAAGTTCTACGACGGTGAGCTGCAGGTGTTTGCTGACGAGAGAGAGCGTGAAACCTACTGCAACTGGGAGCATCTCCCCAGAAAGGTACCAACACTAAGACCTTTACTTTTAACTTTTTAAAGATCTATCGTCCTGATGCACAGCAGACTGGTCTGAGGAGTAATTGTTTGCTTTATTTGCTTTTTAAGACTCTGAGAAGACCCTATGATCTTTAAACAATCTATGATACAATATTTCTCAGTATCTGTATCAGGTCAGATTTTCCTAGAAGAACACAAACTATACGATCCACAGAGTCCTTTTCTACTTTTAAGAGATGTCTAAAAACTCATCTGTTCAGGGAACACTTAAGCACTTAATCTGACCCTTCTTCTCTTTGTCCTCAGGGGTAGAATGAGTCAGAAGGTCTCAGACACAGCTCTTAGTGGATATTTTGCTCTGATTATTGAATATGTTGAAGGTTGAATGATATTGTTGCACTGATTAACTGTGGTTAGTTATGGACACATTATTCTACATAAGAAAAAACAAAAACCAAAAAAAAAATCTTGCACTTGATGCAGCCAAATAACTTGAAGCACTTTGTCGCACTAACTGAGGTTTTCCCTCCTGCCAAAATTCATGCTTGTGTTGTACGCCGCTTTCTGCTAAATGAAACTGTAGAACTCTAGAAATCCTTTTAAAGCATGTAATTATTAAAGCACCCAGAGAGCACTTAAGTCCTACTTTAATGTTATACTCCCTTTCAGCAGACTGTCTGCTACTGTTTGGTGTTAGTTGCAGGTTTGTACGATAATTTGTTTCCTGACAGTGTTGAAAATTATGATGGCCCAGTACATTTTTCATAATCCGGATCTTGGTATCCAGAATATTGGCAGGATCTGAAACGTACTTCTGCATCCATCAGAAATTATGGTGACCTTGTATTGTATTGTTTTGCAAAGCAATCCGACCATTTGTGGTGGAGTTATATACACATATGGTGAAAACAGCCCTATCTCACAATAATAAAGAATCCTTAAAAAAAGTCCTGGATCCAGATAGTGATCTGGATTACCTCCATAATTTAATCACTTTTTTCTTATCCCATTTTGAATATTTCTTGAAAATCTCTTGAAAATTTCATCAAGATCTGTTCGTTACTTTTTGAGTTATGTTGTTCACAGACAAACTCTTTCAAAAACATGACCTCCTTGGAGGAGGTAATAAAAAGCTTTGTTTATATAGCACTTTTCAAAAACAATTTTACATAATAAAAGCAAACGGTAAAAAGGAAATACAAGAGAAGAAGGAAAAGAGAGGAAAAGAAACAAGAGGCAAAATATAGAAATATATAAAAGGCTAAGAACCACCACCAAATAAAGGAAAAGTCTGTAAAATAAAAGCAATTAAAGATTAAAACTGTTAAAACAACAAAAGATAAAGGATTTAAGATCCTGCCCATTATACAATGAAAGAAAAAAGCTGAAAATAGAATTAAAGTGTCATTTTAATTATTAAAACACACTCATTTTAATCTCCAGTAAAAGCACACTGCATAAAACTGAAACCTTATCAAGTGGTTTTGTCTTGTTTTAAGTAAAAATAGTTTTGTTAAACTTGATATGAGCCACATTCAACTCTTCGGTCCAAAAAAATGTCTTGTTTCTAGTTATTTAAGGACTAAAATGAGGTCTGAATTGCTTTTAACAAGGAAAAAAACACAGTATCTTAATACAAGTAACTTTTCTTTTGTTCCATTGGCAGATTATTTTTTATTATTAACTTGTTTTGTCCTTTAATAACTTGAAAAAAGACATTTTTTTCGACTCGTCAGGTAAAAGTGTCTCATAGCAAGTCTAGAATTTTTTTTTTTACTGAAAATAAGAGAAAAAAACTTGATAAGATTTCAGGTTTTTGCAGTGCACATCTATAAAAATGTGTTTTTAAAAGACCTATGTCAACTGAAAGTCTCCTTGACAACACCATGCCAGCCAGGGAGTTTAGCAGTAAGTTCTTTAGAGATCAGCAGCTTTAGAGAAAGTGTTCAGGCTGTTTAATTGGTTTAAAAGAAGTGTAAGAGGTCTTTGATATTTGCGACGCAAAACTAAGACATTTAAAACTTCAATTCCTGATCTCTAACCCTCGTCTTTATTGTTTTCTTCTTAATTCCATCCGGAAATTGCTCATTACTTTATTTAAGTGCACTCTCATTAATTATAATTAGTCCACCAAGAAATCAATACCAGTCTTTCAATAATGAATTGAAGGCAGCCTCAGACTGTGGAGAAACAAAGTAAAAATCATTACAACAAATTAGATTTTATAATGAGGAAACACATCGTTAGGATCAAACTGGGGCAAAAATTAGATTATAGAGAAAATTCAAACTCTCATCAAGAGAAACTGGAGAAATCCTGTGATGTGGTTTAAAGAGGAACAAGCTAACAGCGAGTACGGATTAATCAGTTATTTCTTCTCATTCTCACCTGACTGTAGGGCTTCCCGGTGATCTTCCACGGGGTGGTCGGGAAAGACGAGCGAGAGGCCAACAGCCCGTCTTTCTTCAATGTGTCCGAGATTTACGTACTGATGGAGTACCTCCACAAGCTGAAGGACACACAGGGGAAGAAAGGTCTCCCCAAACTGTCTGGGAAAGACATCGGCATTATCGCCCCCTACAGGAAGCAGGTGAGTTTGCATGATAGTGTGAGGTTGGTGAACAGTTTGTTCAGTCATCGTCGCTGACGTGTTTACTCTTCTGGCAGGTGGAGAAAATCCGAAAGGCCCTCAGAGCCGACGCTGTCCTGAGCCAGTGGAGTGATCTTAAGGTTTGAGGAGTGTAGTTTACATTGGTGTCCATATAAATGTTTGTTTGTGGTATTAAAAAGTTGATTGATTTGTTGGTTATTAATGTTTGGTTTCAGGTTGGGTGTGTGGAGGAGTTTCAGGGGCAAGAGAGGAAGATCATCATGGTCTCCACAGTTCGCAGCAGCATGAACTACGTCAGGATGGACATGGACTTCAACATCGGATTCCTGTCCAATGCAAAGGTTGGTCACATCCCTCTCCTTATCCTTTAAACCCCTGGTGAACAATTTGTAATGTCCTTTCTCTATTTTTTGTGTTTTTGTGCTCTGCAGAGATTGAACGTAGCCCTGACCAGAGCAAAGTCCTTGATGATAGTGGTGGGAAACCCTGTGATCCTCAACAAGGACCCTGTCTGGAAGGAGTAAGGCCGGGCAGCACACAGATGTTTGAGCAATGAGACAGAAAGTTGTCAGAAAATACAGTCAGATTGAAAAGGCAGTCTTACTCAAGCTCTCTCATTTTATTTTCCCAGGTTCATCAGCTACTGTGTGAAGGAGAAAGGTTACACTGGATATGACTTTAAGGAAGCAGAAGGAGAGGATGAGCTTGTGGCGACACTGTGTGTCCTGCGTATCTGCTTGGATTCTGGCAGTAAGTGATGAAACACCTGTGAGATGAGCACATTTTGAAGTATTGCTAGATAAGCAGCTGGGTCTGGATGTACAAAAGTAATCTGATTGGATCAAATCTTACGCTTAAGGTCTTTGCTAACAAGCTATTGATCCTGAGCTGTGACTGATCTTGAACGACACACACAGGCACAAGCACAGAGACACACCGTCACACACATATTCACAAGTCTTCATTCATCATCTAAACATCGCCCGAAATGTGTTGAGAAAATGTCAGAAAATGTGAGAATGTGTGCAAGTCGCCTACAGCGTCTCTGAATTGTCAAACTACCCAGGAAATGAGCTGGGCGGATGTTAATACACGCAAAAAAACGAACCTGTTCTGAAAAATAATGGCAGACAAAAGTTTTGGCATGAGTGTACAAATGTTATTGACATAACACAGGATTGAATTTTTTTGTAACAGGCATCAATTTTGGACAAGAAAAAAAAAACAGACTCAGTGTGCACAGACCTTTAGAATGTTCCATGGGAAAGTTTGATCAGACTAAACCAGACCAACCACATGTTCACATGTTGGATCAAAACTCCCCCCAAAAATGATTTTGTGCCCATAAAATTATTCACAGATAAGGATATCAAATATTTATTGTTTAGATTAGAAGTGTCTAAACTTTTTTCAAAGAGGGCCACATTTGATTTTGTAAAATTGACCAAGGTCCTGGAGCTCTTAATGACATATTTATTAACTCTAAAAGTAACATATGTATGCGCCATTATCTATTGATACCAGATTATAGGTATTCAGTTTTCTGAAGTGTAATGTGCTGCGTAAACATCAAACCCTGCTTCTTTTCTTGGCCAATGTTCTCCATTAGGGGGCGATATGGGGAAAATACTTTTGGATTTTCTTAAGACAAGATCATTGTTTTTCATATTCAGACTACTCTGATCTGCAAACATTTTTAGCCTCAAAAATTTCTTATCCAGCCAACTAGACTATGTAAAGTAGCAGAACCAGGGCCTGTATGCACGTTCATACATTAAATAAAATAGTTCCTAATATACCATTATGGATTGGCCCATTTATTGGCCTTTTAACTAATTTCACCATGAAAGTGACGCAGGTTCAGGTTACGTTATAATTAAATCAAAAATAAAATAAGCATTGTAAAAGCTGCTTTGTGGATCAAGCACCACAGCAATGCCCCAATAACTTGGGAGTTCATCAGACAACTATAAGCAGCTGTTTGATGAACTCTAATATTTCACCACAAGAATCTTGGAAAGACCCAGACGCATGAAAGTGAAGAGCAAAGCAGATTTACAAAACTGACAGCAGCGAGCCTCCCTAACACTTTGACTGATCCCAAATCTCATCTGTTCACTGAATATTGTTGTGTCCCTTAAATCTCAATTTGCTGTAGAGCTTCACATCACCATGCACTGCCAAAGGATTATTTCAGTCCTTAATTATCTGCTATCTTTGCATGTTGCGTGTAAAACCGAGGCACAATGTCTGCCTTTGAACAGTTGAATAGGTACCGTAATCCTGCTGTTAGCACCTGTAACGGAGGGGTCTACTTCTGTTAAATTTAATGCACTTTTTGGGCTCATGCATACCCCTAATGGATTTGTACAAATGGCCCATTTTCCTCACTAATGGCTGGACATGCACACAGGCCCAGGTTGATCCTATCCAGCTCTTTGTAGAAAAACCCATGCAATAATTACAAGCTTAATTAGTTAAGCTTTAGTCATGAAAAACATGGATCAACAAATACTGAATATTTTCATAAGAAGCAAAACTTTGGATCAGAACTTTTAAATAACTGTCATTGTGTCTTTCCTATAGATCCCGAGTCAGACGAGAGGAACATGGACCTGGAGTGGAGAAATGAACAATGAAATCTCTGTTAAACATCCTTCTCAAGCTTGTGAAGCAAGCTTCAGTCTTCATTTATCTTCATCAAATATTTGGCATCTCTCATTTCAGGAACACTTTTCTAAACTCTTTTCAAACTTTTCTAAGAGCAGTTTTTGATGAAACAAAGCTGAGCTCCGTTTTTCATGGTAATGCCAGAACAAATAAACACAATGCTGCAGTTGTCTTTGTGTCGCTTTGTCTTTGTTCAATTTTTATTAAGTGAAGCCGAGTGAATTTCTCTCAGACTGGACGGAAACCTGATAAAAAACACTTAATTTTCTATTTATATCAGTGTTCACACTTATCTTCAATGTATCCTTAACAAAAGGAACTGAGTCTTTGTCTCAAAAATACTTCAGATCATACATTGACTTCAACACTTTCTGTTTGCAAACAACATTTACAACAAGCTTTCATATAAATCTGGATTTTATATTATTTAAAAACTTCCAGAGAAAGAAAGAAAAAAAATAGAGCACTGAGCCAAAGCTGTTTCCAAAGACGTGTGTAACGTAGTGCTCAAGTAAGAACAACAGTTTTTTACAAAATCCAAACCCTCTGCTGCTTAGTGGAGATGCTTTCATTTTACTCTGCGTTGAGAGGAGACGTTTATCTCTGCTGACCTCAGGAATTCCTCGGCCGTAAGCTTGTTGAGACGCGCAAAACATCAAGACACAAAACTCGAGGCCTGAAGAGGTTTTATTCAGAGCCATGAGCATCTACAACCCCAGTCCTCGAAAATCACCTCAGCTGTGCCGTGTTTGATAACCTATAGCTTCTCTGTCAAATCCCTCCCTGAGGATTTTGTGCCAGGCCAAAATAAGTCAATACACATCCTGCCAGGTGGGAGCCTCTACTGGCCTCACAGAAAGGTCACATGCAACATCAAAGATTCTGTTTAAACATCCGTCCTCCTCTGCACAGACAGAGAAATGCAACTAGGAAACATGAACAGGACACGTATGAGCAACAGAGGCAGAGGAAATGTCACTAAACTTTGTGAAATAAGCATTTAGAGAAAAGGCAGAGCTGACCTTCCAGGACAGAGCCACTGCTATGTCAGTCTCTTTTTTCCTCAGTAGGAAGAAGATAAGGAGCAACATTTATTTTTCTAGAAAAAGGGCCGGCAAAAGACATTTTATTTAAAAAATAATAATAATCTGTGTCAAATAACACCTTGTACATCAAGCCATTATTCTTCTGACGGTCCATGAGGGAGCGCATCTATCACCAATGATCCCCTCCGAATACGACACATCAAGGAGACTTCTGAGAGGTTTATTTTGCCAGCACTGAATCTTTTTTGAAAAAAGTATTAGTACTAGTAGACTACAAAAAGTCTACTAGTTTTTCTATTAAGAAATTTGAGGTTGACTAGTGGTACAAGTAAACTAAAATTTTGTTTCACTAGTTAAGGTTTTTGGCACACCTGTGCACAAGTTAACCATACTAATAAGCAAAATTGTCCACTAATAGATGATTTTATGTCACTCGTAGTACAAGTAGACTTAGGAAATGTTATTAGTAAAAACTCAAAGCTTTATTAGTACTACTAGTTACCAGAATTGTCTACTTGTAGACAACCTTGCTTTACTAGTAAGGTCTACTTGTGCACTAGTGGCCAAAAACCTTTACTAGTGAAACAAAGTTTTGATTTTCTAGTACTACGGGTAAATTCAAGTATTTCACTAGTGTAGTTACCAGCAGACTGTTTGTCGTTTACTTGTAGTACTAGTAAAGCCAAAAGAGTCAATAGTGGAACTAGAAGACCTGATGCAAATGAAGTAGAAGGGATTACTAACAAATACAGCACTCTGATTGGTTGTCATTTTTTTCAAAAGCCAATAGGAAGCCTGAATTGTTTTCCCCACCCCTTTATTAGCATATAAGGCTTACTACTAGTTCTAGTGATAATTCTAAAGTCTACTAGTAGTACTAGAATATTTAAAACAGTCTACTAAAACTGATAGTGAGCATTTTTTGGTCGACTAGTAGTACTAGTGATACTTTTTGCTTCACCAGTAAAGTGTACATCTGCACTAGTAAACCAAAACTGAGTACATGCACTCTTAAATTGAGAACTAGCAGAGCTGAACTATGGTTGATATCACTGATATCAATTTTATGCTCAAACAGCTTTTCATAAAAAAGTGTTATATCACTCACTAAGATCTTACTGAAGGTGTCATTTGTGAAATTTACACTCTTAAATTAGTGCAAAAATAACACTTTTTAGAGGTGGGTACTTTATTGGCAAATATACACTTCGATAGGCACTGCTAATTATTCACCAACACTTTAAATTGTTTCTTTCCCCTGCTACAGATATAAGTAGATAGAGATCCATTTAACAACTGTATAAAGTTGTCATGGACTTATTAGGAGTGAAATACAGCTATGAGAACACTTGGCATATTAGAGAGATTATCGTTGTCTTATTGAACTGGCCATTAAAATGCCCCGAAACTAATTAAAAGTCAACCAGGTCATCATTATGATTAATATACCACAGAATAGAGTCATCATAAGGGGATTTAGGTCATTTTTTCTTTTAAAAGGAACAATGAAAAGGATAAACTGCCCCCTTAAACCTGGATCCCGACCCCATCCAGCTAATTTGGTGAAGTTGTATAATAAAGTGAACAGATCTATTGGACATTCAAAGGAAAGCCTATGAGTTGCAGAAGCCATTCGATTACATTAGCAATGAGGTCCTCAGGAAATTTATCAACAGTATGCCAGAGACATGTGGTGCTGAGCCTGCTGCAAAAGGTGGAAAAAGAAATATTATAGTTAGAAGTAAATTAAAACAGAAGGACTCACTTTATTTGATTTTTTACTGTGCAGAGCAACCATTGGCATGTTTTACTATCATGGTTCAGAGACAAAAAAGGTCTGTCACATGCATGACTTTGTTACAAGTATATGTATATATGTATAATAATATTCTATTTTTGCAAAAAAGTATAATGTCCTAAACCTTTTTTATTTTTTATTTTTATTTTTTTTTAAATAAGCTCCTCCAAGAACTCTTTGATGCCACAAAAATCTCATTTTCTCCAGCTCTGAATCTCACTGTGCTTCTTCTAAAAAAAAGAAAGAAAAGAAAATTTAGTGTTAACGCAGGAACTATTTTATTCTATCAATAAAAGGTTATTTGAAAATTCTCTCACATGTCTGTCTCTAAAAGCTGCTTCAGTCCAGGTCAAATGAAATTGTTGCTGATCTGCTTCTTTGATGAAAAAATAATAATATTCTGAAGAGCAGTGGAAATATGAATATGGATATAAGTAAACAAATAATACTTAACTTTAACTCTTCATGACACAAACTAACATTAAAACTCATTCTTAGAGGCCTAAGAAGAACTAAGTGAAAGCAGGGTTAGATAATTTGTCTCAAGTAAAAGATCAAATCAACAAATATCACTTTGTCCTAAGGGGGCGCCAAAACCCCATACAAACTGAAAGTTACTCACAGGAGTTTTAATCAAAGACATCTGTAAGACTGCAGAAATATGTGGTTATGTTACAGTCCCATGATTCACTTTTAATGCTTTGGTATATGTCGTTAGTTGATGTTACCTGGTTTGACAAACACCATAGATTTCATTGACTATATATTTAACAATGGCTGAACCTATGGATCAAGTCACTATTAACCTGGTCAGCCAGTTTCAAGGTAAGCAGAGAAACTGGCCCTCCTGGTGTGGGAGAAAACAACTAATGAAGGCACACCAGAACAGAGAAGGCACTGGGGGGAAAAAACAGTCTCCTCACACATGACCCTGTGCTCCTGAAACATGTCAAGAATGTTGTCTGACTGGAAACATTATCATTAAGAAGCACCCAGCTCTAACAAGATGTGATTTCAGAGAGTGGGCTAGCCTGTCTGACACGCAGGGATTCAGATGGTGACATGACCATCTCACCTGCAGCGGAGCACTCGGCCTTTGATGATAAGCAAAGAGGAGAGGATGTTGAGTTAAGACGGTTACCTTCTTTATCCTGGATGAAAATCACTGAAGTTTGATCCTAATTAAAAGAACAGCAATACAACTCTGTACAACTGTTCTCATATCAATGTTATGTTTTTTTAAATTCACACAGGCATCTTTGAGGTAATTGATATACGCTAAAAAAGTAGGGGAGACCTGGGTTAGCTGTAACAATTTGTACTTGTGTGATTTACTCGTTATTTAAGTTTTAGCTGGAAAATATGATTTCGGAAACACTTTGCTTATATTCAAGCTCAGTATAAAATACAGACCCAATTCCTACTTGATACTTTTTATTAGCCCCTTGGTTTGCCCATATGTTATCCTCTTTTATCGTGTAACATCAAATGCATATAGGGAAGGGAAAAACAAATGTGCTTGACATCATATGTGATATATCATATCACAACTGTTAGCTGTGCTCACTGTCTTTATGCATTGCCTCTACAAAAAAAAAACGCTCTAGCATGGGTTAAAAAGGCATTCTTACAACTTACATAGCTTTTCCAACATTTCAAATAAGTAGCATGACTTGAACAACCAAGAGACAATATCAAACAACCTGACCTTATTTGGGTTGTAAAGGTTTTATGCTAGCTAAATATGTAAGCTTCCATTTTTTAGTAAGTGGTTGGTTGTAGAATGACTAATCACCATGAAGTTTCATAAACAATAAAACAAAACATAACAAAACTATCTTCATGAAAAATGGCTCCTGCCCTCAAAACAGGAAGGTAACAATTAGCATGGCATCAGGCTAAAAGTTTAACTGGATGAAACAGCGCCATCTAGTTTTACAATGGCAAAAAATGGTGTTGTAAAGTCACAAATTAAAAGCCCATTTTTGTGCATGAACAGTGAGTCAAGTTCCTTCTGTGAAGGTTTTAAACCGACAAAGCTCAAAGAGGCACAATGAATATGATGGCTAACCCATAGCTTAAATGTAAGCTAGCTAGCACAGCGACAAGAGGACTGAACAAACAACAAAAGGCACAAGCTTTGTGGTTAAAAAACTTGTCATCTTTCATTTTCCATTATTATGTTAGCATGATAAACAGAGCTTACACTCACAGGACAATCCAGACTTCATACAAGCTAAATAAAATGCGTCTCAGCCGAGCTCGTGAACAACATCAGATACAAACATGTGCTTGTTTAACTCCATACTACGTTACAAATGTAAAGAAAAACAAGTAGGAAAACATTTAAAGTGTAAAGACATATTTTAAAGGAATAAAAGAAAAATCAACAACTTTAAACATCGATTTCTAACAACTTTTGTATTATAGACAAAATCCATTTCCTGTGTCAGGTTTGATTCATCAGCCGTCTGACCGTCAGCAAAATATATGAGAAGATACAGTTCAGTGGAGGGTCAGTTCTTTCTGGTGTTTTGTTTTTCTCCAATAGGTCAGTTGGTTTGACGCTATTCGGTCTCCTCACAGCAGCGTGCATCCGCCTCGCTTCTTCCTCTTTGGGACCTCCAGCGCCGCTCTGGTGGCCATCTCAAACACTTCCCGAACACCATCCTTCGTCTTGGCGGAGCACTCAAGGTAGCCGAAAGCGCTGATTCTGCAGGCCATGTCTCTGCCTTCTTCTGTCTTCACCGGCTCCTGAAAAAAAAAAAGAGCCAGAGATTAATTTAGTATCTTTGAAAACTGAGGTAAGTTTTTGGTCTTTTTTTCTGAAGACCACTGACAACTTTTTCACATCACTATGAGATTTAACTTTCTACAGATATTAAAACTTTTTTTACACAAATGTCGGGCAAGGAAAAATAAAACACTCTGTCGAGAACTATTATTTTTTTCCTTTTATATTTCCAAAGCCTGATATTGTTAAAGTCATTGGTTGCAGTCTCATATGATGCATCCGTGGCATTTTATAGTTTATTAATTTAATCTGTGTTTTGGTCAAAACATCATGGGATGGTGACTTGGTGTTACTATTTGTAAAATAAATAAAGTTCTGATTCCTAAATAAAAAAAAAAGCTGAAACTGTCGAATAAAGCTGAAGATATTGATTAAAATGTCTGTATTATCAGCCGAAACAGGAGGCAGCCTTGGTGGCGGTGTTATGATCCAGTCTGTTACGCTGTAAACTGATACGCTGCTGTCGTTATAGTACGACTCAAAAGGCCTTTGACAGTCATTTAAGGAGCTGTCACTGTTTGTTTCCCAGGGGAGGTTAACTTTCAGTGACAGGCAGGTGTGAAAAGTTTAAAGAAAGGTGGAGAGGGATTTCTTTATTGTGGAATATTCTGACAGATATTTTGCATTTTCTGTCTGTGATATATCTATTTGATGTCTGTCAATCTGAGAGGGCTTTGATGGGCAGCAGCCACCAGGGAAGAGAGGACCCCTCAGCTTTGTGTCAGGATGGGATTCTGTTTCAGTGCTTAACTGAAAAATATTTCTCACTGTGGAGGCAGAAATTGTCTATTATTATTTAAAGTTAGGTGGAAAGCTCTAGTGTTGAAAAATTTAGACTTTGGAGATGTGCAATAAAAATGCAGTTCCTCAAGTGTCCACTTGAGGCAGACTCTAAAAGCCTGTGAGTTCTCATTAGAGCTGATAAAAAAAGTCCACATTTACAGCAGCTTTTACAAAAGAGGATTAGAGCCACTGAAAAAAAAGGAAAAAAAAAACAAAGAGTCAGGATTCTGACTTTTTTTCTGATATTTTGGGATTTGTTTTTTAACTGACAATCATGGAGATTTTCACTTTCGCTTTAGTGCAGCAGGCTCACATAATAACAGATCAGTGGGTTTTTATTCAAATTAACGTACACGTGTCAAACAACGTAAACTCACTTTTGCTCTTTTAATAAAGAAATGGCTTCATCTGGAACCCCTTGGACGCATCAAAACTCACCTATATCCATCATTATGTCAGCCTGCTGCATCCTACCTGAATACCGTAAAGGGAACGTCACACTCTCCATGAATGTCAGGAAAAAAAATCCGAAATTTTGAGAAAAAAGTAAGAATTCTGACTTTAATCTAAAAAAATAGTAATAAAAAAACAGTTGGACGTTTTTTGTTTTTTTTCAGTGGCCCTTTTCCTCTTGAAGTTTCACCCTATAAGAGCCTGATGCAAAAATAAATGAAGTCCTCAGGCCTTATTTAGTTATCCTTGACAACTGTACAGAGGGTGTTATATTTTATTACTCATCTTTTTTGTTGATATCAAAGCTGAGACTTATACTTAGTAGGGCATAACTATAGACAGTAAAAAAAAAAAAAGGAAGTCATCTTGCTTGGCTCAAAGTGAGGTCACCTCAAAAACTGCTCCACCTGGTGGCTGGCTGCGGTATAGGTAAAAAAAAAAAAATCCCTCTCCCCAGTCATTCCAGATGGGCTGTGGTCAAACTTTAAAAAATAAATACTCCTCGTAGAAATGTTTCTTACATCAGATTGTTGTGGTGATTTGAAGATATCGTTTGGCTGTCTGTATTGAAGTCCTCTTTTTTCTGAAAGTTCCATTTTCATTAGTTATAAGAGGTTAAAAACGAGGTTTTACGTCATGTTTGACAATGATTGACAACTGCCGTTCTTTTGTATTTTTTTCGGGGATGGTAAAATATGTCGGGAGGTAGAGTCAAGAAGTGATTAGACTCTTGACGGAGAAAAAATATAAATTATTTTTGTCACCTGGCTCCACTCAGATTCTCCCAGAATCCCTCACAGTCTCTACTGCGCAGACTCTGGCTGCACAACTGCTACCAACGGCTGAGTCTGTATTTTGGCTTCAAACCCGTACAATGGTAAAAGGTGGAGCCACGCTGCACACTGTAAGTCTGGCTGATTACACTGATCAGGGGAAAGGTTAAAAAGACCACAGAATAATGACTCGTCCTGTTCTCTTCAGGGTGCATTACTTTCTCCTGGTCTCTGCGTGTAGACTGCAGAGCTGGCTTCACTCAAAGTGAATGGAAAACAGAGCAAACATTCCCAGGACGGCGGTGTAATCCATACCTGTACTTGAGGCTACATGCAAATGAAGCAGCTGCTTTTAATGCAGTGCTGTTGTCAAACTGAGCTCCCGGTGAAGCACTACTCTTTATGGATATGTGCATAAATAATTCAGGTGTGAGTGCCTGGCTATCGAGGAGCTCTCCCACTTGTCCTCGATTACCCTTTCCTCTGTTTAGTGGCCCTCAGGGGCTTCTGTACCTGCTTCATCTTGGCCAGCTCTCTCCGTGTGTGCTCGTCATTCCTCAGGTCCTTCTTGTTCCCCACGAGGATGATGGGAACGTTGGGACAGAAATGCTTCACCTCTGGCGTCCACTTCTCGGGGATATTTTCTGTCCAGGAAGAGAAAAAAGTGAAGCTGCTGAAATACTCCAGACAAAGAGAGAACGAGGGGCTGGGCTTTAAAAAGGGACAGGCGGTGCAGAGTCACGGCACAGAACACTTCTCATGATGGATTGCTCTGCAGACTGCTTGAGGCAAAGATGTTTTTAGCTGCACTAATCCTGCTCCCCATCAAGTGCATTAAGATGTTTGCGAACAGCTTGCAAAGCTCAGAGAAATTGCCTCAATCTTAACGGGAAAAACACTTCTAAACTGTGCTATCCATGTGTTCCCTGCTCTGAAATCTGCCATATTCATCTCATTTAGACAGACCTGCTGCAGCACTCTGAGGAGATGCAGTGTAAAGTTAAATTGAGAAGATGTTTTAAATTGGTTTCTCTGTGTCAGCACTTCTTTACCTAAACTGTCGGGGCTGTCGATGGAGAAGCACATGAGGATGACGTCTGTGTCAGGGTAGGAGAGCGGCCTCAACCTGTCGTAGTCCTCCTGGCCTGCTGTGTCCCACAGCGCCAACTCCACCTGAGAGAAACCAGAACCAGAAATGATGAGAAGTTTTAAACAACAGATTACAGATTCTTCATCTTAGGTTTGGCCCCACTTTGGTTTTTCTATTTCTTTCACCTTTTTCAAAAAAGAAAAGAAAACCTCACTGAGGCCTCTGCTGGGAATTTTCCACTATCTGAAACAGAGCTATCAGTTTATGACCTACAAATGCAAGCAAGACCCTGAAGGATGGGCAAGTCAGACATGGAGCAAATCATGTCCTGAGGTCCACTTTCACCTTAGGATGTGTTAGTTATGACACTGAAATAAATCAATCATCTTTTATGTGTGTGTATTTCTGTCAAGTGTACAAACTATACCAAAGTAGATCTAGTAAGGTTTTACTAAACTACATTTGGATTTTACACAGGCTATCAATAGGGATGGGCAATGACTTTTGACTATTAGAACAGTCATTAACACAAAAAAATTGAATAGTTCATGTGATGATTGCTTCGTCCTGTCTGTGGCAGATCGCAGTTTTATGCAGGATACTAGAGCTGTGACGTTTCAGTTTCACAAAAAAAAAAAAAAAAAAAAAAACTGGTTGAGCTGGACAGGAAGTTGTGCATGGAAACCATCTAAAATGCCCAGGGACTTTCAAAATAAAACAAACCATGTCCAAACCAGATTGTTTTTAACTTGACCACATCAACAAACTGACATAATGAATGGAGCAAGACCAGAAGTCAACAGGTTGAAGAATTAACAGCCAGAACAAGAATGAGGAGATGCACAAAAATGGATTGGGAAGTGCGGGAACTCCTTCGAAAAAATGAACAAAAAAAGAACAGTGCAAGCTCTGCAAAGTTAACCTAGCATAAGTCACAAACAGCTATGCACAGCCATGTGAGCGTGAGGCATGCAGTGGGAAGTACGCTTCATCACCAAAGAAGTAAGTTTGATGATTGAAGTGCAGAGGGGCCCTTCGAATAATCTGCAATCTTCGAATAATCTTTGAAAAGTTACAAGCGAGCACTAAATAGCCCTTTTGCTTGAAATGCCTTTCCCTACGTATACAAAGCTAAAGCTCTGTATATTCTGCAGAAACTCAACAACTTTTACCGCTGACATTTTTAAACAAATGTTTCTATCATGAGGTGAAAATGTGGGAGCTCATAAAACACATTATAGGACACAAAATAAGATTAGAGTTGTGAAATGGTGCAGAGAAATGGTTCCAAATGAAACTGTCAGGGTTTAAAATGTTGCTTGCAGGTAAAAGAAGTCTGAATATGAGACAGAATACTGATGACATCCTGATCCTGTTTTTTTAACCTTCTTTTCATTTTATTTATTTATTCATTTATTATCTTTAATAATCTTTTTTTATTTTTTATTTTATTATTATTATTAATACTGTTATTATTATTATCATTTATTTATTTGTATTAATATTTTATGATAAATTATTTGCTTGTTTTTTATTTTAGTTTCTAACCTTTTCTTAATCAATTTTATTTATTATTTATATTTTGAATTTTATTTTATTTTATTATTATTATTATAACTATTATTATTATTATCATTTATTTATTTAATCAATATTTTATGATAAATTATTTGCTTCTTTTATTTTAGTTTCTAACCTTTTCCTTATTTATTTTATATATTATATATATAAATATGTATATATAATATATATAATTATATATATATATATATATATATATATATATATATATATATATATATATATATATATATATATATATATATATATATACATGCCTTTAAATTCAAAATCAAAACTGAACAAAAAAAAAGAAATAGACATATTTTCCCTGTATCACCCCCTAGTGGAGGGATATTTCGATTAGAAGAAGCAGAGTTGGCTGATGTTTCGCAAAACCAAGTGCGTAGTTTGTACAGCCAGGATACTAATGTGTCCCACATGAAAACAAACGTCGTGAAAAATTAGTGATCAGTGCTTTGTTCTGAACCTCAGAGAGCACATGGATTCAGAAAGTATGACGTATGAACCTTGAGGCATGTGCTGCTCTCGAGTTCTCTTCCCAGGGGCCAATGCTTCACATACCAGGAAGATGGAAATGCTTCAATTACTTAACCTCAGGACATTAATCTCCTCTTAGCACACATACCTCACATACTGATCATAACTTCTGTTTCGAATGTTTAAAAAAAGCTGCTTTCATTCTTTGAATTCATTGTTTGGATATTTGCTTCTCATCATCACAATAGCTTTAAACTAATCAGCATTACGTGTCTGTGATGTTGTCTGTGTTGTGGAAATGAACTCTGGGAATGGCCCCATCCCATCACACCCCTGATTAATTCAATTAGGGAAAGTGGGAGATTAGCGAGCATCCATCCAGATACTCCTGTCCCTGAGCAGACATTAACAGCCAGGCTTCACTCGGCTCCATCGCTGACTCAGACTGTTCAGGGGAAAAGATTTTAAAAGTTTGCCTCCGGTAACTTTACTGAATGACAGTAGATGCTAGTAAGCCCACAGAGAGCGGACACATCAGTCCCAAAATAGAGGTTTGCAGAGGCAGAGGGTGGGAGGTGGAGGCACGCTGGTGAGATTGCATGAGCCACTGGAGTGATTGCGTTCCCACTGGACATTTTTGGAGGCTGAAGACTTTGGGGAGGAAGCAGAAGAGGGGAAAACAGCTATTTTTAGAGGCTGCCCAATCCCCTGAAGGTGAGGGAAAGAAATGTTTCAACTCTCCAGAGGGGAGAGAGGGGGAATGAGATTTAGGGTCTGAGAACAGAAACCAGCTGGTTGCATATTAGGCCGATTCTCATGAGAGCAATGTCCTTCTGAAAAATGACTGAGGGCAAACTTAAGAGGGTTGACACTCATATCTTTATCAAATCGTCCCCATCCTCATGTCAGATGTCTATCACAGATCCCTAACTTCATATTTCCGGTGCAGAAAACAACAGTTAACCCTCCATCCCTCCCTCAGAGTGATCACCACCAGGGCAGGAAATGAGACGTTTATCAGGCAGGGCTAAGAGGAGGAGGTGGGTCGTGATATGAGGAGGGGGGATTGCCAGGAGACATGGCTGTTCCTAGTCTGAACAGGACGCTGGGACGTAGAGTCATTTCCTGTTTTGCCAAGTAGTGATCCTGCAGCGGTGGTCAGCTCAAGAGAACAAAACCCTTCAAAATAACAAACCATCTGCAGCTCAGGCTGGACCATCGCTGACTGGCTCTCTGTGACTCAGGCTCAAGATGTTAAACACACTTCAGAAAGACTGAGAGGCTTTCATAACTCTGGCTGCATCTAAAGTCACTCATTTTTTACCGTTCACACTCTATTCACCATCAACCATTTATCTGAGCATCAAAATATTGAGAGATGTTTTAAACAGATGATTTAAGATATTTTTCTTCACTTTTCTGGATGTGTTTAATGAGATTAGTTTTCTACTGGGGTCAAGTCCCCTCTAATTTCATTGTTGAGGAAATGAATTTAAAACATTTTCCCCCCAAACCCCCTGAAGCTATCTGTTCAGGTTACCATTTTTCAGTTTTTTTATTCATCTCTGGACGTGCAGGGAGTTCACTCTGACCAAAGCTGCAATGCTAAAGTGAACCACCTGTTTTGGACCATAGACTGTACATAGCATGGACAGCGCTGCTCAGCCATTCATGATTATATGATTTTGAAGCCACAATAACCCCATCAGAGTTAACATTGTAAACTAGAGTCTGCGCAGTAGATACTCTGTATGGAGCTGGGTGACAAAAAGTTTTCTCTAATCTCTTCTTAGCTTTCCTTCCTGACTTTTACTATTTCCGTGAAAACTACGCAAGAACAGCACCTGTCAGTCATCGTTATAATGTAAAACCTAGTTTCTGACATGTAATAACTAATGAAAACAAAACTTTTCAGAAACAGAGGACTTGAACACATTGCATTCCAATAATACCCTCATATTACCACAGCAAACAGATGTGAAAAACATTTTGACAAGGTGTATTTATTTTTTAAAACTTGACCACAGCCCACCTGGAATGAATAGGGAGACAGAGTTTTTGACTTATACTGCAGCCAGCCACCAGGGGGAGCAATTAAGTGGTGACCTCATTACGAGCCAAACATCGTAACATTCATTTTTTCTACAGTCCATGGCTTAGACTAAATGACTTTGGCCAAATAAATGTCCAAAATATCTACTATCACACAAAGTCGTTACAACACAGGGATAGGTACCTTTCACATTTGAAATGCTGGGTACTGATGCTCGGTGCCTGGCAGTCGGTAGTGGTACTCAACGGTACTAATTTTCAGTACTTTTGTGTGTGTTTATGTGGTAATAAATATTTTTGGATGGTAAAATCTCAGTTTTTTCATTTCACATATTTATTCTTCAATATAAACCTGCAATGCTCATGTCAATATGTTCATGTCCAGCATAGAAAAACGCCTACTCTTCCACTCTCTTACAGTCACAAAGATGCGTTTAGGTACCTAAACATGGTACCTTTAGATTTCAAGTGAATCGGTACCTGGTACTACAGATGGAATTCTGTAGGTACCTATAAAAGCACCCAAATCAGTACCCATCCCTATAAAGCCATGATTCTTACCAATTGGTGTATTTTTTTAGAAGAAAAAGAATGGAGAGCAGATCTCTTGAACACCACTTTCCTTTAAGACAACTTTTCCCAGGGTGAAAAGTGACGGGGTAATGAATTTATTTATGGCTACGTAGAGGTATTGCTTGAAAGGTGACAACAATTAAACCTTGTAAACTCAGTTTGTAGTTAATTGTCCAGAAGGTGAGCAGACTATCTGCTCATCAACCATCTCCAACTTGACCAAGCAGAGCTAACGTAACCTCACTCTTCTTTTTATTGGTAGACTCTCAAGTTTGAACAGACCACAGCAGAAAAACTGATGCATATGGGTTGGAATGAACATTAGCACAAACTCTAGTGTCCTCCATTACTACAAAATAAATCCAAGAAATCCCTTTCTTCAGGTCAGATCTTGCTCCTCACTGCTAAACTCTGCCTGTTTCATGTCAGACATAAGTCATGTCAGCCATGTCCGTAGAATAACACTTATAGATAACTGTCACTTATTTAGTCCCCAAAGGGCCATAACAAACAGCAGCTAAAGAGGGTGGGGCTATGTGAACTTCTTCCATGTGATTACATTACAGACAGTGATTGTTTGTGATCTTAATAAAAAGAGCTTCAGACACAAACATTTCCAGACTGTTTGTACAAACCTGTTTGCCATCAACCTCGATATCAGCGATGTAATTCTCAAACACTGTGGGGACGTAGACTTCAGGAAACTGGTCTTTACTGAAAACAATGAGAAGACATGTTTTCCCACAAGCTCCATCCCCGACAATCACCAGCTTTTTCCGGATGGCTGCCATCTCTGTTGGGAAACAAGAAAACAAAACTTTAAACGGGAACTTTGTTATTGTGTGAGATTTCACTTGTCATGCAGCAGAGCTTATTCGGTCGTCTCTTTTTGAACTCAGTATGACAGATATTTAAATTATTTGTTGCGATTGCTGGAGCAACACGAGACAGATCAAGGACACAGTGTTGAACAAAACTTTCTGCTCTCGCTGTGCGACTCCAAAGCAACCACTCTGACATCTCTGACAGAAGCGCATCACATTACACCTGAGGGAGAGGTCCTTGATCTGTTTGCTGTCACAGACGACTGCAGGCTCAGACCTTGGATCCCCAATGCCACATCATCGAGACTACAAAAGCTACACGAAGAACAGAGAAGGAGGGGGAGATAGTGGAAGGACAAAAAAGGGGGTGTTGAGACAAGCTAGGACATGGAGGAATGTGTTATCAGGCCACGGCTCCGCCTTGTTTGTGTCCCTCTGCAGCACGCGTGGAAAGAAAAAAGGGGTCTGGGAAATCAGAGCTGCTGGTGAAAAGATAAAACACTGGCCTGCTTTTGATCCTTGTGGATCTTTTCTCTGTTCTCTTTAGAAAAACTCCATCGGTACAGATTACCTTCATTATCCCAAGGTTACTTTGACACAAAAGAGTACAAGCTAACTCTACCAGCTGTGTTTCTTTTCATTATCAAGCAGAAGTTTCTGACACAGGATGTGAACAGTGTTTGCATAAATCACTGGCTTTGAAACAGAACCATCGAGCCGCGTCCTGTTGTCCTGTTTTTCTGGATCCAGAGGTGACCATATTTGGACTTCAGGGTGCGCTGTGACATCTCCCTGGGACTGGCGACTGGGACTTGTTACAGGAAGGATCAGGAATTACAGGAAGCCCCGCCCCAAAGCCTTTGCATCTTTTAACCATAGTAAGTATAAAACACAGACATAGGCTCAGCAGCTTCAGTCATTATGTAGGTCACCATATTGGGAAAGGCTAACCTAGAAACAGGCAAAGAAGTGAAGCTGTGCAGATCTGTATATGCAACACTCACCACCTTTCAGTTATCTTCTTTGACGGCTTTCTCACAGATTTCTGTGATTCTGATGAGTCAAAACATTCAACAGTGATTCAGATCTAAACAGCAAGGGTAAAATCAATGTCACAGTGAATCAATCTGTGGAAAGGAGTTCCAGCACATGTGGTAAAAAGTGCAACAAGCTTTTTCTTTGTTAGCATTTAAAATCAGCAGGCTAAACCACCTGGATGTTAAGATCAAGGGGCAACATGGGTCTGAAATGCACCCATTGCACACACTGTGCAATGGGTGATTTTTTTTCCATTCCTGTGGTTTAGAAGTTATTAGGATCATTCAACTGTCCAATTAGAGACATGGCTCAGCTCATGTGGCCAATGGGCGCCCTGTAGCTGTTGAAAGGAGGCTCAAATCCGGCATCAATATCCATTGGCCTCATTTCATAGTATCATGAACAGACGGGTGACTTCGCGGAGACTACGTCCTTGTTTTACACAGTCTATGGTTAAAATCTTAACATCACATTTCTTTGGCGGAAATGAGATTTTTGATTTCTGATTGATGGCTGACAGGCCAAGACTAAAGAAAGTAGGTAGACATGCACCAATCGATTGATTGGTGCCGATTTCCTTAATTTTGGGGGATCAGGGATCGGTGATCGGCCCATTCTTATATAAAGTTGATCCTATATATCTCTGGGAAGGTCTGACAGCCAGCCTTTGTTGCTTTTTGCCCTGAGACCTAAAACTCAGGACACTTCATTGGTTGTTAAAGTTATAACATAAAGATTTTATTGTTTCACAGGTATTGTTCAATGATTTTCATAAAATAAGATTAGAACATTGAAGGAATATGCTGTCAGTTATAGAAATATGAAATTAAAAATTGGTACTGACCCAAACCAGTATCAGCAGGTCAGGCTTTTTAAAGACTGGTGATTGACCAGAAAATTGTGATAGGTGCACCTCTAAAAGTAGGGCTGTGCATTGTTACGAACCTCACGGTTCGATTTGATTTCAATTCTGTAGGTTGCGAATCAATATTGATTCGATTTGATTCGATTCAAATCGATTCAATATCAATTGTCACCTCACGTTTTGGAGCAATAAAACAACCCAAACCCCAGACTTCAATGCCAAACGAGCTGGCTTTATGGTGCCGCTGATTCAGAGGATTTGCTGAATTGCAGAAAATTCGATGCATCATTTTTTTTACCCACCCCTAAAAGAAAGAAAGAAAGAAAGAAAGAGTAGAGGAAGAAAACAGTCCAGAGGTTAGCTGGAGATCTTAAAACAAAGAGTGATCTGGGTGCAGGCCTGACCTAATGGTTCAGCCACAAACCCATTTTTCTGGAGGCTCAGGTTGAGGCCCCTTGCCCACGTTACTACCCCAAGTTTCCAGCACGAGCCACTGTCCTATCGTCTCAAAATAAAGGGTTAAGAGCCCCAAAAAATGCAACTTCAAAGATCCAGATCCAGCTGTAAAGCTACTTTATGGACTCTGGTTAAGTACTTTGTTTACTCTGTAGGTGTAGGAGTATGTCGAGGTATGTGGAACAACAGCAAAGGTAGTTGTTTCCTGCACAAAAAACTTACCCTGCTTTCTCACAAGAATGAAAAACACCACACTTGAATACTTTTGGAGGAAAATGTGAAAGTCCGTGTGTTGATCCTCTTGTCTGGCAACAAACTGATGACGACACTAACAGACTTTAAAACCAACTACACAGATTACTCCTGATTGTTTTCTGTGGTTTAATGAACCACACAGAGGCATCTGTATTAACCTCTTAAGACCCAGCGTCCACATATGGACATTACATTTCTGCCTCCCAGACCCATGATACTTCATTTTTAAAAATTTTGACCTCTTAGTCACATTTGGGGACACTGCCTACATTATCTTTTGGTGAAATTATAACATTACACCAATTTTAGTGGAAAAAACAAGGTATTTAAGTATGATAACACTACTAACAACGAATTGAGAACTCAAAACACAAATAATCAAATTTTCCGTACAAAGACCAAGTTTAGTTATTATACTTATTACGTCTTATTCGCCCCTAATAGCAAGGTGAATTAATATTGCACACCAGACAAAAGCTCGGGTCTTAGGAGGTTAATTTCAGTTTACAAAGTGGAGGATTCTTGCACAACTGAGGGAATGTTTTGCTATTTCTACCTGACAGATGCTTGATCAACAAGCTTCCTTCCTCACTCTGTATGTCAGTGAAGTGACTGTGGCCTTACAGGACAATGAGCTCCTGAGATACAACACATCTACGTCACAATCCTCCGTTTGTCAAGTTTTGACCATCGAAAACATCTTTTTGTGCAAACCAACCACTCTTTCCTCTTTGTCTCCCATGTGTATGGTTTTACACTAATTAAAACTCACTTGTGGATTCTGTGCATCATTTATACTCACGATGAATGCTGCTAAAATTTACACATTCTACTTTCAAATTTTACAGCAAAGCCTCAGGCCTGCAAAGACAAACCCAGAAACATTTCTTCTGCTGCGAGCCCAGATGAGAGGACTGGTTTTGTTGGTGCAGGCTGAGCGGAGATGAGTTAGAGATGCACCTGATGGATGAGCTGGAGCCCCGCTGTTTGAGAGCAGCTGTGCATATAGTCATTTGGCTCCTCACCCCATCCACTTTCAGCCAGACAGTCTTGACAGCAATCCTCTTCACGAGGGCACCCACTTATCAGGGGAAATTAATCTTTCAGTGCCGCAGGGAAACTTTGGAGTCGAGTCTGCCCCAACGCCCACTTTTAATCTCTGCTCAGCCGCATGGCAACAAGAAAACTTCCAGTAAGAAGCATCAAACCAGTGAAAACTTTGAGTTATTAGTCACACTATTGTTGGTTCAGGGCTGTAACAGATGACCAGACTGCTGTCAAGAGTTTCAAGTAGATGGCTAACACATTTCAAAGCTTATTCCGCCAACATCTACAAAGTTTAAACTGATGATCAAAGAGAGCATGCTTTATCAGAGCCATACACGAATTACAGCAGATAAATTCTTCAGCACGTTCACATTTTTAAGGCGAAAGCTGCAAAAATTAGATGCAGCCAGCTGGCGTTTCTTAGCACAATGATTAGAAACAAGGGGAAACAGCTGGGGGTGAAGTCCAAAAGAGGCTTTTCCTGTTTCCTGGACCAAAGTCTTAAGTAAGGTCTTAAAGTGTACTGCTGAGTCAAACCAACCATTGTATTTGAGACAGAAAACAATACGTTTAAAGACACTGGAAGCTGCTTTTACATTCATTATCTAAAACAAAACTAATGCACAAATTACAGCCTGTAAGAAAATATCACAGGCTCATAAGTTCACAGTGAGCAGAGAAACACACAAAGAAGAAACTATTAGCCATGGAGCCTTGTTTCCATGGATATTTGGCATTACCAGTAGCCATACTGGAAATTCTGGACCTACTCACTTGTTTGACGGTTTTATTAACATCTTTGGTTTATTGGAAAATCTGATCATGGTTTGTTAGCTTGTTCTTCTCTTTGCCCAAAGCTTGCTCCTTCTGGTGGGGTGTGTTTAGTTACAGCAGCACAGAGATGGCAAAAGCTCAAGTTTGAATCCAGGCTGCTTTAGCAAAGTCTTCGAGCACGCTCACACCACACATTCTATCTGTCTATTAATATGGAAACAAAAGATTTGTGTGAGTAAAGGTCATCCATCCCTTGGACGCAGTTTAAAATGTGTCCACTAAGGATTGATAAAAAAAGGATATTAGATATGGAAAGAGCCGGCGTCAGCTCCTCCTCTGTAAGTGGTGTTATTGACTACAGAGAAGCTGCCCTGTCTTTTGATTTCCAGGAAAAGCAGAGGGGACCAGAGATTGCCCTGGACTACATGATGGGTTCAAAGCCAAACAAGTGGGAGACAGCAGCACCGAGGCCTCAGAGGCTCACCCTGTGAAACACAACAATCCACTTCCTGTTCTGTGAAGCTGGGGAGGAGCGTTTGGCTGCAGCTTTGTTTGGACAGACCTCAGCAGAGCCGAGACACTGAGAGGGCTGCCAGAGGCGATGGAGCACACCAACACATGCATGCTGACTCCTTCATACAGTTACATGTATTTTCCCTTCTCTTCTGATTGTACACTGATTGTTCTCCTTAAATTACTGTGATATCTGGAGACAATTACTGAAACACATGGAGAAACTGGCAAAAAGACATGATGCTTGAAAATGCTGCATATAGCTACACACTGATCCAAACACTGACACTGCCAATGACTGATGCCCTAAATTTAGCTGCTAATGGGAACTAATGACTGCAACAGCAAAAGAAGAACCTCAAGAAGCAGCCAAATGACTGTATTCAGCCCTTCCCTTAGATGCCATGTTCAGGGTGGGGCGCTTTGGTGCTTTTTTCCCTAGCTTAAAGTGATTTAAATTTGGGTTTCTAGCAAATTATTTTATGCAGCTTGTGTACAACTGGAAAGTCAGAAAAGTAAGGCGCCCAGACAATATTTGTAACATGAAACGGTTTTTGTTCAAGAAGAACAGCTATTCATTCTTAAATTACTCTTAAGGTATTTGTTATGTTTGACCAATGAGCTGTGATTTATGAAATTCAATGCAACTTTAACACATTCAAGCCCCATTGTAAATGCAGAGCGCCATTTTTAGGAATTTTTTAGATTTTTAAACCCTTTAATTAAGTACAGTACATTTTTACTCAATGCACTCAAGCATTTTCCTGGGGCTAGAATTTAAAGTTTGGTCTCCTGGCTCTCAGTCCCTCTCTCATCCATCTCTGCACCAACGCCAAAGCATTAAAGCTCTCCTAGAGGACTCTCTACATTAGCTAATTAGCATTAGCTTCACTTCCTAGCTTTCTTCTCCTCATTCCACCTATTTGGAGTGAACCCACCCTTGCGTACCGCCGCCTCACCCTCCTTGTAGGGCAGACCACTCCCCTGATGTCCGCCATTGGCTGCCTGTCATGTGCCATCCACTGCTTGGCGGGATGCAGGGGGACACAGGGGTGCACAAGACAAAGTGCGAGAGAGAGGGGGGAAAAATGCACACCAGATTTATCCCCCTGGTCGCACTGGTGCTCCCTGTTAATTTATTAATCTAACTGATAAAAGTTTGGTCGCATATGCACCGCATTTTGGCTACACCAAAAACTGGTAAATGTTAGCATTTAACCACCTGTTAGCTAATGTTACAGTTAGCTTGGAAGTAGCTAAAAGCTAATTCTAGTGAGTTGTATTATTCAAAAGTAGTAAAACACAGATAGGCTGGTGATATATAGATAGATAGATAGATAAATAGATAGATAGATAGATAGATAGATAGATAGATAGATAGATAGATAGATAGATAGATAGATAGATAGATAGATAGATAGATAGATAGATAGATAGAGGTAACACACACCAGTCCAACGACAGACTGGTGACTTTAATGTTCCATGTGTTAAGACTGACTTGTAGCTAAAATAACAAAATTCGTACAAATGTCTGAAAACAGACAGAATATCGGAAACTTTGTTAATAACAACCAAATATGGTACAGTCCCATGAGTAAGAGTCGGATATAGCTGTTAAAAAATGGAGCAGTGCTCAGTATTGGTCAAGTGTAGGCTTTGTATCAGTATAATGGAGGAAAACACAGTATATAACATCTATTGAAGAACTACTTCTGTCAAACAAGTTTACTACAGTTTAGAAAAGTAAGCTGTTATTTTTTTCTTTGGTGTACAGTGTCTCTCTTTGTTGTTTAAACCTGTCACAGGGAGCGTCCCCGCTGCCTCACAGCCAAAGTTGTTCCTAAGTCGACCTCTCCGTGATTGAAGGCTTTTTGAACATGCTCTAGCGTACCTTTCCACCCTGCTGGGTAAATCTCAGTTATGTTCGTGGAGTTGCAGTGACAAGAAAATGAAAATGTCTTGCCCTGAACTGACTGATGGTTATTTAGAGCTGACAGGATGATGGTGAACTATTTCTGCTTTTGTCACAGCGTTTATGGGGCTGTTTCATCTCTGAGCGTCACCTTTACTTTCATTTAGTGGTGCAGAGGTCAAACAGCGGCATGTGAGTACACGTTTTAGATAAGTGGTGCCCTTCAGCATGTTTGGATTGGGGTAAGAATGGGTTTATAAGAAAAAGAGGAGTTTTTGTTGGTTTTTGTTTATCTTATAGATAAATTAGTATCTACTATGTTCATATTTTTTTGTGAATGGGAAGCTCAAATGTTGTTTGAAAACAAATTGCTGTCTTTCTATTTGTTGTTTGTGCTGATGTGGGACAGAGATCATCATGTGATTTCCCAGTTGACCAGCTTCTATAAACACAGTACATTATTTTTGGTTCACCATCATTAATTGCAGCCAGCCATTCATACCTATTATTGGAAACAGGTTCACAGTTATTATTGATCTCCTTACACAAAGTTAATGAAGGATAGTAATACAAAGTGCAAATAAAATGTCAGGTTTTCAGAGGAGGGATGTACACAGTCACCATTAAGACATATGAGATCTCCCTGGGCAGGTAATAAAGTTTTTCCTTTTCCCTTTTTCATGTTTAATGGTAACAATTTTGACATCAAAATGTAGACACTTAGTAGCTTGCATCATTTTGGATTAGTATTGAATTTTGTGACAGTACTAAAGTCTTGAGCCTTAAGTCACTTCCTAGCAATTAGTCTTATTGCGCTCTCATCATAGATTTGAACTATTTGTTGCCAAATGGAGTTAAAGGTAGAGTCTTCAGGATTTTTTCCTAAAAAATAAAATGTCAACTTTTACAGGAATAATCCTGCTCAATCATCACTTCTGGGCCCCTATACATGTGTGTCAGTGTCAGTGTCTGCCTTGAACACTCTCCTCTGCCTGTATGTTGATGTTTTGGTTGTGTCAGGACATTTCTGAGTGGACAGAGTAAGCATGATTAAATCAGCCAATCACAGCGCACTCAGTGCACAACTGACTTTGGGTGTTGATTAGCTAGTGGAAGAAGCTAACCTTAGCAGCTATAATAGCAGATGTAGCACGTAGGAAGAAAAACACAACCAAAGTGAAATGAACTGTCATAAAGATTAAGCTTTTTACTAAATGAGTGTGAAGCTTGGCTCAATTTTCACTTGCTTTCGGGCACTTGAAGAGCGACATGAGTTGGCATTCTGCTGAGCAGGTATGTATCAGATAGCCAAGTGATTAGCTTGCGCTAACATGCCAAGTCAGGTGCACAGCTCTCAAGTCTCTCACACGTAGGAATGTGAGGCTACAGGTGGCTGCTGGGCTAGTAAGTGTGTTCACATAGTCGCGGTCGGAGGCTGTAGGTGTGTGCTGCCGCTGGCACTGAGCCAAGGAGGAAAAGCCTAGTTTGAATTCGTGTTTACGAACAAATAATGAAAATTACCGCAGATCCTACCTTAATTGTTATAGTTGGTGTTATAGGCTCTGGTTTTCAGAGCACTCCGTAGCTTAGCCAGGCAGCCTGCCTGACGATTATCTTCGCGGATATTGAGAATTTTGAGGCATATCAGCATTAGCGGGTTTTTTTAATCGGATGGCTGATAAGATCCAGGCCATGTTATTTTGGCTCTTATACTGTCTCTAGCATTGTCCCATCCCCCATGTGATTGGTGACACGCTATTTATTTTTTAAAGTTTTCATTTAACTTTATAAGACAGCTGCTGAGACGGGGGGCTGTTTCATGAAAATATGCAAAAAGATGATTAAACGAAGTTAAGTGTTGGAGTTTGTATAATCCCAAAATTGTGATGTCAATATTTTCACTTATACTGCAAATGAATATCAGCCCCAAATATCAGGTAGCGGCCTGACAACTGGTAACCGATATCGACTTATATTAGCCTGTCAGCATTTAACAGCTGAGTATGCGACTTCCATCACCTGCATGAACCAACACAAGCATCTTATATAAAACAACATATTTCCTTGAACGGACAAATTAAAGTTCATTTGGGACTCCAGCCTAAACCGAGCTGAGCTGTCTTTCTTAGCAGCTCATTGAGCAGCCCTCTCCAGATAATCCGTCACAAACAATTCTGATACTTCATTAATCTGTTAATCATTTTACAAACCAAAATTGCCAAACACGTGCAGGTTTCAGTCTCCCAACTACAAGGTTTTACTTTGATTTCACAAAAATTTATCACTAAAACGATCTTGAACTTTTGGTCAAATTATGAAAGTTACATAAAGATGAGTTTGTGATTGTTTTTATGTTTTTTGGGGGGTTTTCTAAACACTGGAAAGTAATTCGTGCATAACAGTAATCCATGGTGGAAACCAAAGCTAGTTCATCAAGTATCAAATTGAGTCACCAAGTGAGACACTGCAAAGGATACAGAGACACAAACTGAACAGCATGCATAAAACCTGATCCAAACCATGCAGGAGAAGCCCTTAAAACCCAAAGCTAAGCTCCATTACTTCCGACAACTATTTGAGTAATGCCTTGGGTTAATGAACACAGCACCTCTCTTTTCTCTAAGGAGGTTTCCTGAAGCTTAGGGGCCATAAACGGTTATGCAACGAGCTGAGCACACGGCAGAGCGTGACCCTGTGACACACGAGGTAGAGCTGCCTTTCAATCCTCGCACGAGTTTAAAATCAACAACAATGGTGAGCATAGACAAACATCCAGCTAATAAAGGCCTGTTGTTTCTGGGATAATGATGAGGACGACTGTTTTTTTGTTCTGAGGTTGTGCAAACAAGTAGAAGTATTAAAGGAAATGAGCAGTTATACGTACTGTTCATCCAGCAGGCTTTTCTTTATACAATAGAAAACTTAGAAAACACAGACCCAGAGATCAGCTGATATCCACACAGGGATGTTATTTCCTGAAGTTTTTCAAGCTGCTATCACACAGGAGCGGAAGATCTCCACAAACATCAGAGAAGGGGTTCATAACTATCAGAGCAATAAAACCAAGACTGGACTGTTTGTCAGCTTGACAGATAGACACTCACCCAGAGATTAGAGGTCTAGTCTAATCCTCAATGGAACAATCCAGAATATTTCATGACACAATAAAAAATGACTTATGCACCTCAGGGATATCACTATTACGGAGACGCCTTGCAGCATCTTAGGCTCTTCAGCTACAGCTCATTTCTAAGAAGGATCTAGTGTCATTACATTTTTTTCTCTGGAGACACAAGCTGAAGAGAAGTCATCAGATGTGAAGGCAAAGAAGAATGTGTTTCACCTCTGGAAGACCGTGTACGTGAGAAATGGGCCAGAGTTCATAAACTGAGACAGAGCACGGTGTCAGCACATCATTGGACTTCAAAACATCTCATCTGACTACATCTGACATCGTATTACACATTGCAGATTTGGCTTTGGGTAACACCGCAAAAAAAGTGAGCCAAGAAGAAGTCTCAGGCTTGTTTCTGTTGGAATCATTGGAGGGATTTCCAGAGCTTTCTGCGCATTTAAATCAAGATGTGAGAGTACTGAGCTTTCTCACGTAACAGCAGGAAACTACACACTGATCAGGTCAGCCTCGCACTTGTTTTGGGCGTTCAGTACAAACACTGCAGCTCCTCAGTCGCACTGAGTCATGGCTTTTACTGGTACACCCATGGAAATGAGCAAATGTCCCAACAGTGAGACTGCCAAAGACATAAAACCAGGTACGAGGAGAGTGACCTACTTCAAAAACAACTTTCTTGTTACTGGAAACTAAAGACTCTTTCAGAAACATGATGAAAAACAACTTGTTTGTTGTCTTGATGAGCTTAGCTTTGCATGAAGAAGTCTCAGCTCGGTTGCTGCCAAACTCACAATACGACTCAGGACTTGTTCAAATTCCTGCTCCAAGCTACAAAACACTGAAGCATATAATTCCCACTGATGTATTATATAACTGGACACTGGACTCGAAGATGGCGCCTCATGTTTGTTTGGAAATTGCTACACAGAAGACAAATTACATGATAACCAAAAGAGTCATAACTGACCATATTTATAGACATAGATGTCCTTTAAAAGCTTTGGCCTATGATGAAAATTTCTTTGGGGAACAAATAATTAATTCTATTGCCGTACTGCAAGCGGAGAGTGGAACAAATAAGCAACACTCACCTAAAGCTGCTATTTCTGCATGCAAAAGTTCAGCTACATTGGAAAAACAAAGTATGAAGTGGTCATTAGTGAAGTACCAGGGTGCTGGAAAGTGGATTTTTTCCTCTGTAAAGACCCAATTCTGGTGTGTTACTTGGTTTACATCAAAGCCGGACTAGTCCTTTAAATGTTGGTAGATAAGGCATCCCGAACACTATGACTCACCAGGCCTGTCAAAATCATTGCATCACATCTTCTGGTTGTCTAATCACACATTAATCGCCTGCAGCCTGGTCACATTTATGCTTTAAACAAAAGATTAATGACAAGTTTCCTCTCGAAAGGAAGACACGCTCAGGTATAAAAAGCCCATTGAGAGGGGAATAGGGCAAGACGAGCAGGTTGAGTCAGCTGGCGGCTGCTGGAGTGTGATGACCAAACTCAAAGACAGACAGAGAGACAGAGGACATGCTAAATGGCTCCGAAACAACCGACATCTCCTATGACTCACCTCCGCTCAGTGACCGGGGGTCAGAGGAGACAAAGAGGCTGAGAGGACTCAACCTGAGCCTGGACACGAGTTCAACTTCCTGCTGGAGATTTTCCTGTCCATTCAGGTTGCATTATATGAGTTAGAGATTAAGTATTTAGCCCATCATCTGTCTTGTTAGGTGTCTAAAGCCACAGATATTTCAGTTATCAAAGAGAAGTAAGTATTATTAAGGAATCAGAAGGAAAATTACTTTTAATATGTAGATTTTCAGTTTGTGATCAATTACATCATCACTGAATGACAATTAATTAGACTGGATACTGGTGGGTAAGCAAAAATAAAGTAAAATGACTAGATTTGAATGCAACATATCAACTTGACAAATCTGCCATCTAAAAAAGGAGGGTTTTCCTGGACATGTTGGATTTGAAACAGTTGACATATTAAAAGAATAAATAATATATGAATAAAAACATAGAAAACTAGCTTTACAATCAGTTGAGGTTTTAAAACAGTGATGAAAAGTGTTCTCAGTGGGGTCTTTATAATGTTAAATACGTTGTCATATGTGTTTTCCTATTAAGAACATATCCAAATCCCATACTTATGTCAAGTTAATTAAGAAAAACACTACTGACTCCAAAATTTGACCCTAAAAATGTTTCTAAAATTATAACAGCAGTTAAAACAATGCACCATAACACAAACGCGTGTATTAGTTGTATGAAAGTAGGTGAAACCCCCATAATGAGATCTGTCATGCGGAGTTTCCCACTCTTTGAACAGACTGTTCACACCAACACAACCTCCTCTTTAAAGAGAAAAAAAAAACTACCAACACTGAAGAAATCAACAGTTGCACTGAAGCACTCCTTCACAACTACCAACCAACCTGGGTCCACTTCACTCTCACCTCCACTCCACACCTTCAGGGACTAAAACTTCTCACTACATGAGACAAATCCCCACACTAGTGTGAAAGAACATACCATCACCTCCTCCTTTCATCCTACAAAGTGAGCTATAATTAGCCTGCAGACTTCTCTCACATATTTTTATTTTCATTTCCTGCACAGTCCGTTTCTAAATTACCTGTCTCCAGCCAGATGAGATCTTTCTGGAAGATTAATCCCGGTTTGCGCTTCCCTCTTGATCGTGACACACTCACTCGCACTCACTTCTTGCTGCAGTATTCGCTAATTTCTCAGAGAGGGGGCTGAGAAACGGGCCAGGCGAGCAGGATCCTCCCACCCACGCTGGAGACAAAATAGACGAGGCTAACAAAGGAGCACTTCCGGAAATGACTTTCAAAATAGAAGACACGTCTTGAACTTATCAAACTAGTGCAAGGATTTCTGACCTAACTTTTCTAACTTAAATACAAATAAATTTTAAATACACACACCTGTGCTCCTTACTATTTGTTGTTGTAGTCATGACCACCATATGTGTCGTATGGGTTTGCGACAAAAAGTAGCCCATAACACAAAACTTAGTAATAACTTGTTTTTGAGTTCTGTTACAAAAGACAGCATGTATGCCAAAAAGCAAAAGCACAAACAAAAATGAACACAATAAATAACTAAATCAATAAAAAAATCAAGAATAAAAAATAATTACCCAGCATAATTTTCTATATATAATCATTTTAAATTGTGAGTTATGACTTATACATTTCTGTACATGGCTTTTATTCTTCTATTAGATATTTACATGTATGGACTGATTTATATTACCCTTTTCATGATGGGAAATTTTCCTACTTTGTTGCTTATTACTCCTTATTATTTTGTAGAATGTAATTTTTAATCAGACAAAATGATAATAACAATAGAAATGAAAATTTAAAAAACAAAAACATTACAAAATAGCTTTGTTGCTGTAATCAACAAAATCAATTTTATTTCAGCTACTTTTATTTATTTATTTTTTTTAAATATAAGAATGTTTTGTGTTGCATTGTTATTGATGTCCTGGCATTTTCTTTTGGTACTTGGTTTAATATGCAATGATTTAAGCATTAAAGATACTCTTCGCAATGAGGTGATAAAAAAAGTTCTCATTTGTCTTACTAAAATTATACAATAGTATATGGTTGCTAGAACCGCTCAATAATTGAATTATGAAAACACTTTCCATTTATTTTTTCCCCCCCAAAGTTGTCTTAAAGCTTGACTTTTATTTTGTAAAATCCATACTTTTATTTCCGGTGTTGTTATGGCGACCTTTAACTAACTTGAAAGAGATGCTGCAGCCGCTGGAGTCGCTCCGGTTCCACCCCCCTCCCTCCTCGGTCAAAGATGACATCATCCGTAGTACAAGACAGCTCGTGCAACAGGAGGGATGGGTGCGGATGTGAGCAGAGTGAAAATCCATCACAGCGAAACTCTCCTCCTACTGAATGACAGGTGGGATGCAGGATTGCACACTAAAAAAAAACCTTAAAAAATAGATAAATTATTATCAAAATTTGTTTTAACTTTGAACTAAATTATTAGAGTTAGTTTTTCATTATTTATTGTTAAGAGTATAATAATCAGTCAGCATATAATTAAATACCTTTTACCGGCCTGACCATCTTTATCCCAGCAGCAACAAACCTGTGAAATTGCAAGACTTCATCCTCAGGCGGGATTTGTGCAATGGTTTCATCAGGTGTCTGTCAAACCAATTAGTATTCAAATTCCACAAAAAACTGCAGCCTTTCTGCCTTAATGTAGCTATCACAGTTTAATTTCTTGTTGAGGTAGCTCTTGCTTTCTTCATTCTCTACTTCCTGAGGGTGGAAGTGACGCTGTTCACTCTCAGAAATCGATCATCACACTACTGTGTACGATTAGAGACGACAGACCCCGGAGATGACTCATTTCTGTAAGGCGGACTGAAAGCAACAGTGTCATCTGGAAATTAGGAACTGGAGCTGAACTGATGTGTTGGTAAAGAAAGGAGGAACAGTAAAGCCTGTGGTTGGCAGCGCAGAATTTACCCTGATCCTCTGAGGTATGTGAGACATTTCACAAAGATATTCTGCCCATGGGAAATAATTTTGTCATTTGATAACTTTATGAGTCAACATAATCTCATAATCTCTATTCCGACCGAAGAGTTTCCTGAATGAGAAATACAGACGGAGTCACACCAAAGTGGGAAAAAGTCTGATTTAATTCTAAACTTGTACATGTTATCCTTCCACCTCACATTTTAAAGGCTCATATGCTAAGACACCACCATCTCAAACAGCAATGGATAGAAACATAAAAAATTAAACTTCTGATACTGTTAACAACCAAATTCATCTTTAAAAATATATGGATAATCTAAATAACAACATGACAGAACATAAAAATGGTACAAACGAGGTATACAGTACATTGAATGGCATACAATGCTTTTATCCATCTGTAAAAGGATCAAATTTAGTGCATCTGGAGAAAAATCTGAGTCCCTTACAGCTTTAATAAGGCATAAGTGTGAAATGTATCACATCTTACTATACCGAGACATTTATTGACATCAAGTTACTCCTCTTGGGGTGGAAAAAAGAAACCATGCATTAAAATCACACAATGATCCTGTTCCTTCATATTATTTACCGATCACAAGTACAACAGATCAAGCTAACAAACAATAGTGGATTTAGCTTCACTACAAGCTAGAAACAGCAGCAAAAAGGGAGTAAAACTGATTTTAAGTGATTTTTCAGTCATTAAATTAAACAAGTGCAAAACTTCACAAAAATAGAAATAGGGTAAGTTTTTTTCAAACAGAGCAACATGTTGTTGGCTTAATTGTGGGGCTAAAAGGAACATTTATTTAAAATAAACTGGCAAGTATTTGTCTTTCTTTTACCCCCATCTTAAGGGAGCAGGGCGTAGAAATTAAACTTTACATTCCAAAGAGAAAGTGGTTGAAATCTTCTTTTTGCTTTAAACCAGAGTGAGCGCTGAAGGCTTAAGCTGCAGTCTCAAATAATAGCTCAGAAATGTGAGCCGTTGACCTCATTTGGGCCTTTCTGCATTCAGCACAACAGCATTAGGATTACACCTCGGCAGTTCGGGGCTGTTCTACAGTCTACCTGCGCTTGCTCATGTGTAGCTGTGCCCAAACCCTCCTTGTCTTTGCAATGATTAAAAGAAGTAAAACAATCTAAAAGTACATTCGATAAAATGTAACGAATCAACAGACTTCAACGGAGCATGTGCAACAGTGCCTAAGGTGTCTTCAATCAAACATCATTAAGAAAGGAAATGCAGGGATACAGGCTCAGCTGATTCCTGCTGGGTCCTGGGTATCCTGCAGGGTAAAAGCAATGCAGAATCCCGCCCTCCTGTGCTGTGATTGGCTAATTCTTGGGGCCTCATAGTTTTTTTTCACCTTGAAGCTCTTCCACAGTAAAGCCTGTCGTTCATGTGTCACATACGGTAAAAGTTAAGTAACGTCTCCATCCAAAACCATGAGCTTCTTCTCAAACTAAAGAGTAGTTTTTGCACTGTAGACAGGAAGCACAAAGACGGAAGCCAAAAAGTGTGCAGCTCCCTCTACAGGCTGCCTGGCAAATTGGTCAAAGTCCTCAATTTTATGGTAAAAGATGAAGCACGGGTCAAGAATTCAACTTGATATTAGTATATTTGGAAGAATTTGTATTTTGGTTTTAGGACTGGAAGGAAAGTCAATCAATTGCACAAACTCAGACCTCAAATGCACCATAATGTGTCTGAGCAGATAATTTGGCTTCACTTTTGTGCGGTAAAGTGTCATGCATCTCTTTGTGGTTATTTGTGTGGCTTTTAGTTAGGACAAATAAGAGAAGTGTTTCGGACCAAACTAAGAGCTTTTCTTCAAATTGACAAAGTAGTGTTGGGCCTTGACCTAATCTAGATTAAAGTATTTCAGGAGATTTAAATATTTGTGTTGTCTTCTGCGGTAGGCCCTATATTTCACTTACTGGACTTAAAACCAATCACAGCACAGGTGGACGTCATTCAGCAGAGCTTTTTCTCAGAAAATTAAATAGTAAAGGTCCATTCCTCTGTTTTAACACATTTTGCATGCTTTTTTAAATGTACAGACATGAATCTCATGGGTTTTTGTTTGCTTTATGGTTTTTGCGTGTATTTGTTTTTAGATTTTCCATCTTCTCGCCACAACAGCTTCTCTTTGGTTTCCTCACATTCTCTTCAGCTATCCTCCCTTACATTACATTTCACTTCTTTTCTTTTTTTATTTTTTTTTTACAAAAAGGAGCCACATTTAGGGCATTGAGCGATGAAACATGCCCGACAAATTGATCAGTGAAAATGAGCAATTCATTCAAAGGGTCGAGAAGCTATCTGGCTTTGAACAGGAACAGGAAACGAAAAAACCGCAAAGGTTATAATTCTCACTGGCGACTGTCAGGAACAGTAGATCCAGGAAAAATACAGCGAGTCCTCTCACAGAGTCACTGAGGGTCTTTTGTTACATGACGAGGTTGAAGTAAAGCGGCTGGAACTCATTCAGTCTGGTGTGTTGATGAAGATAGCTGCTCAAAATCGAGTCTTTTCATTCGCAAAGTCTTTCTTCGTTTTCGTCTCCCGTCGACTCCTCTGTGGATGGGACCAGAAAAGGACCCTCAAGAGTCAGCTGAGTCAGGACCTTGTCATGTCTCTGACTCATAACCTGCCAGAGGGACCACAAACACGGTGATGTCATCCCCCGAGCCCAGTCTCTCATTGGGTAGCCGCCAGCCGCGCTCCTTTAGCACTCCACGAGAGCGCATCAGCAGGTCCTGGGCTGCCAGCGTGTACCTGTGAAACACACACAACAGTCAGGGTTAAAGAAGGACTAACCTCAGACAAGAGAGACTCAAACACAGATTGGAAAGCTAACTAAGTCATGCGCCGTATTGCTTGGAAATGTACTTATAGGAGTTCTTTGATTAGTTTTGACACAGGTTTACTGTCTGTATATGACCTTTAGAAGCAAAATGGACAATCAGTGAGAAGATTAACATTTATAGTCAGATATGGTTCTTATTGCCGATCATCACTCCCATCAGCCAACTTTGAGGAAGCCAAGAGGTTTCCAAAGTGAGGATCACTTCAGGGGTTGCAAAATAGCTTCCAAAATCAAAAACTATCAGCAAGTGCATACCTCGTTTTAATAATATAGACAAAAATAGGGGTTAACTTTTGTATAAAGAAAATGTAAGATCAGTTTTTAACATTTCTTTGCAGCCGCAAGTCCCCCACTAAGGGAGCTACGGTATCACTGAAAGCAGATTAATTTAGGAAATACAGCTATATGTGCACATAGGTGGTCCAATTTTTAACCGATCAGCTGAATTGAGTAACTTGGGCAATTTTTTCTTTCTAGTTTTAGTATCAGCCTGTGTATTCCAATGGCAGGGGGTCACTGGTCTCTGGTCAGACTTGGGGGTTGGGGGCTGAAAGTTTGATGAGATTATAGAGATTATAGAGATAGGCCCTGTATACAAGACAACATTTCATCCAAAAATGATAAAACACAGTGATACACAGTGAAAAAATATTTGTTTACACAGAAATGCTGAGGGCCTGAAAATGCTGTAGTAAGCATGCCAGCCCTGTAGGTGGTGCTATGACTGTCTTGTCCAGAAGCAGCTTTTGGTAGATCTCTACTGAAGTAGAGTTGAGCTGATCATCTCGTGCACAGGTGTCAAACTCGTGCCATGGAGGGCCAAGAGGCTGCAGGTTTTCTATCCAACCAAGAACTTCACCAGCTGGTTTCACTGATTAGTCCCTGCTCTCTGCTTGAAGGTGAGGTAATCAGTGGAATCAGCTGGTGTAGTGTTTGGTTGGAAGGAAAACCTGCAGCCTCTTGGCCCTCCATGGCACGAGTTTGACATCCCTGATCTGGTGTATTGGTGAATGCTAAGTGCAAAAGTGGTGCAACAGATGCACATTTTGATGAAAGACAGTCAGCAGATTACACTGAGCAGCACAAGCACAACATGGTAGTTCGCGACGACTGTAACAATGGTACTGTTGAACTCATGGTTGACTGTTGTATGCGCTTGCTCAAAGAGGAGTGTGACGTCAACATTTCCACTGAAAATGCTGGCTTACTGTATACACCGCAACGGTGTTGGCAGCGTTTCAGAAAAATTCCACTCTGGCCGTTTCCAAAAGTTTGTGTTTTAGGTCGGCTAAAAGGCCGTTTACATGTCAACGCGAAGCTGAAACGCAACAAAACTTTTGCGTTTCACCCTAAAACCGTTGTTGTGTAAATGGACCCTAAGGACCACAAGAAAGGACGTGGTCACACTAGCCCAGCTTGTTTGGCCAGTGTGACCGCAAGTGTGCCGTGCTTAAGTATGATCCACTTCTCTGCTTTGGCACGCTTCGAAGAGGTGGGTTTCAGCACAGTTCACTTCATGCACAAGCACAAGCACACTTGTGACAGCGCTTATGATCCATGATCCACTGCTCCTCTCGACAATCATTTTAAACAATAGCGAAGGTGTTAGAGGGCTGTATGGGACCAAAATGACCACTGGCTGTACTCTCCAAAAGGGGAATGGCACAGCAAGGGGAATCGCCCTTGAGTTTAGATGGCCAGTGTGACCGCACCGTAACATCTTGTCCCTAGGAGATCTCTTTCCTCATCGTGAAACGAGCAGTTATCAAGGAAACAGCCTCAGCTTGGCCAAAAGAGTGGGAGGATTGTGATTGGTTGACATGATTTCAAATTTACTGTATGATTAATCAAAGAGGGTAAGATGCCAGTTTGTGAATTTAGGCAATATACCAGATCTATTATTAGCACATGGGCAAGCATAACACAAATATACCTCTGATGGAGTACAAGTAAGACATTTATTGATTGAAAATATTGTTTAAATAAGTAGGAAATTTCAGAAAGAAGTGACTGGCAAAGTTGTCAAAGGTATACCTGTCGGTTACCTGCTGGTAAAGCAGCAAAGTGTTAAATTCAACTGGCAACTTCATGATAACAATAAAGTGTATCAAGTGTCAAAACAATTAAGGTCCGTCTGAAAGGATGCGAGCAAGATGCTTTAGAAAAAAGCTAGAAACTGTTCTTGTTTAGTCTATCAACAGTCTCATTCCTGTAACTAAAGAAGCACACATCGTCTCCAATGCTGGACAAATATTGGTTAAACAAAAAAAAGACAAACCAGAACAAGCGAGAGAAAACTTGTGGTTAGAAAACAGGAAATCAATGGTACCATCAATTATTCGTCAGGCTGTGGACTTGGCATCACCACAGAAACCTCTTCATTTGTTTAAATGTAACTTAGGACAAGTTAGGCAGGGATGAAAGAAGCTAAAAACTGAAGCAACAGTCTTTTATGGAGCTTGCCCTTTAACCCTCTTTACAGGATCCTTTTCTCAACTCTCTGGCCAATTAACCCTCTTGTAGAAAACTTACAGGTGTTTGTGTTAGGGATAGGTGTGTTTAACCTGCTCATAATCATAACTAATCACCATGTTTGGGACTTATTGTAACCCTCCCGGAGCACAAACACGACTGTTTCAACATCTTGAGCCGAGGTCAACCAGAGGCCACGCTCAGCGTGTGAAAAATATTGAGCAATAAAATAATCCCTGTTTGTTGTTAGCTGCTTATTCCAGCTATTGTGCTGTGCAAATCTTTACAGCTAATCCTCCGTTGGTCCAACACACAGAGGGGACGTTTGAGCCTGCAGAGGTGAGGCCTGTAATCCTGGATAACTAGTTGTTGAATAACAGGTTGAAACCTTTTGGTAAGAAGGGTCCAAGATGATAAAAATGATCAAGCAGGGATCATCCTAACTTGTACTTCCATCCATCTGAAAACCAACACTAGCAACTGCATTCATTAGGCTTATGTATCTGTCATCACCTAGTGGACAAACTGAGTATTGCATTGGATGCACACACCTGTGGTTGTCATGTTCAGACAGGACATATACTGCAAAAAAACTGAATTTTTAAAATTTATTTTAGGTACAAATTTTCTAATTATACTTGATGTGAGCCACACTCAACTAATCAGTCCAGAAAATATCTTGTTTCAAGTTGTTTACAGACAAAAATGAGGTCCAAGTTGCTTGTAACAAGTGAAAAAAATCTGCCAGCGGAACAAAAAAAACGTGTTCGAACATTTGCTTTAAATTGAATTTATATCTTATTACAAGTAACTTTTTTTCTTGTTCCATTGGAAGATTTTTTTTTTACTTGTTACAAGAAATTCAGACCTCATTTTTGTCTTAAAATAACTTTAAATAAGACTGGTAAGTTGAATGTGGCTCATATTAAATCTAAAAATACATTTTCTACTGAAAATAAGAGAAAAACACTTGATAAGATTTCAGTTTTTTTGCAGTGTAGAGGAGAAACAGCTTGAATAAAAACTTGATGTTGGTCAAACTTCATACCTCATGGGATCAGCGGGGTCACAGCATGATAGGTAAGCCGTCACAGCTTCGGCCACATCCTTATCTGTCGTCACATCCCACAATCCATCCGTGCCCATGACCAAGACATCGTCAGGGCCGTGTTTGTTTTCATCCAGGTTATAAACTTTCACCTACGAATAAAAAACATATTGATTCATCATGATGTCGAATGATGGCAGATATTTGCGTAAAGAACATGTTGTGTAAGAGGATAAGCAGAAATATTAAGGTGAGCAGGAGGAATAACCTTCTCTGACAGCAGTAAAGCTGCTTGTGTTACTCCATACTCTTTAAGCATCTTACTTAAAGTGTGATGTTGGTTTAGCCACAAAGGCCTGATAAAACCCTGAAGCTGAAGTGAAAAGCTCTCAAACAGGAAGTGAAAAGCACTGATGAGAGAGGCTGCGAGTGTTTTATACTTAACAAACAAAACACTTCCCAACTCATAATAGGTCAAAATTTTAGACTGTGTAAGTTGTGCTGTTTTTTGTTTCTACTGTTCATGAGTCCAATAGAAGAAACTCTGCTCACCTCAGGGATGCAGGAGAGGAACGGCTTGATGTAAATGTTGGAGTTATAAACCTTCAGGTCATGATCTCCCAACCCTCGAGTGACGCCGATTGTCGCCATGACACGGGCCTGAAAATATACACGCACACACAATCACATACAAAAGGTGCATATACACATTAACAAATACAAACACACCTGCAGATTAATGTTGATTGTTGATGTGCTGAGTATGACTCTGTGATTGTCTGTTTCTTACCTTCTTCCCCTCTCCATATATGAGGGGAAACTTCAGGTCATCTTCCACGATTGTTTTGTAAGCCCTTCAAAGAAACAACAGTGTTTTGATCACTTACTGTTTGTTACATTAAAAGCTGATTCCAGCTTTATAAATTTAAATTTTCATGCCACTTTATCACTTTTTTCCCAAAATATTAATTTTTTTTGAGACTCTAAACTCGTTTCAAAATAGAAAAAAAGAAGAAGTAGAAGAAGGAAGTGGTTGTTGTTGTGGGTTGAACATGTATTGATAGAATTTCTTGACGCTGTAAAATTGTCAACAGCAGCTTTGCCCACCCTCGTTCGTTAGTATACCCCCATATCTGTACCTCTAACTACTTTGATTGATTCATCTTTATTTTTTCTGACTTTTGATACCAGAACATAAACTGTACATAGAGTGGACAGCGTGGCTCCACCACTTACCATTCTATGGTTTCAAAGCCAAAATACCTCCGACACAGGCACCGCCATTGGCAGCCAGAGTCTGCGCAACAGAGGTTATGAGGGACTCAGAGAGAATCTGAGTGGAGCCAGGTGACAAAAATAATTTTCTTGGCTCTCGCTCCCAACATATTTTACAATACCCGAAAAAATACACAAGAACAGTAGCTGTCAATAATTGTTAAATGTGACTTACAGCCTTGTTTTAAATCTCATAATGAAAACAAAACTTTTCAGGATAAAGAGGACCTGCCAGCCAAATAATATCTTCATCACTGCAACAATCAGATGTAAGAAACATTTCTACGAGGTGTATTAGTTGTATTAAAGTTTGACCACAGCCCATCTGGAATAGCTGGGGAGATGGATTTTTTGACCAATACAACAGCCAGCCACCAGGGGAAGCAGTTTTTGAGGCAACCTCACTTTGAGCCAAGAAGATGACATCCATTTTTTTTTTACGGTCTCTAGGCCAGACAGTAATCCATCAGAAAACAGGGCGAGATTTGTGAGTGAAGTGTAGGAACCCCGGCAGCCTGCTCAAGGGCTGGCCTCATTTAACGCACATTCTAGACTACAAGGCTAAACCATAGATTGTATTACATGTGTAAATAGTATCTGTGATGTCATCCATCTGTTTTTGAAATGGTGTTTTAAAGCAAATTGTCAGTGGTAGCCATTTTGGAAATGAAGCAGGCTTTTGGCCTCTTCACTAACAGCTACAGGGTACCCTCCCGTCAGTCAGGGGAGTTGTGCCTCTGATTGAGTAAACTTGTGACCTTAATATACAGTGTGTGCGAAATAGAGGAATGAGGTCGTGAGAAGTGACAATTTTTTTATAACAAAGCTGTAAAGTTGTTTTGTGCAGCCAGCCCCAAGTGGTATCACAAATATCTGCAGTCTTTAGCTCTTTTGCATGGTTTCATCTCTCACATCCACAGTTTGCTGCTTGGGCGATAGCAGCGCCCCGAGTTTCATCAATGTATGAAAAAAAAAAAAAACTGGTAGTTAATTTTTTTTTCCAACCAAGCAGCAACCTCAATCTCCTTTGTCTAAAAATGAAGCCAATACAGAGACTCCTCTGACATCCACTTGGGGTTGGCTCCAAGAGTTAAGGAAACCCCATAAGAGCCTACATAAAAGAAGGCCTTTTACAGCAGAAACAAACATTTCTACAGCTTGGTACAAAGAAATAATCAATGTGGCTCATTTGTTATTAGGTACAAACTTTGCACGGATGACATTTTTTGCTAGCTTATCCATTTTGATCATCGGCTGCCAGCCATTTTCAGGGCTTGAACAATCTTTCTGCCTGAACTTTTCTGACTTGCAGCGTCTCGCTATGTCTCTGTCATCTCACATCTTCTCCTCATATCCATGCTGAGTTCTCATCCCAAGAGCCCAACGCTCTCACCCACAGTAGTTTACGAGCATGATTTTGATTGACAAGCTCCGTCAGACCCCCACTCCCCCCACTGAAAGACATAATTTACTTCTATAGACGCAGAAGCCAGAATTGATGTCCGTAGACATCAATGAAAAGGAGTGAGTTAAGACCGACACAGAAATTTGTATATTTGGGGGCATGATGAATTCACTGACGGCTGGGCTCATTTGACCTCTGCTTCATGTTTTTGGTTCTGATTAGAGTGACAGGAAGTTAGCTCGTGTCAAAACACCTTCGGAGTCTGATGTGTGACATCATTAGACTATATGTGTCCAATATAGTTCATAGTTGGCTCATGCTTTCCTCCTTTATAGAACAGAGTCTTCACAAAATGTGAATAACTGTCAGAAAAGTGATTAAAAGATCCACTTTTACCATCCAGTCATGGTGTGGTCTCTGTAGAGCATCTTTTTGCCCAGCTCACTGTGCTGGATCCTCCGAGGGAACTCAATGTGAGTGAACTCGTTTCCCAGGAGCTCCGGCCTCAGGAAGCCCTGGAGGGACACACAGAAGTGGGACAGGTTGCAGAATTAAAATCTTTATCTCCATCCTTGATAAGACTCAGAAGTTTCTCTAAAACAGCTGAAGTTGTAAGCACACATCAATCCTCTAGGGCTGAACATATGCTGTATACTAAAGACATAAAACAGCTCCCTGTTTTAGCAGCAAACATCATCCACCCACTCCATGACTCACATCTACAACCTGCTGCTAAAACTGGCAGCACGGTAATGCCGGTTTATTTCTGTGTGCTTCCTTAGGTTGCCTACTCATTATCCAATACTCTCTCTTATCGTTAGTCAAACCTCCCAGCAGCTCTGAAGTTATATTTATACGCTTTCTTTTACAGCTTTCTATGCACTGAGGAGCTCATAAAGCCTCTTTAACACTCCCCTGTGTGGGTAATGTAGTAAAGAAAACAGAAGCATACCAGGTACTGGAGCCGCTGCCTCTCTGACTCAGGTGTGAATTCATTCGTCATGGGAATAACTTCATTATTTCTGATGATTATGGCCCTGCAGGGAGGAGAAGAAAGGAGATATACACCCATTAGGACAGAGGAATGTTTTCCTTTTGTTGTGTGGATGAGAAACATCAGCATTAGTAGAAAGCTTCATGCTGCTGCAGTGTTCAGAGTGAGCCCCAGGGGGCAGCAGAGCCACGCACATCTAAGGAAGTCAGAACCTCCAAACTCTGCACACTGGAGAGATGAATTACTCAGAAATGTCATTAATCTTGAGCTCTGCAGTAAAGAGTTTCTTTTTTACCTGCTGTCTCCAGCGTTAGCAACGTAGAGCTTTCCCATCAAACTTAGAGCAGCTAAGGCACAGCAGCCACCGGAGATGGCGTACGACGATTTTTCCTTTTCGATGAGGTCATCCTGAAATAAAGAGAATAAAAAAAACATCTAAGTGAAAACAAAAGGCTACAGAAGCTCAGTGTTGTAAGAGCACTTTGCTTCTCATCACACAGAATGGCTCATTATTATCTTCATACATATTCAGAGAAACAACAAAACAGTCGTGCTGACTGAGAGGAACAAGGAGGCTTTGAAGATGCATTACTCAGAGTGTGGGTTATTATCAGAAGGAGGTTACATCAGAGAGGAGAGTCACTTTGAGCTAATTCAGTTCATTACAGACTCAATGCAAACAGAATCAGTCTGCTGCAGTGATTGTTTTTCACGCACGTATCAAAACAGGAGATCATCAAGTCCTGGGAGAAGCCGGCAGCTCTGTGCTGATGGTGCATTATAGATTCAAGATTCTAGATTCAATACTTCATTGCCATGTGGACACTGTCCATTGGGATTTGTTTCAGAGACACATTAACAATAAATACAAAAAAAGACAAAATCCACCTGTTACATAAAATATTCTAGTAAAATTGATCAGAAAGTAAAATATGATAAATACATTTTTAAAAAATACTGGCGCTTGTGGGAAAATCCTGCAAAAGTAAGATACAATATAATTGCCCCTAGATCCATAATAAATAAATAAATAAATAATGTGTAACTTAAAAGCCCCATACTTAAAGAAAATAAAAAATAAAATTGACTGTTTTAAAGTGGTGTCTGAATAGTGTGGGAGAATTCTAATAACCTTAAAAGTCCAGAATCAGAAATATGCTCATCACTACACTTTAATCTGGGTCTTAGAGTTTGAATTATTTATCCAGATTTTAAATCATTTATCATTTTTCGCATAAGCACTTTAACTGGCACTTTGATCGCAGGCTGCTGCATATGAACTTTTTTAACATAGAGAGGATGGTTGTGAGCAGTTTACAAACTATTAGCCATGCAGTTACAGGGGGTACACTGGAAAAAACTAAAATCTTATCGAGTGTTTTTGTCTTGTTTTCAGTAGAAAATGTCTTTTTAGACTTAATATGAGCGCCATTCACTTGACCAGTCCAGAAAAATGTCTTATTTCAAATTATCTGAAGACAAAAATGACAAGAGAAAAGTTTCTAGTATTAGACATTGTCCTAATATGTGTTCTCTTTATTGGACTTCTGGAGAAATCCCGTCTCATTACCTGCATGGCTGTTTTGTTTACAGCTAATGAAAATAAAGTCTGTGTCAGAGAGGATTTCTCGCGACTGATTCTTCTAAACAAGATGATTTCAATAAGGCGAAACGTTTTGGTGATATCCTTACAGAAACAAACCATTTTTAAAACAAGGAAGAGGCTTATCGACAGAGAAATGTTTGTTTTTTGAACATTATTATGTCAGGCAGGACAACAGTCCGTCTAAGTTGTGGGGTAACTTATTTAAATGTTTCTAATGTATTGTAATAATAGTGCTTTTATTAATGAAACTCCTGCCTTTATCTATTGTTAATCCCTGGCTGATGTTGAGCTGTTTATTTTATGCTTACCGCAGTTATAGCCTCATAACTTGGTTTTCAGCAAGATAGTGGGTTTCTGACTTCATATGTACACTCCAAAAACTGAAATCTTAAAAAGTGATTTTGTCTTATTTTCAGCTGAAAATGACTTATTAGACTTAATATGAGCGCCATTCACTTGACCAGTCCAGAAAAATGTCTTATTTCAAGTTATTTAAAGACAAAAATGAGGTCTGAATTGATCATAACAAGTGAAAAAAACAGCCCATGGAATTAAAAAAGTTACTTGTTTTGAAAAATTATTCTAGTTTCAATCCAATTTTTAAACATTTTTTTGATGTTTCATTGGTACATTTTTTTTAACTTGTGCAAGCAATTAAGACTTTAATTTTGTCTTTAAATAACTTTAAATAAGACATTTTTGGACTAGTCAGGTGAATGTGGCTCACATTAAGTCTGAAATAACATTTTCAACTGAAAATAAGAGAAAAACACTTGATAAGATTTCATTTTTTTGCAGTGTAGCCACCTTGACCTGATTAAACAGTCTTGGAACATATGAGAAAAGGCTTTGACAGCAGTGTGTGTGTGTGTGTGTGTGTGTGTGTGTGTGTGTGTGTGTGTGTGTGTCTGTGTGTCTGTGTGTGTGTGTGTGTGTGTGTGTGTGTGTGTGTGTGTGTGTGTGTGTGTGTGTGTGTGTGTATTTATCTCTTAGTCTAACACCCTCCACCAACAGTGGTTTCAGACATTAGCGGTGACCATACAGAAATAGTCTCTCTTCCTGTTTATGGTTTAGTCTGCTTTTATTGTTCTTTAAGAGGCTTCAGCTTTCATTTCTGTCCTTTTATTTACAATCTCCTCCCAGGAGCTTTGAGTTATTGTGTTAAATACCAACCATTTATTTGTTATTTATTTATTTTACTTATTTAACCTTTCAAATGATAAGACAGCTAAAAACTGACAGGAAACATGGGAGAGGAGAGAAGGGAAGATATGGAGCAGAGAGTCAGGAGCTAACTCGATCAAGATATGTTAGCTGGAGCTCATGTATGAACAACTAAAGACAAAACATAATAAAAACAATAAAAGAAAACAAAAAGCTAAGAAAAATTAAACTTAAACTGGATTGCGATTGAAGGGTAATCTATCAAATTCTTGTTGAGATATTTCACTAAAGTCCACAAATGTCATCCTGAAACTTTTCTACAGATTTGTAAAGATACCTAAAGATATCTAGAAGCTAGTCTTGTCTAATGAGTTTGGAGACAATTAGTCAGGCCGACTTAAGATCAGCTACAGTTTGGACCAGACAGTGATGGTGTTAGTGGACAAATCATGTAAACATAACAGCCTTAAGGGTAAATCCTTTTCATCCAAACCAAGTTTTTTAATAAAAATGTTGAGGTATTCAGACCTAGATCGAAACGTTGGACTGATAAATGATCAGATTGATGGACTTTGTCATCTCTTGCTACAAGAGTTTACTGAAGAAAAAGACTGCTCAGACTAACTCTGACAGATTTCCTTCAGTGTTTTTGGGGGAAGTTAAATATTTAGTTTGTTGTTTGAGGATCAACCCGTTCAAAATGCCTTGTGCAGCATGAAATATTCAAAGCCCTCGTCTCTTGTTTTCTCACACAGATTGTCGGTCATCATCTGCTCACCATCTGCGAGAAGGCCGTCTCTATGACTCCCATCACCAGGCTCTGCAGGCTCACCACCTTCTCCATGTGGAAGCGAACCGTCGAGTCGTTGACGGCATCCGGATCCTCAGGCTCCTGTGAGGCTCCTTTCTTGGAGTCAGCTTGGTACGGGCTGCCGTTTTTTGCCAGGCAGATAGGAGGGGCACTGTTGGGGTTCTCGAGCAGGTGGCAGACTTCTCCAAGACGGTCTCGGATGAGGAGGTGGAGGAGCTTGGAGGCCATGATGGCGGCTCCGGAGCCTGCGTGTCCGTCAAACACACCCCAGAAGTGGAGAGGGAGTCCTGTTCCATCCTATATCAAAAAACATAAAGGTTAAGTATGTTAAAATGAGACATGTTTAGAGACTTAATCCAGATTATAATTTAATGATGTTTTATGGAAAAGGAAAGTCAAACAAGGTGTGCAAATGTATAGTTTGTGCAACAAAAATGGTTTCAAAAGTGTTTGTTGATACCTCTCCTGACTTGATCTAAGAAGAGATTAAATATTCTCCCCTTGCTTCAGATTTTTGTTGATTTCCCATGATGCATTGTGGGAATATGTGACAGACAGGCGTTGCCGTCTTTGTGTTTCCAGGCATGCTCACGAGCAAAGCTGGCCTGATGGACTATTAAACAGATGAACAGGCTTACCCCACTGGTGCCAGACAAACAAGGGGGAGGGGAGCAACGAGGGATGATGTCATTCATTTACACAGGATGGGGAACGTGTGTGTGTGTGTGGTTGTGTGCACGTCTGACACAAATAAAACACACGAAAGATGATTTTGTTTTCAGGATGACAATTAACGAGAAATACTTCTGTCTTGTTCTCTGTGGAGTTCTTGTTACACTGGTTTAGCGAGTTAAACCTGTGGTTCACATGAGTGTGTGTCTGTCTGTGTGTGTGTCTGTATGTTCACATCCATTTCTCATTAGGTCAAAACAAAAGAATTAGTGCGATAAAACAAAAGGCACAATCTGGATTGAGTAAATAACTCAATAAACTAACTGATAGGCCAGATTTTGCTCTTTAAATCTACAAAAACTGATCATAAGAAAAATTCTTTGCATATTTTCTCCTTTCATTTGTTTCAGCAGACATTATCTCAGTCAGTTGTTGACAGATGCAGTCCACAGATGCAGAGCAACACTAAGACTTACTTGGATGCCTGTTTGTAGCCTTATTACATTATGCATTTCCTGTCAGCTCCGTGTTTGGTCTACACCGACTGAAACCGTGTTTGGTGGACAGTATGTGGCACTAAATGTTGAATTTTCTCTACAAGCAGGTATGTGGACAACACGACCTCTCCCTAAAATTGAAGCCAAAACCTTTAGCGCTTATCCTCCTGACTGGTTGTGGTTTTAAATCATCACCCATGCCTCCTTCATAAAACATGGGCCAAACTTAAAAATCCAAATACTTATACGTTTATATTACACTGATCTGAGCTCATTTCCAAGGATGCATAACATTTTTTTTCGTGAGCTTTGATGCCAAAAGACTACATAACCTGTTGCACGGGTGCAGCCAAGGTATGTGCAGAAGTGACCTGATAATGACACACCTATGACGCTAACCAAACATGTTTAAACTTAACATAAAACAATGAAGTTTCCTGGAGTGGACAGAGCCTTGTGCTGGTTTCAAAAAGAAGTTTATGGCGAGATGTTGGTTCGAGATGTTTTTTTCTCACAGTTGGCTGTGATAACGTCATTAAGACCAGGCTAAACCGAGCCAACCCGTACCACGCTGTACTGATCTAGACCAGGCTACTTAGAGGAAACAGGGCTGTGGATTCAGAGCCTGCCCCTTTCCAATATGGCCCCTGTCAATGAACCTCATGGGGCACAACCTAAACCGCTAGGCCATCTGTGCCACAGCTCCTCCTCTTTTTTCATTTCTGAACAGTTGCAAACACCTGGCTAGCTCCGAGGGTACAGGTGGGTGTATGAAATATGCAAGAGAAATGGATTGCATGTCAGAAAAGAAGAAGTTTGCACATGATAATAAATTAGTTTCTCATAAGAATGCAATAATATCTCGTTATCATTAGCACGGTTGGGTATCTGATGCACAGGATGATGCAGAGAACAGATCGTTTGGCTTCTGTTTAATCTGTTACTATTTAGGTTGATTTACGCTTGACATGTCAAATTTCTAACCTGCCGGATAGAGACGTGCGGACAAGATGGCGGAAGTGGTCGAAGGGCAGAAATATAGGCATCTGTATGACTCTTCACAAAGAGATCATTGTGATAACCGTGTGGTAAATAATTCATGGCGTCATGCGGCCACTCACATCAGAGGAGAAGAATCCAAGCAGTTTAAAGAACCTGGAAAAATCTCTGCAACAGATATGTAAATGTGTTGTAAACAAAGTCAAACTTCTTCGACTCTCATTTAGTACTCTGGTAGACGTTAGTGATACACTGCCCTCTGCAGTTTGGGAATGGACACCAACGGACTCTGCATGGGGTGTTAAAAAGCATCAAAGCCTCACGCGTTCTCTCCAGCCTCACGCATGGGAGGCAGGGTTTACAAACTGTACTATACACTGAAACGACAGCCAGCAGGGGGAGCTCTAAATCTCATGGCTTCAACTTCAGAAACAGTTATTTTTCAAAAAAAACAAAAAGCAACATGTTTCAGGATGTTTAAATTATCCAAAGGAGTTGAATCACTTTTGTGCCAAATAACAAAGATGTTAGCACATCTGTTTGTTCACATTTAGCATTAGCTGCCACCACAGCCCAGATATCTGCTGACAGATGTAAAAGGACTTGTTTGGGAAAGTTAGAAGGCAGAGTTCGCTACATTTTCTGTACTTTTTCAAGAGTGCATGTGAGAAAGAGGATGAAGATAAGAGACTGACTTTTTAGACACATTTAGATGATAGTACACACAACAAGATATGTGATATGATCGTCCGGTAAAAATCTAAAGGTCTCAAAAGGACTGGAGAGGAATTAAAGGTATCAAGATGACACCATTACCCCTCAAATGAGATATGAAAACAGAGCGACTGTGTCTCAGATAACCTTAATGCAGGCAAAGATTTAATTATGATTTCAGTGCCCACAGCTCAGGCTACATGTTTTTGTGTGTTTTTGTTAATTGGAGCCTCCAGCCTTTGACCTGATGTGCCACCCCATGTTCAGAGCCTCCTGTTTTGATGCCTCCCCCCCTTTCTCACCCCGTTGTCCTCCAGCAGCAGAGTGGAATTCCTGTTTTTGCCCGTCGGCTTCTTCACAAACAGCTTCTCGCAGGAGGCCTGGTCCTCGTTCAGCATGCTCTTCCCCGCATTGATCACCCTGATGGAGAAAGGTGAGAATGGAGTCAGATGATTTATAGTGCCTCCTCTCACTCCTCTAACCACATGAAAACATAATGGCAGCCAGAAAAGATGGATCGAGTGGAACAGTTAGGAGGAAAAAAAAGAGCAGGGCAGGATGCAGTCATGTCCCAGAGGGAACTTGCAGGGGGGATTAAGTGTTTTTTATTATGAGCTGATGTCTGTGGAGGATAATGGCTTCAGAGTAATGCAATGTTTTATACTCCAGCAGCAGCAGCAGCAGCATTTTTCTTAATGTGCTGCAGCGGCATGTACAAACTGATGCAGAGGAAGAAGGTGAAGTTGCAGGACTGTGTCAAACCTGTTTGTGACTTTGTGATTTAAAAAATGCATGTTAAAATGATCTCATCCCTTGCAGATTGAACAAACAAGTGTTTTTCATGTTGCTCTCCAACATGGTATTGCTTATAGCTTTGTTTCTGATAAAACATCCTTGGACTTGTTTTACAACTTCAAAGACAGACAGATGTTTCAGTTTAGTGGAGTCTGATTGTGAAAAATCAGTTTTTCAACAGTTCTTATCGAAACTGTTTAATAAACTGCACTGCAAAAACTGAACTACAGGCCAGAGTTTAGGTCTTGTGTTCTCTAGAATGGTTTTATTAGACTTCATATGAGCAGTTTATCTATCTCAATACAAGAAACTAGAAAAGCACTCAGAGCGCACAGACCTCCACCAAGCATATTGTAAATAAAACACTTTAATGTTATACTCCCTTTCAGCAGACTGTCTGCTACAATTTGGTGTTAGTTGCAGGTTTATACGACAATTTGTTACCTGACAGTGTTGAAAATTATGATGACCCAGTACATATTTCATATTCCGGATCTAGGTATCCAGAATATTGGCAGGATCTGGGTCGTAATTTTACATCTGTCAGGAATGAACATGACCTTGTCTTGTATTGTTTTCCAAAACAATCCGACCATTTATCGTGTAGTTATATACAAATATGGTGAAAATGGCCCTATCTCACAATGATAAAAAATTATTTAAAAAAGTCCTGGATCCAGATGGTGATCTGGATCACCGCCAAAATTTAATCAGTTCTTCCTTATCCCATTTTGAACATTTCCTGAAAATTCCATCAAGATCTGTTTGTTAGTTTTTGAGTTATGTTGTTCACAGACCAACAAACAGGCAAACTCTTCCGAAAACATAACCTCCTTGATGGAGGTAATTAATTGTCTTCTAATACCTCAAACTGTGACAGTTTCCCAAACTTTTCTGGCAACATAAGTCTCAGAAAATTCTTATATCAAATAAGACTCAAACACTACTTGGATTTCCATTATTGCAGTGTTATAGTTAAACTGATACTTTTTAATTTTTGACTTAGATAAGCCATTCATCTATCTATTTATATGAATCTGTGGTACATCTGTGGCCACCAAGCTTTATTTTCTGCATTTTTCTCCAAACTGGTTCAAATGTCTGTTCCATTTAGCTCTCCAGCTCTGTTTGGACTCAGCTGTCTCTTGGTGGTACTGTCTGGCTCTCTAGCTGGTGAATATTTAATGATGTTGATGAGTGAGTAAAGTGACTGGTTGCTGAGCATCTAGAACAACAGGTTCATGCAACAGGAGGGACCCACTGAAAGTTTTTTTCTGACAAAGGCAGCTGACTTTCTGTGCCTGGAAAGGAGCCTGGTTAAGAGCAGTGAGAAAGAAACCAAAACAAAGAGCAGAGTTTTAAAGGCACCGTGAAGAGTTTCTGATTCTGAGAGTCACATTATTAGGGGTGGGAGAAAAAATCCAAATATGATACATCATGATTTTTTTGTTTGACGGACACAAATCTTGTTTTTTTTTTTTTTCAAATTCAAATTCAAATTTTTCATTTCAGTTATTTTTTATAAACTGGATTGAAAAAAAGTTCCAACTTTTCTCCAGCAGGGGGTGAAATGTTTCTCTCTGACTCATGTGATGTGCATTTTATTGGACAATATAGCTCCTGTTATAGTCTGTAGACATCATCATCATTTAACTTTTGGTCTTGTGTTAAAAAAACAAACAAAAAATTGCAAAAATTGTAAATATTGAGGAATCGAAATTTAGATTGAATCAGCACCCCAAGACCCTACTCGTTATTACTTGACCATCACAAAAAATTTGATTATCAGCAATAAGATACGTTTATTTCTTTAAACTAATGTTTTGTCCTCATGACTGATTCTGAAGCAGGATTAGCAAAAAGATGCAGATTTTCTGTTAATGTATTATTTTAGAATGAGAAACTTTACAATTAGGTGTTTGCTAGCTAGAAAAGCTAAATGTTCATGTACAGGATTCAATGTTTATTCCAGCATATGAAAGCTTCACCGCTCCTTGAGGACTTAACAGTTTAACTGTGGGTCTATTTATAACATTCAGACATTTATTCAGACACTGGAGCTCATATCATGACACTGAAGCTATGACAGGTAACGTTAAACCAATACGCCTGCTTACTTTTGTAAGCTACCACTTCTAAATCAGAGTTTGCAAAGTTTTGTTTTTCTTTCACTACAGGTAATAACTTAACGTTTTGACGAACTGAAACATGACAATATTGCTGGTTACAGGTTATTTTAAATTTCTACTTCTTAGCTACCAGTTTGGGTCGACCAGGACCAGATTGATTTATGGCATGTCTAGGTCTCTATGACAACACGCGGGCAGGTGAAGTTTAGTAGTGAAAAGAGACAAAACACAGAGATCCGTGTTTTTCTCTGCTAAAAACAATTTCTGTGACTTATTTTATAGTGATGGTGGACACAAGAGCCTAATTGTCAGACAGAAAGAGGACAGAAGATAGCTAGATGGGAGACTGATACAGCCCAAGCTAAAGGCTAATTAGCCTTCAGCTCGGGCTATTTAAGACAGATCCTCCTTGTATCTTTAAAGAAGGATCTGTACTCATTCATTTGCTACCACAACAAATGCACACTTTAACAAGAGCTAAACCATTACAAGGGCAGGCGATGGTGCTCATGGGAAATTCAGTCCCCATTCTTGGGAAACAAAGCTAATTCCATCCAGCAGATGAATCACAAAATGAAAACTCCTTACTGTACCTTTAATCAAACAAAGCTGGGTGGTAGAGCTGATGTATCCACAGTCGGGTTATAACTCTCTCTGGGTTTGTAACTTCAAAGGCCCTTTCCTACTTTACTTCAGAGTAATTTCATTAATTTTTAATGTAAAAATATGGATTGCAGCAGCTTTAACAGCATTACCACACAGTGCTTATCTGTCAGAGCTAAAGAACAACGCAAACTGAATTTCCCCTTTGATGGATCACACAACTACTCCATTTCAAGAACCTGTTTATTGATTTCCATCTTCCACTGGATCAGATAGGAACCAAACGCTCCGCGTCATGGTTGGAGAATGTTACTAAATATTTTCAAGCACATGCGATTTGACATGAATGAGCTCCAACATGGAAACATCAGCCGGTATGACTCTTTAAGCTGCAAAAGCTGCAGATTGAGAGCTCACGCTGGCACATTATGTAACGTGCTCAGTTTCAATTAGAGATAAGTGCCACATTAGCTGAATAATACAGCACGATAACTGCTGTGCAGTTTCAGAAATTTAAGTATTTTTGTTAAGATTCCCTGAAAAATTTCTGCAGAGGAGAGATTACTTCTCAGGTCACCAGTGGACAGAGGAAAGGAGTGAGTGACAAAAACAGGATAGTGTTTGTCAGTCAGAGAGAAAAACACACAGTCAAACAAAGGACACGAGAGAAATCAGAGTTTAAATCTGATCGTGACCTTTGACCTCTCGCTCCTCAGATAGCTGAGCTGGTAGCAATCAGCACAGGGAATGGTCACTAGGCAGCTTTAAGCTCTTGTATCACAAATATAAAGCACAAAATGCAACTGCTCCCAAATCTGGATTATAAAAAAAGCCCTTTTACTTTCTAATCAGCTGAGAGCAGCGGACAGTCCATCACAGCGCCATGAGCTGCACCCTCAACTGATGACAGCAATGACTTAAAGTCACATGACTGGCAGTTGAACTTTTGGCCATGACTGAAAGAAAGCAAAAACAAAACTGTTTTTTTCTTTTTTTTTTGTATTTTTTCATGTTTGAAGTTTTTTGAGGAAATTTTGAGCCAATGCAGCAATTTCCACTACAGAGACATCAATACATTGCCATAGGGCCTAATGATCACAGCCATCCAGGGTTGGTTTTCTGCCTTGTTCCTTATGAACCACTGATCCAGATTCTTTGAATTGTTTAATGATATCACTAACCACAGATAAACAATCTTTTAACTGAAGTTTTATTGCTCTGAAATAGTTGTCTGTTGAATATTTGCTCACACAGTTTCTCACAAAGTAGTGAACTCCTTCTCATCTTAACCTCTGGGTGCTCGTTTTGTAAACAGTCATGTGACTCACTTGTTGCATGTTTACCTGATTAGTTGCAAAATGTTCCTTCGAGTGTTTTTGTTTCAGTATTACACAATTTTTTCAGTGCCCAACTTTTGTGAAACACGTTGCATGTATCAAATGAAAAGAGCAGATATTAAGTTACGTAGTATTACGTCATCTTTGCACTTTACTAAACTGAAAGCACTCAGAGAGTGCAGACCTCCGCCAAGCATATTGTGATTGTCACCAACACTTGAGTCCTACTTTAATGTTGTACTTTTTTCAGCAGACTGTCTGCTACAATTTAGTGTTAGTTGGTGACCTTTTCTTGTATTGTTTTGCAAAGCAATCCGACCATTTATCATGGAGTTATGTACACATATGGTGAAAACGGCCCTCTCTCACAATGATAAAAAATCCTTTAAAAAATACCTGGATCCAGAAAGTGATCCGGATCACCTCCAAAATGTAGTCACTTCTTCCTTAACATATTTTGAACATTTCCGGAACATTTCATTGAGATCCCTTTGTTACCTTTTGAGTTATATTGCTCACAGGCAGACAAACAAACAGACAAACCTCCTTGGCGGAGATAATAATCTGCAAACAGTGAAAATGAGTTATTTGCCAGCTTTATATAAACCAGCTTTTTAGGGGATTGGGCTTATTTTTGTCTTAAGGAGGAGAAAGGGTTAACTATTTAAATGATTGTCTTTTGTTTGCATGTTTCCCATGTCGTCCAGGTTCACCACTCCCTCAGAAAGAACCTTTAATTCTTTCTGTTTTGAAAGCTGTCACATGCGCTCAATGAGCCGTAATTGAACACATTGTCTGCTGCGTGGGAGGAAGTGGTTCTAAAAACAGGAGCTCTCGTCTTTTTTTAATGTGACCTAACACTTATAGCGGTCAGCCTTTCAGTCATATGTTTCAACAACTTGTGACTGAAATCCACAGTGGTGATGTTCGAGCCCTCCTCCTGTAGAAGTGTGTGACACAAGGAAAGTTCAAAAGAGGAAGCTCGGGCTTCCAGTGAAATTTCTAAATGTGTCTGCTTGGCTGTGTCACAGTTTTGATGAAAACTGTGGTTTTATATGTTGTAATGCATGTCATGTCATGTCATGTAAACTACACTCACAGAGAGGCAGGGTTCGGTCAGAGGCAGATCAATGCCACATTTAATCCAGTGAATTAAAACAATCTGTGTAATTACCCTTTAAGAGTTTAAGCAGTAAATAATGTTTCAGCATTTCAGGTCATTTAGTAGATGTGAACTATATCTTTATAAACTCAGATAAAACTGAAAGTAAACACTTCATGCTTTAAGAGGAAGACTGTAAATTTGATGTAGAACATGCAGCCCTGTTTGCTTGCACAAACACTTGTCTGTTATAAAGTTTTAATCTATTAGGTAACATTAACACAGCTGCTTTGTGTGTGTGTTTTAAGGAAGAGGACGTTTCTTCATATATTTACAAAGTCTTCATTGCACCAACCACAAAAACATCAGGTACTGCAGAGGACTGACTGTGGCTGACAACATAATGCAGCTAAAGTTAAAACAGCTGCAGGTTATCGTCAGAGATACCAAGAGCAACCACTTTACAATCCTGAAAAAGACTTGAAGCAGTTTATGTAGGCCTGTCTTCCAAAGATGTGAGAGTAGTTTGAAATTGTAATCGAATTTTTTTTCACCATTTTAGCTAGATTGCAACTAAATCATTCTGCCATCTTTAACAATACTGCAAAAATCAGACCACTTTTAAAGCTTTCACTGGGAGCAGCTTAGATTTGAGCATTCACTGGTCTCCAGAGCGCAGCCAGCCAGAATTATATCACCGACTGCCTGTCAGTGATATAAGAATAGTCCTTCCAAACTCAGACTCGTAGATCTTCCACTTGTCATATTTTAAAAGAGTATTGCACAAGAGTGTTGCCCCAGCTCTGCCACTGGAAACAAGTTATTAACAATCTCTTTCATATCCTCATTTCTCTTAAAAACAATATGAGATCACTATGAACACTGTAAAATAATACCAGGATTTTACAATAATTAATTTTGACATTTCAAATGATTTTTGCATTTTAAATTTTACTATATTTATTTCACAGTTAAGTGCTGTGTTAAAAACATCCCTTCTGATAGCATCAACTGTGGGATGTATCACAGTTTCAAACTGTCTGGAAAGGCAGAAAGTGTATTCAGGATTGAAGGTACAATTAAACTGGGAGCTAACTGATAGTTGCTAACAAGTGCTAGCTCTAGGATACATTACTAAAGAGAAAGCAATGCTACAGTGTAAAGCTGTAGTTTTACTGCAATCAACTGTGAAATATCAGCTGTACATTGCTGTGAACTACTGTCAAAGCCACCGGCATTATGCAACATTGAACATCCACTTGTTGTTATGTTTCTCTCCATCTTATGAATGTATATCCAAAACAACCTCACTTTTTGCTCCAACTTTGGTCTCCACCATCTCAAAAAAATGACACATCTGACTCTTTGGCTCTTCACAGTGTTACCCAGGTAGTCTCTTTCTCAGTATTTGCTGCTTTAAACCTGCTGCAGCAGCTGAAAACAACTCTAGCAGAGCAGCTGAAATCAACCGGAGCTAACTCATTAGCTCATCAATGAGCTGAGCTCAATATGAGGCTCTGCAAAGGAGATGAGAGCTTCCCAATGTTTTCATGTAATTCCTCGGATCGATGCTACGAATGATGGTTCTAATGTTACACACTGTTTTCACATCATCATTTGATCTACTGTTATTAAACAGAATTGATTTAAGCTACTTTGATACCGCTGAAGGGTTTCTGCATCTGTAATAAAGCCGGCCACTCCCAAAAACGTGCTCACAGAGGATCACAGAGTGAATGTTACTCCTCCCCTATCTTTGTGCTTTATTCATCCATATTTAATCAATCCACATGGAGCACACATTATGTTACCAATGTTGCATATGCTTATGGTAAGGCTTACAGGAAAGTTCCCTGACAAATTCTCTAAACGAGGGTTACTTTCCTTTCTCCCGCTCTTTAATGTTATTTGAGCCAGAGCCTGAAAGCTCCCCTCCATATTAAACTGTATTAAATAACAGTTTGATAAGAGTACTCTGAGCGGCTTACTGTAAGTGCTAACAAATGTTTATGCTGACACGGTGTAGTGCAGCAGCATTACGGTATCAATCAGACTCATTATCTTGAGTATCCTTCACCTTCCTGTTGATAAAACTGCCGGCAGAAGAGCTGTTTTCTTTTTATTCATATGAAAAAAGGCACGTTGGCCTTGGTGAAAACACGGCAGAACCGACCTGGTCAGTGTGGCACTCTGCTGACCCATCAACAATGACCATCCTCATTACAGTCAGAATAATGGACCAACGCTAACGAAGTGATTTCAAAGCACAGAGTCTGATTATGAGGCAGCAGGAGCATGAGGCCTCCAACTGGAAAAAAGTGGCTTCACACTGTTTGGCCATCATTGTTTCTGCTCATTACTGCACACAAGCACTAGACCAGGGGTCTGCAACCTGCGGCTCTGGAGCCTCACATGGCTCTTTGACTCCTTTGCAGTGGCTTCTTGCAGCATTAAAAAATATTGAAATAAATAATTTTTGTTTTTCTTACAAAGGGTATTAAATATTAAAGAGTTTGACACTAAATAAGTAATGTGTTGACATTTTGGACTTCACCTCCTGCAACATTAATAGCCCAAAAACTTTCCATGCAACTGTGGCTAAACTCAAGCTTTATTTTTTTTAATTAGAAAAAATGAATTTTTTGCAAATTTTATGACATATTTGCTGATTCCATTTTTTTCTTTTTTTCAATTTCAATTTTTGGGAAAATTTTGCAGTTCTATAAAATTTTCAAAATTAATGCAATTTTTTGAAAGCCCACAATTTTATTTTTTTGCTGATTTTATGATTTCACAATTTTTTCAACATTTTTGCATTTTTTTAATTTCACAATTTTTGCATTTTTTTTATTTCATTTTTCTGCACATTTTTGCTGTTTTGGAGATTTCATTTTCAATTTTTTAATTTCCAAATTTTTTATGTTTTTGGCATTTTATATAACTTGCAAAATTTTGATATTCTAAAAAAAAATTTCAAATTCACGAATCTTATAATTTCACAATTTTCCAAAGTTTTTGCCTTTTTTTAAATTTCCTCATTTTTTTCCTCATTTTTTTTTCATTTTCAAACTTTTTTCAGACATTTTTGCGAATTTATGAAGAATGAAAAACTAAGACATCACATGCGATTCCATACATTTAAAAGCCTTCTATTTTACCCATAAGTAGAATTTTATCCACTTTTTAGTATCTATTGTGAAGATAAAGTAGTTTTGTTTTTTTGTTTTTTTTGCTCTGGCACAACATTGTTTCAGCCGAGGTGAAGCAAAATGGCTCCTATGAAAGTAAAGGTTGCAGACCCCTGCACTAAACCCTACAAGAGCAATGACATGAACACCTGATAAAAGCTTTTTAAAGCTTTTAAATGCAGCCAGTTTGATTTAAAGTGATTATGCAAAGCCAAACCACACATATCACAGTTTATTTAACACCCTGTGATAGCTCTGCACTCTCTGATCGAAGACATATGAGCTCTGTGAGTGAAGATCTTCTTGTATTAGTCCCAAATGCAACCATTACACTGAACTATTGTTATCGTTTGGTTACAGCAACAGAGTGGATCTAATTCTGCTTTTCAGGGAGTTTAAAGCCATCTTAATTTCCTCCCCACAGATGTTTCTTTGCAGCCCTGTTTGTCTGCCTCCCTGTCTGCGTGATTATGGAAGGAATTAGCCCTGAAACCAAACAAATCTGGAGTTTCTCTGCAAGATACAGCTCGTCTCTTTTTCATTCAGACAGATTCACATTCAGCATGATCAGACTGGGACAGTTACAACTGTTTTTCTAACAGGGGCGTGGTTCATGATGCATCTCAGAAACCATCAGTTACATCGGAGGATGCTCCTCAGGGTATAAAAACAGAAAAGCAGATCACTTCCATCATCACTGTCTGGTCTGTAAATGGAGATTTATTGTTGAGGCATTTCTGTACATGACAAACAGGCTGCTGCAGTTCTAAATCTGATACAATCTACATCTGCAGTCAGATTAAAAGCTTCTTATGAGTCAGTTTATATTTTTGTACATACTGTTGGTGTTACTGTGCTTTCTCTGATGAGCTAGGGAAGAGAAAGTTCACTGCAAACCAATTCAGGACCTGAACATCTCATACTAACTTTGACAGCAAAGCACAGCCAGGCACATCACTCCTTGATCAAACATCTCAGTGGCCTCGATACTAAGTTGGGCTTTTTTAACATCTGATATCATGTCACTCTTGCACAAACTGGGGCGCACGCTGCTTGTGGTTTAAGCACACGCCATGCACTGAGGCTGCAAACCTTGCTGTAGTGGTTGATGGTTAAACTCCAAGCCGTGATCTTTAACTGTAGGACGTCCCTCACTCTTGACTCCCCAAACTTCCTGTCTCTCTTCGGCTGTCCTGACTTATAAAGGCAAAACTGCTGCAAAAGGTGGACAAACCAAATACTAAAGTTAAAAGTAGAAAAAAAAAGGACGCACTTCACCTGATATTAGTTGTGCCCAGAGAATCCATCAGCATATTTCATGATCATGAAGCAAAAAAAGGGACAGTATTTTCAGATCTGTCAGGTGTTTGAATAATTTCAGGCAGTACTTTTTATCAAATCCTGCTCCTCATGTCCTTTGAAACTTGGGTCCACAATGGAAGCTACCTAAAGCCGCGTTTGCACCAAGCAAACATAGTGTGATGTCGTAGCAGCGCGACACAGTGTACCCCGCTAATAAATCCATTAAAGAAGAAAAACGTGACACAGTAAACAAAGAGCATAAATGGAAGACATGCATGATTTTGTCTTCTCTGTGATTGGCATGTGGCTCTTTGATACAAAGTACAATCAAGCTTTGTTTCAGAGAAGTCTGTGTGCTGCCAAGAGAAATGCAGCCACTGTCGGGGCAAGTGACGAGTCTTTTGACCAATCAATGGTCTGCAGTGTTGTAGCTTCACCTTAGAAGAGCGGATCAGTTCAGTATAGCACCCATACAAAAGGGCCCCCAAAAGTGGGACAGCTCATCTTGGTAATTTTGGGATCTGTCCCGGGATAAGTCAGTGGAAACGCCACAAAATGCGCACTGTAACAAGACAAACTGAACAAGTCTGCTTGGTGGAAATGCGGCTTAAGTTTCATTGTGACGCTCAGCCCTGATTTAAGGCATGGAATAATCTTTAAAAAGTAACAATATTAGATTAACTGGATGGTTGTTCAGTTAATTTACAATTGGTGATCTCCTTCTCTTTAGTGGAGATCAATGAATTTACTCAAAAATACTTTCAAAATCCAGTCTGTTGAGAGCTTCCGTAGCTTCATCCACTCATGTAAGTTAAAAACTGAGTTGTGTCAACAGAAAACCCTTTTTTAAATGTGATTGAGCTTGAGCTCATTTAGGATGGACCGAAGCAAAGCAGAAAAATGCTTTTGGTTAAACTGTCCTTTTGGACATCATCACTCAACACTGTCCCTGTGCACATCAGCTCTAAGGCCAGAACTTCTTTACACCGATGATTTCTTTCAACTTTCTTTCAGCTCATGTAACTACAGCCCCTAATAATTTTTTTATGTTATTGATCTACATCAAAAGGTATTCTGGTCTAAGGAATGATGGACATCTTTGATATGACTGTGGGGTTGTTTTCAAGTCTACAAAGATCCACCAAGCGAGACAAGGCCAAAGAGGAAACCATTTCGTTTGAGACCAAGTCTAGATACTCCTGTCATCCTTGTTAAGATATTTGATGTTTCATGACTAATAGTCAGCTTCCATGTTTATAAGGTTATCTGTCATGTGATTTACTGGACGTACAGTGTGTCCCTGACAATAAATCACTGCTGATTTTGCAGTTACATGCTAAAAATTTGAGATGTTTAAAATTCATATGCACAGCTCAGATAATGACTTGTCAGCTGTGAATGACGTATTTAAAGGTGCCACTTCTCAGAGTTCAAGGCCCCTGTGGTTGTGTTTGTGGAAATGAATATTATAGAGAAGTGGTTTGGCAGCCAGCTGCTGATCTTTTCTGTCACATTTATATGTGATTGATTTGTGTTATTGCCGCCGCTCACTGTGTGACAGTGCACCACTGATGAGTGTGGACTTTCGGTGTGTTTACACTCCGCTCAGACAGGATGATGCAGGATCAGATCAACCGATTAGGTTGTGTTGTAAACAGCTCTGCTAATGCTGTGATTACACTTTCAGTGACTTATACATCAACGTAATGTGACAGCAGTGACGACGCTGCACATTCCCACACACTGACTCCACTTCTTTCGTACATCACAGCGTCCTCATGTGACCTCTTCACTCAGTCTTCTGAGACGGCTGTCGTCACACATTTTGTCCCCCTTCCCCTTCAGACTCTCTGCATGAGTCAGCTCTTTTTTTTAACCCCCCTCCTGTTCCCATGCTGGGTCTTACACAGGGATGGTATAGCCCACATACTGTAGAGGACTGGAGTCATTCAGTGCTTCATAACCCCCTCTGCCTGCTGGGAGAGTGGAATGTCTGAGTGTTTTTCCTCAGCGGGAAATCGCCAGAGCAGCAGAACTGTGGTCAGTCGTGAATGAGACGGTGCTGCTGTGTTTCTACCTGGATTATTGCAGGTGTGTCGGAGTGCAGTAAACCCAAGGACATCTGCAGCAGATATATGAATGGAAACGTCATCTTTAAGCTTTTGCAAATCATTTTATGAAAGAAAAACATGAAACCTATTTCTGCATTTGTATGGATGTTTTTTTGTTGATAGCATTTGTAGTGATTGTTTCTTTTTTGCCTTGTGCAGCACTTTGGTCATCTCCTGCTTTTTAACTTATACTTTAATTTAATGGATTTGTTGATTGGAAAATAGGCTCAGGGATCTTTGTGTTAGAATAGAACTTACCAGCTTGACAGAGGACACTGAGCTGTCTGTCTTCTGACTGGTAAAAAGCAACACTGACAAAGTTAAACACAGAGGTTTGTTTCTAGGCAGACATTTCCTGCTTTCACTTCTGTATTAGAGTAAAACATGTGAAAATCAACCTGTTTACAGACATGAAGAGCAGCTTTTGGCTTTAAGACATTTAGAAAAACAAACCAGTCCCTGTGCATTCACAGCTCAGACTCACAGCTATAGATATCACATGCACCAGCTTTAAGGAAAAGAAGCTGCACAAAAGCAAAAGGCCACACTGGCCATCATTTGCTGCTGCAGTGCTGATGCTGCTGCAAAAACAGGCCTTGTAGGACGAATGCAAACCTTAAATGGTTTTCATATTTGGTCGATAAATGCTCAGGATCTACTCACTCTGCGTATCCCGTCCTCCAGGGAAGCCTCCTGTCTCTCTTCAACGTGAGCACCGGCCGTGACGCGTGCTCCGTGGAGTACTGCAGCAGCTCCGGGGTGAGGTCCAAGAAATCCGGGCGGCCGTACGGGAAGCGCGGCGGCAGGCTGTCCGGTCCGCAGGTCTGCCCGCCACCTGAGTGATGGTTGTGGTGGTGGTGGTGGTGTCCGTGCGGCACCATCCCTCCCACCAGAGTGGACATGGCGTTTTTAACTTTGCTGATCATCCTCCGCGAAGACGCAGGGCGCAGAGATCCGGATGGAGAAGATTGAACGCGATGTAATAAAATTACGTGAGATTAACGAAATAAAAAAATAAAACACCACCAGTGACGAGGATCATTTCAGGAAGCGATCTTTCCTCCGCCTCGGCCCCATGTGACAGCTTTCAGACAGCAGACTCGGTGTTTTCCTCATTCAGACAGCACAGGAGCTCGAGTGGCTGCCTATCTGCTGTAATCCAGCAGATGGCTGTATCTCATCTGAAGGCAGGGCTTCACAGGGACCGTGAACGCATCACACACCTCCAAAAAGCCTCGAATGACGCAAGACCTCGACTGCTACAGGAAATGTTTATATAGGCTGCTCCAGTCACGAGGATGGGCTGTCAGCAGGAGGGAAAGTCAGCAAAATGAGACATTTAGGAAGATACTGAGGTGTCGATTGATAACGATTCACTCTGACACCAGCAGAGGGCACACATGATGTCATATTTACCTTCTATGACACCTTAAATTCTCAAATCTCTTACAATTATCCAATCAACCAACTTTTTAAGACACAAGTAAAAAATAATCTGGCACTTATCCTTTACATTATAGTTCAAATACTTGGTTAAAGCATCTACGTCTGTAATATCAGGTTGTTAGGTATAAAATATAATTCTTTAATTTTATGTCTTAAAATTTAAGCTGATGAATACATAAAATCTTGGATGCCAGAAGTCAGATTTAGGGAGAGTTTGCTCATCACTAAGCTCTCAAGATATTCCTTTAATCCTGTCTCTGACTTTAAGGTAATAACTATTTTAAAAAAATGTATTAGAGACTTCTGGCTTTAGAAATAATGATGATTTTGTTTGGTTCGGTCAAAGGTCAAAGGTCAAAGATAACTTTATTGTTCAATTTCAATTTATTTAGGATAGCCCCTTCAGATGTATCGTCTCGTTTTCAAGAGGGTCCCGACACAAAACACGTATTTCAACAAAACATTTAAAATACACAACATAAATTAAAATTATACAAGATAGACAGACCATACATACTGCTCTTCTTGAGATACACCCCTACATCCCTCCCATCCCAGCACAAGCACTCAAGCATGATCCTAATGAAGCAATAAGTAAATACATAGATAACAGAATAATGAGGCTATCAGAACATTATACCAGAGAGAATTAACATAGCATTGCAAAAATCGATAAATAAATTAATAAATAAATCACAAATTAATAGATAAATCCCCCAAAATACCAAAGGACATGAAACAAGAGGTAGAGAAAAAATGAAAATAAAATAAAAAATAACATCAAAAGCAAGAACAGCTGGACTACAAAGATGTCAGATGTACTTCTTTATCCACAGGAGGCGCCAAGACTGGAGCAAACCAAGCGGCAACATCCATCCATACAAGACAATGAGTGCGTCTCAAAGTGATAATCTGATGCCTCCGCTCTCCTATCTCCGTTGAGGTACCAGAAGTACTTTCTGAGTCGCCATTTTGAAAACTGTCCCAAAGCGATATTTGTGCTTGGAGGAGAGAGGAGAGAGGAGGGAGGAGACTGATCGAAGGAGCAATCATCAAGGAAACACCAGAGTTGGCTTTGCGAAAGTCTTTTCACTGACAGACGTGCCCCCATATGGAATATCACTCTCTGATTGGACGCTGCAGCGGCTCCGACTTCTCTACATGAAACTTCACAAACACAACAGAGTTTGATGAGAGAAAAGACGAACAGAAAACAGGCACTGAGGATTGTTCAGAAACTGATCATAAATCTGGTAATAAAGTGTTTGTTGTGAATTTAAAGCACAAAATACTGAACACAACCATCATCAAATCAATATAACAGAGGATTCATACTGAAAACTGAAATCTAATAAGTAATCTCTTCCTGAAACATAATAAACTAGGTTATATTAATACGTTTCAGAGTCCACTATCAGTTGCGCGCTAGATAAAGGCTAAATAATTCATAAATAATCTAACAATGATGCATTATAACGGTAAAGTGATCTGCGTGCTTCTAAACAGCACACAGAATAAACAGAGAGCAGGTTTTCTTCATGGTAACTTGTTTGATGAACAGGTTAAAGGAACAGACAAAGCACTGTTACTGTTACTGTTTTTTAGAGTTATTACAGTGCACAGTGCCAACACACAAACAGCTATTAAAGCTGACTGACAGGTGATCCAGAGGTGATCAGCTGCCGTCATCACTGAAACAGTCGCTTCATGTGACGCTCCGGAGGAGAGGATGTCCCATTGCTCTAGAAACGAATCTCCTCCATCCTCTCTCCTCTCTTAATTTCCTTATGTCTCTCTCATGCATCTCTGGTGGGAGGGACTAAGACGCAAGTCAGTCGCTAATTTCACTATCGGCACACACTGTACAGAGAGTGGATTTTTCTCTCGCTCTGCAGTTTAGAGGACGTTACTGATGGGCGCCCTATGGCTGTGCTCGAAGCCCCTGTCACTTCCAATATGGCTGCGATAGCCAATCTGCTTCAAAAGTCTGTTTCAAAAACAGATGTGTAATGTCGGGGTGACTACATCCATGTTTCATACAGTCTGTGGAGCAAACCAAAAATCTTCTACAGGATTTGTAAGGTTATTATTTATTATGGTAAACTGGACTCCACTGTGATTAAACTTCCAAGATTATTAATTGAGAAAAGTACATTTTACAATTTAGGTCATCCCATCTTTCTCAGATTTGGTGCACAAACAATGGGTAAACATTTGTTTACACCGCAACTGTAAGAGTACACAAACTGCAACCTCAGTGGTGGAATGAATACCTCAGTTATCAAGAAATCAAAACTGGATGTTACTTCCTTTGTGTTGGCAGAATCTTGGACCAAGCTGTTGCAAATGGTTGCATCAGATTGTGCAACAGAGAGGCTGCAGAGTGTGTTGAGATTAACATGTTACACACAAACATTTGACAGCCTCAGCATGTTGGCAAGTAATTTTTTGTCTTTATTTATCTGTTATATTAGGATTGTCTTCTCCGTAGCTCTCTGTGCAAAAGAGGTGAAAAAAATGAAAGAGGATGATATAGAATACAATCCCAGCCCCATATTTTCTTGTGAGCTGTTATTGACAAAGTGTTGGGACACACTTTGTTAGTTCTCACAAATCCTAACCATACTTGTTTTGTAAGAGCAAAACAAGATCTGGTTTAGGGAGGATTCTCACTAAATGGACTCATGATTTCACAACACTTCATTTACCAATTCACTTTGAGATTACAGCAGCATTTGAGTAATGTTGGGTTTTGTTCACTTTTTGAACAGTAGCAGAAAAAAGCTTTTATTTGACTTTATTTGTCGGACTCCTGCGTGGCTCATGAGGAGCAGAAATCAGCTGGAGTCTGGCATTAGTCAGAGGGCCTTGTTTTGGTCCAGTTTTAAATGAGGAGCAGCACAAAAGGCTCACGGAGAGCAGCCTGTAAGTGTGTTGCATAATCACTTTTATCTGTGGTCACAGTCCACCTTTCAGCTGACTGTGGCCACAAAACATCCAACGAACCATTCCTGATGAATCCTGTCATCACTGCTCTACACCATCGATTCAAACTGAGCTTTCATTTATGAAACACTTATCTTTGTTTGCACAGTCTGTAAATCTATTAAGTTGATGTATAAAGTGACACCACAGTACATTTTTCATTTTCTCCTGCTGAGGCTGCACGCCACTGATACTCAGGTTGAATCTGGCTGTGTGTCAGTGTATTTCAGTGTATGTCAGGAAGGAGCAAAAGGAGAATCATCTTATTTTATTTGGCTGGTGTAATTGTGTTTTAATTCTAAGTCAGTTTCTTCATCATTTTTACATATTTTAATTGTTTGAAAAGTTTGCTGCAGCACAAGAGAACTAGGGCCACAGTGTGAAAAAGTCTTTATTTAATTATTAATGAATGTATTTATTTATTTATTTATTATTATTATTATTATTATTATTATTATTATTATTATTATTATTATAATTATTATTATTATTATTATTATTATAGGTTTTTTGTTTGTTTGTTTTTTGTTGTTGTTGTTGTTGTTTTTTTTTTGTTTTTTTTTTACAATTTTTTAAGAGAAAAAAGAAAAAAATTCTGACTTTTTTCTAAAAAAAAAAAAATCTTTTTTTTTTCAGTGGCCCTTATTCTCTCCTGTAGAAGGAGACTCCGTGTGATTGATGTCTTATGTTATTACAACATACAGAAATTGAAGACTGGTGTCAAATGAGGCAAAGACGGAGCTGACATGTTCACTATTCTTCCAGCATTTATTCAATGTAAGAACCCAACAAAACACATGAATTGTCGTCAGAAATCTCCTCTGTACCTCTGCCCCCTTACACACACTCTAATACTCTCTTAGTTGGAGTTTACAGTGGTGATATTGCATTAAGTTTGTTGGTTTCTCTGATACTGAATTAAAGAAATGCTTCTGTTGTTAGACATATACAAATGGACTGATGTTTTCACCATAACAACATCCTAATCCATGTCCTCTTTTCTTTTACACTCATGTTTTTTTGTCCAAGCTACAGTGGCTACGCTAGCACTGTCATCATGGTTGGATACTGCTGGATCTACAACACCACAACCTTTTGGCCCTGAGTCTCCCACACTGTCGTAAATTAATTTAGCGAGCTGTGTGTTTGTCTTGCAGTTTAATGGAGACTGGATCCAAACAAATCGTCTTTGTTCAAGACAACTTTTTACTGGCTCAGTACAATGCACTGAGGTAAGGTATTTATCAGTACAGCGTACTTACGTAGCGCTATGGTTTGAAACATCAAGCAAACGTTGTAGCAGTTAGCTATATGTTAGCCTGGTGCTCTGGCGTATCTGTAGGCTAAAGTGACAAGTTAACACTGTCAGTTTGTAAGTAGTTTAGTAGCTATTTATATTTAGCACAGCTGGTAGCCTGGTGCTCTAAGACATGTTCATAATGTGTAACATTAGTAAATCCTGGTTATGTCCTGCCAGTCATCTACCAAGTAGAGCTAACGTAACCTCACTCTTCATTTCATTGAAAGACTCTCAAGTGGGTTGGAATGAATATTATCACAAATAGTTTAACCCCTGTGTCAGCCTTTAGCTTGGTCTGTATCACTCCCCTGTTTATCTTTCTTCTGCAGTGTGTGCACCATCACTACATAATTAATCTCAGGAATTGTTTTCAAGCAGAGAAAAACACAGATCTCTCTTCTCACTTCTAAACTTTGTCAACTGGCGTGGTGTTGCCATAGAGACAGAGGGTGCTGTAAATCAAAATAACCAATAATCTCATTTCAAAGTGTAGATTATGATCAGGCATATGTCTAGAAAGGAGACTTTTGTTAGATCACTTAGAAACACCTCACAGCCCTTTTAACCTGTACTCCTATTTTCAACATGTTTATTTAGTCTCAGTCATGAACTGCTACTGCCCCCTTGTGGACATATGTGTCAATAACTCCTCCACTGTGACTTTGAGGTCCAAAGAGGAAGTTATATGAACATTCCATTTCCTGCTGAAACCTTTTCTTTCAAGACCTTTTATTCCCTTGTGGTCTGTCAGCATTTTTCATCTGACCATTTGTCTGTATTCATCTGACCATGTCTTATTACTCAAAGCTTGATGCTGTAGGTCTGAGTCTGAGTGTCACCTTGGCTTGGTGAATTTTGTTATTTTGGTCCAGTCATTTATAGTGCACATGTTTCAAACTGTCTCACAACCCAAAAGAAGCTCACAAAAGCAGCTTATGTGTGCTTGTTTTCCTGCACAGTTTTGAGCCGACGTACCTTAAGTTTTTCGAGGGAGAGTTTGTATCATGTCTTTCATTTTTTGTTTCTATTTTTTGTTCCTTTATTTCAAGAAAAAAACATTCAGCATATTGTGTTGCGTTACAATTGGTGGTGCTTAACACCAGAGAATGTATTTAGGTAAGCTTAGGTAATGTGTGTTTAGGGGGAAGAAAAAAAAACGTTTTTGACTGTGTTAGCGTAAGTACAGTTTTCTTTATGCTAAATCAAAATGTTTGATTTTGGATGTCCATGGACTACAACACCACTTCAAAAGAGAGGTGTGTAAACAGAAATAAAGGGGTCACAGAACTATGGTCGCAAAGCATGCGTTGACTGAGCAAGTTCTTAGCATGACCCCCATAACAAAATGTTCTCGTCTTATTGGAAGACTCTACGTCATGAAAGGCCACATTGGCCACAAGGTCGATAAGGAATTGAATGCTCTATTGAGGGAGACTTTAAAAACTCCAGTGAACTGTCTTTTCTTATGCCTGTATCTCCATTTTTGTAAACACAAGCATTCCTCATAAAAATATCAGAATCTACCCTGATGAGTCCTGGGTTACCAAAGAAGTCAGATCTGAGTATCTAAGAAACCGTCCTAAACATGTAGTACTGGAATCTCTGTTTAGTCCACATCACGCTTGTAGGTGAACACTCCTAACACCTGTTTTGCTTAAGAGGTAGAAAAGACATAAAGGATGCTGATCTTCTTTTTATTTTCATTTTGAATTTCTTTTAATAAGAAAAGCCACATGCTAATGCAAAGGTTGTCTATTTTTAATTGGTAGGATCATGACATTGGCCTCGTCAGCTTTTTGACTGGCAGGAGGAGGCAAAGAATATCTGTAAATGCTCACCTCAGGCTCTTTAACTACTTCTACAGGATCACCACAAGGGTGTGTCCTGTCCCCACTCCTCTTCGATCTATACACTGATGCTGGAAGGAGCACTCAGAATGACAGATACCCTGCTGGCCCCTCCCCAATGGTCCTGTCAAGTTCCACAAGAGAGAATCAAAGTGAAGCAGAATAGCAGATTAAAACAAAATCCAAAAACTCTTACAAAATCCTAAACACTAGAAAACTCACTGAGAACCAAGAAGACACAGCAGGATACAGACAATAAACTAACAGGGGACTCAAGAAACACTGAGACATGGGCGAAACTCATGAGGAGCAATCAGCCAGGAGGGAAACACAAGGAAACTCAAGACATAGACAAGGTAAATCCAAAACACAGAAACACTCAGAATAAACAGTAATATAATATTGCTAGGTGCTGCCCTGTTGCAGCAGGTCTGTCTTTCTTGTCTGTTTCTTCTAATTTTTTCATCTTTTTTTCGTCGTTCTTTGCATTTGGAGTGGAGCATTACTTTTTATGGTCCATTTGTTGGTCATAGACACCAAACTGCTTTTGTCTTCAGTGATATTTTCTTTTTTACAACTTTTTCTCCTGTGTTTGTCTTGAGATCCTACATGTAACCATGGCCACATTGTTTACATGTGAAATCAGCTGTAAGCAGCCTGTAGCATGTCAATGCTAACCGGTGCAAGGCCTGATGTTTCCCCACGAGGTGAGGAGAAGGAGATGAGGACGACGTGCTGGTTCTCAGGTGTGAGCTAAGAAGTGGCGACATTGACCCATCCTTCTATTCATTGTTATTGGGAACGTAACATCTATCTCTAATAAGATGGACAAGCTAACCATGCTAACCCAGCAACAGAGGGAATACCAGAAGACAGAGTAGCATCATGCTATTCACAGACATGGCTAGCGGAGCTAACACTGGACATGAATGCCACATTGGGAGACCTTCGCCTGCTGTGAGCAGACAGGATCCAGGAGACAGAGACTGAACAGACTGCTGAAGAAGCTCAATCCTGGACCCGGTGGAGGTGGAGACTGGCTGGGCTGGAGAATGATGGACAAGCTCTTTATTTTCCTATGGACCTTTCTGCACTTTCTATACACTGTCTTACTTTTTTTTATTTATTGCTGCTGTGACTCCTGAATTTCAAGATCATACTGACACTTTGCGCAATGCTCAGTTCTGATTTGAAATAACCAACGAGGGTAAAGTGAAGAAGAGCCAACAGAGAATCCAACCTCTCATTGAAGCTGAATTATTTTCAGTCTGTCCTCATGCCTGAGTCTCCTTGGACAAACACCTAATGCCTAACTGCCCCCTGTGGTTGTACCATTGGTGTGTAAATCTTTTAAATTAGCACTGATTAACGTAAAAGTCTTTTCCATCAGCATATTAAAGGATCATTGTGACTTTTAGTGAAACAAAGCTTTGAGTGGTCAAAAGACAAAAGACAGGCACATTGTAGACCGTCTGTTGTCCATTTGTGCCAGGGCTCATACAAGACTCTAACACAGATTTAAAGATCTTATGGTGTCCACAACGATTAAGGAAATCAAGTTTTTAACCAAAGTAATACTTCTAAATATGTTTCTCTATAGTGTTATTATTTCCTTAAAAGATTTTACCTGTTTCGGTGAAATGTTTTCTTTTTTTAAGTAATATTGTGGAATAATGAATTATAATTAAATAGGGAAAAATATGACACACAGACTTATCACAAGGAGTAAAAAAAAACTAATAGTTTCTGAAATACACATAAATGTGACCTCACTCTTAACCCCGGGTGTTGAGCTGTCAGTGTCCAAAGTGTGCTCAGGTTGATGAGCGTGTGCTCAGTCAGAGTCATTGATCCCAGCCTCAGGCAGCAGATCTGCTCTCCCCACAGGGTCACCACTTTCCCACATCCACACACAACTCTGTGAGTGTGTCTCCATCAACCCCCCCAGTCCTCCACCTGTTCCCCTGAGATCTAACCATTGTCCCCCAGGCATTAACAGCATTCAGCATGTTGCCGCTCCACACGCCGTATTGTCTCAACAAGCTCTGTGATTGGCTGAGACTGTGAGAAAGTCCAGCAAGACCCAAACCCACACATTCATATGGAGATGTGGGACTATAAATAGGAGGGATGAAGCCAGCACACATCACATCCTCTCTACAGAGACCTCTACAGCACACAGATCCACACATGGCTCCTACAATCACTGCAGCAATCAGCAACTCTCAGGAGCATCTGACTCTGACTCACAAGGTAAATTCAACATCCAACAAGACTTCAGCCTTCATTTAAAGACTGCTTCATCTCAAAGCCTCAAGCCTCTTTCTAGGATAAGTGTATTAATGAGTGTTGTTCTTCTTTCTGCAGCTGAGAAAGCCTCTGGTGGAGAAGTTACGCAGAGAGAGAATCAACAGCAGCATCGAGCAGCTCAAGTCTCTCCTGGGTCCAGAGTTCCTCAAACAGCAGCCAGACTCCAAGCTGGAGAAAGCAGACATCCTGGAGATGACCGTTTGTGTCCTCAGACGACTGCAGCAGCAGCAGCACAAACAAGCTGACTTCTCTCCTCTGAGCTCCACAGTCCAGACCAGCATCAGCAAGGAGAAAAGTCCTGTTAGCAGCGCCCCCTGGAGGCCGTGGTAGACTCCTACAGACTGGAGCTACTACCAGACAAACTGACACGACCACATTGGTCAAAGATTTCTGGACTGAATCTTCTGAAACGAATCAAAAGCTGTGATTAGGGTTTTACGTTTCATATTTCCTAAAGAAATGTAACATTATCTTTCATGTGTAGAAAGAACATTTTCATACATGTTGTATGATCTGAATCTGTCTGGTCAGTGTTCTCACTGCTGTGGCTGAGATGACCTTTTACTGATCTGTTTGAGACCCAAACTTTTGTCCTTTTATTTTGAAAGGTTTTCCTAATTTCACAGTTTTCCTGTGGTACTTCATGATGTTATGAGTTTATAATGTTGAGCACACTAAGAATATTTCTTTCATTTGTTGAGCATTGATCATTTTGATCACATGGTTTATTTGTCCTTTTGTTTTGGACATTTTGTTTGCTTTCATTTTCTGATATTGATAAATGATCTGTTTTAAGATCAAAGTATTGATATTTTTATTAGCAAAAGGTTTTGTTTCTATCACTCTGTCACATATTCCAGTGACTGTGTTTGAAATGAATTTTATGTCTGCTGGAATCAAACCTCCAGATCTTTTCCAGGATGTCCTGATTTCGTTTTTAAGGAAATTCAGATTTTGTTTGAAAATTGTTTGAATAACTTTTTTGTCTTTTACAAAGATGACTTAACTTTGCTGTTAAACATCTGTTGTGATGTATCATCACTGAAGTCAGAGCTCACTGTGATCCATGTGGCTCATTTATTCATGAATAAAAACCATCTGTAATCGCTAAAACATCTGTCCTCATGTCTTTTTGTCCAGTAACACTTCCTGACAACAGCCTAAACCATGGTTACAAAAATGAAGAGTACCCAAGTAGATTTCTCTGTGATCAATCAATGGAAGTTTAAAACATAGAGGAGCCAGATGAGAGTTGTTAACGGCCTCATGATGAACTTAAAATATGTTAATTTGATTCACTACATACAAGGAAGTCAATGATTAACAAGTAGGAATTTACTTCTCCTCTCATTTTTGGGGCTTTTTTAATGCCTTTAATCAGAGAGGATAGGACAGTGGACAAAGTGGGAAACAGGGCAAAATGGGTGGTGAAATGCTGCAAAGAGGCCAAAGCTGGACTCAAACCCACACCACACGCGGAGTGCAAACCCAATTGAGCACGACCAAGACCACGCAGCAATCTGTGCAGCTAGTTTATTTCTACTTGTTTAAACAATATTTTATAATATCTTAGAAGAAACAGACATTCTAAAAAATAAATAAATAAATAAGTAAGTGCATTAATAAAAAAGCAAATAAATAAACAAATAAGCACAAAATGTTTTAAATCAAAAAGATGAATATTGATAAACAAATAAGGGAAGAAATAAAGAAGTGCATCATTATATAAATCAATAAATAAATAAATAAATAAGTAAACAAATGAGTAAATAAAAAATCAATACATGAATAATATGTTAATAGTAAATAGATAAATAAATAAATAAATATATAAGCAAACAATTTTATCAAAAAAGATTAATAGATAAATCAATAAGTTTAAAAATACATAAATACATAGTTATATAAATAAAAAATAAATAAACATGCAAATGAATAAATAAACAAATAAGTAAATAAAAATTAAATACATATATATGTTAATAGAAAGTAATTGAATAAATTAATAAGTAAATAAAACAAACAAATAAATAAATAAATAAATAAATAGTGGTCTGATGAAAGCACAGCATAGACTAAACATACATGCTGCAGAGATGGGACCTTTAAGGACATTTCCTAGCAAGTGTGGATGTTTCATGTGTTTCAGGGAGCACACAGCAGAGACAGGGCAGAAAAAAACACACAGGAGACTCACATGAGTGCATGGGGAACACCAGATGACGTCATCTCTGTATGCTGGGTCTGCAGTGCTGTCTGAGAGGTGGTTTAGGGAAGAGGCTTTCTGCTTTAATAATCCACTCTTTATTTTTAAACTTACTGTGAGAGCTTTACTTGCAACACTTTTAAAAATGATCTACATACCACTGGTATTTATGAACTACAGTCTGTATTTCATCCACTGAAACAAGATGCATCTTCCTGCCGCAAGAATAAGTTTGTTCAAAGGTTTAGCTCAACACATGTCAGAGGAAGTCCCTCATCTGGAAGATTTTGCAGAAACAAATCTTGGTCTATTTAACTTTTCTCACAAAAGTTTGAGTTAATGCCCCTGAAATGATATAAATTAAATGTTTGATTCAAGATTTAGGATTCAAGAAAGTGTTTCTGCCATCTCAGAGCATAAAAGTTAACAAGCAGCTTCTGGTCAAAACATCCAAACTCAACTAATACAATCTGGAAACACAATAACTAAATATCTAATTACAAATTTACAATCAAACAGTTTATATGTGCTAGAGAAAATCAGTTTTTATAGAATTCTGACAGACTTTTTTATGTCAGATCTCAACCTGTGAAATATGACATTAATGTTTTTGTGCATTCATGTACATGTTTTTTATTTCACCTTTAAGAATAAGTTTTTACAAAATGCATTCATTTGTAACTATAGTAATGTGTTTAAAGTGTGTACAGTGTGTGCATGCATTTGACCTCAGAAAGAATAGCTCGTGCTGAGACAGCATGAGAATCATTTTTTATGAAAGACAGAAAGAAAAAGGTCATGACTGATATGTTCAGTAGAGTAATATTAACAACCCTATAGAAAACATTCATGTTTTTCTGTCAGAGTCACAGTCAGTTTTTGTAACATGATAACTCATAATGCATGTTTTTCTCATATTCATCTTTATTTAATCCCTCTGCACACACTTTGACAGCACAGATCATGTTTTGTGGCCTTGTCAGAGATAAAAATCTTCCCATTTTTGTTCATTATTCCCTTTAAGCCCACTCGGAAAGTTAATGCAAGCTAACGTGCAATCAGGTTAAGGTGGGTTTATCTCCTCTCCATCTGTCTGTGAGTCTATCTGCAGGCTGGACAGGGGCTCAGGTTTCCCTCTCTGCACAGGGCCGGACGTGCCCCGGTCACACGCCCTCCTCTGTGTGTGTGAGGCTGGGAGCCGCTGAGGCACACGGCTTCCCACACTTCTGTATGCAGCCCGCTCAGCTGTGTGCACAATGGAAGTGTGTCTGCTCACACAAAGCCTGAGGACTGTTCTCAGGCAGCCAGGCTCAGCACAGACAGGCCATCTGGTTCAGCTGCTGACACACAGACAGAACATCACAACCTGGGAATCATATTTGAAGTATTTAGTAGGTTTATCCTGGGAAAGGTTTATCTTTTAGCTGGTTGACTTATTTACTTATTTATTTATTTTTTTCTAAGGCTGATTAGGATGCTTTCAATGCTAAAGATTTGCAAAGTATATAATATTTTTAATGCTGCATTTAATCCTAAAGTGACGGAAGTACTTATCAAAGAGAGGACTTTTTAGATGTTGAGAATTAGAGAATTAGACTTAAAAAAAGTTTATTTCAATGAAAGATAACTTCATTTTTGGATCAATGCTGCCTCAAGAGCTTCACATTTATGAAGATTTCAACAAAACAGACGAAAAATATGAGAAGATGTTGCAACAATGGGATGAAACTGTGCAAGAGTTGAAGTTTTTCCACAATAAAATAACTGAATAAACAACAAAATATGCAACAAAACTCAAATTTTCCAATAAAAGGGTAGAAATAAGGATAGATAAATCAAGAAATAAGTACATAATTTAATAAATGTGCAAATAAACAAGTAAACAATCAAGTACATTAAAACAAATGAATTAATGAATTAATAAATTAGCAAATAAACAAGTTAACAATTAAGTACATAAAAACAAATGTATAAATAAATCAATTAGCAAATCGGTGAATAAAAAGTAAACAAATGAATACATAAAAATACATAAATATGTTAATAAGTCAGTTAGAAAAAAAATGTATAAATAAATAAATATGCAAATAAATAAGTATTTTTTTTTTTAAGTGCTGCCTCAAGAGCTTCAAATTAAAAAAAAATAATAACAAAACGGGCAGAAAATATGAGGAGTTATTGCAACAGTGGGATGAAACTGTGCAAGAGTTGAAAGTTTTAAACAATAAAATGACTGAATAAAAAACAAAATAAGCAATAAAACTTCAACTTTCAATAAAGCTGGTAGAAATAATGTTTTAATTGATCAAATTTGCCTGCAAATTAATTTATTTTTAAGTTTTATGAAAGCAAAAATGTTTAAAAAGTTAGAATTGTCATTTGAGCTAACTTTTATGCAAGAAGGTCTTGGTTAAAAGATCAAGAAGCACTGGCTAAACTAAAGATGACGTATATAGATGTGTGTCATAAAGTTTAAATAGTATAGATATATCTAAAGAAAAATGTTTAAGAAAGAAATAAAATTGAACAAACAATTTAGGCTGTGTAGATCATAAAATTAAAGCTGATACCTGAGGAGTTAAAGTTGATATTTTTAATGAAATATAGTCATAAAGTTTTATTTTCTCCTCAGTCTCTTTAATAAGTGTCATCAAAACGTCAAATCACGGTGGGAAAATGTTCCCGTGTCCACCTCAGGAGCAACATTTTCCCACTGACCTCTGGGTTGTATGGCACTCAGATAAAGCATCCCACCTGTTCTCTGTGACAGGCATTAAATCCTCACCATTGTCCCCAGATCCCAGCCTCCTGATTGGCTGAGGAGCTGGGAGAGCGCTGGATGAGGAGCATAAAAGCAGAGCAGGGCACAGATGCCAAACAGACGTCCTCTGACTCTTCTCAAGACCGCAGCTCAAACTCAGCAGAAACCACCAGACTCAACATGTCTCTGTACGCAGATCTGACCTTCCAGGACAGCGTGAAGGAGCAGCTCTTCAGGTGAGGATCAATCCAGATTAGAAACACAGCTTCTCATGCTTCTTTAAAAATTTACTGATGTCAAAAAGTTCAATGTGAGTAAATGCTCTGATTTTGTTTTTGCAGATGTAAACTCAGCATGGTGGAGAAGAAATGCAGCAACGCTCTGGAGAAGCTGAAGGCTCTGATCGGGGAGCATCTGCAGAGCGGGATCCCGGTCTCAGACCTGGTGGAGAAAACAAAGTCCCTGCTCACCCTGAGGAAAGCTCTGCTGACACACAACGGCTACTCCAAATACTCCAGAGACATTTTACGGCTGTTTCCTGACGCAGAGGAGGACCTGGCTCCACTCTGCTGCTGAGGATGACTGGGAAAGGACTTTAAAAATCATTTCAAGCTGCATGAAAATCCTGCAGTTTGAGTGATCTGGAAACAATAGGAGCTGCTGCCTGTGCAGGAAGTCTGTTTTTTGAAGAGAAATGCATTTTTTTGCATTGAAAAAGTCTACAGATCTACAGAATTTTTATAAAATCTATTTTTAATTTTGACTTGAAGCTGAGCATAAAGAAGAAAATTATGGACTGACCTAAAAGAAAAGTCAGTCTCTAACTTTTAAGCGTATTTTGCTGCTATGTGTAAAATATTTGACTCTTTGATTTATCATTTTTTATTTGAATGATAGCACAACAGAAATAAGCTCCTGATGTTTGAATCTTAAGCACCAAAATGTTTTTAAAGTTTATGAATCTGCTGCAGAAAAATCTGCTTGAAAATTTTCAGCCAAACAGAGATTGTGCACGCTCTTCCTGCTGTGGGAAACGCTGTATTTGCTCATGTCACAGTTTGCATATGCTGCCTTGTTTCAAGGTAAAACTTTAGCACATTTTTTAAAAAACAAGCCTTTCTTCTGGAAAGGGATTTTTGTTACTTTTGTGTATGCCATGTATGCATATTTTGTTTTATTCATCACGTTTTAATTTTATTCATCCAAAGTGGATTGAAATTTGTTTTGGAGTTTTTTTGGATTTCAAGAAAATAAATATTTGAGAGATTTACTTGTTCTCATGTCGTGTTATTCAGACCAGATTGGGAAGATAATATGATTGAATTTTAAAGCTCCTGTAAGGGGTTTTCTGTCATTTTTTCCCATTTTGACCTTCATGTGTGATGACTCATCATGGCTAGAAATCTCACCCTGGCTCTGTTAACTACTAAATATACCACTTGTTCAGTATCTTTGAAAAACAGAACCATAATCTTGCTCTGACACCTACCCCCTCAGGAGTTGTCAAGTGAGGAAAAACAAATTTCAAAGAGTCGCTTCTAATCTTTATTGGTCTTGTTAACTTTTTGGGGTCATAAAGACATAATTTTTTAAAAAAAAAATCTGTTTCATAACCACTTTAAACACCTCACAGGAGCTTTAACAAACTCTTATTGGAAACAGTATTCTGATGACAAACATCAACCATCCTACTGTAGATACTGGGCTTTTTATATATATATAAATACACATATAAATATAAAAAATATGATAAAAAAGTATTTATATTATATATTATATAAATATATATATATATATATATATATATATATATATATATATATATTTATATATATATATATATATATATATATATATATATATATATATATATATATATATATATATATATATATATATATATATATATATATATTTTATTAAAAAGGCAACTGCAAAACAAAGTAGTTAACAGTATTAAACAAATATGTCTTAAAGGAAATACGCATTGAAATAGGAAACATGAAAGAATAATTAATCAGAAGTATCCTCCAAAAAAGAAGTTTTCTCTGAACCTGTACCTGCTTTTTACATCCATTTCACCCCTCATTTACACATATTTAGCATCTCCTTCATAATCTATCCCCCTTTCTAAAACAAGAACATTATTTAATCTCCCAGAGATTTGATCATATACCCCTGTGGGTTCACTTTTTAGTGCAGGTTTCTGAATCAGGATCGGAAAAGCTTTAATTTGCCAAGTATTTCAAGAATACAAGGATTTTGACTCTGGTTAACCAGACTCTTTCTATATAATTATTATAGACACACACTAAATATTACGAAAATTTAATATAGCTTAAGTAGTAGTAAAAAAAATATATACATATATCAATAAGGAGCTCTGTACAGAGAAGAAAAAATATATGTATATAAGGCAAAATAAAATCAAAAATTAAAAAGTAGTGGTAGTAGTCGCAATTTTGCTGAGCCACAGACTCTTTTAGTTCCTCTGAGAACTTTTTTTTACGCAGCTCTGTCTCCTTTTGGATCATCATCTCGCACTCGTCTAACCACCACTGTCAATTTTGTGATTAGTAAAAAAAAAGTTTCATCAGTGAGAAACGGCTCAGTTCTCCATCTGCCGTGTCTTCTAAATCAGCACATAGATCTTCAGGCAGATTTAACTCATGAGGACGTATGTCAGACTTAAACAATGCAAACACATCCTCCTCCTGGCGTTATCAATGAGCAGCTCCCGCCTCACACACTCTGCTCCCACCCTGCCCCCTTCCTCAGCTCCCCTCCTCCTCCTCCTCTCCCCTCTGCTGCCTTTTTAGCATTTTAAAGTTATGCACAGGGTGACATCGAGCCCCGACCTCCAGGTTATTACTCTCTAATGGGAAAAAGAGACTTACATGTTGGACAGCTTCCTCTAAACACTGTGGAAACACAGAATAAGGCTCCATCTCTATCATAAAAGTGTTCATGGAGACTCAGTCTACTGTAGATGGAGACATGAGGAGTCTATTTAGAGGTCAGACACCTGATTTCTGCACACTAAATCTCATGTTCAACAATGTAATCTCACATTTTGGAACAATTTAAGACTCAGGAGGCTTATTAGCTGTTATCATATCTGACCTGCTGACCTTCATAGACTTCAGAAATCCTTTTAAATCGTCTATTTTATGTTTGATGAAGATCAAAACACACTTTCTGCTCCATGAACAGTCTTGACCTGGTAGATGTAGCCATGGCTGATAAAAATGAGCAAAGCAAACTTCAGTTTTTTTGTTTTTTGTGATTGTTTTATTTCGCATCACTTGGCTTGAAGAGATACATTCACGTTATATTTTCCAAACAGAAACCTTCACTGAAGGAATGAGTGCTGACACTCACGGAGTGATAAAGCAGCACGTTTGTTTTCATGAACATTTTCTTACAAAACAAGAAAATCCAGAGAGTAAAAAAACAGAAGATGTGAATATCACATAAATCAGAAACATGCTCAACATGAGCAACTGGAGAAGTACAGACATCACTGTCAGTGATGCTAACAGAGAAAAGTGATTCCCATAGGGAACAGAGCTGATTACTACACAGAGTAAAATAAGATACAGGAAGACGTCACAACTTTTCCAATCAAAGAAATATTCTGCAGATATCACAGAAACAGAATCAGCCTTTATAAAAGGTGATACCAGTGAGAAGTTGCACAACATGTGCAATAACTTTTCAAATATCACAACCAGAGTGTGAGAGGTTAAAAGTCCAAAGGCTTCAGGAGTCTACCACGGCCTCCAGGGGGCGCTGCTGACAGGACTCTTCTCCTTGCTCAGAGGAGAGAAGTCAGCTTCTCTCAGCTTCTTCTCAGAGGTGGTCTGCAGCTTGTTGAAGTGGTTCAGCAGTCTCCTCTGGGACGTCATGTTGACCTGCTCCCTGGACAGGAAGTGAGCGGCCTCCTGGACACACCTGGAGTATCCCTGAGTGACAGCTGCTGAGCTCACAGCTTGTTTGTGCTGCTGCTGCTGCTGCAGTCGTCTGAGGACACAAACGGTCATCTCCAGGATGTCTGCTTTCTCCAGCTTGGAGTCTGGCTGCTGTTTGAGGAACTCTGGACCCAGGAGAGACTTGAGCTGCTCGATGCTGCTGTTGATTCTCTCTCTGCGTAACTTCTCCACCAGAGGCTTTCTCAGCTGCAGAAAGAAGAACAACACTCATTAATACACTTATCCTAGAAAGAGGCTTGAGGCTTTGAGATGAAGCAGTCTTTAAATGAAGGCTGAAGTCTTGTTGGATGTTGAATTTACCTTGTGAGTCAGAGTCAGATGCTCCTGAGAGTTGCTCATTGCTGCAGTGATTGTAGGAGCCATGTGTGGATCTGTGTGCTGTAGAGGTCTCTGTAGAGAGGATGTGATGTGTGCTGGCTTCAGCCCTCCTATTTATAGTCCCACATCTCCATATGAATGTGTGGGTTTGGGTCTTGCTGGACTTTCTCACAGTCTCAGCCAATCACAGAGCTTGTAGAGACAATAATGGATGCAGCTTTGTGAATGCTGTTAATGCCTGGGGGACAATGGTTAGATCTCTGGGGAACAGGTGGAGGACTGGGGGGGTTGATGGAGACACACTCACAGAGCTGTGTGTGGATGTGGGAAAGTGGTGACCCTGTGGGGAGAGCAGATCTGCTGCCTGAAGCTGGGATCAATGACTCTGACTGAGCACACGCTCATCAACCTGAGCACACTTTGGTAAATAATAAATACACGGATTAATAAAAACAAAATGTTATTGATTTTTAAGCAATAAGACGTTTTTCTGGAGTGATCAGTTGAACGTGGCTCATATCACGTGTAATAAGACTTTTTTTTTCACTTAAAATAAGACAAAAAAACTTGATGAGATTTCAGTTTTTTACAGTGCATTCCTCATGGTGCTGGGTGTAGGATCATAACCAGGTCCAGACATGATTTTGTGCATGTCTCCCTTCAGTTTCTCCCCATGCTGTAACATCCAGCAAAGAAAAATATTTTTAAAAAACACAGAAAGATTTTTTTTTAAATGAATCTAATAAAATTGTCCCTTTTCAAGGTTCAAAGAAGCTGAAACCTTTCTCTGAGTAGACTGAAGAAGTAAATTTAGTTTAGACTTCTTTGAAAACTGTTGTTTTGTCTGATCAGTTTTAGTCTTGCACTGCAAAAAACTAAAATCTTATTTAGTGTTTTTGTCTTATTCTAAGTAAAACTTGTCTCGATATACTTCAAATGAGCCACATTTAATTGATCAGTCCAGAAAAATGTCTTGTTTCAAGTTATTTAAAGACAAAAATGAGGTCTGAAGTACTTGTAACAAGTAAAAAAATTTGCCAATGGAAGAAGAAAAATTTACTTGAAAATTTGCTTAAAACTAGAGTCATGTCTTTTTTTTTACTTGTTTCAAGCAATTCAGACCTCATTTTCGTCTTTGAATAACTTGAAACAAGACATTTTTCTAGACCAGTTAGGTAAACGTGGCTCATATTCAGTCAAAAAAGACATTTTCTACTGAAAGTACGACAAAAACACTTCATAAAATTTCAGTTTTTTGCAGTATGTTCAGCTCCAGGTGAGGGAGATGAAATCTACCTGAGGTAAGATGAGATTGTCAGGAGAGTTTAGAGGCTATTTATCTTTTCAAAGCCAGTAGGGAGAACCAACAAATGTGTTTTTTAGCCCTGCAAAGACTACAAAGGGAGGGTTTTCCTGATATGATGTAATTTCAACAAATAGATTTCTGCTTCTTTTCTTACTCTTTTTTTTATCAAATCCTTGTCACTCAGTGTTCCACTCCCAGTCTGCTATCCACAGATGCAACAGGTTAACTGTTCATGCATTTATTGTCACACATATTGTCAATCAAATCTTCTTTTAAATGCATATTCAAAAATGATATAACTAAATCAAACAAGTGATAAAGTTGCAGGGAGAGCAGGGGTTAAGATTTCTTTTTATGAATATCTTATCATGCAACAAAAAACACAACCCTCTGATTTGTTACTTTTATCAGTCTTGCAGTTTTGCAAAATTCAGCAGCCAAGGTGGGAATCATATTGTGTTTTTAGAGTTTTTGCAAACTTTGACCTTCCTGAAATGCAACATATATAAACCCTTGAAAACACAAACATCCTCAAAATAATCTGCATCCAAAAAGATTTTTTATTATGTTTCAGCTAAAGTTTGCAACTGTTTTATCTGAGCTTTAACTTCACATTCTTTCTGCAACATCACCGGTTTCTCATGAATACACAGACAACCTCCTTTTTATCCTCCTGTCATGATAAACAGAGAGGAATGCAGAGGAACAATCTAAAATAAGGAGGGGGGGTAAAAAAAAAAGATCCTTTGAATGTTCATTAATCCCAAACATGTCTGCATTCCTCTCGGAGGTTTTAAAGGAACCTGGTAATGACGAGCCGTGATGACAGGACTCTCCATTCACAGGCAGCGAGACCAAACCCTCCTAAACTGACTCCATAATTAATGTGATGTGCAACCAGACACACTTCTTTTGTTCCCGAGGCTGCTGAATGGAGAGAGTGTGGGAAAGCAGGGAACGCTCACTCACACTCACACACTCCCACACACACTCACACACACACGGGACGCCGGGACAAAAGAGGAGACTACAAAGACGTCTGAGGGACAGGAATTCCTTACCACTGAATTTTTAATGTTTACGTTTTTCTCACCAAAAGCTTATGACTCCTTTTAGTTTGAAAAGTTTTATTCAGGATGATATGTCCTTGAGACTGAGAAATGAGCCTGTCTGGATAAAGTCAGACGTCTGTACCATGTTAAAATGAGTGAATAACTTAAGGTTAAAACTCAGGAAGGTACACTTTTACCATACTCATACTGTTTATTTCACTTTTTAAACGTTTAACTCACTTGTTACAACTCTTCAGATCAGTTTTGAACCTTTAATTGCAAAAAAAAAGAAAAAAAGTGATGTCTATCACTTAAACTCCTCTTATTTTCTCTTATTACACCATTTAATCTTCTTCATTCTGTTCCAATGCTAAATAAATAACAAAACATCAGACAACTATATCATTTTTTTCATTTAAGCCTGTTATCCATTCATTTAGCTCATGATTTTTTTTGTTAACGTAATTCTGAATTAAAAAAAAATGCTGATGTTGTAACCTGATGTTATTCTCACACATTGGACATTAAGATGGAATAAATAGCAAATATATTTGACATAAATGCTTTAATTTTATGAATGAGTGACTTAAAGCCTGTTTGTTTGGAAGATGACTAAGAATCGTGTGAAAAACAGTTAATAAGTGACATAAAAGTTGTACAATCATTGATTAATCCAAACATGTCACTTTACTTACATTACAGTTACTTACAAGGGGTGTTAAACTGATTTTCAATGAGGGCCACATCAGCATCATGGTTACCCTCAAAGGGCCAGATGTATCTGTAAGAGTATAAAATGTAGCTAAATGTCACTAAATATAATGTTAAATAAATGTAACTACTGCTTCAAAAATGCACTCTCTGAAAAAGAGTGCAGTGCAGCATGGGCAGTTTCTTCAGCCACAGTAAAGCTAGATTTCACTGCCGTGTTGTTTTTGGTTGTGGCTTTCTTGAACACATCCTGCTGCGATTGCAGTTTGCATTTTAAATCTTGCACCTTTTGTTGTTTTACTGAAGGCTCACTTTAGCATACTTAGCTCTGTTTTTGGTGTCAAAATACCAATGTAGATCGTACTCTTTGGCAACCGCCACTGCCTAACAACACAAGCTTTTTATCTGCTTCAACTTTTCTCTCCCTGGACATTTTAGGATCATTGTTTTATTTCTCAATTTCAGTATTTCGGAAATGGCACTGATATGAAACCACTCCGATCTAGTGGCAGACTCCATCACTTCTGGTAGATATTATAGGAAACGTGGCTTATGTGTATTAAAGACAATCAGACCTTTTAAGCTCTCGTGGGCCACGTAAAATGGTATGGTGGCCCCATTTGGCCCGCGGGCCTTTAGTTTGACACATGTACTTTAAATACACAAAAATACCTGAAAATGTCCTTATGTGCTCTTAACTATGTTAAAGTCTGCTCTACACCTTCTACTTTATGATAGTACTAACATTTAAATATGTAATAGCAAGGTTTGGATGACATTTCCCTTGCTGTCAACCAGAAGTGAAGTCTGATGCATAAACAGGCGACAGTTTGAAACCAGTTCTGCTAAATACTTAATTCTGATTGGTCAAACTTTCATGATATTTCATATAATTACAGTCTGTGCAGCAAATGTCAGGAAAACTGATGTAAAGGAGACCTGTTGTCTGGTTACACTGTGGCTAAAACGTTAGCTTTATGTTTACATTACTCCATGCAAAGCAGGTGGAAGGTGGAAAATGTTTCTAAAACTTTATTTTTAAGCTTGATGTAAATATGAAATTTGCATCTACATAAAAGAAGTAAAGTGTTTGTTAATGACTCAAAATATTTGTGTTTATTTGTCCTGCCCTCCTCCTAACTGAAGAGTGTCTGAGCAGCTCAGTGTCCCCTGAGGGCTGGGCAGAGCTCCCTGTGGGGGGGTGAATTAGCATTTAACAAGGCACATGTCTATTGTTGAGTGAATGGAAGGAGTGTGGGAAAGCCGAGAGCAGCAGAGTCACAGTTCAGCCTGATTAACGTCCACAGAGCCCGCAGCACCTGACGGATCTCTGAAGGATGCTGGCACACTTCACGGCAACATTTTTCTCCCCACCTCCTTATTCCTCTGTTTTTCTTTCTCGGCCCGTCTCCGTCTGTGGTCCCTGCTCTGCCACCTCTGCCAGCTTCATTTCTTCGCTCACTTAGCAGATCATTATTTCAGTCTGAGTCTTTCTGTTTATTCTTTTGATGGATGCCAAACTGTCAGAGAAGTGTCGCCTTACAACAAATCTTTTCTTTTGCTGCATGTTTTTGCACACACACCTTTGTCTTGACTCAAAGTGTTAAATAAATGCACCAAAGTGAAGTGAAAATGGGGGAAACAGATAATAAAAGAAGTCCAGTTTCTTTCTTATTCTAATTATTTACCTGTAACCAACTTTTTATTGGAAAGTCCCTCTTTCCTTTGAAGCTCTCAGCCTTAGACCTCCTCCAGATGGTTAGCACCGCCAGGCTGTAACTTGGGGTTAATAATGACCACTGAAGCGTTTAAACTACCTTTGTGTTGTATTGATCCCAGCTCCCGGCATGCAGTGTGGGAAACCCTGAGCAGCACTTTACTCACTGGGACAACTTGTCTTAAGACAGAGGGCACATCTGTCTCCTGGAACTTTGAATTTGGGCCATAAAGTGTGCACATCCCTCCAAAAAGCATCCACATTCTTTCATGTTGCCTCAGAAACAGTGAAGAAACACCAAAATTTACTATGAAGATACTTTTCTGATTTCTTATCAAAACACATCCACACAATTGACATAATCAAAAATCACCTTTTTCTAAAAATCTAAAAAAAAAAAAAAAAAACATTTCAAAATATTAAAACTGAAAAATTAGGACTTTATTTATTAAAAAGTGTTAAATAAAAAATGAATAAAATAAATAAATGAATGAATAAATAAATAAAATAATAGAAATAAAATATATAAGAAGAAAATAATAATAAAAAAAAACATCCAGTGCAGAATTTTTTTTTAAAAAAAACAGCTTGCTAATTTCCTAAACTAAATGCAGTCTTTAATCTTGAAAGTGTGCTCAGGTTGATGAGCGTGTGCTCAGTCAGAGTCATTGATCCCAGCTTCAGGCAGCAGATCTGCTCTCCCCACAGGGTCACCACTTTCCCACATCCACACACAGCTCTGTGAGTGTGCCTCCATCAACCCCCCCAGTCCTCCACCTGTTCCCCAGAGATCTAACCATTGTCCCCCAGGCATTAACAGCATTCAGCATGTTGCCGCTCCACACGCCGTATTGTCTCTAGCAGCTCTGTGATTGGCTGAGACTGTGAGAAAGTCCAGCAAGACCCAAACCCACACATTCATATGGAGATGTGGGACTATAAATAGGAGGGATGAAGCCAGCACACATCACATCCTCTCTACAGAGACCTCTACAGCACACAGATCCACACATGGCTCCTACTATCACTGCAGCAATGAGCAACTCTCAGGAGCATCTGACTCTGACTCACAAGGTAAATTCGACATCCAACAAGACTTCAGCCTTCATTTAAAGACTGCTTCATCACAAAGCCTCAAGCCTCTTTCTAGGATAAGTGTGTTAATGAGTGTTGTTCTTCTTTCTGCAGCTGAGAAAGCCTCTGGTGGAGAAGTTACGCAGAGAGAGAATCAACAGCAGCATCGAGCAGCTCAAGTCTCTCCTGGGTCCAGAGTTCCTCAAACAGCAGCCAGACTCCAAGCTGGAGAAAGCAGACATCCTGGAGATGACCGTTTGTGTCCTCAGACGACTGCAGCAGCAGCAGCAGCACAAACAAGCTGACCTCTCTCCTCTGAGCTCCACAGTCCAGACCAACATCAGCAAGGAGACGAGTACGGTCAGCAGCACCCCCTGGAGGCCGTGGTAGACTCCTACAGACTGGAGCTACTACCAGACAAACTGACACGACCACATTGGTCAAAGATTTCTGGACTGATTTTCTGAAGCTCTTCAATTTAAGTGATCTGTTTGTACAGATGACTGTTTTTATCTCACTTTGGAGAAAATTTTATTTTTCCCCAAAAATGGCAGCAAGAAAAACATCTTATCATGTATGTTGCATGATCAAAATGTCACGACTCTGCCTCCTCTATACTAATGTATAGGCTTATTTTCTTCAGTTCGATTGTTTATGATCAAACTGATCTGAACCTACACTGACATATTGTCAGAGTTTAGCTAACTTTGACCTTCGATCTGTTCTAAGATTGAAATATTTTCCTTTTTTTATGAAAGGTTTTCTTTAAATCACAGTTATTTGTGATGTTTTTAACATTTGCAGCCTTGAACGTAACTCACAGTGAAGATATTTCTTCTTTATAAGATTAATAGATTATTTTGAAAAGATCTGTTTCAAGATCAAAATGTTCATCCTTTTATTGGAAAGGGTTTACTTTATGTCACATTTTAGTGATGTTTACATTTTAAAATCAGCTGTATTTACTGATTGATGTGAGAAACTTAACCTGTTGTAAGGTGATTTTTGTACTTTTTTCTTCTTTGTTCACAAAGAAAATGAAAAAAAAAATCTAAAGTACAGCTATTTCTGTATTTCAACATGTTGTGTAATGTTTGTCTTTTGTAAAGACATATATTCCTTTACTCTCTGTGAGTACAGCGTGTCTTGTAGAAATCTACAAGCTCTTGTTGTGATGTATCATCACCTTTGGGCTCTTTGAGCTTTGATGAATAAAAATCAATGAAAATGCAACATTTCTGATGTGGTGGAATTCTTTGTCAAACCTGAAAATGAATATTTGTTCTTGTGACCCATGTGTCATCAAGCTTCAATCTTCTACTCTTCTAAAAATCAACCTGGAGCCGCTCAGGTTGGATCTAACAGACTTTTATCAAAACTGTCAACAAGAGCAGAAAGGTGATTCTTAAGGTAACCATGCACACACCAGCCTGTGGGGAATTTCCCACAATGCACTGCTATCTCTACTCTAAAACCAAGCTGCAGTTACAGATATACGACAGCACGTGTCCCTGTTGTGCTATTTAGATGGATTGAATCCAGACCATTGGTCTACAACCTGTGGCTCTGGGGCCTCATGTAGCTCTTTGACTCCTTTGCAGTGGCTCCCTGAAGTTTTAAAAAATTGACGTAAACAAATTAACAACATAGGGCCTAAATAAAATCACGATTTAACATTTTGCATAATAGCTTCCATAAAGCCTGCCACCTCTGTACTTCACCTCCTTCATCAACTCACTAACTTTTCTTGCACCTGTGGCTAACCTCAAGTTTCACAGCCCAGGTAAGAAAACTTTATCAACAAAAAGACAAATCTGGAAGAAAATAGAGATCTTAATCCAGTGTGCTGGTTTTAATATATATGCTTGATAATATGCAGTGAGAAAATAGCAAATAAAAATGTTTGTTGACGAGAGAGGAATCAGTGCATTCAGTTGCTAATCCTCTTCAAATAAGAAGCCTGTTTTTACAGTATTACCTCCTAAAACTCACCCCTGAGACTATTTGTTCTTTGCAAAAGTTGAGCTGTGTTTATTTACATACTCACACTCAACCTAAAAAGAGGTAACTAGTTAACTCCTTTGATCATAGCTTAATTTTGAAGATGCAAAGCCTCGTCCAAGCACCAGGGGGCCTATGAGCCCAGCTGGTCAAGATCATATTTTGTTCCTCAGAGCTTGTTTTTGTAGGCTGAAGTTAAAGTCTCACATTGGTTAGGTTGTGGTTATTTGACCTCTTTTGCTCGGAAGACACAAAACCAAAATCAAATGCACTTTAATGCTGCAACAGTAAAAGTCTTTGAAACAGGTAGAAGACAAAAAATGACTATCATCTTCTAATGGGGGAAAAAAAAGTAGCTTAGATGTTTGCAGGACTGAGGACTGAGCAGGATGTAGGGATAGGGGTGTCAAGTATAAATGCACTATCTAATGGATGAACTAAGAAACAGATATGTTAAAGTTTGGTGAAACTCTGTTCAAGGACACTGATGATGATCATATGCTTAATGTGGAGGGCGTAAAACATTGCACAACTCCATAATTGGGGAACACTATGTGTATTCTTTGATTTGCATGTTTGCATTCTGTCATTTCAAGGATTAAACAAAAGCTTTTACTAAACAACTGTACTTTTACATCTGTCTTTAGTTCTTGTAGAGATTCTTTTTATCATCTGCTTAAAAAAAAATATGCAAAATCAAAAACACAGAAACTTAAAAAAAATATGCTTCAAAGAAAAACCATGCAGATTCAGACATCCTGGTACAATGAAGGTCCTCCAGGTCTGTAGGGGGCGCTGATTAGTTCTGGCAGCTTTCTAATTCCTGGCGTGCAGAAAAGGGGACTAGGCAGAGAGTTTGAATTCTTCAATTATAAAGGGTTGAACCTAGAGCACAGTGGGGTGAAGGGTGCAAAAATAACAGCTTTTTTTAATTTTATTTTTTTCAGCATTGGCTTTACATTTGCAGACAATGTGAAGCCATGCATGTTGCATTTTCTTTGTCACTTGTTGGACATCTTGTGTGTGTGTGTGTGTGTGTGTGTGTGTGTGTGTGTGTGTGTGTGTGTGTGTGTGTGTGTGTGTGTGTGTGTGATTTTAGAATTCATAGTCTGTCTTAACTTGTGGAAATCCTCCAGGCAGTTTAAGCTTGTTTGTATTTGTTGCTCCTGGGTCTTTTGAATTACAGAGAAGCTGTCTCTAAGTTTCACTTTATATTTTAGCTCAAAAGAATTTTATTTCTTAATGCCTAATTAGATGCAGTATGTTTACAGGGGTGAATGGACACACAACTCTGTTAAAATACACCATATTAACAAACAGTGATGGCTTTTACGTACAATAATGATAAGAAATAATCTCACTTTTGGATTTCTTTACTCATGTCTGAAGAGCTCAAAGAGAAACACTGTCCTGCTCTCAGGGGCAGCTTTTCTTAGACCTCATTAAGTTTTAAATTCTCTTAATAAGTCTCCACAGACTCAATGAGGTGAAGGTCACTATCAGACGAGTGTGTCTAAACATATAAACACGCTCAGACTGATGCCTGACATGCTTTGACACATTGCTCATGTTTTTAGGGGAAGCCAACGCTGACGTTCAACAGCCTTCTGGTGCCAAATTAGCCAAACATTGATGAGAGAACAGAAGCTGCCTGAGGACAAAGACTCTGTCTCCGTGTGTCCTTTTAACAAAACTCATCTGGACCACGTCACAGTTTGAGTCTTCCTTTAGTTATTCAGACATCTCTGTGGATCCTCGAGGCAGAATAAAATGTAAATAAACAAGTCAGCAGTGGATAGAGGACAGCTTTAATCATCCCTAACCTAATTAAACCAGTTTTATTACATTAGGATTCAGAGCATTCTTTTTCAAAAAATCTTTTTTTGTCTATTACCTTATTTTTACTAACTTCTTATGTCCTATTTTTGTTTCTTATTTGTTATTTTTTCCAGTTGCACATCTTTTAAGTTCACTTTTGTTTTCTTTCTTTCTTTAAATTTATACAAAAAGTCTCAGTAGCTTCTACAGTGGCCACTCTAATACTGGTACAATGATCGGCTATTTGCCTTTTTGGGGGTTTTAAACAGAATATTTTGACAAATATCTTATGTTTGAATCTCAAAGAATCCTAAATATTTTGGATTCTTTTAAAGTAGAAGCTCAAGTAGATGGGGTGAGTGGAAACAGCCCACCTTACCACACCTGACCCACTCCAACAAAGCTCTGAGCACCAGTTTTAACACTTGTGTCGAAAAGTCTGACTCTGGTTTGGGCCAGTTTTAGCGCCCTCATGTGGACAAAGTGGCACCTCTCATCTTTTTTGTGGTACTCATGAGAGTCTAAAAATCTACCTGCTCTCTTGAATTGGTTTTCATTTTGTACAGTGTCTTTTTTCATGTGTGCAGTTTGTATCTTCATCAGCTACCTCTGACTGTAGTTAAAGGCATAAAAGACAACCTCATAGAAACCGTCCCTCCTGGATGAGGGTCATATTTCCTTTCGCAGGTTTCATCAGCAGTTCAAAACTCCTCACAGGAGCTGTAATTTTATGACACTTTGCATGCTGTAAGAGAATCTGTTTCGTCCTTTTCTTTGGTGTATTGGTTCGGTCACTCAACTATAAAGAGATAACTTCTTTGCACCAAATGGTTTAAAGGTCAGTCGACTGATTGGTGAGCCTGATTCGGCATCTCTGTTCACCAGACAGGTACAGGGTCCCTGAGGTAAACAAGATGTCGGGATATTTGCATGGTTACATGCTTTTATTAGAATTACTTACTTGGTCTTATTGTACCTTGTTTCTGACTCTTATTTTTGTGGTTTTCATTTACCTTTTGCGGCTTTAATTTTGATGTATATTTTAATGGTCATTCCCTCTCACTCAAATCATGGTCAGTGCAACTTTTTTTTTTTTTTCCTTTTTAACCTTTTTTTTAGGGTTTTAATGGTCAAGTCTGACTGTTTTGTATGATTTCCTATTGATGTTTTGTGGCTAAATGTCAAAGTGGATGTCGTCATCTTGCTACAAAACATATCTATCTACAGGTACGATTAATAACCAAACCTTTCAAACCTAACTTATATTGCTTTTGAACTAAATCTGTCATCACACTTGAACATCCGGTTTTGTTGCTTTTATTCAAATACACTTGATCTTTAACAATCTGTTTTCATGTTTTTAGCATCATTTTAAATGTGTTTCCTCCGCTCTATCATGATCTTTTCATGACTTGTGTGAAACCATGTGGATTCATTCTAATTCCCCAGAAATGTATTTTTCAAGGGGCTGTGAGGAGTTTCTAAGTGATCTTGCAAAAGTCTCCCTTCTATATATACACCTGATTGTGATCCACACTTTAAAATGAGATTATCAATATAATAGGTTACAGCTTATTTTAAATTTATACTTCTGGTTGTGCAGGACCAGATTGACTTGCGGCACGTCTAGGTCTCTATGACAACACCACACTGGCTGACTAAATTTAGTATGTGAAGAGAATTCTGTGTTTTTCTCTGCTGAAAATGATTTCTGTGATTAATTTTGTAGTGATGGTGGACACTGGAGCCTAACTGTCAGACAGAAAAAGGACAGAAGATCAGAAGAAAGCTAAACCGGAGGGTTATACAACCCGAGCTAAAGGCTAACACAGAAGCTAAACTGTTTGTGCTAATGTACATTCCAACCCACAGTCAGCAGTTATTCTGCAGTGGTCTGTTCAAACTTGAGAGTCTATCAATAAAATGAAGAGTAAGGTTATGCTAGCTCTGCTTGGTAGATGACTGGCAGGGCATAATTAGGATTCAGCACTGCATTTAGCCGGCTACTGACAAACTCACAACGTTTGCTTGATTTCATGTTTCTAACAACAGCACTTTATAACTGTACTGATAAATACCTTACCTCATAGCGTTGTATCCAGTAAAAAAAGTTGTCTTGAACAAAAAAAAAAGTGTTCCAAAACAAACACAGCTTTCTTTTTTGGCAGAAAGGAGAAACATGGATAAGGACAGGTCAGGTGAGCCTTCAGGTTTAAGGTTAAGTTCGAGACCATCACCAAATTTACTCAAAGGTACCTCAAAATGTTCAGTAAGTGAATGGACACCTGTGAAACCTCTACACTTTGATCCACACCCAGATTTTAACCTGTTACCCTGTGGTTTCCAAGCCATTGGCCAACCAGCTTAGATCATGCAGAAAAGTAGCATGAAGTGACAAGTCTTCACCACTAGATGGCATGAATGCTCCACTTAGGTTTTGACTGTAGAGTTTCAAACCAGCAGCACCAACAGCTCATTTATAAAGGTTTTTTAGGGACTCAATCCCTTGGTACTTCATTTTTTCAACAACTTAAAAGTGCACTGAGTGTGAAAAAGTTGTGGTAAAATATTGGCGACCTGTTGGTAAACCCCTGATGTGCTCTGTCATGAGTTTCCCCGCAGAGAAAGAAAACTCTCTTACAGTAAACAGCTCGGGTGGCTTGTGTTGCATCTTGGCTCTCTTGTTTATTTCTTTATTTGATATTTGTGCGCCAAGTCTCTGCAGGCCTGCCAACAGTCGCCACCAACACGAAAGCCTCAATAGCTTCCATCCCTGATACAAAAACTGCAATCAAGTCAGGTCCCCGGGGAAAAAGCAGAGAGCATGAAGCACTTGGGTTTGCTCTGTCAGAGGCAGCAGCATGTTGAGCAGCCTGCCAGCCTGTCGGGCCGGGAGGGAGACGGGGAAAATGAAGTGGTGATTATTGCCAGAATGATCATGTGACGGCAAAGACAAATTAATGAAGAAGTACACCAGCATGGGGCGCTCAATTACAGGATCAGATTCTCTGTGTTGTTTTCTTGACCTTTTGTAAACTATCCAGTCAGCACAGAGAAGGTCGAAACAGACGATAAAACAATTATAGTGAGTTTGAGGCTGTTATTAAGAGAGGAGGGAATGTCCTAAAGCATTTAAAAATAAGAGTTAAACATTATTGGAAAAATACAAGTCATCAGAAAAAGAGACGTACACAACAAAGGAGATAAAAGACAAAAAAAAAAAAATCTTTCTTTTTCACCTTAACTGACCTTAAAGCGGGGGTTACTGTGTTTTGTAATGGTCTTTATTTTGTCCCTTTGGTGCCCCTGTAGTATCTCTATGTGATTTATAGCTTTAAATAAAATCTCTTTTTTCCTCAAACTGGTGTTTTGGAAAACCCTTTTTGCAACCTTTCATTTTATCTGCTGTCTCTTTAAAGCTCACCACTTCACAAACCCCATTCTCTTATGAGTGGATCTCAGTGTTTGAGGTCCGTCCCTCCAGCCTCCAATAATGACATCATTTTAGCAAGTCTCTCTAGTTTTATTTAAAAATAGGACATTTTGATGAGTTTGTAGACAGGTTGAGGTATTTTTACAACACATGTATAACTTTAGTAGTCTGCCGAGCCAGATCACTGTGGCTAATGCACATTGTGTTACTCCTCATTTACTTTGATGCTTGTTTAATTAAGATTCCCTGATCACATGCTGTGTGCATGGAGTGGGCAGGGTCATCCTAATGTGGAATTAATCTATAAGTTTCATTTTCGTTTGATTCATGCTCAGGACTTATAGGCTGTGTCAGGGAGTGATTTTGTGAGCTTTTTAAGTGTTTAAGAAGTTGCACAGATGATTGTGAATTTATTTAAGTTAATTTTGAGTTTCTTTGTGTTTATATTGCTGGTTTTCTACCTATTTAACAAACTAACTGACCAACAAAACTAACAGAGTATTAAAGTAAAGTTCAGTAAAATCTGGACAACATACCATACTACACGCATGTAGTATGGACATCCAGCATTGTTTCTTTATATCCATGTTTAAAAAACATGACGGCAGAGGTCTTCAACAGGAGGTCCGTGGCCCCTTAGGGGGTCAGTAGAGGTATTGTAAGGGGTCTGTGACATTTTTGGACACAGTTTTTCGGCCCATATTGACAAAGTGAAACTACTGCTGTTGTGATCTTGATTTGGGAACCCCAACTCTTTATTTACTGGACTTTTATATAAATTATCTGAACAAAAACTACAGCAATATGATCGGAAACAATGACTCAGAGTCTTATCCTGACTAAATTAACAGAAAAAAGAAAAGAAAAGGAGAAAAAAAAAAAAGATTTTAAGAAGGGACCTTCAACAAACTAGTGTTGTGTGAAACATGAAGAGCTGATCTAACTAGTGTTAGATCCTGTGTTACGCCTGTACAGGAGGCACTGGTTCAGCTCTCAGTTTAAAAAAAACCCAATCATTGAAATTGTATTATTATTTTTTTTAATGTGGACACAGCTAGAGATTATTTTTTTCTCATTTCACTCAGCTGGTATTGTCTGATTTCAATCAGTGATAGTGTTGTTGCACATGTTGCATATGAGTTGTACTTTTTCTGCTTTTTTCCCCTCACCACTGAAAAGAGCAGGACTGTCACAGATAAATGAAATAATGAAGGACTATAGTACTTAATCTTCAGTTTGATTTCAGACACTTTCCCAGCTCAGTGAGACTCTCCTCCTCTCTTGATAGTGCTTGACTTAAGACGACGTGCTCTGTCATTTAATAATGCCTCATCTCACCATCAGTGTTAACAGGATAATGTGAAACACTGAGTCTATAAGAAGCTCTGCAGACACCACACCACGTCACACTCCCAGATGACTCACTCCTGGACGTTTCTGCGGCTTACAGACGGAGTTTTCACGCCCGTGGTGTTTGATGTGGGGCCACAGACGAGCTGAGCTCACTGCAAACATGACACAAACAAGCAGCCGGTGTTTTTGTTCTCCTGCATGCAGCCCGTTGACGATTGTGTGAATCCTCCTGACCTCTGACCTATTTTTACTCCCGGGCTGCGTAAAGGGCAGCTGGACGCAGCATTCCCACTGAACGCAGAGGTCTATGTAGGTCAGCAAATGGCCCTCAGTGTCCCTCTGAAACCCTAAACAGATCGAGATCGCACGAAATGTTTGTCCCAGTGTGTGTGTCTGTATATCCATGCATGTGTGTGTGTGTGTGTGTGAGTGTGTGTGTAGTTTTAAGAGCACTGCTAACTAATTGCAGGCTTGATGTGCATTTCACAGGATGTCCTCACACTGGGGGAAAAATCCATCTGTTGTCAATGCTTCTTCATGCGTCATGCATGTTCAGCCATTCATAATAATCATGTAATTATTCAGTTTTGACACGCGAGGCAGGATGTTGACGCTCATGAGAGTCTAAGCAGGGGGGACATCTTTGAGGCCTATTTTAAACTTGTTAAAATCTTTAAATCCTGATTTATAGAGGAATCATTTCAGTTGTAAATAATTTGGGGACTTAAGACATTTTTGAAACATTTAGTTAAAGTTGCATTATATTTTTGACCACTAGGGGTCAGACAGAAACTGTTAAAAAAACATGTTTCATGTGTGATTCAACCCTTCTATGGGAAGCTGAGGTCCATTTAAAGACTTTTAAATATACTCATTAAAATAAAAAAAATAAAAAAAATAATCCTCTCTGAAATAAACTCTACAAAGTGATTCTTAAGGAACCGCAAGTTTTTCTTTTGCTGCTTTGTTTCCCTGAAAAGAAGCTCAGGGCAGCCTGTAGCAGCACAGGACTAATAGTCGTTTATTGAATTATGTCCCGCCCCTGACAGGAAAACCAGCCAATCATAGCTTAGAATTTTGTTCTGAGGCCAATCAGAGCTCAAGGAGGGCTCATACCACCTCTGAGGACACTCCTCTGGCTCAAGGTGAGAAAGAAGACGTCAAACCTAATTTTAGTGAAGAAATGAACTCAAATTTATTTTGAGGTTTTTTAAAGTCATCTTCATTTAAACCTCACTGTTTAGAGAGACGTTTTATGTTTGGTTGCTGCATTTTGTGTCTGATTTACGTCAGGTATATGCTTTAAATAGCAATAGGTAAGAAGCTGTTAATTCATGTTTTGTTGTGGTTGTATCCTCAGTGTAATACATATTTAACTGACATGAAATTTGCTTTATAAATAATTAATTTAACATCTTGTGGGAAAAAAACACGACTTTTGCAAACACCTCAAGTTCGAGGAAGAATGACCCCAAATTAGGGTGAAAAAAATGAACAACAGTCCCACCTTTTCACTGAAACAGGAATGTGTGTGTATGATCCAACTTAGACTGGGGCCACAATAATTCTGTGTACAGGTAACTCTAAGGTCGAATACAGGTTTGTTACTATGCTCAACACCAATAGAGGCAATTTACAGAGAAAACTAACAGTAGAAAAGCTGTACTACAGTCCATTAAGTCTTCACATTTTGGTTATTAGCTCCACATTTTTGAAGGGATAGCCAAGCTGCATGTACCAAAAATAAGAAACAGGAAGTGTCTGGTCTAAAGATCTTTGTTTTCCTAATGTGACCACATTTCTCTGTCATACTCAAAGCCTCCTAAGTTCAAGGTTTTAATGATTATTTTGGAGCAGTTTAACTTCCAATCCATCTTTATTTGTTAGGACTTTAACAACAGACAATGTTGAACAAAGGGCTGTACAGAGGAATTAAATTATTAAAATAAATTAAAGAAACACTTCATGTGAAATACAAAAAAAAAATAAATTAAAAAACAAACAAAAACAAACAAACAAACAAAAACTTAATCTTGTATTTTTTTCCATACCCTATAAAATTAATAAAATTATTATTATTATTATTATTATTATTATTAATAATAATAACAATAATAATAATAATAATAATAATAATAACAATAATAATACATTTTCTTTATTAAAGCGATTTTCTGGACATTCAAAGACGCTTTACAATGGATAAAAACAGCATATAAGACAACACACAGTAATAAAACATGAATGAAAAGAAGCAGAACAGAAAAAAATGCATTCAAAAGACAATCAAACATTAAAAGCTTTTTTAAAAAGGTGGGTTTTGGTAAGTGTTTTGAAGGTGGGGAGGTTGGTAGAGATGCGAATGTGAAGTGGTAAAGCATTTCAGAGAGTGTCTACAGCCAAATACCAAAAAAAAAGGCTTGTGAAGATGTTTTGGATTTAAGGGATTATTGACAAAACAATCAGCAGAATAAACCTGGAAATAATCAATGGTTGAACGTCTTTATTGAAAACCAATCAAGTCCACATACAAATGTAAATACATTTCCTACTAATTCTCAAGTAATGCAGGGCCATTAGTTGTTCATATCAACCAAAATTTCAGCTATGGAGTTAATCTGCAAAGTTTAGTTGTTTTATCTTCTGAACTCCAACATCACTGTCTATTAAACTGAGCTGAAATAATGTCCTTGGTGTGGGTATCTAACTTATAACTTCATGTTTTACTGAAATATTCAACTTATTTTTCTCTAAGGTAAACACTGAGGCATTTTTCCAGGTAAATGCGTCATAAATAACAAAAAAATTTAGTTCAAAATGAAGGACTGACTCTGAACCATGTCATTTAAAGTTAGTATCAAAGTCAATGTCTAACATTAAAATCAGATGTGGTCTGATCCTCTTCACATAAAAGATTCACTCAGGCTGAAAGTTCATCCAGAGTACGCCTCCACGCTCGCTAACCGTGCAGTTTCACCCTCACTGGACTCTGCGGACGGTCGTTCACACGCGTTAATAACTGTTGGTGACCCACTGATCATCCTCCAACACCACAGGAGAACAAACTGATGCCTCTCTTTGTTTCTCTCAGCTCAGGAGCTGCTCTAGGTTCATGTGGATTGACACAGATTCAGCAGCATCAGCAGAGGTGCCTCTAGGGGTGTTAGCATCGATGCTTCCATGCCTCAGCTAGCATGACGGAGTTCAGGAGACCAAACCTCTTCCTGACCTCTGGGTGACTCCGCTCACGCAGCCGGGCCTTATGGAGAGAGTCTGAGACAGACTGAGAGGAGAGAGGGGCCACAGCCACCGCCACCGCCACCACCGCCCAGGGTCTGCTGTCAACATAGAAAGAGGCCACCCAAACAAACACACACACACACACACACACACACACACACACACACACACACACAAAATGACGCAAACTGCATGTGTGGGGTGCTGAAAGTTTTTAGGTCAAACCTTTTCAATATCATTTCTTTTTTTTCCAAACGCAGAATTTATTGATTGAAATTTATTATTTTTTGAAGAAAACACATTGAAACAATGAGACCGCCAAATGTGATCAATGCACCATTAAAACTTTCATAAAAAGCAAAGAAAACAAACAGAGTAAAAACTGTATTTATACACATTTTAAATTTTTTTGTCTACTATTTTGAGATGGAAAAAAAGTTCAAACACACAACATAGAAAAATTAAAGTGGTGATACAGTGCTTTGTTGGTGTGTCAAAAAACAACCAAACTTTAAAATCAACAACAAAAATTTATGGTCATTAATTGAAAAAAAAAACACTTTTTGAACTGAGATAAATAAGCATATTTCAAATATTCAATGTTGTTTTTTTATTTTGAACATATTTGGTTTGATTTTATCAAAGACAGAATTATTTCTTATACCATATTTTTATCAAACTTAGGTAAAAAGATTTCGTTTTTGATTCATTTCATAACATTTCTCTAACCTGTTTGAATTTTTTCGAGTATTAGCGTTAATGCTAACGTGGGATTGTTAAACATTAGCTTCTTTTTTTCTTTCATCCAACTATTAAAGTTAAGTCAAAGACATGTCACATAAAAAGCAGAAAAACCTTATAAAGTCTTTGTGTTATCATTTATTTGAATTAAAACACTTAATTATCATTTTTAACCATACAGCTCTGAGGTTACATGTGAAAATATTTCTTATTTTTGACAAAAGTAGTAAAAAACAACAAAAACACACACATATTTATCATGTTAACCTTATTTCCATTAATTTCTGAGTAATTTCTCTTTTTTTTTTTCTCAGTCCTTTTGGACTTGCATGTTTTAATATTTTATTTTCTTGTTTTTCACAATTTAAAATTCAGTTTTTGTGCTTCTCCTGTTGATCTGCATTAAATCTTCAACATTATTAGTTTTAGTTTTTCCATCACACTTTCCTTGCTTATTCTCTTTCTATTCTATCCTTAAAAATAAACCTGAACTAATGCTTCAGAAACTTCTTTAGTTTAATCTAATATTTTTTTTGTCTAAATCTTTTATTCATTTTTTTTAGCAAAGCTAACATTTTTACAGGCAAACCTTCAAATACGGCGAACAGAATACTTTGTGTGACTCTGCCTTTTTGTCCCTGAATACAAAGACAAACACCTACCCTACAAAAAAAAAAAAAAAATTCAATTAATAAAAAATCATTATTGTGCAAGATTTGAATACTAGTGTCTTTTTTTTTATTCCCTTGAAGAAAAATCAAAACACTAATTGGTAAAAAGCCCAAAGCTCAACCCAAAAAATTGAAGGTGATAATTATTTTACACTTGTGAATTTTTAACATCGTCTGAGGTTTTAGGTTTGATAAAACTTGTTTCCGAACAGCAGCTGCAGACTGAGCATTTTAGCCAACAAACTGAGAGCATGCAGCCACATCAGGTACCCGAGACTGAGCGGTGACAGGTGAGTGTTACAGAACCAGTGAAGCCTCTCACGTTCTTCACCTGCTCACAAAGTCGCGTGTCCCTGTGTGCAGGTCTCACACCGCTCAGCAGCATGTCAACAGCGATCTATGGTCATGTCATGTTGGTAGTTTCACAGAATCCTCCAGAGAGGGAAACAACATCGCTGGAGGAGAGACGACGGCCAAGGAGCCTCTCAGAGGACACAGGAGGATGTGATCTCTACAAGCACGTCAGGACTTGAGAAGTGAGTCAAAGCGACATGAATTAATGTCACAATATTTTGCAGTTTATATTTTAAAACAATGGGGAATGTTATGAATTTATCAGCCTCAGCTCACTGTTCAAAAATCTTCACATTTACACAATTTAGAGGACAAAGACTGGCCTACAAAAAGGAATGGAATACGGCACAACAAGAAGACAAAACAACAACCTTAGCTGTTTCGAACACAGGATTTGGGGTTTGTTTCTAAAGTAAAAACCGTTGCCCACTCTTAAACCATTGCTAAAGTGAAAACATTAAGTTAAAAACAAACATATCAAACAGTGTTTCAGATTTAGAGGATTTCAAGTCTCCACAACAAGGTTACACATGCCTGCAACTCAGCTCTTAAACGAAGAAGGAAAACATTCAAAACTGTAGCTGATCTTTTTATTCATCTGGAGAATTCAATATTTTTTTAACAGTTATTCACAACTTCATCGTATTGGCATGAAAGAGCAAAACCTGAAAATTTCAGAACATTTACAAACTTCAGGAGAATCTGCCGCTGATGAATGAACCTGATCTGAAACAGCCGGGAGAATAAAACGGTAAAATGCTTACTCTGAAACCTTGAGAAGACCTTGTCCTTGAAGCTGAATGGATAAAAATCTTGACAGCTAAAACTGCAGCGAGACTGCACCTTGATGTGCTAATGTTTGCAGCTTCAGGGAGAGCACTTCATTCCTCTAACTCCAGCCCAAGTGAGTGGGTTCCTGAAGAACTGCTCTTCAGATTCTTTCACCCTTTGAATAAGCATGTTTGGATTTCTGAACATGTCAAAAGCTTTCTAATAACACACTTAGACGGGCCTGCTGTGCTGCCCTGTCCCTGTTATTGGACAACTGTTATCTGAGGTTTATTAAACAGTCAGTGATGTTTACATTTTGAGTTAACTCAAAGGCACAGGTGCTGGTACTGTGCTGCAGTGGCGACACACGTGACTGAGGAGAAAAAAAGACCAAGATGAGTCATCTGGACTTAAAGGTCCTCTGAGGTGTTTAAAAATGATCTTGAAATAGTCTCACTTTTAAATACCCGTGTATTGATAATCTATGATGTAAAATTTGATTATGAGCAATATCATATGCTATTGCTCTGAAAGTCTCCTTGATGACACCACATAAAGTTTAGCAGTGAGGAGAAAAATATTTCTTGGATTGATTTTGTAACAGTTATAGACACTGTAGCTGGACTGTGTAAAAAAAGTACAGAAAAGCAGAAGAAAGCTAAACAGGAGAGTGATAGAGCACGGGCTAAAACACGGGTAAAGCTGTTTGTGCTGATGTCCATTCCAGCCCACAGTCTGCAGTTATTCTGCAGTGGTCTGTTCGAACTTGAGAGTCTATCAATAAAATAAAGAGTGAGGTCACGTTAGCTCTGCTTGGTGAGGTTGGAGTTGGTAGATAAGCACTGGTCGGATATTACCAGGATTCACTCTCGTGACACGTTACAGACACGTCTCAAAGCACCGAGCTGTCAGCTGAAATATAATATGCTTGTAATGTTCTGTATTTAATTTATTGCAGATAGACAACCCTGTGCTGTCCTCATGGGCAGTATAATAAATGGTTGTAGTCTCTGTGACACCACCCGTCTGTTATTTGGCCATGTCTACACATAGCCAGGTATTTTGGGGGGCAAAAACAAATACCCCCCAGTTTGTCTTTAAAAATCCTTTCATCCACACAGTGGGCATACCAAACCCATTATGGGCAGTGTTTTCCAGACATAAAGCCTGTGCTAGCCAATCAGAATGAGCCCCTGTCATTCAGCTGTGACATTTGAGAACCAAAAACTCTGTTTACCGGCGTCCACACAAAACCATGAACCCAGAGTTTTCCAAAATCTTTACTTTGGTCGGAGTTTTCAGACACATTGTTTTTAGTGACGTATAACTGTGGTTTCATGTGGACGACAGGCGTAACCGTATATAAATATATAAGGTTTCCCAAATACCCGGCTACATGTGGACATGGCTTAAAACAAAGTTTTGAAGCAGTTTGTCGACAGGGGCCATATTGGAAATGGGGCGGGCTTTGAATCTATGGCAAATATCTATAAGGTGAGTGCCTGTCAATCACCCCAACAGATTCTAAACCGCTGAATTAGAAAAAATTAATTCCCAGGTACAGTGTGTGCTGTTCAAGAAATGAGCGATTCAGATCAAAACCATTTTTTTTGTACCAGGCTGTAACATGTTTATTTCTGCTGTGAAAACGCCTTTTTGCATTCTTTCTTCTTTTTTTTTGGCTTGGTGTGTATGTGGTTTGCAATACTTCTAAAGCGAGTCCCAAGTGGACACTTGAAGAACTGCAGAATTTAGTACTTCCTCATTGCCTCACAATTTTAGACCGGAGATTGTTGCAAGAATCGGTGTGGAGCTGGGTAATGAAAAACAAAACAAACTAAAAAAAAAAAAAAACTTTAACAACTAATAAAAAATTATATTAACAAAAAAAAAAAGAGACTTGAACACAACGCAGCCCAGTAATATATTCATAACACCACTTTGACATTACGGCCAATTACAGTTTGAACACAGCTCCATTAGAATGAAAGGGGAAGTCTTTGACCTATACTGCAGTCAGTCACCAGGGGGAGCAGCTTTTGTGGTGACATCACTTTGAGCATGGTGAGATGACCTCCATTTTTTATTTACAATCTCTATTTATGACAGTGATTATAAATCATTCAGCTGTTAATAAAGCAGACCAACATTCTTTTTCAAAACAAGTTTTATGCTTGTATGTTCCTTCAAGGTTATGGGGTTTTTCTTTTGGGCGTTGAACTAAGTTTTTCTGCCCAGTGGGTAAACAGAAAAGTTTGTCTTTCAGAAGTTTTCAAGGTCACTTTTTATCTCCGCCTGTGAAAACAGGAGACGCATTGTTTCCTGTGAATCAAATTCTCCATTCAATCCTCAAGGATTTTTGCAGAGCTGAAAACATCTTTCTATTCTCTCATGAAATGTTTTCATTTGTGAAAATAAAAATGTGTAAGAAGAAAAATGAAGCTGTTATAAAGTTCACTTAGTTCATGTTTGCTGATTTATCAGCCCACTTCTCATTGTATTTTTGCAATGGCATAGAAAATACAGGCACATGTTGTAGAGTTTGGTGCTTTTAATTTCCTCCAAGAAGAATTTTTCACTCTATAGCTTTTTGTTAAGGAATAAAAAAAGGAAGTCAGAAGTTCATCCCTGACTTATTTTCTACAACTGTTCTACGAAGAACTTCAGGAACTAAAGCTGAAATAATGCTGCTCTTTATTTTGACATATTCACCCACCACTACTGAGCTGAAACCAAACGGAGTAAACGCGACTTTGCTCTTAACAAGAGATGGACATGTTCGCTGGTTGTTTCCAAAATCTCCAACTTTGTAATTCAATAATGCACAAGTCAGACTGTGTGTGTGTGGAAGTGTGTGTCTTGAGCAAGCAGGTTCCCATCCCAACATTGTGTGAAACTTAGAAAATATTTGGGACAATAATAATTTAAATAACAACAAAACAGTCAAACCTTGATTACCACAACAGCTTTTCTAAACCAGATTTAGAGCTTCTAGGTGTTATTTGACATCCTCTACAGCTTGTGAGAAACCTCAGTTCTCTTTAAATATTTACAGAATGAGGCCGGATTTTTCAAAAGATGCCGAAGCTTTTGAAAAATTAATGCTGAAAAACCTCCACGTTGGAGGCTGGAGGGCAGAAAACTACTTGAACTTTACCTAGAAATCGTTTACGCTCTCACCCGTAAACTGTAAATGGCAAATGGGTGAAAATGTCACATGGAGTACAAGAGCAGAGAAAGCTCTAACACTGTTGACTCTTCATCACAGGGTTGCTTCTGCACAGAAATATATCAATAAAGTGGAGTTCACAGCGCGTCTTTAGCTTTAGGGAAAGGAGATGACTCACTTTCTAAAGGTTCTTTTTATCACTGTTACTCGTGAAAGATGTCACGTTAACTGAATAAATTCCTGTGATCACACACTGCTTGTATCTAGTTTCTGCAAACGCAGAACTCAGATTTTTGATCGACTATAATTTATAACACCTTTAATGGAAGTAAGTCCCTCTACATTGAGATACCGCACACACACGTCGGACACATTCTGGACTCTCACATATTTTATTTAGTGCCCGGCTCAGAAGTTTGGCTTCCCTCTCATAGCAATAGCAAATGACAGACTCATGCTAACCCCACAGTTTTCTTTAACATGGAAAAGCTGCAAGGGACTTTAACTTTTCTACAGCATGTAACTCATCAGCTTTGTATTATATCAAGTGAATTTTGTTTTATTATTTTTAGGGGAGTTGTGTGGGTTATATGACTGGAGCTACCATTTTGCTCAAGTCATTTTCCATTTTTTCCCTTTAAAGGAGCTGTTCAAAATGCTACTTCTTAGCCTCCCAATCGGGTCAGGCATGACCAAATTGATTTACGGCACGTCTATTGTCTCTATGACAACACCACACCGGCTGACGAAGTTTAGAAATGATAAGATAAAACTGTGTTTTTTGCTGTTTCTTTGCTGAAAACAGCAGTTATTCTACAGTGGTCTGTTCAAATTTAAGAGTCTATCAATAAAATGAAGAGTGAGGTTACGTTAGCTCTGCTTGGCAGATGACAAGCACATTACGAGAACATAGCCAACCAGGATTCACTAACATTACACGTTACGGCCATGCCTTAGAGCGCCAGGCTGCCAGCTGCGCTTAATATAAACGGCTTCTCAACTACTTACAAACTGACAGTGTTTACTTGTTGTCACGTTAGCCTACAGATACTTCGGAGCACCGGGCTGCCGATAGTGCTACATATTGCCGGCTACTACAACGTTTCAAACCGCATCACGACATAACTGTACAGTTAAATATCAGTTACCCCGTAAAACACTGTTTTGAACAAAGAAAATTTGTTTCCATCTGATCTCCATTTAATTCTAAAACACACGCCTCACCAAAATTCATTACGACAGAGTAAGTGAGACAGAAGGTGGCGAGGTAGTGTGGTTAAAACAGATCCTCCTCATAACATCTTTAATGAAAAATCATCGGGGGAAACAGCGTGCGAGCCAAACAAATTTTTTTTTAGACCAGGTTTCTCATGTAATTAAGCTCATTTTGAGGGAGACTCCAACTTATGAACTTTTATCAATTAAAATTTGTTTTTTAGTCACTTTCTTTTGCCATCAGAGTGCTTGTTTCACTACAAGTCGTGGACACATCCCATATATACTCTTTGGCCTTAAACACACCAAGTCACGGCTTGTTGTAACCATAGACTGTTTAAAAAACTGACAAAGCCTGCTTGACATCGTCCATCTGTTTCTCATGGAGTGTTGCACATCACTGATGGGGGCAATATTAGCAATGTTGAACTCAACCTAGCTTTGTTCAAGTTTGAATGAGGTAAAAAGACAGTCCTTTGGCATCTTTCCAGACGGCTACAGGGTTGCCACCTGTCAGTCAAGTTAGCTATGCCCTTATGTGACATCTACTCAGTGCAATATTTTTAACTTTAATTGTGTATATATTTTTATTCTACTCTGTAAAAAGTTCTTTATTCAATATTGTAATTTTTATTTTTTTACTACTGCATAAGCTCTATTTTTCTACTTTTTTTCTTAATATTTAGTGTTTCTCTTAGTGTCTTTCTATTCACAACAATTGTACTGAGAGAGAGCAGTTTAAACCGGAGTCAAATTCCTTGTATTCTTGAAAATAAAGGCAATTCTGATTCTGATGTGGACAAAACTTGTAAGTTTAATAACTTAAAATGAGATCAGATCAAACACAGAAAAACAGAACACAACTGATCTCCACCATTTCTTGAACCAGGCTGTAAACATGTTTAAAAATGCTGTAAACTGGTGCATTTGTGGTTTCAAGTGTTTCTGCAGGCAGCCCCAAGTGGACACTGGGAGAACTGCAGTTTTTAGCACTTCCACATTACGGGCTCAATTTCTCACGGCCAGGAAGAATAAAATAAAGATGTGCTCTTTGGCGTCAGAGAACTTATTCAATGAGTGTTCAATACCCCAAGTGTGTGAAGTCAATATGAATAATTTACTTTTCTTAACAGGGCTGTAGCCTTCCTGATTTAAATGTCAGACTTGTCTGATATTTATGATTCAGGGTGCCTCCGACAGAATACCTGAGATAACCTATGATTATCGTAGGGAGTGACGAGGAGTATAAACCTGATGTTCCAGCACACCGGCACGGCAGAGAATGAGCAAAGACCAATATTGAACATTTAATTTCAAACATACTTTTGCATTTTTTCAAAATAAAAATCATAAGATCTAAATTTATCTTTGTCGGTGGATACTTGGTCTTCAATCCTTAAATTAGTAAATTCAACCTCTCTTTGTGCTCGCCATTGCCTTATTCAATTTAAAGTTGTACATAGAACTCATCTCTCCAAGGCCAGACTGTCGCGTATCTATCCAGACGTTAGCCCTCTTTGTGATAGATGCCACTACACTGAGGCATCCCTCATTCATATGTTCTGGCTCTGCCCCCTTATTAATAAATACTGGACAGAAGTTTTTAACACACTGTCTCAGATTTTCAACATCAACCTGGAGGCTGACCCCCTGGCTGCTTTATTTGGCTTTATTGATTCAGGTCTCCATCTACCCGCTCACAGACGTCACTCAATATCCTTTGCTTTACTTCTTGCTCGACGGGCTATCCTACTGAAGTGGAGGGACCCTGGCCCACCCACTCATTCACAGTGGATGGCGGATGTGATGTCCTGCCTTAAGCTAGAAAGAATCAGGTGTGTTCTTAAACTCTCAACAAGAAGCTTTGATGATATGTGGGACCCTTTTTTAAACGCATTTCATTCCATTTGATGCAATTTTTGTGATTGCCTACTTATTAATTTTTCTTTCCCTTTTCTAACCCTGCTTAATGTAATCTGCAGTTCTCCATCTATCTACTCAGGTATGCTTGACAGACTTATGTCAATGTTTTTCTATTAGGCTCACTGGCAGTGGTGGTGGGGGGGTGGGTGGGGTGTGTGTGTGTGTGTGTGTTTGTTTGTTTTGTTTTTCTTCTTTGTTATACAGTAAAATGCACGATTTAAGTATTTCTGTGCTACCTCTCTCTCTAATACTTTTGGACTGTGCAATTATTTTGTTCTGTGAAAATTTCAATAAAAAGATTTTGATTTAAAAAAAAGAAAATAAAAATCATACCCTCCATGTTAGCTTATCTTCTGAAGTTTGTGCAGCTTTTGCAGACACATCTCTAACGTGTAGCTGTCTAGTGAAAGGATTAACTCACAGTGCTTTACCAACAACAAAAACGTGACCCCAAAATACACCCCAGAGTAGAGCACACAGTGCTTTTTGCACTGGTTCCTGTGAGGTGTTACCCTGCAAGTATGAAAACTTAAAGGATCTGTTGCTATTTCCTCTACTGCCACGTCAGGCAGTATGAGACCAGAATGGGGACAATTCTGTTGTCTCACAACCTATTTTATGAGACCCACTGGTACAATTATATAATATTTTAGAGTAAATTAAAGATTAATTCAATGTGTAAATAAATTACAGATCCTAAAATGTCTTTGGATAGATTCTGTGTCCAGTGTAAAGACAGATTTTGAGGTTAGTGGTCGTACATAATTGTCCTTTGAGCAGCCTTGTAGTAGAGTTGGTGAAAAGCATTAACTGCTTGTTGGTCTGTCCTTTTGCCTTTGTCTCCCTCCTTCTTCCTAGATCACTGTCTTTATCCGTGCCGGCGTCCTGAGTGGAGCGCGCTCTCATGTTCCAGATATTAAATTACTCATGAAATATTTGCTTGGCCTCCAGGGTCTGCTGCAGCCTGCTCACAAACCTCCACTTAGCCTCTGAATGGGCTCTGAGTGCAGGCTTGTGTCACCTCTCGTAGGAAGGTCAATTTTTCCAATTTGGAAGGAGGGCATTACAGGACGAATCAGACCGGATTAGCTTTACATTTCTGCTCTTGTCATCTTTCGCTCTTCCTCCTCGGTGTAGCTCTCTCCCCTCCATCTCAAAGCGTCCTAAAACAAGCGGACTGAGAGGTTGAACATTGCATGATTCAGTAACAGGAAAAGCCCTGATCGCTCACGCTGTGTGCACTTGACTGTACCAGAAAGTTCCATCAAGCTCGGTGAACCTTGAAGACGTTTTAAAGACACAGCGGCAGAGTTCAGAGGGACAACAGGAGCATCAGGGACCGTCTAGACTGACGTGTCGGGTCGTGTCCAGAAACTGATGGCTAATTCTATTTTTCCTACAAGTTAGAAAATGTGATGAAACTAGTTTTCTTTTAAATAAAGCAAAGAGAGGAACACACCACACCATGAATGCTAGATTTTTAATATAAGATATTTTCCATTAAAGATTGTTGTTTTTCCTTCAGAAATTAAGTCTGCTTTTATTTTGAAATCACAGTTTAAAAATGAAAGTTAAACGTTATCTGCTCATTTCATTTAGAGAGAATCGTATTTTAGTTTTTCCAGCAGAGTTTGTGCTTTTTAACTCTTGTCACAGTCAGGCAGAAGTCTTTTATTTGCATTTTATCATCAAATTATATTTTTTATATTAACAAATAAAACTGATGAAAAGGATTAAATTTAGAGTTAAGTGGTGAGTGGGAATCTTTTCTTGTCTTCAATTATGTGGCAAAAATGTAAACTTTTTTTTACATCCTAGAAGGTTGTGGTTTTAAGGTTTCTGTCTGAAACCACGACACAGGATTAGAGCTATTTGAGGTTGGAAAAAAAGATTTCCAAGCTTTTGTGAAAGGCTTTAATTTTTGAAAACTTATGCTTAAAAAATGGCGACAAGCTAACAAATGAAAAATGGTCACAAGCCGCCAATTATAGAGTTAGTTTTTTTAAATAAAAAAAAAAGTAAAATGTATCAAGATGCTTCACATCATCATGTTTCTGACAGATGCAGGAAACTAAAATGAATTGTTCCTTCAAAATAAATTATAGAGCGACTGTTCCCTTGTATAATAGCATTTTCTTCATGCACTACGTGACTGAATAAAACTATTTTACAACTTCATTCTTGTATAAATCAAGCTTTAATCTTGTATTTCTGCAAAAATAATCTGGTAATATCACAACTTAATTCTTACATTTTAAAATATATATTTTCTAACTTTTGTTATTGTGTCTACTGCTACTGTCTATTTTCAAAAACGTTGTTTACTTCATTTAATTAATTATGGAAGCTACGATAAAAACAAATATATTTAAGATAATTTAGAAAATGTGACATTATACCCTACAAATTTTTTTCCATAAAAGGTTTTTGTAATGATTATTTTTTCTTTGTGTTTGATTAAAAAATTCTGTTGTAAGCTCAGAAACCTCTACAGACATTAGTTCACAACTCAGTAGCAACACAACTAATTTATAGATACCTGATTCAACCAAGTTTAAATGCTAAAAGTTGCTTTCTGTTTATAATATTCATATTTCAATGGTCTACGAAACAAATTAAAGACATAATACATAACAAAAGTCTTGTGTTTGATGAACTAGGAACACATGTTGAGCAGAGTTTACATTTGATCCGTTAATTTTTTTTTTTATGACAAACTTTTTTTTTTTTTTTATTTATGGGTTTACGCTAAGTTTCCTGGCTTGATTAAAACAACAGCTGTGACTTTTGAACATTTTTTGTTGTTCAAGATTTTTCTATTTCTATTTATTTATTTATTTTTTAAGTTTTCTTATTATCTTATTATCATCTTACGTGCTGAAACTTTTCTGTTCCATCTGAAGAACTTGGGCTGCATACTTGTTTGCATGAAGGTTTTTTTTTTTTTAAATAAATAAAGCAAGAGTAGATTGGAGTAATGTCAGAGGACTATGGAAAGAAGAGGATTTGTTGTAGGACTGTTTTTTTTGTGTTTGTGTGGTTTTACAGTGTGAGGTTTTCATGTGCAGGCAGAGTCAGGACAGTGCTGCTCTTTGGGGACGCACTGTTTGGACGCTTACGTACCTACACTGTAAAAAATGACAGGTTCTGCTCTTTAAATACAGAAGATCAGTCAGATTCAATTTACTCATAAAAATAAAGAGAAATTAAGAAATACCTTGGCTTTGAGACGTACGACAAAAATGCAAGTGAAGTAATGTTTCTTTCAGGCTGAATTTACAGAATAACTTTATCAACACCTGCAAACACTCTTCCTCAACCACTTCAAGATGTGTGAAATTATCTCTAGGTTTATGGCCTCACGTTTTAAAGGCTTATTTTCCTTAAGCGATCTAACAAACATCATCAGAACTGGATTTTAGCTCCAACAAAATGTCAGGTCCACATTTTGTCCAATAACTGCGTCATATCTGCACACAGTGACCTCTTCTTCCTGCTCTTGGAAGCATTTCAGAAGCAGATCAATCGATGAGAAGCAGATGTAAAGATTCCTCCAACTGCAGACCTCAAGCGTTCCCATATGGCCACCAGTGCAGCCGCGCCGTCGCTTATAGATCTCAGCAGAAAGGTGAGAACCCAGTCACCCGTGGTTATTACCAGCTCACTCATGAAATCGACGACCACAGGGCAGTGACCGAGCGGTGAGAGACGGTCAGAGATCAGGAGCTGCTTCACAGAGAGATGCATTTACCAGCCTTTACATTTGACAAATACGTGGTCAAAATATCTTCAATTTAAGACAAAAAAGGCAGAACATTATTCTCCTCATTGCTCATCCTGTAAATTCATTCACATTAAATATTTATAATCCACTGAGAAGCTCTTCCACGCACTTCCTTTCCCTGCAGCTTTGTGTGTGACCTCCAGATTTGATTCAGAGCCTTTACTGAAGTTGACATTTTCTTTAAAAATTACATTAAGAGAGAAAAACTCTCTCAGCGCAGAAAATTAACATTCCTTCATATAAGTGAGGTTTTATTAATGCATAACTGAGCGTTAACAATTCAGATGATCTCCACATGAAGCTGACTTGAGCTAAAATATGATTTAACAGCTCTCTGAACCTGAAGAAGTGAGAGTTTTTATTACGCTTCCACAGTTCTTTTTCAACCTGTGTGTGTGTGTGTTTGTGGTAACCCTTTCCACTCAGACGCACGTAAACCCATCAGCCCTCTCTGTCAGCTCTCTACGCTCTCATGGTTTGTCAGGAACATGACGTATAAATCATTTAAATCATTTCTGTGTTTCTGCTCCTGAGTTTTACCCTGAGGTTCTCACTCGGACGACTCTGCAGGAGGTTAAAATCACAAAATCATGTCCGATTATGGATACTACGGCAACAAACCTTCACTTTTTACGGTCATAAAAATCAATGAAAGGATGTTCTTTTAACTCAAAAGGCCATCAAATCAAATCATTTGACTTTAACATCATTGATAAATTTAATTTACTGTAATCTGTAGTCTTTAAACTGACTGAAACTTTTTTTCTTGGATTTAAAAGTGAGGCTTTTATCTCTAAACTACTATCTGGTGGTGTTTTATCAAACGTCTCTGGATTCTAATAACACATGGACACTTTTATGGTTATTAATATTTAATGTAATTAAACATCCTGTTTGCTGTGTTTTTCCTTTGCATCAGGGAATGCATCACTTGAATGTGGTTATTAATGTTACATTTTTCCTGTAATAGCAATAGAAGACTTACTGATTACCATGCAGCTTTAAATCCTTTACAGCAACTTTTACATCCTCATGCAATGAGAGAGAAATTTGGAGTTTCTTGCAGTAAAAATATCTGTTAATTTCCAAGTTGGATGCATCAACAAAATCTTTGACTCCGAAGAAGTGTAGAGTTAAAAGAATGTAAGAGGAAATCAAAATACAGACGTAATTTTGTGACACATTTAGCAGTGAAATCGGTCTGCATTGTGCTACAGATATTTGTGTGATGTTGGAAGCCTGGGATAAACAAAGTAAATCATTAACAAAACAGAAGTAGAAGTTGCTATGATATTTGAAATTTGACAACACGAAGCTTTACGATGAAGTTGCTTGTTCTTATTTTTAAAAATTAAGCTCATTTTCACAGTTTTGTGTCGGGCTGAACAATTAATCGGTTTGAAACTAACATGGCAATGTAGTGAAATGCAGTTTTCAAATCTCAAAGGCTGCAATTAGAAAGAACAAAAGGTTTCATGTACAGATACTTGGAGGAAATATAGTAACTTGCACTAGCTCTTTCTTTAAACCAGCAAAAGTCAGTCAGGTGTTTTTTTTCTGGTAAAAACCCTTGTTACTCTTTCTGACAAGTGGAGGTCAGTAAAATTTCAGTGTTCCTTTTTCTTTTTAATTAGAAATTGCAGGAAAGACTTGTTTAAATGTTAACAGTATGGTTGGTCATACTTTAAATTGACCTATAGCTTGTGTTTAGTCAACAATGCAGATAAACCCCCACAAAAATCGCATGCTTGGTCCAAAAAAAATTGCAGTTAGATTATTTTCCAAAATCATTCAGCCCTAGTTTTGTGTTACAGAGATGTGATCCACATGCATGCATCTGCTTTCACTCTATGGCATAAACCTCGAGATGTTGTTTACCACTCATTCAGGATTATCACCGTCAATCTGTACCATGCTCATCAGGGCATCTTTTAAGAACATGTTAGTATTTGTGTTTATAAAGGCCTTTTCTTAGAAACTGCTGATATTTCCTTGCTTTGGTCATCTGGACCGTCTCAGACCAAAGAGTCTTTGATTACAAGGTCCTTCAGTTTGTACTGAGCTCAGATTTTAGTTCATATGCACTGCACTTTAAAAATGAACACTTTCGTACCCTATGTTATTTTCAAACCCTTGACAAAGAATCACACAAGGTTTTTTTTTTTTTTTTTTTTTACATGTTTTACCTGATTACTTTGTATCTTTTTTTCTTTTTTATTGTATGTACTGTTTTGCAACCCGTTTTTCCTTTTTTACTCAACATCAATGTCAATGGTTCGGAAATGGAGCCGACAATTAGCATAACAGTGCTGTAATTTGATTAGGCCATATGTATTTATAAGAAATTAAAAAATAAAGCCAAAAAATACAACAACACATAGCAAAGTTACTACCTGCACGGATTAAATGAACTAGATTTAAATAAGGTTTAAAGAGTGTAATCAAACGATTGTTTACATCTGAGCATGATGTCGATTGGATCTTCTCTGCATCCTACGGATCTTTCCTGACACCAGCTATAAGCTCATAACGGTATCATACTCTGTAGATCTACTATCGCTACTCGCCAATAGACAAAACATACATTTGTTGACATCTATATTTAATGGGTCACTTCATCAGTGCGCCATAAACACGACCATTACCCGGAGAGAGTCTACAGAGAGATAAGCCGCACAGTAAACCAGCTCTGCACTATAATTTATGACCCACAAGTCAAGCCAGATTAGGCCTGATTGGATCGCTGGTGCCATATGTGACCTACAATCTGCGCTCCGCTTGTACCGCAGGGCGGGAGGGTCAACCATCTCTCTAGGCAAAGGTTGCCATGGGAACGACCCCTGGATGCTTGGCTCTTGCGTTTCTCTTCGCAGCCCGGACACATCTCAAGGCGGAATTATCCAGGATTTCTTTCTATTCTTCTGCTCTATTTCCCCACTCCTGCAGTTTCAGCGCCCTCTGTTTTCTCTCTCCACACACACACACACACACACACACACACACACACACACACACACACACACACACACACACACACACACACACACACACACACGCACACACACTTACATCACTTAATGTGGCATTTAGACACTTTGCATGCAAGCTGGCTCATAAAATGCACACATTTACAAACTCTCAGCACAAACACTCCCATACATGCAAACACACATCACTCCTTGCAGCCGCTGACCCTTTAGACAAACATCAAAAAGAAAACCCCTCGCTGTAACCTTTGCCTCCTCACGCTGGTCCAAATACGTCAACACCAGATTCATACCATGCTACCCTCTTCTCGTTTGGGTACAGTCAACTCTGCTGAGCATCAGCCAAGGATCCCAAAGCCTCAAGACACAATTTTTTTTGGAGGGGACAAATTTGTGCTCGACTGAAAATAAAGATTGTAGCTACAAGCTATTGAGTCTGCAAGTCTGCTCAGGCTGAAAGTTCACGCTTGAATTCAACCTGATCTGCAGGGAAAATGATCAATTCTGAATTCAGAATGAGACTTTGAAGACGACAACATATGGTGAAGTAAATATTTGTGCTTCTAACGGATAAACTTTGCCAGTTGGCGTAGTGTCGTCAGAGATGTCATAAACAGATTTTTGTTTACACAGGAAAATCAAACCTGACCAAAGATACTGAGATTATATAGAAGTTACTGGTTTTGCTGCTGCTAGTCATATTTTGAAATTAACAAGTAAATATACAAAAGTAAGGCTAAGATCTTAATAGAGCCCTTTAAATACAGGAGGTCCTCGACTTATGTGGTTCTCCACTTGATGCCAATAAATATATGTATGTATGAAAATAGAGAAGGTTTGGAAATTACATCACTTTGTTTGTAAGCTCCTACAACTCGTACCAGTTTTTGACGCGGATGAATTCACAGTTACGCAGTGCTACGCGGTCATCAGCATCGTCCACTTTGTCTTGAGTTGCATCATATGCCACGTTTCCACCAAGCAGACCGGTTTGGTTCGTCTCGGTACGGCACGCATTTTGTGGCGTTTCCACTGACTTATTCCGGTACAGAGCCCCAAATAACCGAGACGAGCCGTCCCACTTTTTGGGACCCTTTTGTATGGGTGCCAGACTGAACCGATCCATTCTCTGAGGGTGGAGCTACAACACTGCAGACTGTTGATTGGTCGGTAGAATTGTCACTTATCCCACGACAGTAGCTGTATTTCTCCTGGCAGCACACAGTCTTCTCTGAAACAAAGCTTGATTGTTCTTTATATCAAAGAGCTACATGTCAATCACAGAGAGGACGAAATGCTGCATGTCTTCAATCCATGTTTTTCTTTTTTGTTGGATTTATTAGCAGGGTAAACTGTGTCACGCTGCTACGGCATCACACTGTCGTTTAACAGCTGGAAACGTGGCTATAGTGTAGATTGTCTGTGTTTGTGCTCCATAATTTTCTCTGTATTCTCAACTTTTTCCCATCATGGACACAAAAAGGAAAGCAGGATCTGTTTTCCCATAAATATCAAATATAATGCATGTATTTGGATAGTTACGTAGAGATTTAGGGGGTAAAAATCCCACTTACGCTGTATTTCGGGTTATGATGCGTTGTGGAAACGGAACTCATTTGTAACTCGAGGACCGCCTGGTTTTCTGCAGGAATGACCATCTTTCACTCTTTTCATGCTATACAACGGGAAAAACTGAAATCTCATCAAGTGTTTTAATCTTATTTTCAGAAGAAAATGTCTTGTTAGACTTAACATGAGCCACATTCACCTGACCAGTCCAGAAAAATGTCTTTTTTCAAGTTATTTAAAGACAAAAAATGAGGTCTGAATTTTTTTTTTTTTACTTGTTACAAGCAATTCAGACCTCATTTTTGTCCTTAAATAACTTGAAACAAGACACTTTTCTGGATTGGCCAGGTGAATGTGGCTGATATCAAGTATAACAAGACCAGTTTTACTTAAAATAAGACAAAAACACTCAATAACATTTTAGTTTTTTGCAGTGTACATTGTAAACTTTTGTATTCAAGCTATAAGAGATGAAAACATGAAAGAAAACCTTACAGCACAGAGAGATCCTGTTTCATTACACTGCAGCAAACACTGGAGGAAATATAATTGGCTAACCTGAGAAATTCAGAGTTGCTCTTTCTCTGTCCTGTCAGGGCTGAGGTTAAACACAGAGGAAAAACAATAAAGAGGTGAAATCCCTCAGAGCAGAGACTGGATTAAATCAAACATTTATTCTCTTCCAGCAGTAAAAGCAACCAGAGTCAGGAAGTTATTACACCACTGCAGCTCTTTAATAGATCTTTACTCAACTGTGCAGGTGTAAAACACTGGTACAGGAGGCCACTTTATCATGCTTGTTTAAATTACTGACACCACAGACACGAGTAAGAGGAAAACTACAAGTGTAAGTGTGAATGCTGAAGTGCTACAACCTGCAGTTCTTTCAGTAACCACTTGAGGCTGGCTCTGGAAGTACCAGAAATCACATACCCACCAAGCCAAGAAAAGACGGTTGTTTACATTAATAAACGTGTTCACAGCCCGGCTTAAACTTAATTCAGTCTGAACAGCTCAGGTCTCAACCAGCACACACTGTATGGTAGATTTTTTTTTCTAACTAGGCGCTTTAGAAGATGTAAAGATCACAACTTCAACCTGAGACACAGCTCACCTGACTGAGAGACGAGCAGCTTGTAGCTATTATAGCCAAAATACACCAGATGTGTCTCCATTCCAGTGTTTTCCTTATAACACCAAATCACATAGATTTCTATTAAGGTCAATAGGTGAGTATTGGCAAGAACCTCACGATATAATACGCATCAAGATATTGGGGTCATGATGTGGTAATAGCAACACGGTAACAATTTGATTGTAGACAGCTTTCTATTTTGTTGTGGTTAAAAAAATGAAAGTCAAATGCAGTTTTTCATACATACTCTTAACTTAAAAACATAAAGTGTGTCAAGTTTGTCACTTAAACTACTGTGACTAAACATGGAGAAGCAGCATTCAGCTTCTATACTCCAAATATCTGGAACAAACGGCCAGAAAACAACTCTGAGCTTCTTTAAATCCAGGTTGGAGACTCACCTTTTTACAGCTGCCTTTTATTAGAGTATTTTAACAATCAATTTTAATCACTTTTCTTTAAAAAAAAAAAAAGAAAAAAGAAAATTTGCACTATTTAAAAATCTGTTTTAACTTTATTTTCTTTTAATCTTGTCTTGTCCTTTTGTAACTTATTATTTTAAATCTACTTTTCAATTGAATTTTAATTGTTTTCTTTAAAATTGTTCTGTCTTTTCAGCACTTTGAATTGCCTTGCTGAAATGTGCTTTATAAATAAACTTGCCTTGCCCTTAATGAAATTAAACTAATGTTGCAAAAAAAGTATTGGTTGAAAGATGTGTCCATTTGGTGACACTGATAAATGTCACTTAGTGTAACCAATGTTACTCATAAAAATGCATAAAACGTGACTATGATAATTATTTTATCAGTCTACTACACTGTAAAGATTAAATTAAAATGATTTTCAACTAACTGACCCAAGAATAGAGAGAAAACATTGATGTTTACACTATTAAAACCCACATCATTGGGTTGAGTTGCTCTTCAAAGCCATCTACCCCAGTGGAGTTGTGGAAGACATATTGTACTTCCAATTCACCTAAAATATGAATTTTTAGTTTAACAAAAAACATCAATATTAAGAGTTGAAGTATTAATATTTTATCACAGTTCAATTGAGGTATAATGCCGTATTAATGTTTTTTATTTTTTACAACTCTATTAAAGTCACTGTGTTAACGCACAGGATCTGCGCCGTTATCTGGCAAATTGGAGCATTGCATACATAAGTCTTTTGCCAGAGTAGTGACATGTCACTTCAAAAAAAAAATTAAAAAAAGTTTGAGGAGGATAGGAGGTCGTGCATGGAAACCGTGTACAAATGTAAAAAGCAATGGTAATAGTAATGGTATTCAACTTGACCACAACAACAAAGCAACAAAATAAGTAAAGCCAGGCCAGGAGTCCACAGGTTTGAGGTTTTAGCCTGAGCCACAATCAAGGAGGAAGGTAGACATTAAGAAAGGAAAAAACTGGTAACAAAAATAAACTAAAAAGTAAGAATCGACAGAAGAAAATTAATTTGTATGCTTTGTGCATCTACCAGGATGTTATTCCTGTTTGCTACAGGTGAACGTGTCGTTTAACGACTTCTGGGACAGCCATCAGCTTTTTCTTTACTGAGGAATTGACAACTCTGCTCATTTCCGGTATTGTCTCAAATCTCTGTATCAGAAACAAATTTCAGTGAGTGCATTTGGCATGACGACACTGGAAATGCGTAAATTGGGTCAGAGCCTGCACTCACCGACAGGTTTAACATTGGTTGTGCTCTGAGTAGAAACCTCTGGTTGGGAGAAAGTACGGCAGCTCTGCTTGAGGCTGGTTACCCAAGTACTGGAAACCTCATACACTTTAAAACCAAAAACATGTCTTGTCCAAGGGGTAACGTCCGGTTTTGAAGAATTGAGCCTATGGGACATGCAAAAAGCTGCAATTCATCGATTATCTGCAAGAGGCTGGCTACAGGCAGACTGGAAACCTCATACTCTTCAAGCGAAAAAAAAAAAGACACTTTTACTGTATTAACAAACATATACAAATATTTTGACACCATAAATGACAGCTTATATGTTTGAGAAATGCTTTAAAACTTCTATTATGACAAGATAGACTATTATGACAATAGTCCCAGAGAGACTAAAATGCGATGCTTGAAAACTTTTTTTGAATTTTGAACATTTATACTAAAGTTAATAAAGTTTTATTAGGGGAATATCTGGTTTTATGGCATAGATAACTTTACATGGTGAAGTACACACTTGCTCTCTTGTGTCACCCTGTTAACTCGACAGGTGAGTGAACTTGACACCGTCCCGCTCACACACAGAGCTGGCACACACACACACAATGCTGGGCTTTGGTCAGAGGTCAGAGAATCAAGACACTGGGAAAACTTTCTAATCCCACCTGGCTGACTTCTCCTAATGTCGCTCTCAGCGGACTCCATTGAGGATTCTTGTTGGCCAAGCAGGTCAACATGGGTAGCGGTGGGTTTCAGAGGGCTTTACCAACAACGCCACGACCCGTTCCAATAAGCCAAGGGAGCTGGGTCACGATGAAAGAGTCTCTACACACACAAAAAAAGTCTGCAGTGGTGGGCAAAGAGAGATGAATCCTCTTAGTGGGAATATCCTGTCGTGGGTCCATCTGTTGCTACAAGATGCACGACTCAAGACTGAGAGAAGGGAGGAAAGATCAGGAGAAGAGACACAAACTATTGTCCGATTTTCTTTTAGTAGAGAAAGATTTGAGAGTAGGAAATCTCTGCTGTGTCCACAAGAGAATTAAAGTCCTTAAAATTTTTTTTTCATAAACAGATTTGGCTCCTTGAAGCAGTTTTTATGCTGCTAACAAATGTTATTGGTGAGAAATCTCAAGTAAAGACAGACACAAAAAGAAATATGTTACTGCTCTGAGTATCTCACTGTAAAAGAAAAGAAAAAAGAATACGCTTCACGAGAATGAAACATAAACACATGCAAAGATATACGAAGGCCTGCGCTGATACTGCCCAATGATTGCTGTTTCATCCCAACTTCCATTAAGTAATGTTAATTTAATCTAATTTTACAGAGTGCAAGTAGAAACATAAAATATCTAATAATAAATTGGTCCTGAATCCTTTGAAACATCTCGATTGGCCAAATATCTTTAGCTTCACATTCCTGCCAATGACAACAGATCAAAACTGTTTGTCTATTTGGAGATTGGAAAACATATGGCAGTAGATTCAATAATACTCATGAGGAAAAAGAGATTTTGTGGATTTACTGATTCATGGAAGCGGAAAGTGAGTCCTGTTCTTTTTTTATTTTTATTAGTAATATGGTTACAAAATGGACGAACTCCAATGTAAAGCATTTGATGCCAAGTAGGAGAAAAAAAAAGGGATAATATGCTGAAAATTTGGGACCGTTTCCCATGTATTCGAACAGATGATCCTGCTTTGTGATTTCCAGTGATTACAAATCAAGTCGGAGATGTTTAAAGCTTGAATTGTCACGCAAAGAGGCTTTATATGAAACACCCCCTCTTGAAGCCGGGTCGCAGAATGCCTTCCAGAATCATAAAATAATATTTTAGATGACATATTTCATCCATAATTCTACAATATTTACAAAGTATGGATTGAAATGATACAAAACTAGGGAAATATAAAATACAACCTATGAGTGGAGGCTGATTCATTAAGGAAAAACACCACCACATAACCAGAGGTAGTCCGATATCTACAGATGAGTAAAATTAATCATGATAGACCATTATTATTATTATTATTATTTTTTATAAACTTATTTTTTTGTCTGCTTCTTTCTTTTTTCTTTCTTTTTTATTAAACAACAAGTGTATTGTTGGTCTCCTGCGCCATTATTTTGGAGGTCATGTACAGAAAAGTTAGGGAACCCTTGATTTAGACCAACTCAACTGTTCATCATCTACACTTCTACTCGAAGAGTTGACATTTTCTACATCGGGAGTTTATAAAACAGCTTTAATGTGCATAACTGTCTTTCTGAAAACAGTAAAACATTTCACGTAGTGTTTAAACTTGACAGGACCAGAACCAGACTAGTGTTTACCATCTCCAAAATTGGTAGATGTCCTTATCGACCAGAGTGGAAGCAAAATCCTCTTCACCTCCCTTAAATCTGTTTCCACTTTATTCAGGGTAAGAAAAATGATTTTTTTCACATTTAAGCTGCCTAATATATATTTTTTTATTACTTAATTATTAGTAGTACAATTAGTATAGCAGGTTTTGAAAAGTACTTCAGTATTCATGAACTCAAAACCACTTCCAGACATAACTGTTTTTTAATTTTTTTTAAATGTATTTTTTCCTAAATTTTATTTGACCAGGGTAAAAATGTACAGCGATTATAAATTTCCTTTTTTAATGGTGACTTGCTCTAAAGAGGAAGCAGCTAACTTTACAAAGCCCCTGACAAAAAGTGAAACGAGAAATAAAAATAAATAAATAATAAAATAACCATAAAACATTCAAACCCACAGTTTAACAGGTGAAAAAAAAGGAAATTACCTAAACTATAAGTACGTTGAGCAGAGCATTCATATACAGCATAATGTGTCTGCCTCTGAATTATTTAATATCACCTAAAAACACTGATGAGACCAGCTCATTCAACTTCAGGTAATTTTGTTCGTAAACCAAAGATCACAAAGACATTTGATAACAACAGCTATAATAACAAATCGGGTGTTCAGTGACAGATAGGAAGTGAGATTACTCTCAGACTGAAAAAACAGTGAAAAATTCAAGTTGGCTCTCTAATAAAGTCAAGAAATATCCTCATGTGTTGTGCGGTTTACTGTCATAAAAAAATTATTATTTATATTACGAGCACATCATAATAGCTGGTGAATAGTTTCATTGGTTTTCTCTAATAGATGAAATACTAAAGCTCTGATTGTAACAGAAAAACATCCACATCATCACAGTCTGACCCGAACACGCCGTCCTCTGCTCCGTCTCTACGCTGGGAAAATTTATCTGTGGCTCTGAAACCCAAACCACAGCGACAACAGCAAACAGCATCAACACACAGCCTCTGATTTATGTCCACAGTTCTTATCAATTAGCCGAGAGCTTAGACGGGACGTTAGCATCCCAAACCGACGCCATGATTGATGACTGCCATTTCATCAAGGCATTCATTTCTTCATGACTGTCAGCCGAATCACGCTTTACTGGGCCTCTGCTTTATGGCGCTGAGATTTATTGTGAGGATAAAAAGTGCTGCCTGCCCTGCAACAGGCGTGCGACATGCAAACATGTTTATTTTCCAACATCACTGACAGTTCTCTGAGGACGCTGATTTCTGTCTCCTTTCATGAATTTGTGTTTGTAAAGAAGTCTGATTTGAATCTATTAGCGTCTAATCTGTTAAGGTTTTTCATCCCTTCCTTCAGGTCGCGGCTGGTGAAAGTTCTTCACTGACTGTAAAGTTCACTTTACAAGGGAGTAAATTAAATCCTGCCAAGGCTTTTGGTCGATTTAATTAAAGCTGGAGCAACTTAGTGGGATTGAATTAAATTTTTGGCAGGGGTAAACTAATACGCTAGGAAGGTGGTGGCGAGGTCTGGTGCAGTCGAATTTTTAGGGCAGATAAACACAGAGTCTGTTTTCAAGCCCTATTGAGGAAATAATTACTTGTATTTGCTCGGAAATGTCTTTGTGTCCTGTGCTGCAGTGCATTTTCTCTTTAAAGGTTGATAAAAGCAGAGTTGCTTTTCTTTCTTCTAGGACAAATAAAAAGTAAAGGTCTAAAAATGGAGATTTTATGAATGAGGTCTGCAGCTTGTTAGGTTTCAACCCAGCACGCTCTCCTCTCTGTGCTCTCAGCTGAGGTTAATCCACACGCTAAAGGTCTCCTTAGATTAGAGGAGTCCGTGGCTCTTTCTCAGCGCAGGGTCAGGGATCACACACCAACTTTTCAGGGGAGCCGGCCATTTTATTTCCCCGCTCTTTATCCAGCTGCTCACGCTGACTGGGTCCAATACTTCCCCGTAAGCCTTGTAAGGCTGGAGGTGAAATCGATTCCAAACCAGAGCTGCTGTTTGAATGGGTTCGAGTCCAAGCTAAATATGCTAACGGATAAAGATAGCTTAAAGACCGCAGGAACTCATTCTCGCCCTCGTAGAGCTTGTGTTTAACTCCACATAATGAGGGTCACTGATTGGCTGGAGTCAAATTATATGATGTGGTTTAAAGTTCAAATCTGTTTAAATGAAGTGAAATTCAACCTCTTGTACACTCAGATTAATCTGAGTCCTCCTGCATCAACAAACATGAAATGTTTCCTTCAAGCACATGCTGTCTGCAGCTTCATGAGAACACAACTCCCTAAAACTGAAAAATTAATAATCCATACTCAAGCCAGAGGAACATTCAACTGCTCAGAAAAAAAAACATACTTTTTAAATCAAAACTTAACATCGCCTGCATCTGTAAACAAAAGCTTCTCTTGCAAATAAGTCAAAACAACAGCAGACCTGAAGCTAAATTCAAAGTCTGTCTCTGAATAATTTTTGCAGTGTTTCCAGTGTTTTGCATGAGAATACACTGAATGTGTGCAGCATTCAACCTCTAGGTGGCAGTGTTGATGCAATGACACGTCACACGGCTTTGTAGAGGAAAACCACACCACCTCTCCTCACACTGAAAACATTTCTCTACTTTAGTTCTTCCCCTGTTTGCTGGTGGTTTCATATGACCTAGATTTTAATTTTTGCTTTAATGAAAAATGTTTAGATTAAAAAGCTGCTGCTGAAAAGTTTAGCTTTTACTATGTGTCTTGAATACTAATAGGAAAAATGTAAAACTATTTCCATTCATATGCATATTAAAACTGATCAATTCAATATATAAATTATTTTTTTATTGAATACCACAGATTTGAAATTGTTGTTTTGAAAGGATTAATTAATGTAATGGATGAAATTAACTGAAAAAGGAATTTCAAAATGTCTTTCTCGGATGTTTTTGAAATTTTTTGTGACAAAAATATGCAAAACATTGAATGCAAACTTCAATAATTATTATTAATCTTAAAAGATTCAATATTTTTTCCCAATAAAAATACGCTGTGGGTAAGAATGTCTTATTTTAAAGCAGTTTTTGAAAATTGTATTATTATTTATTATTACACAAACTTAAATTTGTGGCTCCAATGTGAAGCTATTTTCTTTTGATTATCTAATTCCTATTTAGCTTCTTGATGACTGATTTTTAAAAATATTTTTAAAATCAAATTAATATAAAAGGTTGAATGGGTGTAAAATGATTTCTATCGATGCAGTGGTTTAGTTGCAGATAACACACAAACCGTTCTCTTGGTACAAAACCATAAACCTGGAACATCTATTTTCTTAAATATCAACATAGCAAGATCAAAACAATATTTGCAAAGGTGAAAATACATTTAATAATTCAAAAAAATGCAGCTCTGCATTTACCGCTCCTTCGTAGCTTTATTTCCCAGCATGCCGCGGGTCAAAAAACACTCTTGCAATGCAATTTAGAGCTAAATCTGATAAACTGCATGCTGCAATTTTTCAAGCATATCTGCGCCTGAATCACTTTCTCCTCGGTGCACCTTGTGTGTGTTATTAGGAGGTAATTTAACAGTTAATTTGTTGTGCGTATTATGAGCTGTGTTTTGTGTTTACTGTGGATTTCTGAGGCCCGGTGTGACGGTGAAACAGGTTGTTTTGATTCTGCTGGGGTATTACGAGAACAGTACAGGAGTGTATGTTTTGCTTTTGTTGCATTAAGGAGCCTCAGAGGAACACGAGAGGATTTATACCATTCAGACATCTCTGCTCTGCATTACACTTTTTATTACTCTGCCGCCTTTGTAACATAGCGTGGCAGAAAGATCTCTGTGGGCAATATTGGAGGCGTATTAATATCATTTCTCCAACATCTTTCACTTCTCTTCGGGCTCCACTCAATACGGAGCCTGTATGGAACTCATTACAGGAGAGGAAAGCTGCTTTCTCGGTGCCCTGCCGTTTTGTTCCATCTGTGTTGAAGTCACCTGAACACGATCTGAAGTCAGCCAGTCAAGTGACCTGGAATCAATACAGTCAAACCCAGCTGAGGCAAATAAATCAGGCTGGCTCGTTTAACCCGTGAGAGTCTCGCTGCTCGGCTCATAACAAGAAAGGCATGTTTGATGACAAATAATTTATTCTGAATTTTTCTTTCCAGTGCTGCTGTCTGTACTGTTTCATACCCATGAGGCACTTTTCAGGCTCTGAATCCTCCTGAGAACATCAGAGGGCTAGCGTTTATACATCCTCCCCTCAGCGTCCATCACTTTCTTTGTACAAAAAAAGAAATTTGACAGCTTTGTGTACATTGGAAATTTCCAGCATACTTTCTCTCTGGGTATCTCTGAATCTTAAACAAAGGAGAAATGTTTTGGCATATCTTTAACGTCTGCAGCTGCTTCCCTGTATCCCTATGGCATCCGTCTCTGCGGCCTGTCATATAAAAACCAGGCTGTTTTATTCTTCAACCATCAGGAGTCTGTGATGAAAGATACCAAGAGGCTTCTTAGGAAGGAAATAAGTTTCATACTGTCAAAAATATGGCTATGGCTTAAAAGATGTGCAGTAAATTCACAGGCCAGTTTGGAACCACAAATAAAAAAGTAGTCACATGAAAACGGCACAGAACTCCCAACACTTTGATTATTTACATGCACATTTATTTCTGCCAGAATCCATTTATCCAAAAAGCAGCCCAATCCGAGCAGTTCCCCCATGACTATTATTGACTTAACGTCACATCCACTGAAAGTAAAGTTTAGCATCCTGCAGGAGCTCACATTTCCCTTTGACTTCACTGAAACTAAACGCGGCTCAAGTTGACCTACAGGACAATCACATGACGCCGTCCTTGTGACGCCATGAAAGATGGTTAGCTGCTCTGAGGTCTGCTGTAAAAAGTTAAGGGACTGAACCGGTCTTAAGTTACTCCTGCTTCGCTGAAATGAATCATGTTGCAGTTTTCCAGGTTTAAACGACAGAATTTGCTGCATAAAGGAGAAAAACTGCAGTGAGGATCTATTAAATACCCTTTCACCTCATATATAAACTAAATCAGACTCTAAGTCAAACTTTTTATTGCATCTTGAAGCCATTAAGTTGGCATAACAATTATTTCCAATCTCAATCAATGTTTTCAAAGTGAGTGGATGCTAACTCAGCTTTGCAGACTATTATATTATATTCAATCAAGAAATTAACTATAAATCCTACTCATATTTTTGTGACTAGACGGCTCTCTTAAATATGAAAAGTAGTGCAAAAAGTATGACTAAGTTTATCATAACCCTTCAAAGTAAAATCCATTTTTAAAATAATTATTAGCATGAAAAATCAAGCTCTTTTAATCACCTGAGTGCTTGTTAAAATGTTGTTTTATAGATTTAATTTACTTAAATTTATTAAATTATGAATCTAAAAGGTTGTCTTTAATTTATCCTGCTTTGCTGGTTTTACACAAAGCAAAAGTACTATGAGCTGGATTTATATATTATTATATTTTCCACTTTAAATGTATTAGCATTTATTTCTGATTCTTTTACTCGTGAGAGGAGGAGTTTCCTTCAAATAAATAAATTCTCAATTCTCATAAATTAAGAGAAAATCAAAAATCATCATCAGATGTAAACATTATCAGAAAAAACGTGTTTGAAAAGTATTTGTTTACTTTTTTTCTATGGTGGTAATCTTAAAGTTTGCACTTTTTACACTTATTTTATCTTAATAAGTAAAGCCATAAGCTTTTCTAGAGAACCTGCTTGACACTTGAAGAAGGCAACCGTTAGAAATCTAAATTACGAGAGGTAAAACGTGGTATTAAAAAAATGTCTGACTCACTTTAATTGTCCTCCGTGCTCGTCACCTGTTACAGCGCCAAAACTCCCTTTGAGGCCCACAGCAGTGTTAGCCCACGTGTTAACGTCTCTCCAAGAAAAGAAACACCAGTATTTCCATTTCCAGGGGTGTGAGAGTGAGAATTAGTCGCCCCATCTTTTATAAATGCTGCAAAGAGTCCCAAAACACTTAATTATCGCAAGGTAAGGCAGTGTGGACTGTCCTCCTGTGGATGATTGACAGCCGGGTGAGTTGAAGTGTCTCTGGAGGGGGTGACAGGTCCTCGAAAGAAGCGGGTACGTTGATAAATAAAATATTATCCAACTAATTTATCCAAAATTATTATTATTAAGGATGTATTATTTTCATTATAATTCATCTGCTTTGGTAAATATTTTCCTAAAACGAGAGCTGTGTTTCTCTTTCACGCAGGGCTCCCCTCTGTCTGTGCGTCTTTTGGTTTCGCCCAAACTTGGTTCAGATTTGAGTTGGTTTTCTCTGCTATCTGGGATCGCTCTATTGGAGGTGAAGGACCGCCTGTCCCCACTCTGTATATGCTGTCAATGGCTTTCGGGACGTATTTTATTTGAATGTCTGGGCGTTATAAGTGACCAATAATGGATATTCTATGGATATTATGGACCATACCGGCCGTAATAGCTGTTGAAGGTAAGCGAATGTTTCCATCTCTTTGCTCGAAGCCGCATCATTTGGAGTTTAAGACAAAGCGCGTCAGTGTTCTCACCTCTTTTATTTTCTGTTTTTACTCCTCAAAAGGAGATTGGTTGTGTGTAAAATCCCTGAACAGCACACACGGTTAGACAACGGGACTAAAAAATTAAAAAAAAACACACGCACCTTCAGCATCTTCCGCAGGTACACGGCTGCTTCTTAGCGTCATCCACGTCACTTACGGAATAAAACAGCGCGTTTTGATAACACGCTCACCGTTACGCGAGATTGGGAGCGTAAAACCCCGGTGTGGCAGGTCATAATCATGCGTGTCCGTGGAGGTGTGTCACCGGTACCAGCTCAGTTGATGGTGTAAGCGTTAAAGAAATGAATCCCTCTCAAAATTATGAATCATTCTGCAAAAACATTTGATTTTTTAAATTAGTTTAACACACAGAAGCATATTCTGCTGATTGTACGTACGTTTGGTTAAACAGGGACGTCAGCCGGCAGCGTGGCACACAGCACAAAGCACAGGTTGAGTGGTGGAAATAATCTCTCCTATTACTGATTCATGTAGAGAGCCAAAGTAACTGTTTTACCTTTAGCTGCAGTGATTTAACACACCTACTCATCCTCTTTAATATTTGTAAATTAATCCAGAAATTTCTTTTAGTTTAAGTGTCCCCACCCTATACTCAAATTTATAATCCACTGCAGTTTGGACTTTTTCACCATGTTGACAGGACAGTTGAAATTCGCCACATTGACCCAACGGAAAGTATAATCCCAGTCGTACACTTATTCAGCCTATTTTGAGGATGTTGTCAGAAAACAAACATGTCCTCTTCCTCTGGTCAGTTTAACTAAACCTCATAATTACAGGTGGAGCAGAGGAAGTATGTAGAAACTCAAGCAAATGCAACCACAGGATAAAACACCAACAAACTGAAAAAGTGGAAAAAGCTTAGGGTGCTTGTCTGCTGTAAAATTTGCACACATTTAAGGACAAGCGTCCCAGCTCTGGAAAGCAGGGCTGACACACACTCTCACAAACACCATGTGTATGTATTCGGACGTTTGCAGTGTGTTCTGGTTCAAAGTCATCCAAAAAGCAATACCGAAGGCGTACACTACATTACACAGCCGTCTTACATCTTGTGTTGACATTTTTTAAAATTAATTTGAGGTTTGAACATCTTTACACATTATTCCAGGTTAACTCTAGCGATTCGTATTGCAACCGTTTTGCTAAAAAATCACGTTGAGTGTACATTTCATCAACCATTAATTCTATAATTAATTTCAAATATTTATTAAAATGTATTCTGTAATTTTTTGATGTGCCGTGAATAATTTTCCAAGCATGTAACACTTGTTAATCGTATAAATAATATCGTCACACATGCTGTTTTTTAGTAAATAAACTGAAAATAAATATTTATAAATCATAGTTGAAAAAAAGACACTATAAAAAATATTTGATCGCGTTGTGAAGTCATCCTGTGTGTATATGCATAATTTCATATCAGAATTGTGTACTTTTGACTTGCTGCGGCTTGATTTCTGCTATAACCGTTGATTATATTTTATTTTATCCATGCTGTTTCAACAAAACACTAGCGACATACCCACACCACCTCTACAGTTCGCTTCTCTCTTTCTGAAATACCTACGTGGCCTTTGTTCGCATTTGTCCACTTGCACTGCTCGATTTAAGAGTGAGAGCTTTAAGCATGCAGGGCACCATTCCTCATAGAGAGTGTTTTGAAGTTCACGTCCTCCTCGATTAGGAAGGTGAGGTTGCACTTTGGGTTTCGCTTCGTGTACAGTATGCATTAAAAACAGTGTACTACACCTTTAGGGCCTTTCGGATTTCCTCTCCATGATGCTAGTCCTGTCGCCAACCCCCTCCATTTCTCCCTGTGAATCACCCTAGTGGAACATCCAATGAAGTTGCGAGTATGGCTTACGTATGAGAAATAAAGGGTTGAAAAAGAGGTCACTGCAGCTCTAATCCGATGGTAAAAAAAATATCCCAGCATGCATCAGAAAAGAAGCCTCCAGTGGATCGTTTTGACACGTTTAGTGCTGGGACACCACATTTCCTCCATTGTTGTTTTAGTTTAATAGAGAGTGACGTCCTAGCGTAGCTGTGTTTTCTTTATACTCACGAACAGGACCGCTGAAATGTGTATTTAATTATTCTGTGCCATCGCATTGCATTAGGCGATAGTCGCTGGATTATTTCAGGAGAAAAATAAAAACTAGTGGCCTATATATACTTTACCCCTGTTGTAGAAACATATGAAAAGCTACAGATAATCAATGAATCAAGCGGGGAGCACACTTGAGAGGATTAGAGGATTAAAACTTGGTCCAAAGTTAAGAAAATCCAAGTGTTGTCACACACATCCATTTTGCCAACACGCTAATAGGAGCTTGAAATGCTAATGTTGTTTTTTGAAATACCACATGATCAGCGAACATTAATCAGTGCCATTCAACCATTTTTCAAAGGCAGTATTTACTGTGTGGAATGTGAAACAAGTCTAAATTGTTGATTAGCGTAAATGTAAGCCGCCGTTGATGCCCCGTCTTATTGGTTTAGTTAACAGGGACAGACAGACCCTTATTCGGAAATTAATGGAGGTAGTACTGCCAAGGAAATTAGCTTAGCTATGTCAAACATGTCTATGAAAACACATTGTGGATTTATCCCTTCATTAGTCCACCCATTCATTGTCATCAGCGCATAGTTGACAGCCAAAGAACTCGCTCATCTAATTCTGTTGAGTGGAAATTTTCCAATTCATCCCCGGCCATAAAATTGAAGTAGCCTGTATTGTTCGAGGGAGATGAAATTTACTAGACGGATCATTTGGCTTTTCTGATTTCCCCCTCCCTCCCTCCCACTCTTCTGTTGTGGTGTTACAGTTTGTGCTCTGCAAACACGGCAAACGTTTCTCGGCATCGCTCTGACTTAATAACAACCTCCTCCAGACTTGTGTACAAGTTTTTGTTGGGGTTAGCGGGACGATAAATCACTTTGATGCAACGTTTTTTTCCTCTTTTAGGAAGCATAATGGGTCTGAAACCACAGCAGAGGATGGTGAAGTGGGGTAGAATGAGATCACAGCATGGAGTCTTTAAAAAATGTCTAACAGATTTGATTGCATTTCAGTATGCGCTGCATTCCTTCAGCACTGGAGCCCCTTTAGTTCAAAGTTGGCAAACACTGGCCATGGGTATGTTTTTAATTTCCCATTTTTTCTACACTAAATTCTGATTTAATTTAGCAAATCGGTGTATTTTGCATAACCCTTTCAGTACTCACACAGTATGAGGAAGTCTGACATTCAGGACACATTGTTAATGTTGTGAAAAACCTGCCAAGTTAGTTAAAGTAGCTTTCATATGTAAATCCACTCACTATTTTTGACCGGAATTGTTTTGTAAGGAATGGACATTTTGAGTGTAACATGGAAGCATTATGTTTTGTGGAGGAGCAACAAAAGACAGACGGAGGTGGGCTCTGAAATGGGATTAGATAAAGGTAAAACGAGCGACCGTATACAATCCAGTGTTTTCTCAGTCCACCCAATGAGCAGATGCAGGGAGCGGGCCTGCACGCCAACCGCCACAGTAGGCTTTCACAAAGAATCTGTCTCTATTCAAGCCTTAATCCATGCTGCCGAGGGCCCGGGCATTGTCACTTTGCATGCAAAATTTCAATTAGTGCTGGTACCAGTTGTTTCACTTGAAGGGGGGTGTCACATTTCAGAGATATCTATGGCTACCTTTAGGGACAGATTAGGGCAGAAATATCACCGCTCTGCTTAAGAAAACTTTGAATTACATGAGGTTACTGTCATTGAGCTGCTGGAATATGAGACCTGACTGAGGTTAACCCACTTGAGGATAGATCCTGGTACAAGGATTATAATCTCATCTTTATGCAGAAATAAAATAAGTTGCGTGGTTCCCTTGAATCTCAAAAATTAGCTTTTAAAGTTTAATGTTTCCACTGGTTAAGTGGTTATGCTACGATCTGCTGTATTCTACTGGTTTCCTCTAAATTGGGACTTGAGTGATGTACTGTTCTTAGATACAGATTGGCATTTGCAGTTGCTAGCCACGATAGATGGTAATATATAGGTAGTATTCAGTGATTGGTCAACTACCAAAAAAGACGTCATTTTGCCGCCGTTGTCTCTGCTTCTTGATCTCGCAGAACTATATCCATATTTCCAGCGATGGTCACTGGTGTTTTCTCTTCGTCTTTTACTTGTACCACAGTCACCATTCTGTTACTCCTGTTTTGTAATGCAGTTAGCAAACAGCTTTTGGCACTACAGCAACTATCTGGTGGAAATACAATATTAAAACCAGGGAATGCTTAAAAACGGAAAATTGATTTTTTTAAATGAGAGATTATTCATAAAAAAAAATTTGACTTTGAGTTTTTTAATAGATATTTAAACTTAAAAATCATGACCCATTCCTAATGTTATTATCTTCAAAGTAAAACAAAGTTATAGTCCCTCGTTACCTCTCGCCAAGGAGGCTATGTTTTTGGGAGAACTAACCAACAGATCTTCATGAAATTGTCAGGAAATGTTCAAAATGGGATAATGAAGAAGTGATTAAATTTTGGAGGTGAATCAGATCACTGTCTGGATCCAGGATCTTTTTAGAGGATTATTTATCATTGTGAGATAGGGTCGTTTTTGCTATATGTGTATCTAACTCCATGATAAATGGCTGGACTGCTTTGCAAAACAATACAAGACAGGGTCACCGTGATTTCTGACAGATGTTAAAGTGTGATCCAGATCCTGGCAATATTCTGGCTACTAAGATCCAGAATATGAAATATGTACTGGGTCATCATCATTTTCAACACTGTCAGATAACAAATGATCGTACAAACCTGCAACTAACACCAAATTGAAGTAGACAGTCCACTGAAAGGGAGTATAACATTAAAGTAGGACTAAAGTGTTGTGTGACAATCACAATATGCTTGGCGGAGGTATGCGCTCTCTGAGTACTTTTCTAGTTGCTGTATATCAGCAGTCCCCAACCCCCGGCTGTGGAATGGTACCGCTCAGTGGGTCAACTGGTACCAGGCTGCACATAAAAAATACTTAACTAACATGTTTTTGATTTGATTTATTATCCGATTCTGAATGCTGTTGTATTTGAAAAATGACTGGATTCTCTCTGTCATACCTATTCTATGACTTATTCTTGATGCCATATCCTCAAGTTAGCAAAGTGGAAGAAAAACAAACATCTTTGAAAAGTTTCTTTATGCAGGGTAAAAGGGCCAGTGAGGAGACAAAAGAAGAGCCTATCTGTGAAAATATTGTCTGACATTAAACTGGTCTGTGGTGCAAAAAAAAAAAAATCTATATTTTCATATATATATATATATATATATATATATATATATATATATATATATATATATATATATATATATATATATATATATATATATATATATAAAACAGTGCTGTTGTTTACTTGACAACTAGAGCATTTCACTTGATAAAAAAGATTATATACCACACTTTTTTTTTCTTTTGGCAAACTCGTAGCCAAACTCATAAATATTCAAACATTTTACCATTACCCAAACAGCCAGTCTTGAAATATTTTAATCAGCAATAGATAAATAAATACATAGTTAATCCAGGGAAAATTTAGGGATGGACCAGTACAACTAATTATGTCCCGATACCTGGGCTTTGGTTTTGCCTGGTATTCATCCTGATCTCATCGGACACCAGTGTTATTTTTACAGTCTCTATTTCCTTAACATGAGGATGGGACAGAGAATTATATATACATGTGTTAACTTCAGGCTTTTCTAACTGGAGGTGGATTGGTGAGTCCTATGAAAGTCTTTTATTTATTTATTTATTTATTTATTTATTTTAACATGAACCTCAGTGCTTATATCATCTGATTTAGAAATGTCAGCGCTAACAGATAGGTGTTATTTGCCATTTGCTGGGCTGCGGTTTTAAAGGCCAATCTTTTTTTTTTTTTTGTAAAATCACAACAATTATATGGCTGGATGACTCAAAATTGGTTGATCTGCACATAAAATCTCTCACTGGTAATTTGACAATACCCTTATTATTAGAGAAGGTCAGCTCTTGTTGAAACAGTTTCGGGGGAGTATTTTTAAACTGTTTCATCCCTTTTCTCTTACTTGTTTTGTAAGAAACTAGATTTTAATATGTACGCTTGAGTGCACGAACGTTATAATTGGAATAGTTTCACTGAATCAGACTTCCACACAAAGCAGATAAAACACGATCATTTCACTTGATCAGTATCTCAAATATTAAAAGACCTCTAATTTTCTGCACATTAAATAACTTTCAGCCCTCGTCCGTGGTAATAGCTTGTAAAAAAAAACAACAGGTGTTTAACCTTCTGTCCCATTGCTGCTGTGTGATCTGTCCTGCAGAGACGAGCCGGTCAGATATATCTGCAGTTTGATGCTATCAGAAAATGAAAATATTTTCAGAGTCAACAGGTGTTCTCAGTCGTCTGATAGCAGCGTTATGCTGTCGGCGCCAAAATGAATCTGAAAACAGTGGGTTAATGTCAGAGAAAACAGAGCGAGCTGCAGACTCACTGACTGCTTTTATTGCCTCATTTTATTCTCTCGCAGCGAGTAATCTGGCATTTAAAAATCTATTTCTGAAAAGTATTCAAAGTATTAATATATCCATTAACATTTGTTTGTAAGATAAAGGGTCCCATCTTTGCATCGCTGAACATTTTCAAATTAAATCAGTTATTGAAACAAAAACTGGGTGCAAGTGCAGTCACCTGTGAAATTACCTCAACACAAAGCTTTGTTTCTTGTACTGTGGATATTATTTAGATAGTTAAAGAGTTAGGACACATGAAGGTTGTAATTTACAGGCTCAGATATTGTTTTGGGTGTAGAAGAATGAGAAAGGAGTCAGACTGGATATCTTCATCTGTAATCTCATGAAATCTTAAACGCTCACAGATTAAGATCTGAATCCTCCCACTTTCTCTTAATATGAGGGTTGCTCGTATCAGACGAAAGCCTCTCTGGGTTAAACGCTGGCTGCATTTATCCGCTAGCTTTTGAAGATTTTAAGTATCGAGGAGGGAGAATTTACTTTTCCATTTAATTGGCAGTCTTGTTCAAATGTAAACACAGACTTTTTTGATGCTTTTCTTCTTTGTGCAAGCCTTTTCTTTTAAAAATCTTGATCGTTTTCCAGATGCTTTGCAGATTTAGCAACCAAAACTATGAGCATTTTGCAGACCTTTTGTTTTAAAGCTCTGTCATGCACGGTCCAACCCCCGTCTGGGAGAAACACATCGATTTTTTATTCTTCCCTTGTCCTCCCACCATATTTCTGATATAACTCTGGGGATTCTGTGTTGAAAGATGTTGAAGTGTATTATTAAGCAGGGATCAGGTGAATTAGAGGTCTTGAGATGTGTTTTCTTGCAGTGCTTTGAGGATAGGTGTGCCGTTTGATTGTAGGCCTGTAATCGTTTCAGTCTGGCGTTGGAGAAACAGTGTGGTCCCGAAAGTGAAAGAGTATGACTAAACCTTTTATAACAGTGTTCCAGTGAATAATATTTAACTCCTGTTTAACTCAACATAAAGACGGGATTTAATCAAAGTCCTAATAGACATTTTCTTTTTCAGATGATTACAGAAAGCAATCATTATGTTAGTGTTGTACTCCAATCACGTGTGCCGGCAGATGTTGGGAATTAATTCTGCATCCTAATCGAGTTTCTGACCATTGGGCTTTTTTCACCCCTGTGGAATAAAGTTTGCATTTGCTGTTTTCCTGCTGACTCGCAGAGTGTCGTGGGGATAAATAGACCCCGATGAAAGCAACCAGCGTTACCTCCACATAACCTCTCTGATATTTCACACAGGAATCTAGATCAAGGATGTTCTGGTATCCTGCTATCTTAATTAGCTCATGTTAATTGGTAACGTGCAGTCTCTGGGTAAGTCATATTTATCAGGAGGAGCCGGATTCATCCAAAGCTGCTGGGAATAGAAATCAGTGGGGGGACACAGAAATGTATTTCCAGACATTATTCATAACAGGAAACGTGTGAGAACTCACAATCAGAAAGGACCCAGGCCTCATTTATAGTCTGAAGCCTCTGTGCAGGGTTTGACAGAACATCTCACCCATCACATGGCGTCAGAGTGTTTTATTCCTTCTTCTTACAATATGTGTCCTTTATCTATCCAGTAAGGGTTTGATATAGACATGTGCATGGGGAAAACAAATATTTAGAGGCAAATACATTGAACATTAAAAACAAATGGATATTATAGTTAGGGATGGGTACCTTTCACATTTAAAATGATACAATATCAATGCTCGGTACCTGGCAGTGGGTATGGGTACTCAGCAGTACCAATTTTTAGTACTTTTGTGTGTGTTTACGTGGTAATAAATATTAATGTATTTAATAGTTAAATATTTTTTTTTTTCAATTTAACACCTTGATTTCTCTACTATATAAATTTGCAATGCTGTGTTCATATCCAGCATATAAAATTGCCTACTATTCCACTCCCTCACTATCACAAGTAGGGATGGGTACCGAATTAGGTACTTTCATAGGTACTGACCGAATCCTGTCAAAAGTTCCGGGTTCCGATTCATGTAAAATCAAAAGGTACCATGTTTAGGTACCTAAATGCATCCTTGTGACTGTGAGAGGAAGAGTAGGCGATTTTCCATGCTGGGCATGAACACAGCATTACAAGGTTATATATTGATGAATAGATATGTTAAATGGAAAATTTTTTATGTTCTTTTATTAAAAAAAAAGACATTTTTTGCCACATGAACACCAGAAAGTACCAAAAACTGTTACCATTGAGTACTGGTTCCAATTTCCAGGTACCGGGCATTGGTGCCGTATCGCTTCAAATGTGAAACATACCTATCACTAGTCACAAGGATGCATTTAGGTACCCAAACATGGTACCATTTGATTTTACATGTACAACAGATGGAATTCAGTATACAGTTTGCTTTGAACATAACATTTAAACCTGACTTCTTCAAAATGACTAAAGTAAGAAGTATCCTCTTGGTTTGAAAGCTATCAGTCTAGCATTAGCAATAGCAGATAATTCAGCTTTTGATCAGTTTAGGCAGTGAAAGAGTTAAAGCAGGTGTAGCAGTTGTCCACCTGACTCTACATCAACACACAGTGAGGCTGTTTCTTGTCAGTTTTTTTCTTTTTTTTTGAAGCAAAGAAAATAATCCAAAAGTCTAATTTTTGACATGATTAGCTTCTGCTAGCATTTTTCTTAAAGTGAGTTGTTTTGTATTTTTTCATCTTTGTAAGACAGGACAGCTTAACAAACATGATTTATGGGGGAGTAAACTGCCAGGGAAGATGTGCAGCAAAGGGTTGAGGTCAGGAGTCAAACCTACGACCTCTGCTGCAACAAGGACTACTACATTTCTTTAACATGAGGCACGAGCCAACAGCCCTCCTTCTTTAGCCCTTCTCACCCTGAGTGATGCTTTCATGATGTCAAATCCAAGTAAAGTATGATTAAATTTGTGCATTGTGCAAATTTGCAACCTACGTTACCCTGATCAAAATGTAAAACACGGCCACCATAAAGCAAAGCTGTGATCTATGACACAAAGAGAATGTGTCTTTGCAAAGAAGATGGCTTTTCATTATACTTTCATTGTACCAGGATGATGAATTCTGACACCAGACATGTTCACTTTGACAGTATTTCTTCATCAATCATTCTGACTGAGGGTATTGGTTCAAGTGTTTACATGATGTGATTTAATCAGGTCTGGTGTTTACACCCACAAAGGAGATGTTATTCTGCCTCGCAGCCATTTTTTCTGTCCTACATAGACCTTTTTCCTATCAGCTACCAATGCTGAAGATGAATATAGTGTGTTTTCAGTAGCTTTTGTTATTTTGCTGCTTTTATTAAAGCAACAGTGTGATGCCAACCAAGCCTTACACCTCCTGACCAGAGGGAGTTTTACATGCAGATTTTGTATGCACATCAAGATGTTTCGCATGCCCAAGACAATCAGGAACACGGTTTACATGCAATCACCAAAAGAAAAGTCTTGAAGTCAGACTCCTTATGAGTGTCTTAAAGAAGTTTGAAGCTTGCTGGAAAAGCCAGCATCAGCTGATGAGCGTGACCAATATTCTTGCCACATCCTTCATCTGCACGTTGAGTCATCCGCACTGACAATATGGCGCTTATATTAATCAACCGAGGCAGAGAGAGGGGAGGAGGGACCCTGAGAGAGGTCAGACCTCGTTTCAGAGACCCCCGTCCACACACACCCCAGGTACTGTGACACTGCCTTTATGAGTGCGCCCGCACAACACAAACCCGCCGGATTAGTGTCTGGCTCTCAATGTCCCCGGGAGCAGAGCCCATCGGCCGAGACAAAGCCGGCTGATTGCGTTGTCATCTGCATCACAAAGGGAAGCCTTTTCTACCTGAAGCTCTGCCTGCACGCCGCGCCGCACATCACATCTATCAGCCAGTCTGCATCCACGTGACATCTGCCTTTTTTTTTTTTGTCCCCCCTTCTTCTATTCTTCTAACCGTCTGTCCACCACGGCCCATATCAGCAGCAGGCCCCCTCCTCTCCCCCCCTTCCTCAGTGGCTCTTCAGTCTGCACCAGCACCGACTGTTTTTTGTGATTTAGCCGGTAGTTATGTGCTCAGCACTGTGTGCATCATCATCATCTTTGACTCTCCTCTCCTCCCCCTCTGCTTCTGGCTCCAGATCTGGCTGAGGGTCTCTGTATCTGAGCTCAACCAACATGCAGCCACATCAGACAAAAGCATGTCTCCCTGCTGTCAGACCCTAACATGTCTATCTGTCGGTCTCACTCGGACAGGGAGAGTCCCCGGCTGAGGTGCTGCCGCTGAGCAGACATGTTTTATCAGATTAGTGCACAGGGCAGGCCGGCTCTGCTCCTCTATGACTGATGATCTCTGTTGTGTTGTCGCACTGGGCATGTCCAGCAGCCATAACAGAGACACATCAGGCTTCTCTATTCGCGGATTATCTTATAATGCTTCAGTACGTGAGTTAACCAGAAGCCATATGTCGATTTTTAACCTGCAGCATGAAACATTTCACCTGTGCAAACAGTGTTTTTACTAAGACGTGATTCCTCAGTTTTTATAAGTGCACCATATTCTTGTTGTTGGAATAACTGAAGCTTAAAGCCATATTGTTTAATTAACCATAGCAGATGATATATGAAGCTAAAGCTCTATGCATTCATGACTGGGGATGCAACGACAAATCAATAAAATCGATAAAAAATGATTAGTAAAAGTGTTGACACTGTTATTCCATATGCATATGTCATTACTGGTTTAGTTTCTCTTCAGTTTATTTCTCTTCTTCCTTTTTGTTAGATTATTTAGCTGTTGGCAACTAGCTGAAGGTGCATTACCGCCACCTACTTAACTGGAGTGTCGATTACCTGGGCTGTGGGGCCGTATGCGTCACATGTAAACAGATCAGCATGGTGGAGGAGAAGCTAAGCCCGCAGTTGAGGGAAACATGTACACACACGACTAATGGCAGAGCCGGAGAAGCCATTTGTCCAAAAAACTCCAGAGTTTGGGAGTATTTGACGCTGAGTAAAAGCACACAACGTGTTAATTGACAAAAAATGACCACACATGGCACGGCAGTATGACTGCAGTGATCCAGCACTTAAAACGCAAACATATTTGGCTCATCAATGACGAGCCAGGAAGCTCAACAGCGAGGTGAAGAGCTACAAAATCCCACATACACTCCTTTTATATGTTGTGAAATGCATGGTATGTCTTTAAGGTCTCATTTTGTCTTTTTATTATATTGTTACCCCATTTGAAAACTGCAAGGAGTTCATTAAACTTATGTTAGCATTAGCGTTAGCTGCTACAGATAGTGGCAGATCAGAGGGGGTGAACTGCTTGACCTGCAGGTGAAAAGTTTGAGGACACATTTTTATTTATTTGCCTTTTTGGCCCACTAAGTTCTTAATCTGATGACATGACAATATATTTTCTATTTTTCCAATACTGTTGATTCTTTAAGTGACAATACATTCATGTTGTTTGTTATACTTTATAAATGTAGCATCTGGTCAGCTTAAACTATATCCATATAAGTTATTTCTTTGTATATATCTTTAAGCAAACAACAGTTATCAACTAAAATTGTGCATTCTCATCCTTTTTTTCCCCGATTGATCGATTAATCATAAATATAATCGTCAGAGTAGTCGATTACTAAAATAATTGTTAGTTGCAGCCCTAGAGATGATGTCTTTACATGAATGGCTTTATCATGATGTGAAAATGTAACAATGAGAGAAATGGATAGATAGATAGATAGATAGATAGATAGATAGATAGATAGATAGATAGATAGATAGATAGATAGATAGATAGATAAAATACTTTATTAAACCCCGAAGGGAAATTCATGACACAAATGGTGCAGAAAAGGAAAAAAATGGTGCAAGATTAGAAATTTTGGGGTCTAAAAATGTTGTTTGCAGGTTGAATTAGTCTGAATATTAAAAAACCTGATCCTGATTAAATCCAGATCCTGATCCTGACATAAAAAAAAGTCTTGAATGGAGAACATTTTCCTTGAGAAGCAGCAAAGTTTGCTGATTTTTATGCAGTGCGCACACACTGCAGACCACTTATCATCTGATATCAAGAAACAACCGGACTGCCAAGGTTTGATTTCTTTTAGCACAAAGGTGTTTGAACACACTGAGTGATAAGAAATCATTAAAATAAATCTAGTAATATAGCTCTCTTGGAATAAAGTTTAAACACCCTGCTCTGGAGTCTCTGATCATGCACAAAAAAGGGGGGAAAGGATGTTATTGTGGGGTGTGTGTGGTTATTAATTTACTGGGTGTAATCCTTTGCAGTACCTCATCACTATCATCATTATCTTTTAATTTCCCCACTTCCTCTCATATTTTCTAACTGGGGAATGCATCACTCTTCATCCCGTGAAACTGAACCTTTCATATCAGGCGTCACAAAGATACTGATCCATCTGAGGCTAAAGGGTTCATATTTTAATCTCCCATTTAGGATGCTTAATGAATAGATTCAGTAGATTAAAACAGGGCGTGACATTTAAAAAGCAGAGGGAGAGAATGACTTTTTGTGTCCCAAAGTGTGATAGTTGTCTTTTTTTTCCCGCGAGTAATTGCATTAGCTCAGAGAATAGGGAATTAACACAAGGCAATTAACTGATTTGGCCTTTGGCTGTGACTTGTCTGCTTTTTTAGAGAGCTGGGGCTCATCCTGTTTTCTCGAAGATTAATTTAGAAATTCAGTCTGATGCATAACCTTGTAACCCACACAACTGGAAGCCGAGGAACTTGATACCTCTCATTAAAATAAGTGTATGGCTTTACCAGGGACAGGGTTGAAAGCAGAAAATAAGCATTCTGACCATTATTTATTCAATAAAGCTGCAGAGGAACACAGCGATGAAGGAGGTGAGGCGTCTCAAAGGCATGGGTCATCACAGTGGTAAAGTAAACGCAACCCTCAGAGCTGAAATCGCCCTGTAGTCCAATTACAGAGGACGGCTACGCCATAACGGCTAATTGTCAACAGCAAGGGGGCAATTTTCAATTCAGCTATAGGAGCGAGATCCAGCAGGAAGACGCTACAATTATCTTCTTTGTCGGAGAGAGTGGTGTGTGTTAATGGGATTCTAGCCATGTGTGTCTAACAGTTTCTTTACACAACACTTGACCCTTTATGATTACACTCTTACCTGCTCAGTGAAATGAGAAAGAGGCATGTTAGCTGGTAAACACAGCTGAGAAGGCCACTTAAAGAATAGATAAAAGGTTAAATTTAAAGATCTTGAGGCTTTATCGTTTCCTCTGTTATTCTAACATTTTACTTTAAACGACTTCTGAGTTCGCTCCAGTTTCTTTGGCAAGTGCAATGTTTTCCCAATCATCTGGCATAAGATGTCAAAATAAAAGCCAAGTTCTCCTCGAGCTGTCAGTGGTGTAATATTTATCTAAGACAGCTCTTTTCTTTAGTAAGAAGTTAATTTAATGCCTCTGTTAAACAGTGATGCATGGTTTATTTGTCAGAGAAATAGATTTTGTTTGGTTTCTCCAGATGAAGCACAGCATGGTGTTCGTATTAAAACAGATGTTTGTAGCATGACCTACAGAAGAATTCTCACCTTGACAACAAATCTACTGCTGCTGACTGTAGCACTTGGAGTATAGTGTTAAGAAGAGCTGCTGAATAAGGGCTGAAAACTCACACTTGCCAAGTTAACATACTGACAAATGTGCCTCAAAAAACTGTCCATAAATTCAACCCGGAATCAAAGGAAATATTTTTTTGTGACACTAAACAATAGGAATAAAGTGGGAAAAAATATGAAAATATAAAAAACAATTGAATGAATTATAAAAAAAAACCCATTATTTATGTCATTTGTAATACTATATAAATGTAGCATCTGGTCAGCTTAAACTATGTTCATATATATTGTTTATTTGTGTATATCTTTAAGAAAACAATTGACATCATCTAAAGTAACAACGCATGTGTGGTTTTGCGAATTTTACTATTACACATTCTTATCCTTTTTTTTTCTCTGATTCATCGATTTATCAAAAATATAATCCTCAGAGTAATCGATTACTGAAATAATCGTTAGTTTACTGTCCATAAATTCAGTCCGAAATCAAAGATGGAAATACTTTTTTATGACACTAGACAAGAAGAATAAAGTGGAAAAAAATATGAAAATGTTAGAAAAAATAATGTTAGAAAAAAATTTAACATTTGCATAAACTTGCAAAAATCCATTAAATATAGAGTAGAGTTACAACAGCCAAGTTTTCTCAAATTTGTCAAACACTAAATTTGAATTAATAGTAGCCCAGCCCTGTAGCATTGAGTTAAAGCGCACCTTAAAGCTCCTCTGTGAATTATTTTGACTTGTTATAAAACTAAATCAAATTAATAATTGAGCTGTTTTATGACCAAACAAAGCAAACAGTACTATTTGAATAAAGATTAACTTCTTCTATTTAATTATACGGGATGCCTGAAACTGATGCAGCAGGGTAGGTAACAGAAAAAGAAATAAACAGCCTTTTTTTTCCGCACCTTAAAAATATGTGATGGTTGATACACGTGGTGTTAAATTCATACTGTAACTTACATGCATCTAAATTTAAGTAAGCAATAGGATGACATGTACTGTTCTGTCCACAGGGGGCGCCAAAATAGCACAGTTGTATTTGTTGAAGCAGATTTAAATGAAAGAAAAATTTCAGTCTGAGAGCTCATTTCTTTATCGCCACATACTGTATGGGAGTTTAGTACTGTCCAGAAGATATCAAGATCATGAGTTTGCCCAATCAGAGGCAAAGCGCGCCTCTTTACTTCTTCCAAATTTGAGAGATCGGTTGAACAAAGGATTTCCAACGTTGTTTCTGACAAAACTCGGTATCATACATGTATTTATGTATTTTAAAGTCTATGCTACTTCCGCGTACACAAGATATAAATCTGCAATGTACTATTTAGTCCACAGGAGGCGCCAGAAACAGCACAAACTCAAATAAGAGTTTCTCACAGCAGCTTTTAATAAAGTGACACTTCACCAGGTCTTGCTCTTCTTTCTGCAGCAGTTATATAAAAGCAATCTGTTTGTCGTGTGCAAACTAGAGTTAGTTCAGGGAGATGAAACAATAAGAGGAATGCGTCTTTTTCTATGTTAAATGTGCGATAGATTTTTAGATGATGGTGAATATTACATTGTTTTTATGTTATTTCAAACAGAAGTGTAATTTAAATTGATGAAAAGCCGCCTCAGTCTTTGCATTGTTATTTCTTCTCTGACCTCATCTCTCTGTCACAATCACTCCACCTCAGCTTTACCGCTCCACAATCAATACCCTCGACTCAGCAAAGATTACCCCCTCATGATTGTGTTTATGCTGCCCTCTCAATTGACACTCTTTGTAGTGCTTTTATATGCAGCAAAGCCGGTGATAAACGCGCTGTTTGGGCAGAGAAAGCTTACCTGAATTTACATAATCACTTGTCTGAAAGTGGATTGAGTGTGGGGAGCAATCAGCAACATCTGCCACACTCACACTTGTAAGAGCTCTTCATAATGCTATAAAATCTTGTCCCCCTCTTGTTCCTGCTAACAATTCATTGTTATTTTATTCTAATTTGAAACCTCTTTAAGATCTCCAGAAGGAAACGCTATCCCTAAACACGCACCCAGAAAGAAAAATGTCCTCAGTGGTCCATAAAACAATGTCTGGAATCACAATACAGCCATGAGGTAAGGCGGCGTACCAAACAGGAGCCAGGTATATGAGGAGCTGGTGAAATGATGACTGTTTTCCATGCCTTCCCCTGACAGGGCCTTTTGGGGGGAGAAATCACAAAGGATCATTTGGGAGGGCAGCTGGAAAATCCATAGAGGATCTCAGGAGACCTGCTGTGCCTGTGAAATCAATGCAGAGGTCCAGCTGAGACCATTAAATGAAATGAATGTTATATGATAGGGTTAAACATGCTGAATATTATTATTCATGCAGTCCAAATAGGTTTTTCATCTGCAGATAATACAAGCAGGCATGCACGTCAATAAAGGCACAGCAGAGTGTCTAGTGTTTGGAGCAAATACGACACGCACAAGCAATCCATCATGTTTTAAACCTGTTAGTCTGGAGGTATCGAGCGGCAGAGACAGCAGAATAAAAAAGTTACAGATGGAGAAGTTTGGCTTTATTTGGACTGAGTTGTTTTAGTCTTTATGCAACAGTAAAAGGAATGAAGTATCAAACAAAACACAGAAAGAAATGTCTTTGTTTGATGCAGCCTTGCTAGCTTTTATCTGACAACCAGCTTTATATTCATTCTTTACAAGAAAGAAAAATTCCCACCTAAATTTCTTGTAACCTCAAGTCACCATTTTTCTCAATCCAAAATCTAAAAGACTTTTCATTTGTTGTCAGAAATAGGAGCAAAAAAAGCCCAACTGTATCATTTAAAGGCTGAAACCAGCAATTCTTTGCCAATTTTGCCAGATCCGTGACTAATTCAAGATATCCAAGAGCAAACGTATTGATTTATCGATTACTTCCACCTACAGATGCAGTTCAATAAACCATTAAACAGTTGCTTTTGAATGAGCGATTGTGACACAGATATATGGTTGATTTGGGATTTTCAAAACGCAAATTATAGCTTAATGTCAAATGTTGAAACTAATTGTGGATAGATAGATAGAAAGCAGCTGTACACATCTGTTTCATGAGACAGTTGGGCTGGAGTGGGGTAACAACACCAATGTTTTTAAAAAATCAACAGCTGCCTGATGAAGGTTTGGTATCCAAAACATTGTTCATCTATTTGTTCTGAAAAAGGCAGAATTATGAGTTCAAAATTTCCAAAATGGATGTTTTAGTTTACTTTTAAAAAGAAGTTTGTTTAGTAAACACCTCAAAACCCAGGATTCCAGAAGCCTCCTCCACTGTTGCGACAGTCTGCACAAGTGTCAGAAAATTGTTCAACTTGCAAGAAAATTCAACAAGCAACTTTTTATGGTACTGGGACTTCATCAGACAGCTTTACCTAGAACCAAAACTTATTGTTTATTATTTTTTCATGCTGTTGGACAGTTTTTGCAAACATTAATTATGGGCAAAGATGATAACTGTTGGGCTATCCAAAGGAGACTGATGGTTGCTCTGTTTGTCTTTGTTAGAGAAGTCACATGAAAGTTACGCAAAAGGGGCATGACATTTGCTCAATTTGTGACATCACAGATTGGTTTCCCAATATTAACATCCTGACACTTATTTTCGCCTTTTGTCCAGATTTTTCTGGTCAGATGATCTGAATTTCATGGCCATATTTCATGGTGTTTTACATGAAGTTGAAGAACCAGAAGAACACTGCTCATAAAGACGACTTGGTATCATGGCAGCAGTAGAGGAGGCTTCTTAAGTCCTGGGTCCTGATGTGCTCCAGATCAAGGCTGACCATAGACATTATAACCCCCTTTTTAATTGAAAACCAACACCCATTCCATAAATTGTCCAATGATCAAATAGTCCATGTATGTATATTTGATTATAGCTAGCAATGACTATCCCTAATTTATTTTGCAATTTTTCCTGTATTTATTTATTACATTTATAACATAAAATACCAGATAAAGCAGTAATGAAAAAATGGATTTCCTCAAATCAAAGTTAAAAGTTTTACCTTATAAACTCCCATTATTCCAATTGAAAAAAAAAGAACATCCAATTTTTAATCATCAGACAGGTAAGCAGCACATTTTATTAGTTTAACAAAGCTCCAGTGGCATATGTAATGCTGTCTAGCACTGACTGGAATGATAAGATGAAATGCTCAATAATCTGCCACTGATTTCAACAGCTTTCTGTAATTTGTGGGGATAAAAAAGATGTGCCTCATTTTCACTTTCCTGTTTACGGGACTAAAAATCTTGTTCTGTTTTACTCCATCGTGGGTCTACACAGCACGATGATGAAAACTGCAAACTATTACATGAGCAAAAACACAACAGTGGTACAAAGTATACACCAAACACATGTCAATCCCTGGTTGCTGTTCTTCAGCGCTTCTTATGGTAACACAGGGGAACAAACACATTTGTGGCATGGGTGGCCCCAGCTGGGAGGGAACCCCAAACCCGGGTACAGTTACCCGCATGCTGAGCTCCCTGCTGTGCCGCCCCAGCGTGATTACACCTCCTCTGAGAAACTTCCAATCTGCTTTCCTTTAGAGCTGGTTTGACACTTTGTAGTGGTTGGGCAGGCACACTGCGTGCATGTAGCGCCCGTACCGGCTGATGGGGCTGCTGTCAGGAGGCCTGCCTGCTGGAGTGATTGAAAAAGCATGTCGGGGATTAGCCGTCTGTCCTCGTCTGTGTGGCGCTCTGGCAGGGAGGCGGGGTGTGTATCCGGAGAGGGGGGGACTCTGCTGGTGGAATAGGTAGAGCTGGACCTCGGTTCTCACACACAAAGCCTCTCACACCAGCACACATGCTCATAAACAGACCGGACCACATGACCAACACATGCTAGCAGACACACATGCCCCTTACTCGGTGGCTCACCCTGTTTCAGCTGCCAGCTATCAGGAGAACATGAAAGATAAATGCTTGCTCCACATGTCCCCTGGGCACTTTGGATTCAACAAAAAGGGGAAGCCATTGTTGTTTGACAGAGCTCCTTTTTGCCTCACTGAGCAAAAAGAAGCAGCTCTGGGTCATTTCATTGTGCTACTCCTTTTCTTCCCACTTTAAGCGGCAGAAAAACAGCATTTTATGCAAAAATCAATCTCCTTTGATCTTAGCGCCTACAGTTATACATCCTTTCTCACCAAACAGAAATTGAGACCCATAATAATGCTCAGCGGTTTCAGTTTTACAGACAGATTTCAGGCTCTAAGCTCTTTTTTACAGACACTAACATGCCTATTTGCTGCACTCCTTTTCTCTCTCTGTGATTCAACTACACATGAATGTACGAAGCCGTATGTCGACACTACTTCAATCTGCAGCACCTGCAGTGCAGAGCTGTCAGGCTTTTTTTGGATTTCTGGCATTAACATGGAAAACCAGAGGGCTGAAGCTGGATTAGTCGCGAGGAGGTGTGAACACAAGGTCAGGGCAAAGATGGCCTTTCAGCTCATATTTTGGAGTCGTTCTTTTAACCCTGAATGTCTTATCACTCTTCTTACACCTTCAAAGTCAAATGTGCCTTCACTGAAGAGGACGACTGATCTCTCTTTTGCTTTTTGTAGCTCCATTTTTCTCTCTTTGTGGTTTGATTTCCTTGAAAAAATCCACATGTCAGATTCCTGTTTGTGTTACAGCCGGAGGCAGGTGTTATAAGGAGCCTTAACTTCTCCCTCGGTTGAGTAAAGATTATGAAAACTGTCAGCTTCATAAGCAGCTTCTCACTGGAATAAGGTTGAAGGTTGAAATTGCTGTTAAATGTAATTCCTGTAAGCTGTATGCTCAAAACGTTACAGAGTGTCATTGGGGCTTGTGTACGACAACCCAGGTTGGATTTGTTTGGACTGTTAGAGATTAAAACTGTAAGCCGTCGGAGAAAAAACATTTTACAGTTATTGCTTTTTTTTAGGCTTTATAAGCTGATTTTCAGAACTTTCTGGACGCTCAAACTGCAGATGAGGTGACGATGCATGTCGTGGCACATTTGTGAAATTGCAAATGTCAATGATTTATGCAACATAGATGCTAAAGTAGTATTTACTGAAGTGATGAAATTAAATGGGATTTTCAATGAGCCAGGTGCAACCTGAGCTCAGTAAACACGTTTCAAAAGGCTTTGAAGAGCCTCTACAACCTCTGAAAATGGCGGTTTTTCACATCTCACTGCACTCCAAACACAGTACAGCTGGATGAGACGAGGTGTTACAGACTTTAAATGACCATACAACAAAAACAAGTGAGCTATCAGGATAGTTTTGTACTCATTAACACTGACTGTCTGATGTAAAAGTTTTTTGACCAAGAAAAGTCTCAGGTGGAAACGAGAAGTGTGTTATAGACAAATTAAACTGTCAGATATTGTTTTAGTTAAGTGACTAAATTAGTTGGACTGGCATGGGAAAACAATAACCTTTATGCTTCAAGAATAATGTATGAACAGTTACTTTGTTAGCATGGCAATGCCTTTCCATTGGTTTTTATTGTTGTAATGCTTTTTATGTTTGATTGCCATGATGTGCTCCATAGCTGTTCAACAGGAAGTACTTCAGTATTTAGGATTGGATTTCTTTGGTTTACACTGAGTGCGAAGAATTAGTATCAAGTTACCTCAAATTTATTTTGTAGGAGATTGTCTTACCCATCCAGTAGCTTGTTGTGCTAATCCCGTTATTTTGAATTTTTGTAGTTTAAGTTTTAAAATCAGTGGCTGCATTTTTCAGCCGCTCTTTTAGTGTTGCTTTGAAGAGCTTCCATTCTTAGGATGCCCATGTTTAGTCACGTCAATGATGTGTATAATGTACTTGCAATGCTTGTAATATATTGCATTAAACCGAAGCTATGACTACTGCCATTAAGCTACAGAACTCTACTACCTGGATGTAAACAAGCACAGACGACATCTGCCGCGGATGGTATCTTGAGTGCTAACTGTCAGTATTTTGATCCAGAAAGTGGAGTTTGGTGTGTTTACAGGTAGGCATATTACTGATTAGTTAGTGTAGGGATGCAGTGATCTAATTTTTTAAGTCCTGATACCAATGCTGATACAATCTGATACAAGTGTTAATTTTACATTTTGTGTTCCTTAATATGAGAATGGGACTGAGAATCAAGTTTCAGGCTTTTCTAACTTTTCAAACCTTGATGTAACAGTTATGTATTTAATGTGGGTGTAGTTTTATCTTCATGGTATCATCAATGTGTAAATGTATTGAGTATTACAGTAGATCGGATGCAACATTTATGGGCATATCCCTTTAAGACCCAATGAGCCATGCAGGTCTCATCCATCCTAGATGTCCAAAAGCACGTTGTAAAAAGTAAAAAAATGAACACAAAATTTCTATTCCCTTCAACAAATCACAGCTCATTTCATTGGTCACATGTCTTGAAAATGACGACACTGTCTGAAATGAGCAACACCTCACAATTCTCTGCCTTCATTTTAGCTCTGCTGAGCAGAAATGCACAGACCTACAGGTGTTGATAGCATAATGCCCACACATTGTGTTATGTAAACACTGAAGAGCACAGAACTGAGCTGAATAGATCTGTCATTGGACTGGCCCTTTGTCACTGATGTCTGATCTAACATAATGGGTCTGTGTCAGATCTATACCTGGTAACAAGATCATATTGGTGCATCCCTAAACTAGAGTGGGATGTAACTAGTGCGGCTGAAGGCTGGTGGTGCTAGGTCTGCTAGCGGTAGCCACGCTGCAAACAGGTTGACATTATTTACCTGCAACTCTGATCTCATGTCAAGCAAATCATGTGAAATTTTGATGTCATTCTTATCTTCAGCCTTGTGAGAGTTTAAATGTTTGTGTGATTTTGTATGAAATGAGTGGCTTTTGAGCGTTTTATCTCTAGATGGTTGGTGGCAGGACTGTGGGATGTCAAAACTCCTCTGCAAAACCACACCCATCCCAAAAACTTAAAGTAATTCATAAATTACTTTTAATTGTGGATAAATTCTCAATTTTATTCCCTTGGGTTTGAATACTTTGTAGGTTTTAAATTTTTACTGTGTTGAGGCATTTTGCTGCTCTTTCATAGAAAAGTTGAAATGAACTGTGCTGGCCAGTACATTCTTTGAAAAGAGTCTTTAATGCCTTTTCAATCTCAAGAAGTTATTCTCCTGGTTAATACAAGTTAAATAAATAAAAAGGACAAGTTTTGTCTTCGTCACGCTGTCATAAAGTTGTTTCTATAAAGAAGTTGAGTAAAAGAAACACTGCTTTTGTTGCTGAGTTTGTTGTACGCTGTTTGGAGCTCCCAGACTTTGAGGATAGCTTAACAGATGTTCCTCTGTCATCTGGATTTGCTTTTATTCTATCTGTAGAGAGATCTCTATCCTGTCACTCACTATTGTCTGTTCGTGAAATTGAAGTCTGTTTGGGCCATTTTTTTATTAAAAAGGACGCCTTTTGCTTATTGGAGTAAATATGAAACATACTGTTCTGCGGATACTTTCATCCAAAGTGCCTTCAGTATCATGACGGAACAAAAACTGAATGTTTCACTTCTCCAGTTCTTCTTCTTTAAAAAATGTTCGTTTAACCACGAGGGGAATGGGGTCAAATATTTCACAGCTCTTTAATCCTTTAGCCGACAAAACAAGTGTGCTGAACTCTTACTCATTGTCATTAACGTCTCTCACGTCTCCAAACATATTTGTCTCCATCTTTACCTCCTTTGTGCGGCTCCAGACCTGCTCCATAAACAGCATCACCTGCTCTCCTGTCTGGGACGATCCGCCACCTGTCATCCCCGGGCTAATGGGAACATTAAAAACCTGAAAGCCTGAATAGAAACGCAACACTTGGTACAAACACATTACCTGTCACTCTGTCTCTGAATTAGGACTTCACTGGAGCCAAATGATTTAGAGCTTTCTGCCGGCCTGTCAGGAGAGACATGATTGTGCCTGCAGCCATAAAGAAACATATGTGCTGGTTCTTTTTTTTCCCTTTGTCAAGGCGTCAGGCAGGCAGGACCAGATGTGTGTGCTGAATGGTGAATGGTGTTCGAGTTTTTTTTTTTTCTCACTTGATCATGTGTTAGACACCGTGTACAGCTGCACAGAGGAAGTCCGTTTCACAGGGATAGGGAGGAGGAGGAGGTGAGAACCAGCAGGTCTAATTGAAGCGGTTAATGGGCTGTCTGAAGCCATCACTCCAGCAGACGGAGCACGTGGAAAAGCTCTTCATCACCAGATTAAACCTGATACAACAGCTCCTATTCACCGAGTCAGGATGTAAACACAGCTCGAGTCACGATGCTGTGCTTGATTATTTGGAGGCTATTTATGTTGTGTTTTTCTCATCCTTTTGTTACACTAATCGAACTTTGTTTCCACGCAAGAACGGCAAATTTAACCACCCATTTCAGCTGGAAATGTGTGTTTTCCTTCTGAAGAATTAATTGAATTAGCCTCCAGTCAAGTTCTGTTTATACTTTCTTTAATCTGAGAGTTTTTTTATGTTTTCTTGTCATGAAACTCCACAAAGAAGAAAAACTACATTGCAAAGTGATTAGATCTCCCACGCTGGAACATTTTCTCATGTGTTTTCACTAAAAAGTGCTAAATACATGCAAGAATAACTCATGTATATGATTTTTTTTGCTGTTTTCCCAGCCTCTGTCAGCCTTGGCCTTGTCTTAACCACATCTCTCCCTCCAGAGTCCAAACCCCATTCCTCTGTGCCTGCATGGCTCCGGTCCCGACCTTCCTCCCAGGCTCTATCTCTGTTCCTCCCTCTGCAGCCACAACCCAGATCGCTGCTACAACCAGAAACATGCTTCATGCTCCGCACACACACTCTAACTGTTTTTTTCTCTTTGGAGTCTGTGTCAGTGGCTGTTGAGCAGCTCCTGCTGGAGCAGCAGGGGTCCATGTCTTGCTCAAGGGCATCCCAACGGAAACAGCAGACAAAGCACTCCTTGTGCATTCAACCCAACCGGTTTCTCCGGTGCTGTGGCTACCTCTGACTTGTTGGAGTGTAGGAGTGAAGGTAGCAGAGGCTGGGGAGATGTAGAAACGTATAGGTGGGTGGAGGAGGGGGTGATCCCACATCATTGACACACTGAATTGCTCTTCTGGGATTCACTCTGGAGTAGGTGCAAGGTTGTGTCAGACGCAGAGTGTGCTGGGCTTTAGTGAACAGACATCCATTATTTTGAACCTTTGCAGCTGCATCACATATATCTCTGCAGCGCTGTCATGGAGGCACGTTCGGGGGATTGAGTGTGTGCAAATCACGTCTGAATACAAATCAAACAGAGGACAGAAAATGATACCCGAGGAAGAGATGCCTGTGAGCAGCGCATGGAGACTGAATAACACAGTTAATCTGAGTGTCGTTGCAGGTATTTCTATATAGGCTGGACCATGCAGCATTGAACTTTCAGTTTTAATCAGTATTTTTGATTGTCAAGATCTGAAATCTGAAAGAGTATCTGCCTTGTGACTGACTTGTTGTGATTGTTACCAACACTTTAATCCTACCTTTATGTTATACTCCCTTTCAGCAGACTGTCTGCTACAATTTGGTGTTAGTTGCAGGTCTGTACGATAATTTGTTTCCTGGCAGTGTTGAAAATTATGATGACCCAGTACATAGTATCCAGAATATTGCCAGGATCTGGATCATACTTTTACATCCGTCAGAAATTATTGTGACCTTGTCTTGTATTTTTTTTGCAAAGCAATCTGACCATTTATCGTGGAGTTATATACGCATATGGTGAAAACGGCCCTATCTCACGATGATAAAGAATCCTTTTAAAAAAATCCTGGATCCAGACGGTGATCCAGATCACCTCCAAAATTTAACCACTGATTCCTTCTCCCATTTTAAACATTACCTACAAATTTCATCAAGATCTGTCCGTTACTTTTCGAGTAGACAAACAAACAAACGCTCCCAAAAACACAATTTCCTTGGCGGAGGAACGTACGCCCAATAATGTGTGAGTGTTTGCTTCAAATCAACACAAGTGATCTTTGAAAGTTTTTCAGCGACTTTAATGTGTCATCATGAACAGAAGTGTGTAATATATGAACTCCCTTGGTTGCTGTATTTTGGCTTCACTTTTGTGAAGGAGCAATGGGAGGAGCATGGATGCACACCATTCACATTCATATCCAGTTAACTGTGCAACCTATGCAAATGGTTTGCCTGCAGTTGCTAATCTTTTTTTAAGTCTTCATCATTTGGATTTGAATAAGGTGTTAAAATGTCAGACCAAACAGACCCTGTTTTTAAAGCAGGTAAAAAAACCTTGATGCGATGTATATTGATAATAAAACGGTGGACATAATTTTCACAACCGTTTTGAAAAATGTTTATTTTTATCTCACCCTCCCAGCACTTGGGGACCTGGAAACCACTGATTTAACTGTAGAATGAGCAAAATGTCACGGTGATGATAACACTGACTTAATAAGGCCAAAATAAACCAGCTATTACTCTTAAAAATGGAAAAAATGACCTTTTGGATTCTAAAGTTTCTATTTGACCATCCTCAAGTAATTCCTTGCCCTATTTTTCATACCTTAAAGCAAACATCTTGCCCACTGCATCCAGCCCTGATTGTGATTGGTCTGTTATTTGGCAAACTGCTCTGAGGCGCCGTATAGAAAGAAGGCAGAGCTGTTGACAACAGGAACTTGGACTCAATCAGTCAATCATTATAGAGGAGATGAAAAGTGAGAAGGGGAAACTATATGCTAGGGCTGCAATTTTCTTTTGCAGAAACATCATGTTGTGATCACGACAAAGAAAGAAGCTTTCTGTATGCTGAACGTCATGAACGGCAAAGACTCGCTCCAGTTTGAGAGCAGCACAGAACCATCACTGACTGTTTTCCATGTCTTCTCCTAATTTCAGCAGATAAATATAAAGCCAATCTGGCTCCAAACAAAAGGAAGTACTGGAGAGTTTAGGATAAGTTTGAAAACGGAAAGAAGAAAGCAGAAAACAGAGATTGTGTACTGTACTGTAATGTGGCTCTCGCTGTTGAGATTGAATGAATCACCCGCTCTGATTCATCCACTTCACAAGAGGCTTTTTGGCTGAATCAAACCCACTGCCATGAGAAGTCTGCCAAAGGCCTGGCTCCCATTTGAAACTGATTATAGCGCGCACACACACAATAACACACACTAACACACAAAAATAAAAGCCTGTTATCTTTAAATGTGAACTCAAATCCTCTGCAGCACATTTAGAGAGCTGGACGGAAAGGTTTGAACTCCATCTATCCACACTGTGAAGAGTTTTAATAGCTGCTGAAGGTGATTAGAGTTCAATGCAATTCTGATTAATGGAATCTGCTTTTATAATGTTTAATCATCATCATCCACTTTCCCACCCACTGTGTATGGAGTCAATCAGAAAGATTCATCAAACTTTAGTCCCTCTGGTGTATGTTTCAAGTCATGGAGCTTGAGTATTGTGTTGTTTTATCATCATATGATGTCAGGGAGTAGGACTGAAAGATAAAACAATCAGGATTAAAATCAGATACACAAAACTCCATATTCGACACCAGAAGAAAAGTTACTTGAATATACAGTGGCCTGATTCTTTGTGCAAGGCATTGTGTATGTGACTTTATCAGACACTCAAGAAACAGCAGATTCTTAGCACTCCCGCATTGTTTCATATTCTTAGATGTGAGGTTGCAACTTGGTCCTTTCGACAGTGGGTGCAAGTGCTCAAGGGAAATGGTGTCTTTATTTATGGAAAAACACTAACTCTTTTGGAAAGTCCTTACAGCGCCTTGAAGCTCCAGGCAAATAAATAAGGTGTCCAAGAGAATAAAATATCTGGAGTTCATTAGATTGTTAGTGAAAGATTAATAATTTTTGACTTTTTAATATGTTATGAGTCATCAAATAAGTCTTTAAACTGTGTTATCAGCCATTTAAAAGTCACTGCTATGGCCTAAACAAAGAATACTTCTACTTCTAACCTGACAAAAAAAAATAAAAATGTATATTATTTAGAGATAGGCAAGTACTGATATTGGTATCGGGCCGATACCAGCCTTTTCTCAAGGTATTGGTGCTAGCAAAGGCTGCTGATACCAGCAGCTGATACTCAAGGCAAAAAAAATCGTACATTGAGTAAGTCTGCTTTGCCAGTACTTGCCGCTACTTGCTGCAGTGTAACACCACAGCAACCAGCGTCAGATCCCGTTCAGACAACATGAATAAACCAGAGGGAGTTAACAGTTAAACTGTTTTATTTTACACTTTGCTTTATTTTAAAGAATACTAAAACTCTGACAGTTGTTGGTCTTATATTGCACTTTTGTTAGCTTATTGAGAAAAAAACAGGTAAACTCAGAGAGAGTTGTGTTTTATTTTGGACCTATTGGCAGAGTGGCTGTGCCATCTTTCATCAAAATGATCCGTCAGGTCAATTGAAATTTTATGAATCAAAGTACTAGAAGTATCAATACTCTGTATTGGTGAGTACTCAAGAGGGATTACTCAGTATTTGAAAAAAGTGGTATTGAACATCCCTAACATTATTATACATGCTTGGCTGTTGTGTTAATTTTTGTGATCTGTCAGTGTATTTTTATTGGCCTGAAGCTGTGTGTTCGAGGCAGTTGGCAATGTTCAACAACACCATGGAAGGTGCCTTTTAATAAGAGCCCATAAAGATCAATAAGAGCACATAAAGATCATATACCACTTATGCAAATGATCACAAAAATCAGCACCTTGGTTTGCAGTTATTGATGCAAAATAAGCGCCTTAGGCTGTGCTATCATTGTACCCTTCAAATGACTGTTTGGCTTGAAGCCTCCATGAGGATCTGTCATCAGATGAAGAGTCTTATCTCTATCCTCCTCTCACTTCCTGTAACGTATAACTCACTTTGTTACTTTTTTGGGGAATGTGTAAACAAAAGACGCTTTCATGCTGTGTGTCGACTGTCACTTTGTTGACTGCACAGCTCAGTCAGTCTGCAGATGAGTGACTTTGCAAACTGCCAGTAAGTCCCCATTAGATTTAGATTATGTCTAACAGAACACCGAAGCCAGAAAAGAGGTTGAGTACAGAATAAACTCCCTTTGAATTTCCAAACCGAGATAATTCAAAAAGCAGCGGCGCCATCGCTCCCTCTGTCCTCGTCTTATGTTTGGCTTTGCAGACCCTCAGCCAACGCTAACAGGACTTTACACGGCTGAGTGGGAGTCGGATGTGATTTCCATCGAAGACCATCTGCACGGAGGATCTTCGAGTCGTGCGAGCGGCATATGTTTGAGTATGTAGATAACAGGGACGGTAAACACGCTTCTTCCCTCAGAGAATTAACCTGCAGTGACACGCACACTGTTGTCCTTCGTCTCTGTCGGGTGCACGAGACAGTTAGGGGTTAAATCTAACCCCCCTCCCCCTTCTGTCCTCATTGAGAAACACACCCTTACATACACGCAGAGCAGATCCATCAGTCGAGCATGACTCATTAGTTCCTTTTCAGCTCCCCAGGCCAGGAGACTCGAGGAGATTGCAAACACTAGACTCAGTTCTGGGGCTGCTGGGGGACTCGCTGCACACGATAATCACATATTTTTGTTGGACGGTTCCAGAATCGACTGCTCTTTCCTTGTCAGCAGCAGTATTTTAATGTGCTGATTATTGAAGCCGTGCTTGGCAGGACGGAGTCTGAGGGATACATTATAGAGCCGATGGAGGAAAAGAAGAGGGAGGAAAATCAGAGTGGGTCCACTCATTAAAAATGCAGAAGTCAGCGAGTAATTTTCTGCTGTTATAAATGCAGCTTCCTTTATTAGGTGATGGGCTCAGCTGGGTTAGATTCACTGTTAACACACCTCTTCATAATCAGCAACTCAGCTCCACCTCGATATGAGAGGTAAGCAGATAATCCACGATATTCAGCATCTTTAGTGGAGGGGTGAAGCAGAAAAAGAAAGCCATAGAAGGCAATTTCTCTCAATCCTGACCTGAAATTCACCACATTTTTACTAGACTTGGATAGATAATGAAAATAAAAAGAAATTACAATTTTTGGCCTCTACAGAAGACATGAAACAAAATCCAGCTGAGCACTTAATATTCAAGTCAAGAAATTGTCATTTTAGATCCTTGTTGTTTTTAACCGAGTTATCCAACCAGATTAAGGTTATGAAGCATTTCAGTCAGACATCTGGAGGATATCAGAGGAACAAGCTACAGCTTTGAGGCCTCTGCGAAGACGTGCCGGACAGAAACTTTCTCTATTCACTGATGAAATGAAACAAATCCCCCGCTGATGGAACAAGATAAATCAGCATCCAGTGAAAAGGTTTCAGTTTTTAAACAATAGAAAGCTCCTTTGGCAGAAGAAGCAGAACTCTGAGCTGCATTAGTTTGTGTTTTAACTGTCTTAAACAGTGGGTTCACAGTAGGGTTGCACCAGTCTGATCCTGGTATCGAAAAAGCTAGATCAGATATTGTCAGACCCATCTGGTGTTTCTATCTACTCCAATCAGAAAGGCCTGAAGTTGCCAAAACATCATTCTCCATCTTGTCTTCATTGTAAGGATCAGTACAGACCCATACCAAAGCTAATATAAGGCTATTGTGGATACCCCATGTGATGATAGGGTGGCACGATGTGGCCTAAAATCAATACCTCAATACTTTTAAGCAGGGATTCACAATATTATTGGCATGCTATTGGTATTGGTCGACATTGGCTTAAAAATTAAATATTAGACATTGGCCAACACTCAAAAGTCCGCCAATATAATAAACTGATAAAATAATGGGCTGGAGCTGCAGAAATGTATTGAAGTTTTTGTGCTTTAATCGCTGTACAGTTGCACTTCTCATCTGTTCCCTGTGATCAGAAGTTATGTTTACTGACTGTCAATCATGAAATTGCGCCAAGTTTTTCCTGGTTGTGGGTAATGTTATGATTTTCAGGAACAGCATCATCCAGCTTTCAAATAGGGTTTATCTTGTTGATTTTTTTTGTTTGAAAACAATCGTCATAAATAAATATACATTTTCACATACATATTATTCCTATTTTGCACAAGAAATGAATATGACATAAAAAAAATGTGATAAGAGTATGCACCATAATACAATATGCTACTTCCAATACAGAAAACAGTTGATGATGTTTGCAATTATGTGCGCAGAAAAAAATATTGGTGTTGGCTAAATGAGTTAATAGATATATTACAATTCATACAATTTCTTCTCTAAATCACTGTAAAAATGTAAAATCCAACCCTTTGATGCATAAAATGACACCAGTATTAAGATTTAAGCAGACCCTTTTAAAATTTGCATTTGCAAATCCCAAACCTCATGATATGCAAGCAACTTTTTCTCTCCTCCTGATACAGAAACATATATGAGCAGGAGAGTTTTCTGGGTGGGCGGGGGGAGTGTGCTGCTCACTTTGTCAGGAGCACCAGCAGAAAGTAAAGGAAGTAAAACTTGAAAGAAAGTTACATATAGTGATGTCCTAAAACATTAATGTGACAATTTGTACTTAATGGTCGTGATATAGTAATTTCATACAATTCACGTGGAACAAGCGACAACATATTGATTGACTGATATAATTGACATATCCCCCACCTCTAAAAGAGAAGAAAATGTGTAGGAGTATTGGGTGCAAAAATTGAATGCATCATATATAGGGGGAGATTTTTAACATCTGCAGACTTTGAAGTTAACTTTTTAGCTTGTATTAGTTTATAACATTGTGGTGAGAGGCCCTTTGCTACTTTGAGACTCTAATATCCCCCCAAAATAAAACAAACAATCAAACAAACAAACAAACAAAAAAAAACACAATAGAAAAACAGATAAACAAAAACAAACTAAAAAGATAGAGGAAGTTGTTTCCTAAATAAGAAATTTCATGCACTGCTCAGCACACAGCCCTATGAAGAAAAATCAAAGAGCTGTTAAAGCTGAAAACTACAACCCTAAAATTACTGATTGACAACTTAAGCACATTTATAAAGACTTAAACCAAACCTTTTCTCCCTCTCAAGCTTCAGACAGTCTCAGAATTCTCCTTAAACTGCTCCGATTGTTAGCTGTGATAACTGGAACATTGTGATAAATAAGTCAATACCAGAATAAGTGCATACGAGAGGCTGAGAGAGAAAACAAGTGGAGGCATATCATCCATAGAGTTGTAGTATCACATAAAACCACAGGGGTAGATCTGGCCCTATAATTGTCTCTCCGCCTGCTCAAGCTTTACCCTTTTTTTGAATCCAGTAAGTGACATGTCTGCATGAGGAACTCTGCCCTTGTTTTCCACTGCAGAGCTGCTTTTATGTCAACATCAAGCAGATCGGCGGCAGATCTGGCCGGCTCTCCTTAATCACTGCCTCACATCATGCACGTCTTGGAACAGCTCTGCACACTTCCACTGACACGTTTATGAATCTCTGAAGGAATTCTGCAGATTACTGCGCGGATTTGATCTGTAAGCCAGAGTACCCGCTGATCGACCCAGTATTTCCCGCAGTAAAAGCAGAGACGGCAGCTTTGTTTGGCTGATATCCGTGCTGCTCAGGGTTAAGAGACCATCTGTAGGGGCTGAGCTGAAGAGGCTGCTGTAGTCCTTAAACAGCTAATCAACAAGTCAGCAAGCTAAACAGCAACTTCCAAGATAAACACTCAGAAACAACTCTGCTTCTCTTCAGGAACCTGTTTCACAAAAGTTTTTATTTTGATTGATCTGTTGGTGTATCTTCACAGCAGGGGGTCACCTATCTCTAGCAACACAATTTTGTGGTCGCTGGCTGAAAAGTTTGGGAAAATACCATGAAATACACTTTAAAAAAAAATAGCTTGGACTTACTAAATGGTAAATTGACTTGTTCTCGTAAAGCACCTTTCTAGTTAGTCACATTCTCCCATCAATACCACATTCACAATGATGGCAAAGACCACCATAAAAAGACACCATCAGTTTTAGCTCAAACATTCATACAGGTCAACACACCTCTGAGGCTTAGTGCTTTGCTCAAGGACACTTGTACAAGCTTAAATCAAACCCCTTGATTCTGATTGAGAAAAGATGACTACCACTGTACTACAACTGTTTTTATACGTGTTATTAATGTACCAGTTACAGGTAGTCATGATTTTATAGAAAAGCTACTCATTCACAATAAACAGCCAAATCTTACGGATCATGGTTTGAACTGTGTTAACTAAAAAATCATCAGAAAGACCAAAAGCAGTGATGGAAAAACAAGGAACCAGTGCAAGTCAAGTCTGATTAACAACAAAAACTTAATTTGAAATAGAAATTTTATGTATAAAGCACATTTCATGACAGATAAAAACAATGTGTTGTACAGCCATATCAAATTTGATTAAAAATGTCAAAAGTGACTGAAAAGAAAACATCAGACAGCATATGCAGCAATCCCTTTAAAAAAAAAAAAAAAAGATTTCCAGTTTGGTTTTGAATATTTAGACATAGGGGTGGGTTCTGAATTAAGTACTTTTATAGGTGCCAACCTAATTCTGTCCAAAGAACCAGGTACCATGTTTTGGTAGCCGAAGAGTTGGTGATTTTCCATGCTGGACATGAACACAACATTGCAAGTTTGAATATTAAGAAATAAATATGTTAAATTGAAAACTTTAAGATTTTATTTAAAAAATATATTACCACATAAACATACACAAAAGTACAGAAAACTGGTACTGATACCGATTGCCAGGTACCTGGCATCGGTGCCGTATCGTTTCAAATGTGAAAGGTACTCATCCCTAAATAGACATCTGTGATGGACCTTGATCCATCTGGCAGTGTGTTCCAGAGAGTAGGGACACTGAGAACCTAATGACCTATGAACACGTTGGAAATATATTAAGGTGCCGTACCCTTGAGTGGTTTATGGACTAATAAGAGGGTTTTGATTCAGTATTGATTGGGGAGCCAGGACTCAGGACTCTGGCTGCTGTGGTCTGAACTTTTATTTATTATTTATTTTATTCAAAACAAATCACAAGAACTTCACAAAAATGATCAAAGCAGCCAATAATAATAATAATAATAATAATAATAATAATAATAATAATAATAATCTTTATATAGCACCTGTAAAAACGCATCGTTTACAAAGTGCTCTGACACATAAAAACATGGCAGAGGATCCAAGAACAGAACATCATGCTGAGTGAGGTGACATATTATACAGACAAAACAAAACCAAAAAACAATAGAGAGGTAAAAGGTTAAAAATTAGCATAAAATCCTGGAAAAAACATCTTTGTTTTGAAGATGTGTGTCAGGTAGTGAAACAAAGAAATGTACAGGCTCTACAAGTTTGGTTTCCTCTGGCAGACTGTTTCACAGTCCAGGGGCTCCGACAGTGTAAGCTCTGACGTGATTCTCAAACTATTTATTTTCAGACTAGAAGCTAAATCTTAGCTCTTCAGCCAACATTGTTGAATGGAATAGTTGATTCGTGAGTCAGAGATGTGACAATACAGAGTGCAGTAATTAGAAAGGATTCTTGCACTAGACTAATTTAGTTATTGACTCTGGTTTTTCAGTTTAAAGCTGCTTTTGGTATAAAATGTGTTCTGTTTCTCCCTGAGCTAACTTCCTCTCCAGTCAGTGAGGCAGCATATTGATAGAAGTGTGGCTGTGTGCCAAACTCTGCTGCTTTGAACACATTCATCAATACAGTAGTGACTGGAGCGTCTCTATTGTCTCACTCTGTCTGCCTCAGCCTCAGGCCAACACTACATCTGAGGGTTTGTGTCAGCATCTAAATCACAACATCAAATCTACTGCTCATAAGACCTGAAATAATACGAGTCATAAGTTTGGTACCTGTGGTGAGGTGAGGGTTATCTGTTAGATGAGCTCTGGAGTGACTTTCAGAGCAGTTCACCGTCAGTAATGCCATTGCAGACAAAGCCTCCACGAGTCACATCATGTCAAGGTCTCCAAAACCCATCTTTTCAGGCGAAAGCTGTGGTGCATCCCTGCTGCAATAAGCAGATTGCTAAAAATAGCTTCAGTGGTCCAGCCAAGAAATACTGCTTCCCTCCGGTGAGAAAACCTTGGTAGCAACAAGCTCTGTCTGCCTCTTTGTTCTCACTCTGCTCGTTTGGAAACACAGAGAGGCAGGAGGATGGAGGGAGGCAGTGCTCATGCTTCCAAATGCTTCAAACAGTTACAGCTTTTTCATCCTCTTCTGGCAGAACAATATGGTTACTTTTATTATAAAAAAAACAGAAACATTTATCAGGATATATATTATTGAATAAGGCCAGCAGTTCAAGCTGAAGTATGGTAGTTTAAAGAAATAAATCACTGCCTTAAAAGTGATTGTTACATAATTTTAAGCTTTTTAAGCCCAAAATCAAACAGTTCCAGTTTAAGAATTGGCTTCTCGCTTCTGTTCTTTTGCAAGCACAGGATGTTGAGGCCACAAGCTGAGCTGTCACCATGTTGGTGTTTTTTTATGCAACACTATCTTCGTAATAAGTGATGATGAGAATTTTCTTTCACTGTTTTAACAACAAGTAATATTCTCATGAATTTCAACACTCATTTATTTCCTAGTTAACTGTTGAAATCCAATTTCTGTACCAGCAGTGTAGGCACTATTTTGAGGGGGCTGCAAGCTGAGCTGCCACCAAGATTCTTCATCTTTGGAAGATAACTGGAATTTGCTTTTAGATTTTTTCTTACAAGTTTCAATTACTTGGTCGGTCTTTGATAGAAGACATCTGATTCAAACGCCACAGCCTCAACAGTGCTTTGCAGGACAGGGTTCAGAGGACTGCAAGCTGAGCACTTGAGGTGATGTCATATTTTAGCTTTTTGTTGAACATTTTCTTTATATTTGAAAGATAGTGTAAGTTTTCTTTTTTTCTTGACTGGTTTTCCTCTTTAAGAGGAGGATGTCCACCTTGTGCAAAAGCAGCTCAGGGCTGCAAGCTGAGCTGCGAGGAAGAGTTTGTGTACATATAAAAACAGGGGCAAGAGGGCTGCAAGCTGAGCTGCCACATGTCAATAAATGTCACCTATTTCTGTTCTTTTTGGTTTTGTGCTCTCTTATCTTTATTTGGAGGACAATGAGAATTTTACCCTGTTTTGTTATTCCCATAAATTCTACCAGTTAACTCATGCTAAATAACAGACATTTGAGGTGCAGAGGGCTGCAAGCTGAGCTATCAGAAAGAGCCAAAAAAGTGACGTGACAATACTAGTTCATATTCTTTCACATTTGGGCAAAAGTGGAAGTTTTCTCTCACTCTCTTCTTTTTTGAGAGAAGAGATTCAGTTTGTACTCTATCAGCCTAAACTGTGCTTTACAAAGGGGGTTAAGAGAGCTGCAAGCTGAGCTGCCAGAAAAAAAAAAAGTCCATGTACATGACATGAAATGTTGCTTTTTATTTATTTATTTAATTTTGTGAATTAATGGGAAACGTGTTTCATTTCTTTGATAATCCAATAAATTCTGACCATTTTGCTTGGTCTTCAGGAGGCTGCAAGCTGAGCTACTTAGAGTACTCTTTTCATATTTGGAGCATAGTTTGAGGTTTTTCCTGCCTTTAAAAAAACTTGTTTTCCTTTTTGAGAGGATATATCTAGTTTGTGCACAATTAGCTTAACAGTGTTTTACAAATGGGTTTAGAGGGCTGCAAGCTGAGCTGCCAGTGAGAGCCCATAAATGTGTCATATTACTGCAATTTCTTCTTATTTGGAAGATTGGAAGAACTGGTTTTATATTCTGTTGCCTTCTTTACCTGAAAGCTGACCTGCAGGCAAAAATTGTGGATTTTGTAATGTGTGAACAGGTATTTGATCTATGGAAACGGGTTGAAAATGTGTAGGTATTATCATCTTCATCCACAGAAATTTTATTGCAAGGCTCTTTTAAGATGGTTTCATCTCTTGGCAGTCCTTTTTGCCTCTCCTAAAGTGGTGCAACGTTCAGATTTGGGTTTATTTTCAGAGGCAGGTGTTAGATCTGACTACCTGCAGTATGAGTAATTGTAGAAAGAACGCAGAAGATGACTAGTATCAAGCTCTGATTGGTTTCCCTGAGATGCAGCTCTGTGAAAATATGCGCCGTCATGTTTCCCGAGGTTTCCAGAACCTCTGATCTGCTGTACTGCTCCACACATTTAGCCTAATATTGACTTCATCTAAAATGAACATTAGTAGAGTACCTTGCTGTTTCTCAATGATCTCTCCCCCCTTTTACACGCTGCTCGGTGTAATAGCCAGTATCCACAGAATGAAAGCATTTAACTCCAATCAATGGGATTTATGGCTCCTTTAAAAGGCAAAGGTGTCTTTTCTCTTTTCAAAGTGCTGTTTTGGCCGTCTTCCAGCTCAGATCGCACCAATAGCGATGTATGATGAATTTTTATGCTCCTGCCGGCCTATTTAAGATTCACACGTCTCTCCAAGTCAGAAACCGGCTGAGATTTCTTCCTGCATTAAGCAACAGTGAAGCGGCTTTAAGCAAAGTTTTACCTGCCAACTTTATGTCACGTCTAACTCTACAAAGTTGAAACCAGACAAATATAAACCAAACAAATGCAGCTAGAGCTCAGGATTTATCGGACAGCTCACTCACATCCCGTCCTTGCTCGTTTCCTCGTGAATCTTTAAAAGTGATGTTCAGGAAGCCATTAGACAGTGAGTTTCTCTCCCTCTTTCTTACAGATTAGCTCGAACAAGCAGAATAAATTGGGAGCAAGTGTCAAGAGCGAGCTGCGTCTGGGTTAACAACAATTTTCTCTCCGGCTTGTCTTATGTGCAGGAGACAGGGGGGAGTGTACATCAAGGTTAATGCCAAGAAGATGGAGAGAGTTGTTTTATCAACTACAGGAAGGATGTTTTGGGGAAGTAGCTGAAAATTTCACAATAAGGGGATGTGCATTTATCCTTGGATGGTATATTGTGGGTAGTGACTTCTTATCAAGCGGTCAGTATTCTGCAGGACCAAAGCCTCTTAGTATCCTCAGACGGAGTGTGTCCAGGCGTCTCGTAAGAAAACTGCATGCTTTTGACTTTCCACATTAGAAAAACAGAACATGCACTTTCTCATACATGCACAAATGTATTCGTAATACAAAACATGCTGTATCGAATGTGCCTCCTTTGGAACCATTGTGAACGAGCTGTTTTTGCAGCATTCCTTGTGCCAACAGCGAGGATTGATGTAAGAGTATCCAGCTTTTGATTTGGAAGAGCTATCAGTACACATTAAAAAGAAAGAACTGGCAGCTCAGACGGCAAGTTGAGACCAGAAAAATGAGCACGCTTATTAAATTGATGTGATACTCATGACTGAGTTTGAATAAAAAAGTATCCCCGATGAATCAAAGACGACTGATATGATTCCCAAAGATCCATCCAAAAAGTTTTTACAGGACAATCTGCCCAAATTGTTCTCTCTGGCTTATATTTCGATACAATTATATTGGTTTTCACAAAATTAATTACCAAATATGGCCCAAAAATCCAAATAAATAACAAGTTCTCCCTTATCTTTGGTAAGTCGAGATGCCTCCATCTTTTCTCTTTGTTAACCTAGTTCTCTAAATCGGGTCACCAAATATTTTTGAGAACAAATATGATCCATTAAAGCTACCTCCCTGATATGTAAGTTAAAAATATCATTAAAAAACAGTTTGACCTGGAAATGCACAATTTCCTTTAAAGCTCCTGCGAGGAGTTTTTAGCTGCTTAAGAAACAAACTGAAATCAACATTAATGTGTTTTGGGGACCTTAAAAAAACAGAAAAGACCTTTATAAAGAGGATTGAATATTTCTATGGGGTGATTTTTTTAACATAGACAAGGGGGTAGGTGTTGGACTGCACATTAGAAAAAAGGCTGCATCAGCAAAAATTCTCAATGACTCGACTTTTAGAGTGACATTTCCCGAACAGAATACTTGCACATGCACAGGACCACACCCGAGAAGCCTGCTTCATCTACCTTAGGGGGCGCCACAGCCAACACTAACTGAAGACGTCTCACAGGAGCTTTAAATTCCTGTTCATGTGGTTCAAACAGATGCTGTCTGCACACTTAGCTAGGGACACAAAGAGGAGGAATAAAATAACTGGGTGAAAAGAAAACACGTCCTAAAGTAGATTTTCAGACCATAATTCTCAGTTTTGGATTTGTGGTTAGTAGGGCTGCACGATTATCGCAATCGCAATCACAATGTCAGCACATGCAATTACGTAATCGTAAAAGAGGATATCGCAATCGCAATCGCAATGTCAGCACATGCAATTCATATTTTTCTCCATGATAACCAAGCAAGTCTGTAGACTCATCATGACACAACTTTTTTTATTAAATCGCAATCGCAATCGCAATCGCAATATTGTCCACCTAATCGCAAATCGCACCTTTTCCCCAAATCGTGCAGCACTAGTGGTTAGGGTGTGCGCCCCATGTATAGCGGCTATAGACATCACGCAGATAGCCTGGTTCCGATTCCTACCTTCTTACTTTTACTTGCATGGCACTGCACTGCAAAAACTGAAATCTAACCAAGTTTTTATGTTAGATTTTAAGTAGGGCTGCACGATTATCGCAATCGCAATTGCAGTCGCAATGTCAGCACATGCAATTCAGATTTTTCTCCATGATAACCAAGCAAGTCTGTAGACTCATCATGACACAACTTGTTTTATTAAATCGCAAGCACAATCGCAATCGCAATATTGTCCACCTAATCGCAAATCGCACCTTTTTCCCAAATCGTGCAGCACTAATTTTCAGTTATAAATATCAAATTAGGTCTAATTAAAAGCAACATTTACCTGACAAGCTCAGAAAAAATGTCATAATTCAAGCTATTAAAGTCAAAAGTGACATCTGAATTGCTTGTAAAGGGTAAAAAAGAACTCACTTAGAATTCATGTTGTCTTTTAATATCTTGAAATAAGACATTTTCAGGACTTTTCCAGTGAATGTGGCTCATACTCAGTCTAATGGACATTATTTCCTTTCCATCTATTTTCTTCCCACCCTGTCTTCTGTTTCATCTTCTTGGAATAAGAGCTGTAACCCTTTGGCACCAGCGTCAGACGTGACTTCTTTCCTGTGATTGATCAGATTCAGAACTTGGGAAAGGTAGAACCAAACCCAAAACTGGGGTATCTTAAAGCCAATGTTAATCCTCTATAGGCAAGTCCAGACGTGGCCTTTAACGGGTAGAAATCTTGAGCAGAACCAGACAAATTTATTCACAGCTTCCGTCATGACTGGGATTAGCAAAAGCTATTCTTTATATGCCCTTTTTTTAGATCTTAGCTTCACAAGATGATGCAATGATACAATCACTGCCATAGCTCTTTCTGTTAGTGAAACAGCTTTGCCAAACACTGATGTTATACAGATTTCAACCTTTAAAAAAATTAACCTTCAACTACCAAAGCTCACATGGCGTCAGTTGGTTTGGGACTTGACCCACAATCCTCCAGCTGACTCCTCCTTCCTGTATCTGTGTCCTCCTGTAACACTGTCCTCCTGTTCCTGTGTCGTGGGTTGTTGGATGGAAAATGCAGCATGGCTGGGATTTGGTCCAAGCTGGGATACGCGACTCCTCGAATATGAGATTTCATTATCTGATAAGGAAAGATTGGACCTTCCCAGCAAATGTATTTGTTGTGCTCAGGAAGTAAATTGGAAATGGAATGCTTACAAGCAGGGGGGAACGAACTGACAATTTGCACTCTGGATAATCATATCAAAGTCTTTGCCTTTGACGGGTGCTGACAGTTGACAGCCTTTTCGCATCCTGTTTGATTTACTCTTATTGTTTCTATCACAGAATTGTGATGGGAATTGAAAAAAAAAAACGTGTTTTCTTCTTTTTGCATGTAGAAAAATTGGCAGAAAAGGAAGTATAGGCCAAAAAAAGACGTTTCCATGCACAGCCAGCATCTTAGCATGAAACCAGAAACACATCAACATCACAAACCCCTCCCCTGACTCGCTCTATAATCTTCTTTCAAACTACCGTCCATTATTTCCCTCAGAAAGTGCCGGAGTCCATTGAAGAAGAAGTGAGCAGTAATGAATAACTGCATGCTGCTCTTGAAGCGACAGGAAGGGATTCAATTGATGCTGAATTCTGTTTGCATTGCATGTGATGAGCTGCGTTCAAGAGCCTTCATTTTGGGATTTTCTCCCCTTCATTGTTTGGTACAGGAATGCTCATTCTTGGCTGAATTTGAGACGGTTAAGGAAATATTTTGTTGTGATTCTGACTCAGATCAAACTAGAGGATGGTTTGAGTTTATGTAAGGCAGTGAAAAAGTTCTCATTGAGCGAGAGCTTCTTGCTTTTTTTGGTGGATGTCAGAATTGATTTTGAAAAGGGGAGTGGGCTCTGTCTATAGACTGAGCTCTGGAGCTCATTTGCCTAATCTTGGGAACTAGAGTGGAAGCTGTGTATAATGAGGACTAAGGCTTGTCTGGGAGGGCGATGTGGGGTGGGGGGCGACTCTGAAAGACATGAAGGTATTAATCGGACAAAGGGCCAACCGAGAAGTTTATGCAGGCGGAGAACGCCTGTGGAATGGTCAAGCATTTTTGCATTTTGACTGCTTTTGTGAAAGTGCAAATCAAAAGACAGGAAAGGAGTGCAAGGCAGGACAGAATGGAGGGATGTTTTCAGGGCTTCTGAAGGCACCTCTAAGGAACTTTTTGTCCACGTTGGAGGAACGCGGAACAGCTGCGAGAAGAAATGTGCAAATGTTCTCCAAAGGAAGAATCCTTGTGAGCACATTTCTGCAATGTTGAATCTTAAAGAAGTTGTTTCTTCTTCACTTCTGCAAATTTAAGAAGTCAGACTCACCAGAAAATGACTCAAACAAGTCGATAACCATGACATATTTGTTGTGAGTTTATATTTTGAAGAGAACAAGGGAAACTCAAGGCTTAAAGAAAACTTGTGAGGAGATGTGTTGCCTTGAACTCCTCTCTGGTGTTAGGATATTTTCCCCATGCGTTTTCTTTTCTGCAGAGTTTGAGAAAAACGTCATAAATCTTTAAAGCAAACTTTTCTGTTTCTATCAAACAGCAAAAGTACAAAGCACTTTCAGTCTCTTCATTTCTTTTGTACGAGTTTGATGTTTTCTTTAAAGTTTTGTGTTATGTTGTTGGAAAATGTGCTGAACTGAAGCTAAAAAAAGGGTTTGTGTCAGAGCGATGTGTGCAGAAGGAGCTGTGTTATCTTACTCTGCTGCAAACAGCTGCAAACAACTGCATGTTAAGATTTCTGAACAGGGAGTCAGAGAGATGGTCAGAAGAGTACTCAACAAGCCAAGGACCACCCTGAAAGTGCTCCAAAAAGACTTGGAGGCAGCAGGTACAATTGTTACAGAGAAAACAATAGGCGATGCACTCCACAGCCATGGCCTCTGTGGACGCTCAGCCCGCAAGACTCCATTCCTCAAGAAAAGGCATGTTGAAGCTGGTTTAAAGTTTGCTAAACAGCATCTTGACAAGCCTGTAGAATACTGGGAGAATGTTGTCTGGTCAGATGAGACCAAAATTGAACTTTTGGGCTGTCATACTACAGACCATGTTTGGAGGAGAAATGGCACTGCACATCACCTAAAAAACACTACACCAACAGTGTAGTTTGGAGGTGGAAGCATCATGGCATGGGGTTGTTTCTTATCTCATGGTGTTGGCAAATTTCATATAATTGACAGAGCAATGAATGGAGCCATGTATGGGGAAATTCTTGATATGAATCTGCTGCCATCCACCAGGATGACGAAAATGAGACGTGGCTGGACCTTCCAGCAGGACAACGATCCAAAGCACATGGCAAAGTTGACTCTCAGATGGTTTCAAAAAAAGAAATTCAATCCGTTAGAATGGCCTAGTCAATCACCTGACTTAGATCCAATTAAACATTTGTGGAAAGAACTAAAGAAATGGGTTCACCAGGGGGCACCAAAGAATATATTTAAGATTTAAAGACAATCTGTGCAGAGGAATGGGCCAAAATCACACCTGAGCAGTGTGGGCCATTAGTTCAAACATACAAGGAGCTTCTGGAAGCTGTCGTTGCAAACAAAGGCTTCTCCACTAAGTATTAGATGAGTCTCAGTTAGCGTGTTCAATACTTTTTTCCTGTGTTATCGCACTTAATTCCACTTAATCATTATTTATGGACCTGAACGTTGTGATTTCTTTTCATGTATGGATTATTTGAGTTAATACCAATGTCTGCTAGAAATTTAGTTTGAATTGCATCTTTGGAAATAAATGTGATGAAAAAAGTTGACACGTTCAATACTTATTTTACCCACTGTATGATCTTGTGAACTGGCGATACATGAATCGAATAGTTTGTATCACAGGTGTTCTCCTGTGGTGTTTCATTGCAAAGAGAATCACCAGCAACTGGCCTTTGTTTTTGCCGATCAGTGTGCTCCCAGATCATTTTCACTACCTCGTCAGATGAGAACAGATTTTTAAAAACAGCAAAGGAAAGGCTTTCCCTCTTTTTAATGGGGCTGCTCTCGTTTTAAAGAAACAGCCTTAGCGAAGGAATGTGCTCCAATTTCTCTGCTTTCGAAATCTCAAGGGGTGAAAAACAGTCATAAAAACTCTAATTCCAGCAATGCACTGCAATCCTTTTTCAAATCTGAGCAACTTCTCCTTAATGAGCAGGATTTCCTCCAGTGGAGCGGAGCTTTTTGATTTAGATTTGTCATTTTAAAACCGAGACTCTCTCAGGACAAACAATGAGTCACCGGCAGCATCTTGTTCAGGCTGTTTTGTTTCACTGAGTTATGCGGGCTATTTGCCCGTTTGTACATCTGCTTGTGTATAATTAAACACCATTTCCCACTCAGCAGCGTCTCAGGGGCCGCGGTCGCCTCACAAACACACAAACACACCAATGCTCAGTCTGGTGTGTATTGACACTCGTCTCACACTGTCTACACCAAGATCACTGTCAGCCTAATTTTGCAATGATACGGGCATTATCCAGTGTAATCTAGCAGTAAATTAATTACTACCCACAATCCCTTAGTCCCCTCTGCACTCCCACAGGAGATGACCAGCGTCGCGGCTCTGCTAACCAACAACATCCACAAACAGCCAATTATTACGACTTTAACAAGCTGTTAAACACTTAAAATCTTATCTGACACTTCTTCCAATTCACCTACACGGATCGGAGTGGAAGGAACATTTTTAAAGCACAAATTATCTCATTGTAGCAGAAAAATCCTCTAACCTTGGTGGGGGAAAACCTGATCAGATATTCAGCTAGCTGTTCGTTTGCATAAAATCTGCCAAAGGTGTGAATGCATTAACGAGTCGCGTCCTTTTGCCAAGGTCAGCGTACGTTTGAGAGTAGCCCACAACTTTGTGGAAATTAATTCAGCCTCATAAATAACAATTAATGGCAGCTGAGTTTGACTTTGCTGTAATTAGTTCCAAACGATGCCCTCGGAAAATCTGGAGGCTGTTGTTTAAAGATGACTTTGGAAATCTTACTGGAGCTTGCGGCGAGCTGTGGTTTGTTAATTGATGTAAATGTAATCATTGTCAGTTTGTGTTGGCGTCAGAAGTTGGAAGGTGAGCTGTCAGGGTGTAATTAGGGGTGTAACTATTTGACAAACACAGCTCTCTATTAGAAATCTCAATTTTATCTGATTATATTGGATTAGATTTTGGATTTAGAATATTTTGACTGCTGAAAAATGTGTTTGATATTGTTAGGAACATGACAAATGACCAAAAACGGACCATGAGAGTCTGATGTGTGCATGTCTGAATTGTTTCCTCTTTCAGGGATCTCAAACAGTTTCTAATTCTCTAGGTTCTTGGTTGGTTGTGGCTGGGTCTCTGATAATTTGCTTACCCTGGCTTTGTTTTGGCAAAAGGAACCGTTTCCTGTTCAATATTATTTTTATTTTCCCCCTCTCCCTTTAAATCGATCGTTATTTGATTCCTGTTTACTTTAAGATAGCTTTGAAAACCGCTTCTTAGTCTACAGTCGTGTTCAAATCCCTCATTAGACCTACATAGTACATACTCTAAAGGCTGGTACACATCACAGGATTCGTCAAACCTTCACACAAGACCAATCGCACAAAGATTTCTCTCCTCTGATCTAAAAGTGTGTGGTGTGCCCCGGAGGACTCCAAGCACCAACCAATTCTTCAGCAGAGTATCTGCTTCTCCTCACTCAATATTCCAAATTTTGCGTGGATGGACAAACAAGAAACAGCAATGATGGTTGTTTTTCGGTCTCTAAAATTTTGGAAAAAAATAAACACATAAAAAAGAAAAATAATTACGAAAAAAGTCGTGGAGACAGCGGGGATATGTGAGTTGGAGGTGAGTTAGGTTGTCAGAAGTGTTACAGATAGATTTCTTACTTCCTCTTTGGTCAGTCAGCTAAGTCAGCTCGCGTCTTGATTGGCTTTGCGCTGGTACATGTGACATTACACCCTGTACCTGCTCGGCTCCCTTTGGAGTGCCCCATACACTACAGGAGTTTAAGTCGCAAATATTGATCATCTACCACCTCTCAATCGGAGGCCTTTAGGGCGGGTCCGACTGGAAAAAAATCACTCCTAACACACCCCACAGCACAGGAAAATCACACATAATGTCATTTGCAGACATCAGACAATTGGGCCTTTGCTGGCTTTGATTGTACGGAAGAGATCAAAACAAAAATCAGCCCGATTATCCTGCAGTGTGTGCCCACCTTAAGGGTTTTTATGTGACACACTTCACCAGAAGGCTTGTACGCAGTATGTTTAAAATAAAAATTAAGCCAGTTTGATGAAGTATTTATAAAAAATCTGTGATTCATTTGAGCAGGGAATGTAAACAACATATTTTATATTGAATATCTGATCTCCGGCCTCACAGATGCTACATGTCCTCTTTTTGACACCTTGTATACTATTCAGTTACAGCCCAAGTTTAGTCCTAATCACCAAAGAGCAATCATGGTTAAGTCCCCATCTTTAATGCCTTAGTCCAAATTGAGGCATCATAAATTAATATTATTATAAAAGCTCCTTAAACAGAGGAACACAGTGTGTCTCTGAACTGTTACCTGTGTGATCTAAATTTTGATCTAATTTTGATCTAAATCATCAAAGAAGTTACAGCTCTGTGTTTTCACTTCTCCTAATGAGGAGTTTTCCACTCGTTTCTCTACTGCAGAGGAATCACTTCATCCAGAAACACCTGCAGCCCTCCTGCTGCTCATCCACATTTTAACTAACTAACATCTCAGACCAGGGTGTGAGTCACTTCACCTGCTAACACTATACTCATCTTCTTTGCAGCAACATAGTTAACAGTTTCTAATACTTTTATAATTAAATACTCAAAATGAATAACAGAATAATAACTGAAGTACCTCACTGAGTTTACTCAGTTCATCCCAGACAAACAGATCATCATCTTTTTTTTTCTCTCCATGATTGCTTTTTTAAATCACGCACAAGTTGAACTATTCCAACTTAAATTTGTTGTGAAATCTTTGAAAGCAAAATGCAGATGATGTGACATCTCTTCGGGCATTCTTGCAGAAATTGTTGCAGAATATTAAGTCAGGGTCTTCTTCTCTGTCATAGCACCAGATCTGGCTGGATTCTTTTCAAGTCAATGTGTCAACTCACACTGAATCTGCTCCTTGCAGTCTGGCTTAAGCAGTGAAGCATCAATTTACAGAAAGCAGATCGAGCGGGACAGGAAGTCACACGCAAATGAACTAAAAACAGCCCATGACTTTCAAAATAAAACAAACAGTGTCCAAACCAGATGGCATTCAGCTTGACTACAACAAAAATAATGATGTTATGAGTGGAGTCAGACGAGGAGTCAACATGAACAAGGGAACTCAAGATACCTGGTGTGTCTATGCCTCAGTTTTTAGTTTTACTGCAGTTAAAGTTAAATTGGTGTTTGAATTCTGGGTGTATATCCATTTGCATGTAAACAGAAGTATTAATCAATGTTTCTTTAGGCTTAAAGTGTCATTTTTGCAGCTTTTTGTGCACAGACAGGATATAAAAATCTGTTTTCTATTAGTCATAAGTGGCTGGTTTTTTACTTAGTATCTAGTATATTGAATTTCCAGCCTCGCTTCGGGTTATTGTAACGTCTGCCTGCATGCTCCTCTCCGACAGAAAGCCCTCCTATGAATTGGCCGAGTAATCCAAGATTAAAATGTACATACACCCATTATCAAGAAAGAGCTAGAGAGTAGTTCAGGAACCCCCGGCGTTAAGCACACACAACCACACACACACTCAGACACAAGGTCAGAGCACTGCGGCTGGCAGAATGTGCTCAACGTATGCATGCACACACCCCAGCAGAGAGAATACACAGGGAAATTAATGCACACACACACTCTCTAGCAGAGATAAGCTGTGGCAGCATGTCGTCTGGGGAATTTGTCCATCCATATCATGAAAAAAAGAAGGCTCCATTAAATTTTAAGCCCCTGAAGAGCCACGGCTTATAGACTATGACATTTTATTTGTGATTTCTCTTTTTATTTATTTGCAGCTTTCTCACAAAAAGCAATAAAAAAACAGTCCCGGTTACTCTTCAAGCGTTTGGAACAACAAAGATAACACAAGCAGGAGATTTAGCTACCTACATCCTGGCACTTTCACTTCAGAGCTGCCTGACAGTCTAGCAAAAAGGATCTCCAGGAATAATTGACGTTGAGAACGGAGCCCGACGAGGCTGAGGCTGACAGAGGAGCGAAGAGAAGGCTTTAAAAGTTTACTCACTCTGCTCGTCAAAGACACGTTATAAAAGACTACAGCGTGATCTCTTTGACTCCAGCGTTTCTTTTGATGTGAAGTTTCTGCGTGTCAGACCGTGTCAGGAGTTTTCAGGTGGAAACTTTTCAGCGAGGGGGGCTTTTGGAGTGATGAGGTGTTAATTCTCTCTGAAGTCGTTTTCACAATGAAGAGACCTGATTCTTGTCAAAATAAAGCGGTATGAAAGAGAGAGCGGTGAATAAACATGAAGCGCTCTCAGACGGGCGGATAGTGTGACAGGAGAGCAGATGTCTTCAAATTGTTTGTTCTGACTGAGGCTGGGCGATTCAACAATTATAATATGAAACAAATGTTTATATCCATTAATATTCAATTCTGGTGCAGTTTTTCATGCTGCTCATTTTTAGAAAATCAATACATCTTAGACACCAAATTTCAACGCACCAACAATTTTCAGATTTTCTTAAAGATTTCCAAAGATTGAAGCAGTATCTTCAGGGAAAAGGTTAAAAAAAGTGTCCCTTAGATGCTCAATGATTTGCAGACGGGACTTGAAGAAAGGCTGCAAGCTGAGCTGCATCGTTCGCTTAGATCTTTAGTAATCTTGCGTTTCTTCTCAACACTTCTGTGTCCATCCACTTCTGTGCATGAACTTACACTAACTTCGTTTATCATGTTTTTCTTTTGTTTTACTGTCAGGATTTCAGGATTGGGTTCTATTTAGGTTCTTTTGTGTCGTGAGTTGCTTCCTTCCTTAGTTTTCATGTAAAGCCCCAGCACAACCATGTTAAATACTCAATTTCAGACCCAGTCTTACATATTTGATGTTTCGTTGTGATGCAGAATTTTCTGCAAAGGCTTCCAACTCTCCATAACTCAACTCTCCATTTTTGAACCCACTGGGATCCAGAGGGTTAACTTATCAGTTGACGAATTTTTTGAGTTGCCTGAATAAAGTGGCTTTCCCACTACAGTAAAATCTGTTCAAGACGGGGCTGAGAGCTGAGCTGTTGCTGTTTAGTTTTTGATTTGGTGAGTTTTTGTTGTTTAACCCTCTATGGTATGGTCTTGCTCTGAGGTTTTGGTGCCCTTAAAGATTTTTCTTTAAAAAAAAAAAAAAAGTTCTGCATCACCCAGCCTCTTTCTTAAATTCGGTGTTTTTGTGGCACTCTCTGGTGGGCCGAAGGTGACTAGAGCCAAGCTGCAGCAAAGTTTTGTCTAGCTTTCTCTTTTAAAACTACCAGACTTCCAAAATCAAAATTTCATCATCGGCAGAAGAAATTAGTGGAAACAAATAATCAAAAATGTTTAATTGGTACTGCAAAATTAAGAGCTACAACTAGGGATGGGTACGTTTCACATTTGAAACGATCCGGTACTAAAACCTGGTTCCTGGCAATCAGTACCAGCACTCAACAGTACCAATTTTTCGGTACATTTGTGCGTTTCTGTGGTAAAAAATATCCATTTGTTTCATAATATTTTTTTTAATTTAACATATTTATTCTTATAACCTTGCAAGGCTGTGTTTATGTCAAGCATAGAAAATCTCCTACTCTTCCACTCCCTCACAGTCACAAAGATGCATTTAGGAACCTAAACATGGTACCTTTTGAGTTTACATGAATCGGTACCCGGTACTTTTGACAGAATTCGGTTGGTACCTACGAAGTACCTATTTTAGTACCCATCCATAGCTACAACATTCAAGCTAAATGCTGCAAAGTTAACGCTCCTAGTTTAGATTATTCCCTCTCTGATGAAGGTTTTTAGATCTGCTCACACCAAGAAATGATCCATATCTTATCATCCTTTTGTTAACAACATCCTGAGTTTGATCACCTCACCCTGGATCTGATAGAGCTCAACACTTGGACTCATATTTGAGTCTTTACCGACACATTTGTGCAGATGTGGTTAATTACGCACGGCTCTGGACAATTAGTAAATGAGTCTGACAGTAACCTTCATGCATTAATCACAGTAAATTACACAGAGGAGGCCTCCGCGCAGAGCTTCAATTAACCTTTTAGCCCTCGTCTGAATGTGGCGAATGGGGCTGGAGTTATGACGAAGGCCTGAGCGCTCTCAGTGGCGCCCCATGCAACAGCTCCTGCCTCCCAACACCGTCTGGAAATCAAGGCGACCTTTGTGCTGTGTGGTTTTCTCACAGAATCCCCTCCTGTTTATTTTCTTTAATTTCACTGATGGTTGAAGCTGACCTTGCGATAACCGGCGACAAACTCCAACAGGCCTCCGGAGAAATCAGGAGCCAGCGTTGGGGACTTGTCTGGACTGATTCGTGATATCTTTAGCTTGTGGTGGATGGAAATATGAAAGAATTAGCTGTCATGGGTTTGGCTTGTGTTTCAGATTATTTTGTGGCTTGTGAGATGTAGTGAAAGCCGCAGGATACATGCTTTGGAAAGCGAGCCAGTTGTGTAGTTTGGATCTGTGATAGCTGTGTGGCTTTGAGAGTAAATGATGGACATTAATCCTTAACAGCTATCACCTCATTGCCCTTTGGAGGAGGACTCTGATCTGCTCATTTCTGCAGACTTTTACTGATTTACATGCTCAGAGTCTGCTTTCTTTGTTAGCATTTGCTTCAATAACACGTATCGCAGGATTTTATGCTACCTTGGGTAATATTTTCATCCTGATATATGCTGGAATGCAACTGCCAAGCGTCACACTAGAGATGTAACCAGAGGACATGAAATGAGCTCAGAGTATCCCTGCACCCTGTTTCTTTAACATTAAGTACCGTTTTAGTTGTTGTTGGATTTACAACCTGCTCTGAGTAAACGGAGAGCTGTTTAAGAGAGACGTACAGTTTTCTTTCTCCTCCTGCCAGGAGAAACAGACGAATAAGGAGCCAGAGACAGACGAGGCACGCAGACAGATAAATGAGGAGGAAATACTCCACGCTGCTGTTCCCAGAGACGAGCCGACACAGAGCGGCCCCTGTTTGCGCTGTTTGTGTGTCCATGCTGATGTTTCAGGATTGATTCGCCCGTCTGCATTCAGCAGAGAGGCACCCGGCGCAGACAAAGAAACAGGCATGCGGCCCTAACACGCTGCCCTCTTGTTTCCGACTGCCCGGTGCCCCTGTGAGAACCAGCGGTCACATGACCTGGCGAGTCTGCGCGTGAAGGGAGGGGGACCCTAAATCCCCCTCCTCACCCTCACCCTCACACACACACATGCTAAACCACTACACCCTAATGCCGCTCTGTTGTGCCAACACACAAACACGCTGACACACACGCACACTCACGTATGTACACATGGCCACCCACATGCACTCCAGGCACGCCCGACAATATAACACAACCCTGAGCCTCACAGATGCCTAAAAGAGCACGACCCTTTGTCATCCACACGGCGACCTTTCCCTCCGGTGGGGGAGGGGCACCATTCAAGGTTGAAGCGTGGTTTTAGCCGTTAAACCTCTGTCCCCAAACATTCAAGGGCCTCACACAGACACACACTCAAACACACGCACCCGAAGCTTCTCTTCTTTCAGCTCTGTACGATCAAAACCTGAACTCTCATTGAGCTCAGATAAAGAAAATCATGCCCTTCTCACCTCCTGAGTTTTTAACAGATCTAAAAGGAAATCAATTTTTATTCAAGGTGATTCAACTGAACTACTTGACATTTTCATAGAATATTTTTTTTTCCTGTCTCTGCTTTTTCGTTGAAAACTTTTCTCTTCATAAAAATGAAAACTTGTATAATAGACCTGCTTGTGCTTTGTGCCAGTCTCCCATGGTCACGCTCCTTTGAGCTGCAACAACCGCAGCTTCATTGCACAAAACAAGTCTGTGATCGCTCTAATCAAAGTTGTGAGAAACACATAAACAACATTTTCTTTTTAACACGTATAAAAGGCAGATAAAGTGTCATATTCTGAAGAATTGTTTCAAAGGAGGGTGGGGCAAGTGGATTTATGTGGCATGTTTCAGAAAAAAAAAAGATAATTCAAAAAAGCAGAAAAATGATAGTATTTGCAATAAGGTTCTGATTTTTAAAGTCTGAAATAAATAATATTTTTAGTTCAGCTTTTTCTAAACCTGTTCTGTATCTGCAGGCTGCTGTTCATATTGAAAATCAACAGTTTTTTTTTTTTTTTAAAGAAATTGTCAAACAGAAGGTAAAAGGTAGAAAAACTGGAAAACGTGTCAAAATATTTTCATAAAATGCAGCTGTAGATGAGTCTTCAAGGACTACATGCCTGAGAATTCAATATCAAACAGTCTGAGCTTATTATAAAAATAAATTTAATTTTGTTTTTAAGATTTCATGAATGATTAATTTTGTTTGAGCTTTGCAACACATTTTAATATTTTTTCACAAATATTTATTTTGCATATTTTATACTTGATAAGCTTTTAAACCCTCTGCTGCGTCTCTGTAATGTTATGAAAGGATCAAACATTTAAAAAGAAAAAAACAACTTTAAAACATTTTTCTTCAAGCCCTAAGATGAAGAAAAAAAGGAAAAATCTTGACACAGGCTGAGAAAAAGGAGGAAAATGATTTATAATATCTGTCCACTGGGGTGACCACAACTTTTTCTGAGTCAACTGAGCAAAAAACAATCAACAAAAAGATTTTATCTTTAGATATCTAAAGGTTATTGTGGTGGAATTTTCATATTGCTTTATGCCTTTCCTTAATTAATTCTCTAAATTGCATCTATATGTGTCATAATAATACCTGTATTTGCCTTAAAGTTATCTGTACATAGAGACAGTGTTTTTCCTAGTCTGGGTTGGATCCGATTCCCATGTTCTTATCTCCTTGAACGCTGTTTCTCACATTGAGTTCCCAAGCTAAGCTGAACCCATTGGCTGGTAGATAGACATAGCAATCCCAATCTCAAGAATACTAAACACTGAGCACACAGACTGGTCTGTTAGAATTGACTTTGCATTACACTGGGCACCATGTGTACTGTCTGTCATTGTCTTCTCCATTGAGCTACATAAACTATTTCAACTTAAGCCATCTGAGTCTCCTGAGTCTTATTCACCAAGTGTCAAGATTCCTGAAATTTCCTCAACAATTATATTGAAATTCGTGATAGTTTAGTATACTTTCCTGGCACCCTGAGCTCATGAGTCTGGTGTTAAATGAAAGAAAATAAACTAACTGCAGTCCCTCAATAGGAACTTTTTGCAGTGCCGGCCCCCTCCCTCCCCTCTTGTTGCCGCTCGGCTGGAATTCCTCACGGATCACTGCCCTCGCCCTCTTTATTCCCATTCTGGGCCTCCTCCGACACCTGGCCGTCCCCCCCTCAGTCCTCGGTGCCCTCTCCCTGCTCTCCCCTCCAGCCCCTCATTAATCGCTCCTGATATTGATGGGAGCTGAATGCTGGCAAATGACGGCCTGTGAAGCAACCTCTTACACCCCGCTTCTCACCCGGCCGGCCACCTCATACAGCCTCGATTAGCATGCCAACGGCTCATCACGCCTGTGAATCAGTCTCTGTGCTTCAGCTGGCCCGGACCCTCACTCTATCATCTTTCCGTCTATCTGTTTATCTATCCCTCCATCACTTTGTTCCCCTGCTTTCCCACGTCTGCTCCTCTTCTCCTCCTGGTTTTCAAGCCTCTCCTGCATCAATGTTTCATGTCTTTAGTGTTCCTCTCTCTGCCACCTGTTGATGCCTTTCTATCAGCAGCCTTTGTGCGATCCTCTAAAAGGGGTTTCAGGCTGAAAAGGAACGGATGCTTTCACACAAACGCAGTTTCTCTGGCCTTTACACACAAGAAAACGCAATTTGGACTCAACAAAGTGCATCTAAGGACTCAAAAAAATATCAAAACATTGTTCAAAGTTCTGAAATATTTCAGCAACTTGATAAAGTTTTGAGTTCCTCCTCCGCTATACTTTTGATGGATGCACTCGTAGTTGTTTTGATTCCTAAAGTTTGTAATAACCTTGTGCAAGAGCTGTTGGATGAAGGGTTTCTTCATTTTCCCAAGTTTCTTGAGAAATGAACTTCCTCCAATCTTGGTTGAGATCTAGTTCATCTTCTTTGGTCACGGTCATATTTCTCTCGTCTCTGTCAGTGTCCTCCTTCAGCCTCTTACCCTTTGTCATGGTGTCTGTGCTGACAAAACAAACTCAAACAGGTAGCACGAGGTGTTTTCTTCTCCTGGGAGACTTTTGTCTGCTGAACTCGAGTCAACCAGAGCAGGAAAAGGCATCCAGAGGGCAGACTGGGGATTCAAAAAGCAGCATTCATCACCATTTAGCACTCCATGTAAGGTGGAAAATCATCATTTAAGTTATCCCAGGACGCTACATAAAGACATCCCTCTGTTTAAACTCTGTTTTGAACAGAATCAGATACTTTAAAAGAAAAAACAGCAGAAACAGTAAATCTGTAGTTGCCTTTCAGCATTTCCAATACAGTCTCTGTGAGGAACTGTTATGACCTGGCTTGTTGGTGGAAAAGGGAAGCAAAACCAGGTAGTTGAAATAAAAGAAGTATTGTATCACAAAAAAAAGTAGAAATTGACCATTAGCAAAAGAAATGAGTAAAATGAAAACAGGCAGAGGAGTGCTGCTCAAATAAGTAAATAAATAATAATAATAATAAAAAAAAAGACAAGTCCAAACTTGAGCTGAAACTTTCCTCTCTCCTCTCCTGTCTCTTTTTTGTCTCCTCTTTTCTCACTCATTGCTCCTTTCTCCTCTTTCCTCTTTTTCTCCTCTCTTCTCTCTCCTCGCTCCTCTATTCTTGCTCCTCCCATCTCTCTCCTCCCATCTCTCTCCTCCCATCTCTCTCCTCTTTTTTCTTTTTTGTCTCCTCTCTCCTTGCTCCTCTCTTCTCTCCATTTTTCTTTTTCTCTCCTCTCTCCTTGCTCCTTCCTCCTCACTCCTCTTTTCTCTCTCCTATTTTCTCTTTTTTTCTCTCCTATCCTTCGTCTCCTGTTATCTCTCTGCTCTTTTCTTTTTCTCTCCTCTCTCCTCTTTTCTCTCTCTCTCTCTTTTGTCTTTTTCTCTCCAATCCTTTCTCTCCTTTCATCTCTACCCTCTTTTCTTTTTCTGTCCTCTTTTCCCTCTCCTCTCTTCTCTCTCCTCTTTTCTCTTTTTTTCTGTCATGTCATCTCTCTTCTCTCTCCTTGCTCCTCTCTTCTCACTTCTCTCCTCTTCTTCTCTCCTCTTCTTCTCTCCTCTTTTCTTTCTCCTCTTTTTCTCTTCTTCTTCTCTCCTCTTCTCTTTCTCCTATTTTTCTCTCCTCTCTTCTCTCTTCTACCTCTTGTTTTCTCTTTTTCTCTTCCCTCTTCTTTCTTCTCTTCCATCCCTTCTCTTTCCTCTTTTTCTCTCTTCAATTCTCTCTCCTTGCTCCTCTCTACTCACTTCTCTCTTCCTTCCCTCCTCCTCTTTTCTTTTTCCTCTTCTCTCTGCTTTCTTTGCGCTCCTCTTTTTTCTTTCCTTCATCTCTCTTACCTCTCTCCTTGCTTCTCTCTTTTTTTCCTCCTTTTCTCTCCTCTCTTCTCCTTCGTCCTCCTCTTTTCTCTCGTCTGCTGTGGCTTCTCTACGGTCTTTATCAGCAGCTACACTATTGCTGTCCTTTGACGCGGCCATTTTTTCTCTCTGTCTTTTGCCAGGGCTTCTCTCTTTTCTCTCTTCTGTCGCAGCTACCCTCTCCTGTGATGACTCCTCATCTATTTCCTCTCTCATCTCTACTGTGTTAGAAACAGGGAGAGAAACTAAAAGTGTTGTAATCTGAATTTGAACTGGTCTTGTTGTGTTCTTGGTGTTTGATTGTCTTTTAAGGACCAGATCAAGTACAAACAAGGGGGTACGGCTAAAAGGTTTATCCTGACACATGCATTTTAATAAGTGAAAAATGTTACCCAGCAGCTCTAAATTTAAACAGCTTGGTGTTAGAGGTTCTTTTGTTTTGCACCAGAAAATCACCCTGTGCTCTCAGGAAAAGCAACCTCCACTTCACAACATTTGCAGGCAATCCTCTCCTTTTCCACTGCTGAGGTTGAAATACATCCAGAAGAAGCTTTGAAGTTTTGAGACTCAGTGGTGTTGACCATTTTAAAAATCTGTGTACCTGTTGCTTTCAGGTCCCTGTTTTGCAAGCCCAGCTCTTCTCAAAGATAGAAATGAAGAGGGATGACTCACCTCTCAGAAACTCAGAGCTGGAGAGCAGTTTTATGTGTCCTCACAGCATGAAAATACATGCATGCAATGATGTCAGAGAGGAGTTATTGATACTTCCATTGGACGGCAGCTAACTGTCATTCATTTTATTGTTGCAGCCTTGATTTTGACAATAAATTACAAAGTAAAAGCATCAACCGTGTGCCTTCCAGTCAGGGATTGATCCCAGCCTGTGAAACCTGACTTCATACTGACTGGAAATTCTGGAAGTAGCTAAGCACGGAGGCACATTTTGAGACTTCACAAACGCTCCAGCCTTGGACTGATTCTCTGCACGTTCTCTGTGAACTCTCAGCTCCGAGGAAAGACAGACCGTGCAGAAATCCCCTCCACATGAAGCGTAATGTGTAATATCTAAAGAATGAGAGCGTAATGGAATAACTTCAGTGGTTATCTCAGATAAACTGTTTAGTTGGTAACCATGAGCGAAACACTGCCGTCAGAAGACATTTAACAAACTTCATATTGCGCTCTCTTTGTTTGAACTCTAGAATGAGATTTGTTTTAACACCACGGCCACAATTAACCAGAAGAAACAAGCTCTTTCTTCTTCTGTTGACTGAATGCAACACAGACAGGATTGTTTGGAGGGATATGAGACTTTGCTGTGGTGTAAAAGAGCCTTGAATACCTGTAGGGTGAGATAACTCTGTGTGTGTGTAGCCCAGCAGGTTTATCTCCCCTCTTGATAACCAGTGTCCTGCTCCTTTAAGACAGTGCTATCTGAACTCAGTGGGGGTTAGAGGCATCTCTTACTGTTAATGACATGCTGCTGGTCATGCCTCAGAACCACCCTGCTGGACACTGACTGCAGGAACTGAGTCCTGATCAGAGACTGTAGCAAATGATAGACAACATGCAGTAATAACTCATCAGAAGTGGGCTTCCTCTGAGAGATCTGAAAACCTGCTTCCTCCATTTAAGTAGATGGAACATGGTTCAAAGTTAAAAACACAGTAAAAATCATTTATGAGACATTTTGTCTTTGAAGTCATTTCTTATCATCATGCTTAATTTGACTGCCTCAAGTGGAGACTTTTACATGGCTTCTATCTCCAAACCTACAAAGACCAGTCTCTACGAGGACAACTGTGATAGAAGGCAAACGGTTTCACAAATCTAATGGGTACCCACCACAGATCTACACCTTGAAGAAGATTTCAAATCTAGCAACCCTTGAGGGGTGTGATGAAGGTTGAAGTTATGTTGTGTTAGGTTGCATTGGGTTATAATGCATTATAGTACGATGTTCTTTGCGCTACATTGTTTTGTGCTACATTGCTTTGCCTCACATTGTGACAGATGAGTTGTGACAGTTTTGTTGATTGGCACTGCAATGCAATGCTCTGAATTACTTTGCATTTGTGGTGCTTTGCGTTACATTGCATTAAATAATGTTGCATTGCGCAACGTTGCATTGTATTACGTTGCGTTGCATTACCCTGCATTACATTGCTTTGCATTATGTTGCATTCCATTGTGTTTTGTTGCATTAAGTTGCATTGCATTATGTTGCATTGCATTACATTGCGTTGCATTATGTTGCGTTTCATTAAGTTGCATTGCATTGCGTTGCCTTGCATTACGTTGTGTTGCATTACATTGTGTTGCGTTACGTTTCGTTGCGTTACGTCTTGTTGCGTTGCCTTATGTTGCGTTGCATTACGTTGTGTTGCATTATGAGGCATTACATTACCTTATGTTGCATTGCATTACGTTGCGTTGCATTATGTTGCATTGCATTAAGTTGCATTGCATTACTTTGCATTGCATTAAGTTGCATTGCATTACGTTGCATTGCATTACGTTGTGTTGCATTATGTTGCACTGCATTAAGTTGCATTGCATTACGTGGTGTTGCAGCGTTGCATTGCGTTACGTTTTATTGCGTTGCATTATGTTGCATTGCATTACATTGCGTTGCATTATGTTGCATCACATTACATTGCGTTGCATTGCGTTACGATGCGTTGTATTGTGTTATGTTGTATTGCGTTACACTGTGTCTCGGGAACTTAAGCTACATGGCTTTGTGTTGAATTGTGTTGTTGTGCTCCATCATGTGGTATGGCCTGGTTGGCTGGCCTTTTGCAGCCTGGCATGACATGACCAGGCCTGGTGTTGCCTGGCCCTGTGTTGCCTTTCATAGCATAATGATGGCGTGGGCTGGATTTCGGTTGAGTTAAGGTGCATTGCATTAATTTTCTCTGTTTGTTTTGTTTTGCATGGTTTGTTTTGTTTTGCATGGTGTTCGGTTGTTGACCTGCATAATCGTCATGTGGCTTTGAGCTGCAGTGGCAATGCAAACAACAATAGGGCACAGGAACCACTGGGTCTTTAAAGAAAAGTTCCTAGCGTTCTTGGTTTGACAAGTACCTTCAGTTTCAATCAGTGACTCCATTCTAAAAACAGGAATAACACCATGATTGACAGCTCTGTTGACACATTTGCTTCCTGCTGTGCTGTGTTCACTGGATTAGAAGAGTAGAGGAAGAATAACAAGAGTAAACACAAACACAGAGTCACTGAACTTTCCATAACTGTGAGCTTTAAGAGTCTCCTCTGCAGGCTGAGCTAACCTGAGGGAACTTTGCCGCCATATTGACAAGATTAATGTGTGTTTTTCTGAGCAGAAGACATCAATACTGTCGCCCCACCTGCCAATACCTGATGTGCAGACTGTGGCTCCAAAAAATATCACCACTGGCCATCTCAGAGGGGATTTTCCTCCTGTTTTTGTTCAATAGGAGGGGTTGGAGTCATGTAGTCCATCTTTATATACATTTAATGGTTCTGACTTTGAACCACTGCAGAGAAAATCTCTCAAACAGCGGACCTCCTCCTTGTCTTTTGCCATTACTGCCTCTGTTTGGACGCCTTCGTCTTTTACTCTCCTGTCAGAGGTGAATCTCAGAGCTAAAATATCTCTTTTGTGTTCTCCTTGTTGGAATGAAACCATAAAGTCACTCTCAGACCGGAGTTAGCTGTCTCTTTATTTATACGACCGCTCACTCAAAAGCAATCCGTCTTTGATCGGCGTCACGAGTAAACATGGCGATAGGAGTTAAACCCAAGGTCGGTCAGACGCAGCAAACACTTTTTAGCCGTTCAGGAGATAAGGGAAACAAAGTGCTCTGTCAGGCTAAGTGGCTCTAATGGTCACAAAACAAACAGACGGAGGGCTCGCTGCTGCAGAGCGATGAAGGACTTCACATTCCAGTGAGAACCACAAACCATCTCTGGACCTCACTCCAGCCAGACACGCTTTGTTTACCTTGCAGGTTGTAACGCAACCTTTTCTCTGAGTTTATGGGCAGTTAAGGGATTAAACTGCTCCAGACCTTCCTGTTCCTCGACATAACGCAGCACAGGGCCACTTGTTGGGCCTTTGGCGGCATGAAAACTGTCCTTACAGTGGAAATGGTTGTTCCTGATGGTATAGATGTGAAGTTTAGTTAGAGCTGACCTGGCACATTCTGATGCTGTGTTGTGCAAGATTAGAGGGGCAAACAGGGTGAGCCAGACATTCCTGTGTTGTTATTTTCCTTCTTGTTCACTTTCTCTTAAGTGTCTCGCTGTATTTTTTTAACCGTCCTGACCTTAAGTAAACGCAGAACGCTCAACAGTACAATCTCTCGCCTTCAACCTTCGTATACTCTTCCATTTAATCTAAATCAGACAATTCCAGTAATAATAATCCAAAATTTTGAGTGTTAAAAGATGACCATTGGATTTATTATGACCATTTGTTGTTTTTTTAAACAATGAAATTCAAATTATATTACAAACTTTAAATCCAGGGGTTTTAATCCGAGGAGATTAGGGGAATTCAAAGTGAATAAAATAAGATGTAAGTGCAGCTTTTTATGTATTACATCATGACCTAATTCTGTGATAGATTAAAAAGCTGTAAAAACATATAAATTACAGGCTTCACATTTCTGGAAACCACAAGAAAAAAAAAGAAAATTTCAGACCCATTTGCGCTTTCAAAAATGTTTCCCTTTCAAAACTTAAACTGAGACCATTCTCTTAAAAAAAAAAGTAATTAATAGATACTATGCATTATGTGAGTTATATTCAGTGGTATGATTCTGTTCTGGGAGCTCCTTGCTCCTCCATATGCTTATGTGGAATGCCAAAGTTTGAGACAGGGAGAGCACATTTTGCAAGGTGAGGAGAGCATTAGCAAAAATACATTATGACACCTATGAAATCAGACACAGGTAGAGGTGAGTTTGAAGGGAGCAACAAGAGCAGGCAGGATGAAGCAGTTTAAATTGGATGCACATTTTTCTACCCGCCAACTGGAGCAGCTGATGTTCTGTGAGGTGAACTAGACTTCCCAGCCAGCCAAAACTAACTTCAACCACTTGGGTTAGTGTGATCATAAGCATCTCTTCATTGATTCTGACAACTCTGGGTTTGATGCTGCTTTGCTGCTAGCTGCTCCTTGATTTTGTCTTTTAAATAAATGAGGTAAAGTTAGGGTAAAGTCCACCAGTCTCGTTGTCTTTTGGTAAAGTCTATTATCATGTATGCTGGATTGCCTGAGTGAGGGATAACATAAAGTTGTGGTTGACCCATACTGCTTTTCACCCACTGATACTGATGATTTTAAAAAGCAGGGTGACTGATGGCCTTTTTGTTAAACCAATATCATGTGTCTGTTAAATATGGTTATATTAACCAGAATTATATATTGGATGGGTTTCCAGTAGGTCATTAATGTGAAAAATACATCGGAATTTGCTAAATGCTTCAGAGTGTGCCAGATTTATACATCAGACACAAAACAGAACTGCAGTCTCATAGACCAGACAGTAACATCTTTAGATTTGTGCTTTTATTTTTCATCGAGGATGGGAAAAAATTCCAACCAGTAGAGATGCACTGATCTGTACTTCTATGATTCTAATACCAACATTGATTGATTTTGGACCGCAGTTGCTCAGTTCATAGGGACTTGGGTCGCTGGTTCAAGTCCCAGCATGGACCAAGATTGGGAATCAGGCTGATAGCTGGAGAGGTGTTAGCATAGTTTCCAGGTCATTGTTGAGGTGCCCTTGAGCAAGGTACCATACCTCCCAACTGCTCAATGTTGTACATTTCTGGACAAAAGCATCTTCTAAGTGAAATTGTAAATTGATCTTATACCAGTGTCAACTGGTGATGATTTGGCAACTTCAGGCTTTTCTATCTAGAGTTTAAGAAATTTCCTTATGGATCTGTCCGATGACCTTTTGTGGCTGATATTCGATCTAGTGTTTCGATTCTGGATTGGATCGGTTCATCCTTATCAACAGGTAGAGGTTTAATGCAAGCTAAAGTTGCCAATGCTGTTACGTGTACTGTCAAGGGTTATAGAATTGAATAGAAAAGAATTGCTTTATTGATCCCAAACTGGGAAATTGTTGTGTCAACAGCAGCAACTGACAGAGTCAGTAGAAAAATAAAAAAAATATAAAATTAATATAATAAAATAAAATATATACATAAGCACTCTATATGCAACAAAATATAACAAGAAAGATGGTGAAATTGTGGAGTTTTGAGTCAAGTATTGAACCCAGGAAAGTGATAAGAAGAAGGCTTGGCTACAATTTTAGTTCAAGTAAGTATTGTTTATAACAAAAGACTGAAACTGTGAATAAAAACTCAGATACAACCCAACATCCCAAACATAATCTATAGCAGAGGCTTTGTGGAGAAACATCCAATCAGATCTGAATCCTCCCAAAATCCCTCTTTAGCACCACATTGAACCCCATTACCTCTGAGGCTCAAAACTTTGTGACTGTTGACCCCTAATCCTCACATTTCTGGTCTCCACTCCTACAATTTTTTTATTTTTTTTTATCTCAACCTCAACTTCAACAGAGGGCCTTTACTGTAAAGAATTGATGCATCTGCTTGTAAAGAAGTGACATTTAGTCAGATGGGCTCAAATTAAACAGACTGATTTAAAATAACTAATTAAAAGTATCATTTTTTCTTTTTTTTACAGCAGAGAGCACAGTCAGGCTGTAAAAGTGTTAATTTTTTTTATCTTTACACTAAGAGTCATCGAGGAAGTCCCCTCCATCTTTCCCTCCCCACTCTCCCATTCACAGCTGACCACCGTGAAACCATTAGCTCTCTGTTTGTGCTCCGCTGCTATCCAATGTCTCCCAGTTTATGTTAGCTCCACTAAAACACGGTCCTGAAGGTGCCTTAATGGCCGGCCAACACGATTTCCATTGTGCCGTGCAGTTCGTGATTGAGAGGATGTTGATTGCAGGGCTTTAGCTTTGCTGTACTGTAAGTGATATTTGGGTTTCTCTCAGGCCTGTTGTTGCTCTGTGTGTGTGATACTGGATGCTGTAATGGTCCCAGCAGAGCAGCAGGCAGGCATGTGGCTGAGGTACAGCTTTATAGACCTCCAGAGGGTCGCGACCCCCCCCTCCATAACTCTTCTGAAGCCAGAGAGGGAAAGGAGCGCGGACTGAAACGCCAGTGTGCCTTACCTCCCGTGTGATCCCCCTTTCCTCGTTCTTCCGTGAAATGTGTGGTCCCCATCCGGAGCGGCAGGATGGGGACTCTGATGGTTAAACCGTCACGGCTGTTAGGAGTCACACTCGCCTCCGCCTCGGGTCAGGGAGTACAGGGGACGAGAGCTGAAAACGGGGTGCGTTTTGTCAGGGTAATAAAACTGTACAAGTGGGTGGCAGAGAGGAAACGGTTTGCATAAGCTGAGAGCTGGGCCAGGAGAGGAAGGTGAGAGAAGAGGAGGGAAAAGAGTCTTTTGATGATGGTGGAAAGATGTGCAACTTTAAAACAAAGCACTTCAAAAAGTTTCAAGAAGTAACTCATAAACACCAGCTCTCCCTCTAACTTCTTCAGAAGAGAAAAACCTGTGAGGGAATATTTTAGTATCACTCACCAGCCCTGCTTCTGTCCTCCATTCTTGAAGTCAAAGTTTCAAAAAGCTCAGATGAATGTGTGGGCGACATGAAACCCATTTCTGGAAAGAGTTACAGCAGTAAGTGTAAACTGTTGAGCTGAGACGCTGACGGCATGGCCTGTGACTTTCACAGATTCCAAACTGTAAGCGATCAAGAATGCAAACATCAAGATAGCTTCAATCCCTCTCATTGAAGTTGAAAAGGGCTGAGCTCAGTGCTGTTTCCAAAAAGTTTCACACATCATCACAGCTTTTTCAGGGGGAGGAATCATGAATCATTCTCATACCCTCTGCAACTTTTTATGTTTATCTTCTTAAGATGAATGTTGGGTGAAAGAGTGTGCAGTCAGATCAAGGTAAGGTGAGGCACATTTTAGTTTAGTAGCCAGTAAAGACAAAAAATATACAAATGACCTTACCATACATACAAATCAATGTTGGTTGTCATCGGCCAAAAGTGCCAGACATACAGTATGTTGTGTCCAAGGTGTAACCTCAGCCACCTACCAGCTAGCTCTGGTCAGTGGGCACTGCCATCTTGCTTCGATGCTCTACTACCCAGGTTCAAACAAGCACAGATGACAGATCAAATCTTGTACAACAGCATGGTTTGTCAATACTTTGATACAGAAAAAAGAAAATAAAATTGTCTGTTGGTTGTCTGGCTAAAATGACATACAACAACTTGACCTGAAACATGAGGATCCCGCACGAATGCAAGGATGTATGCCTACAAGGAGGACTGAAGGCTGGTGCTAGCTCTGCTAACTTTAACCACCCTGTGCAAGCTAATTTGGCACCGCTATCTCACAGACGGACTCTGTGATCTTGTTTAAATTTTGCCTGATTTTGACTTTTTTTTCTAGTGTTTCCATACTTAAAGTTGTAAGTAGGGATGGGTACCTTTAACATTTGAAACGATATGGTACCGATTCCCAGTACCTGGCAATCAGTACCCGTACTCAATGGTACTGATTTTCGGTACTTTTTTTGTGTTTATGTGGTAAAAAATATCTATTTGTTTAATAATAAAATGTAACTTTTGTCAATATAAAATATTTATTCTTCAGTTTATAACCTTATTCTGCTGCAGGTATGTCCAACATGAAAAATGACCTACTCTTCCACTCCTTCACAGTCACAAGGATGCATTTAGGTACCTAACCATGGTACCTTTTGATTTTTCGTAAATCGGTACTCTGTACTTTTGACAGAATTCGGTCAATACCTATAAAAGTACTTAATTCGGTACCCATGCCTAGTTGTAAGGTCAGAATTTAAAGTAGGGGTGCACTAATCCAACTTTTTCCATCCGGATACCAATGCTGATTACTAGACTCTGGTACTGTCTCATACTGATCCAATTAGATACCAGTGTTAATTTAACATTCTCCATACCTTTGTATAAGGACGAGACTAGGACTTGTGTTTCAGACTTTTCTAACTTTGTAAAAAACTGATGTTAAAACTTTTGACATCAGCAGTGGATCAGTGAGGAATTGAACTTCCATATAGTAAGTTGTCATCAGAGTTGTTGGTGCAGCAAGCATGAAATACCTTCAAACTGCTGGGCCACTGGAGTTTTCTTCCTTCATGATATTCTAGCTCTGCAGAGCAAAAAATGCTCAGATCTCCTGGTTCTGATGACAAGCACATGGTTGTTGTAAACACAAAAGATCACAGAACTGAGTTGAACAGATCTGTCCAATGCATCAGCTTTTTGTCAATGACACTTTGGTGATATTCATTTGATGTTGGACATTGACCAATACAGTTAAAACTGGTCATTCTGGTGACAAAATGCCTTTTAATTTGAAAACATAGACTTAAAAAGAAGTAGGAAAAAGGAATGTGGTTAAAAAAAGAAATGTAAACCAGAGAAGTTAGAAAACTGTTTGATTTGGCCTTGAAAGAAGAGAAAGGACCAGCCAGGACGAACCGATCGAGGGAGGTTGGCAGGGCGAGAGGAGAAGGGCAGATAAATTAGGAAAAGAGGAGTCCAGACACGGTGTCTGTGCTGTTCTGCTAAGTGAGAATAAATCATTACTCCTCTTTTACCATTCCTACATGTCTGCAGGCATTGTAAAACACACATAAAGATCCCCATTAATTCAAGTTATTACCCCGAGCATCTCGCCTCCCTGCTTCAGATGATAATACTGTATCATCCGTAACGACGCGGTTTTATTGCAAGTTGTTCAAGCACGTAACGCGTCTTTTCCTCTTTCCCTTCATGTGTTCATAATTTAAGTCCTCTTGTCTTAAGTATTATTCTGCCCCTAACATCAAGTGACAGAGAAGTGAGAAAATATGTTGGCTAAGTACATCTCAGCACTGATTAACTAGCAGGAGGTCGACGAGGTGGACAAGCCTGTGTGTGTGTGTGAGTGTGTGTGTGTGTGTGTGTGTGTGGGGAGGGGGCTGAGATATCTGCCCAGACAGAGAAAAAACTCTGATCTGATGACTTTTCTTGGCAGACAGGCGGCATCGACTGGCGAGAGATCAACTCCCCTAGTTTGACCCCTGAGCTGCTCTCACACATCAATAAAGCTGTGGAAATACTCTGCATGACACACAGGCAGGAAGTGTTGTACCTGCAAACAGAAGAGAGAAACAGTCATTAGGAGAGGAGAAAAAAAACAATCTGCAGATACGGCTGAACGACTGATGTGAATTATTCAGGGATGTCAGCTTCTTTGCTCAGGGTGTGTTTGATTTATTTGTTGATTCACGGGTGTTTTTTTTTCTCTGAGGCGTTCAGGTGTTGTCAGTGTCAATCAAGTATTTGGCAAGTTTAATCTAACGAACTGCATGCCAGAGCTGTTTGCTTTTTCTTTTTTTTTTAATTGCAACAGTGGTGAAAAGCCGTAAAAGATGTTCATGGTAACTGTCAGATCACTCTGCAGATTAACACTCCAGGAATTCTTCCAGGCAGCTGCCAACTTTTGAGTTAAGATGTGATACTCTGCAAAATAATTACAAAACGCAACTGCAAATGCTGTTATTTAGAGTATTTAGAGCAAAAGGAAGTTAGTTTTGAGCTGTGTGGTAGCAGGTCTTTCATTTGACTGAAAACTGCAAATAAAAAAACATATTTAAAATATTTAATAGCCATAGAACAATAAAAAGTAACTTATACTACAAACATTACGGCACTTTTAGTATCAGTTAAAAGTTTTTACACCACGTTTGATTTACTTAAAAGTTTAGAATTATTATGATGTTGTAGTTGTTCTGCTTAAAAAGAAATTATCTGAAATGATAAAAGAAATCCTGAAATTTATTTTTTCAGATTTAAAGATAAAAGCTTAGTATTAGACCAAAAATGTACAGAATCCATCAAAATGTCATAACTTTGAGAAAAAGCAGTTATGAGAAAAAAAATTCAACTGTAAGAAAAGACAACATTGAAAAGTAAATGTCATAAATATGAGTTAAAAGCATCAATTTTTAAGGATAAAAAACATTTTATGACAAAAATTCAAAGAATGAGACAACTTTGAGGAAAAAAAAGTTGATATGAGAAAAAATACCCATGAGAAAAATACAAAATTCTAAAGGAAAACTTTATACATATAGAATGAAATTAACAGTTATGAGATAAAAGCCATTACTATGATATAAAAAATGGTTGTCATGAGACAAGATGCAATGAGAAGAAAAAAGATTTAATAATGTGAAAATAATGAGAAAAATTTAGATTTTTCTCATAGAGAAAAATCTCCAATAAATATAACTTACAGTTTGTTGGTTTTTTTGCAAAAAATAAACAGTTATATAATAGTTATTACAATATAATCCACAATTATGACATGTTTTCCTCATGATTTTAAAAGTATTTTTTAAATTTGTCCTTCTCTCCCACAAGTTTGTGTGCACTTTCTTCTACCAACCCTCAATAACTGACTGTTAATGAATCAAATTCAAGAAATGTTTCTTTCACTTGCTGAATGAGAACACGATCAATGGAAAGAGAAGTTTAAGAGTCATTTTGTAGCTTTAAAGCAGATTAAAAGCATATTTAAATCACTGGTGTGTTTCTGCAGTAGTTTTAAAGCTTTTTTTTAAAGGTTGATTCCAAAAATCTTATCTGAGATTAGAACATCTTTACTAAAGTCTGATGACTTTAAGAGCACACAAACCTGAGACATATGCAACACCTCAGCGACTAACAGCTGCTCGTGTGTCTAGTTTGGTGAAAGATTCATAGCTCCAAATGAGTCACATTTATCATTAAACAGGAAGAAGGCTGAGGACCTTTTTACTCTCCCCTCCCCTCAGTGCTTGACCCAGAAAGCTCATCTTATTGGTTTGCTGAAAGATTTGTAGATGAATGTTGACGTGCAGAACTAATTTGGCAGGAACACCCAGCTGTCTCCAGGTGTTATTTACGACAACATGCTGCAGTAAATCATTCATTATCATTTAAATGTCTCAAATAAAGACCATAAAAGTCTGGACTTTAAGAGCTTAGATGCAGCATCAATAGATCAGACACTTCAGTCACTAAACCTAATCCTGGGGTTTAGTTATTGGCAGATATCGAGCACCATCCCAGTCCCAGTGTTCAGTCAATAAGCTCTGCACCTTACCTGATGGGATCACACTTCATGAAAACACACATCTTTACTCAAAACAACAGCTTGAAGCACATTTAGGCTCATTGTTTTGATTTGTCAAACCACACCCAAGTTAAAGATTTGTTTTAATCTCTCTTCAAACTTAACGCAAGACAAATGAAGTATTTATGTGGTTGCTTAACACGAATGTTACCGTTGGCTGCGTAAAAAGATCATAAATCTCTTCTTATCTTTCTGGCTCACTTACTTGTTGAATATGGCTGGAAGCATCAGATCAGTTAAGGATAAAATACTTTAATGAAAAGAAAAATACTTTACAAAAAGAGCAGGTCCATACAGTATGTGGTACTGTCAACAAAGACCCAACATCAAGAACATGATGACATCAAGTCCTTTCTTGGAGGCAGGACTCAGTCTGATCTCATCTAAACCCACCATGAGTAGAGCACATAAAAATGGCCAATGCATCACACTACACTCTTACTTATTCTGTTCACCAACAACCAAAGTCCTAAATTTTTAAACTGGAGGTTTTGCACTAGCTCTCAGGCTCCAACCTGACTTTGGAGAAGTTTGGTAGATGAGGTGCAGGGGTTGTCTGGGTTGCATGGTCCATGAAGGAAACCCTTGAGCAGGTGGGCTGGGTTGGAATCCAACCTGCAGCACCTTTCTTACATTGGGGGCGGGTGCAGACTAAGTGTGGGACGTAGCCATTGTAGGGTAAGTTAACCTGTACACCAAACCTGAGCCTTACGCCTGAAATACACCAGATACATCCGCAGTGCAACCTCATTTGCGTTTGTCATCTTACACTGGCTGCGTGTTCAGCCCAACTATATGCATGACTGGCAGACAGCTGGGGTCATTTGACCCAGGAGTTCCCGCGCTTTCCACTCCATTGATAAGTCTCTCTTCATTCATGTTGGGCTGTAAAATCTCAAACCTGTTGACTCCTGATCTGGCTCAGCTCATTATGTCAGTTTGTCATTGTAGTCAAGCTGAATACAAACTGATTTTGATGCAGTTTGTTGTATTTTGAAAGCATTTTTAGGTAGTTTCCGGTCATGACTTCCTGTCCCGCTTCACATCTTTTCTACGCCAATTTTATGCGTCACAGCTCCATGTCCGTCAAAAAAAAGGATGGCTTGCATATTACCTGCAACACAACAGAGCAGCCACGCACGATTTCTTTCATTGCTTAAGCTGCATTTGTTGTGTTTCTTCTTCAGTTAGCTTGCTTTCTGATTCCCTTTCATATTTTCGTTTACACATGATATACCACAGAGTACATCCTCAGAGGGTCCTGGTTATCTGAACGTAGATACTGACATTCAATTTCAACAATTTCAAATGTTCCCAGCCTTGACCTTCTTTTAAAAACATCAAGGAAAGTGAAATAACTCCAAATGTGCTTAACGCCATTGAATAATCTGGTGTGATGACTTCTAGAACAATCAAGATAAACAGGACTTTGCTTTTGCAAAATCACCCTGATAGTCTTATTGTGTATTTCCCAATTTAGGAGGCATTAAGGGGAAATAATCTGCTCGTATGGAAGCTTTACTGCCATTTTTAATCATTTCCCTAAACCATACATTCACATCTTTTGCCATTTCTAGCTGACAGTTTTATTGGTTATAGACGTAGAGAAGAGAGTCTCATCTGTAATCATCATAACCAGGAAGCATCTTTTACATTTCCATATTCTGAATATTCTCGGTAATGCAGACAGCTGCTGGGCGTCGCAGACAGCTGTGGTTTGTTGTGGAGTGTTTTCTGATCTGAATATGCAGAGAAATATATCAGTTCACTGAAGCGTCAGGACTCAGCTGGTTTTTAAATGCCTCTGTGGAGTAAAAGGTTGTAACCGCTGCAGATTTCAACATAAACTTTATTCACAATTTACCATTTACTGTAAGAAAACAGTTTACCCTCAATAACAAATCCACTCATGTATATTTGGGATGTTGCGGTGGAGAATATTTTGCAGTCACACAGTTTTTGGTAATTCTTGAAAACAAGAAAACCACAAGTACAAATATGCTCTATATGGTTAAGCTTCATTCCTGAGGAGGGGTCTTAGACTCAGGATAACTGCAGTAAACTCAACACAGATTTATTCTTTCAAACTTCGGGAGTGGAGAAGCAGAGATTCAGTGCAGGACTTAAAGATCAGTGAGCATAATGTGGATTGATGTTTTATAGTCTCCCACCAAAATACTTCTCAGGTCAGCAGTTGAGCCTTATCACCAAACTTCAAATGACAAGAACTTACGGGCCTCTGTGCAGGAATTTACTGCCGGTTTTAAAGGATCTATGCGAGGATGAAAGGATCTTTAAAAAGGATGTAGAATAGGTCATAAAGGAGATTTGTTTGTCAGACTTTTAATGACTAGACTTGGCGTGCGTTATCTCGGAGGATGTAGTTTGGCTGCGGAGGGTGAATCTTCTCTATCAGCTGAATCCTTTTTTATCAGCTACACAAGGACAGGCCGTCACAATAAACAGAGGGAGCTATCTTTCACACACTGACACTAATGTGTGTGCTCGCACATTACTTTACGTGCAGCTCATTTTCAAGCAGAAGTCAAACTTTTTAATGTGCTGTCAAACAACAACCTGGCGATGATCACTGATATGATAAAAACTAAACTCAGAACATTTTTGCCTTTTATTCTCATTCTTGGAAGAAAGATCATGGTGGAAATTCATGCTGCCGGAGGCCTCAGGAACCACTTGACTGAAGTGAAAGGTTATTAAATAGTCTGCCTTTTTCTTTCACAGCTGTCAGTAACTTTAAGGGAACTTACCTTGAAACAAATTCCACAAAAGTCTACTTCTCTTCAAAACCAACTTTTATGGATACTAAAATTGGTGAAAAGAAAAGAACACAATCAAAAAAATAGTGAATTGGTAAATTGGTATTTTTAGTCAGAGATCCAGGACGTCCAGATGGGCTGCTAGCTGAGCTGCTGCTAACATTTTTCCCACTCAATTAATTTGACCCCTTATAGGGGCTGAATTGTTCTAGTCTTAAAGATTCTTCTATTAAATGTTTTATATTTTAAATCTGCCACAAAGATCTTACCTTTTTTTAATTAAAAAAGTTGGTGATGTGCTTTAAAAATGTACTGGTCGCTAGGTGATGGGGCTGCCAGCTGAGCTTTTGGCTGCTGATACAAGTCTCTGCCCAAAGCCAAATTGTCTTATTCTCATCAAATCCAAGTTGCCTAGACACCTCAATTAAAAAAAGGAAGTAAGAAACAATAATTAGATAAAAGGGTGCATTGTTAAAAATTAGCGTTTTACAGGATGTCAAGAGAGGCTGCAAACTGAGCTGCTGCTTACATTCTCACGCGGTTCATGAATCAGGCTTGTTTTTGGTCAGATTATCATTAGGTCTTTATTTCCCAGAATTTTTTAACCTCCTTAAAGGTCTTCTTGTCTTTAGTTTATAGAAGTAAAACATTTATGATGTACTTTGACGGTTACTGGAGGTGAGGGGTCTGTGAGCTAAGCTGTCACTTGCTTATAAGAATTTTTCCCCAAAGCTTAATCATCCACAGAGGTCTCATTTTCATCAAAACAAACCTACCTGATATTTGAAATGGCAAGAATGCAAAACACCAACAAAGAGTGACTTGGTGTATTTTATGTAAAAGATCCAGGCTATCCAGAGGGGCTGCAAGCTGAGCTTCTGCTAACATTTTCTGGCATGTTTTCTGGTTTTGAGTCTCTGCAGTTTTTATTTATCCTTCACAAAGGTCTTTTTCATTTCAATTTGAAGAAGACAGACTTTCAAAACTTTAAAAATCTTGGTCTTTCTGATATACATTGACATTCCCAGATCAGGGGGCTGCTAGCTTGTAAGTTTTTGCTGCTTACATTTTCTCATGGTCAATACGTTTGGCTTGTTATGGTCTAATTTTTTTTTAGTGTATCCTTTACAAAGGTCTGTACCCATTCGATTTCATGTTAAAATCTTGTCCATGTGCTGTACTTTGATGCTTACAGGTTGTCAGGTGAGGGGGCTGCGAGCTGAGCTGTGACAAATATTATTATAAAAAGTACCAAGGTTACATTTTTGTTGAAGTTTCACTTATATTTGTCAGAAAAATGGTTTCACTCATTAAGTTTCTTGCCTTTCATAGTCTTTAACAGAAAACACCCACTTCAGGAAGCTACATGAATATGGATAGTACAGACCCTCATAAGAAATACATACACACTTTGTTAAGAAACACTATACAATTTTTATCATCCTTATGGGTGATGAATTGTTTTCTCATTATGCAGGTTTTCCATTTGTCCCTACTACCTTTCAATCTTGCCTTCGCCACATTTGTCAGCTGGTATCAGCGCTCCCGTCACATAACCCATAATATGCCAGAGCTGCCAATCAAAACCACTGGCATGGAGATAGCTGCTCCCCAGACAAGCCCAGAAAGCAACTCTAGCAGCACAAATTATGAGGGGAAATGGGTCCCATTGCTCGAACACATCCAGCCGAGTGTTTTTTAAGCTGGGGGGAACATCTTGTCTTTTAGGGGAATACAAGCGTATCATGGTCTTACTGCTCCTGCAGGGCTTGTAGCTCTGTTATTACCTGCACTGCCTCATCAGGAAGCAGAGAGAGGTGGAAAAAACCACTGAGAAAATATGAGAAAGGCGGCAAAGAGAGCTTTTGAAAGGGGAAGGTTTCTTATGTGAAGCTGGGGACCACACATGCGTGAAATAAGGGATTCCTTCATGTCCTTCGTGAGCTGTGAGCATTTTTTAATCATCCGCGTTTAGCTAATGGCTTGTAGGCAAGGCGTGGGAGGCCTGCCGTGATTATTTCCATCAAGTCAATTAGTAGTGGTGTCTGAAAAGCTGTCATCCTGATGTGAAGTGATTCGTCTAACTTTGCTGCAGGTACTTCCACGCCACTCATACGTGGAAAACAGGCTGCACTCACAGTGATTGGATAGTGAGATGAATGTCACTTGTTCAGCCTCTTTCTGAATCATATGCAAGTCCCCCTCTGCTGCTGCTTATAAAAATATGGGAGCCTCTTTTTACAGAACTTTCCACCGCAGAATTCAAAATGCTCTGATGTGTTAAACAGGTCTCAGTGGGTTGTCATGGATTGGGGAAATATGGAAAGTGTACATATAAATCCTCCAGCCGCTGTTATTAGCCAGGTTCCTCTCAGACAGCCTATGATTGGCCAGGTGATCGTTCCCTGCTTGCAATTTATTGCTTACATTGATGTCTCCCTGCTGTAAAATACGGTGTCACTCAGACCTGAGTAGGTTTTAATGGTGAAACTCAGCTAATGATGGAGCTACAGGTGCTGCTGATAGCAAAAACACGTCCTGATGTGTGGAAAGAAAAGCTCGGCTTTCAGATGATTGGCGTGACAATAGGATGGAGTAATATTTGACAGAAGACAGTGACAGTTACTGACAAGGAGAAATAATAACTTGCAGATTTCCATGAAGAAGAGGAGATTAGATTTTCCTGCTAGCTTATAGGCTAACATCTATTGGAACATTTACAAGAAAGGTTTTCTTTTTGTACATTCACATCACAAAAAGTTGGACTCAGAATTCTGCGATTCCCTGGATTTATTATTATACAGCTGGGACTAGATATCAGAATTCACATTTTTTTCAATCTGATTTTTTTTCTGGCTATAGGAAGGGAAAGAGCTCTCTGAGTTTGTGTGTAGAGTATCTTCTCAGGTGTTTCAAAATGAACTTCATTCAATGGTCCTCTTATGTTAAACTAATTTTGATCCTCTCCCTGATCTCCGTCGTCTTTCCATGATTGCACCGCTCTTTCTCTCTGAACTACTTCGACACATTCTTAGTTGGAGTGTGAGCTGCCTGAACTTTCCTGACTTGCAGCGACTCGTTGTGCCTCTGTCATCTCACATCTTCTCCTCATATCCATGCTGGCCTCTCATCCAAAGAGCGCACAGCTCTCACCCACAGTAGTTTTAGATGTTGATTAACAAGGTCTGCCAGACCCCGCCTACTCCGCCAAAAAACACTATTTATTTCTATAGATGCAGTTACCTGTTGTAATAAGATTAATGTTTATGGGCGTCAATGGAGGCCACTGAGTTAGTAACCCTAAACAAGGTCAGAAGGGTCTGCAAGCTGAGCTGTCAGTTACTTGAGGACTTTACCCGGAGACAAATCATCTGCAGAAGTCTCCTTCTCTTTGAAACTAACTTACCTAGGAACTTCAATTGGCAAAAAAGGAAGAATAAATAAGCTAAATAAAGATGGTAAAAACTGGTGTATTTCAGTAACAGTTGGAGGATATCAACAGAGGCTGCAGGCTGAGCTGCTGCTAACATTTAATTTGATGTTACTTGATTTCACTTTCACCGTTACTTTCTTGACAATAAGTTTCTAATAATTTTTTCACTCTTGAATGCAAAACACCTACTTTAGTTCAGTCAGACATGAAAATAAATACAAGTCTGGATCTTGACCCTTGTTTGTTGAGGAGTTGTATATTTCCATTACACTATTCATCCTGATATAAAATGCATGCTTGCAGTCAGAATATATTTTGGAGGCTGAGTTGTTTGGGGGACTGAACAATACACAACAGCTGCCACTACAGACTGGTGGAAAGTTGATGCAGAGAGACTTCCGAAGCAGGTATGCTACATCTGCAGAATAACATCAGTGCGTCTGAGTGTGTGTGTTTTTTGCCCCCTGACCTGGATGTGCTCCTTGCAGACCAAACCACTGACGTGCTTTCTCTCCACTCAATAATAAGAAGGGAGAAAACTTGACAGTGTGAGTTTTGTTGCAGGAAAACAAAATGTAGAAGATCAGCCTTGCTATGACTGTTGATATTCAGCATCTTAAACTACTTGAATTTTTCAAATTTGCAATATTTATTTGGTTATTTACATTATGAGGAATGAGTAAAATGGGATTGAGGGCATAAAGTGCATTTTGTCACAGGAAAGATTTAACTTTTATTTTGGTACGAGAAATCAATAATTGATTGTTTGCAAATCAAAGTAAAGTAGTGGATGCAAGGTTACTGCAAAGAAGGTTACTGAAAAGAAACACCTGTGGTTGAAGGAGAGTAATGATGTCATATCCTGTCTCCCAATACTTAACTCCCAACTACATCCCCATGATGAGCGATTTTGGAATCAGTTTTTGTTAACACCCCCAAAGTTTTAGAAACTATGGGAGTGCTTACTTGGCTACCCATAATCCAACACTCTACATGATAGAAATCTTGACATATATGGTTGAACTCAAAGCAGGAGCAGCCTTAATGGAGACCCTGACAGTTTCTCAGCCATACATCACGTTAAAGTTTTCTGTTTCCTACATTTGTTTTAGGCTGTTGCCCCTTGGCCTCGCTGACAACTTAAGTTCCCCAGACCGATAACACGGCTCGGCTGTGTCGGGATTACTGTTGTACATCCTGCCTGAGGCCCCTGGAAACGCCATGCTGTATCATTCTGTCAACAGTCACTCTGAGAGCGCTCTGCTTTCTGTGCGTCAGTGTTTGTGCGTGTGGTACTCTGTTTCCCGATGCGCCGTCCTCTGCCAAAATCAACCGCCCCGCTTCCTCCCTCGTCTCTCGTTGCCTCGGAAAGCGCGGCGCTCTGCGAGCTTGATGAGGTGGGCTGAACTTTGAGCTCCAGAGAAACACCTACATCATCATCGCAGCTCCTCCAAACCTGCCTTTTCAGGTCCCAACAATGGCCTCCACACTACATAAATCACCCTGACAGAGCCATGTCTCACCAATGACACAGCGAGCCATGGATACCCGGGGCTGCATGCCAGTCTGCTTTTGACTCTTTAAAATGGGAAAAATTGCTGCTCCTGGGGTTTGAGCAAGCGCCACATGGTCCACAAAGCCCCTGTTTCATTGTAAAAGTGGGATTAAGAATTCATTTAACACATGGGATATGCTGTTCTGTGACAGTGGTGGGAGCTGTGCTGGACCTTAATGGGCCCGCCTTGTGCTGACAGATAAGTTGAGCTGGGTTTCTCTGGACCAGCAGCTCCCTCCACTTTCTTCCCTCTAAATGAAACAGACTGTTATTCTTTCCAGCCGGCCGTACAGTAGCCCTGTCCATCATTAAAGCTATGAATCATGTCTCTGCACTTGCAGCAGATCCCTCAGGGGTATATCAATGCCTTGCCCCTTAATCTGGGCAGATTTCCGTGCCGGGCCCTCCGTATAGGGTTCTGTTTTTAGCACGATGAACAGCTTGCTCATGTTACTCTGCAACTGCACGGCATACCACAATCTTCCCACATTTGCCATCAAATACTCTGATTTAAGGTGTTTAGTGAAACTTAAGTTAATGCGCGTTGGCTCTCTGCTCAAACTGAAGCAGTGTGACTTTCTTACAGAGACTGTTTGTCTGTTTTTAGCCCTTTAAGCTGACTTTATCGCAACCTTTAAAGCACCATATGTGCTTATGTCAAAGTTTTATGAATTAAAAAGATTTTTCTCTGAAGAGAGCAGAAGCTGCTTGTGAGAAAGATGAAAAGAAGTCATGCCTGTGAGTGGCCTCCTGCTGCTTTGGAGGTCAGTTTCTTCTTCAAAACGCACTCATTAAACCGCAGGTCCTAAATATAGATCAGTTTGTTCGAAAAACGTCTCCGAATGTGGCTTGAACTGCAGTGTCAAAGTACTTTAATTCAGTTTTTTTTTCCTAATAATGATGCAAGAAGTTGCAAAGCAGATTGTTGAATTGAACTCTTCTTGCTGAGAATAAAGTAAGAGAGGGAACGGGAAATATCTCGTCAGCTGTTTAATAGATGATTAAATACGCTTGTCGTAGCATGTATGAATTTAGGATGAGTAAAAAAAGGTATGGTAAGCTGCACATGGTGCATTCACTGCCTGGGGCAACAGTGTACAAGTTGGAATGAGTAGTTAAAAGAATAGTCATAGCTGAAGAGAAATTTTCCATAGATCACCCCGACTAACTTCCCATCAGCCTGACAGACCCTGAATCATTCCCCTTCAGACGGATACAAATGGACAGTCATCGTCGTAAACAAAATGCAAGGACTGAGGAGCAGGCTGGCGGTAAAATGACTAATGAACCACAAGCCCTGTGCAGAGAAAGTGACAGATGCTCAGATTAAAGCCCTTTGGACATTTGGCTTCAGAAAAGCAGGAATGTATGTTTGATATGAAGTCAGTAATCTCCGCTTGAAACCACAAAAATGAGTCAGAATGAGGGATCATGACTAACATGAATGAAGTCAGATAACAGATTGTTTTTCAATAGCATACCAAATATTTTAAAACCTCTGGACGATAAACAAAGAGAATGTTGGACTGATGAAGCTTCACAGCTTGAGTTTTGTGAATCAAAAAGATTCATTTCAGTCAGTCTCACTTTTGATGCAACACTGTTATTTGGTGGGTTATTGTTCAAAAGTACAACACCATGTGGTCCTGCTGTTGATAAGGCAGTATCAAGTGAAAATGCTGGATATTATTACTGGACGTTGTCAAAGTTTGGAGTTGTTAAAGTAAAGGTGTTGAAGTAATCCCACAGACTGAAGAAGGTTGCATCAGAAATAAATTAGCTTACTCAATTTGAGATGTCACCAATTGCTAGATCCCCTGATCACATTTTTTCCTCTCCAAATTCTCAGTTTTGGGGTCCAAAAAATTGATAGTATTTCATAATTTGTCATTGTTTTAAAAAGAGAAACACCAGTTACCGTCATGATGCCGATCTTGTAGCAGGGCAACAGTGGAGGAGACTTCTAGAGAGAGGTGATAAAAAGACAAAAATCATCTGCTGTCCCTTGGGGATATGTTGTTTAATGCTCATCATCGCTGTAGGACAAAAGTGATACATGACTGTCACAAACAAAACACAAAAAAATGACTTCTGCTGTGTGAAGTTAGGTTTGGCCTCTAGGTACATTTATAACTCCAAAAACAACAACAAACCAAGTACTGCTGACTCAGAAAGTACATAAAAACCCATGAAAACAACCCAGAAAAATACTTAGACCAGTTAAAAACAACAAGACAATAGAGTATTATGAGAAACCAAGACAAAAGGAAAGGAACAAGGATTAAAAACTCTCATTTTGAGCCAAATTCTGAGGATCTTAAGTTAAAGAAAGGGTGTTACCTTTGTTACCCACATAATGATTGGTTTATCTGAGAAATACTGTAAAGTCCATGAAATTTTTTTAGCAATATCTGAACATCAAAATGTAACATCAGGCAATTTCATACTTGGATTGAAACAAGTTCCTTATAGTTTAAAGAGGGGGTACAATCATATGTTGTAGAAATCCCTGAATCTGCCTGTAAACTCATCAAGATGCTCCAGTCCAAAAATAGCCTGAGATCTTCCCTAGATGATGATCTCTTTAAGGATCATGACACATTGGAGGGGCAGACCTCAAACACCAAAGTCTGTCCATAGCAGGCCTTAAAAGGCCTGGCCAATCAGAGGGAAGGGGGGTGGTGAAGTGAGTGAAGCAAAGTGTTAAACTGAGCATTTTCTGAAACACCAGTGTGAGAAAAAGAGGAATTTTTTGAGCTGTAAATGATGTCAAGCTACTACAGGGCTACCAGAGGGACAAAATAAGCCTTAAAAAAGGAGCGCAGTACCTCCTCTTTAATGTATTACTATTATATGCACGAGGTCAAGAATCACATAACTAAATGACTATTGTGTATTTTCTCCCCGGTGGCTTGTTTTCTCCAGACTGTGATGCTTTATTTATAGATTCAGTAGCAGAGAGGCTTGTAAATAACTCCCAGTCTGACTTCTTAGTATCCGTGTGTATAAAATGTTTGTTTTCTTTCTCTCTCTGAGGTTGTTTGAGCTGAAAAGTCTCTTCTGTGAACGGCTTCTACTCTGTACTCCTGATTCAAAATGCTGTTGCTTTCTTTAGAAAGCCGAATCACAGCGTTGACCCTTCTTGGAAAAGAAGAGTGTTGTTGTAGTAGCTCAGGCCTCCCCCCTCTCCTCCTCCCTCTTCCCTCGTCTCCCCCTCTCCTGTCACTTCAGACGGCCCCTCAGTGGAGAGCTCTCTCTCAGATCAGCACTAAACTCTCTCCTTAGTCTCAGGAAGTGTCGGAGGAAGCACTCTCAGCCTCGTCGGCTTTTCTTAGACTCCCAGGTCTCATTGCATATTCATGGCACCCTTCATGGAGGGTATCAGGTTTAGAGAAGGGAGAAATGAGCATAAATTATGGACAGTTTTATTGTTAATATTCTTTATGATTAATAATAGAGAACACATTAAAGCACTCATGTTGTTGTTTAATATTTTAAAAAAAACCTATTTATTGTTTTGGTGGTGAAGTATCGCTGCTTCTGCCGCTGACCGCCAGCATGAAGGCCATTTTCCCCATGAGCTCCCGCAGTTTAAACACTTTATGCATCACTCTCCATCGGCACACAAATAACACAGGGACACTTACCGCTACAAGTGGGTAATGGAGAGGCGGCAATTTGTCATCAGATTTCAGAGCCAGGCTGTTCAGTATGAAGAACAAGACAAACAGGGAAACAAAAGGGCGAGCCAGGACGCTTTAGACTGAGCATTAGGAAAATACAAGCAGGGAAACATTTTTAAGAGTCATTTTTTAATTTGTTTTATGAGCATGAAATACAAAACAACACTTTTACAACAAGGGCATTCATAACCAAACCTGTGGTAACAAGGTTGTTCTCTGTAGATGGCTTATGAAATACATAAAAAGGAAATACTAAGTAGAAAGAGAAACCTACACACGTGACATGACTGTGAACTGGATAAAGTCTTGTAATGCATCCGACTTTTAATCTAATGTTTGAAATCAATATTTTTTTAATCTATTTTTTTAAGTTTACATTAACAATTTTCTTGATTTCATAATTTAATTAATGTTGTTGTTCAGCTGATAAGAATTAAGTCAAAACTGTAGGTAGTTCCTACAACTTAGTTTCATTCACAGACCATTCAGATTTTTGTGATGCGGCTGCTCATTGACATTAGTCTAAGTAACTGCGCCTGCATGCTTAGCTCAAACTGGAATGTATCAAGTATGTGTTTGATTTTTCATTTTCATTTGATACAGTTACTTCATATTGTCTAAAAGGACAGAAATGAATAGGAGGCATGATGATGCTGCTAAGGCTCAACTACAGTATTCTGAAAAGTCAATGTGATCAGGTGCTGAGACTGATGGCCTTACAGATATCTTTTTCTTTTGTTTTTTTTTTCTTTTTTTTGGGGGGAGAACTTGTGTCTCTTCACTTTCAATTGAAACACTCAAAATAACAAATTTCACATTTCAAATGCTCAGTTCTTGCACTTGCTCATTTGCACATCCGCACGTTACACTTTTAGACAACTTGGTAGTAATTTTCCATTTTTGTATGAGCTCTGAACTAAACTTTTAGTGTTTTTGTGTATTTTTCTGTTTTTTTTTTTAACTTTTATGTTTTTTGACCCTGTTTTTGTTACCTTGTCTTTGTGTGTCCTGCTGCAAAACTTATTTCCCTCCACGGGAAAATAAAGAAATTCTGTTTCTGATTCTCATATTTTCATGATATGGTCATGTTGACCTGTAAAAATGATGAAGACTGGATGTTAAAATGAACATTATTACCGATAATTATGGATGTAAATTAGCTAACTACAAACTCTGGCACAACTAAATGGCTGCACACTGCCCTTATCAAAATAAACATTTGAACAAATGAAGGCTTAAGATGGAATTGAACATGTTTCTTCCTCTTTTTTTTTTATTTTTTTTCCTTTTTTGGGTTAAGAATAAAAAAAATTAGAATACAAACAAGCCAAGAAGATTTAATTTTGCATTTCTGTTGTGTTCTTTTGTTTAAGTTGCAAAGATACCATGATTATTAACTTCTTTCAGATACATAAAAGTTAATTACAGAAGTTATGATCAGTCGAGATAGAAAAGGTGAATAAATGTATGCACATACTTGAGGTTAAAGGTTACTTTATTTGACGTTGTTGGTAGATTTGGCTAGGCCTAGATAAGCATCCTGCTTCTGCCATGCCTTTTCAGTAAATACTTTATACAAGATTTTTTTTTTCTTTCAAAAATGTTGGTTTGTGTAAAATGTCCTTCTTGTGAAAAATAATGTATTATGTATAAAGACTGGATAAATCTTACTACTACTACTACTAGATTTCTCCCTTCTTTTAACAATAGACAATCCCCATTAGACACAGTATAACAAAGAGACATAGTGCTAAAAAGGGACCTTGTAAAAAACAGGATATAAGCAATTATTAAAATGGAGATAGGAAAGAAATGTGGTTGAACATCAGTTAATGAAAGCAGAGTAGAAATAAAACATGAGTTAAACATGTCTGAACATGTCCCCTGTTGTGATGTGGTCACTTTCAGTCCTGTAAGAGCCCACATTGTAAATATAATCCCGTTAAAAATTAAAAAATAAAAGCAGTTTATTTCCTGTGCTTGGATTCGGTTGAGATCCTCCTGATTAATAACCCTGGTGTCGTGCTGAGCAGCCGAGCTCTGCAGAGGCCTGAGGTTCACACTGAGAGCGAGCTGGTGCCTGACAGCGGTGAGCTATGTGCTGCTCCGCTCTACGGGAAGTAATGAATCGGTGTGTCTGCCCAGACTGAAGTGTAGACAGCAGGAGGAATAAAAGAGATCAGTCTTTCAGGGTGAGGGACTGCTTGTCCAGGATGATAGCAGGAGAGAGACAGAGCATGAAAGAGAAGATGAAAGGGAGGTCAAGAGGGTGTGTGAGGTGAGGAGTAAGACAGGAGGAAGAGTGAAAGAAGAGTTGTTAAAAAAAGAAGAAAGGGAGAGGTTTAGTTTCTGCGATGGATGTGTATGAAGGCTCAGTGTCACCCACACCGTGTTAACATCCTCGCCCCCTTTCTCCCCCTCCAACCCTCCTTGAACCACCACAGAGGCTTCATTATTCTCACTTTACTCCTCCACTAATTATCGTTATCATTATGGGGGATAATTACCATTTCACTGCCTAACACCCATGTAGACTGCTCGGCTCTGAGTCACACACAAGGTTATCAATAGCTGCTCAATTGCAGCCTCATCTGCCTAATTATACGATTCGGGCTCTGTGATAACTGAATAGGATGTGAAATCTAGTATTATTGGTGAGAGGCAGAGAGTCAGCATAAGGCCGTGAAACAAACGTGTGTGTGTGTGTGTGTTAGTGGGAGAGAGTGTGTGAGGAATCTGGTTAATTAAAGATGTGGCTTTTGCAGGAAAAGAAATGAAAGGGAATCCAGAGTTATGAAACAACTGGAGGTCTCTTAAATATCCTGAAAGCTGGAACAGAGCCGTACTCCCAGGGAGAGTTAAATAAAAACCAGAGAGGGAACTTCAGATCTTCTAGCTTTGATTTTAATCATTAGATATAATAATTCTCTATATGAGCCAGTGGAAACCCAGATGTGTAGCTTTCTTCTAACTTTATAAATCAAGGTTTTATGATGATAATACCTTCTTTCAAAAAAGACAGATGAATCATTTTTAAGATATGTAAAATTCTTTCTTATGCTAGGTTTAAATCTGGTGTTACATACTCAGATTAAAAACCACAATTTTATGCAGTAATAACCAAAAAACAATACTTTTGTCGGTTTAATTGTTAGGGCTCAATGTTTGCAGTTGATTCTTGCTGTTTTGAGATGTTTTGTGTCATTAACAGTTGTCTTAAAGGTCCCATATGGTAGTGACAGCTTTTAATGTGTTATATTCCCTTTAGTTCTGTAATGATACTCAATTAAGAACTCCTTGACAGACATGACCACCATGGCACAGCCACAGACTACAGATGTAGACTCTGTGATGTCACCCATTTGCTTCGTTAGTAGAGTTTTGAGGCCTGTCGTCTCTATCAGCCTAACTTTGGTCAATCTTGTTCAAGGTATGTTGGTATAAGTAGCTTTAAGGAGGGCCACTACACTTATTTTTGGCTCCTACTGCAAGTTTTTAGCCACTTGTTGTGCCCACTAACTATAAAATTTACTTACAAGTCCGTTAAGCTCTGCTCTTGTTATTGGACAGCAAATATTTGCTGCCAGAAAGTCATCTGGCAGTCTAGTTTGGACCTCATTTGGACAAAACTCATAACTTCATGTATTTATTTTTTAAATAAGGAGTCATAAAAAATTCAGCCCCTGCACAGTTTGTCCAGACTTCTTTGTTTGATTTGGTTTGTGTTTAGTTTTCTGCACCTTTGGAGCCAGCCTCAAGTGGACATTCGAGGAACTGCGGTTTTTCAAACCTCTGCAGAGACTTCATATTTTTAGTTTGAGGGTTTTTGCTTGACTTGTCTTCACTTTGGTTGATCAAGTGTGAAGTAATGAGGGGATGCTTTCGCCTCTTTGCTTTCAGTGTGCCTGCCAATCATGAAGTCAGCCATGCCCTTATATGGGCATGGCTGAATGTGTGTTTGCCAGTAGAGAAATTTGTTGTTATTTTGACCAGGGTGTGTTTTAATTTCTGCTGTCAAGATTAGCTTCTTGGAATAGTTGTGTGTGTGTGGTTTCTGGCACTTCTGCCGTTAGCCTCTAGTGGACATTCAGAGAACTACAGTTTTAACACTAATGTGCTCAAATTTAAGATCAGAATTTGCAGCTCTCATTACAACCCAACAGATGTCATTAGACGGTTTTAAGCATCCACACGCTCAAGTCTCAAGTTTACTTTTTTTTAGCTAGTTGCTATTTCTGCCTCAAATCAACATGTTTATCCTCCATTTCTGACATCAAACTAACTTTACACTTCACATTTATTATTGTCATAACCACGGCTGAGCTTCCTCCTTCAGATAGATTGGCTTTCATTTCATTTCAGTCCACAGTGTCAGCCTGGCTGTCCTTGGGGTCCCCTACCCAACAGGATATCTGATCTTAAATATTGAACATGTTTAATATTTATGATTTCATATCAGTGGAAGTAGATTGGAAGTGAAATCACTCTGGACAAACTTTACACCAGTGATAATGGAAGAAAATGAAACTAAAAATCCAATAAATTTGATTTTCCTTGCACTCATTTTAACCTCTCTAAACTATAATTTCTTAAAACCTATCAATTGTCGCTGATTATGTTATCTACATTTAAATGACCCACCGTGTCAAAACGAATTCATTGAGTGTGTTTCACAGTGTTAATAAAAGGCTGCAGCAGTGTGCGATTGTTCCCCAGTCGCTGTGAACAATGTGACTTATGCTGAGCTGAGTCTGTGTTGGTGGAGGGGGTTTCTAAATCCCTCTGTGGCATTTTAGAGTCACAGCTGACGCCTCCGACTTGACGAATGCTCGCTCCGTGTGCTGCAGCTCGACAGAAGACGAGTATCAGAGCGACACGGGCCTGATCAGCTGGAGAAATGTATGAACGTGTCCTGTGTAACACTCAGAGAGCAGCAGAGCTGAGCTGGAGAGGTGCAGAGGTGCAGAGGAAGAAGGACAGAGGGTGACAGTGTGGACGCTTCAGTAAGCGTATGACAGACACTCAGGTCAGGGGAATGTGTGCCACTGAGGACCTCATGACAGACAGGAGGCACATTTTTCTTTGACCCCAATTACCAGAGGTGTTTCCTTCCACCAGTTAATCCCGGCGTGTAGGGTGGCCTCTCCTCTGTAGCGAGGAGATTTACTTTTCCAGCTTGTTGTTTTCCCTACAAGTCATACGGATGATGGCCCAGTTCTGCTGACCTACTAGAGATCTCTCTGCGCCTAAACACGTGGATTAAATCAAAGTGGGCCTTTGAATCTGAGTCTGTGGCTCACTTCTGTTCGCAGATACCTGAATGTGAATGTAGAGCTGCCTGTGATCTGTTTAGCCTACTGTCTGAGTGTCAAAGGCTGCTCGTGATGATATTTGAGGCTTTTTTTTTTTTAAACTACAGCTTCATTATCACAAAATGCCTACTGTAAACTCTGACCACCACAAGTGGGGGCTTGATATAAAACGTGTCCAGATATTTTGGGCCATAAATCATCTGTGTGATTAAACCTTGCTTGTTCGACTTTGAAAGTGTTAAACTCTTTTTTTGATTTCTTTTATCCTGTAAGTTAACAATATTCAAGCATTGAACTGATAGAAACAGAAAAAAACAGGATGATGTAGCTTTTGGCACTTCAAAATTGTGGGTTTCGGAAATGTTGTTTAACTTTGAAATTTCATAAAATGTATAGTTATTATTTATTATAGTATCATTTTTTTCAGTCACTGTCCTAACAGACTAAATTTTTTGTCAAATATTAGCTGGCGGGCTCTTGGATTTTTTTGTAGAATGTAACTTTTTCTAACTTTGGTTGTTAAATTTTGAAAATGTTCGTTAATTAGGGTCTTACTAGTATTGACAAATATTGATGTTAAAAAAAAATGAAAGCGTGATATAAAAAAAACAACAACCCTCAAATGAATCAGATTAGATGTATACATGTACAAGAATAATGTAATATAACAGAAATATAGTTATTGAATTAGATTTTATTAGTTTTGTTTATAACTTTGTAATAATAAGAAACAAAGGTACCTGATAATTGAAGAGCATTTGCTAGAAACCATCCAGATACTATAAGATCAAGCTGTAATTTCCATGGGGGATCAACAAAGAATAAAATAGAATATTCTTTATTGGTCCTTCATGGGAGAAATTTTACAGCAGCAGCAACAAAAACAAACTAAGGGCAAAATGTAGTTATTCAATAAATAAATAAATAAAATTAATAAAGTTTTAAAAAAAGATAAATAAATACATAAATAAATACAGAAATATTAATGACTCCAAAAAGTTATCAATATTCACTATGTAAACAAGAAAACAATAAGTAAAGGCTAAACAATAAGCGATAAATATGGAGACAGAGTGCAAATTCCTGTATACTGGAAGTACACTGGATGGCATTATAAAGTGAGTCCAGTTCACTTATGTTATATTAAAAAGTCTTATTGCAGATAATTTCTGGAGAAAAAGTTAGATCATTAATCCTTAGGGGGGATATTGGCGAGCAGCCTGCTCTAAAACAAGTAAAGTGGATCATCTTGTGAAGTTAAACTCAACAGCTGAGGACAAACAGCGTTTGATGAAGTGTGTATGAGCTCCCTAATGTTCGCATGTGTTTCTTCAGAATGAGCTCAGGCTGTCTCTGTCTATTCAGAATCATGATTTTAACTACCCTATGGTGCTGAGGAGCAATATGATTCAGTAATTTATGAGGCCTTTAACTTCCCAGGATCATTTCAGCACAGGCTGCCGGCTTCCCTTCAAAATAATATGTAAGCTCATCAGATTAATGACTCTTTATCGGAATTGTAAATCTGTTTTCTGGTAAATTGAAGGCTCAGCTCTTGTCATTATTGCAACTTATTCACATAATCAATTTTTTGTCGTAAAAAACAAAAAACAAAACTCAAGATGTAATTGTTGAAACCTTTGAACTTATCTCTGCAACATGAGAAAACTCATAATAAAGAATAAAAAGCAGATGTTAAAGACTTTTATCACATTAAAAATATGTTGCACCAGTCGTGATCGTCTCCTCCTCCCATGATAGAACAGAAACGTGTGAAGATGTTGGAGTTCCCAGTGTACATTTCTCTATCTTCTCCCTTCTTACTTGAGCAAACAATCTTCTGCCTCCAAATATTTGCAGTACTCGAGTGGTTTCCTCTCAGCCGCAGCGACATTTCCTTCTTGTCAGGAGATTATCTGACCTCCTCTCCCCTCTCCTCCTTTCTCCTCTCTCCACAGAGACACTCATGGACTCCACTACAGCCACGGCAGAGCTGGGCTGGACGGTGTACCCCGTGTCAGGGTCCAGTGACAACAGCGTAAGTCAGAAACTCTCCTTTCAGAATCATCTCCGCTCCATAATCCAGATCTAATTCAATAACTATGTAAGGGGTGATGTTATGAAAAGAATATCCAGGAGCTTTTTATGAGGACAAAGATGAGGTGTGAGGTGGATGTAAAAGTGCAGCTAATGTGTAAATGTGCTCGGTCGCCTGTGATGGTGTTACTTCTGTCTGTGTTTGGGTTTCCCACCTTAAGGTCAGAGATCAATTAATGAGCCTGTCTGCTCCCCCTGAGTGAGCGAAATCCCTTCGAATCCAAGAGCAGCGTTAGATGGAAACAATCTGATCACCGCACGGGGAATTTTTAGCCCCAAAAACGAAAATAAAAACTTAATTTGGGGATTTTTTCAAAAGAAAGCGTTTAATTTCTTGCAGAACTTGAGGAGCAGATTCATCCACTTTCCTGTTTGGTTATTACCACAGCTCCTCAAAGACTAATCCCTCTTTCCCAAGTGCTTTATTTACTTCTGAGTTTTTTTTTTTCTTCGATTATCTTGATCTAAACTTTCTGGTTCGCAACAAACTAACAGAGAACAATCATGCACTTAAAGCTCACTACGTGTGTTCACATGCCAGATAAGAATCTATGTGTCGTACGGGCCATGCTGGTGTTTGATGCACGGTCTTTCCACTGGGTTTGCCAGGGCATCGGTCCCTCTTTGAGCCACATGTGAGCCAGGCTCACTTAGAGCCAGCCAAAACCAGAGTCTCGGTCTCCTCCACTTTTTTCCCCACCACAGGATTTCGGCTTCTTAGAGCGGGTCCAAAATAGAGAAAAAATGTTGTCGACTTATTTGCTGGTGCATTTCAAAAACCCACTGCCGATTTTATTCAATTATTTATGCTTTTGAGGTTTGTATTAAAGATGGTTTGAGTTATCCTCCATCATGCTGCGCCTCTTTGTGCTAAAGAGAGCACAGAAAAAAAAAAGGAAGCGTAGAGATCTGGCCTTCAACCGCTTCATGATACGACTTCAAAGTTGTTCAGAAATAATTCAGGACAACCTCATCTCTCCCAACCTGAGGGCACGTCGTCTCCTCCCCGCTCTGCCCGAAAATCAATACGTGGGGAGAAAAAAGACGCCGGGTTTCCTTTTCTCCCTCGCCAGCTCTGGATCCAATCTGCGCAGACAGTGAACGCACACATGCTGACTCCAAAGACAGTTTACATCACGTCTTCCTTTCATCTTCACAAAACGTTAGATTCAGCATCCACTCAGCCCACTTTTCAGATCACATTTAGGACTTATTGAAACCTTCAGGATGGATGAACACTGCGCTCATTGTTGAGTGGATCAGTCTGACAAAACTGACATGAAATTAAAGTCTGAACATCACTAAACTGAAAAACTCGACAAGAATCATCTTTGTTCCAGTAACGTGGTTTACCGCGTGATTCAAGGGCAGTTTTCTCCTCCAAAGCAAATGTCTCCATATTTAATTTAACTACAAGGCCGATCAACGAGGCACACACACAGGGAGTCTGGACCCCAAGAAAACACGTGCCTTTCCAAAGCTGTGCCCTTCACCTTCTCCCTGCAGAAGTTGTGTGCTTGCACGGAGGTAGAGAGCTTTCCAAAGTCTGAGCATGAGTTGTTACACTGCACAAAATTGAAATCTTATCAAGTGTTTTTGTCTTATTTTCAGTAGAAAATGCCTTTTTAGACTTAATAACAGTCCAGAAAAGTCTTATTTCAAGTTATTAAAGACAAAAACGAGGTCTTAATTGCTTGTAATGAGTAAAAGAAAAAAAATCTGCCAATGGAAGAAGAGATAAGTTGCAAATTTTTCTTGTTCCTCCTTGGCAGATTTCTTATTTGCTTGTTACAAGCATATACTGTATATAGAGTGGAGACTGTGAGGGATTCTGGGAGAATCTAAGCGAAACCAGGTGACAAAAATAATATTTTTTTTTCTTTCGAGAGTCTAATCACTTCTTGGCTCTACCTCCAGACATATTTTACAATCCTCGAAACAAATACACAAGAAAGTCAGCTGTCAATCCTCATCAGGTGTGACATAAAACCTTATTTTAAACCTCGAATAATCAATGAAAACGAAACTTTTCAGAAAAAGAGGACTTGAATACAAGGCAGCCAAATGATATCTTCAAATCACCACAACAAACTGGCATGAGAAACATTTCAACGAGGTGTATTAACTTCTTAAAGTTTGACCACAGCCCATCTGGAATGACTGGGGAGATGGATTTTTTTTTTCAACCTATACTGCAGCCAGCCACCAGGGGGAGCAGTTTTCGGGCCGACCTCACTTCGAGCCGAGCAAGATGACGTCCATTTTTTTTGTTATTTTTTTACAGTCAATGGTTACAAGCAATTCAGACCTCATTTTGGTCCTTAAATATTTTGAAATAAGACAATTGTCTGTTCATATCACTTTAACAAGAAAAGTTTTACTTAAAAAAGACAAAAACACACAACAAGAGTTCAGTTTTTTGCAGTGTAGACACTCCAACAGCAACAGTCTTCACTGATTCTTTTAATAGTTTTGCAGGAAAAGAGCAGACAAAACTGTTTTCCACAAATCTAATTTTACTTAAACTAAGTGAGAAGACTTTGTGGTGTATAACCAAAGCTGAAGTCAGTATTTGTTTTTTTGTTGGCCTTAACCGGAAAATTCATGCCACAATTTTCTCCAAAACCTATACAAAGTTCTTTAAAAAACTGCTGTTTTATTTTTTCTGAACCGCTGAAAATGTGCTAACATCGCCTGAGTGGGGTGCATGCAAGAATGCAAAGTGTCAGATGTGTTTACTCTGACTTTAAGCAGACTGTTCCCTGCTCCTGTGTTCACACATTGGGTAATATTCAGGATCCCTCACAGGGAGTGGGCCTCAGTCGCCTGTGAACTGTTTTCAACTGATGTGCTTTTGTCCCCCAAAACATCCCCGTCTATACCTCAAATGGAACTATCCAGAATCTTAGAAAACTGAGATTCCGGGGTCTTCAGAGAAGCCCATCCTGGATGTGTGAGCAGCACCACTATCAAACATCAGGCCCTAAATGTCCTGGAACAGTCTGGAAAATGTCAGGAGTTTTTTTTTATGCAAGAAGCAAAAGAGGATAAATAATGAAGGGATGACATTTTGTTTAAATATGAAAGGTTAAAGGTCAAATGCACTGTGATATAACAGAACAGTCTTGTCTCTCTGGAGCTTCAGGAAGGATTGTTTTTAAATTAGACACAAACATCCACTTTGACACAGAGATGGTCAGATCAGAGTTTGGTGATTCGAGGACGAAGACTTTGATGGCCAAAATGATCAGAACATTTGCCATATTTAAGTTAAGATACCTATCAAACAATTGAAATATTTACAAAGTCATCACAATGCTCTATCTACCATAGAATAAAGCCTGCATGAAGAGATTTAGGTCATTTTCCTTTAACTTTGAAAAAGATGGACTGCCCCTTTAAATTCAGACCTCAACCCTGTTCAGCAAATTTGGTCATGTTGTAAAATGAAATGGACAGATCTACTGTACATTCACAGGAAAGTCTTTGCAGGCATTGGATAACATTAGTGTTAAAGCTCTCAGGAAATATATATCAACACTATATCAGAGACATGTGCTGCTGCAACTGCTGCAAAAGTTGGACAAGCCAAATATTAAAACTCAACATATAAAAACAGAAGAACTCACTTCATCTGATGTTTGCTGACCTTGGAGCGTCCATCTATATTTTTAATGATCAGGATTTAAAGGCAAAAACAGGTCAATACTTTCAGATCTGTTGGTTGTGATCATTTTGCCCAACAATGATTATTTCAGCAGTGAACTGCTTAATGCACCTACATTAGTATTTTTTTTTTTTTTTTAGTTTTTTTAATTTAGTTTTTATGCAAAACAAACTTTGTACATGGATTACTCCATTTAAGACAACACTATTCTTCTCAGTAATATATAATGCTCTGTGTAATACTGTATCCAGCTAAATAAAACTATAAAGCAGGGGTGGCCAACCAGTCAGAGACCAAGAGCCACAAAAATGACTGTGGTACTACAGAGAGCCACGTCACGCATGGTCTTAGAAACACACTTCCTCTCACACATAAACAAAATGACATAAAATGAAAATCAGTACATTTCCAATTTTCAAAGTGAGATTTACTGTGTTTGTATGTGTGTTTAAATCTGTACTAGAGAAGAGAAACTGAAACTTAAGTATCAATCCGTACACCCATATATTGATCAAAACTGAGCCACATGTGGCTCGCGAGCCGCAGGTTGGCCACCCCTGCTATAAAGCTTTAAGTTTATCTAGTTGGATTATCTAAAGCAGGGATTCCCAAACTTTTCAGCCGTGACTTCCAAAATAGTGGTGCTTTAAAAAGGCGACTCTCTGCCACGAAAAAACACACTGACGGGCCAATCAAGAAAACAAATAGAAATGTACTAAAAATAGTTCAAATACACTTATTTCAGATGATGAATGCTAGTCTCATGGTAGCAGAGGCTGCTTCAGTAAGAGGCACAGTCTCAGTGTCAGACAACAGTGGGAGACATTTGAGATTCAGTGTGTGACTGGGAATCAAACCCCCAACCTTCAGATACAGAGACAGTGATTCCACTGTAGCCATAGCTCCCCAGTGTGAAGAGGTAATGTGGTGTTTTCTGTGTTTTCACTTGTGTTTCCTGTTTTTACTCCCCTTGTTCTATAAGTTTTACTTCATGCTCTTATATTTTTTTTCTGTTTGATCACTCCTCATGAGTTTTTGACCCTGTCTTTGTCACTCCTGTGTCCTGTTTCCTATTATCTGTTTGAAGGGCAACAAACAAAGAGTGCAGACAACAAAAAATATTCATCAGACAAAAACACAAAAGTCAAAAGAACAAGGGGAAAACTTTAATGAGTGTTACACTGCATTCAGTCCTTGCTTAGCATCTAATACATTTAAATTCAATGATTCTATTCTGGTCTTTTTGCTCCTCAAAGTTTTACTTTTGGGTACTTTATTGGATAGGACAGTTTAAGAAGATATAGGAAATGTGGTGAGTAGAGAAAAGAGGACAGTGTGCGTTAAAGGGTCAAGGCTAGGAATTGAAAAAGCCACCTCTGCGATGAGGCTGCAGCCTCAGTGTATGAGGTGGGCTTTAACCAGCACGATTTTGTAAGGAAGCTGATTTTTCTTTCACTTGTTTAGGAAAAAAAAACGTACTAGCTATAACAAGAAACAGGAAAAAATCAGAAAAAAACTTCACAAAAACTCTTTTGTCTCATACGACAGATCAGAGCTTCCTAACTTCACTTAAAAATGTGACTCCTACAGGAAAAACTTTTTGCCTTGTGGTAGCTTCAGTTCAGACTCTCCTGCTGATAAATAAACATTCAACCCCAAACTCAGAGCTCTTGTGAAAGTATATTTTTAGGTATTCAGATGTATGTGTTGTTGTGAAGTCTGTGTTCCTGCGTTCTCAGGGTTAAACCCTCACAGAGCTGCTCTGAATCTCAGGTCGACTCCTCGACTGACTGCACCAGTTTTCCTGTGTGGGTGGATCGAGGCATGTGAGCCGTGTGTTTTATTGCCAGAACCTAAGAGGGTTAGTCAGACGAGAGTAAACTTCCTAAAGTGCCCTGGGATAAATTCTGGTTTGGTAAATATAACATTGGTCATCGGAGTTTTCAGCAGCGCTATCAAGAACAATGAAGATGTTTTGCTTGTCTGGCTCTGGCTCTGGCATCAATCAGGCTGACGTTTTATGTAATTAAAGGAAGAATTGAACGTCGACGAGAAGAAAGGGATATGAAAGTTGATTTACAGAAGCTTAACTGTTAGACTTCTAAGCAAATGACTTCCAGAAAGTCACCAGAGAGTTTCTTTTATAGCAAAACTTTGAAGAAATGTTTGCTTAATTTAAACTTTGCCGTAAAATACCCCGAGTGGAAAAACACCAACTGCCTGAACATTTCTGGCTTAATATCACACTGTTCCTTGTTTGCTTTTCCATTGTGTGGCAGTGTATCACATGTCCAGTTAGGATATATTTCATGAATCTATAGAGAGCAGTGAAAGCCAACTGCTGGTGCGGCGCTCTGCTGGATGTTACTGATCCAGCAGCTAAGCCGCTGAAGCCGTGCATATATGTGTGTAAGACAATAGCTTCTGTAAAGCACCTCTCGCTGTTACTCTGAGAGCCGCGGCGAGCTCTGTTTCCACACCTGTTGCCCCGGGCCATGAGGGACAAGCTATCTCCATCACTCTCACTGCCTTTCCTTTCCAAAGGGAGTCAAAGCTCAGCCGTATCGTCTTTAAAACTTCAGGGCCCGCGCTGATAAGGCCGACCTATACCTGACTAAGTCCAGGAGCTTAGAGACTTTTCCACATTTCGCTGCACTCTGAGAAAGCCGCGTATGCCGTGAGTGCATTTGGAGGGTCCAGTACGGGATGGGGATTTATCGGAAGTCAAAACTGGAATATTGCATGAAAGTTGTACGCCTCTGCAGGGAGTTAAGTTCCCTGTGGTTCCAACAGAACAAGCGTGTAGCTGTGGTCAGAACAGGAGAAAGGGATTTGTTTTTACACAGTATAAATATTTGACACAATTCACCACCCTTAAGAAAATAAAAACAGAACAAGAGGGCCAACATTAAACCTTAAAGGTTGCAGTTTAGTTATGTTTACCCTGACATTAAGTCAGAGAACGTCCTTGTCTCTTTCTGGGTTCCCAAAGTTGGAGTCACACTGCAAAAAACTGAAATCTAATCAAGTTTTTTTTGTCTTATTTTCAGCAAAAAAATGTCTTTTAATGCCTTGAGCCACACTCACCTGACCAGTCCAGAAAAATGTCTTATTTCAAGTTATTTAAAGACAAAGATGAGGTCTTAAATGCTTGTAACAAGTTAAAAAAATCTGCCAGTGGAACAAGAGAAAAGTTACTTGGGTTAAGACATTATTCTAGTTCCAAGCTAATTTCTCATGTTCCATTTTTTTACGTGTTACAAGCAATTCAGACCCTTATTCCTGTGTTTAAATAACTTGAAAGAAGACAGTTTTCTCGACAGGTCCGGTGAGTGTGGCTCAGATAAGGTATAAAAAGACATTTTTTACTCAAAATAAGACAAAAACACTTGATAAGATCTCAGTTTTTTTGCAGTGCATGAAATGCCTTTTGAAACCAAAAGCATGAAAAATTTGCTTGAAAATTTGCTCAAAACTTTGTCTTAAAACAAGTGACTTCAATCTTGTTACATTAGCAGATATATATATATTTTTTACTTGTAACATGCAATTCACACCTCATTTTTGTCTTTAAATAACTTGAAACAAGAAAATTTTCTGGACTGGTCAGGTGAATGTGGCTTATATTTAGCCTGAAAAGACATTCAAGTGAAAATAAGAAAAAAACACTTGATAAGAGTTCAGTTTTTGCAGTGTATAAACAAAAAATAAGGGGCTAAGTTTTACATTACACCACCCAAACAGAAATGTCTGTTCTTTTTCTTTGTCGAAGACACCTTAGGTGACGAGGATAGCTGTTTCAATACAGGCAGATAAAGTAGGAATGACTGCAATTTGTGCACATAAGTAGTCTGGTTTTATAAGGTCAAAAATAAGGTCTGAATTTTTTGTAGCAAGTTTTAAAAAAATTGCAAATGGAACAAGAGAAAATTCACTTGTATTAAGTTATTCTAGTTTCAAGAAAATTTTCTAGCCAATTTCTCTTGTTCCATTGGCAGATTTTTTTAACTTGTTACAAGCAATACAGACCTCATTCGTCTTTAAACAACTTGGAACGAGACAGTTTTCTGGACCAATAAGCTGAATGGCACTCATATCAAGTGTAATAAGACCATTTATACTTAAAATAAGACAAAAACACTTTTTAAGAATCCAGTTTTTTTGCAGTGTATCAGCTCAATCAGACACAGTATGCAAACTTTATCAACATTTACCAGAACAAACTACAGACAAACCACACCATGCCATCAGATACTGTATTTTTTTGCATGTTTAGATCCAGGTTGTAGAGCTTTTTCGTACCATGGTCTTACTTTGCCTCTTGTCGTCTCCTTAAAGTGCTTTTCTACAACATGTCACATTCAACCTTTCACACCTCATTCATACACTGATTACAGAAGCTGCTCAGTAAAGGACAACAAGGGCAGTTTAGGGGTAAAGAGTTCAACCCGAGGACTTTTCAAACACTCATACTCACCCACTCCTGCCCATGACAGCCAAACTCAGAGGATTTTAGGCCAGTTGAAAGTTTTTGTTCACTTTATTAGACAACATTGGGATTGAGCACAGCGATATGATGAGAGGGACAAACTCAGCATGAGGAAATGTTTTGTACTCTATCACGATCCTGTTCCTCAGTGTGTTTTGTCTCTTCTCTTCTTCTGTGTATGTCTCTGCGGTATTCCCTGAAGAAAAATCTTCTTCTGATTCCTCTTAATGAGGCAACAAACCGCACATTTCCAAACTTTGCCCAAACAAAGGCTGTTTATAGTCTGGATGTCGTAAATTACTTAGTCAGCGCCTCACCCAGTGACAGCCGAAAACACAAAATAATTACGGTTTACAGTAGAAACGGTCAAACTTCCAGCAGATGGTCTGGGTTTTTATTGTTGCCTGTATGGATTGTCTCATCAGCAGTTAATTTCCTCCTCACAGCAGCTTTAAGATGAGTAAGTTGTCCGTCGAGAGTGCGCTGTGTGGCTTGGAGCTGATGTATTGGCGTCTCGCGGCGCGGGGTTAAGTGGTCAGTGTTTCCCTCTCAAGTGGTGCTGAGAGATGTGTGAACATCAGGTCAGGCCTCCTGACCCGCTCCTTCCTACGCTCAAGTACTCACAACAGCGGTCATTTACAGGCAGACTTACGGCCGCAGGGAGCGGGCTGAGGGGAAACCGAGGTCCTTTGCAAAGGTGGAGGACATAATGAGGTAGTGTGAGTGGGTTAGGTTATCATTATGGATCAAGAGTCACTCAGGGACACAGCAAAGTTTGGCTGGAAGGAAATATTCTGCATTTGTTTCATGATGTTTTTAAACAATACAAATCTTTGTGATTCTTCAAATACGCTGCACATTACTCCAGAATTCCTCTGGAAGAAGATCCGGGCTGTTTATGTGTAATTGTGGGCATGTGTGGCGGGCCGACATGACACACATACTCTTCCTTTTTTCTTTACGAGTAATTTGTACAACATTTTTCATTCCTGCGCGACTTAAAGCGACCGCTAATTTGCGACTGTTACAATTAAATTCTGTGAAATCTTATTAAAGGAATCATGCGCAGAAATATGCAAACATAATCCACATGTAACTCTGAGGAATGGGGGGAAACGGTGGAATTGTTCTGCTAGTTTCACATGTCTTACATTAGTAGTGGACAGTGGTAATTGGAGCTGACTGCAGCAGACAGTTCTAGTTAAGTCTGTGTGTGTGTGTGTGTGTGTGTGTGTGTGTGTGAGAGTGTGTGAAGCCCGCTCTCCTGCAGGATTTGGCTCCCATGGCCTCTCTCTGGTAGTAATTGAATGCAGAGAGTGGGTGTCATTTGTCCCCTGTCCCTCAAGGGAAGGCACTCTTGCTCTGACAGATTTCCCACAACTGCAAATGGGGCGACTGAGCCCGCAGAGTTCTCCTCCCTCCCTCTTTCCCTCCTTCTCCCTGCGTTTGAGTGAATAATTTATTTACTTCTGTCAGTGATCGAGCGCTGATATGTTGTGTAGCTCTGGTTGCTGACGCTTGCTCAGGTTAATTCAAGTCCTGCAATGACAAGACGTGATAAATACACAACTCGTGTCACGTCAAAACAATGAAAGCGTTAAATGTTTGAGTGTTCTGACAGCGCCTTCACACCAGACTGATGTTTCACTCAGTTCTGCCTCATTGTGAGCTGAGGATCAGACCGGTTTTCTGCTGCAGTTTCTTGTGCAGCTAGAGGATTGTTTCTTTGTTTAGTTTCATGCAGAGCTGAATGTAAATGGAGCTTTTGGCATACAACCAAACAGTGTAGACAGATTTATTCATATTCGCTCGGGATGCACTGATCCAACTTTTTTGGTCTGATACCGATACCTGGACTACGGTATTGACTGATACTGATACCGATTGGATACTAGTGCTAACTGTGGGATAAGACTGGTAATGTTTTGGGTAAAAGGCAAAAAAATTAGTATATGGAATTACTGAAGTTAATATTTATCTAAACATTGAAACATTTAAATGTTCAGCGTTAAAATAATTCATCAGAATCTACACAAGTTCTTTTCAGATCTAAACTTTTATACCCTGTTGACTGGTAATGCAGAAAAATTAAAGCAAGTGCATCAGAGGCAAAATTTCAAATCAAGTAGCAAAGAGTGCTGATAGAGCTGTTTGCCTGGATTGTCACCATGGATCTCTGCCCACCGATACTGGTCAAGCTTTGAGGGGCACCGATAACCGATACCAGTGATCGGTATGCATACCTAATATTTGCCTCTTGCATCTGGATCCTACACCAATTTTGCTCAGATATTACGTTGCTAAAGTACTTATAAGGTTGTAGCACATGTAGGATGCACATGAAGCTTTTTATGGAGCTGCAGACCTGGACACGACTGTTTCTAAATCACACCAAGCATTATTTTCTGAATTGAAAATTCTAATCCATTGAAAAGAAAAAAAAAAGAATTCTGACTCCAAAATGTTTCTGTGCCAAAATTTCCCAAATAATATCAACCAATTGCTGTCTCCACTGGGCTCCGTTTGAATGATGCTGTGTCATTATCCATCTTAGCTTACTTTTTCTTCCTTTTCTCTTTCTTAAGTTATTTTTCTGACTTTTCATGCCTTTATTCAGAGACGACAGGACAGTGGGCAGAGCAGGAAACAGGGTGAAGAAAGATGCTACAGGTTGGATTCAAACAGATTGCCTGCTCGAGGGCTGAACTTAGACCACTAGGCTGTTCCAATGCTTCAGCTAACGTAACCTTTTTTCAGTGAAAACATTTAAAAACAGAAGCAGATAGAATTTAAAAAAAAGTAAAAAAAAAAAAAAAAAGTATGAATTAACAAGATAATAATTTCAAAATATTGAAATAGCTTAAATGGAAATATCGAGTCATTTCCATTCAGTAGTTTCTAAAATAGAGATGATGGTGTTTTGCATTATGTTGCAATTAGCTGCTTTTTAGCTATAGCACTCAAACAATAAACAACATGATCAACCCAGCTTTTTCAGGGATGTTCACTTGGTTAAGATGTGGTTTAAGGCTGAAGGAAGCAGAATAATCTGGCACAACTTCACCATCTTCCAGGGTGCACAGAGAAGAAAAAGAAGTCAGATAAGGGGTCTTGTGGCTTCAGAAGGGTCAAAGTAAAACATACTGCAGATACCATGGAAGAAGGGTAAGTTAACAGCAGACAACAAGTGAAGCAAATCAGAAGCATCCAATCATGTGCATCCACATTCATGTAAGCCAATAGGGCGACTGCACAGGTGGACATGTGGCTTCAAGCCAATTACTGCCCCAGGTTAGTTATCCCTTACTGAGTGTTACTGTAACTCTATGAAGAACACAAGCCAGAACCAGTGGTCGAAAATAAAATTGTTTTTCTTATCATGAGTGTTGCTGGAGTTTTGACCCTGTAACCCAACATTTTGTAATAACATCCCACTATGTAATAATATAATAAATTTTCACTCATCATGTAATAACGCTGCATTGCGTAATAATCTGCTGCATTTTGTAATAGAATTATTGAGCGCAGTATGTAATAAACTTTGCCGCATTGTGTAAAAAGTTTTTACTTATTACATGTGAGAAACTGCATTTATAATAAGTGAAGCAGTAAGTAATGACTAATTACATAATGCGGCAAAGTTTATCACATATTGTGTTTAAGAGTTTTATCACAAAATGCAGCAGATTTTTATAGAATTTGGCGTTATAACCAAATGAAGTAAAAAAAGAAACATGGACACACTATCTGCAGATAATAATGATGATTTGACTGCCTGAATGATTGTCATTGAGAGAAACAAGCTGCAAAAAGCAGAGAGGCTGCATATAATACACATTGATACACAGCAAAAAATTCAAAAACATCTGCAACTTGAAAACATTTATGATGCAAACAGCTTTGCATCATGTGTTTTTTGTCATTGCAGTTGTTTTCCTTTATTCTGCCTCATCTATGTTACATCTGTAATTATATCATGCAAAGTGATGCAAAATGCACCTTTTCTGCAGCGTATTTCTCCTGGTGATTATCGTTCTCAGGTATAAACCTCCACATCTGATATTTGTGATGACTGCATTGCTTCTACTTCATGACTTAAAACTTGTAAATAAACCAGTCCACTAGAGGACTTTCTATTTTAAGAGCCTTTTATCATCTGAGGAGTGTATGAAAGAAGAGTTAACACAGATCCTAACTCCCCAAACATTATCTCATCCCGTCTCCTGTTTTGGTTTGACTGGGAAGCATCACTGCAGCAGGTTGTCTCCACTTTGTTTACATCTGCCTCCTCACAGCAGCAGATCACATGACATCACTTAGGGAGGAACGTTGCTCCCTCTGGCACATGTGACAACCCTAATATCTGATAGAGCTCGACTGTTAAAGATTAAAGTGAATAAAATCTGTGAAGTTTCATCTGATGCGACCTAGTTTCAGAGACAGTTAGGTAAGCCTGGCCCTGGGCTGTAACTGTAATCACCGTCTGTTTACAGATGCATGTTTGTGTTGTGTGGAGACCTGTCTGTGCTCACTCACTGTAAACTCATTCAGCTTTAAAGTCTGTTTATAATGAACTCTGGAGAAGTGTTTTCCTGAGTGTAGAGAATGACTCTGCGGAAAGAGGTCCAAGAAGAAGTCGACTTGTTTTCTCTTTGGATGTCTGAATGAGGAAAAAACCTGTCTTTGAATCGAAAGCTCTCAGCTGTAGCAGTAACTCCACTCTATAATTCAGTCTTGACAGTGCGTTCCGCTCGGCTTTACAGATAAAGCAGAGCCTCACTGTCACAGAGACGTATGGATTGCAGGTCAGCTGAACTTTTCTGTCTCCCTCCTGGAGTGGCTGAGCGGATATTGATTCTGAAGCTCGTTCTTAGTGAGCGTCACTGAACTGTAGCGCCCTGAATAAGGAGGAGAAGAGGAGAGCCGCTGAGATATAGCAGGCTCTAGTTGCTCTGCTTTAGTTTCTAACCAGCTCAATCTATCTTCTTCAGACGGATTCTCTGTGCAGGGCGTTTGTCTCCGAGTGCTGCTGCTCTAGCATAAAATAAATTACATGCACAGCAGTTAGCAGACTCAGGTCTGGAGTGGGGGAGTGGGAACAAAGTAATGATGAGCTGACAACGAGGCAAACAGAGGGAAATCAGTTAAACTGTCAGGATTATTCAAGGAGAGCTCCATCTTTCATACAGCAGGCTTTATTCTTACTTTCTTTATAGTTGACAGGTTTTTGATCCCAGAAACACACAACTCAACATTCTACTTCTTTAGCTTTGTACTGATAAAACACGTAAGGGATAGTGTATAGTGAGCAGGTTGTTTTCATAGATTGGAGCCAAAGAGGTCTTCACTCACCTTGGGGAGGCTCTCCTCTAAAACAACCTGCTTATTACACATTATCCAGTTCAAAACAGCAGTACTGAAGCTAGTGACTCCAGAAATTGATTTTACAGAGTGTATTTGTTGTGAAATGAGTTAAAACGATGAAGAACAGTTTCCTCTGATGAAAATAGTCAGTGCGGTACATCAAGTTCCCATTTCTGCCTCGATAATAAGCACATTTGTTGTTATTTTTTTTGTTCTTAACATGCTAGCAGGACATTGAAACATACCCTGCTGTCTATTTTCATTGTTTCCTTGCACTTTGGGTTGCTGAGAGGATTTTGTCATCATTAGACACCTCATCTGAAGAAAGACAGGGTGTGTGGAGGGTAGCTGTGTGAAGACGTTCAACAAAGGTTTGAGGTTAGAAATCCAATCAGTGATCACTGCAATGAGGATTTTTGACGTTGTACATAAATGTGTACATGTACAGTCTCCATTAGGGATGGGTACTTTTCACATTTGAAACGAAATGGTACCGATGCCTGGTACCTGGCAATTGGTACCGGTACTCAACGGTACCAATTTCCAGTACTTTTTTGTGCTTATATACTAAAAAACATCATTTATAATAAAATAAACACATTTTTCAATTTTACATATTTATTCTTCAATATATAACCTTGCAATGTCGTGTTCATGCCCAGCATGGAAAATCACCTACTCTTCCACTCCCTCACAGTCACAAGGATGCATTTAGGTACCTAAACATGGAACCTTTTTATTTTATGTGAATCAGTACTCAGTACTTTAGACAGAATTTGGTCAGTACCTATAAAAGTACCTAATTTGGTACCCTAGTTCCCATGCATTGTTGAACTGGTGCTCGAAATTATAGATTGGAGACTATCTTGAAAAATTAAAGATAGACAAATACATTTTTTTAGTATATATGTATTCTTTTAATGCAGAAACACTTAAAAAATAGTCACAGTTTTGATGGTAGTCTTGCTGCAATTTCTTGAAAATTTGCAAAGATTTTCTTGAATGAAGTGTGTGGCTGATTTCATGAGAGTAGCCATTTTGGAGAGAGCAAAAATACAACTTTAGCCGCCTGATTTGGAACAATAATCCTCAAGGGGGAAGAATACTTGAACATTTTTTTGACAGATTTTTAAAGAAACTATTAATCATGTTGGTGAGGAAGAGGTCTTTAAAACTAAGGTGTCAAATATAATATGTTCCGCAATATAGGGTTAAACTCTTTGATTCAGGGGTCACGGATGGCCTTTTAGGTTTAGGTTGCACCCCATGACCGGGCAGCCCTGGTTGGAATCCAGCCATTGACCTCTTTTCCTCATGTGCCTCCCCACTTTCACCCTGTTTCCTGCTCTGTCCACTATCCTCTCAACTCTGATTAAAGACATAAAAAGCCCAAAAACACTCAAAAAAGCAAAGAAAAAAATCTTGATTTGGAAGGATTTCTCATTGTCATGGAGAAAAAACCCAAAGATCTCTTTATAACGTTTACAGCCTGATGCCAACTCCTTAGCAAATAAAGAAGCTATTGGCTGTTCTTAAGTCGCCAAAAGTCATAGAATGGTGTCATTGCCTAATCTGTCACATGCAATATCATCATATCAGACACAGAGATTGAGTTAGCCTTGACGCAAACATCTTGTCTATTTGCAAGTATTATCTGAACAGATGAAGTATAAAAATATATCCTTAAAAAAAGGAACTAGCTTTTTGAACCAGGCTGTTAGCATGTTTATTTTTGCTGTCAAAATTGTTGTTTTTACATTAGACCTAATGGGGATTATTTGAATTTTGGGGTCAGCTTCAAGTGGGCACTAGAGGAACTGCAGTTTTCCTCAGTGGCTTCATTCTTCAGCTCCAGAGGTCTCAGTTTGGAATTATCTCAGCAGTCTTCAACGCTCATTAATGGAATAATTAACTTCCCCTGAATGAAAGATACGTGACACAGCATGTTCATCCAAACACTGGAAATACTTTCTCACACTGTTTCTGCCCGAGAGTGATGAGACCCAGGACTCTGATGAAAGCAATTAAAACCTGAAACAGCATCTTTTTGTTTGGAGCCAGTGTGGCGTGCAGCTTCACACCATTGGAGGAGTATATTTCTCTGTGTTTGTTTCTCAGGGGAGGAAAACACAGCCAGTGTAGCATGAAAAAGCCCTTTGCTTGTTGTTTCCCCTTGAATTCTTCCAGCTTTACGTCTGATAACTCTGAAAAATAGCCCAATATGTTTCACAAATGCAAATCAGCTTCTGATAGTATTAGGTTTGCCTGTGGTTATTATGAGCGAGGCTTTGATCCTCCTGGTTGGAACATGTATTTATTTAATGTTAAAGCAACACAGGAGTCGGTGCACGCAGCCCTGTGGCTTGATCTCACACTCAGAGTAAGAAAAACATCACTCTGCCAAATGTAACAGGACCTCTGCAGAATAATCTGAAGTTTTTGTTTCTGGGGCGTCTCATCCTGTCGAGCTAATCCATCCTGACGTCCACCACCAGGGATACCTCCACCTTCTGCACCTAGAACACATGACCACCCTTTTACAGCAGCCTCAGTAGAGACGGAGAGGAAAGCTGTGAAAATGAAGACGTTTCTTTTAATTTCACACTCGGCGCTTGATCGTTAGGCTCTTATTATGCCCCATTTGCTTCCCTCCACTGGCTGTGATGAAAGCGGGGCAAAGAGGCCATGACAGGACAAAAAGGGGCCCTCCATCAAAACACATTTTGTTTGGGGTCTCTTTTAGCCCTGCTCTGCCCCCTCCCCCAGCAGCACTGCCAACACTTTCCCCTGCAGTTTCTCCTGTCTCCGTCCCTCATTAGCAGCCTCCCCCACCTGCCTCCGCATTATCAAACTGCGGTTGTCTGACGCTCCGAGCTCAGGAGATGCAGGCTGTCTGCTCTGGTTTAATTGGCCCGCGTCCTCCCCACCGCTCCTCAACAAGTGGGAAGGTCAATGGTTGCTCATGACCTGGGATGATGATGTCTGCCAGTGTGGGCCAAAAGACTCATTTATCCTTAAACCACACCACCAAGAGCCAGCAGCCGGTTAGACCATGTTGTTTTTTGTCCTGGATTCTAAAACTTTGAGCAAGAACATGTGACTGTATAGCAACACTTTTTTTAAGATTTAGGTCTGGAACACTTCCTATATACGTTAAACAGAGGTTAATTTGGGGCTTTCTGGGGACTTTATTCAGAAAATAGTGGATTGAGGAGAGAGGAGGGCGAAAGTAAGGAACGATCTCTGGCAAAGGGCTGAGAGCTTTTCAAACCCACTTCTGGGCTTAACTGGCTCTCCACACGTATAGATTTATTGTCCTAACACTCAAAGAAAAAAAAAAAAAAAAGAGTTTGTTTCTTTTGTGTAACAAGCTATCAACAACGCTGGCTCTGGTGGTTGTCAGAAATTCCCTACTGAAGACCAGAATGTAAGAACTACATTGTCATAATAATGCCCAAAGGATGTTAAGTCCTGGACTTTCTTCACTTGAATGATTAAAAGACTGAAGTGTTAATGTTTGATCGTGGTCCTGCAGATTTTCCAACTGGTTTCCTGGGCCCCCTCACACCGTCTTCCGTAAGGAATCTTGGAGTAATTTTTGACCACAGGCTGAAATTTGACCGCAAGGTTAGCTCAGTCGTCAAAAACAGCTTTTATTATTTGAGGATTTTATAGACAAGGGGAAGTGAAAGTAAAGGGGTGTACCGAAACTTTGAGATTGTGATCCATGCTTTTATCAACTGGAGACTGGATTATTGCAAAACGCAGTTGCCCATCTCCTTACTGGAAAATACGAGTGGGACCATAAGTCCCCTGTCTTAGCTTCGCTGCACTGGCTTCCCGTTGCTTTTAGAAGATTTTAAAACTTTATTGTTTGTTTTTAAAGCTTTTAATGGCCTTGCCTTTGAAAATCTGACTGAGCTTCTTTGTCCTCATGTCCCTGCCAGGACACTAAACTCAATCAGTCAGTTGCTACTGGTCACCCTCAAAACCAAGCGGCAACCTCTGGTCTAAGAATATGAGACAATACGGAAGTGCTAAAATCTGCTGTTTCTGGAGTGTTCGCTTGAGGCTGGCTCCAGAAGTACCAGAAGTCACTTACACACCAAGCCAAAAAAAGATATTTTCGATGCAGAAATTAACCTGTTTACAACCTGGTGAAAAAAAATCTCCTGTCTGAGTTGCTAATATGTATGGTGGGTGAATTTTTTACTAACTCTGCCGTTCAGAGGACATTAAAATCGTGAGCTTGCCCAATCAGAGGCACAGCTCAGGGTCACAGGACCAAGAGGCGCCCTATAGCTGTACCCAAAGCCTTTGCCTCTACCAATATGGCTGCTATAGCCGATGTGCTTCATTTTCATTTTCAGAAACAGGCATGCGATGTCGGGGAAGACTATGTCCGTGCTCAGTCTATGCTCAAAACTAAAGGTCACAGAGCTTTTGTGTTGGCTGCCCCTTCAGCTGTGGAACACTTTGCCTTTACATATCCGCTCTGCGGGGTCAATTTAGGTTTTTAAATCTTCCCTCAAGACTCACCTCTTCTTCCTGGCTTTTAATCAATCCTTGAATGGACATCTAGCATGAATTTCAATTAAATTCTAATTCATTTTAAATTTGATCTGGTTTTATCTTTTTATGTATCTTAGTATTGTATCTTATAAGAGTGCTGCTTATATGTAGAGCACTTTGGTCAACTTCTGTTGTTTTAAATGTGCTCCAGAAATAAAGTTAGAGTTAAGTTGAGTAATAAAAGTAACTTAAAAGCACTGCAAGTATTTTGGGACTCAGCACTCAGAGACCAGTGAAAAAGAATAATTTTCAGATGATGGAGTTTCTTCATCCTCTGATTTGCAAGTCTTGCAAATGTCTGGATCCTTTCCAAAATAAAAGACCTTGTGGTGATGCTAGGTCATATTTTGTTAACTACAAAACTGGAACAGGAGTGGGCCTGGAATCAACAAGTTATTAGTTTTGAGAGGCCTTGAAAGACTGCATGGATGAGGAGAGACTCATCATTTGGGGGCATTTCCATGGTCATGTGACTTCCACCTGTGCTACGATAGATTGGACAAGGATCTGGTGGAAGTTTGTCGGTTTAATCAGATGCTACCACGCCCTTGAAGACATTTCAAGTCATTTTTCCCAAAGCTTGATTTATAGGATGCATAGTGAGTTGGTTAATCTGCCAGATAGAATCCAGACAGGGTGAGTAATGACTTTGTTAGAAGCATGAAGGTCACGTTAGTTTGTTTCGGTTAGCTTTCTGCGGGTCTCGTCAGGTCTGATATTGGATTCTCATTAAACTGCATTTCTTGTTGTTGTCATTTAAAGTGTTTTCCTGTTTATTTCTAATTAAAGCCTGACTGAAGCACAGAAACAGTGTTTTAAAGAAGAAAGGAGCTAATTAGGCACATTTGGAAAGAAGTTCAGGCTTTGACAACTAAAAACTCTCTCATAAAGTTATCTTATTTTTTTATTTTGTTCAGCTGCATTCTGTTTACCCTCATTATTATTATTTTTCCTGGCTTCTCATCAGTCCCTTTCTTTAAGTTGGCACTTTTAATGTTTGGGTTTGAGTTCCGGTCAACCTGACCAGCCTCACACACTCTCTGTGATTAATTAGGACATGGGAATTAAAAAGCAGAGCTCCTTTAATTAGTCTGAAAGTGTTTGATAGGACGCCGTTTCTTAACAAGAGGGGTGACTTTCTTCTCCCAACCTGTCAAAATCTGTCAGAATCCTCACTAAGGGGGCTCTAATTTGAGAAATTATATCAGCTGTGAAGTGAAGAGTGAAGCGGGAGGGAGCTGGAGCGGTCAGAGCAGCTGATGGAAAGTGGCTCTCGGTGGTTTCAGAGCCGTGTTGTTCCTTGGCGGAGATGTCGAGGTCAAGGTCAGGACCTGCTCGGTGTTTAAAGCTGGTTTGATCCGTCGCCAGGGGACAGGGAAACCACAGAGGTTACATCTGGAGTCTCAGTCAGAGCAAGGACTCAGATCTGTGCGCAGTACGTGGACTTTGAAGCAGAAAACCTGGAGCTGAATCTGCTCCCTGATTATTCCTCATATGATTACCTGTGTAATGTGATTATGTTAGTTCGGTGTGATCGTAGAAAATTCATGTCACGTTTCCTCTGAGCATCACTTTCACCGGGATGTCAATAACCCATTACAGTGCGTGCAATGAATGTGTCCCATTAAGACACAATAAAAAGTAGGACGCGCTATCACATAAAGCAGAACCTCTCTGCTCTGTTTAAAGGACTTAATGTCACGTCTCTGGTTTCTCTTTAAGCATTACAGGATGTGAACCGCTTCTTCAAAGAGCCGACAGGAAAGCAGAGACCAAACTTCAAAGCTATATGTGTGTTCAAAGGAGGGTTTATACTCTCTAACATCCCAAAATGCAGTAATTTCCCAAATGGAGTTTAAAAAATACTTAAATCTAAAACACGTTTGTCCATTATCTGAAGCTACATGTTGGAGAGTAGTTCTACAAAAACAACCACACAAAGCAAACTACTGTGAAGCAGGGTAAGCTGTGGTAGGAGGAGCCAGGTAACAGATGTCCACCAGTTTAAAAGATTTAAAGCTACAGGGAGGAATTCTTACATTCTTAATGGAAATTAGCACCAACATTTTTTCTTTGACCTAAAAAAGCAAATCATACCGTTAGCAACATGTCTCACTTTTTCTATGTGATCTTTTTTAATGTCTTAAAATTGCAGATGCAGGGTAGGTATCTGGCAAACGCCACCTACACATGCAGGAGACATAATAAGCAAAAAGATATGAGGTACTTCTGTGTCCACAGGGGGCGCCAAATTGAAGAGAAGTTCCTAGTGTTGGCTTTAAATGCACTTTCACTGAGCACACACTGGCTAACCATACCGTGCTTAGGCATGCTTCAACCCTGGTATGCTCAATGATGATGATCACTAGGGATGGGGGCCTTTCATATTTGAAAAAATATGGTACTTTTTTATGTTTATGTAGTAAAAAATTATTAATTTGTATAATGATAAAATATGATTTTTTTTTCCTATTTAAAACATTCATTTTTACAATACATAAACTTGCAATGCTTTGTTCATGTCCAGTTTGGAAAATCACCAACTCCCTTGCAGTCACAAGGATGCAGTTAGGTACCTTAACTTGGTACCTTTTGATTTTACAAGAATTGATACCCGGTACTTTTGACAGAATTCGGTCGGTACCTATTAAAGTACCCATCCCTAATGATCGCTGTGACTGCTCCTCTTGACAGTTGTTTGAAACAATAGCAGGGTGTTGGAGAGCTGTGTCCAACCAAAATGGCTTAACTTGAGCCAAAAGTTTCTAAAGTTGTAGTAGTGCTCTCTGTGTCTCATGGTGCTGACTCTGATGAGATCAGGCTTCATGTAAACAGATGCTTCACAATGGCGTAGGTGGGCCATACCTGTGCCTATAGTCTGGTTTATACTGGAGTAGTGTGACCGCTGGCTGGCAACTGCGCTTGAGTACAAAACAATTCAAATGGCTGCGCCCTTAATGCTCAAACAACAGATTCTTTCACTTTTAATAAAATCTACCAAAGATCACAAGAAGATCACAGGTAAGGTTTACAGCGCTGGTCCCAAAAGGATGAGCCCTGATATCCGGGCGCAATACAATTTTATAACAGCCACTGTTACGCCTATACAGAGGTTGAGTTAAACTAAACACCTGAGATTTATTGGCCAAAAGACATGACTGACACCACTGTCTCAACCCACAACTGGTGTCAGGTTACAGTGAGATGTGCTATCAAAGTGTGTGATTGTTGAATCAGAGCATGGAGCTGGGGGACTGGGTGAAAGTTTATAGAGGGTTTAAAGAGACCTCACAGACACAAGCTGGAGACAAAAGCTATCCTTCTATCTGCCAGATAAATATACATCAACCCTGAGACTGTACAAGTACACAACCCAAGACTAGATAAATGCTGAGCTACGTCAGTTATTATGAAAATATATAACACACTGCATAAAACTCACCTCTCACACCTTGTATTCACCTTAAATATGAGCTATCAAATCTACTGCCATTTGAAACTCAAAGTGCAAATAATAGTGCCAGCTCAGAGAGCACATTCAGGACACATTCTTTAGCTGGATGCTCAGACTATTAACAAAAGGTTCTCATGGATCTAGATTTCATTTGTGATGGTATTGACAAAAGATGATTTGTAAACTAATACTTGTAATACAATAAGAGAAGAAAGATTTTGGGGGATGCCTCCTAAAAGCTCACTCCTCTAATGGTTGGATGTAGGATCACTACAGCTCACCGTCTTTTGAGCTGGATATTGACAAGGACAGTATTGAGTCTTGTGCACTGACAGCTGTAAATAAATCAATGTTTAGGGAACACTAACCAACCTTAGAGACCAGGTATGGTGAGCAACTGACATTCTTGCATCAATGAAACTGAAGCACACACTTTTTCCATGGCTTCATGGTCCAACGAGGGGATTAGTTGTCTGACAGTGGTAAAAAAATTCTCATGAGTAAATGAATAACACTTATAATATCAAACTGTGAACTTATGTTTTCTGCTCTGAAGATAGCACTTTAAAAACAGGGTGAAAAAGGGCAACCTTACTTTTGCAGTACTTTGAGGAACATGGCATCAACGTTGGCTTCCATTTCCAGCTCAGGAGGGTTTCCACTTGATTCATACCAGTGTTGCAGTTATCCTGGGCATCAGTTTTAAACAAGAGCAGAGCGATCTTAGGTGACAGTGCAGACTTCTCAAGTCGGCTCTCAAGAAGTTAGAAAGGCTGCTTCTTATCTATATCTTTAGATTACTCTAATGCATCATGTAAACGCTGTTATTAGAGATATTTGTTGCTTTGCACCATGTAATCTATTTAATCAAAATATTGCTTTAAGCTGATTACTCTCAGTAATCAAAGTGGTATAAAGTGAGCATGAAAACATCTCTGCTCCTGCTGCCAAATAGGCCTCAGCAGGAGCTTGGAGACGGTTTATATTAACAGGAAACGTGCAGACCGCTCTCTGCTTTACAGCTGAATAACACTTAATTGAATGGATCAGGTTGACTGTGCTCTGCTTCAATTACCAATCATAAAACTCAGACTGCTTTCAAGGCAATCAAATGTTAAATGTTTAAACTGACTGTCTGTGTCTGTGCTTGGCCTGCAGTGGGAGGAGGTGAGCGGTTACGATGAGAACATGAACACCATCCGGACGTACCAGGTCTGCAATGTTTTCGACAACAATCAGAACAACTGGGTACGGACGAAGTACATCCGGCGCCGTGGAGCTCAGAGGATCCACGTTGAGATGAAGTTCTCAGTGAGGGACTGCAGTAGCATTCCTAACGTCCCCGGCTCCTGTAAAGAGACGTTTAACCTTTACTACTATGAGTCTGACTCCGACACGGCGACGAGGAACTCACCGGCGTGGATGGAGAACCCGTGGATCAAAGTGGACACCATCGCAGCAGACGAGAGCTTCTCTCAGGTTGACCTCGGAGGCAGAGTGATGAAAATCAACACCGAGGTGCGAAGCTTTGGTCCTGTGTCGCGAAACGGCTTCTACCTAGCCTTCCAGGACTACGGCGGCTGCATGTCGCTCATCGCCGTGCGAGTGTTCTACCGAAAGTGTCCTCGCATCATCACAAACGGAGCTCTCTTCCAGGAGACGCTCTCAGGCGCAGAGAGCACCTCCCTGGTGGCAGCGAGAGGCGTCTGCATCCCCAACGCAGAGGAGGTGGATGTGCCCATTAAGCTGTACTGCAACGGAGACGGCGAGTGGATGGTTCCCATCGGGCGCTGCATGTGCAAGGCCGGGAACGAGGCCGTTGAGAACGGGACTGTTTGTCGAGGTATGTTTTCCTCCAGTAATGATCCAGTCCTCTCTGCCTTTCTAACAGGGTAATCCCAACACTTAAGCACAGGATCGATACTGTGTTTACGTCTGGCAGTGCTGTCTTTGCTTTAAGCTGCACCTCGGATCCATTCATTCCCGTTTAATTGATGCTACGAGCTGGAGACGTATTAAAAAACAGGATGAATGGTGCGCGCTCTGTGCATCGATTATTCAGCTGGAGCCATCATCATGTTCCTATAAAGATGATTATCCTGCAAGGTGTTTATTTCCCAACGTAAACACTCGGCTGAATGTGGCTTTTCACACAATAGCTGTGGCGAGGGTTTGATCTGAAAATAAGCTGCTGCCTTTTCACGTTGTGTCAACAGAACAAGAAGTCTTTGCTTCTCCTCAGCTGCCATCAAATATTTTTACATGTAAAGATCTTAATCTTTTCTTTGCTGTAACAAAATCTGTTTAACAGCTCTTAAGTGCGTCCGTATTTTTGGTAGGTCATGTCAGACTGAATATGTTATACCCATCTACAATTGTGACACAACTTGTGCTTGACTGAAATTCAAGAGCGATTTGCGAGCTGTAGATTTCTTCCCTGACCTTTTGTTGGTAGGAAGCGTCCTCCCATCCACGAGGACAAAGAGGATATTTTTTAAAATTGCCTGCGTTTTGCTATTGAAATCCCTCTCAGGCAAATCAATTTTTCCTTTTCAGCCCAACATTTATGTGCACCGTGCCCTATTCCTCACTCTGGCAGGTGGTATTTGGTCAACGTGCGCAGGGATCTTGATCACTTGAAGCAGCACGACAGCGTGTTCCCCTGCAAGCCGCCGTCGTGCTGCTTCTGCCCGGCACAACAAACCTCCCACCTGCGTTTTGGATCGGTTTTGTTGCTGCCTCTCTTATGCCTGCCTGTAATTACAACACATCCCCCCCTTGTGTGTATGTGAGTGTGTGTGTGTGTGCTGGGAAGGGAAATGTGATGGGTGCTGCCTCACAAACACAGCCGAGGCTCGTTCAATGACTACTAATGAGGACAGTCAACGGCTCCTCCTGGAGGAATACAGGCCTGTAAACTGCATGCAGAAAGATCGCTCCTCTGCATCCACATCGGGACAAAATGACAGAAAATAGCTTGCTTTTTTCTGACCTACATGTGATTCACTGAGTCCTGGTGGATTGGGACATCTCAGGAGGGTCTTATGTCAAACGGTTCTGTTTATGCTAAAAGATGTTATACATCTAAAGTCTGCCAGTGCTGAAAGGAAGGTATGCGCTGAATGTCTGCACTCCACTAGGCAAGGGATCTGTCTACTTCTAACATCAGTTTATGTTGTAATTCAGGTTTCTATGGCAGTAATAGCTCTAAAAATCAGACTTTGAAAAAGCGGGAATTCAAATGTATTCATTTGATGTTCAATATGCAGAAATCTACAATAACAACATCAATTCTAGAGTAGAAAATGTACAAAATCCAAGAGCAAAGAGGGTACAACATTAGTTAATAAAATTAACAGTATTATATGAAAGAATGTTTTTAAAAAATGGCATTTTAAATGTAAATATCAAAAATTGTCTTCATATCCGAAAGATTTTAACACATGCTGCATCATCAGTAAGAGACTTTAGATCAAAACCATTCAATACTACCAAATACAATCAGGGCTTTTGCAATAGCTTAGTACTGATACTAGCAATCTTATTAAAAATGTGAAATTTAAGTTGTTCTGAAAATAGGCCCCAATTCAACTCCTGGTTCACAGCAGGGGGCAGTAGAGGTTCCTCATGTCGTTTACCACCCATCGTGAAACAAAGGGTGAAGTAGAAGCTGCAATTTGAAGAGAAAAGCTGTGTCCCAATTCAGGGGCTGCAGCCTACGGAGGCTAGATTTGAAGACCGATTACGTCACAGCGGTGCGTCGGAGGCTGTCCCAATACGGAGGCTCCTCCAAATGCGGCCGACGAATCCGTCCTCCGTTTCGGGGGCCGCGAAGGACGGGTTCGGTGAATCCTTCATAGCCTCACATATCCCAAGATTCATTGCGTATGAATGCCGAACATGATGGACACGGCCGAACTCCAAAAGGAGTCCTGATTTATACAGATATGAAGGATTTCTGGCAACAACTATGTGATTGTGTTTCTAAAACGTGAAAGAATATTTTGTTTCTCTGTGTAAGAAAATGTGTTGTTTGGGCTCTTTTCAATTAATATACTGTGGAAAAACAGTTCTTTATGAATATTCTCATTATTATATAAAAATATGTCCATAAATGTAAATTCTCTTGGGAAAAAAACTTACTTGGAGTTTTTTTTATTTATTTATGTATTTTTTACAGGGAATTCACAAAAGACATTAATTCATTTCAGCAGCTTTTATTTTATACTTATTTATTTATCATCACCCCAGCACTTGATCAAATGTTGAAAATGTACGTTTTTGCCTTACTCTCATGTAAATGGTAGATCTATACTCTATCAATAGGGATAATCATAATAAAAATGATGATAATGATAATGATAATGATAATAATAATAACAACGCAAAGTAATAAAAAGATAGTAGAAATCATCCTGTTTAAATGTGAGGTTTTGGTTTTCGTGTGTTTAAAAGTAATGAAAGCCTGACAGGTGAGGGCGGCGCTGTGTGACGTCGAGGGTGACAAACAGGAAATGCTTCGTAGACCAGACCGTCTCAATTCAGTTCGGCCTTTGCGGTCTACGCAGGCTATAAAGGCTGGGTCCTCCGAAGGCTACAGCCTCCGTAGGCTGCAGCCCCTGAATTGGGACACAGCTATAGATTCAGTAACTGACAAGAATCAACTCAAGAAGTTCACCCCACAATTCAAAAGTTGCAACAAAAAAATAGTGTCTTTATTTGAGTTACTAACAAGACTAAGTAGCTGGGTGCTGGGATAGCCTAGCGGTCGAGGTAGCATGCCCCATGAGATAAGCCCTTGAGTGGACGGCCAAGGGGTTAGGATATAACCTGTGGCACCTTGCCTGCAAGTCACTCTCCACTTTTACCCTGTTCCCTGCTCTATCCACTGTCCTGTCTTCTACAATTAAAGGCATAAAAAGACCCCCCAAAAAATAACATAAAAAAAAGCAAACAAACAAAAAGATATAATATGAACAGAATATCACTATAAAAATTAAGAAAAATGTAACAAACAAAATCACAGCAATTCTGGAAAACAACTTGACCAAGGAAGTAACAAACAAACAAAATAACTCAGCACCAATCAATAACTTTGATTCAGGACTCTGATCTATATACACAAGGATATGGGGTGCAGGTGAAAACAGTGAGGGTGGGGATCACAGGCATAAAGGCTAGAACGAGAGGAGAGACTTCACTATAAAATGAAACAGGATGAGAAAAACAAATGACACGACTGTAGTACCAAGTGTTAACTTCACCTAAATGATGAGAAATGATGTTAACCAGCTAGCTAGCTTGCTAGTTAGCCTTTATTGCAGATCTTTGCTTCTACAGCTGCTAAAATGAAACAAGGTACCTCTACCTAAAAAAGATCCTCATGAGTCAAGGAGTTTGGGGATTTTGTACGAAAAAAAGACTTGGGTATTATAAATCTATCAAATAATAATTATTCATAGCCCCAAGTCACCCCCTCCCCCTTTTTCCCCCATAAGATATGAAGATAGCATCCACAATTTATTGTCACAAATTCTGCCTCTCCCAACTTCCCTTGCATTAGTATCCAAAAATAAAATGTCTGTATTATGTATTAATAAGTAAGAGTCTACATTAAAACAGATACACACACACACCAAAGGCAATGACAAATAAAATATATTGGACATTACCCATATTACACAGGACAGTAAGTGTGAGTGTGTCCTGCATGTACAACTCACTTTTAAATTTTCCTCTCTTCTTCAGAAATCTATTTTTTTACTTTCATATATTTTTCTGAAGTTTCTAATTAACACAAGTTAGATTAACTGCAGTATTTCACTCTATTGTTTCTTTATTTGTCAGAGTTAAAGAGGAAGGGCATTTCTGTGCATCTCAATTCCCCATCCCTCTCTTTATGTCTCTCAAACCGGCTTCACACACTGAGCAGAGAAGCAAATCTTCACCGCCTGCATGCTCTCGTCTTCATCACCCCCTCTGCAGCGCTGAACAATATAGATTGGAGCTCTGCAGGGCTCAGAGACGTACCGTCGTGACTCTGTCAGGAGCACATCCAGTATCTCTCAAAGGCAGAGCTCCGGTCCTCCCCGATCATGTGACACACCGGCTGAATATTAAAGCTTTATGAAAAGAATGCATTAACAGAGAGTGCAGCTGTGGCATGCAGCAAACCGCCACGCACAGAGATGGATTTTATGGCTCCATACAATAGTTATGAGGCGCAGTGCAAACAACGAGGAAGTGCAGATGTTTGCAAGATACAAAATAAAACCATTAAGTAGAGAAAGATACTATTCATGGCTCCTCTATTGTTAGGAAAGCCTCCCTCTGAGGGAAACATGCGACCACTTGGTCTGCTCGCCAGTCATCGTTCTAAACGCTGAAAGCTGATATCAGCGCTCAAACTGTGGTCAGTCAGCGCCTTTCAACTGCCAGACGATGGGTAATGAATTGATCTATGAAAGATGTGCCTTTGCCTGCCGATATTATGGGGTAATGAATTGATTTGAGAGAGGTGCCCTCTGAGGGTTTGGAGGTATCCTCTTTCATAGCTGGATTATGGAGCCGCAGAGACAGCATTAAGACTCCGGGATGAAAGACTCTATTTGTACTGTCGTATTAATAACACTAGCAATGCTTTGTTCCAACATCCCCACATCCAAACGTGTAATTACGCATGTAACAATTAAATCCTTGGCAGGGATCCCGGCAAATAATTACGCTGTCATGAATTCTGTCAAAATATTGACAGCAGAAGGGGGTGCTTACATCGAGTTTTCGAGCCCTTTTTTTTCTCAGCCATTGTCTTACAAGTAAGATTATGTTCCCTCAGAGTGAAGCAGCCCCACTACAGCTTTTCTGCAGAGACATCCTTTAAAAAGAGGGATCTTTCTTCCCATCAGAGCTGTGTGAAGATGCTGCACCACAGAGACACACTGTTCCCCTCCCTGCAGAATGAAAGAACTCCCTTCAGAGCGATGTTCGAAGCTCCCCGATCGTTGCTTATGTGTGTCTCTAACTGTAATCTGATCATCTAACCCCACGCCACAGTGAGTTCAAAGGTCTCCACTGTAGCTTCACGGCAAAGTAGCCAAGAGACAGATGGAAAATCTGACGGAGCTTGATTCATCTCTTGGTCGTGTTTTCTGTTGATGACTGTGTTCAGAGAGCAGCAGAAAACAAACAGCTTGGTTTGTGTGGCCCTGTGACCCAGATCTGCAGGGAGACGAGTCAACAAATAACATCTCCCATCACAACGGCAGATAAAGAAGCACAACTGACACATTTTCTGCATGCTCCTCTGCTTATGTGCTGAGAAAATACTGTTGAGAAGAGAGACAAACCAATCAGAGGAAACATTCAGAGGAAAAAACAAGGACAGCATTTTGCACAAAGAACAGTAAAAAACAGAGGAGTTGAGTTTTGTTCCAAAGCTTTAAACTATATGGATGTTGGTACTTCTGAAGGGCTAGTTTTACACATATGGAGTTCTGCAGTTAGGTAACCAGTGATAAATTGAAAACATTTGGTTAATCTCACAAAACAGAAGCACAGTTGGTGATACCACTAAAGCCTTGTTAAGATTTTCTTAGTGATCTTGAAATAGTCTCACTATTGTATATTTGCCTTTTATATGATCCATGATTTGAAATTTGATTATCGGTGTCAAAATTTGTTAGTTCTAACTGCAAGTCCTTAGTGTCCAGGGATGACTTGGCCCTTCGCCAACACTATACCAAGTGAGGTTTCGTTAGCTTTGCTTGGTGAGGTTGGAGTTGGTAGATGAGCACTGGTAGGACATAACTAGGATTCTTTAATGTAACATATTATAGACACGTCTCATAGCATCAGGCTGTAAGTAGCGCTAAACTGATAGTCTACTCACCTTCTGGACACCAAACTACAAACTGAGTTTACAAAGTTCACTTGTCGTCATGTTTCAAACAAAAGCTCTAGGTAACTACAAGTAAAGAAATTACCTCATTGCTTTGCGTCTTGAATATAAAAAGGTAGAGTTAAAATAAAAAAAGCTCAATTCAGCTTTGGCAAAAGGTACGTCTTTACGACAGTGGGTGATGGTGCTCATGGGAAACTGAGTCCCAAGCCCCCTTTCCACCAAGTAGTCGGTTTCAATCAGCATTCGATCAGCATGGATTGGTACGGGTTTGGTTAAGCCCGGTCCTGTTTGTGTTTCCACAGCCAACCATGCCTGCTCGTGGTAGGTAGCGTGTAAGCCTGATGCTGATAGCTACATCGGCTAAATAATAGCGTGACGCCACAGCAGCGCAACACAGTGTACCCCGCTAATAAATCCAACAAAAACGAAAAATGTGACGCAGTAAACAAAGAGAAATGATGGGAAACATCCACCAGTTTGTCTTCTTTGTGATTGACATGTGGCTCATTGATACCAAGCATAAAATCAAGCCTTGTTTCAGAGAAGGCTGTGTGTTGTAGCTCTACCTTCCGAGATCAAATTGGTTTCGTCAGGAAGGGTCCCAAAAAGTGGGACGGCTCATCTCGGTTGATTTGGGATCTGTTGAGGATTAGTCAGTGGAAACACCGTAAAATGTGTGCCGTGCTAAGATGAACCGAACTGAACTGCTTGGTGGAAACAGGGAAATCAGTACTGATACCAGCCACAGGTGTCACTGCAATCAACACCATACAGATGATCCTCACAGTTTCTTTAAGCTGCTGGGACTCAAATTGATTGTCTCCTACTTACAGTGAGCTAAACTGTCAAAATTGATGGAAGATGCAAAACAGTGATTGCTTTTAATCCCCAAAGATGGAGAAAACACCCAAAAAAAGCAGAAACAGGTATGTGACGTTCATGGATTCAAGGTATCGGCTCAACTAGGAAACAAAAGAAAGCTCAAGTTCAAGAGAATAATACAGTAATAGCCATCTCTCATTTTCACGTACAATGAAGATAGTGTTATGTAAAGCTACCAGCTCAACAGGCCCCTCCCCCAACACTCTGCTCACCAAGGAACAGAAGTGAGATGCCAATTTTTGACTAAAACTGTTTTATTTGGTGTTTTAAAAGCTTCATATTATGTAAATGTTTGGTTTCTTTATGAAATGATTAACTTCAGCCTGTCCTCACAGCACCTTTCAACCAAAGGGCAACTTCTCAAACAACACCAGACATGGACAGTTTGTATGACAATGACGTCTTTAACAACTGTTCAGGTTATGTTTGGTCCCAACCGCCAGTTGAATTGATTTAATTCGATGGGGCATTTAAAAAAAACATGAGTAATAGCTCGTCGTCCAGAGGTAGTGCAAGAGGATCACCTGCTGTGTCATTTCTGCACTGAGCCAGAGAACTTATTGCTGCGTTTAATGAGAAGAAGTTGTTCTATCCAGTGAACCTGTTAACCAGGTCAACTCTTCCACACTTGTCTCACAGGGGTGACCATGCAAAAATCTCCCAGAGTCAGTTCTGCTGTGAAATAAATTCAACCCAACATGCACGATACACTGCCCAGTGGGTCAGTTAGTCACACAGATGAAAAGCCTTTATAGGTCACTCCGCTGAGGACTGGAACAACACTCGTGCTCCTTTTAGTGCCAGTCACCTTGTGAGGTCGGCATCTGTGGTAGCTGCTTGGAAGCAAAGTTCCTGCCGGTGCACCCAGAGCAATTAGATTAAGGAGGAAAGGCTTTAGTAATTCTTCAGCCAAACGTGGTGGTAGATAAAGAGAGTTAGGGGGCTCTGGAGCAAAGGTAGGTGCCGGCGGACGTGATTGGGTAGACATGATTGCTTGGAGAAGAGAAGGGGCGGAGGCGAGGGCAGGAAATGAGTCCCCCTAACCCACTGTCAGAATCCCAATTATTAGAGCCTCCTCGTCTGGAGAGGGTTTAAGGGGCGGAAATCAGCGTAGCACAGACAAATCCACGCCGCTGCCTTTATTTCCCAGGGTGCCGCTGTCTTTAATGGCAGCTCTAATTGACTAACAGCACACGTGGGGAGCAGGCGCGCTGATGGCTGGATGACTGTCCTCTGCGCTGGAACAAGACACAAAGCGGAGCAAAACAAACACACCCCCTCAAGGCTTCTGCTGCATTGTGCATTGTGCAGAGCCAGATGAAGGAAGGTTTGCATTGTTCTGCAGGAACAGACCGAGAGAGACGGAGGGAAATGTCAACAGCCTGCCTGCACAATAAACAGCCTCTGCACAATGTTATGTTAAAGTAAAAGCCACACTTATTCCTTTGGATTGATGGCTGCTGTAAGGAGCTGTTTAGTTCAGCATAAGGAATACAAATTAACAGACGAACAGATGTTCAGCTCCGCACCGTGTGTCTGTTCCACAGCATCAGAGACAACACGACTTCATTTAAGCATCATCGTCAATATCACTCAATATTAATGACTGATCGTTCCTTCAAGAGCCAATAAACTCTCTGTGATATGAGATAAGAGGAGGTTTACTCTCTGGTTTGAGCACGGGGCAGGATGCTGGAGCATCAGGAGCTCTGTAGACCCCAGGGAACATTCATGATGCTTTATTCCCTCACTCTCCTACTCTGATGGGATTTCAGGATGGCCAGGTGCCTTTCTCTCCCTCTGCCAGTCTGTTCCACTCAGAGACAGGACTAGATCACTAAAAACATGAGCACAGTAATGATCACCATGTTGTCAAACATGTAAAAGACCTTATTAGTGTGTTAAGATGATTAAAACTGTAACAAATTAAGCAGTTTATCATTGATGCTCAACACCAAAGGATTACTCCTGATAGGATTCTTCAAGGGTTCTTGTCCACAAGACTTTTCTTTTTGTCTATAGTAGGACTAGGCAACCTTTACTTTCACAGGAGCAATTTTGCCTCAGCTCACCTGGATTGAAGTCATTTCAGAGCTACAAAATCTACTTTATCTTCACAATAAAGAAAATTAAGTGTGTACTACTACCATGAATTCTATACATTATTAAAACCCAGTGAATAATTATCCAAACAAGATTTTTTTATTTATTAAATTATAGATGTGATGTCATAGTTTTTATTATTTCAAATAAATTTTAAAAATTTTGACATTCTGAAGATTAAAATTTCAAAAAAGTTGCAATTTTTTTTAAATGGAAAAAATTCAATTTAATTAAAAAAAAATCTAAATTTCAGAAAAATTTGATATTTAATATTTTTTTTTTTAAAAAACTATTTTATTGCAAAAGTTGCCAAAATATCAAAACATTAATGCAAGTTTTCAACATTAAAAAAAAAAAAAAGAAAGAATGAACTTTTAGAAATTTGAAAGATTTGATGAATATTGATGAATATTTATTTAAACAAAATGTGAAAACATGATTTTATTTAGTGTCAATGTCTTTAATTATTAATATCCTCTGTAAGAAAATAAATGTTATTTTTTTAATATTTTTTTTCTAGATATAGGAAGCCACTGCAAAGGAGACAAAGAGCTCCTTAAGGCTACAGAGCCACAGGTTGCAGACCCTTTGTCGATAGCAAGAGTATAGTATAGTATATTTGAAGATTTCACTTTTTGGAAACAAACCCTGGAAAAAGAACAGGTTAAAAACAGCAAATGTAATGCACACAACAGCTTCATGTTTAAAGTCAGTGCCTGAAATAAGCAAAAGTATCCAACAGGGCTGAGAGGTGAGCTGCTGCTAATTTACGCTTAGTCAAAATACACCAGATGTGTCTCTGTTCTGTCACAGCACCGATAGGTTTCAGTACAAGTCAATGTGCCACCTTACGCTGACTCTGCTTTTAAGAGATCTGGCTGCTCCCCTGCTCCAGCTGAACGCATCAGACGCATCAGATATGCAAGCCTCCTGATTTTGCTGCAGCTGTGATGCATCAATTTACAAAAAGCAGATTGAGCAGGACAGGAAATCATTCACGAAAACCTCCTAAACAGGACCTACCAGTGCTCATCTAACAATTCCAACCTCACCAAGAAGAGGTAACATAACCTGCTGGCCAGAATAGTGATGTTAAATGGACTTTAGTTAATTGAATTACTGTAGCTGTAAAATACTGTAAACTTAAAAGCAAGAGAAGGAGGGAACACAATCATTCAAAAACAAAAGTAAAGGCATCTTATGGGGGTTTATTTCCCATACAACCCTTAAACTTCATTTTAAACACAGTGAGTGTAAATCACATGACTTTACAGGAACACGTTTGCACTTCACTTGAGTGCCCAGTCATGTGAACACAAAGAAATCTCATCTCCCCCCACCAACACTTGATCATCCTCGTTTTCACAGCTCATCCATCATATGCGGATGTGATAACGTGACCTGCGATCCCTGAACTCAGAGATCACGGCCTGTTAAGCCTGAAAACGTTTCCCACATGTTTTTGCACATGTCGGGCTCTGCTCCAGATGCCCTTCTGTCACACTCCTCATCACCCTGGCCCATCTATTGAATCTCAGATTCAGACACCCATAATCCCATCACCTTTTTTCCAGACATTACTGGTCACATCATCCACAGTAGAGGCCTCCTGGAGCTCTGGATCTTGCTTGTGACACCTTTCTCTGTCTCGCTCTGAGATACCAGACAGCCTGATTACCACAGTCAGTTTTCTGGTGTGTCTCCACGAGAGCAGAGCAAGGTGAAAACCCTGAGAACTTATGGTTTTGTTCATGATGAATTCGCCTTGGACAGGCCAGCCCGACGCTGAGGAAATGAGAGCTGCACGGTATATCCAGATCCTTCCATATGCGCCTCTTTTTTCTCATCAGGGACAAGGCCGGGGCTTTGTCAAAACATCCCCATCAGCTCCTCTCTCAGATGTCCTCGACTTATGAGAGGATTCAGGCCCTCTCTCCCTCTTTCTCTCAGCTATAAGAGAGACTGATGGATCAAGCATCTGTCTAGATAAAAGATGAGAAACAATTGAGCCCACTGTTTAAGACAGGAATCCCTCCTGAGTATCGGTGACCTTGTTTTCCAATCATGTATAAGAACTCGGTCAACATTGAGAGAAACTGTGGCGTCTTGTGTTGCATGCCACTGACCTAGATTACAGCTACTCTAAAAGTAAAAGCAAAGAGAAAGCTTATCCTTTCTGGACGTCTCTTAGATGTGCCACGTGGATTCTGCAGCTGTAGTATGTGAGAGATGAGCACAGTTGTTCACACACAGTTAACCCCTCGGTCACTGGCTGAGAAGCTGAGAGAACAGAGTCTATATTCTACTTCACACTGGATGGTCTTTCTCATACGTCGTATGACTACAGCACAAGATACTCCACACAGAAAAACACTCCCCACCTGGAAGTGTGTGTCCAACAATCCTGAGCTGAAATTACAAAAACATCTGTTGGTTATATAATCTAACAGCTATTCATTGTGTTGCAGCTCGCTTCATTTGAATTATTTGACAGGTGTTTTCTACTGTGGCCCTGAAGTGCAAAAAATAATTTAAAAAAAAAGGGGGACACGAAAAATAAAAAGAAAACAAGAGGACATAAAAACATGATATAAGTGAGGAAGACACAACAAAATTAAAATGCAACAACATAGGGTTACCCTTTTTGCTTGTTTTAAGTTTTGTGTTGTAGTTGTGTATGTGATCTATTTTTTTTGTTCTTATTTCTTGTGATTTTCTTTTTTTTGTATGTTTTTCTTTCTTTTGTTTGCTTTTTGACTAAATCCCGTTTTAATGTGTCTTCTTTGTTAGTGTGCCTTCTTTGTTGTTGTTGGTGTCTTTTTTGTTTTTGTCATGTCTCCTTTTGTGTTGTATTTTTTTGTTTTTGTAGTTGAATTTTCTTTTCTTTTGTTTGTTTTACTCTTCTTCTTCATTGCAATGTCTTCTTTATTGTTGTTTTTGGATTTTCTTTTTGAAGTTGCATTTTTAAGTTTTGTTGTGTCTTCTGTGATGTCTTTTGTTTTTTTTGTTGCGTTTTCTTTTTTTGCTCTTTTCTTTTTGGTTGTCATGTCTTCTCGATTGTTTTTTTTTTGAATATCTTTTTTTGTAGTCCCATCTTTTAGTTTTTTCAAGTCTTTTGTGTTGTTTTTGTTTTTTGCTTTTTTGCTTTTTTTATTTTTTCTTCTTGGTTGTCAAGTCTTCTTGGTTGTTTTTTTTATTTCATTTTGTAGTCCCATCTTTTCGTTGTTTCAAGTCTTTTTGTCTTTTTTTTTTTTGCTTTTTTCTTCTTGGTTGTCATGTCTTCTTTGTTGTTGTTTTCGAATTTAATTTTTGTAGTCCCATCTTTTAGTTTTTTCATGTCTTTTTGTGTTGTTTTTTGTTTTTGTTGCGCTTTTTTTATGTTTTATTTTTGGCTTTTTTCTTCTTAGTTGCCATGTTGTCTTTTTTGTTGTTGAATTTTCTTTTTGTAATCCCATCTTTTAGTGTTTTTAATGTCTTCTTTGTTGTAACATTGCTTTAGATACATATTTTCAGTGTTGTTGTTTGTGTGGTTTTATTTGTGATGCCTTTTTTGTTTGTGTGTTCTCTTTGTGTGGGTTGTTCCTGGTGTTGTGAGCTCACCTTCATTTTTTTTTTCTTTTTGTTGTTGTCATGTTTTCTTCTTTAATGTGATGTCTTTTTTGCAGTTTTCTATTTTCTTTTTACCACATTCTTTTTTTTTGTCGTATTTTGCACTTCAGGGCCACCGTAGCTTCCCTTTAAGGAACGCTGATGACAGCCGCTTACATAACTATCTGACTGCAGTGTGCACGACCTCACACTTTGACTTAGCACAATGTAACAGTGACTCTGGGAGTGTAATGGAGTCTAAAATAAGTAACACCACCCGCCTACAAAGATCTCTGGCCTGTTAAACTTCAGGTGATTAAAGATTAAACGTCTGCCTGGGTGAGGCTGAGCGATGGCAGGGTAGAGACACATCAGAGTGGAAAGGCTACAGGCGTAGAAAATATTAACAAGGACACACAAGTAGCTCGGGTTTCTCTTTTTTTCACTTCAGACTTCTCTTATCAGTGCATCGTGCCTCACCATCCATCAACACACTGCTCTAATAACCAAGAGAGATCACATCCTTTGAGCTATCTTGAAGGAACACATCACAGGGAGAGAATATTCCTGCTATGAACTTCTTATCTAAAGGATTCTGTGATTTGATGTTAGACTTCAACTGAGGGATTACTTTCTCTTCTTCTCTGAGGAGATTTCCATATACAGCTGCTTTCAAAACACATTATATAATTTCAAAAAGCAGGGTTGTCATCTTAAGTTCATGAGGCAAAGAAAAATCTTTTCACATTTTAACTATAATCTGTGAGGATGTCACTTTTCTGCTTTTAAACATAGCGTCAAATCCAAAAAAGTTGGAACACTGACTGAAAAATCTTCATTGCAACTGATTTTTTAGGTCATTTTAACAGTATTTTTCTCTAATATCTGCCGCAACTTACAGGAAAAGATCTTTTTACTTTGATTAAGGAGTGGACACACATTTCAGAGGTCCACTTTCCTTGTACAGTGAGTCAGCACGCTCCGTAAATCTCCAGCCTGTCAATATAACCCTCCTCTAGTGGCACTAGGATGGATTCCTGTGCATTTAATCGCTTGGCAATCAAAGTGATTTAGATTCACTGACTACACCCTGCTGTTCTCAAAGGAAAACAGAGACTGAGTTCAATTAACAGGTAATTCCAGAGTCTGGGACCAAATAAGAAAAACCAACAAACAGAAAGTATCCTTGCATTCAAGGGCAACATCTCTGTTAACCTCAGTGAATCCCTGTGAAGTGATCGTGTCAACACCGGCTTATCTCCCCACCGGGGGCCTCCGCAGTGTTTGAGCTAAATCAACAACTGAATCAAGCAGTTTATATTCAGATTTATTTGACTTTGGGATTTAATTCCAAAATGTTTAGAAACCCACTGCCTAATGTCAACTCAAAAAGTTGGACCGGCAGAGCAAAAGTTTCTGTCATCATCCTCCCCGGGAGATTTCCTGCTGGTGTTTGAGTTTGAAATTGAACACATGCCTCTAAGGCCACATTGATGTAGAGTTAAGCTCTCTCCTGTTGAATGTTACTCTTCAGGGTTCAACGTTGTTTTCTTTGCCAGGTTACACAACTTGTGTGTTCTTGACTCCTGAGAAAATCCAGGTGAGTTATTTTCGTGAAGCAGACAAGATGCTTTTGACACTCTCTGTATTAAATGTCACAACCCGAGAGAGATGTTGATGAAAGAGTTACACCTGTGCTCTGACAAAGCAAGGAAAATGAGGAAAACTGTGAACTCACAGATGTATTTAGATCACAGGCTGGTCTTTATCAGGAGAGAAGAAAGAGAAAGAGTTTATGATGGCAGCTCTTTGAGGGAATAACTTTCAAATAAAAACCTGGTACCTGGAATGTACTGAATTAATTAGCTGGCAATCTTAAACTCTGATTAATTATTAAGTAATGAAAATTTAAGTAAAATAATAAAAAAAAATAGTGCACTATTTTGTCACCTGGACAAAAGTTATGACTTTTTTTCCAACAGAAATCCAGATCATACAGAATTTAGAGTTATTCAACATTTCTATGCAATACTATGCTCCCCAGTTATGTCCCTCATCATTTATATCACAGTTTAGCCAAAGTTTAGAAGAATTATGGCATAAAAATCTTGTTGACAACACATGGCAACATGGTTGACCGGACAAACCAAGTGACACAGTTGACATTTTCTCTATTTTTTGGCCCTTGTGCTAACTGCAGGCCTTCAACATGCCTCAACATGCCGACCTGACCTCAATCACCTCATATTTCTGCACATTTTCTTTACAGTTTGGTCTTTATAAAATTTATAGTAAGAACATCAGAAAATGTTGGTAACACAGTTTATGAACAATTAATGCACCCCATGACAATCATTCTGATGAAATATTGGTGGGAGGAGTTAAAACATGCCACACTTTCTTCAAGGTTCCCACCAAAAAGGATGTGACCTCAATTGATTTAAGTCATGTGACTTCGGAGCAAACCAATCAGTTGACACAGATTTCTGGGACACACACAAAGTCAATTATTTTATCTAAATTGATTATTAAAATAGTTTTTTTTCTTTAACAGCCTTGTTATGTTTAAATTACTTGGAACAAATAACGCTGAAAATAATAAACAAAAATGTTTATTCTAGTGTTAATTTTGAAGAGCAAACTTGACATTTGAGAAATCGGACAGCACAAACTGCAAATTCCAATACATGATTTGCATATTCTGCTAAATATTTTATGGAACCTGTTAAATTTCTGTATAAAATGAAAGTGAAATACCAGAGCACAGATGGTCTGGTGGTTTAGGTCGTGCTCCATGGGGTCCTGCTTGGGTGGCCCAGGTTCAAATCCAGCCTGTGGCCTCTTCCCTGCATGCCACTCCCCACTCTTGGCCTGTTTCCTGCTCTATCCACTGTCCTCTCTACTATCTTATTAAAGGCATAAAAGCACCCCCAAAGTATAAATAAATAAATTGAAAAAAGAAAAAGAAGTGAAATACCACCCAAATGACCCACTGTAAAACTGGTCATTGCTGGAAATTAATATTAGGTAAAATTGATAAGAATACCCCGTAAACCACATATAAAATCACTCCACAAGCCATGGAAATGTTTATTTGCTTGCTGTATTAAAAAGAAAAGCAATAAGGTTTTGAGAGTTTGTAGGCTTTCTGCTCTGAGCATTATGAAAATCTGTACCAAATTTCATCCCATTACCACCAGTTGTTGTTGAGATATTCAGTTTGTGTCGTTAGTTTCATGAAAAAAAAAAAGTTAAAGACTCCTTTAGAAAGATTCTGGTAATAAATAATAAATAACAAGGAGTAATAATTAATTCTTTATTTGACGTCAACACACCACATTCACGTTTTTCCAAGTGTTGGTTTTCCTCCTCATGAGAAAAAGAAACTGTCATATTTGTTTGCAGAATTCAGAACGCCTGCTCCAAATCTGTGCGTTCTCCACTGTACTCAATTATAGCATTAATTGTGCAGGATGAGCGTTCTCGATGCTAGGCAGGAAAACAGTCTTGGCTCTGGTGGCCTGGTTTAATTGTAGGAGCTGGTTGAGAGGGGGTGGTGTTCTGTTGCTGCGGGGGACAGCTCGGCTTTGTAAATGGGCTACTTACAGAATTTTCTGGATGTTAAAACTTTTTAGTTCCCCTTGGGCAGCCGCTAAGCAAATAAATTACTCAATATAATGAGCCGTTCCAGTCTCCAGTGGAATTCCCAAGCTCTCGGCTGAAAGGTACAGTTCGACACGCTGGTTCTCATTCATGTAGCTCCTGTAGAGAAGCGGGTTCATGTAAAGGATACTGTTTTTTTATAACCACGCTCTGAGAGATGAAAGGAGGAGGACAATCCACCAGATAATCCTTATCTAGTCAGAGTACTCCTACCGGTACATTGTACTAACCAATGGTTTATGGGTGAGAATAATCTCACAGTGTTCCTTCTCTCTTCTCTCCTCGCTTTCACCTCGAGGTCTTCGCCTTGTGATTAGCCCAATTTTCCCACAGTTTATACTGTAAAGCCTTCAGGGATTCTCTGTTTATACTGAATTTATAAGGAGATGGAGGAGGTGAGATCGTAAACAAGAAGCTAATGAGAAGGCTACTCTGTTTAAGCCCTGTGTGGAAAAATAACAACTGCTTCCTGTGGAGTACAGTGTCGGGATATCAAAATGTTTTAGTGTCTCTGTTTTGATTTCAAATTAAGAGTTATTACTGTATAATGTCCTTTTAGTAGACCGCACAAGTTTGAGTGCAATATATGTAAATCTACACATAAAACGAGGCCATTTCTGTGCGGTTAGAATACTTAGAAGCACTGGTAAACTGTATTTGCCTCGGGGAAAGATCAATGTTGGAAAATTGCTCCATCCATTGAGGACACATAGTTCTTTATTCAAGTCCAGCATCTCAAAGTTAAGTTCCCAACAAGGCACAATATGGATCGCCAAAGATCAATCACCTCTTAGTAATGGATTTAATGTATCGATGTGAAGAAGAGAGAAATATGAGGTACTTTAGGTCCAGATTTGATTTCCCATTCACTGAACAAATGGACTGTGCCAAAGCTCTGCAGCAGATGAAATGTACACTACTCAAAGAGGCACTGGGTTTAAACACAGGCAGTGATACAGTGAGACTCAGTCCACAAGCTCAGCAGAAAAATCACGTACCCAACTCCTCCGGGCCGGACATTTACCACCCGCTAATGTTTACTACAAAGCCCGGATTGGCCTCGCAGCGTATCGATGCCTGGGAAATGCTCACTTCGTGCTGGGACCAGTGTTCTGGTTTATTGTGGTCATCTCAAGTCTGTGTGGTCTCTACAGAGTTGTTGTGACGGTTGAGGTGGGGGAGATTTCAGCCCATGTGCGGGGTGTTTTCATTACCCCGCGACAGACTCAGTACGACACCGTCTCGACACACACCAGGGCCACCGCTGCCTCCCCTCCCACCACGGGCATCACCGCTCTGTGAAGTAACAGGCTTAGGGACGTGTCTGGAATACATTAGTCACAGTTATTAAGGAGGTTGTTTAGATTTGGCGCTGCCTTGTCTTACATTTACATCCATGCTGTAAAGTCATGACGATGTGGAGGGTTTCGGCGTGAGCAGAACGTTGGAACGTGTCACCTCACAAGGCGACACGTCAAGGCTAAAACATGACCGAGACCTGGCGAGACAGGGCGCATTAAATGCAGAGATCACGGGGTGGTGCAGACCTATCCTATGTCTCTGTTAACCACTCTACATGATGTTATGCACTTGGCGAAGGATTAGGAGCAGAAGCAGGTTACTGTACGATATGAACTGATTGGCTTGGAGCATGAGTGTGTCTCTGGCAGTTTTTTTTCCAACGCATTCTTTAAAACAGCATTAGGATCTGACTTTTATAAGTGCATAAGGTCAGTGCAAAAGTACACATACATGCTTGGTCACGCAAATGCCGTGAAACAAGGAAGCAAATCAGAAACAGTCAGTTATCCAGTGAACCAGCACACTGAATTTTCAAAATAAGCAAGAAATGTTGAGAAAACTTTCAGTACTGACGACATCTTGAAGTTGCAGCAGCCAAAGTAAGCATTTTTACATTTTTAACATCTCATTCCAGGACTGATCTGACAAAACTTGAACTTTTCAGTCCTTGGAAGTATGCATCATGACAGAGGTATTTCCTCATGATACCTTCCCAACCTGCTCACTGCAATACCCCTGCAGCACAATCAGCAGCATAATGCAATAATAGATGTAGATGTAAAGACCCCCCACAGCTAAAAGTAAACACAGGTAGCCGTTATCCATCCAAGAAATCCTGGTGCCAAGCCAAGCCAGACCTGACCCAGCTTACAGTTCATCAAACTGGGCAATGGTTAGCCCGAGGAGGTGGGAGTGGGAGTGAAGTTGACACAGATGATCCTCAGTGAGGAGGTGAGGTTAAGGAGTCATTTGCACCTCTGGGTGATGGTTTGAACCCAAAGATTTAGATATTTCCCCTCAGATTTGTTCCTTGCACTACAAATTATTCACTATTACTAAGACTTGAATTCTTATAGTTAGACATGTTAGATATCTAAACTTTTCCTTTTACTTGTTTTTAATCCTGGAGTCTATGCACATATCTTTTTGTATTAATTAATCAGGGCACCTGAAAATGCAGTTAAACAAACGGTTGAAATTAGCAAAACTGGCTCTTTCATCAAATTACTCACCAAAATAAAACTTGTTTTAAGATGCAGCGACCTCCTCAAGCTGCTTGATTTTAGATTAACACAGAAAATGTCTTATGAAAACACATTTTAATTAATTGACTGGCTCAGGCATTTACAAACATTGTAGAGGAGACAACAGTAACACATCTTTTTATGTATATTTTTGGTACCAACATGCTATAATTGGATCAGGAAAAAACATTTTAATCATACCTTTTTAATACTGAGTAATTTTATTTTTCTTTTTTTTTTAAGTTTTCTTTTTCTTGTCCCAAGGCATCCATGTGATAAAATAATGTTTACTGTAAAAATGAAAAAATGTTTTTTTTCTGCCTATAGACCACATATTTTACTGGGTATCTTGCTCTAAGAAGTTTGCTTTAAGTATTTTGTTTTAAAAAATTGGCATTTTCTTCTTGTTTTAGCACTTTGAAATACTTTTCATAGCCTTGTATTTCAATAGTTCTAATCAAGAAAAATTAATTGGCTGTATGGACGGATAATTTGACAGTTATAAGAAAGTTCCTCATCAAATTTAGTGTTTTCAAGCCAAATCTTAGCTCATTTTTTTCTATGTGACTGAACCATAAGCTTTTGCAGAATCAACAGGATGCTTTTCACCTAGCAAGAAAAGTGAGGAAATTTGTGCATTGTAGATTAGTTTGGTTATAATGCTTCTTGGTAATGCTGTTGTTAAGTCTGTTTATTTCACTTTTAATCTGTGCTGCATTTGTAAGGAACATGTATTTGTAGGATGGGCAGCAGATCCAAGTGTGTGGATTTTTCCCATGGAAAATTTGCTGAATCTTCTTTGCCAATGCTGAACAGCTTAGGCCCTGTTTACATGACAACCCAGCACAAGCACAACACGGTAGTTTGCAGCAATCATAACAACGGTACTGTTGTCCTTTTGTATGCGCATGTACGAAGCAGAGTCTGACATCAGCATTTCGACCAAAAATGCCAGCTTACTGTTTACACAGCAACGGTGTCGGCAGCGCTTCAGAAAAATCCTGCTTTGGAGGCTGTTTACCAAAGTTTGCGTTTTAGGACGGCTGAAACGCTGTTTCCCTGTAAACGCGAGGCTAAAATGCAACAAACTTTTGCGTTTCTCCCTAAGATTGTCCTAGGGTGAGAATTGTAACGGTAAGTTTGACTGATCTGGATAGCGCCCATGCAAAAGGGAAACTTCAGGCTGACCTTTCCCCCAACAGTTAATATTTTTAAAGAGAAATGAAAAGACTTTCTCAAGGCTTTCCATAAGATTTATGGCCAAGAAGAAGTTTATTTGCTCTACTTGGAGTTTTTCAAGTCTTTTTGGTAACCTTTATGCCCACTACTCCGGTCTGGTCCATAGACGTGACACAAAACTGTTTCAAACCTTTCAGCCATACCATTAAACCAATTTGCATATCAATGCCCCTCACACCGGATACTTCAGATTACATTCTCCTCATGCACCACCTTGAAGGGTAGTGTTATGACATTGCCACTGAACAGAATGTGACATTTTCAGGCACCATGAGGGATATGTCAACTCTCCACAGAGTGAAACTCTCACTAGAGAGGACATTTTGGAGCCATCTGCATCTAAAATAAGCAGGCCCTGCTCCAGCTCCAGCACAGAGCTGATTCGTTGCTGTGTCTCAGTCCTTGTTCAGCCTCGATAACTCCTCCTTACGACCTTCTTTCCAAATATAGCGATTCATGTATTGATTTGGGGACACAGTGCATTCACAGCAGGCCTCCACCATTATGACCTATTTCAATAGATTGCTTGTAGTTAAGTAGTTTTCTTTTTGTGCGTGAGCTCTTTGTCTGGAGGCTGCAGGGGGGAGAAGTTGCAGAAGCACGTTCTGTGAGACACAACATGTCTTGGGATCTGTGCACAGGCCAAGAAACCATCACGTACCCATGATCGCCTCTTGGCAGCGGAAGAACACATGTATCTTGTATGCAGGAAGGGTATGCGTGCATATTAAAGCACTTATTATATAATTTTTTCATCAGAGCATTCAATGTTTGCTCTCAATGTGTCAGGAAATGTTTGAACCCAGCATAGTGTGAGGTTGTGAGATTACGAGAATGAGCTGGGCCTGAGAGCCGAGTGATTAAGCACGGATCATTCACAGTGTTGTACCTCACTGCTATTAAAGTGTGGCAATGGGGAATAGGGCCAATGAAAGCTTGGCAAATGATGGCTTAAATTCCATCTGTGTGTACACCATGCCAGCAGGCAAGCTTCCCATCACTGAATGACTGTCTATGATTGAAATCTAACGTGCTTATCTGGCCGCATAGTGTTGCAACAGGGATGAGCATCGACAGGATCGTTGTTGTGGTATTCGAGACCGCAGAGAGCCAAATATACGCTCACTGTTTTCACACAACAGTTGCGGGACGTGCCGAAACACCTCACTCTTTATCTCTCCATGCTACCAAATAATCCAGCTGCTGTTTTGGAGGCATGCTGGAAGCTGTCTGACCATTGTTGAGTAAATCTTGAAAAGTATGCAGAAGGATGTGGTAGAAACAGAACATCCTCAGTTTCAAAAGAACAATCTTTCATTTAAAGCTAATTTATCCACACTCTTTCTTTTATGCTCATTTAAGGATTTGGACCTGAATGGAGCTTATTCATGCAGAAGACTCTCTACAGTGGCATTGTCATTCAGTCGGCTGAGATTCTTATCAACCACATCACAAAACCCCGGAGAACATAAGTCCTTCCTTCCCTTTTCAGCCATTCACCGACCTTCCAGGCACCATCACAATCAGGCCTTTGTGGGCTCGGCTTGTCTGTCATCTCCCTGGTTCTGTTGATATGGGCCTCGTGCTGAGAGCGTGGTCCCCTCATACACTGCACTAAGCGCTGGCTAATTGAGCTTGTCAAGCCAGAACCTGTTAGTGTGCTGATAAGAAGGTATTTGACCTCTTAGGGAGGTTTTGGTGCCCAGCGGAACATATACACTCAGCGACCACTTTATTAGGTACGCCTTGCCGGTGCTAGGTTGGATCCCTTTGCCTCCAGAGGTGCTGGAAACTTTCAGAGATTTTGCTCCATATTGACACGATAGCATTGTACAGTGGCTGCAGATTTTTCGCCTGAACATCCATGATGAGAATCTCCCATTCCACCACATCCCAAAGGTGCTCTATTGGATTGAGATCTGGAGACTGTGGAGGCCATTTGAGTACAGGGAACACATTGTCATGTTCAAGAAACCAGTCTGAGATGATTTGAGCTCCGGATATGGAGCGTTACCCTGCTGGAAGTAGCCATCAGAAGATGGGTACACTGTGCTCATAAAGGGATGGACATGGTCAGCAACAATACTCAGGTAGGCTGTGGGCTTTAAACCGTGATCAGTTGGTACTAAGGGGCCCAAAGTGAGCCAAGAAAATGTCCCCCACACCATTACACCAGCAGCAGCAGCCTGAACCACTGATACAAGGCAGGATGGATCCATGCTTTCATGTTGTTGACGCCAAATTCTGAGCCTACCATCCAAATGTGGAGCAGAAATCCAGACTCATCAGACCAGGCAATGGTTTTCAGTCTTCCACATTCCAGTTTTAGTGAGCCCGTGTGGGTTGTAGCCTTAGTTTCTTGTTCTTAGCTGAAAGAAGGGTTACCCGGTGTGGTCTTCAGAGATGGTCTTCTGCATCCCTTGGTTGTGAGGAGTGGTAATTTGAGCAAATGTTGCCTCTCTATCATCTCGAATGAGTCTGTCCATTCTCCTCTAGCATCCTGTCCTCTTTTTGGGACCACTCTCTGTTAACCCTAGAAATGGCTGTGTTTCACAGCAGTTTGTGAAACACTCAGACCAACAACCATGCTACATTTAAAGTCCCTTAAATCACTTTTCTTTTTCATTTTGATGCTCAGTTTCAGCTTTAGCAGCTCGTCTTCACCACGTCTACATGTCTAAATGCAAACTGAAATCTTATAGAGTGTTTTTGTCTTATTTTTGGTAAAAATTGTCTCATTATACTAAATATTAGCCACATTAAACTTATCACTCCAGAACAAATGTCTTGTTTCAGTTGTTTGAAGACAAAAATGAGGTCTGAACTACTAAAAACAAGTAAAAAAAAAACTTCCTATGGAAAAAAAAGAATTGCTAGAAAATTTGCTTGAAACTAGAATAATGTCTTAATACAAGTAACTTTTCTCTTGTTCCACTTGCAGATTTTTTACTTTTTATGACCTTTTCAGACCTCATTTTTATCTTTAAATAACTTGAAACAAGCAATTTTACTGGAATTCTCAGGTGAATGTAGCTCATCTTAAGTCTAAAAAGACAGTTTCTACTGAAAATAAGTAGGGATGGGTACCTAATTAGGTACTTTTATAGGTACCAACCGAATTCTGTCAAAAGTACCGGGTACCAATTCATATAAAATCAAAAGGTATCATGTTTAGGTACCTAAACACACCCTTGTGACTGTGAGAAAGTAGAAGAGTTGACAATTTTCAAAGCTGGTACCGTATAGTTTCAAATGTGAAAGGTACCCGTCCCTTAAAATAAGACAGAAACACTTGATAAGATTTCAGTTTTTTCCAGTGAGTTGCTGTCATGTGATTGGCCGATTATACATGTGTTAACGAGCACCTGATCAGGTGTACTGAACAAAGTGGCTGGTGTCTTTTCTCAAGGAAACAGCCCAAAACTTTTCTTTCAACTCTGTTTTTATTGAGTCCTATCAAATAGTCCGTCAGGGAGGGGCAGGCTCTTATCCTGAGATTAGAGTGGATATTTAAGGTCTTAAACACTTATCATTGTCTGTTGATGCAGTCAGAGGAGAAAGCCTATAAAAACCACCACTCAGGACTGCAAGAAGGACTTTCCTTATTCTTTAATCAATTGCTTATGTCTCCGGTTAGGAGAGTTGGCAGAGCTCCACAAAGCAGAGGTCTTGGATGGATGCCCTTCCCATTTCCTCATCAAACGTCCATGCAGCCAAGCAGGACTAACCGAGCCTGTGCCCCTCATTGCCTGTGCCAGACCTGCAGAATTAGTTTTTGCACATAATTCTTCTCCACTTGTTTCAATCTATTTTAGGCAAGAGATGATCAGGGTTAGGAAACCTGACCCTGGAGGACACACATGTTGCACAAACGCTCCAGTTTTGCCAAGCTTTGCTGGAAAAGCGAACATATCTGGTTTTACAGTCAGGTTCTGTGAGGATTTTTAGCACATGGCATTTCATCCCAGTCTGCTGTGGATGTGGGTTTTAGTCTGAGTGCAACTGACATGACCCGCACTAGCCTCTCTGGGATAATCCCGCCGCCTCCAGGAACCTAAGACTAATCTGCCAGTCTCTCTTTTGCAGGCCCTCACTCATCTGAAGCTGCCTCCACTTCTGTAATACCACCGCTGGCATTTGCCAAGAATCATGGCCACAAAACGTACTCTGACCCTGATTTGCGTGCGTACAGAATGAATGCATTCAAAAGTTCCTCTCTTTGCCGTTGTCTGCTGTAAGTTTTTAGCCCAGGGCAGAAACAGATATAGATATATGATGACTCACATGACAGTCATCGTTTGAGTAAACAGAGGAGCCATCTTCAGAAGACACACAGATATGTGTGTTTAAACAACGACCTTTTCAGCACCTCCTCATCATTGTCAGGGATGATACATGCCGACCCGTCTGGATATGTCAGATATGCTGCACAGGAATGTGTTCTGCTGAGCCTTCAGGCTGGGTGGGATGTTTTAGGGTTAAAAGCGTGTGGCGTGTATGACTCATGAATGTACCCACATGTTAGTCCTGTCAAACTGCGAATGATTGACATGTCTGCCTCATGAGAGATGTGTGAATTATGGATCTCAAACATCACCCACACTCATGTGAGCCAGCCGCCATCGCAGTTTCCGATCACGCCGGCGACTGAAATAACACCTCCAGTCTACTGCGGTGAAACCCACAGAGCTATTAGCAGGGGTGTGACAGAATAAACAAGGAAAACTGTCAAGTTCTTTAACTAAATGAAGTTACTCAATCAGGTTTTTACAGTGGAATAACTTTACATCACATCCAGGCTGGAGTCAATCTTTCTGAAAGCCCACGAGGAAAAGGAAAATCCAAAATACACAAAAGAGAAATCACTCCTTCCTCCAGTACATCAGATCCTATTTGTTGGGTCCAGACTTCCAGCACCTGGTAAAGCGTGAGGGATCTTTCCAAAGTAGATGAGGGATATTGGAGAAATTTCTCAGATGGTCCAACTTTCCAAACTGAGGAGTATTTCTTTTAGAATTCAGCGTTGAAAAAGATGAACAGCTGAAAGAATACTCACTGTATCATATATGCAGTCTTTGCACTGCAAAAAAACTGAAATCTAATTAAGTGTTTTTGTCTCATTTTAATTAAAAATTGCCTTATTACACTTGATATGAGTGACATTCAACTTATTAGTTCAGGAAAATGTCTTTTTTCCAGTTGTTTAAAGACAAAAATGAGATCTGACTTGCTTGTATCAAGTTAAAAAAAAGTCAATGGATCAAGAAAAATTTGAAACTAAAATAACTTCTTTATGCAAGTAACTTTTCTCTTGATCCATTGGCAGATTTTTTATAACTTTTTACAAGAAATTCATACCTCATTTTTGTCTTTAAATAACTTAAAATAAGATATTTTTCTACTTAAAATGGGACAAAATCACTTGAAAAGATTTCAGTATCACTCGGCTTTACATTCAAAACACAACTAAAAAATTATTAGATACAATTTTATTGTCTTTTAGAAATATAACCCAGCGAGTGCTCATGTGAACAATAGTTTGTTGCATACATGCTCAGGGGATCGTGCAAATCAAGAAGTAGAATTCAAAGAATAAATCCTATAATAAGACGTGAATACAAATGAGACAAATGAGATGAATAAATGCAACAAATCAAATACATATAATAAACTACATAAAGGGCTGAAAATTTCGTAGCCTGACGAGGAAGGAGTTATGTCATAGTGATGAAACCTGGTTAGCATTAAATCCAACTTTTTCTGAAGCTTACAGCGTGGTTTATTTACAGATAAACTGACGGTGATGTAGTGTTTGAGGACTTTGAAAACCAGAGATATTTTGTGAGTAAGGATCAAATATGGCACTTTTCTGACATTTACGCCAACATGGTTGCTACATTGGGTGATGATGCTCTAGCTTTATGAACTGGGAAAAAGTGGGCTGCTAAATTCAAGAAGGGTAGGGAAAGCCTTGAAGATGACCCAAGGTCCGGACGCCCTGCCACAGCAACAACCCAAGAAAGAAATAATCCATGTTGTAAGTGTCAGAAAATGTTGAATTTAATGGACGCAAGTTTCATTACTATGGCATAACCTCTTCCTAGTTAGGCTATGAATTTTCTAGCCCGCCCTTGTAGAACCATCTTATGTTTTCTAACAAAACACAGTTTCATTTGGGAACATTTATGAAATCAACATATTCAAAAAAATATACTTTTAAATTGAATAAAATGTCATCAATGACGCACATTCTGTATCAGTAGTTTGATAAAATAAAAACAGAAATGACCTGCAGACTATTGGAAGATGGGTCTGCTGATGGGCGGAATAGAACGTTCATTTTCAGCCAAATTTTTTAGGCCTGCTGTCTGTGACGCCATATTTTTTTGTAGTTTGACTGATGTAAATCTCTCGGTGAAAACTGTCTTTGAGAAAGGAGCTATAACTACCTCAGTCGTTGGTTAGCTTGTCATTCTTCGTGCAACTTTGCACACTTTGTTGTGTCGCTCAATTCTTCATCCTAGTGATGACTGGCCGCAGTCTTGACAGGTTGCACTTGCTTTACAGTTCAGTAGCTCTGTCTTGTACTGAATGCAAAAAAATGTATAGTAAATCATGAATTTTAAGACATTCTTACCTCTTTTGAACATTCTAGCAGAAATATAGATGTTTTATTTTGGAGTAATTACTGTAATTAAACTGTGTTTGACCATCAAACCAATGTTTTCTATAACTGCCATGTGTCAGAGATGCATTCCAGAGAGTTATCTACCAAAAGTTTCCCATCTGTGAGTTATTTCCCCAACTTGAGAGGGCTTCATGTCAGTTACAGGACTCAAAAGTTCCCTTTTTCAATTTTAAGAATAAGATCTCATCCAGAAAGAAAACAGGCAATTGAATAAGAACTAATTTAGATGAAACAAATCCAACAGGAGCTAGAAACTAAACACTCCTTTTGAGGTCCTCTTCGGCGTTTGAAACTTTTCTTTGCAGAGCCGACTCTCCTGCAGCAGAGCGTAATATATTACTCATGTCAGTGCTACATAGGTCCAAATCAATACTGTGAATTTGTTTTCAAAGAGCGTCCATGGAGAGAAATTACTGCTCTGCACACAATGCAATATTCTTGGAGGGCAGCCATTTTGGTGCAAACAATCCTAACAAGGAGAGAGGAGTCAAACTGGAGGGAAATATCGGGGAAACTCAGCAGTAGTGGAGTTGCCAAGGTAACCATGGGCTTGTCTGTCTCCCCTCCTCACCCCAGTATTGGTTGGATTCCTGTCTGTGTGAGCTGGGTACTTAATTTCACTGACCCCCTGGGTCTGTGCTGAACAGCCTCCATTGATTAGGACAAATGGAAGGGAGAGCAGCCAGCCGAGCCCCTCCTTTATCAGGGTTAAGGATGTAGTCATCGTGGAGGAGAAGACGCAGAGCCGGCGCATGAATAGCTCAGGGATCCCTTGTTTTAGATGAATCAATGACATATTTAAAGGCTAATTAGTCGATCTATTCACTCAGTGTAAATTTGCAGGGGGGCGCCACCTCGCTCTGTCGTCATGATTGAGCTCTTTAATGTATTCCACCTCTAAATAGGAGCCATTAAAGCCTTCAAATGAATCTCCTCCCAACAATAGCAGCCCTTTCAGACGCAGGTGTAATGGTTCAGGGAGAGGTTTCCGGGTGTCTGTCTGCATCTGAGTGTCTGTGTGTCTGTGTGAGGGGGGGACATGTGTGTGCGTGTCAGGGTTGGATTTAAATCCCTCAGGTTGCATCTTTGAGTCCTGATATCAGGTGAAATCCTGTTGTGGAGGTTTTAAGTCTTTCTTTGCATGGCATGACTTGAATGAGAATATTATCTGTCTGACAAGTGAGGCTGATTCAGGTCACATGATCAGAGAAATAAATACTGCACATTTTCACCTCTTCTCCCACTTTTAACACCCTTTAGGCCCTAAAACAGTTGTGGAACAAATCGTAGGATCTTCACTTTATTATTTTTCATAAATACCTGAAGTTTGCTCTCATTAGGCTGTAAAAACAACAATTCAGTGAGATAACGCAGATTTTTTTTTAGGGGTTCAACGACTTTGTAGCTGATAGCAGCTAAAAAACCCTTCAGTATTATGCAAACCAAGACTGAGTTTTTCTGTTAGTAGAGCTGTGCAGGGAGAACTTGCATGCAGGATGCATAGTGTGTCAGCAGCAGAATCAGCTTTGCTTCACTGCATTTATTCTGCAGTATCTGTTGCTGATGGCTGTAAAAGAGTGTATTATCACAAAAATGAAAATACAATTGTATGAAGGCTGTAAGTAACTCAAAGAAAGTTAAGACTGTGTATAAATTTTCAAGTTTATTATGCAGGATTGGATTGAAACAGCCCAACATTTGACTATTATCCAAAGGTTTATCTATACATACAACTGTAAACACTGGGCATTCAAGTTAAGTCACTGAGCTGGCAAAGCATCATGGGACACCATCAAAGACTCTTAAGAATACAAAAAAAAGAAAGCCCTTAATGTCACATTGCAAAAACTGAAATCCAAGAAGTGTTTAGGACAGAATAATTAAACAAGCATTCTTTACTGATCCTCAGAAAAAAACAAAAAGTGCAAAACGCAGTAATATAATAACAAAAAAATTATAAAAGAAACAAATAAAATAAAAAGAAAATAATAAATTAATTTATTAATTAATTAAAATTAATTAAAATAAAAATTCAGAAATTTAAACATGTACAACCCCAAACAAAATAAGTTAAGATTAAACAATGAATAGAATGGACAAGGGTTTATGCCTAATATTTTGTAAGAAAAAAAATCTTGTCAGAATTAATCTGAGACATTTACAGACAAAAACATTTGCTTGTCCCATTAATAATAATTTATCCATCTAAGAAACTATAAAAGTACTTTTTTTTTAAGGATTCAAGGATTCAAGGATTTTTTTTATTTATTATAATTTCACGCACGTAAACATGAAATGGAACGAAATTACTTCCCCCGGTCCCGGTGTAAGCCCAATAACCTAATAACATACTATATAAATATAAAACATCTCTCCCCAATCTTTCCATTCAGCAGTTTTTTTTTCCTTTTTCATCTTTAAAGCAATTCTGGTGCCATTCCCCTAAAACATCTTGAATGCACTTTTTGATAATCCAATTTTTACTGAAATAAGACATAAACACTTGCTTAGATTCCAGTTATTGAGTTTATCTAGCCACTTCTCCAGCACAGGAAAAACAAAAAGTGCAAAACGCAGTAATATGATAACAAAAAAATATAAAATAAACAAATAAAAAAAAAAAAAGAAAATAATAAATAAATAAATAAACTAAAATTAATTAAAATAAAAAAATCAGAAATTTAAATAGGTACAACCCCAAACAAATTAAGTTAAGAATAAACAGTGAATAGAATGGACAAGGGTTTGTGCCCAATATTTTGTAAAAAATAAATAAATAAATAAAAAATTAAAAAAAATGTCAGAATTAATCTGAGAGATTAACAGAAAAAAAAACATTTGCTAGTCCAGTTAATAATTATTTCTCAATCTAAAAAACTATAAAAGTAAGTTTTTCTTTACCATTCAGCAGATTTTCATTTATCCTCAAAGCAGCTCTGGTGCCATTCCCCTTAAAACATCCTGTGGACTAAAGACCAGACAGCAGACTGAAGGCTGGAGATGCTAGCTCTGGTAGTGGTAGCTTAAAATGTTTTAAGCCCATTTTAGACATGCCAAATGGAAGTTTTTTTTTTTTTCCTACCCTTGGACAATAAGTCAGAGGTCATGTTTCTGGTAACCACCAAGTGTGAGTCACATAAGTAGGAATTAAGTTGAGTCTACCACAAAAAGGATCCTGGAAGGACCTGTTGCATTGGCACAGTAAGTGGTGAGCTATTGGAGCCTGATAGAGGAAATAAAAGAAACAATATCAAAATCAAAGTCCTCCTCTTCATCTTCCTCTGCAGAGTTCTGTCAATGCTTGAGTCCGAGTCAAGTCTTGATTCTTGAAACTCAAACTTGAAATCAGTCTTTGAATCTTTGTCGAGCTGCTTTTCAGACCAAGAGAATGTAGGAAAAGCTTAACATTAAACACCTGACCTCTGTGGTTTAAGAGAAAGAAGAAAATCTGCTAAATTTCCCCGAAGTATTGTTATTCTTACGTTGAGTGTGTGTGTGTCTGTGCAGTGCGATCATGCGTGCAAACCGGACTTATTCCAGCTGTTGTTTTTCCTCCTCGTGAAGATCAGATGGATAATAGGATCCACTCAGACTCCCTGCTGCCTCATTAAACGCTTGTGGTCAGAAGAATTGATATAATCTTTAATAAATAGACTCCAGGGAGAGATGTCTGCAGATATAAAATCCATCCTGTGAACACGATACTCACAGTCCAGCTCGGGGTTCTGTTTATCTTCTCCGCTTTGTTTGAGGTGTGTGTGAGTGTGTGTTCAGCGTGTTTGTATGTGTGCATTGGAGGGTTACACAGGGACAGTGACAAGTCTTAGGACCAGCTGCTCCTTGCAATGCCACCCCTCCCTTTTCCTGTGACACCCCTGTCCATCAGCTAGACTACACCTTAGGGAGCCCCTGTCACCGAGCTGGGATCTGCCTCTTGCTGCCTTTGTTTGGATTCTGCTAGACTCCCCCCTTCTCTCCCCTCGCTCCTCTCTTTCTCTCGATCTCTTTGCTCCCTGCGCTGTCCTTTACAAACACAGACACACAGAAAGACACACACATACAGGCTGGTGATTGCCTCTGTCAGCTATTTCCTACATCTGCCTCCAGGCACAAAAGAGCCCCCTCCCTGCCGGTGCTGCTTCCACCTCCCTTCGCTCTGCTGCTTTCCTCTCACCTGCAGCCAGGAAGGCGGAAAACGCTGGGCCAGATAGGAGAGATAGAAATCAGCGTGAACCTGATGATATTTTATGAATCCTGGCAATTTCCAAAACACTAAAGCAACTTTACCGGGTTGTTTATTTCACGGGCTGGGCCGCATAATTCCTCCTATACTGCTTGTTATCTCTGCCCGACACAATCATGTGAACTCTGGACTGATACGGGGTCTCCTTCAGCAGGTCACCCAGGTTATTTATCCACCATTCGGCCCGCTCTTCTCCTCCTCCTGTCATCAGCAGTCTGAGGCTGTGATCAGGTCTGTGAGGTCCGGGTGCAGCCTGCGGAACGGAGCGGAGAAGCTGCCTTACATGGCAATGGCTCCGGTTGCCCTGGAAACTAGCTGTCCTTGAGAAAAAAAGAAGGAGGCATTTGGGGGTTTGGGAGGCCGAGGCAGTGACAGCCCCAGTCAGAACTCATAAAGAGTTCAGACACATCGATCCAGTCTACTGTAAATAGACTTCTCCGCAGAAGTGGCTTGGAAATAAATGTATGACTCACGGGCCTGGAGAGCCATGAGTGGTGTGGAATTAATGTGTGAGACTGTCCACGGGGGGGAAATAAGGTGGTCATCAAGGCCAGGACTCATCATTTCAGCCACTGTACACTGCTGTCTGAAGGCAGAGCTGAGCCAGAGCTGAGTGAGGTTACTCGGTTTCTTGACTTAAACAGAGTTTACAGGAATCAATATTTAACTTGAGCATCAATTTTCATCTGCATATGGCTCATTTTGACCCAGATATTTTTTCTTTTCTGATAGAAATTACATTTTAAACAGACTACATTCAGACAGAATTGCACCTCTTTTCAACAGGCTAAGTTTTAACTTTGTTATTTTTATTTTTTACATCAGAGATCTTTGAAGAAATTGCTGCACTGCGTACTTCATACACTTACTAGGACAGTGCACAAAATCTTACAGGGTAGTGTCTCAAATCAAACACTGTGGCTTTGCACTTACCAGATGTTATGATGTTTGATCTCCCCATCCTCCCTCTACATAGCCAATATGGCGACCATTGAGGTTGAGAAGTGTCCAGCGTTCTTTATTCATCTTTTTAACTGCTGTGAATGTGCCATCTGAGAAATAAAAGTGCACAATGTTTCTCCACACAGTCAACGTAAACACACTTGTGCACGCAAAATATTAAATTGTTTTCAATATGTTAAAAGAGACTACATTAAATACTGTTGCACATTTCTTAAACAGGCTATCTTTTTGAAAAGGATACATCTTAACCCAAATATCTGCAAAAATTGTTCAAACAGGCCTAAATGGGCTACAGTTTAGCCTAATATTTGTGCTCTGATAAACACAGACCGTAAAACTGCATCTTTTTCCCATTTAGGATCCCTGAAAAATAACTTTCAGCTTTATTTTTTTGTCCTACAACAATAACTAAACTAACAATATTTTGAAAGGGCTGAAATAGGCTGCAGCTTTAGCCCAAAACATGTTGATTTCCTTAGTTATTGACCCATCCTTACGTATGAAACTGATCTTATATACCACCAGGGAATGTCTGACAGCCAGCCATTGTCGCTTTTTGCTCTGAGACCTAAAACTCAGGACACTTTATTGGTTGTTTAAGTTAAACACAAAGATTATATTGTTTCACAAGTATTGTTCAATGATTTTCAATAAAACAAGATTAGAACATTGAAGGTAAATGCTGTCAGCTATAAAAAATAAAAAATGAAAGGTGGTATCAACCCAAATCGGTAAAGATCAGTGTTTGGCCAGAAAAATGTGATCGGTGCACCCCTAGTTAATTTGTACTGAAAATGATAAAAACAGCTATATTTTGTTATATTCCCTGGTGGGGACCATTGAAATAGGTTGGATTAAAGTTTTACTTTCAGTTCTGTTTACTTTGGAACCTTTTGAAGTGTGCTACAGGTGGAGCTAAATTTTTTGTCTTTCCATATTGATTATTTAAAATGAGCTAAAATGGGCAGTTTTTTTTTCTTAAGCTTTATTTTGAGCACTTTTGCCTTTATTTGACAGGAGAGCTGAAGAGAAACAGGAAATGTGGGGAGCAGAGAGCAGGTGAAGACATGCAGCAGATGGTCAATTCTGGGACTTAAACCAGCAACTGATACAATAAAGACGAAACTTGCTCAAATCCAGCTTTAATTTTAATACAGAACATGCTTTTATGTTACAATTATAATACTAAAACAGGTTAGATATTATATTTCAACCTAAAATTTTTTACTTCTCTCCCAGTGCATTAGACTCAACCATTTGTACTTAGTTTTATTGAACCTTTTTTTTTAAATTCGCTTCAGAATAAGACCGTTTTTTTTTCTTTTCATAAAAAGATAAGACATTAAATCTTTAAAGCCCAGCTAAAATTAAAAATGATTAAAACTAATTCTATTTTATCCTAGAACTCTGTATTTTTTCTGGATTAAAGATCTGGATCTCTGTGTGGCAAAATATTTGATCTGTATTGTTGTAAACAGGCTTCGTTTAACCCTAACTGTCTGTATTTCTTCACCTCAAAGATGCTCCAAAGATCAATCAACCAATCAAACAATGGCTACAATTTCAGCCCAAATACTGGTCCTGTTTTACACTCACTTTGATCTGTACTCTTTTTCATTACAACTTTTTGAAAACAGGCTGCATTTAAGCTTGAAGTCTATAGTTTCAAGTCTGGAAGATCTTCAAATATGCTTGAGATGGAGCATATTGCTAATGATGGAAGAACGGATGTATTGCACAAGAAGTTGATGGCCTTTGTTATACACTTTTCAACTCTTGTCCTCAGTTAAGTCCCAACAAATACAGTGTAATTATTTCTGCAGCATTCAAAGTCTTGGCATCTGAATGTGTACATGTAAGAAGATGAAGCGTCTCTCTCCCGTTATCTGAAGTTACAATGATTGAAGTATTTGTGTCCCCTCCTTGATGCAAGGGCTTGTGAGCCTTACAGAAAACAGCTCATAGATCAGTCTGCAAATCTGCTCGCAGTGTTCATGCTGGGAGTACCTTTAGGAGATTGCTTTTTTTCTACTTCAACTTTCAGCAGTCTTTCAGGTTTCTGTTCTTTTACCCGAGTAGAGACTGTGTCCTTTCCACACCTCAGCGTATATCTGTGTGTGTGTCTCCTGAGAGGCTGTGATATTCTGAGTACTCCGCGCAGCACCAGGTGATCTGTTCCCATGAGGCCGAGGGTGGGCGGAGGCTGCTCACATTCTTTTGTTTGCCTCAACAGTGACAGCTTAACACTCCTGACATCCGATCGTTCCTGAACCTCTTCACTTCCTACCTGTTGCAGATTGGAAACAGTGTATACGCCCTTTCAGACGCTGCTGAACATGAAAAGACAGGTGTGTTTCTTCTCCTCTTCCCACCGTGAGGAACTGTGGAGGCCTACAGGAACAATAACTGATGCTTGGTGTTGCATGTCAGTGAAAGTTCAGCGTCATCTTACAGTTTGAATACAGTGTTAGGTAAGGTCACAGATCCTTTGTGTCTGGGAGGAGAACCAAGGGTCAATCTGTCTTTGTCACCATATGATATGAGACAACACGGCCCAATGCAATACAGTACAATACATCAGGATACAACAGCAATAGGGTGTGTCAGGAACAGAATACTGCCAAGTGCATCTTATCTTTACGTTGCAGTGTCAATATTTGGTGCCTGATATTCAATAACTGCACCACACAGTGAGATATACCCCATCCTTTCTTTTACAGCCTTTGTGTAAAAATCTGTTTTGGTCTGAAGAAAATGTTTTTGTCTCATTGGCGATGCATGTGCACTTGATAAATGTTACATATTCCAAAAACAACCACTTGAGAATTTGCAAAACTTATAGTTTAACCTCAGGGGTGCTGTCAGCTTCCTGCTATACTTTGATAAATAAGCTGCTAAACTTTAAACTTGTGTCTGTTGTTGGTGTGTTTTTGGGATCAGTGACACTTCCCATATGATAACTAAAGATGTAAGCAGAGATGTTCTGACCTGACACAGGTCAGGTTAACTTCATACACTGTCCAGCCAAAAAAAAAGTCACATACTCTAGTATTTCATTGGACCGCTTTTAGCTTTAATCACGCCACGCATTTGCTGTGTAGAGTCTGAGTGCTGGGGGTCAGCAATCAGTGAGGCCAACCAGAAAAAAAGGCTTCAATTTGCTAGGAAGCATAAAGATTCTGGACTCTGGAGCAATGGAAGAAGGTCATGTGGTCTGATGAGACCAGATTGACTCTGTTCCAGAGTGCTGGGTGCATCAGGGTAAGAAGAGAGGCAGATGAAGTGATCACCCATCATGCCTAGTGCCTACTGTTAAAGCCTGTGGGGGCAGTGCTATGATCTGGGGTTGCTGCAGTTGGTCAGGTCTAGGTTCAGCAACAGTATGTGCTCAAAGAATGAGGTCAGCTGACTACCTGAATATACTGAATGACCAGGTTAGTCCATCATTAGATTGTTCTTCCCTGATGGCATGGCCATATTCCAAATTGGCAATGCCAGGAGTCATCGGGCTAAAACTGTGAAAGAGTGGTTTAGGGAGCATGAGACATTATTTTAACATATGGATTGGCCACCACAGAGTCCAGACCTTAACCCCATTGAGAATCTTTGGGATGTGCTGGAGAAGGCTTTGATCAACAGTCAGACTCTTCCATCATCAGTGCAAGATCTTGGTGAAAAATTAATGCAACACTGGATGGAAATAAATCTTGTGACATTGCAGAAGCTTATGGAAACAATACCACAGATGTGTGCCATAATTAAAGCTAAAGGCTTTTCAACAAAATGTTAGTGTGACCTTTTTTTTCTGGTGGTGACTTTTTTCGGGCCAGGCAGTGTAGTTCTACCATGAATTCACAGAATTAGAGGGTGTTTATGGCATTTACTGGTCCAATAACCTGTTCTTTCATGTAGTGTTGGACAAGTGATATGCTTTTGTATATTTAAGCACAAATGAGCAATTTTTGGTGTCAATACACCTGGCTCTGTAACTTATAAATGTGTTTCTCATACACCAGTCTATCTTTCTTTCCTTTGCTTGCTCTTCTATGGGAGATCTGTTCACTTTGGCTCAAAGAGGAACTCAATGAAGGCTAGAATGCAACGCAGATCTCCTAAATTGGCATTGAACCATCCATTGGATAATGTCACTCACTGTTTTTCTTACAAACAGTTAAATGTTATCAGGCCCCACCAACATGTTTGGGGTAGTGGCTGAAGTAAAACTGCTTTTGTTTACATGGAGTAAAATCTGAGTTGATGCAAAGTGATGTGATAAAGTTTAAGCGAGCCATCATAAATTAAGGTCACCAAGCAATTAATTCTTAATTGTAACACAAGAGTATTGAGCTGAATTAATTTGAGTTATGCTGTTTAGTAAGCACTGGACACTCTGCATGCATCTGCTAACTCCCATCTTTCTGAAAGCAGCAGCAGATTTTAACTGAATTAATTACCCTTTCTGAGCACAGAGGCTCATTTGGTAGCATATTTACTGAGGACCACCCCATAATTCCATATTATATAGCATAATGTGCATTAAGTGACATTCACTGGAGCTCTGGTAATGATCTGTCATTACAAATAATGGAGTACACTATCAGGAGTGCCAGTGCCATGTGGATCCAGAAGGTTGACAGGCCATTTCAAATGGAGATTAATGCCGACAAAGGGGACCTGCCTCCTGCCACACCCCGGCCATCTGCAGCCCAGTGTACCGGAGGGGTCCACCAGCAACCCGATTGGACCCCCGCATCCTCTGGAGAGCAAGCTGTCAAGTGATCTGCCTGCATGAAATGACCCTTTCCGCTTTATTCCCCATAACCGCCCACCCTCTAGACGTGTATATATCCCTGCCCTGTGAGTATATGGTATTGGCTCAGATGCCTGTAATTTCACCATTCCACATTTTCCCCCTGTGCTGTTAAAAAAAAAAAAAAAAAAAAAAAAAAAAGCGGGAAAAGGAGAAAAAAAGGGAGAGGAGAGGAGGGAGTGCAGTGAAAATTCCAGAGGTTATTACTGAGCTGCATGCACGGCTCCAGCGATACTCTGCTTTCATCTCTGCTTCCTTCCCCAATGACAGATGGTAGTTATCAGAGCGTATGGAAATACTGCGGTCGTGATTGTTTTCACTGAATATTTTTTCTCTTAGTATTTATGACCTGATGATCATCATGAGAGTGTTGTGGTTTTGAACGGAGGGTGACTCTGCCAGCACTAAGAAACTTAACGTTTGCCACATGGGAATGAAGCTCTCTCAGCAAACAGAGAGTGTGTTTGGTGTGCTTAATGTTGCTCTGCATCTACGTGGTGTAAGTTGCAGTGCCTGAACTTGTTAAATTTTTAGTTTTTATTCGCTGAAGAAATCTTCAATATTAAACCACAGATGCATAAAAACTTCATTTTAAAATAATCTATGTTGATAAAATTCAATAATGTCTAATTGGGTGAGCTTGTGAAAAGGGTTATGTATATGTGAAGTTTTTGTTTTTTTTGGTACAATAATTTCTGTTCACGTGGTTTGCTTTTGATTTATTCATACAACCGTAAAGTCAGCTGAATGTGCCCAATCAATGATTAAAAGAAAGATTCCCTGAAGTAGACTTTAGTTTATCTCTTATCAGACAACAACCCTTTTCATATCATGTCTAGTCAAGTCTAGTAAGTATTGCATTGTGTCCAAATATCCAGTATCGCATTCTTCACTAGCCCATCTTATTGTCACATTCTGTATCATAACATCTTGATTTCGTCTTTAATTGTCTGGATTTATCTCATATTGTCGTATTGTGTCTGGGGCGATACTCTTGACAAATCATAACATAGGTGTCCTTAAGCTTAGGGAGGAAGGAAGGAAACCTTCCATGGAGCAGAAGCGCAAAAGCTCGCCTGATCCTGATTTTCAGTATGATTACGTACTATGAAAGCGAGCCTCACAATCCATCTTACTTTCTTGGGTTTCAAGGAGGAGGTGTCAGAAAAGTTATGACTGTATTGTCTCATACTGTCTTGTGTCATCCCGTATCATATTGTCTCACATTCTGTGTCTTATCCTGTCTGTCCTGTATCATTTCATGTCATCTCATGTTGTCTCCACACTACAAAAAACTGAAAACATATCAAGTGTTTTTGTCTTATTTTAATGAAAAATGATCTTATTATACTTCAAATCAGCCACAATCAACTGCTCAGTCCAGAAAAATGTCTCATTTCAAGTTATTTAAAGTCAAAAATTAGATCTGAATTGCTTGTAACATGTTGAAAAAAATCTGCCAATGGAACAAGAAAACTATGCCCAAAAATTTGCTTGAACCTAGAATAACGTCTTAATTAAAGTAACTTTTCTCTTTTCTGTTGGCAGATTTTTTTACTTGTTACAAGCAATACAGACCTCATTTTGTCTTTGAATAACTTGAAACAAGACATTTTTCTGGACTGGTTAGGTGAATGTGGCTCATGTTATGACTAAAAAGACATTTTCTACTGAAATAAGGCAAAAACACTTGATAATATTTCAGTTTTTTTGCAGTCCAATCATATCGTCTCATATCATAACCTCTCTTCCTGTCCTGTACTGTAACGTCTGATATCATCTTGTCTTGTGTCATTTTCTGTCATCTCAAAACATAGCATATTGTAACATCTTGTAATGTCTTTAAAATCTTGTTACATCTTGTAATGCCTTGTTACACCTCGTCATGTATTGTTAAGTATCAAAAAGTATTGTAATGTATCATAATGATTGCAAAGTAGTAATGTACCCAGCATTTTTCCTTGGTTTACAGTCTTGGGGTGGCTGCGACATCATGGTTTTCCCAGCTCTCTGTCCGCTATACGAATTGAGCTTGTCTGTGTGTGTAAAGGTGTGCACGCATTAGTGAGGCTGTGAATGCACTGGGGCGGAACTTTCGGGGGCCCAAAAGAGCACATGGAGAAATGTGAACCATGCAATGCACAAATGACGTCTGGCCATGTAAATTAGCTAAATACCATAAGGCTATTTAGTCTAGTAAATTTTAAAAAAAAACAAGGTATAGACCTGATTTATGAAAGAGGTGACTCTAAATCACTTCAGCTGTGATCTGGCGCTAGGGGTGGGTACATTTTACATTTGAAAAGAGTCGGTACCGATGCCCGGTACCTGGCAATCGGTATCCGGACTCAACGGAACAGATTTTTGGTACTTTTTTGTGTTTATGTGTAAAAGAAATATCAATTTGTTTAATAATACAATCTAATTTTGTTTCAATTTGACATTTTCATTCTTTAATATATAACCTTGTAATGCTGTTTTCATGTCCAGTATGGAAAATCACCTTTTCCTCCACACCCTCGCAGTCACAAGGATGCATTTAGGTACATTAACATGGTACCTTTTGATTTTTACGTGAATGGGTACCTGGTACTTTTGGCAGAATTCTGTTGGTACCTTTAAAAGTACCTAATTCGGTACCCATACCTGTCTGGCGCTATATGGAAAATAAAATTAACTCAAATTCCAGGTGGGGCTGGCTGCCCGTGGCATTGTTTCATGTGGTAGTATTGTATTATCTCATGGTTTTGTATTGTTCCCCCTTGTGGTTTGGTCCTGTGGTATTGTCTTGTTATATCGTCTGTTGGTATGGACTCAGAGTCATTGGATCCATATTGCTTTTCTTTTCCTTATTCCTAAAGAAAAGGTTAAGATTGTTCACCACCAACGTTTCTCTTTCTCCTCTTTTTGCTGATTTTAATATCTAAATTCACCAAATTGATACCTGATTTTGCTCATCTGAATGAAAACAGCACTCGACCCCACATCATGTTGTCATTCCTACCAGGGCTGCTATATCTGGTTGTTCTATGAACCATACATGGACAAATAAATACAGAGAATACAGTACACCACTGTGTACAGTTGACATTAAAGAACTACGAACCTAAAAATGCTCTAACATGGAAGCAAAGGATAACCCCAGTAGCAGCTCAGCTTGTAGCGTCTGTACACATGCTGTTTTTAACAAAGCAGAGATTTGTGCATGAGCAAAGCTCTTACTGCTGCGTTAGCTGATACTGCTGTAGGCCGCTGTTTTAGAGCGTCATAAAAGAATCTGATTCCAGGTTTAGGAAGAGGATGTTTTCATTGGCTTGAGTGAGTTTCTGTAGATGTTAAGGCTACCGTTACCTTAAAAGAGACCATTTAAGGCTGCAGCTTGAGCGTTTTACAACTAATGGCATAAAATCTAAAGTGTGAGGAAATCATCTGGAAGCAATTATCAGATGAGCAGATAACAGGAAGTGCCTGCGCTGATTTCACAGTGTTTCTATGCAAACTGGCCTGCTGTGTCTAAATTTGGAACATGTTAAGGAGATAATGAGAAATAAGGTCAGTTAGTGGGAAAATTAATTTACACCAGTTGTTACATGACTAATATTTCCCTTCCAGAGTATTTTTAGCTGCCACTGACATTCTGCACACCGCTCCACACTTCTTTGTGTCCTTGTAAATACCGAGCCTTGTGATGCCCAGCCTCGTATACGCGCCACATATATGAGGTTAAGCCCTCGCTGAAATTGTCCTCTGGGCAGCGTCCAGATGGAGTTTATTAGCAGCTTTCTTCTTTTATGGTTTCTCCTTATTTATGTGTTGATGTATATGTATCAGACGAAGATGGAATTTAATGAGTTATGTGAGTTTGGCATGTGGGGCTGTGTCTTGTGTTGCAGTTTTAGGAGTGTGTATGGTACATGTGTTGTTGGTGTGTATGAGTGTGTTTAGGTGCCTGCGCCCTCAGAGCTCATTTCCCAGGTGTCCCACATTTCCAACTAATCTGCTGCTCACTTTGGCTCCTAATCTGTCTCACAGAAGCCTGCTGTGGGGCGAGGGGAGGGATGTATGTGAGCTGTGTGACAACTGTGGAGGAGATGCAGCTTAGAGCAAAATGCTGAGGGGGAAAGTCACAGCACAATCATCCTCCTGTCCTCCCAAACGCAGTGATATACAAGTCTCATACTGTACACAAATCCACTCTGCTGCAATCTCAGACAAGTTTTCATGAGGGGAACAGAAAAATTCCTGGATCAGCAAATGTGGTTTGTTTTTGGGTCATGATCCAAACATTCAACGACTCATCAGATCACGGGACAATTTTCACCTCCTCAATCTATCTTGAAGAGGCTGGGGTCCAGAGAAGTCATCTGTGTTCTTATGTTTCTGGATCATGCTTATATGTGTTTTTCTCTCAGCAGTGATAAAATGTGCACAAAGACAAAAGTTTGCAGCAGTGATTTCGAGCCCATGCGGTGACTTCCCCGACAGAGTCATATCACTTTTTAACGCAGGGCAGAAAAATGAAAAATTACATCAATCCATTTTTAATTTCTGACGTCATCTCTTTGGGGGTTTCTACAAAGTCTCTGCATGTCATGATGTATTGTCCAGACTTTAATTTGAAATTTCAGGCACTTTACCCTGACATTGTTTAACTGTTTGCTCAGGCAGTCTCTCACAGAGTGGTGAACCTCTTCCCTCCTTTCATTCTGAGAGACTTGGCCTCTTTTGGATGTTTTTTTTTTTTTTTGTAATTAGTCATGTTATAAACCTGTTGCAATTTCACCTAGTTATTAGTTGGAAGATATCCCTTCAGATGTTTTGTCTTTTTAAGTCCAAAACAGCTGCACAAAAACTGAAAATCTTATCAAGTGTTTGTCTTATTTTAAGTAAAAATTGTCTCGTTTCACTTGATATGAGACACATCCAACTGGTCTGTCAAGAATAATGTCTTGTTTCAAGTCATTTAAAGATAAAAATGAGTTTTGAATTGCTTGTGACAAAAAAAAACATCTGCCAATGGAGCAAGAAATATTTTCTAGAAAATTTGCTTGAAATTAGAGTAATTCCTGACGCAAGTAACTTTTTTCTTGTTCCATAGGCAGATTTTTTTACACGTTACAAGCAGTTCAGACCTCATTTGTATCTTCAAGCAACCTGAAGCAAGATGTTTTTCTGGAATGATCAGGTGAATGTGGCTTGTATTAAGTCTAAAAAGACATTTTGTACTTAAAGTAAGACAAAAAAAACTTGATAAGATTTCAGTTTTTCCAGTGCAAACTTTCTGTGCTTGTGACTTCCAGCACAGAAAAGTGTTTATTTCACACAATGTTTTCTGAAATGCCATTACTGTTTAAAACCTAACATCAGTCTTTGTCATCCTGTTTACAGACAAGGATTTTTAACTCATTAACTCATTTTCATCAACTAATGGTTGATATTATTTCTATTGATCGCATATCTTTTCCATTTTTTTTTTTTTCATCTAGATTTTTTTTTTTATAAGCGTTTCTTTTAAGTATTGAGCACTTTGACAATTTTGTTGTTGTGTCTTGTCTTGTGCTGGTTGTTGGATTTTGTTGACAGGAGGCTGACTCATTCATTGCAAACCAACTTCAGCTGCATGTATACAATGGCCAAAATTATTATAACACCTGAAGGATCTAAAAATTTTATTTTTTCCTCCCAATCATGATCATAAAACATACAGTTGGTTGCTCTGAGCTCAAGAAATATCAGATGAAGTGATCCCTACTGTTTTTATCAACGCTGAACTTTAATTTTTTGTCAACAACACATGTCTCTGTTTCACCACAAAATTATAGCCTGACTGCTTAAACCCATAAACTGTAAAAAATATGGCCGTCATCTTGCTCAGCTCAAAGTAAGGATGCCACAAAAACTGCTGCCCCTGGTGGCTGGCTGCAGTAAAGGTCAAAAAATCCATCTCCCCAGTCATTCCAGATGAGCTGTGGTCAAACTTTAAAAAATTAATGCACCTTGTAGAAATGTTGACAGCTGCTGTTTTTGTGTATTTTTCGGGAATTGTAAAATATGTAATATATAAATAGTAAAATATAATATATACATATAAAATATGTAAAATATAAATAGGTAGAGCCAAGAATTGATGAGACACTTGAAAGAAAAATAGTTATTATTTTTGTCACCTGGCTCCACTCAGATTCTCTCATAGCCTCTACTGCGCAGACTCTAGCTGCACAACTGCTGCCAATGGCTGCGCCTGTGACGGGGGTATTTTGGCTTCAAAACCGTACAATGGTAAATGGCAGATATATAGTCAATGCTTGAAACTAATAACTAGGCAAGACGATCTAGCACAGGACAAGGAGAGACAGACTTTTATACATGAAGTAATGAAGCAGAGGTGGAAACAGTGAGGGGTGGGGATCACAATCACAAAGGCAGGACTTGAAGTAACCTGAAACAAGAGGAGAGTTGTTACTACAAACATGAAAGACAAGACTAAAGTAAAAGTGCAAACATAACATAACGGACAAGACGAGACATTTATTGCTCAGAGTCAGAGCATCTGATTCACAGTGCTATAAATATGCCTCAGCCTTAAAGAAAGCTTCTGCTCAGGTGTTAAATTAAGACTAAAGTTATATCTGTACTTTGCAGCCTCATGACTGTCACAGTCAGCTGTGTGGGTTGTAAACAAACAAGTGTTAATGAAACTGTGGGAGGCTGCATGTAAACAGAAATATCAGCGCTGGTGGTTCCAATAAAGCAGGAGCGTTTCCAGAGCAGCTGCTGGTTTTCATAGAGCTCACTCTGTCGTCCTCTAAGTGTTTTACTTTGTTCAAAGTGTGCAAACAGCTCAGGGATGGAGAGCGAAGCTACTTTACGAACAGCAGGTCTTTCTTTGATTTCTTGTAGGCTCATTTTGATCATTTTTTGATGTGATTCATTCTTACAGTCTAAAGTCTAAAAGCAGCCTTCAGCGCAAGTCCCTCAGCCTCTCCGAGACGTTTTTTCCAAAGCTTGAAGTTTAGGGATTTACTGCTTGAGTTAATGGAGTTAAAAGTGGCACTTAATCGTTGAAATAACTGGTTGCAGTGTTTTTTCTTTCTCTGGGTATAAGCCTATAAAAGGCTCTGTGTCCCGTCCCTTTTTTTCCAGTTATTTTTAGGGATTTAGCGACGCTGGGTTGCTGCTGCCCTGGTTGTTCAAAGTGAAACACGTTCATCATGAGACAGGAGATTTATTCTTTTAACAAAGTGAAAGCAACCTCCATCAGTGACCCTGTGCTCTCCTTGAGTTTGAGCACAGCCTGATTTACACCTCGTAGGTCGACAGTGGTCACTCCCCTTTCTCTGGCACTGTCCCACAGTGTGAAGATCCACGCAGAGTCCCAGACCTGTTAATTGCACCAGACATGGAAACCTAGAGGGAGAAATGAATATCTCATTTGTGTGCCAGTGTGTGTGTGTGCAGGGGTGAAGCGAATGCCAGTTGTCTAATAGCTTTCACACAAGCCTGATTGAATTAGACGAGGAGGAGGACTGCGTTCCTAATTGAATTGAGGAGACCCTGTGTTGCAAACAGTGCAGGCTAGTGTTCCCTGTGGCAGGGGAGAGGGGGAGGCAGGGTTAGTCCTCACTACAAAGCACAAAATCTTGCGGGTGCTCTCCTCTGGTTAGTCTGCGGCATTTACTGTCGTTTCACAAGGTTACGCTCTGTTTGGAAGTGACCATCAAAGGTTGGGAGTTTGTAGCTGTGGCGGCAGGAAAAGAGGCGATTAATTGGTATGTGGGGAAAAAAAGAAGACACTGCTTAAGTTTTTGTTGACTTTGGTGACCTCTTTGAGCAAAACCAGTAACTCTGCTCTCTTTGGCTTCCTGAAAAAACGTCCTCCTGCTGTTCCCACAGTCAGACCTGTCCCTCACACTGCTCTAACAGCACACACTGTACAAACCAGGGATGTTCATTAAGTTCCTCTTAACAAATAACAGTCCTACTGAGCTGTTACAAGTTAGTTAAACAAGTTATTAGTATTATTTTTAATAATACTGAAGTACTGGTCAAACAGCCAGAGTTAATACTGCATCATTCTACTACCTGGATGTAAATAGACACAGATGACAGATGGAAAAATGAAGCTCAAGTTGCATGTAGGCTGTATCTGGTGAAACTGACATACAACCTCTCACTGTGTAAGGGCATGTGGATGCTAACCTGCAACCTGAAGATTCTGCGTTTGGCCACATTAAACAAATAATGTTCAGTTTTGACTGTTTTCTGTTTTACTCTCTGTCCCTCTGACCTCTAACCCCCACACAGACAACCTCAGCAGATGTCTAACATGAGTCTGGTCTTCTTTTCTTGTTTTGATGTTAAGTCTTTGTTAATAATTCAACATTTCAGATCGAGACAAGCTAACGTTTCGGAAAGCACCCTGAGATGACAGTTGTTGTGATACCTGGCTTTAAGTGACGACTGATTAATTGATTGGTCAAACAGAATTTAAAATTTCCATTTAAACAAACAGCAGCTAAGTTGCTTTGGTTTATCATTATTGACATCCTAGAGCTTATTCCTGCTAGTTTGTTTTCTCTTCAGAGATCATATAGAAGCATCACTATCAGGATTTCAACTTTGAAAAATGTTGAGCACTGACCAGGATTTCATCATTTCAGCTGAAAATGTGCTGAAAACCGATCTATACAACTTAAGGCCCATTTATACACCCTTTGCCTACGACAATGTAACCTTCCGTTTCTAACTATGTTGCCATCACTGCTCACATACTTCCATAACTCCTTTACGTTGGCATTGCAGTTAACCAATACATCCACCGGGGGGGTATTCAAAAGTTTTTGACAACAAAACTCGAAAACAAGCACAGTGACTGTGAAGAAGGATTTAATAATGTACCGCTTGCATAGAAGACAAAAACAGAGGCAGTGTTGTAAGAGATGGTGGTCGGTGAAGCAGTTAAATACACTGCGAAAGTTCCACCATTGTTATTAAACTCTTCGTGTCTCACTAAAGCAGATGAAAGGAACGCAGAGTACAGACAGAAGGCTTTGTCCATATTTATATCCGTATGTGACGTTGAGCATAAATGGGCCTTTACACCTGATTTTAACAAATTTGCAACATGCCTGAAAACATAGTTATGTCCCTATAAATCATTAGCGTTTCCATTGTATAGCTGAAAGGTAAATAAAGACGATTATTTTGACAGGATTTCTTTAAATTAATTTTCCTGCAGCAGTTAAGTAGTTTCAAAGCTTTTTACATGATGATGATCATTTAATATGGGATACAAGCAGATTCTCAATATGGTCTCAACATGGACATTGATTCCTGTTTTAACTGAACTCTCTACTATCTACTAAAATCTCTGTTTTTGTATTTCTCACCTGAATATTGTGTTTTTAATCACAGTATAACAACATTACTGAAAATTTAAAACTGTGCAGTTATTTACCACCCTCATTAGGAAACTAGCGCTAAAGCTAACAGGTTGGCTTCGCATTGTTTCTACCGCTGAGTTATAGGTCGTCTGTTGTCTGTCTCGTAAAACAGACACTCATCTTTCCACAACTGACTTGTCTCTGCACAGGTTCCTTTAATAGTTTTATTTTTTACAGCCAGTTCCAAAGCAAACAGAGTCCATACTCGTGCTTCCCTCACTGTAGAGGCCTCTTTGGTCACAATGGAATACAGGGATATACCCAGCATCCACACACACACACACACACACACACACACACACACACACACAGAATAAAACCCTCTGACGCTCGCCGTTTTCACCGCTTTCAGCACTTTTTCCTGCTGTGCACACAAAACCTCGCACCTCTGATTTTTTTTTTCTCCCCCCTCCAGCCTTTCTCTTTCACACCCTGAACACCACACACCCACAGAACACACACATACACACACCTTGCCTGTCTTTGTCTCTTCTTAAATGGTGTGTTCATTAAATAAAGCAGTTTTTTGGAGGAGAGGCTGCTCTCTGAAAGGGGGGGGACAGGGCTGGTAGAGGGGGGCTGTTGTTGCTGCTGGACAAAGAGTCTCTCTGTCGGGTGGTGTGGATGAGAGATGGAGGGGGAGAGGGGTTGGGTGCTTGTTGGGGATGTTTTGTTTTCAGTATTTCCCTCAATAGGTGTGGCCTCGGGCTGGATTACCTGGAATCAGACAGCTGACTGTTTGCTTACAGCAGACAGGACTGTCTAGGTGGCCGTGATGTAAATGTCAAATTCCTGTTTTTGTTTGTCTTCTCTGTGTGTGGGGACAAAGAGAGGGTTGTCTGGCACACTAAAACATAATTATACTGCTTCTCAGCTCATTAGGAACCCACTGTGGCTTTGGTTCTTTCAGACTCTCATATAAACCATGTTATACTCTATGAAAGCTCAATAAATTGGTAAAAAAAAAAAAAAAGTGTCACAGTGACGTCAACCATTGGTTTATCCACCAAGAGGTAAATAAGCAGAGTTATGGTAAGCCTTTACAGCCAAAATATACCAGATCTGTATCCGCTCCTTTATTACGTTTAGACTGCGGCCCAGATCCAGCAGGTGGACGTGCTCCAAATGAGATACCCAAGTCTTTTATGTTTGCCAGTTGCTCGATCATAAACGCACCAATTTACACAGAGCAGATCGTGCAGGACAGGAAGTTGTGCAATGAAACCACTTTGAAACTTTGAGACTTTCAAAATAAGACAAACTATGCTAATGCCACATCATATTTAGCTCGACTACAACAACAAACCGACACAATGAGCAGGGTCAGGCCATGTGTCAACAGGTTTGAAGTTGGTAACACTTTATTTTGATAGTCCATCTCTTGACACTCAACAAGCTATCAGCTTGTATTGTTGTGTATATGTTGACAATCAACAGGTAGTCAACCACTATTTGATATATTATCTATTGATAATTAGGTAATCTAATTAGTAGTTGAAAACCAACAAAGTATCAACAGAATCAGTCATTTGATGGGTGATAAACGTTGGGGATATGTTAACATTTTACTGTTGACTTTGGATTGACAGATCGATTCAGAGTAGTAGGAGTTGACAATCTACAGATAGTTGAGTCTCAATTAATAGCCTTTTTTGTAAAAAAAAAAAAAACAGGATTTTTTTTTTTTGAACATGTCGTAAAACCTGGAAATGCACCTTATAGTCTACATGATTAGTTGGATATATGTTACTTGTCTATTGAAAATTTACATTAAATATCTACTGATAGCTTGTTGAGTGTCAACAGACGGACTATCAAAATAAAGTCTCACTTAAAAGTTATACAACCTAACATAAATGAGGAGAGGCTTATCATTGGGATAGGAAGCGTAGGTACCCCTGACTGACTACCAAGCTCTTGTGGATTGCCAGACGAGAGAGCACGCATCAAAACTCAACAGATCATACACAGGTCTGGGCTGTGTGCAGCATTAGCTTCTTGGAGAACAGCTCCAATGCAGTGCAGCCTGTCAGTCAAGTCAGCCATATGCCCCTTATCATGCCGAACTTGTAGCCTACAAGCAAAATAGACTATACAAACTAAAACTGCTTTAGTATTAGGCTCTCATCATGTTAAATTCTTCTCTATAATAAGCATAGTGGACACTTGAGGAACTGCAGTTCATCACACTTCCACTTTTTCAACAGTTTTTTAAAACCGAAACAGTTTCTGTTTGGTTTTAACATGTTAATATTATGAACTTGATTCCACAAGGACCTTGACATGTTTCAAGCCCTGATTAAAAAAAATGCTATACTAAAGTGCTCAAAATCTGACTGTTTAAAAGTCCCATCTCTGACGAGACAAATTGCCAATCGTGGTCAAGGTTTTTACAGTTTTGGATTTTGGATTGAATTTTCCCCAATTTTGGACGGCGCAACGCGCAGCAAGAAGGTCACCAGTTCACTTCCCAGCTTGGCCGGTGGGCCTTTCTGTGTGGAGTTTGCATGTTCTCCCATAGTCCAGAAACATGCTCATCAGGTTAATTGATCACCCTAAATTGTCTGTACATGTATTTGTGTACGTGAAAAGATCTCTGTCTATGTGTCAGCCCTATGACTGACTGGCGACCAGTCCAGTCCTGGGTTGGGCTCCAACCACCCGTGACCCTGAACAGCATAAGCAGTTCGGAAAATGAATGAATGAATGAATCTGAGGTGGCCAATTAGATCTGTCCCTTGCTCTATGTTACAGTAAGAAACAGTCAATACATTCTCTGTCACCTCTGAGAAATACTCTCCTCTTGGTCTTTATTTTCCGTTTTCAACGTGTCTTCGAATGTCAGCGATTGTATTTCAACCACTTCCCGTGTTGGCATTTCCACAATAGTTAGCATTACATTGAAAATACACCAGTCTCTAGTCCAACGCTGCTCCACTGCATATTGTGTCCAGTCCGACTGCCAGACAGCTAGTGTCATGTTTCCTACCCCTGTGATGGGGTGTAAAACCTCAAACCTGGTGACTGCACTCATTTTGCTGATTTGTTGTTGTAGTCAAGTGATGTACAATCTGATTTCGACACAGTTGACTTTATCTTGAAAGTCACTGGGTGTTTTCCGGTGGTTTCCATGCACAACTTCCTGTCCTTCTTTATCTGCTTTCTGTGAATTGATGTTTCACAGCTCCAGCATCCAGCAAAAAATAGAAAACGAGCATCCAGCCCTGTAACCCAGGGGAGCTGTTTGGCTATTTTTAGTCTTTGTTAAAGCTTTCTAGTTTAATAACATTTATGACAGAAAGAGTATTTGTCCGACAAAAACAATTCTGTCTTCCCCTCTCTGTATTTCGTGTCTTCTCTCCTCCACTTGAACACTGGAGCACAAATGCACACACTCTGTAGCCCTCAGATGGTTTTAGCTGCAGGTCTCCTCTTCAACCTGCTATAAATCTCTCGGCTGTAATATTCAGGAAACCTTTGAAACAACCAGCAAATTACCTGCTGTAAAAACTGACTAGCACCCTGGCGCAGCGTCGTACCCCTCGCAGCTCTCGCAGCACTATTTTTACTGAGCGAGTTGCTCCAAAGCCCCCTAATTAAAGCCTTTATGTCACTGTGTGTTATTAAAAGTCATAAACACAGACAGAGGAGCAGCGGGAGGTTTGGAATGTATGTGAAGGTTTTTTAATTCAGATTTTAAAGCTCGGCGTTGGAATGGAGTCGTGAAATATTTGGTGTTTAAATCATTAAACATTGCTCAGGCTGAAGCTGTCTTACTTTTTTGTAAGGATATGATTTAGCAGCGAATATTCCTCTAACTCTGGAACCAATTTGAGGTGATCTGGACCTCCTGACACAGCCTTCACTAAATTGAATCCGAAGTGTTTATAAATTCCTCTCTAAGCTTTTGTTCAAGGTCTTTATTCTTGACTTATTGCCACGTTTTTCTGTTTGTCCTACTTCCAGAGCCCACGTTAGCTAATAGCAAAAACGTGTCATGTTTGCTTGATAAATCTAAAAATATTAAAGGCAGCCTGTGTTTTAAAAAGAAGCAGGAACAACAGAAAAGCGCCTGTCAATGAATATTCTCGCAGTAATTAACTTTTCTTGCCAGAGGGAGATCTGAACTTAGAGGAAACATCCCAAAAAAAGAGAAGACAGCCTTTAGCTCTCGCATGTTGAGCGAGTCTGCCAGGATGGTGATCAAACAGCTCAACAGCAGCAATCTGGGCAGGCGGGGAGGTGGGGAATTAAAGCTCTGATCTGTTTTTTAATCACAGCTCTCCTCCGCTTCTGACACCAGACAACTTAGTAACTCTTAAAATCTGTCATCCCGGTATGAGGTGGAAATTCCCCAAATATTTCCCCAAAATAAAGGCTGTGCCAGGGCGGGGAGACAAGCCAAGACACATAACACCAAGTCCTCTTTAACTGGATATGAGAGATTCTACAAACATACTCGTTTTCTGATGTGGAAGAGGAAGCGCTCACAGATGGTTCTCTATTAAATAAATGCTTAAATGTCAGTGCTGTTTATTTTTCTCTAAATGAGTTTTGTACTTGGAACTTTTTAAACACTGTGAGTCCAGCTTGTCGAGCCTGAGTTAGACAAAACACGAAAACTTGGATTAATATTTTAGGACAGCTGACAAAATGAAGGCAGCAGGCATTAAACTAAAGGTTTGTTTAAGAGTCAAGTTTAGCATCTGGTTTTATCATTTTGGTAGAAGACATTGACTTTTTTAATGAAATATTCAGATTTCAGAACACAAGCTTGAAACACTTCAGATCCATGACAAAAAGCCAAGTTCTTACTGAAAATGTGTTTCTCCCAAGGGGCTACATGCAGTTTGAAAAAAAAAAGAAGTTGCAGTTCATTTAGAACTAGAGGTTGGCTGCAGAAAGACCAGAAACCACAAACACACCAAGTTAAAAAAAAAAAAAAGAGAGAGGGACTATTATGGCATTAAAAAACCTATTTACAGCCTGTTTCAGAAAATAGCTTCAGTCTCAAACGCTAATTTGGCGACCGGCACACACTGAATGAAGGGTTGATTTTTTTCTAGCTGGGTGGTTTAAAAGATATCAGGAAGTTGAGTTTGTCCAATCAGAGGCACAGCTCAGCTCACATGACCGACAACCCTGTAGCTGTTAGGGAGGTCAAAGCCCGCATCATATCCAATATGGCCCCCTCCATTCGACTTCATAACTCTGCTTCAGGAACACATGGGTGCCAGCAACACAGTCTATGGCTTCTCCCTGCAGTGATCAGATAATAGAAAAACACCAAGAAATATGTCTTGTATCAGTTGAGGCAGACAGTTATTTCTGTGTATGTATATTTTCACATCATAATTTATTTTTCTGTACTACATAGGGATGGGTACCTTTTACATCTGAAATGATATGGTACCGATGCCCGGTACCTGGCAATCAGTACCGGTACTTAACGGTACCAATTCTCTGTACTTTTTTGTGTTAACATGGTAAAAAAGATCAATTTGTTTAATAAAAAATAGTACAACTTATCAACTTAACATATTTATTCTTCAATATATAACCTTTCAATGCTGTGTTCGTGTCCAGCATTGAAAATCGTCTACTATTCCACTCCCTCACAGTCAAAAGGATGCATTTAGGTCCCTAAACGTGGTACTTGTTGATTTTACATGCATCAGTACCTGCTACTTTTTGACAGAATTAGGTCAGTACCTATAAAAGTACCTAATTTGGTGCCCATCCCTAGTAGTACTATTGCGTAAGTAGGCCAGGGGTAACCCACTTGTTTGATTCTGTGGACCACCTCGGCTCACTGAGCAGTATGAAGGGCTGCTTGTTCGATACAAACTCCCTGAAAAACAAATTTTCACAGAGCACCTGTTCCTGAAATGCTGTCCCCTAATTCAACATTTAGCATTTTCTAGCCACAAATGCTGGATGCTGAAATGCTGAGCCTTAACTCTCTAACTCTGAGTGTGTGCAACCGCTTCAGCAAAGACTGACATGATGCTTTAACACCTGTATAGAACTTCAGACAAGGTGGAGATCATTTACACTTCAACATTTTTTTTTTCCAAAAAAATATATTAATTATTGTAATTTTGAAGTTTGCATTGACACAGGCAGTTTGGATTCAAAAGAACAGCAACTTCAACTCTTTGAGGGAGCTCTTAGCTGAGTAGTGGTATTTTTAAAACACACCTTACGGGCACCTCACATGATCGCTGCAGGCAACCGGGTACCCGTAGGCACTCTGTTTCCCACCCCCTGATGTAGACAAAACCACTTACACCTCCAGGGAGGATTTTCTTTTTTACAACTCCAAAAATTGTCCAAAGTTAATAGTAATGTCTCTTTGGGACTGTGAAAAGCAAACCAAGTCGGTAGCATGCATACTGACCATCTGAAGTTGTTTCAGATGAGGTGTGAGACTGCTGATGGATTGTAGGTAGGTTGTAGTAGATTGTGGGCTGAACAAACCGCCTTTCTTCATTTTACATTTTGAGTAAGGATACGCTTTCACATCTACAAAAGCTTCTTTCAAATATAAAGGAAAACCCACCTAATAGATAAGAAATAGTGCTTTGTCCATAGGGGGCGAACAAATTGACAAAATATAAAGTTCCTCATAGGAGCTTTAAATCTAGTCTGGTCAGTTTTACAACACTGGATTTTCTTACAAGACACATCATAAACTTCCTCTATGGATAAATGGGTGAATTTAAGGACATGTGGAAAGAAGCGTACATCTTATGACCGGGGTTAGACTTTGAAATATGCATCAGTGGATTCATGCTGTGCAGAGGTTTAAGAGAGTGAATCTCTTATCGATTAACCTTTGACATACACTGGCTTTAGATATCATTTCAATACAGCTTCAATGTGTAAAACTCCTCGAGCACCTCCAGAAAAAGTGGTTCAGAACATTGTCTTCTGTATGTCATACATTTGGTTTTATAGCTGACAGTAAAATGCTGTAAAGGAGGCAACAAAGTGCCAGAGTGGACATCAAATGCAGTTTCTAGTGCCCAGATTTTTAAAGTATTGGACAATATTTACACATCGCCTGCCTGTGTAAGGGTTCTTTGACAGAAAGATACCCGCAATGGGAATTTTACTCGAAGAAAGCGAAGACCATGTTAGACTTTTCATGTTTATTTTTCAATTTTGAAGTTAAGCAGTCCAACCAATAGCCTCGATCCAAAGACTCAATTTCATTTAATGCTTATTGTTTGTTTTTACGATCTATCATCAATGCATTTCTCAGTTAACACTGAATCTCTGAGTCAATTTGCAATAGAAAGTAAAACAACACTGTAAAAACGAAATGTAAGCAAGTGTTTATGCCTTATTTTTAGTTTATTGGACTTGGTAAAAGCCACATTCACCTGATGACTTCAAAAAATGTCTTAATTTGAGACATTAACAGACAAAAACAACACCCAGGTAAAATTTAATTGTTAGGACTTTTTACACTTAAGATAAAAAAAATACTTGGTTAGGGTTTAGTTTTTTCTGTGTAGAAATGTTGATCAATTTAACATGCACAAAATACAGACATATATGGTAATAAAAATGGATTGAATGTACATCTAACAGTGAAAATAGTGGATAGGCACTGTGAAAATCCACCATCCTCTCCTCATGCAGGTTTTAAAGTCATTGTTTTAACTGCTGTGCACTGCTTCCCTGTTCCAGCTCATACATTCACCATGAGCACAGCAACATGCTGAATTCCTCTGCCTGTAAAACTCCTGAGCAGTCATCCCCCTTCTCCTTTCTCCTTCCCTCCTCTCTTTGTTCTCATCTTTACCCTCCTCCTCTCTCCTCCCTCCCCTTCACCACCTCTTTATGCAGTTCCCTTTGGTGTTTCTCCGCTCTCACATAGACCTCACTGGTGCCGCTGAGGTTCGATCCCAATTCCCCTCCTGCCTGTTGCCGGGGCCTCTTTCACTCGTGATGTTGACTGGCAGTGTGAATGTCCAGGCCTCATGTTTCGCTCTGTGCCCGAAACCTTTTCCTCCATCAATCATAGGAGAAGAAAAACATGTCAGGGCTAATGCTCAGCGCGGAGATCTTTGGGATTAGTTTTATTTTGCAATAACCCTGTCGGCCTCATGCATGTGTGATAACACAGCAAAGATACTGGACATAATGTGCATTTAATGAAAACGGCTTCTCTTTGGAGCTTTATGCTAAATATGCTTGCCGTGCTTTGGTCAATCATACTGAACTAATACAACTGTCTCAACACATAGACATTACAGCTATGGTTCATGCATCCCTGGGGTTAAATATCAGTCATGCATGCAACCCTTAACAATTTTATTAGAACAAAATGTAAATGTGCATGCAGCAAACCATACTGTAAATCCTAAATTCCCTTTTCACATGCGAGCATCGTGCGCCAAATACTGTCAACTGTTGCAAAGCTAATCATATCCACAATGACTTCATTCATTTTGAGTCCTACAATAAATGACAGAAAAAGTATTAGGGAAATGGATCTAAATTGAAAGAGCAGAAATAAGCTGGAAACCACTGGAAACTGGAAAGCAGAGTGAAAGCTGAGGCTAGGAATAACCCAGAGAGACCAGAAGTGTGAGCTTTAAGGGGATTTACTAAAACAAGCAAACAAACTTCCTCTAAGTTTCTGATCTGTCCTGATCTTTGTGAGAGATATAACTTTTTTTTTTTTTTTAGAGTTTTTGATAGATTTAGACATTCTGCAGTGGTGTATTTTACCTCTTCTTTTCTCTTTCCTTTAACCTCAAAGCCCTAGGAAGGAACTTTGTTTGTCTTGGCTTTGGCGCCCCCTGTGGACAAACTGTACCTACGCTTATATCCTGCTGTCTTTTAACGGTCAGATATTCCACTTATTGTAATTTTTTTTTGATCATCTTTTTTTTTAGTTAAATATGACTATCACTTATATCTACTTTAATGTTTTTGCATCCATTCATACTTAAATATCTTTTACTTGTTATACCCTGTTCATTTGTTCCAGTGTTTTATTACTTATATCTCATTTTTCCTTTTTTTTTTTTTTTGAATAGTCTACATAGTTTCACGCCTTAGCTCTTCTTGGTCTCAATTCATGTTGTTAGAATCAAATGTTGTCTAAGATGAAAAAAAAAAATAAAAAAAGAAGAAGAAGAATTTTTTTTTTTTTTTTTTTTTAGATATTTACAATGTGCTGCTGTGGTGTTCCTTTAGGGGGAAGATGCAACTTTTTTTTTAACCTTTTTATCCCAGGATACATACAGGCCACCAGGACTTCTTTGTCCTAAAGGCTTATTTTCTCTTCTTTCAGGAACTGTTCGAATATTCTTGCCCAAGTTCTAGAAAACTTACGGTAATGTGAACAGTTTGCATCACTTATTTCCTGTGATTAAATGACATGGCACATAGATCTCTATGCAGTGGCATAGAATGGGAACACCGACATCCCAATGGGATAAAATAGACAAACCTAAAGCTATAAAATGAAGAGGAGTGGTTTCTGGTGACTATAGCGCCTCCTATGGAGAGATTGGTACCTCTTGTATCTTGTCTAATTTTGATCTCTACTTGTGTTAGCTGTTTTTTTAGGTGAACATGTCCTTTTAGCTGTGTTTTAACCGTCATATATTCCAAACATTGGGATTTTTTTGTTATGAAAATGTAGAAAAAAATCAGTTTAAAAGAGTGAGAATTACACCATTGACGCCTAACCTGCAGCAGCACTTTCAGACATCAAAATGAACTAAATAAAAATAATATACAAACTGTCATTTACGTTCTTATACAGTTTTGTGGACATAAGAAAGGCATCAAATGTCTTTAAATCTTGATGGAGTAGCACAAACCAGCAAAGAGCAAAGGAAACATTTCAGCCCCAGACCTTCCTTATTGTTGCTGCTACTTTGCCCAGATTGAAAGCCTCCAATTCAGACTTCATATTTGTTAAAACTGCATAAATCTACAAGAAAAAAATCACACTACTCCAGCTCATTTTATCCCAAAGTTCAATCAATCAAAGAAAAAAGTTTAATTTATCTTGAATATACATTTTTCTAACTGTTACTGCAACACTTTTCCATCTTTCACCGTGCTTGAATCACTAAAACAGCCCTATGTGGTGCTGACTGAGTAATGTCCTCTGAGCTCCAGAGGGGGAAAAAGAGCATTAATCCCCGGCCTGTAGGTCTGCGAGTGCGCTGATTTGTCCGTCTAACACAAACATTGGGATTGGACTAGGGACTAATTCTGCTCTGTGATTTGAACTGCTTTAAATGGAAGTTACAGCTGCACATGTTTCCATATTCCAGATGCTACAGTTTAGCTGTAATTGCAAGTGTAGCCTTAAAATGAAATACGGGCTGCAGTTTTATTGGTAGAAAATTGCAGTTGTGTTATTGTAAGTTTTTTTTTGAAACATGAAAAATTGGTGGGGAAAAAAAACCTTTTCCCAGTATGAGCAAGACAAATAGTTTGAAATATAACAGCAACAAGAAATAAATTAGCGTCTACACCAGGTTAGAGGGATATCTCAATTAAAGTTTGGTTTTAAAAATGACAGAATTTAGTAGGAGAGCTGCTTTATTCTGCTTCCTTTCATCAAACATGTTGAATTATTCTGCTTTTTGCATGTTTCTATAAAAAACAGCAGCCCTGTCAAGCCTGGGGGTATTAAACTTTACACATTCAGAGCCTCCTCTGTGTGAATTTTCCTGCTTCCAACACCTCCTTTATCTGAGGGGCAGGTGGGCTCTACTGGATTACCTGAAGCTAAACTCTAGCTGGTTTGGCCCAAGATAGAAAGAGCTCCTGACAGGTGCAGGTGCAAACGGTTAAAAAAAGCTGTTTCTTTTTTTTTCCTTCTTGGAGCGTTGAAGGTTTGGGCGAAATTTGACTCAGTAGAGGATAAGGGGATTTCACAGACAGCTAAGTTAGTTTGTTTATCGCTGCACTGACGGACGCTTATGGCAACGTACAAACACACTCACCTCGTATGCAGCCTGTGACTCACCCACACACTGACAGAAAGACAAACACACAATTTTCTGCTCCTACAGTGTGCGCGTCCATCACTGTCTCTGCCGTGAATTCAGCTCTCCTCGTGTGTTTCCGCAGAGAAGCCTTTAAAGGGCTCTTAGACAGAAAGCAGGGCACTTCAGAGACAACTCAGGCAACTAGAGCACGGTGAATAATTCAGAGCAAACTTACAACATGTTGCCATGTTGCCATATGTGCAGAGAGTTGCCTCACATGCAAGGCTTCCCCGGCATGTATTAATAAGTTGTTTGTGCTGATGTATATTTATAACTTTGACTCGTGCTGTGTAATTTCTGGAGTTCTGGATGCTAATGGCTTCAGCTGTGATGTAAGATGTTACAAAATCCAGTGTAGCTCCAAAAAATGCCAGAAAAGTCAAATCAAGAGAATGTCAGAGTAAATATTTAATGACTATTAGAGACAAAGAAATGATACACACTAAGGTACACGCTTCAACTGTTGAATTAATAAAGACATTAGAGATGAGAGATGAGAAGCAGTTTAACACCTCACACTAAAGTACCATCTCATCCTTATTTAAGGCAACAATGTGAATATTTTTCATATTTCTTCTTGAAGTTTCTCCTGCACTGCACAAAAATATGGATAATATAAAACCAATGTGTGCAGCACTACATGCATAAATGTGTACAGCCATAAAAGAAATACTTTTTGACAAATTTGTAAATGTAAACAGATTAAAAAAGGGAAATTGATCATTTTCATGATGAATACTTTTTGAGAAAAAAAAGCTTTAGTAGAAAGTATTGGAAGCATTGATTATAGCTGTTCATTAACAGTTAGCCGTCAAAATGAGCATTCCAGCTAAGAGCCCCCAAATTTGTAGAATGTATATTTGATTTCTGCAGGAACTCAAAGAACCATTTCATTTTTGTCATCAAATAAAAAGTAAATTTGCAACATTAATCTTTCAAAGATAGTTCCTGATTCATGATTCTTGCTTTGCATTAGCTGCATATTAAAATCAGTTATGCTGATAAAATAGGGGGATGCTGTTCTAGCCCTTTTCTTTTTTTTGGCATCAGAAAACTGGTCAGTTTTTGTTAGCTCCGTTTTGGAACAAGTAACCAGCGCTATATACAAAATAAGAATACTTTTTTTTCTCAGATACTTTACAGTCGGTTATTTTTGTCTTGAAACCTTTTAACTTGCTGCTCATCTGTTTGGAAGAGCACTTTTTGAGTTGCTTTATCTCAATGAAACTATGTTGAAACTTCTCTACAGCTTGAAATTAGTTTTCTGAAATTTGGTTTGTACCATACCAACTTTATTTATAAAGCACTTTTAAAAACAACCACAGCTGTAAACTAAGTGCTGCACAGGTAGATCAAATTAAAAAGATAATAACAGATAAGAAAAAAACAGACACATAAAAGAAAACATACTAATAACAACTACACACAAATAAAAACAGATAAAAGGGATTAGAAGAAAATAAAAGGGAATAAGACCAAGCAAAGAAACTAAGTCTCACCAAGAATAAGAGCCAAAGAGTAAAAATGGGCCTGAGGGGGCCCTTGCTGGTCTAAGTGCTCCAGCAACATAAAAAATAGATTTTTTTCTTTAACTTAGTGTTTTTTTTCTCTCTTGGATGGAACGTGGGCTTCTACTAAAGTTTAAATACTTCTGCATTGGCTTCTTTGTAAAAAGAGGTATGGTGCGCTTGTTATGACATCCTGTAGACTTGGAGCAAAGTGTCAAAGCTCTGGTTAAGCATCAGGTTTTCAGAAGTCCTCTGTCATGTGTCAGGCTTCAGAGTGAACTACCTGAGAGTCAATTACACACCTCAAAAACAGAGTTATGAGATAATACTGATGAATTAATCCAGGTAGCATCTACATTGTACAGTCAAGCACTTTACTGCATCAGTAACACTGAAGTACTTAACACAATCAGTTACAACCAGCCCCGTGCTTTTAACTGTGCTTAACACTTCATTGCACTAGCTGCAAGACTACACAGCAAAAACCAAAACCTAGGCAAATGTTTGTGCCTCATTTTTAAAATTGAGTCCAGGAAATGTCTTATTTCAGCATAACAAATACAGAAATGATGACTGAATTGCTTGCAAAGAGTTAAAATAAATACCTTTAAAGTTTCCTCAAACATCACTTAACTCTTTTAATGTCTTAAAACAATATATTTTTCAGGGCTTTTCATGTAAAGTGCTTCATATTAAGTGTAATGAGACTTATTTTTGCTGAAATAAGACAGAAACAGTTGCTTCAGTTTGAAATTTTTGCAGTGCAGAAACTATATATTCATAGACTGGACATCAGATAGTACAGAAACCTGAAGCATACACTAAATCCTGTATCTCAGATGATCGTGTTGTTGTGGTGTGAAGAATGAGACAACATGTTAAGATGTGCAATCGCAGTGGCTCCTCAAAAACTGGTAGTTCATGGCTGGGTTGTTAAATGTGCAGAGAAGCTTGTGTTGAATTTAGATGGTCATGAGACTTGGACAAATTGTGATTTTTCTTTTCTTAACTCACAGTTATTCTTCAGTAACAGCGGAAATTATTGTATTGACACTCGTCCAACTGTTCTTCCTCATTCTGATGTGTGTCCTCCTTTCTTCCAGCCTGTCCCTCTGGCTTTTTTAAGCCAACTCAAGGAGATGAAGCCTGCCTGCAGTGTCCCATCAACAGCCGCACCACCAGCGAGGGCGCCATCAACTGTGTTTGCAGGAACGGATACTACCGCACTGACTCAGATCCTCTCCAGATGCCGTGCACAAGTATGTATAGTACTGAAGTGGTTAGGTTTGAACCCTAACTTGACACTCCGCACAAACACTTATAGCACTGCGTACCCACAGAGCCTTTCATGCCAAATATGAACTCTTTGACACACGCACATTTCACACCCGCCAGCAGAAGAGCCCTGGGATCAAAGGACAGTGGTAGTCTGTGTAACTGCAAACAGAGAAAGCCTGTCAGCGCCGTCCCTCACACGAACATGACGCTGACATGCTCATAGTGTGGCTGTCCACAGATCTGACCCTCCTCTACATCACACAGTCCCCGTACTCCAAGGCGGAGCAGGGTTACTGGGCCAGGGCGCGCTGCTTTGTGAAGAGGCCGGCCCGGAGAAAGAATCCGGGCAAGACTCTCTCTTGTCATGCCAATGAAGCTGTTTGAATTTGAATTTGAATTTGATGCTGACACCAAGGTTGCGCGAAAGAGACGGGAGGATAGAGGGGCTGGAGGGTGAGGGTGAGACTTGTAGAAAGAGATGAAGAAGAGGAGGGAATTTGAGAGAGCTGGTAGGGGTTTGGTTCATGTGAGAAAGACAGAATCAGCGCTTAGAGTGTGGTCGGCTAAAACAAAACAGGGGTGAGGAAGAAAAAAAAGCTCTTTCAGCGTCGGGTGGTGTTTTTTCCCTCCTCGCTCCCTGTCCGCCTGTTGAAAGGGAGCAAGGAGGGAAGAGATTTGATGGCCTCCAACAAAGGAGATTTGCATAAGCCTGGCTCTGGGAGTCGAGCAGCTGTTGTGAATGAGAAAGCAGCAGCGTCACGTCACCCGTATTAGACGCAGCAGGGCCTGGCCTGATTAAAGCCAAGGGACCGGGCTCATCAGAGCCGCCCCGCCAGCTAATGGGGGGGATATTAGTCCTCCTCCCCTGGAAGGAGATGCCAAGGAGGAGTTATGTCTCCACGTATGAGAGACACCAAGAAGTGCTCTCTGGTGGGCTTCCTTCCAAACCGGAAAACTACTAATTGCCGCCAATTAAAAGGAGGTTAAATAAGAAGTGATCGATTCAGATTTCGGATGTTGTGGGCGGAGTGGAATTGTTTATCTCATTAGTCCTGGAGGATTCCTCTCTCATAATTAGGTGCACATGTCTGTAGAAGATAAACACTCCTCATTGTTTGTTTGTTTGGCCTGTCACTCAACACGCAGCGCCATGTGGAAAAGTTTCCACCGTGCATTGCCGAGCGGAGCGAAGCCGCTGAGAATGTCTCAACAGGGGGAACAGTCGGTTCCTCTCCGCTGCAGTAACTCTATACGACACTCCATGAGAAAACTGTCAGGAGTGGATGTTAAGAAAACACTTGACAAAGTGGACAGCAGCGTGAAAAATGAGAGATGTAAATGGGAATCTCGAGGGAAGAGGCTCTGCCAGCTTACAGTCAGCTCAGACCTCAAAGAGGATAAAGTGAGTTTGTCTTCTGCGGTGAAGGGTCGTTTAAGTGGAGGCCGCCACGTTATCACAACACTGCTTCCATTAGAAAATTAACACAATGCTACAGAGGAAAGATAATGCATTAGCAGCCTGTCCTTAAGGTCCTGGAGCAGATGATTGACAACCATCACAGCTCTTTTCTGCACTTAGCGCTCCTGTGAGGAGCTTTGTGCCGAGTTTGGCGCCTCCTCTGGTGGAGTAAATCTTCCATGCTTGCTGTTTGTGTGCTGTATATGTGTAGATTGCATTTTCTGATTAGGAAACTCAATTTGCTGACTTTGGGAAGTGAAATACATCAGTCACTGGGACCTAATCTTTCTCAAAGCTGTGAAAATTAATCACTGGAACTTTAATCTCACTTGGACTTGGAGCACATCTTTTTGCATTCACAAAGATATTCAGCAAAAAACAAAACAAAAAATACTGATGCAACACAGAGAATAAGACTGCTGTAAGATCAACTTTTAGGATATCTCAATCTTGCGTGTATCTATCAGCTTGTCATCTTTTTGCAGCCCACAGCTTCACTTCTATCACCCGTTCTCTGGTTTCTCTCAATCCACCTCCCAGCAGATGTTTTCATTCACAGGGTTCTGATAAAGCCCGCTCTGCTGTACCTGCTCAGAAACAGATGGCAGACACACTCAGTCGGCAACATGTGAACATGCTGCAGCATTTAGGGGCTGATGGTAGCTGCACATTGCACCCGAGAGTTAGTCCAGACCCAAACAGAGCAGAAATACACTCAGTTTGCTCAGTAGTAAAAGTTTTCTGTTCGACTAATGCAGGCAGCCTTCAGGAAAGACACTTATTCATGTTAACAGTGCGTAGGGCACAAAAAGTCGGTCACCGGGATTTCAAGTTTGTAAGGCAAGAACTCATGGATGTTAAATGATGGATGACCATGTTAAAATTGTATGAGAACGTCATGAAGGGTTGTTTCTTTTTTTTTCTTTGACTGGTAATTGTTAAAAAAAGGAAGAAAAACCCAGACTTTCAGCTTTGACTCAAGTTTAATTAAGTTTGAGGACCATTCCAGTGTATTTTGATTGGAGTCAACCCTTTGACTTGTTGTGCAACCGCTCTTTGAAACAATGTTCAAGGGTTGTCTCAGCAGCTTGATTTTTTTATTTTATTTTATTTAGGGGTTTTTGATCTTAGCGTGCCAACAACATTAAAAAAAAAAAATACACTTTTGCTTTTTTTTTTTTTTTCTTGGTTGGAACGTTGAGGGGTCAGAAAGTTAAATAGACTCCATATCCCTTGTATTTAAACAGTGAAAGTATGACTAACTCTATTAAATAAAACAAACCAGCTGTAAGATCAACAGATTTGATCCAGTGTTGTCCTTTAACAGTTCTCTAATTACTCTTAATATTTTGCAGCCAAACTCTTCTCTTTGAATTAAAGAATATTCATAAATTTAAGGTAAAAAAATATATATTTTAGATAAGACATATGTTTATTTGAGCGTTATGAGGGGCGTAGCTGATTGACCAACAGGTGGGCACATTGTTGCCATCTTTGCTAAGAGGCTGGGTGATGGTTTCAGCTTCATATTGGTGCCTGTTTCAAGACTAAGACTACAAGTTAGTTAATTTTGCAACATCTGGTCTCCTGTCTTAAGACTTAAAAATGTTTTTTTTCAGAAACAAACTGAGACTACATCCATGTTTCTGTAAGGTTTATGATTCTACTTTTGCTGTTTTATATTCCTTTTTTCGACTTTTGAGTATCAACCTCATTTATTTGGAAATATTTATTCCAATCATTGTAAATAATAGGGCTGGGACGATATGCTATCCTCGCGTTTGGATTCAATTTGATTCGATTTGATTCAGTTCGATTCGATTACGATTTTACTTTCTTTGTAACATCAGACAAAAAAATTTAAAACAAACAAAAAAAGTTTTTTTTTTGACCATGAATCTCAATTTTGATGTTGTCAAACAAAAAAATCCTGATATATCAATCAATCAATCAATTAATCAATCAGTCTTTTTTTGTATAGCGCCAAATCATAACAAGCGTTATCTCGGGACACTGTACAAAAACATTCACAGGTCTAGACCCGTAAATGTTAATAAAATTTTACGATAAATCGTATTTGGATTTTTTCTCCCACCCCTAAGAAATAACAATCTTTATGGTTATTTAATATTATTCACTCTTCAATTGAGTTCCTTCCTTTGAGTTTGCTAATTTGAGACCCCCCCTCCCCTGTGTTTGTTTTCAGCCGTCCCTTCAGCTCCTCAGACAGTCATCTCCAGTGTAAATGAAACCTCCGTGATGCTGGAGTGGATGCCTCCTCGTGATTCAGGGGGCCGTGAAGACGTGGTCTTCAACATCATCTGTAAGAGCTGCGGCGGAGGAAGAGGAGGCTGCACCCGCTGCGGGGACAACGTTCAGTTTCTGCCCCGTCAGCTGGGCCTGACGGAGTCCAGGGTCTACATCAGCGACCTACTGGCCCACACGCAGTACACGTTCGAGGTGCAGGCTGTCAACGGAGTGTCAGATCAGAGCCCGTACTCCCCTCAGTACGCCTCAGTCAACATCACCACTAACCAGGCTGGTAAGTGGGCCCATCTGTCTTTTTCTACACTTAATACTCCCCATGTGGTTTCCTCTTCTCCTCTTTCTTTTTCCACCTCTATTTCTGTCGCTGCTGTGTCCTAGCTCAGTACCTCTTCATCACACTCTTCTCATACAAGCACATAATGCACAGAGCACACAGACCTGCACTCAGTGAGTTCCTCTCGTCTCTGCACGGTGATGTATGCAGATGAAGAGCCGTAAAATGGGACGCAGAGTGCTGTTGATGATGAGACGGACAGAATGTGATGGGCTGCTGGTCTTTACTCTGTGACCTCATCATCATGCGTTTCAGGCGGTGTGGCTGAGTGCAGACAGAGTGGGCTGCTGTCGCTGTTCAACCGCTCAGTGATTAGATTTGTCTTTTATCCTCATGTCTGATTAAAGTGATACCTTAAAGCTACTGGAAACACAAACCTATGATTGCCAAATATGATATTATGTTTCACGAGAATCTAAATAATATAAAAAACTGTTTCCATCCTAATGCATTATATATTTATACAATCGACCACTTTAAGGTTTGAATTGGAAAATGCATTTTAGCATGGATCTCCAGAATGAGCATCATCTGTGTGGTCACATGACCGGCGGTTTGGTTGCAGGAGTTTAAGTTCAAACTGTTGGTGCCTCAGCTTTGGCTGTTGGGATTTTGCTGGATGAGTTTTTGACAATGCAACAGAGCAATCATTCTGCAATGGCTCATTAAGTCGAGAACACAAAGGACTCTGCTACCTGCAGCTTACCTGTAGACTATGCAAGTAGAGTAGTGTCTGTGAGGTATTTTCTCAAAGGTTTTGCAAGACCTGCATCACCCTGTCTGGGTGTTCTCACTATAGCAACATCTTCAAGGTCTGCCATAGCAAGGTTTGCCAAATTTTTCAGCCTGCAGCTCCCAGAATATTATTACTGGAGACTGGCAATCTCCCGCCATGACAACACACTGATAGACCAATCAAGAAGCAGAAAAGATTGATCATAAACACATTATTTTAAGGAAAAATCTGTTATGCTGATGTGTCAAATAGACATGTCATTAAAGATTTGTCTATAGCACCTGTGCATTTTAGTAGGTTGTGTATGTCAAGTGCAGCCTTGTGATGGTTTAATCCAGTGGTGACCAACTCTTCTGCCCACAACACTCAAAGCCCTGTAGGTAGAGAGCAGTGAGCCCCTCCTGTTGGAAAACACTAACAGACCAATCGAAAATGGACAAAAACTAATAGAAACACTAAAAATACCTTAGAAAATCAGACCACCTGTGGTCACATATGGCTGTGTTTCCTTAATAAATTTGCCTCCACTCATACCATCTTTGCATGTGTTTTTCTTTCTTTCTTTCTTTCTTTCTTTCTTTCTTTCTTTCTTTCTTTCTTTCTTTCTTTCTTTCTTTCTTTCTTTCTTTTATTTACCTTTATTTACCTTTATTTAACCAGATAGAAAACTTATTAAGATCTTCAACTGTTTTGCAAGGGTGACCTGGCCAAGAGGTCAGCATATAGAATCTAACCCCTAGATCCCCTGTTTTATTTTTATTTTTTAAAAACTTATGTATGAAATATGCCATTAGAAATTGTTTTTGATGTTATCCCAGGAATCCCATCTTTGGGAACAACTCTGCTTTATAGAAACAATTATATAACCCCAAACAGTTGTTCAAAAACATTTGTGTTGATTAAAGCTAGTTATTTAAAGCTACTGTGAGAAACTTTTTGTGAGTGTTGATTTCAGCGCCCCTGGTGGACAAAGATGCACATCATCTAATTCATGCTGTGGCAGGATTTTCTGACGATAAATCCCATATATCTTCATTTAAACAGCCAAAAAGGACACTTCATGTTAGTATTTGTATTTGAAATTGTACAAATTCCCTGCGTTAAGCTATCAGGTATCACAACATCTATTGCAGGCAAAAAATATTCAGTCTAGATTTTTATTTTTTTATTTATTTTTTAATAGCCCCTTCAGTTAAGCGGTTTGGACTTTACCAGTTCCCACAACCAATCATATACGTTACGTTAGCTTTGCATCGCATTATATGTGAATTTCTTAACATTATTTTTTATCTTATTCCATTTTTTAGTGAGTTTCGCTTTATTCTGTTTTCTTTTGTTAGATTTAGTGTTTTCTCTTTTCAGAACATTTCACTCATTTGATTCTTTTTTATTTTATTTTGTCAAATTTGAATTTATTCTATTTATTTTATAAATTGATTTTATGTCTACCTTTTAGCCAATCATATTCGGTAAATATAAACAAAGGTTGTTTTTGGTAAATTGATTATACTAATCCGACACCTACCCTGTGACAGTGATACAAGTGGGGATGGGTACTGGATAAGGTACTTCCATAGGTACTGACCAAATTCTGTCAAAAGTACCGAGTACAGATTCACGTAAATCAACAGGTACTATGTTTAGGTACCTAAATGCATCCTTGTGACTGTGAGGAGGTGGAAGAGAAGGAGATTTTCCATGCTGGACATGAACACAGCATTACAAGGCTGTATATTGAAGAGTGAATATGTCAAATAAAAAAATAAATAAAAGTACTTTATTATTAAACAAATTGATATTTTTTACCACATATACAAAACCAAGTACCGAAAATTGGTACCGTTGAGTACCAGTACCAATTGCCAGGTACCGGGCATCAGTACCGTATTGTTTCAAATGTGAAAGGTATTCCTAGGAATTCCTAGATAAAAGTGTTAAAACTAAGACAACCATGCAGAAGCTATCAGATCTATCTCTGATGGTCTTTTCTGCCTTTTTTGATCACAAAGAGTCATGAGTATTAATTTTAGTCTGTTATAAAACCAGATAAACACCTCACAGGAGCTTTGACTCAACACTTTGATAGACTGTGACATGACAGGACTTTACCCGCCCTGAAACACCTGTATGTATGTATGAGAGCTATTTTTATAAACACAGCCAACACTCCAGAATCTCCTGAGTCAGCTTTTTAATCTACAGAATCTTCTAGAAACATCCCTCACCATCTCCTGTAACTACCGCCTCTCCACATCCCTCCCTCGTGTGGCTGCGGTGAAACTCGGCAGCATCTCTAATTATTTCACAGAGGCAGCAGCATTGATTTGCTCTTTAATTGTCTCTATGAAACGCATCATTTGGCGTGCGAAGCGCCTCTCCCCCGAGCCCTGCCGAGCAGAGGGGGGGATACAGGCCGGGCTTTATCTTTGCACTGGCTTTGCATCCCATTAGCAACATACATAAGTGCCTGTCATCCCTCATCATCTATCCCCCAGCTCTGAGCGCAGTCTTCTGTGACTGAGCCTCCTAAAGCACAGGAACACAGTGCTTTTATTACAGCGGACATACTGGGTTTTGTTTAACTACACTCTCACTCTCTCATTACTTTCCTCTGGAATCCCCAGATGTCCGTGCGCCTACATGGAAGCAGTCAAACAGAAAGGGTATACAGGGGTGTATAACTTGGATGAGCACATTTAAAGAGAGATTTCCTCACGTAAACTGACTCTTTGTAGCAAAAACTTCAATGTTTACAGAAATCTGATGGTGTAAAAGCTCCATAAAGCGTCCTGCTGAACGTCTAAGTCACAGTAAAATGGAGGCTTTATTCAAACAACGACCTCCTTTTATTGTCTGTTTTGATTTGAGTCACTGGTGTGGTGGGTTAATGAGGGCCTGTGAGTGCAGTTAAGCGTTGTAATGAGGCCCCTGCCCCGCTCTTTCTCACTGGGCCACAATAAGTCTGCCACCCCAGCCCCTTGGCTTCACTGCTTCCCCCTGCCGTGGGGTACTGGCGGAAATTGGGGGGCTCCGCGCCCTCTCCACTGAAGTGCCCGTCACTTTGTATTAGGAGGCAAGAGCTCCCGTCAGAGCGAGCTGTGAAAAGAACTCAACTCTTGCTTTCCTCCAGTCCCCCAGCCTCCCCCTTTCACCCCCGCAGAACCGGGCTCACCCCTGGGACACGGGAGTGCCGTTTTTGTGGCGCTGGGCTCCAGGGCTGAGGGTCACAGGCACCAGGAGCCCATAATTGCATCTGGTTTGTGAGGCTTGGAGGTTACATAAACATGGTGTCAGCCCTAATTACCAAAGGCGGGCTCTGCCTCCCTCTTCCACACAGAATTAAAGCGTTAGATGAAGAGAAACACTCTGCAGAAGACAGAGACAGAGAGGAGTTATGCGGTCATAGAAGTGTGTGAATCCGTCCATCAGTTAGCTCTCATTAGACCAGAGGCGAGAGGTTCTAGAAAGAGACAAACAAACGAGTAAATTGAAAGCGAGTGGCGTGAAAGTGTCTCATTTCTGGTGCTGGATGGCTGCCGTCCTCAGCTTTGACTTGTTGGTGTGGGGATTCAGAGGGAGGAGGCGGTGTGCAGAAACTTCTCACTCACCATCCTCAATCAGGCACCCAGCACACACACTCTGTTCGCCACAGGGCTTATCCTCCCACTCCGTAGGTGGTTGGCTACAGTTCTGCTGCGATAAAGGATGTGAGGACCGTGGAGAGCGCGGTGTTGATGCCACACAAAGCGGAGACGTCGGCATTTAAGCCGCTTTTACAAGCACACGACTAATTCCCCCCAACTTGTATTGAATTGAAACCATCCAGAGCTCTGACACATTTATCAGCCTCAAAAGTGACATTTGAATGATAATAAAATAGGGACGCAAAATATTGGATTTTTTGCCGATATCCGAGATACCGATGTTATATAACGCATTTAGGCAACACTGATATTTTTTCTGCGTACATAACTGCAGAGATCATCAACTGGCTTCTGTATTGAAAGTAGCATATTGTATTATGGTGCATAGTCTTATCACATTTGTTATGTTGTATTCATTTCTTGTGCAAAATAGGAAAAAAATTTACTTGAAACTCTATATTTATTTATAACAATGCTTGCTTTCAAAAAAAAAAAAGTCAAAAAGAGAAATCCTACTTCCTACAGGAGCCAGTATGGGACTGCTCAATCTAAACTGTGCAAAAAAAACACACAAAAATAAAAAAATATCTGCAGCTTCAGCCCATTTTATTTTTATCGGTTTATTAAGCCAATATCAGCTGATACTGATAACATGCCGATAATACCGTGCATCCCTATAATGAATTTCCTCAAGGATTTCTGGGAAAACCTGTAATTTAAAAACCTCACCTGTCCCTCAATTGTCTCTTATTATTATGTGCCGCGTAAACATCAGCAAACTCTGCTTCTGATCAAGGCAAAAGTTCTCCATTAGGGGGCGATATGAGGAAAATATGTCAGGATTTTTTATGGCAGGATCAGGCTCTGAATTTTATCAGGATTTTTTTATTTTCTGATTCAGACTACTTTTACCTGCAAACATCATTTAGTCTCATATATTTGTTATCCTGCTTCATTTCATTGCAGAAAGTGTAAATGTACACATAATATAGACCATGGTTTATGTCAGAGCCATAATTTATACATTGTGAGATAGAGGTGACACTGTAAATGTCTAATAAACAGAAATTGACCAGTGGGTTTGGAGAAGTTCAGGGTAAAAGTTAGTGGTGAATCTTGTTAAGATCCTCATGTAGATCTTTCCCTTCTGGCTCCACTTTTAAAAGCTCAAGTTTTTTAAACCGCTGGATTTTAACATATTTACTTTAAACTTGTAAAAGTCTGCTTTAAATCTTTCCACAGACCTTGCTTCCCAACATTGGGAGGTATTATGTTTTAAATTATTATTCCAGTCCAGTGTTTCACTTAATATGTTGACATTACTAAATCCACAGCCTGTGGTGGGTGATTTTTTACCTTTCTGACACAAATGGAAAAGCTTCTAAGAGAAGAGCTTTAAATTCAGGTTACATGTACGTGACTTTACTGGAAGGTAATATCGTTGAGTTCCTGTTCATGTTTGGCACGAGTCTTTAACATAAACTACAGCACTTACACGGGTTCATTCACACGTTTGCCAACACTTTTTTTAATGACTTTTCCATGTCTTTGAGGCAAATTTGCATGACTGTACATTCTCTGAAACATCTGTTTGCAAGAAAATCTAAGGGTACAAATCGTCATATAGGTTATGACAAAATAAATAAGCTCAAACTTATTTAAAAGTAAGTTTGGATACAAAATGAATATTTATTCAATTTATTCAACTGTTAGAACATTAAAATGTTTAAGGTCAAAACAAAATTTTAAGAGCAAGTTTACAAGACCTTTAGGAAAATTTCTGGGTGTATTTCTTTTTCTAAAATTTATCCAAGCCTGGAAATTTAAATCAAAATTCAAATGTTCTGATGGTTTTTTAAGACCATACTCTACAATAGTTTAAAATAACTGAAAATCAATAAATGAAATAAAATAGAAATAAAAAAAAATATATATGAATAAATACAATTATAAATAGATAAATAAGTTAATTAAATATAAATAAATAAAAAATAAAAATAAACAAAAAAATAAATAAATTAGATAAAAATATAAATAAATAAATAGATAAAATAATATAAAAAATAAATTAAACAATAAATAATAATAATAATAATAATAATAATAATAATAATAATAATAATAATAATAATAATAATAATAATAAAATTCAGATCTTATTTCTTTTTCATTCTTTTTTTTTCTTGTGTTTTGGGGCTTTTTTCCCCCTTTTGTTGGCTGAAAAGCAACAAGAAACAGAGGATTCACCAGTGACTAGATGATGAGGGCCACAGCTTCTGCACATGGGCTTTATTTCAGTCTGAAAAACAATAAGGCCAACATTTGACACCAAATATCTCTTGAATATCGTCATCTAATTCTCTCTGTATAATTCCACACTCAATGGCTTAACCGTGTTAGTGACGCTCGACAAAAAAGTCCAAAAAAGTTGAGGTTTCTGTGGCTTCTTCTTCCTCTTGTGCTGATTTTTTTGTCACACCAGCTCGAGCTGTTTGGAATTTTACAAGGAGATCAGAAAACTTTAGACTGAGACTTTAACAAAAAGAACTTTACAGGCTTGTTGAGGTTATCCTCAGTGACGTGCTGCATCATGTTTTTCTCGTGGACTCGTCTTTGTGATGCTGACCTCATCTGCAGAATGGGGAGAGTGAAAACAGGTGAGGCTTGTTCGGTCCCCGGGGCTACACTGAGTGACTCACGGGTATGGTTTGTGTTACCGTCAGCAGGAATGATGATGTTAAATTCTTTCACCTAAATTATGGGTGTGTGTTTGTCATCCTGTGTTCATTAGAAGTTCAGCCCAGACTCACCTCGAGCTGACCTGAGCAGATGGAAGGTTTCAGTCTGCAGAGGGTTTTTTAGCTCTTACTATTTAATCCCTCCTGTGAAGAGATGATCTCCTTCCTGAGCGCAAACAATCGTCACTCTGTCAGAGATTTCTGCACATTTATGAGCTCCATACAGTTTATGCATATTTCCTTCTTTAGTGTTTAGTGTCTGGATTGCAGAGGACGTATTTGTTTGGGCATTTCATTAACTCAAGGTGAGCCGGAGCATCTGCTGCTGATGCTACGCAGAGGCAGAGAGGCTGAATTGGTTTCTTATCAGGTGAAGCGCCTGATTGTCGGACTGAACCACATTACTCAGGGTGGGTGGTGTAATCAGGCGCAGTCTTTTCATACGGTCTCAGGAAGATTTATGGCTTAATTATTGTCCAAATTGCCCCGATCCAGTGTAGCCAGGCTACCAGGGACTTTGCTGCTCCACTGGGCCGTGGTGTGAAAAGCACTGGTGCAGAGCCAGGCGGGGCTGCCAGAATGTGTCGATGCAGCAGGCGGCCAAGTGTGGCTACTACTCTGTTGACTTTAAGACAGTTTGAGAAAGAAGAGTAGAGAGCTGACGGGCCTCTCTGCTCGATTACCTGGCTTTGTCTTACTCAGGGTCAATTTAATTTAGGTGACCTTCTTTGTCACAGAACTACACAGAAAGTTAGTTTGTGCACAAAAGAAGTCTTTGATTTTATACATCGGGCTGCTTCAGACTTTTCCAAAGGCTAACCAAAGCATTGTTTTCAAAAGTCTGAAGATGTGCTGTTTTTATGTGCCATAAAATGCAATAGTTGAGTAATGTGTCTTAGTTTTTTTTTTTTTTTCCACAAATTTTAGCTTTCTTGTATTTATTTACACCCATAAACTGACCCCACTTAGATGCTTTCAGTAAAGACTCTAATTGGCTGTAGAGTTTTTCTTGTTTCTCACCCATTTCAGTCAACCTTACCTTATAGAAACAGCAGTTTTATACATAAAGCAGCTTTTTCTTTCAGGTGTGCTTTAAATTTGGATTCAAGACATTTATAAACAGCTTAAAACAGTTCCTAATGGAGTTAAAATCAAAATGGAGAAACCATAAGTGCATCAGACATTGCATAAAGCAATCTTACAAAAAGCAAGAAGATAAGATTCTAAAGAAAAGCATTACCACACATGCAGTGAACCACATGACTCATCAAACTGCAACAAAAAAAATAAAATAAAAATAATAATCTTATCAAGTGTTTTTTGTCTTATTTTAAGTAAAAGTTGTCTTGTCATACTTGATATTAGCCTCAGTTATCTGGTCAGTCCAGAAAAAAAAATCTTGCTTTATGTCATTAAATGACAAAAAATCAGGTCTGAACTGTTGGTAACAAGTTAAAGAAAAAAACGTGAAAAATTTGCTTGAAATTTACTTAAAACTAGAACAATGTCTTACTACAAGTAACTTTTCTCTTGTTCAATTGGAAGACTTTTTTCCTTGTTAAAACCAACTTAGACCTCATTTTATTCTTTAAATAACTTGAAACAAGACATTTTTCTGGACTGGTCAGTTGAATGTGACTTATTTGAAGTCTAAAAAAGACATTTCTACTAAAAGTAAGGCAAAAACACTTAATAAGATTTCATTTTCTTTCCAGTGTATATATAATGATTCAACAGCTTTATATAAAACAAAAAACAGGGGCAGTTGTGATGGACCCTTTTTACTTTCAACAGTGCCATGTGTATACCAGCTCAGTGTTCAGTGGCCTGAGATCCATTTTTAAACGGCCCGAAGATTTTATCTTCCAGTGCATTAAGCATGGCACTGCACTGGAAAAAACTGAAATCTTATCAAGAGTTCTGTCTTGTTTTCAGTAGAAAATGTCTTTTTAGACTTAATTTAAGTCACATTCACCTCACCTGACCAGAAAAGTGTCTTATTTCAAGCTTTCTAAAGATTAAAATGAGGTCTGAATCACGTGTGTCAAGTCAAAGTAATCTGCCAGTGGAACAAGAGAAAAGTTGCTTATATTGAGACATTATTCTAGTTTTAAGCACATTTCGAACATTTTTTTTCTTGTTTCATCGGCAGATTCTCTTTTACTTGCTACAAACAATTCTTTAAACTACATAAAACAAGACATTTTTCTTGACTGATCAGTTGAATGTGACTCCTTTTAAGTATAACAAGACCATTTTTAATAAGATTTCAGTCTTTGCAGTGTGAAAGGAATCATGTTCTAAATCGTGTTTTTATTCACATTTTCTTTCACAATCACAAATAAAACCAAAGTTTATTTAATGAGGTCTCAACAAACTGCATTTGGACTGTGCATAGGCTACTTTAATAAAGCTAAAGTCCTGTACATTCTGCAGAAAGTCAACATTTCTTACAATTGACATCTTTAAATGGATGTATTCATCATGATGTGAAAATGTGAGAGCTAAAGAAACACATCAGAGAGGACAAACCTAGATTAAAGTTATACAACTGTGCAGGATAAGAAATGCTCAGGGCTTAAAATGCTGTCTGAAGGTCAAAATAGTCTGAATATGAAAAAAACAGTCCTGATGAAGTCCAGATCCTGATCCTGATGTAAAAATATTCTGACATATTTTTCCTATATAGCCCCCAAAGGAAACAGTTTTCTGTGTCAGAAGCAGAGTTCGCTGATGTTTACACTGCAGAACTCTGACCTTTAATCATCTGGTATTGACACCTGAAGGACAGGTGAGGTTTGATTTCATAAGTCTGTAATGATGGCACAAGCCTGTTTGAGATATTCACATAAAGCATTCACATGTTACTTTCATGGTCCACTGTGTTCATGAATCAAGCTTTGGAGGCAGAGAGTCAGACAGAGACCAGCAGTAAACATGGCGTGCAGTGTGACAGTGACAGAAGGTGATAAGAAGGACACATATGGTGAGAGCCTGTGTAGGTCAGCAGGCAGACAGACAGGAGGAGGCCTCAGTGTGCACCTGGAGCTCAAAATGAGATACACACACACATGCATGCATTCACCTTATTCATGCTACACTTTTGACGCAGAGTTTATAAGAATCAGACGACTTTCGAAGAGAGTGCTCATAGCGCAGCAGAGCAACAGCCTGCAGGGTTAACAGCAAGGTCCATCAGATGACTTTAAATAATCTTTGCACGCTGTTTGAATTTAATCAGGACTCCCAGAAGAGAATTAGCACGCGAATTGTCAAAATTAGTTAACTAATTGATCTTGTTCATGAATCTTTCAGTAGCCATGTGTCTTTGAGCTTGTTGCAGAGCTTTGTTCCGCTCCTGCATGAGGACTGCACCCTGGCAGGGAGAAGAGTGAGACAGTAAGCTCATCGCCTGCGTACGAATCTGGGTTAAAAGGCCACGATCTTTTGGCCCAGTGGGCTGTAAAAAGGAGCATAATGTGCAGCTACAATTAATTCTTGTTGAGTGCATTAGCTGTAGTCAAAACGCCTGAATAACCGAGCACGTCATTTATTTACTCTTTATACGTGATTAAAAAAAGATCATAAATAAAGGTGATGAAGCAAAAAGGGGCCGTGACACAATCAGCACTTTGTTTTTGAATTTATTAACCTTTATTTAAACTTTCAGGAGTTAACTTCAGTAATTAAGCAAATGGATCCGTGATAAACACAATGGCACTGTCTCTTTTCGCCTCTTTCCTCTTCCTCTCTGCCAAAAATGCTCCCAACTTCAAGTTTCTGCTCTGACATGTAGATTAAGCATTCCTTTTAAGGTGGATGCAAAACAGAGTTGTCAAAGTCTGAGCGACTCTCTTGCCAACACTCGGGAGAGTTCGCTCAAAACGGGACGTGCAGCTTTCCCCCTCGCCCGCGCTCAGATGTCACTAATGCCTCTCATTTTTTAATGTAGCCTCGATTTGCCGCAGAGATCCCGCTGATCATGCGATCTGGATCCTCCATCATCCCCGCTAAGGTTTTACGTGTAAATTGGGGTCAGGAACTTTATAAGCAGAGATGATCTTTTATAATCCTTACTATTGTGTGCCACTCAAGGCAGCATCCTCGTCCTGCCTGGATAAGCATGACTTAAGCATTGCTGTGCGTTGACATGGAGCAGCAGCAGATGTGCTTCTTGTTTGTTACTTCGGAGCTGCTTAGTGGAAAGAGCAGAAGGTGGGTCTGACCGATTTTGTTGAAAGATCACGAATCACGGAACTGATAAGGGTCAAATAACAGGCATGAAGATGGGTCACATTCCTCTGAAGGCCTCTGTGTAGGAGCACACAAACTTTTCCTGCGGAGGCATTTCTGACAGTTTATTTGATGGGGGCTTTTATTTTTGTAAGATCTGTACTTCTGCTAAAACTCTTTGTCATGGTGTTGTGCAGTATGTGGAGTTTCCTCTTAAGGCTGCAGATGCCAGTTTGGGATTTGCTTGATGATTAAAGCTTTGTCTATTTTAGCTGAGTGAGTCACAGCTTCATCCGCATCCCTGCAGCAGAGAGCTCCAACGTTGTGTTTGCTTCAGTGTGAATCAGACCGCAGGGAGGGACGGGAGAGCCACACATTCTTTTGAGTCTTTGAAAAGGATAAACTTCTTCATTTGTGCAGTCTGGGATATCTAAAACCTTTATCTTGTTGTATAAAAAACAGAAATGGTCTTATATGATTTAACCATAGACTGTATAATTAATGGATGTGTTTCTTTTTGAAGCAGATTGGCTATGGCAGCCATATTTGAAGTGACAGGGGCTTTCGCGTACAGCTATAGGGCACTCGTCAGTCATGCGAGCCAAGCTGTACTTCTGATTGGGCGAGCTTGTGGACTTAATATCCTCTGAACTGCAGAGTTAGAAAGAAATCACCCCCCTGTACAGTGTGTGCAGATAGTAAAATTAGCGATTCAGACAGGAGACGTTTTTTGAACCAGGCTGTAAATAGGTGAATTCCTGCTGTGAAAATGTTTTTTTTTTGGGCTAGGTGTGAATGTGACTTCTGGTACTCTCAGAGCCATTCTCAAGTGAACACTAAAGAAACAGCAGATTTAGCACTTGATCACTATCTTATATTCTTAGGTTGCTGCTTGTATTGCAAGGGGCTCCTGTCCTGGGACAGGAATTGGTAGTGTTTTCCTGGATGAAGACTCCATTTCCCATGAGCACCATCACCCACTGTAAGGACATGACTCTTGCCAAGGCATGCATTTGTTTTAGAGAGCAGATCTGTTTACCTCCTCCAAGGTGGTTATGTTTCTGGGAGAGTTTGTTGGTTTGTCTGTGAACAACATAACTCAAAAATTAACCAACAGATCTTGACGAAATTTTCTGGAAATGTTCAAAATGGGAAATGAAAGAAGTGATTAAATTTTGGAGGTGATCCAGATCACCGTCTGGATCCAGGATTTTTTTTAGAGGATTCTTTATCATTGTGAGATAGGGCTGTTTTCACCATATGTGAATATAACTCCACAATAAATGGTCAGATTGCTTTGCAAAAAAATATGACTCAAGGTTGTAATCATTTCTGACAGATTTAAAAGTATGATCCAGATACTGGCAATATTCTGCATACTAAGGTCTGGAATATGAAATATGTCATCATAATTTTCAACACTGTCAGGTAACAAATTATTGTACAAACCTACAACTAACACCAAATTGTAGCAGACAGTCTGCTAAAAGGAAGTATAACATAAAAGTCAGACTAATGTGTTGCATGACAATCACAATATTTTTGGTGGAGGTCTGCGCTCTCTTTTCACAGGATGCAAAGTCTGACTCTACATTTTATTGATAGATGTGGGTTAGAATGAACATTATCTCAAACAGCTTAACCTGTGTTCAGAGAAAAAAAAAACAATCCAAGAAACTACAAAACTGCAATATTCTTGAAGTTTGTTTGAGGACTGCTTTAGAACCTCCCATCGACCCAGAATCTTTAAATTCCTACTCATATTTTTTTATTCTATGACACTAAACTGAGTCAGTGAAACAGGGTAAGCTCTCCTTTCCTCCTCCTCTTCCTCCTCATGCTTATCGAAGTTCCATCTCCTGTCCGCAGATTTCCCGGCTCTGCTTCGATTTAAACCCTAACCTCCTCAAGCATCTGAAAACTCTTCAAGCCAATGAAGAGCCTATTTCTGAATTAGCTTATGGTGTGTATACGAGTGTATTATGGTCCCCAATCTTCCCGAGTGCAGATGGTTTAAAGCTTGATAAACTGAAATCTCACTTTTGTAGCTTTACTGCTCTGGAAAATCTTTATAGATGTAAAACCCACAATCCTTTGCAGCTGGGGAAACAGGGCAGGCAGCCAGGAGGCTAAAAGTACATGCAAAACGTGGGCCTCTCCCTTTAAGACGGCCGACAAGAAGCTCATAAATGGCCGTGAGTCGGTGAGAGTGGAGCAGTGGCAGCCTGTTTGGTTGAAGACCAGCTGCTTCAGGCCCTCTGGGAGAGTCTGCGCTGTGGGGAAACTGATTTTTACAATGAAAAGGAAAAGGGATTTACGAGCCCTGACCTGTTCTCGCTGCCTTCCCCGTCTTCTCCAAATCATAGCGTTGCTCCCTGCCTCACAACGTCTAATCATATCAGAGCCACATGGCTGCAGACACATAGGGATGTTAGAGAGCTGCGGATAAAAGGCCTCCAACATGTACTTTCTCTGAAGCATGTGATTCATGTGATTCAAGTGTGGACTCAGATTGAGGGATGTCCCTTTTCAAGTCGCACTGAACCAGAGCAGTAAGTATCAAACCGTGAGGTGGCGACGTCTGTCAGTAAAGTAAGTCAGCTGGAGGAAATAAAAGACACTTCTTGATACTTCATATGACAGTTTCATCTATGTTTCCTTAAACTTTCACATAACTGACATCAGTGTGACAGTCTGACTGGAGACTACACCCTCTGTATGATGAGTTACGACTCTTGTTGTTGCACGGCCTGACCCAAGTGAAACATTTGTAGTGCATAAATCAGTTTGTACATGAAATTAAAGAAACAGGACTTTTTTAGTCCTGTCTGACAGTCTGTGTTTACATGCACACTAAAGTCCACCTCTGGTTTCAGCTTGGTTGGCTGATTTAATCACTATCACCTATTTCAGACTGATGAAGGATTACAAAACAGGTTACCAAGAGGAAACCTGACCATACAATGAATGATGGAAGCACTGGAAATCTCTACAGCTATGCTACAATACTTTAATCTTATTTGTTCTCTTTCTTCTGTTGAAGTTTTGTTTACTACTCAGCTTCTTTTGATACTTGGAACATCTAGCTCTCATTTAGGTCTGGTTGATATGTTTTTTTGTTGTTGTTGATGTTCGTTTGTTTTTTTCCCCAAAGCTGTTTATTAGCTTGTGTTACATGGAAGCAACATAACGCCAAGATGAAATACAAAAAAATAAAAAATAAAAATAAAATAATAATACTATACAAAGTAATCTCAGTAATAACAAGGATAGAAGTAGTGCAAATTGCAAATTATATCAGAATATGCAAGAAATAGTACAAGTAAATTTTTATCATTAATTGAATTAATGATAAATTCAGTAAGAAAATATGAAAAAAATATCTAAAATATAAATAATAAAATATCTAAATAAATAAATAAATAATAAATAAATAAATAATAATGATAAATAAATAATAACAATGATAATAAAAATAAATAAATAAAATCAAACTAAAAAGGGGGTTAAAATGGTAAAAATAAATAAATAATACATTTCCATTTGCTGCCTTCAACATCTCTTTCGAATTTATCATAATAGGTTACCACTTAATCAAGAATCTCAGAAAAGTCCAGCTCCTTTAGATGCTCAAACAAAGGGTCTCACATCCGATGAAATTTCCTCAGGGAGCCTCTTACTAACTGTCTAACCCTCTACAGCTTCGCAAAGTGAAGAACACCCTTTACCCACAACATATAGGAAGAAGGTGTGGGGGATTCTCACCTAAGCAATATCAGGCATCTGGCTAGAAGAGTAAAGACTACAAAAGTTGGTTTGGTTGAGATGTCAATGACAAATAACAAAATGAATCAAAATGATCTCAAACTGTATTATCCAACATGTAAAACATGTATTATAAATCAACACAAGGATTTTCTGACAACACGTAAACACACCAAGTCGGTCAGAGTAAAAAAAGGACAAAATAAATTATGAATTACCCTTTTTGAGATCTTTATCACAGTTTAGCTGATGCACAATCCTCTTAATTGACTTAAACTGAGACAATGACATTCAAACCCAGAGCTAACTGCAGCTTGAGACGTAGCCTTGACGGTTGCTGGTTTGGCCTGGTGGTTAAAGTTGGGCATACACTATGCGATTGTCGGCTCGTTTAGAGCCGATTTACCACTCATGCAATTATTTTTTGGATCGGGCTGAATTTCAACTCAATTTTGTGTTGTACCTCGTGTAGTACATGTGGGATAATGAGGACAGATTGACACCTCACGACGTGCTCCGGATCACAAATGACCACTGATCGCAAGAAAATCAAACACATTTGAAATCCTGGTCGCTCCTCATGAAGCTATCGCACAGTAGAAGCAGTACCACGAGTCGACTTGCCTCAACCTCTCGCACAGAGCAGGTGCGATCTCTGAAGTTGGTCTAAAATTGCATAAAGTTGGTCTAAAGTTCAATTTAGCTGTCACTGCTTAACTCCTCTTCTCACTGAAGGATTGAAAGACCGTATTGCCCACGTCTGCCCAGCCAATTCCTTGTCTATACACATCCTCATCTTCTTTTTTTTGTTTTTGTTGTTGTCTCTTCATGCAGAATCCAGTCGTGATCAGCTGGCAAGTCTTTCTACAGCTAATTCATGAAATTTTGGAGAAAAAACTTGTTGTGCTAGAAAAAAACTGCAGTTTTGGAATCAGGATGTCAGTCTTGGTTTTAATCAGCATGAAAAATCTAACTCAACAGACAACTTTTTTCAAATTGTTCTCCAGTGTTATTAGACACAAATAATTGTATTTTCTTTTATGGGAAATCCAGTAAAAAGACTTTACTTATATAGTGATTTCTCTTGTTTGCTAACCACTCAAACCGTACACTGACAGCAGAGGCTGCTCTGTGAGAGCCTCCTGGGCACAAACCACTAACCAATCCACTGACCGATGATCAGCCCTTCTTCTGTATCCGCAGTACAGCAATTCACAATTTGATTGCTTTGATTTCACAGAGCATGTTATAACTGCTGGGGTAGTCCCAGGTACTGCAGCACCTGCAGACCCCGCCCTACCATAAAGCCTCGTGGTTACCCCTGACTGATCTCCTCTCCTGCTTTCCCATCCCCGTGGTCTCACTTCAGCAGCCCTGCTTAATGAAGATGCCCATCATGTTCAGTGTTCGGTAATGAGACCGAACAGAAGGAATCCAGCTCCTCCTGAACGAGAAAACGGTCAAAGAGGGAACGGGAAAGCCCACCAAAAGAGTTTTGTCTTATAAAAGATCACAGAGACATAAATTAACGGGCTGGATGAAAGCCTCTCTTCTCTGCTTGTTAGCAGAAGCATGGCCCATTAAATCAGGGTTTAAATGAGTGGAAATATCCCCATCTTTAATTGATTAGGGAAGTCACTAGGTGTTCAAACAGAACGGGAACTCGTCTGTTGGAGATGTGGGGGGAAACAGAGCCTTTGTGTTCAGTGTTTTTGGGCCAAGGCCAGAGCGTCATGCTACAAAAGACTCGAAAGCAGCGTCTTTCATATCAGATCCATCCCAGAGTAATGATGTCTGCTCTGAAACCCAAGTCTCTGACAGCAGCTGGGGCCTCCCATCCTCTCACAATTAAGCAACGTGATACACAACCTTGAACGTTTCAAATGGATCCTCCCATAAAGAGCCCCGGTACTCTCACTCTTTACTGTCTCTCATTATCACCGAGGTGTTTGCAGACAGATTTATTAGGGATGAAAAGACTGAACGCAATCTGTTCATAAGAAATCAGGCACAAAGACTTCATTACCGTTCTTCAGGAGAGCTTTTGGGTATGACAGCTGTTTACATTTACACCTTACCTCAGAGTTCTGCCACGTTTTCTAAAATACGTTTGATTCTTCTGCTTTGATTCAATGGAGAACTATCACTTATCGTATGTCCTCTCCTTAGAATCAAACAAGACCTATTTTAACGGGTGAAAAAAAACCTTGGCAAATGCAGCCATGCAAATCACGCTAAACTGTCAAAATGTTTGAGCTAAAGCAGACAGGAAAGGAAAACTGAACCGTTATGGATTCAAAGATTGAAGGCTTGTCCTTGACTGACTTGCAGCCACATGGGCGATAAAAAAAAAAAAAAAAAAAGCTATACTGACACAGCCAGAGCAGATACATAGCATCTAATACATCTTTTATTGTGTTTTTTTCCTTCAGTCTGGTTTGGGCTTCAAGGCCAGCCTAAAACTAGATTATTTTTGTCAGTTTGGAAGATTTCAAAACAAGGATTGAGGATCATCTGATCACATTTTTCTGCCAAATGCTGCTCATTTATTTATTTATTTATTTTGATGTGATGAATATTTGGTATTGTCTGTTATCATCCTTCCCAAACTGCTTTAAATGATCAATAAATACTTATCTGATAAGGAGATAATGACATAGAGAAGGTAGTGATAGAAAGTAATCCTGAGGATTTCTTCGGTGTTTCAGCAGCTTTTGTAAACTGGACATCCACTTCTGAAGGTCTCTAGTTTACAGGGTCACTATTTAAACTGGAACACCGGGAGCTGACAGAGACACATTCACACTATCAGGCTCAAAGAAAACCATCGTTTAGAAGTTATCAAACCAAGTAGGGATGGGCGAGTACCGATACCAGCCTTTCATCAAGGTATCAGTACTCGTGAAGGCTGCAGATACCAGCAGCAGATACTCGAGGCAAGAAAATCTTATGTAGAGCAAGTCCTCCTTGCCACTAGTTGCTGCTAATTGCTGCAGTTTAACACCACGGCAAATGTGCATCAAGTCCTGTTCAGACAACATGAATGAACCAGGGAGAGGTAACAGTTAAACTGTTTTATCTTGCACTTTCATTTACTTTAAAAAATACTAAACTCTGATAGCTGCTAGTTTTATTGTGCACTTTTATTTTTTTTTTTAATATTTACCAAAAAAAAAAAAAATCTTAACTCAGAGACAGTTGTTTGTGTTTTATTTGGACTTAAAATAATATGTCACTGTTAATTTAAATTTTATGTTTCAGAAGTACTAGTAGTATCAGTACTTGGTATCAGTGAGTACTCAAGAGGGAGTGCTCGAACTGGTATTGGTCTGCAAAAAAAGTGGTATAGATCATCCCTAAAACCAAGTCAATCACAGCTAGGTGTCACCTTTTTGTGGATGGAGGGTCCACTGTGGCTGCTCCACCAATCAGAGAGGTTCAGCTTGCAGGCCCTGCAACACCTTAAGTTTGTCAGCACTAGGGTCAAAACAGTCATCCATAAGCAACAAAGTGTATGAAAGGCATTTCTCTTACGCTGTTGCATTATTATTAATATTATTATACTGTATATATGGACTCCGTTCAGTATCTTACTGAACCAAAACAAATCAGATAGTACTCAGACGTATCCTATCAAATCATCAAAGGAAGGAATCATATTGACTTGTTAAGTTTTGTGTTGATATTCTCTAGTTTTGTATCCCATAATGCCCTATTTTATTAGCTCCTATCATATGGCACCATACCACACTACTCAACTCTGGTCCTTTGTAGTAAATTGGGGTGGGAGAAAAAAATCATTAATATGACATTTTGGGGTGTTTTGTTTGGCAATATCAAAATTGGGAATCTTTGTAATTTATTTTTTTTATTCAAATTCTTCATTTCAGTCTTTGTTTATAAACTGGATTGGGAAAAAGTTACCAATTTTCTCCAGCAGGAGGTGAAATGTTTCTCTCTGACTCAAGTGATGTGCATTTTATGGGAAAACATGGCTCCTGATTTAGTCTGTAGACATCATCATCATCATCATTTGACTTTTTCAATTACAAAAATCGTAATTTGAATAATCGCAATTTAAATCGAATTGGCACCCCAAAAATTGGACTAGAATCAAATCGCATGAATAGCACATTGTCCCAGACCTAGTATTTAGTTCCATAATGAATTGCATTTTATTATATTAATCAAATTTTCTTGTGCAGTGCCAAACCACAATGAATAGTTATGCTTTTTCTAATTAGAAATATAGATACAGAAAGAAAAAGTAAGCCTGGATTCTCCACCCAACATTAATCCATAAGAAATATTCACTTTGAAGAAGCAGAAACCTCAAGCAGAGCTGGACTCACGGGTAGTCAGCCAAAAGGCAGTGATACAACTCACATTTAACATTCATTTTAAGGTTTATTCAAGTGTTTTTAGCCTACAGGATCATTTCAACACCTCATATTTAAGGTTATCAAACATCAGGGCTCCATTCAAAGCCTTACTTTGGGGATGAAAAGTCTACTTTCCTCACCCCTCTTCTGTCTGCTGCCTGGGAAACACACACACACACACAGCATCCAGACATACTCATCAATGCTATTTATCTTCCAATTCAGCCATCTAATTTAATTACATAAACATACAATCCCTGTCTTTGTCATAATAAGCGCTTCATTACATTTGGGAACATGAATGGAGCATTCATTGATGGAAACCTAAAAATAAAGAGTGCAGTGAAAGTGGAGCTCTGAAGAAGCTGATCTGACTCGACAACGTTTATGAAGCTTTGGCTCCCACTTCATAAACGGCTGGGAAACTTCCTTATGTATTTGTTTTTAATTTCTAATCCCATTTAATGGGTCGGGTTAGAAATAATGGCTGAACCAACAAAGAGGGGGACTTGAACGTGTATTTAGCAGAATAACTCAGAGAGCCGTGTTGACACGATGAAAACCACGTAGTTGCTCTGGCCTTTGAAATTACAGTTTAAAGGAGAAAAGTTGGAGATTTGGAGCACAATGCAGACTTGTAGATTTGAGTTCATAAATTAGATGTAGGAAAATGGTTTTCATATGTGAAGCGTTGCTGTAGGCCTTGGCATACCGCTGCATTCCTCGGCCAATTGGTGGAATGTCAGCTTAGCTTGAAATGCGTGTACTAAATCGACTTCAAATACAGAACACAGCTGGATCGCTACTTTATCCACCACGCCAATGTTTCAACACTTTGTGTTTTAAGCGCTCTAATGTCCTCGCTCTGAGTTTCCTCCTTTAATTCAATCTCAGTTTGTTTTCTGTTACACCAAACCCTCGTCGGTTTCTCAGACGTGGCGACGGCCACCCCGCTGTCTGGAAGTCGTCCTTTAGCAGCAGAAAACCGCAGTGTTCTCCTCCAACAGCTTTTCATGTTGGCATGCGTCCATCCTTTGTACATGAATACATGAGCTGCCTTTGTTTCCGCGGCCCTGGATCAGGTTTCTGGGCATGGCTGCTCCGTGTGTTTAATGGAAATGCTATGCAGGAAAAGGCCATGTGGCAGTCTTGAATATATGAACATCCGTAATGGGATACTCGTGAGCTCCCTTTAGAGGAACTGTTTGCCTTATTAGGCTGTCGTCTTGTGACTGCAAACAAACTAGAGAGCACGCCGAGATGGAGGAGATTCCTGCGACTGCTGTCTGTACATTATTGTACCTCCGGCTGCAGGAAGGAAGGAGGCATGATGTATGTACAGGGAGACGCAGGGGCCATCGCGGTGTAAGTGCTTTGCTGGGATGAAATACTGAGCCTACATTTATTATCTCCTGGCAGCAGCACATGAGGACACACTCAGCACCTCGACTATCACAGATTATATGAGACATCATAATTTGTTGGCTCAGATGGATGCTTCTGTTTGGGTCGGAGGGCACGCGAGGCAGTGCTGATTAGCTGATGAGAATGAGTAAAGGTATTAAAGGGACTTTTTATCAGAGGCTCTGACTCCTGGTGGTCACTCACAGGCCATATTTTATCACCTGCTTCTGGAGACACAAACAACAACAGTATTAGTGTAATACACCAGGGAGAGGGAGAGAAAATCAATACAGCTATACTTTAAACCAGGAATACAACATACACATGGATGGTTAGAATAATTCTTAATCACATTAATCTTCAGAGGAAGAATTTATTTTCTTGCAATTTAACATGTTGATGGTTAATCACCTCCACCAAAAACCAACGGATCTACATGAAATTTTCAGGAAATGTTCAAAATGTGATAAGTAAGAAATGGTTAAATTTTGGAGGTGATCCAGATCACTGTCTGGATCCAAGACTTTTTAAGGGATTCTTTATCATCGTGAGATAGGGCCTTTTTTTACCATATGTGTATATAACTTCAGGATAAATAGTCGGATTGCTTTGCAAAACAATACAAGTCATGATCATGGTACAAACCTGGAACTAACACCAAATTGTAGCAGACAATCTGCTGAAAGGGAGTATAACATTAAAGTAGGGCTAAAGTGTTGCATGACAATCACAATATGCATGGCGGGGGTCTGTGCTCTTTAAGTGCTTTTCTAGTTTTACATTTTATCATGTCTTTGCATCAAAACATGAAGTAAAACCTCCAACAAACCAAATAAAAGCGTCAGATATGGAATTTGTTTAACATTTAACTGATGCATGCAAAGTAAAGAAGGTGTAGAATTGAAAAAAAAAAAAAAACAATACAGATTAAACAAACAACAATAATGCCCACCCCCAAAAAATTAATTAATTAATTAATTAATAAATAGATAAAAAATAAATAAATAAGATATAACAAAATAAATGAAATGAAATGAATAAATAAATGAATCAATGTTTTTTTTTAAGTAAAAGCACAGAAAAACATAAAAAACAACTACAACTTTACCAAATGTTATCTGATAGTATCCTATGTCCAGTGTCTTTGCTTGGTCTTAAAAAAAATGTGACAAAAAAATAGCCTGTACTTTTATTTTAAAGGGGATCTTTTTTATTCAGCGGAATGACGTTTAGTTACACACCTTAGCAATAGGTGGTGATAATCCCATGTAATGCTAATTGACACCCGACATTTAACACTGCAGAAGACCCACACACTGTGACTACGACTACATGAGATACAGAATTTGTTAAACTAAAGACTAAGGAGGATTAAAACCTCTGTTTGTTTTGTGCAGGAAGCTGTTGATATACGCCATACTGAATGCTGTGTAAGCAAAGGAAAATTGTAAAGTAATTGTAAAATTTCCTCAATTTGAGTTTCAGGGTGATGGTGGGCCCCTAATCCTGATCAGTCTAAAGCTGTTCTTAAAAATGTGTCTGAGGAGTATTTTGCATCAGTAGAGAGTCCCAAAGCACTGAAGCCACAAACTCATCACTTCGGATTTTAGTTACACAATGAGCAACAAGTAAACCCAGATCAGAAGAGGTGAGGGATCTACAGGTGGTGTAGAAATGGAGCAGGTCAGAGGTTTCCACAGGCACTCACCTTTATGGGTTACTAGAAAACCACTTTCACTAACCTAGACTAGATAACAAACGGACATAATCTCACCTGTAAGTCAAGTCAGCCATCCCCCTGCATGAGAAAAACGTATATGTTTGATAACAAGTTATACAAAATTTACCCAAATGCAGACATGCTTATGAAATCTTTTTTTTGGCCTGGTGTGTTTGTGGTCTCAGGTGTTTCTGCAGCCAGCCTCTAGTGGACACCTAAAGAACTGCAGTTCATCTCAGGCTTCATGTCTTATGGCCGGAGGTTGCTTTTGCTTGCTTGTTCAGAAAAAGAAAGCCATGGTGGAAGGAAAAAAGAGCTGCAGATTTTGTGAAGTCATGTTCAAAGAAATCCAAATTTTATGAAAGAAAAAAAAGTGTGTTAGGATGTTGGCTTGGCACAGTGGTTTAAATACACACTCCTTAAACTGAACGTACAGAAGTTACAGCTGTCGCTAGTCCTGATCTGTTGCTCCGTGTACCCCCCTGCTTTCTACTCACTGTGTTTCAGCCATTCTGTCTAACAAAGTCAAAGATACTAGAAAATATAAGAAACTACTTTTTTTTGGCTTTATAGATGATGCTGGGTTTTATTTTCTAGTCAGGTCAGCGGAGAGAACTATCAGTGGGAGTTGTAAAAAGTTGATGGACACACCATATCTCATTTCATGGTGATGAAAAAGTTTGTCTCTTAAGAAAAAACTGCTGGTGGCAATTTGTGTTTTGGAATAGAGAAGGATGAAATAAATCTTTTGTTTCCCACAAGGGCAGAAATTTGTATTAGTTTTTCAGACCAATAATATGAAGACAAAAACATTTACGCAACAAAACACCAGGGATTGGATTTCATCAGTCATTTGGTAAGGATCAGGATGTTAATCACACAAAACACAAAGAACATAGGACGATATGAGGAATTGATCGCTTTTAAAATTGTAAAAAAAATATTAATGAAGTATCATGATGTTAAAGGTTGATAAACCAGTATATAAATCCCCACACATGCAGCCCTTTATTCTGAGATTATGGAGGCGTGTCAGATGTAGTTTCCCAGCCGGTGGATTTTCCACAGAGAACGCGTGCCGCTGCAGAGACTCTCCCCTTTATAGCACGGACTCAGGGGAGCCACTGTGCTGCTGGCTGAACGCTGCGTGTGTGTGCCGCACGGGCCTGCAGGGGATGAGCATGGGGCTCGGGCTCCATAAATCTCGCCCTGCACCCCTCCTTCTGTCTCACTCCTGAACCGGCCAACCCTTTTACACACACACACTCATACACACACTCACGCACACACACACTGGCCTGCAGGCCCTGCCAGGCTCCCCAGACAGAGCGTTTTATCTTCAGCTCTCTTAGCTTTACACCGACCCACGGCACCCTGAACTAATCTTAATGGTTGTTGGAGGAGTCGGGGTGATCACGCCTCCCTGACCTCATGGTCGGGCTAAAAAGAATGGGCGAGGTTGTAGATCAGCAAGAAAGAGCGGCTAAAATGGGCCACCCATGAGGTGACACGTCGTTTAGTCAACTTCACACACTTAACTTCAGTTGGCATGACAAAAAAGGAAATAAAATCTGTGGGAATGTGAGAAAAGTGAATTAGTGAAAGTAAATTTTGTGATGTTCTCTTAAATCTCTGGGATGCAAAACAAACAGCATTTTTTAAACCTCTTTAAGGTGAATGAAAGTGTGCTTAAACATAAACAAGGGTGATGAAGTCATCTGTGTTGCCCTGCAGGAATCAAAGTTTTTAGATGTTGATTTTCATGCTTATCTCAGACGCACAGACTCGAATGTGTACTTAGGAAGAAAATACTTTAAAGCAAAGATCAAACTGGCTCAGAGCACTTTCATCTTCCAGGAGAAACACTCATAAGTTCAAGTTCTACAAGAAAGCAGCATAAGAGTGTAGTTTTACTTCCTACTCATGTCAGGTGTTCAGGTGTTTTCTGTGCAGAAAAAACTTCTAGATCCACATTTTTCGCCATATATCTCTGTTTGCACCAGTGTGACCAGCCTGTTATGATCAGGGATCAGTTTTAATATCTATAGTGCTGAAAAGTAAACCTCAAATGCATTAGCATGCTGCAGAAATTATCCTTGCTGGTGGTGTATTTTATTTTTTGTAAGTTCCTTTTCAGGCTTTGGACAGGGTGAGAGTGGGGAGCTAACCTCATGTGGTGCGACCTAAATTGCTAAGGCCATTTATGCCCCTCAGTGGTGCATACTCTTCTTATTTTGTCTTGTAATGATACTTCAGACTATACAAGCTCAGAGTTGCAGTTTTTCCATGTACATCAGGTAGGTTGCATTTGAAAACCTGCAATGTCCATCTTTTTGGAAACGTTTTAGGTTCTTTATCTGCTTCTCTTTTAAGTTTGGGAGAACTTTTTGTTGTTAGCAGGTCTGTTCTCAGATGCTTCAACATGTGCAGGCTTCTTTAGCCGCTGACCTTTGCTGTTCTTTTCAAAATCTGTCACATGTTATGGGAAAGTGCTTTTGTTTTAACTCTTTGGGATAAGGCAACTTAGGTTTAGTAGAGTATATCTTTGTTGTAACAACGCTTCTTGGAAATAAATCTTACGCCAATGGAAAGCCTGTTTATTTCCCTTCTGAATGGAGCCACATCTATAAAGGGTATTAAGAAGGGTAGTTTGTCAGGTATTACTTTGGAACAGTCTTGATATCAAGCTTAAAATGTGCAGCACCATATAAAAAACTTCAACAAATGTTTATCAAGCAGTACAGAATTCAAGAGCAATATCAATAGATTATAATGTGAGGATGTAAATGTGTTTTTGTTCTTTTTTCCTCAGATTCACATCAGATGTTCTCAAGCACTTCTGAGGAAGGTGCTGATGTTGATTGTATTTATTCTGTGTAAGAGTTTTCACTGTAGTGTGTAATAATGTGATTAGAAAGTAGGGGCAGGTTTATAATATATAAGCTTTTAGCTTCCTCCTGTCCCTTCTTAAACATTGGAGTAATGTTTATTTTATTTATTTTCTTGGTTGTTGCTTTCATTATTACATGACCCTGCTTTTTAGGCAACAAATGTGTTCTTTTATTTTTCTATCTATCTAGGAGTTTAAGATAAATGAAAATCAAATCAAAGGAACATGCACTTGTGGGATGAGCAGCAGAGCTGAGTATGTGGGTTGGACCCATGAAAATTTTGCCGGATCTTCTCTGCTAATGCCAAACAGCTTGGGCTGATATGTATCTGGGTATTTGGGACACCGCATATATTTTTATACGTTTCGGCTTGTCATCCACACAAAACTGCAGTTTTATGTCACTGACAACTCTGACCAAAGTGAAGATTTTGGAAAACTTGTTTCATGTAGGTGCCAGAAAACAGTGTTCTTGGTTGTCAAGCGTCACAGCTGAATGACAGGGTCTCATTCTGATTGGCGGGCGTGGGTTTCACGTCTGAAAAGCACTGCCAAATCTGGGTGTGGCATGTTTCAAGCCGCACTCACCGGCAGATTTGCCCCCTGCATGTGGACGAAAGTATTTTCAAAAATGAATGAAGGGGGAATATTCGTTTTTTAAAATACCTGGCTACGTGTGTACAAGCCCTTAGTCTGCTGTTTACTCTTGTTTTGAGCTTTTGGTGGTCCCAGGTGTTGCCAATCAGGTGCTTGATTAGCACCTGGCTGGTGTTCTTAAAGACCAAGATGCAGCAATATCTGGAGTGTGATGGTGTTGGGCGACATCTTTCTCACTCGAGACACAAGGCTGGTCACACTGCAAAAAGTTGAAATCTTATCAATTTTAGAATTAATATGAGCCACATTCACCAGACCAGACCAGAAATATGTCTTGTTTTTAAGTTATTTAACGACAAAAATGAGGTCTGAATTGCTTGTAACTAGTTAACAAATTTGCAATTTTTTTTTGTTCCATTGGAATTTTTTAGTTGTTACAAGCAATTCAGACCTCATTTTGTCGTTATTTTGTCGGTAAATGACTTGAAATTAGACATTCTTCTGGACTAATCAGGTAAATGAGGCTCATATTGGGTCTGAAAAGACATTTTCTACTAATAAAAGAGCATAACACTTTCAGTTACAGTTTTTTACAATGCATCAGTGTAGGAAAACTCAAGTCAGAGAGATATATAGATGAAATTCTGCCACAGAAAAAAGTTTCAGGATACTGTTTGGTAATAAAAATATAACATTTTATCTGTGGTAAGTGAAAATATGTAGTCTGAAGCGTGCAAACTATTGCAGTAATATTTTACTGCTCCTTTAACATTTGCACAAACAAAACAGAAATAAAATCCAAATGTGTTGCATGAAAACTGTGCATGCCTAAGATTCTTTGCGGCAGAATCTGGATTCATTTTATCTCTTTATTTGCTTTTTATGAAGTTGAAACTCAATTATGTCACGTAATACATGGTTGAGTTTTTTAGGTGACGTGTTCCAAGAAGGTGGTCTGCCATAATCCCCACCAATTAATCACAAGAACATCCCACTCGACACTGGGAAGTCCCGTGAGGATGCTCTTGTGGTTAAGCCAGTGTTGTAGCTTGTCAGCCTGCAGAACACGCCTCATCGTGAGACTCCCTAAATGGAGTCTGCAGTATATTACATAGATTTTATAGTATCACACCTTTGCAGAACCTGCTGTTTGGCTGAGAGATTAAAGATGCTGTAAAAGCCTCGGTGCGTGACTATGAAGTGGGGAGTGATTGATTTTAGTCTCATGCTTAACACACTGTCTTTGTCTCTGTCTCTCTGCAGCTCCTTCCACTGTTTCCATAATGCACCAGGTCAGCCGTACTCCAGACAGCATCACCCTGTCCTGGTCCCAGCCTGACCAGCCCAACGGAGTCATCCTGGACTATGAGCTGCAGTACTATGAGAAGGTAGCCACACATTATTCCTCTATAAGTTCCACTTCCTTCAGTTAGATGATTCAAAAGCAAATGGTAAAACCTGACTCCTTTGTTTAGTCTTTCATTTAAATTCATGAATATCTCCTCACGCTCCTTTGCATAGCAGCACATCCTATGAGGCACGAGCACCGAGCTTCTGAACGCCGCTCACAACTTCTGCTCATTCTCTTTCAATTATAATCACGGTCAGTCACTGGGAAAGGAAACCGCGCTCAGCCCTGCAGCAGGCCCGCTGGGGATTGATGCGTACAGACTTGTGGTTGCAACAATAGAACGCCGGCTGCTGTAAAAATAGTGTTCAGGGGTCGAGCTCCAACGAATAAGCATATTTTCTCCCAAGAAGACATGCAGATGCAAACTCAAGCACAATAACCTCTTACAGTCATCCTCGGACACAATCGAACACATGTACACGTGTGCACATGTCCAAAAACTTCACAGCATTTGTCATCTTTCATCAACAAGCAGAGCCGCTCCTCTTTGGAGCATAATTCCTCCCTCTGACACCGCTGCAGAGAGCTGTCATAACAATTGTACGGGCCCCTGCTGCGGCTCAGAAGCCAGCGCTGAGCAGCGGGTTGAAGGCAGTCTCAGTCTCCGCTCTCAGACCTGTCAGAGCGCCGGAGAGGAGACTGAGAAACGCGGCTCTGATCATCAGAGGGAACGGCTGAGAAAAGCCGCCTGACCCCAAACTGCCACCGACTCTACCTTCTGAACCACAGCAGCTGGATGTCTGCCTCTCAAGTCCTGCAGCTTCATCAAACATCCTGGTTTTATTCAAATAACAGAACATGCTTCAGATTAGCTGTGTTGTGGTTTCACAGGATAAATGTAGGGATCAGTGTCGGTGCTGTTTTCCTGAGAAAAACATGTTTCAGTGCTGAATGAAATGACAGAATTCAGAGATGATGCTTGATACATTTGTTGCTTTAAAAAGACATGAATAGAGTAATCAAACCATTGATAACTGATCATCACTGTTTATTTACTGATCATTTATCAGTGGTGTAATGTAACAAAGTACTTGTGCTTTATTGACATTATTTAAGTACTTTCCAGGAGTTTCTGTACCTCACTTAAAGTCTAATACTCTGAAATTCTGAACTTTGTCCCATCACATGTACTGAAAAAAGTATGTTTGTATTTTTTATTCCACAATTTTAACTAGTCAAAGTTACATAGATTTTGAATCTGTGCACAAGCATATTTTTTACAGTGGTGGCCAAAATTATTAGAACACCTGGCTGATCTTTAACCTTGTTCTGTTTCCAAATCCTGATGATGAAGCATACAGATGGCCGCTCAGAGCACACTAAATATCAAATGTTAGTCCTCCTGAATTTATCTACTTTCAACAATTGACTGTATACAGAGTGGACCATTGTATGGCTTTGAAGCCAAAATACCCCTGTCACGGGCGCCGCCATTGGCAGCCAGAGTCTGCGCAGTAGAGGCTATGAGGGACTCAGAGAGAATCTGTGTGGAGCCGGGTGACAAAAATACTTGTTTTTTTCTTTAGAGAATCTAACCACTTCTTGGCTCTCCCTCCACATATTATACAACCCTTAAAAAATACATAAGAACGGCAGTCAATCATCCTGAATGTGGCGTAAAACCTTGTTTTTAACCTCTAATAACTAATGAAAATGGAACTTGGACTTCAATTCAAGTCAACCAAATGATATTTTCAAACCATCACAACAATCAGATGTGAAAAACATTTCTACGAGGTGTATTCATTTTTTAAAGTTTGACCACAGCCCATCTGGAATGGCTTGGGAGATGGATTTTTTTAACCTATACTGCAGCCAGTCACCAGGGGGAGCAGTTTTTGTGGAGACCTCACTTCGCGCCGAGCAAAATGACGTTAATTTTTTTTTTTTTTTTTTTTTTTTTACAAGCTTTGCTTTCAACTTCAATACTTCATTTGTCCACCTTTTGCAGCAGTCACTGATGTTATCCTATGACTTCTGCAACTTGGGACAAAGACTTTCCTTTGAATGTTCAAAACATGTGTTCACTTTATTTCATCACAAAATTGGCTGAATGGGGTTGAGGTCCAGACTTGAGGGGGGCAGTCCATCATTTTTAATTTTCCTTTTTATCAGGAAAATAACTTAATCTCCTCATGATGGCCCTATTCTGTGGTATATAGATCATTATGACATTATGGTGACTTTGTAGATATTTAATTTGTTTGAGTGGTATTTCAACAGTCTCTTCAACAAAAACACCTGCATCTTGTGTTCTAATAATTTTGCCCGCCACTGTATATTATTTACAGGACATGTTTCCACAGGCTGTAAACCTGCAAAATTTTAGTTGTGTCAGTGTTGAAATTCTGCATCTTATAAATGTTCAATATTCTTACTGTAATTTATAATATTTTTATTGTATTGCTACGGTAACTACGTAAATTCCCCTTGTAGGAAATTAGAAAAATGCTTTTCAGGCCTAAGCGTCCGTCCTGGCCATACATATGAAAGTTTAGAAAGTTGAACCAAAAAAAAATTATTGCTGTTCTCTTTCTGAAGTTAAGTGTGTCACAATTTCATTATTGTGGTAATAAAAAATGTCAGACTGGGTTCTGTAAATCACTTCCTTTAAAACCAGCAAAACAGTTTAAGACATTTTGAGACAACAAAATTCTTCAGAGGATCTTTAAGTGCAGGGAATATTTTAAAAACAGTTTTTTTCCCCAAGTTATTCTGAAATAGCTGACTTCCTTTCTATCAAAGTTTTTATCTGGTGAGGTAACTTACTCAACTATGGCTTTCAGGTACTTTATCCTCCATTAGCAGGGATGAAGGCATTTACATAAGACAAAAAATGCAGGTTATTCTAGAAATCCTTAAATTTTTTCTATTCATTTTAATAAATTAGATTATTTTAGTTTGTAATAACTTGAATGCAGTAGCATGCTTTCATTGCTGCCAGATCAGATTGAAGATTTCCGGATTAATCACCTCAAAACCTGTGCAGACATAACCTCTCCAAACAAAGTGAAACCACAAAACCAAAACATACGCAATAGAAGAGACAAGTTAGCACATAAAACTACCTGTTAACATCAGGTAACCTCAGATGAAAGCTCAGATTAATCTGCTGTTGCCACATGAAGATTGTTGTTATACACAACAAAGAGCTGGTTCAGCTCGTACGGTTGTGAAATTAAAGCCACAAAAACAAATAAATCAGGGATGCAAATTATTCTGAGGCTGCACATGCAAAGCAGTACAAAAACATGTTTTTAAGATTGACCGGTAAATGGCTTAAAATTAATTTGCCAGGATTAATTGCATGAGTCAAAACACAAACAGGCTTCATAAATATTATTTTGCTTTATAGAGGCCAAAGAATATTCATTATTTCAGCCCCTTCCAAAGGCTAAACACACCTCGCGTCAATCAAATGTTTCTTCTATTAAAAGAGCAAAAAATGAAATTACAGGGTGATAATAATAGTGTGTGAACACAGTTATTAATTTTTTTCAAATATGTGTTTGACCGTGAAGTGACCACTTTTTTTGATAAGACTGTTTTTCACACTTTTTCTTAGGATAACAGAAGCACCAGGTGAAAATTCACCAAATATTTTGACACTCTTTCTTTATTTTCACCTCACATGTCTCTCATTCACATTGCATTTTGTAGTTTTCAGCCTTTAGAATAGGAGTGTAAGAGAGAAGTGCAAATATTTAACATTTTTTCCATCTCCAGGACCAACCAGAAGTCAACGCCACCGCCATCAGGAGCCCGACCAACACGGTGGTCATCCGCAACCTCAAGCCCGGCAGCATCTACGTGTTCCAGGTCCGGGCCCGCACCGTCGCTGGGTTTGGACGCTACAGCGGCAAACTCTACTTCCAGACCATGACTGAGGGTGAGAATTCAGCCAATGTTCCCCAGAGCACGCAGGCCTGTAATCCCCCCCTGAACACTGCACGTCGTGTCGTATGTGTACGGACAGCTGCAGGAATGAAAGGAATCATGTTATGAAGTAAACAGATCGAATACTACAAACGCAGAGCAGTGTGTGGCCTGAAATGATATTCCTCCTTCCTTAATGTCTTTTTCAGATTGAGAAACACTCCACATGTTTATCCACATCGAATTATTCCACTATTCAGATGCCATAAATTTACATTTCTCTCCTTTTTGTGGGCTTTAAATCTTGTCAGTGTCTTTCCTCTCACCACCACAAGCCTGAAAGTAAAAGCTGAGGTCAAAGTTGTCTTATCTTTGCTCCCTGACATGACTCAGAGAAGAAGGAACATCCAGTAAACATCAGTCATGAAGGTTAATGCTGGAGCCAAAGCCGGGTTTTCCCTTCTGAACATCTCATTTCCTTCAGCCTTCGCCGCCTGAGGCCATCATTAGCCTGAACTCTCGTACACATAGCCTTGATTCTGCCACACGCACAGATCCCAGCTCCACAGACATATCAAAACTGACTTATAGAAGTAAATATGGAGTAAACCGAGCATGCAGCAGGCCCGGTGGGTTCAGATTTTATCAGAAAAATATTTCTTTTTCCAAATAAAAGAAGATCTGTTCAAAATGATTTTCAGAAATAATCTCAATGTAGCCAAAGAGCTGTTTCCTCCTGCAAGAAGACACTGATTACCACAGTTTGGGGTAAACACAGGGAAGACAGCAGCTCTGAGAATGATACAAACCAAAACAATCCCTTTTCAGAAACTCAAACAACATGCAAGTATTTTCACTATTAATCAAAACCTGATACTATAATATCAGGATTATTCCGTTATGGATTCTTACATCTCATTTACTGAAGTATTCAATAAAAGAAATAAACTTTAATAGGTTCCACTCCACTTTTAGAAAGCTTTGTTAGATGAAACCTCAATATTCATAGCTTTCGTGCTTTGGGGCTGTAAACTATACAAATGCAAATCCACAAAATAAAGCAGCAGAGAACAGCCAAGGCCTCATTGTCCGGCTGATCTTTACCATTATTTCTCAAGGTGCACTCTATAGAAGAAACAGATGGGTTAGTTTATAGATTCTAGTTCTGAATCTCTAGTTTTGAATTTGCATCATTCTTTTTTATTAACTGCCAGAGGAGACTTTATATGGATACTTAAACGGAAACCTGGAAGGTTGATTTCTGTGACTTGAATGAGCTAAGCGACACCTGCTGGGAATTAAAGCTCCTGTCTGGGGTTTGTAGATCATCAGGAAATAGCTGAAATGTTTTTTTTTATGATTTATAAAACAAAGTAAAACCATAAGCTACGAAGTCAACAGTATTAATGTTATATTTTTAATAGGATCGGTATCAGACCAAATGATTGACAGCATGTTGACAATAAAGCCCACTGATACATCTGACTGATAAAAGAGAGCAGGCTTGCTTTTCTAATTTAGACAACACAACAAAAAAATATTCAAGATCAGTAAAGATGTGTTACCACTTTTTCAAATTCATTAATTCAATTCTTTTTTTTTTATTTAAGTTAATTTTATTTTATTTCGTTTTATTTTATTTTATTTTATTTTTTATCTGTTTGTAGCCAGGTTGGTCCCTTTGACATTAAAAATTACCTTTTCTCGGGAGTCCTGCCTAAGACATTCAGCAGCAAAAAAACAAAAACCAATAAAAAAACGCACATTTGACAAGCACTTCAACTTTCGATAAAGATCAGTTAAGATTCTGACATGTCACCAGGTAAACCAAAAACAACATTTTACAGAATCTGCTTCAAGGTCTGTTATTTTAGATTTAAAAACATTTAGTGACACCATTTCCTTGAGTTTTAGGCCGAGGGTCCAAATTCTCAAATTTAGCTCTAAGTTTTGGAGCAAAGAGGAAATAAAGTTCCACAGAGCACAAGAAATACCGTTCACTGTTTTTTCTGTCTCAAAATTCAACAATCTGTCATTCAAAGCTGCACCCCCTAAATTCTCTATCATTCTAAGGCTGCTTAAAAAAGGATTAGGTGTCTCAAGGGAAATAATCTAAGTAAAATAAAGCTAAAAGAAAACAAGGAACTGAACATTAAATAAGTAAAATAAGATTCAGCTCCCAAAAATATTACAAATACCAGGAAATAGACCACTTTTTTTAAGTACAAGGCTTTAAACATGAGGCAGTCACCATGGAGTGAGCTGCCCTTTGGCTCTTGCATGTCCCTTCCTTCTCTCACCTTGTTTCCTTGATCCGCTGTCCTGTCCTCTCCAAATGAAGGAGAACAAAAGGTCCCAAAAACAATTTAAAAAGAGAAAAAACAGGGCTGTAAAAAATGTATAATCCTGAAGCAAAGTTGACTATTTCAAAATAGGATCTGATGGAGATTAACCCACTTTTGGAGACAGCCTCTAGTGGTCATTTGATGAACTGCAGTTTACATTGTCAACCCCTCTAAGCCTCTGAAATTGTAGCTGGAAAGAATTCATGATTGTTAAATATTGTATGTAAGAGAAGTTGAGTAAAATTAGAAAAAAACAAACAAAGAAAATCGGAATCTTTAATCCGTAAATATGGTTAAGTTTTTTGAATGATGATAACTTGTTATTGCTGTTATTGCCTCTTCACCAGTACACGCTGTCCTTTTTCTGCTTACAGCTACATGAAAGCCTATATTTAACTATTTATTAAATGTTTATAAATTCCTTTTTAAAGCTAAATTGGCAGTTTCAGAGTAAAGCTTTACCCAAATGTCGTCTGCCACATAGAAAACACCATTAATGCCTTCCAGAAGTGAATACCTCTGTGGGGAACGTAATAACGTGTCTATTCGGCTAAAATTGGTAAATTGTGTGTTATTTGCGGTGCTCCAGAGAGGAGTCTGGCTCTGCCTCTTTTTGTGCCCGTTCTGTGCTCCTGCTCTTGGCTGCATCATCAGCCTGGGTCTCACCCAAAACATGCTCTCCCTGCTCACTTCACACGCTTTCTGCCAGATGATTTGTCCGTATCGGCGGCATCTGAGCGGCACATTCAGTGTGCTTTGGAAAATTGTCCATGCAGCCCGTCAAGATGCCAAGCTCCTCATTGGTTCGCCCGGCCTTCTGTCTGTCTGTCACCCACTGCTCGCTCCATATGCAGGGGCTCAGATGCTGACCCATATGTTTCTCTGCATGTGTGACTCTTTGTGTGTGTGTAATATGCTTATGAGTGTGTTTCTTCTTTCTGCAGAGGAATACAACACCAGCATTCAGGAGAAGCTCCCTCTCATTATCGGCTCTGCAGCTGCTGGTTTGGTCTTCCTCATTGCTGTGGTCGTCATCATCATCGTCTGTAATCGGTGAGTCAGTCCTGTTACAGTTTTCTCATAAACACACAAAAAATCTGCAAACTACAGAAAACACTTGCAAGTAAATTTATTTAAAGTCATCCAATAAACCACCTCAAAATTTTTCTTTTAGCTCCAGAATCAACAAATTTCAATTTAAACCATAACTATGACCCTTAAAGACAAACCATCTGGCTTTTTCAGATATTAATTCTTAACCAATCCCAGTCTTTCAGCAGCAGATCTAATATTTTTAAGTCAACATCACAAACATTTAAGGTCTGCAGGTGTTCTTTCTTGGTCAGACTGAAGTGTTTGTAACTCTGCCAAAGTCATGAGCATGTAAGAGCCCACTGTGCCCACACATATTTAAAAGCATAGCTCAGGCTTGCCTGAATGGTTTTTAATTCACAGAAGAATGTAGAAGAGAAGTTCTCTTTGATGGGAAACCGACTGTTCTGCATACAGTGGGACGTCGCCACCTTGGATTATGTTGACAGAGGTTGTGCAGTGCATTGTGTGACTGGTTAGGAACACCGCAGAGATATATTGAGAATTTTATTTATAATCTTATTTTATTGTAATATGTCTCTGTGATCCAGTCCAGACAACTGATTAGATTAATGGTTAGCAAACACATGCACCAAGCACTAAGTTCACGTTCCCTGGGCTTAAATCCAAACAGAATCAGCCCCTTTGCCCCAAGACGATCCCTGTCCCTGTTTTCGTTATCTACTGTCCCAACCTGTCACGCAAAAGCCCCTAAAACAGCCAAAAAAAACACTGGGAAAAAACTAAAATCTTATCAGTGTTTTTATCTTATTTTCAGTAGAAAATGTCTTGTAAGGCCTAATTTTAGCCATATTCACCTGACTAGTCCAGAGAAAAGTTTTGTTTCAAGTTAAGTAAAGACAAAAATTATCTCTCAATTGCTTGTAACAGGTAAAGAAAATCTTCCAATTGAACAAGAGAAAAGTTAATTGTATTAAGACATTATTCTAGTTTTAAGAACATTTTGAGCAAATTTTTCTTGTTTCATTGGCAGATAATTTTTACAGGTTACAAGCAGTTCAGACCTCATTTTTATATTTAAACAACTTGAAACGAGACATTTTTCTGGACTGACCAGTCAAAAGCGACTCATATCAAGTATGACAAGACAATGTTTACTTAATAAAAGACAAAAACACTTGATAAGATTTCAATTTTTTTGCAATGAAGTCAGTTTACAGCTAATTATTAATGAAAATAAATAAGAGTAAAAATTAAAAAAATAAAGGGGTGTTTGTTGTGTTTTTCGAGACTTTTTTCAACATTGGTTTGTTTTATAGTTTTGTAGTTTCAAAGGCTTGAAGACTACATTTCCCATGAGTACCGTCCTCTACTGTTGTAAAGATGTAGCTCTCATTTCTTCTTTTTCACAGTTATTTTTTTAATGCCTTTCAATCAGAGAGTATAAGGCAGGAAACAGGTTGAGGAAGGTACCACAGTTCAGATTCAACCCAGACCACCCGTTCGAGGGCTCGCAAGGCATGCAACCTAGACTGCTAGGCTTTATGGACACCCTCTGAGATGTGGCTCTCGCCACAGTGGCTATATTTAAAACCTCCTACCCTCTGGCCTTTTATAGACCATCTTTGTGTAGGATAACACAGTATACATTCAAAACTCTGACTGTGATTCACTCTCGATTATAATGGATTCATGTAACATTTTGGTCAGTTTGACCTTCATCAGACATATCATGCAGTCTCTCTGCCCTACACATATATACATCCCCTGTAGGTGTAGCTGACCAATCCGAGGACTTTGGGCCTCAGCCTTTTTGATGAGTCTCCTCTGTCATAATGTTCAATTAACAGGTGCATCACAGAGTTTCACATGATCTTCAGAAGTTTTAAAAAGATATATTTTTATAAAGACGCTATTATCCCTTGAGATTGAAATATTTTTAAAATATCTTTTTAAAATAGGGCAACCATGCCAATTATTTAAAAACAGTTTTAAGATTTTTCTAGTGTCACAAACAACAATAAATAACTGTAAATAATTAACATCTTTTTTTCAAAAGAGGGAGGAGGAAAAGCAGGGTTGAAGCCAAATAATCTTTTTCAATGTGTCCAACATAGCTCTTCCTGCAAGCAGAAGATAATCTAATCGGGACAGACTGAGAAAAAAAACAAATATTTACAAAATTACATTCAGCAACCATTCATCTTTTAGTCCCTTTAGTGACAATGCCTGTAATGTAAAAATCCAGAACGCCTCTCTTCTTCATTCCTACGCACCTGTGCCTTCAGGTGTGCTGAGATTCCGCATTCGTCTCTGAACCAAGACTGTGATTCAGAAACTGTGTTAAATATAGCTTTGTTCCCTCATGTCTGATACCTGATCAGTAAAATGAAGTCGAAACCAGCAAAAAAAATGGGTTTGAATCTTACAATGCATTACAAAACCAACATTATCAACCTTGCATGAATGAAAATGGTCGATATTTTTGTGCTCAGAGGAGAATTTTTCAAAGCATGTATCATTTTGGAAGAATCAATGCAACAGCCGAGGAAGAAAAGAAGACAGGTTGTTGCAGTTTGAGAAAGAAAAGCTCGGCCCACCACGTGCTCCTGCTTGGTGTGTGTGTGTGTGGGTGTGTGTGTGTGTAGGTAGACCTGGGGGGTGTTTGATGTGTGTACCCACCCCTCCCTGCTCCCTCTCTTTTGAACCGGAGCTAGAGTTCTTTGTCTTTCCCCCCAGGAGGCGTGGCTTCGACAGGGCGGACTCAGAGTACACCGACAAACTGCAGCACTACACCAGCGGCCACAGTGAGTAAACCACCGCCCTGACGCCCCGCTGCCGCCGCCGCTCACACCTGTCTCCATGACAACCATCTCACACAGCTTTCATTCATGCCTCACACACCTGTCACTATGGCTACCACCTTGCACGCTGGTGTCCTTGGCTGCAGCCCAGCTTCATCTTCCAGTAAACCCCCCTCCCTGTTTGATTTTACCTCCGTCCGGTCTGTGTCCTCTGCATCATCTCATTTCATAGTTAACTCAACCCATTGTGCTGGAAATAGGTCAGTCTTTACTCACGTTAATGCCATTAGCATGCTAATTCCACATGAGTCATTTGCCATTGTTGAGTTTTCAAAGACTTGATGAATGAATTAAAAATCTCAATGATTCTCTCTCGGCTCTAAAGTCTAATAGAGCTGAAATCACAATGCTGCTGGAAAAACATTATGAGAAAGATTCATTTCAGCAATGAAATGAATGCTAATGTGTCTCCCTCTGGATGATTGGAAAGAAGCAGACCTATTTTATCCCATCTTTGATTTTCAACCTTATCTTAACTTGTTTATTTGATGATGTAATTACCATCTTCCTGCATCCTTTTCATCTTAACTCAGGCTGAGTCGAATGAATCAGATTACGGTTATTCAAGTTAAGTCCAGTCAGTGATTTGAATTTGAAAGGCTTTTATTTTGAAATAGCACATTTCTGCACGGTTTTAATACAGAGCCTGGAAATGGATTTTCCACATTTCTAACCCTCATCTTATTACGGGCCTTTGTACGTAAAGAGCAGGAAAAATAAACAGTGTCAGAATCAAGATAAGCCATGGCACACTCTGGATGTCCACATTTGAAAATACCCAAGAATTTACACACACAAGTAATTTAGTCTATTTATATTTGGTGGTATGGTTCTGTTATTGAAGCTCCCTGACCCTCCACAGGCCAGTGTGGAATTTAAAAGCCAGAGGCAGGTGTGCTGTACACCTACCCTGTCTTTCATGTGCATACATGAAAAGCCAAGGCAGGAAGAGCAGCTACAAAGACCTGAACACAGTGAGCATCGGCAAAAATATGCACCACCCTGATTAAACCAGACACAGCAGAAAAAGAAGAGCTTGTTTATAAATAGTTGGCAGCAGAAGCAGGGACACAAGACAAGATAAAGCAGCTCAAACAGGAAGCATATTTTGCTGTTTCTGTATTTGATGTGTAGATGGACAGTGCCATGCAAAAGTATCCAACCCCTCAAACTTTAACACATTGTTTTGCCACAGCAAAAAAAGCAGTTTGACAAAGTTTTCACTCAGGGGGATGAATCCATATGCACGCCACACTTTCCAGATTTTACACATAACAAATCTGGAACACCCACATATCACTTTCCCAGTACTTTATAATTATGCACTACTTTGTGTGGTTATATAACACATAAAATCCCGAATAAAATACATTTAAGCTTTTGCTCTTAATGTGACAAAACACTGGAAAAGTTCAACACCAGAGCTGGTGTTTGGGGCAAATGCTCCGAGACACATGCTTAAATTTTGTTGCCTGCCTGAACTAACACTATGCTCAGTTTAACTCACACACCTTTGTTTAAAGTGGAGTCTTGAGGCAGGGAAGTTTTTACTGGAATGGCCCAACTCGGGTTTGAATCCATCCTGGGAGGTCATAAAGTTTAATGTGCAGAAACTTGTGTCCCAGTGCACCCCTTTGCATTAAGCCCCAATTGATAGCCCAGGCCATTGTTTGCATCAACTATTAACTTGCCTGCCTGTATTTTGGGAAATGCATGCAAACAAGTATCTCTTGGATTAACATAGGAATGCACTCCTGCTCCTCTTCCTGATTTTTGCAGCACATCTTTTGTGGCCTAATAGCCTTCAGATCCTGCTTTTTACTAAAACTGGAAAAGCACTCAGAAAGCACAGACCTCCACCAAGAATACTGTGATTGTCATGCAACACTTTAGTCTTACTTTAATGTTATACTTCCTTTCAGCAGACTGTCTGCTACAGTTTGGTGTTAGTTGCAGGTTTTTACGATAATTTGTTTCCTGACAGTGTTGAAAACTATGATGACCCAATACATATTTCATAATCCTGATCTATGTATCCAGAATTTTGCCAGGATCTGCATTGTACTTTTACATCTGTCAGAAATTATGGTGAACTTGTCTTGTATTGTTTTCCAAAGCAATCCGACCATTTATGGTGGAGTTATCTACACATAAGGTGAAAATGGCCCTATCTCACGATGATAAAGAATCCTTAAAACAAAGTCCTGGATCCAGACGGTGATTTGGATTGCCACCAAAATTTAATCACTTCTTCCTTATCTCATTTTGAACAGTTCCTAAAAATTTCATCGAGATCCATTCATCACTTTTTTCACAGACAAACAAACAAACAAACTCTCCCAAAAACATAACCTCCTTGGCGGAGGTAAAAATGAAGGACATCATTACAAAGAAAAGTAAACTCCTGATTTTATTAGAGGTTTTAAGGTAAACTTTTTCTGTATCCAGTAGTTATATCAACTTATCCACTAAGATTTTGTTTTGTTCTTTAATTATTAAAGAAGCCAAGTCTCCAGAAGTCAGAGTAAAATGTACCAAACAAATATAACATTCTGGCTTGAGATGCCAGTCAAGTTCCTGCCGGTTAGGGGCAGAGGATCGATGCCACCCCCTTAGAAAATGTTGGCAAATTGAGCAAGGAAGCATCGCAGGTGTTTCAAAGCTTGTAGCAGCAGAATGCCAAAGTGTCCCGCATGCATCCTGTCCTCACAGCACTCTCCCTCCAGACTTCTGCCCTTGTTTTTGGTCTCTGCCACCGTAGCAGGGTGGTCTGTTGGAAGCAACCGTCGGGTTTTAGTAATAGTGAGTTTTGGCCGGTCAGTTCCTCTCCATCTGTCCATCTCTGCAGCCTGTTTCCTCAGCCAGGGTTTTTTACACATTCTTCATGATCTTCTTGCTCTGCAGCAGGTCTGATTTCTCCCTCTGTTAAAACAGCCCGAGGCCTGATGTGGAGGTGAGAGCAGAATAATCGGATTTCAAACTCAGGACACTTAAGTCCCTGGACACTTAAAGGCCACCTTAAGCCAATTTACCTGGCATCAGGGCTTAGGAGAGCCAATTTATTTCTTGGAGTGGAGTTGGGCGGTGCTGATATAAGGCCTGCGTTTCTCTCCTGAGTGTTAATGGCACTGTGACTCATGGAGATGATATATATATTAACCTGCCTTATCATAACCGAGGAGACTGAGAGTACCATGTCCTCTCTGTCTGAATAACTACACACATTAACAATGAAGCACCAGGCATAACCACCGTCTGTAACTACACCACCCCCTCCATCTCTCGACCTTCATCCCTTGAATGTCTCACATGAATAAGAAGCTCACTTTCAGAGGAATGTATGAATGCAAAGAGAGTTGATCTTTAATGTGACTCACTGTGAAGCCCTTAGGAGTGCAAGCACGGCCTCAAGAATTAAATATTATAGCTTCTCTTTCCTTTTTCCAAGTGACTCCAGGAATGAAGATTTATATTGATCCGTTCACATATGAGGACCCCAACGAGGCCGTGAGGGAGTTCGCCAAGGAGATAGATATATCCTGTGTGAAGATCGAGCAGGTCATTGGTGCAGGTAATGGAAAAGCTCACAACAACGTGCACAGAATAATCACTTAAAGCTTACACTTAACTTTGTTATTTACATATTCTGGATCTTATCGCTGAATTTTCTCATGTTACATTTCCTCAGGAGAGTTTGGAGAGGTGTGCAGTGGGAACCTAAAGCTCCCAGGGAAGAGGGAGATGTTCGTGGCCATAAAAACCCTGAAGTCCGGCTACACGGAGAAACAAAGGCGAGACTTCCTCAGTGAGGCGAGCATCATGGGACAGTTTGATCATCCGAACGTCATTCGTCTGGAAGGCGTGGTCACCAAGAGCAGCCCAGTCATGATCGTGACGGAGTTCATGGAGAATGGGTCTCTGGATTCTTTCCTCAGAGTAAGTCATGTGACTTTTGTTCTGTCGTATTTTCTTGGCATTATCATAACCAAAAAAGCTGGAATGTTCTGCTTGAGGAGCTATCCCAGTGTTGACTACATTTCCCATCATGCACCGCCCTAGTCAACCTTTTAGTTTGATGTTTTTCTGATTGCAAACAGCAAAAAAATGTTTGCATTCTTTTGTTACAAAATAGTTTTTGGTATTTCTGACGTGGGTGCAGAGCTTGTTAGCAAACACAGGTGCAGATGAGACTAGATATTGACCTTCAGGTGCCTCAAATTCTTCTGAAAACCAATTAAGTTTTATAAGAGTTCAAAATATGCAATAAAATCCCGGATTTAATCCATAAAGGTACATAAGAAACAGATTTTTTTGTGATTTCTCTCAGAGGAAAAAAGAGTTGGCTGTCTGTTTTTCACCAGCATGCTATCTACTGTCATGGCAGATGAGCTGATCAAATGGTCATGTTGACAGAAGAGAAGAATGAACCTGCACTGTATGAGAAAAAAGCAGATAATCATCTGAAAACATATTGAATTCCTTTGAATTGTTGGCGTTTTATCAAATAGTTTGTTTGTGTCGGGAAGTGTCGAAAAAAAAAACAAAAAAAAAAACAGTCGACCAGTTTACAGACTAACGCCGGCCCTCTGTCCTGATGAAAGCAGCATTTAATTTAGTTATACAAGCACTCCCCAAGATTGATTTACTTAAACTTTACCACTTTTTCTTGAATTGGATTTTATAAGCAGTGAGGGGGTCAAGTTGTTAAACAGTGATGCTGTCAGACCCAGAGCAGTGTGGCTTGCCTCATGGAAAGGTTGCAGCTCGGTCAACAGACGACAAAAAGCTGCGTCTTAACCCTCACCATACTGTTCATATTTTACAACTCCATGGTACAGTCTGGCAAGAAACCGCTCAGAGTAAGCGTCTTTACCAAATTATGAATAAAAAATTTATCTAGAATGTCCAATTAGAAGATGTCACGTATACTAATCTTTGCAAAAAAGGTTTCAGAAAGCAGGGGAATGGGAAAACATCTATTATTAGACAGTATCATGTCCTGTTTACACAAGAAAAAAAAGCACAAAAAACACACACAAAGGCCATAATTATTTGAATATATGTCATTAAATTTGAAAATAATCTTCTTAAACTGTTAGAATTTGTTATCTAACCATATTTTATCATTGCAACCATTAACTACTGTCTTTACTGTTATTAAAAAAAGTCAGATTTATCAATAGTAATTCAACATTTACCTCAACCTTAGATAATAAAATAGGATTCATAAACTAGTTTCATTTAAAGCAGTGACAAGAAACTGTACTGCAAATACTTTTCTACTTACACTGGTCGATCTAAAGTCTGTCTCTTAAGATATGAGTCAAATTTGACACTAAGCAGCCACGATGTACAAAAAGTTGTAGCACCTGTAGGAAGGTATGTATAATAGAATGGAATAGAATAGAAAATACTTTATTTAACCCTGAAGGGAAATTCAGGAGTCACAGCAGCAATCAAGAAAAAAAAGTAAGGAAGTGTATAGAAAGTGCAAAAAGGTCCATAAGAAAATAGATGATGACAGTTTGTCCATCATTGTACAGTCAGCCAGCCTCCACCTCCACAGGGTCCAGGACTGAGCTTCTTCAGCAGTCTGTTCAGTCTCTGTCTCCTGGATCCTGTCTGCTCACACCAGGTGAAGCTCTTCCAATGTGGCGTTGGTGTCTGATGTTAGCTCCGTTAGCCATGTCTGTGAATAGCATGATGCTACTCTGCCCTCTCGTATTCCCTCAATTGCTGGGTTAGCACGGCTAGCTCGTCCATCTTATCAGAGATAGATCTTACGTTCCCAATAACGATGGATGGAAGGACAGGTCGATGTCATCACTTCTTAGCTCACACCTGAGAACCAGCACGTCACCCTCACCTCCTTCTCCTCACCTTGTGGGGAAACATCAGGCCTTGCACCTGTTAGCATTGACATGCTACAGGCTGCTAACAGCTTATTTCACATGTAAACAATGTGGTCATGGTTACATGAAGGATCTCCAGGCAAACACAGGAGAAAGAGTAGTAAAAATATCACTGAAGACAAAAGCAGTTTGGTGTCCATGACAGCCAAAGGAGCCATACAAAGTAACGATCCACTCCAAATACAAAGATGACAGCCACAGCCAACACTTTTAAATGCAAAAGATATGAAGCCTATTTAGTGCTTAAAATAATTTCATTTTTGTGTTTTTGGGATCACTTCAGGAAAAGTAATTAAATCTCTAGCTAAAAGAATGACGTTTAGGGTAATTTTACTGGTTTCAAATGTGAAAACGAGTCAAATTTTGACCTAAACTGTAAGGGTTAAGAGTGCTTCTTATACACCCTGTTCAAAGATTTAAATGAAATGAAATAGAGCAGAACAAAAATGTCGTTACTTGTTTTAACTACTGCAAAAGACAGAGATTCATTCCTTATTTTTAAAATCTCAAAACAAGCTCTGACCTGTACTATTTAATTGATAGCTGTTGAGTAGCATAAAAGAAGAGCCTATTGAATAAAACTCATTAATCATGATAAATCAGTGGTATATGAGAAGCCAAAGATGTTTTTATTCACTGAAAAATAGTTTAAAAGTTGTCATTCAAAAAAACTACCGTTAAAGTGATTATACTCCATGTTTTTGTTGGCATCCCTTCACTCAAATACTGAGCAGTGTCCCTGCTTGAATGCTATTTTTCTTTTACCTTGATGTGCCAAAAGTTACGACACGGTGACTGCAAAAGATTAATTGGAGTTGCTGACTCTACTGTTTGCTGGTAAACTCAGAAAGTGACAGGACAAAAACAGACAAAGTGTACCAGCAGCATTGATTTTTCTCAGCCTGCTCACATGGGAAGCATTAATTAAGGGTAAAACTGACAGGTAATGGTTAGAATATTCTGTGACACTGTTTATTCCACTTAGCTGAACATGAAAATGATCGTCTGGCTGCTCAAAACTCTTATGATGAATGTGAAAAGGATTAATCTTGCCGTCCAAGTTAGATTAAGTTTACAAACACCTGACAAACAAGGATTTAAGACCTTGTTGCACACAGAAATCTTTGCTGTACACACATATTTGTCCTGAATTTTGCCGTGGTTTATACTCCTGCGTTTTAATCCGCCTTTAGATAAACACAAATATTCTCACAGGCTCTCCTGTGTCGCTGGTTTAATGTCAACCATGACTTCTGAAGAGGTGTTTTCACCTTACGCAATCCTGTCCCACCATACACACTCCCAGATTATCTCTTTATGAATTTATTCAACGCTCTCTTCTCTAAGTTTTCCTGCAGGATCGTGTTAGAAACGGCGTGCCTCTTTGATGTTCCTCTTTACATTCACCTCACATGTAGCCCGCTGCTGATTATGCACTTCTGAGTTTGGATGCACACGCTGTAGGAACCACATGCTTATTTTCTCCCCTGAGTCCCTGACAAGAAATATGCAGCGCTCACAAGTTCACTGGATTTTTAATTTTCATAATCTAACCAGAGGAGGATATTACAGCGCACCGGCCACGCGCTCCCATTTACAACCTCCATAAATAATTCAAATACTTTGCAGGACTTTAAATGAGATGTCAGATGTTAAAAAATGAGGCTGGATATTAGATGGGATGTCACAGAGCCCTTCACCATCTGTCTTTGGATGTTGGTGGAATAAAAACAAACTTTTTCCAGCAGGACTGTTTAGTAAGCTCTTATCATCACTAATGGATGAATGAAAAGATCCTCTGATTTATGGAAACTGGATTAGTATGAGCTAAGATCTAAAGCTGTTTATTTTCAGTCTGACCTTAAATGATGTAATGGGAATTCTCTGTTTAATGTGATACAGAGATGGTGCCAAGTTAGTGTGAGTTTAGAAGATATAAAAGAACTTGGTCCAGTGCCTTTCCTCGGCTGCTCCACACTCTGTGGGAGGATCTGATCTCCCAGTGAAGCCTGTTCATGCAGATGTTTGCTAAACACACCTGACGGCTCGTTGTGTTGCAAACAACAGGGCTCCTCCTCCGCAGCACCTCGCAGTGACAGTGCAGGACAACACCTGCTGATGGTTTGTGTCTCCCTGAGGTGAATGTTGCGGATGGTTTGTGAAAACGCACTGCAGTGTGAGCTGTGCTGCACGCTAAATGTCCATCTCTCCTGCTGCTTCCCGCAGACGGGATCAGAGATGTTCCAGCTGCTTTTATTTTCAAGATACTAACCCTGATACTGAGATGCCCCCCCAGTTCAGTTGAAAAAAAAATGCTATTGCTGGAAAAAAAAACACCATCTACACTACAAAAAGTGAACTCTTTGCAAGTGTTTTTGTCTCATTTCAAGTAAAAATGGTCTTGTTATACTAAAAATGAGCCAAAATCAACTGTTAGTCTTAACTCTAACCCTTGCTTGTAACAAGTAACATAAAATCTGCCAATGGAACAGGAGAAAACTTACTTGTATTAAGACATTATTTTAATTTTAAGCAAATTTTTAAACAAGTTTCTCTTGTTCCATTGGCAGATTGTTTTTACTTGTTGCAAGCAATTCAGAGCTCATTTTTGTCTGTAAATAACTTGAAAAAAGACTTTTTTTCTGGACTGGTCAGGTGAATGTGGCTTGTATTAAGTCTAAGAAGACTACTGTGTCTCATATTAAGTCTAATAATAAGACAAATTTTACTTAAAATAAGACAAAACACATTATGAAATTTCATTTTTTTGCAGTGTTATTTTTACAGAAGCAGCATTCAAAACTTGTAGTGGGTTGTTTTAGCCTGTTAGCCTGTCTTCGTTTCTACTTTAGGCACTGTGAAAAGACTGCAGCCTAAAAACCAATGGGCTCTCATGGGTTCATATGAAAAATGCAAATCAGATAAATAAGGTGTAGACCATTATAACATTTTATAACCAGTAAAAGAACCTTGAAGTCAAGTATAAATAGGCTGGCAGCCAATGCAGAGGCTTTAATACGGGACATATGTGGTGCTGTCTTTGTCGTCCTTGTCACCTGAATTTTGAGGCAGCGAGCTGAAAAATTTTCTTTTTTATTGAAAACCAGGAAGAAGAGTGTTGCAAAAATCTATTCTGTGTGTGACAAAAGTATGAACTAGCGCAGGCATGGGCAAACTACGGCCCGGGGGCCACATGCGGCCCGTTAAACGTTTAAATCCGGACCGCCGAACTTACATGAATAAAATTTATTAATGTTTTATTTTCCCTGCAATTATGATGTTTTATAGAGAGTTCACATTTAATATCAAAATATCACACAAACAATTTTGACACAATCTTTTATTATTTTTTGTTTTTTCATTTTTAAAACCAGGACAGAAAAAATGCGTTTTTCTGTAATTCTGTTTTTCCGTTTTGGTTTTATAACAGAAAAACAAAAAAACAAGTCCATTTTTTGTTTTTAAGATTTTGTTTTTAAACAGAACAACGAAAGAACGAACCATACATGGATGAAAAAAATCCCTTATAATTCCATTCTCTCATATTCTAATTTTAATTTCAAAACAAAATCAAAACAGCCAAAAAATAGACCAGTACGTGTTTTCTGATTTTTGATTTGAAAACGAAAAATTGAATAACAAGTCGTTATCTGTTTTCTGATTTTGGATTCTAAAACGGGTATGGAATGAACGAATGATACCCTGATAGTTTCCAAAGCACTCCATCCATCTGCTCCTGGTCCGGCCCCTTTGTCAAATGTTAGAACCCAATGTGGCCCACGAATCAAAAATTTTGCCCGCCCCTGAACTAGCATCTGCATTGGCTAGAAAGAGAAACTGTCATGCTTCGACAATTTCTTCTGAGGGATAAAATGTTGTTTCTTCTTGATTTTAATATGTGGCTCAAAATGTAGGTCTGAATCAGATGTCATGTCTAGATTCTTAACCCACTGCACTGCAAAAAACGGAAATCTCATCAAGTGTTATTGTCTTATTTTAAGTAAAAATTGTCTTTTTATACTTAAGCCAAATTCACCTGACCAGTACCGAAAAATTGTCTTGTATTGAGTCATTTAAAGACAAAAATGAGGTGTGGATTAATTGTACAAGTAAAAACAATCTGCCAGTGGAACAAGAAAAATTTGTTCAAAAATTTGCTTAAAGCTAGAATAATGTCTTAATACAAGAGACTTTTCTCTTGCTCCATCGGCAGATTTTTTAAACTTGTTACAAGCAATTCATACCTCATTTTTGTCTTTAAATAACTTGAAATAAGATATTTTTCAGGACTTTTCAGGTGAAAGTGTTTCATATTTAGTCTAAAAAGATATTTTCCACCAAAAATAAGACAAAACACTTGATAAGATTTTCATTTTTTCCAATGTATCAACATCATCGTGTTTAAACTCAAGTCTCAACACTTAAGCACCTTGCTTATGTTCCTACTTCTCAAATACAGTCCAGTTTAGAGCCAAAATTGTATTCTTTCTGATACTCTGTATTGTATTCAAGCCTTTTTCCAGTGATGCCACTGTTTGGTTTCATATTTCTAAGCCCAATAGTTGCAGCCATCTTGTGAGAAATGCTGACCAAACTTAGTCTTTGAAGACTGAAGTGGGTCAAAATTTCAACTTTTTATCTTGTATGTTTGACTTTTCCGTCTCATAATAATAATAAATTGATATCTTGTAATTTTAACTCAGTATTCTGGACTTCCCCTAATTTTTAGCTCATATTTTTTACTTGGTATCTCGTAATTTGAATTTTTCGTCTCATAATTATGACTTTTACCTGGTGGAATTGTGCTTTGATACCTCTTGCTGTCTGAATAAAAAAGTAATACCTGTCACAATAGAGTTTTTGGCTTCTGGAGCCAGCCTTGAGTGGAAACTCAAAGAGCAGCACTACTTTTTTTATCACCACATTGGCTCCAATTTGTCCCTCCTTGATACCAATAACGTTTTGAATTGTCTGCTTCTAAAGTCCAAAGCTGGACAATTTTTGCAAGTTATACACAGAATATCTTCAGGACTCACCCAAAGTTAGTGACAAAATTTGAGGGAAGCATCAGTTCAAACAAGTCATGGAGTCCAGCTCAACCCTCAGTACATCTGCTGGTCTTAAAACCAGCCCCTGTCAGATCCATTATCTGCACATCCAAACTGGCAAATTCTTCTTCCACAAACTGTTTTGAGTAAAATGCAAACAAAATTTTGCTCATTACATTTAAGCACAGAGTATTTGTCAAATTCTTTGCTCTTTTGGTTAAAACTTGTTTGAGAAGTTCTAATCCGTGAGAGAACAGGCTGAAATCAATACATATGCGTCTGTATGGCCTGCATTAGCAGTCGGACTTAGTAGATTGCTAAGATGCAGGAAGATAGTAATATCACAAACACAAATACAAACCAGAAGTCTATTTTTTTACTGTTCCAGCTTTCATGGACCCACACTTATATTTTGCACATTTAAATATAACATCTGTGAAGGTTTAGCACCCAGGGTTGAGTTTTGAATAAGATTCAGAAATAGATGCAGTGAACAGAGAGAAATGGTGCAGAGAGGAAAGATCTATCAGAGCTTTACTGGTCTCTGAAAGGAACTACTCTGAAAGTAGAAAGAAAAAAAGTTTTCCTTTTTTTTTTTCTAAAAAACTAATTTTAGTGTAAATAAATTATACCAGGTCTTGATCACGCGGCCTTTGGACTCTTGGTAATTTTTTCCACATAACTGACCCTGAAGACTTTGGAGGAATCTTCCCAATTAAAGTTTATGCAAACACAGCACACAGATTAGGTGGCAGTGTGTAAATCTGAGAAAGGTTTTCATGAATTATGCATTCAGCTTAATTGCTGCGGTACACGAGGAGGAGCAGCTTGACGCAAAGAGAAGCATCCGCTGGGCTAATGAGCAGCAAAGTGTTTGAGAGGAAAATAGGCTAGTGGAGCGGTCATGCAGACTGTTAATATGCCCGTGTCCTTCCAAACCCCCCCCTCTCCGGGGCTGTCCGTCTGTCCACACCCGTCCCACAGCTCCCATGCTCCTTTCTCTGGAATCTTCTGTTCTCTGGGCGGCGTGGTGGGTGGTGGGGAGAGTGCAGGTGTGCGCAGTTGGAGGCACAGCTGCACTGCCGCTCCAGACGCTCTGCATGCATGTGGTAAAGCCCTCACCAAAACCGAGGAGGGGAACAGCTGTAGACAGGCAGCCAGACCCCGGCTTAGCCCCCCACCCGGCCCTGCAGAGGCCAGTTCAGCCCGAGCAGAACCTCCCTGTTAGCGTCCTGTAGGGCCTCTGAAGAGAAACTTACACTGGAAAGTAACTCCTCTACGTTAGACACACATGGGTCAGGTTACAAATAAACATGCCAGAATCCAATTATTATAATCAGATTAAACGAGTAGAGAGGGAATCTGTTACAGTAACATCAGGTTTTTTTCACATGAGGTGAAAGCAAGAGAAAAAAAAAATGAGTCAATTAATGTACAGTGAAATAAAGTATAAGTCAGTCACTGTGGTTTGAGTTTCAGGTGTAATTAAAGAAAGAGACTTCCAGCACTCCTAACCCTAGCATCTCCTTTAACAATAAAGAAAAGCTGCTCGAGACTAAGTCGATCATAATAATCGTTTTCACGCATCAGGAAATTCTGCACAAACACACCCATAATGAAATTTACTTCAATGTTAGTTATCAAGTTTCCAATTATCAAATTTACCCAATTTCCCTCCAGGGGATTAATTAAGTATTTCTGATTCTCATTTTTATCCTCTTTGATAAATATTTTAAAAATCAAATAAAAATTAAAGAATATTGTTTTGATGTCTTGCAATTTGACCTTTGTCAAATTTGTTGTTTCTTTTCTTTCTTTTCTTTTTTTTTTAAACAGATATAAAGTATAAATGATGGATGTCAGTAGCAAACATGGGCAAAGTTCCAAATTGTGAAGTCAGGATCTTAAGTAATCCCATTAAATGTGGCTTGTCAAAATGGCTTACAAAATTAACACGATTTAATACTACTACTACTACTAACACTACTACTACTACTACTACTAATAATAATAATAGTACTAGTAAAAATGATAATAGTATTATTATTATTATTATTATTATTATTATTATTATTATTATTATTATTATTATTATTATTAAGTGCATTTGATTTGTAACCATAGACATAGTCTCCCCAGCATCAACTGTCTGTTTCTGAAAGAGACTTTTGAAGCAAATCAGCTAACGCGGCCATATGGGAGTGACAGGGGCTTCGAGTACAGCTATAGGGTGCTGTCAGTCAGGTGAGCTAAGCTGTGCCTCTGATTGGGTGAGGTTGCGATCTTAATATCCTCTGACCTGCCGAGTTACAAAAAAATTCACCCCCTGTACAGCGTGTGCTGATGATGGGAGTAGCGATTCAGGCAGGAGATGTTTTTTGAACCAGGCTGTAAATAGGTCAATTTCTGCTGTGAAAACAGTTTTTTTTTGGCTAAATGTGTATGTGACTTTGGCCACTTCCAGAGCCAGCCTCAAGAATCAGCAGATTTTAGCACTTCCGTATTGTCTCATATTCTTAGACCATAGGTTGCTGCTTGTTTGTAACACACTTTTCTAAACCCTCAAAGACACGTTTTAGAAAATAGAAACATTATACAAAACTACATGATGATATAATTTGTAAAGTAATAAATAAATTTTACACATAAAAATGAAATAATATTACATCTGTTAAAACTCCTCTCTGGGGTACAGGTGCAATTTCTCCGTTAATTATGCCCGTTTACTGAAAGTCTGTCCCTTTGTTAATGTTTTCCATCCACTCACTGATTCCTCACGAACCTGGAAGTCGTTTACCATCAATGTTATTTAAGTTTAAAAATGTTTTTTTTGGTGGTCATTACCTTGCAAAACTTCATGAAAGATGTAATATCAGTAATGTCCACCAGAGGGGTTGGAGCTGAAAAGGCTCTCTCACAGTTTCCTGCTCTGTCCACCATCAGTTGTTAAACTGTGAAAGGTCTACTGTAAACCGTCATGTTTCATAACAGAGCGTGTCTGTCTTGCAGCAAAACGACGGGCAGTTCACTGTGATCCAGCTGGTTGGAATGCTGCGCGGCATCGGTTCTGGGATGAAGTATCTGTCCGACATGAACTACGTGCACCGTGACCTCGCAGCACGAAACATCCTGGTCAACAGTAACCTGGTGTGCAAAGTGTCCGACTTCGGTCTGTCACGCTTCCTGGAGGATGATACATCAGACCCGACGTACACCAGTGCTCTGGTAAGAGGAATTTGAGTTTGCAGTTTAAGGTTTGGGATCTATGTTAGCTAAAGGGGCTTTTCTGACAACATCTGACCTGACGTAATTGATTCCATTCACCCCACGCTGTCACTTGCTTTAATTTACCCACAGTTTGACAAACACTAGAGTGCACTCTAACACTGCTCCTCCTATCAGTCAATCACCTGTTCCTCCTCCTCCTCCTCTTATATTTCATGTTCCACACATTGCTCCCAGGAGTTTAGTTATACCAGCCTCCCAGTTTGAGTTACCGTCAGTATTGTTGCCGTGAACGGTGTCTCTCTCTGGAGCCAGGACACTGTGACGGTCGGGTTTCGCTCTGGTTTCCACTTGCTGAGGTTGTGCCCTTTGTGTTTCACAGGGAGGGAAGATTCCTATCCGATGGACTGCACCCGAAGCCATCCAATACAGGAAGTTCACCTCGGCCAGCGATGTGTGGAGCTACGGGATCGTGATGTGGGAAGTCATGTCGTACGGAGAGAGGCCGTACTGGGACATGACCAATCAGGATGTATGTGTTTAACCTCCCTTCAGTTGTTCTAGTACCCTCAGCTGAGTCTTTAGTGAAATATGGGCTTAAACACTCTTTAAAAAAACAAAGAGCTCACTCACTACGTGCACTTTTTTCCTCTTCCTGAGTTTCATTACTGCCTCAGACTCCTCAGAGATTCATTTTGTCATCGTATCTGCTTTCTCTTAGCTTAACAGCAGCTTTCACTCAGGGGTTTTATATGAAAATTCCCCTGCAGTCGCCACAGAGACATAATCAGATCATTTGAAATGCACAGCAGAGCTCGGTGGACGGTTTCTGCTCTTGACTGGAGCCTCCATTTCCTGTCTCCCTCCGGGTAGCCGAGGAGAGAGCAAATTATGGGGAGAGAGATAATGAAAATAGTTTCAAATTGAAAGTGAGAACACTAATGTGCTAAGAGGGACCGAAGAGCTCACCGGTTATCTTATTAGCAGCTCCAGATAGTGTTTCTGCTCCATCGGGGTCCTCGTTCGGAGGTCTCATGAATGAGATTAATCTGGGTTTGAATGGAGCTCCTTTAATGGCCCCTGATAATGAGCGGGGGAGATTGTGCGTCCTCGTCACAAGTGTCCTCCAGGTTGTCTCGCTTCTTTGTGCCCTCCCGGCCAACAACATCCCCGGCCTGAGTCAGACGCAGCTTTAATGTGGTGTTACAGGGAGAGAGAGCATTAAATAGTTTGTAAAGGCCACCGATGAGGTCAGTGCTGGCAGGAGAAGTTCCTGGAATAAGGTTTGTGCTCGTAATGACCTAACTGCTGTTTAACAACTCCTCACTTTGAGAAGTATTGTGCTGATTTGTGCACGGGTATATTTATTTGTACATTTATAGTAATAAGGATAATTGAACAGGTTTGACTGTTGGAGGGAACACAAAGTAATGAGCTCAGCAGCTGGTCGGGGGAACAGATGCTGTTGTTAAACGTTCATCAAAAAAGATCGCATTAGTGCCAATTATTACTTCATAGATCAGACATGACTTCAGCTCACTTTCTCTAAACCTATTACGTCTTAATCACCTGACTTCAGCTTCTCTGCTGGGTAAAAAAGCCAGAACAATGTGGTCAGTTTTCTGCAGTGTTACTTGCTGCATAAACATCAGCAAACATCAGGATCTGGGTTTTATCAGGATTGTTTTTCATATTTATCCCTTGTCTTGTGTCCTTTAATGATTTTTTTTTAAACTTTGAATGTTCATGGAGCACATTTTCACACACCTTTAGCTTTACTCAAGGAGCCTATGCACAGTAGGATTGGTTTCTCAGCCCTTGGCCCTTGGGGTCTGGCTTTGGACTTGAAGAAATGCAACATAGGCATTGCCATATTGCTATCCAAATTCTAATTTTTAAATCATTTTGGAAATATCTGTTAGAAAAAAATCTTGTTAACATAACAAGTTTTTATTTATTTAATTATTACTATTTTTTTTATTTAACTTAATTTTGTCACATATGCTTCTTTCACTGCAAAAAACTGAAATCTTGTCAAGTTTTATTGTCTTGTTTTTTTAGTAGATAATGTCTTTGTCGACTTAATGTAAGCCACATTCACCAGACCAGTCCAGAAAAATGTCTTACTTCAAGTTATTCAAAGACTAAAATGAGGTCTGAATTGCTTGTAACAACACAAAAAATCTGCCAGTGGAACAAGAGAAAAGTTACTTGTTGAGTTTAGTGGCTCACATTGACTATAATATTACAATAAGATTCAGATTTTTTCCAGTTTTATTTGTACAGAAGCAACATTCAAAGCTTGTAGAGGGTTGTTTTAGCCTTTTACTTTGTCTTAGTTTCTACCTTTGGCACTTGTGAAAGACCCCAACCTGAACACCAATGGGCTCTCAGGGGCTCATATAAAAAAAAGCAAATCAGATAAACAATAAGGTGCAGACCATAACGATATTTTAAAACCAGTAAAAGGACCTTAAAGTCAGTTATAAAGATGCTGGCAGCCAATGCAGAGGCTTTAAAATGGGACACGTGGTGCTCTCTTTGTCGTCTTTGTCAGTTGAATTTTGAAGCAGCGAGCTGAGATTTTTTTTTTTTTTTTTGGTAAACCAGGAAGAAGAGTGTTGCAATAATCGATTCTCTGTGCAATAAAGCATAGACTAGTGTCTCTGCATTGGCTAGAGGGAGGGACTGGCGCACATTGGAAATGATCTACAAGTGATAAAATGTTGTTTCTACTAGATTTTAATATGTGGCTCAAAATGTAGGTCTGAATTAGGTGTCACGCCGAGATTCTCAGTTCACTGCACTGAGATAAACTGAAATCTTATCAAGTGTTTTTTTCTTATTTTAAATAAAAAAATGTCTTGTTGTACTTGATATGAGCCACATTCAACTGGTCAGTCCAGAAAATGTCTGAATGAAAAAAAATTTGCCAATGCAATAGGAATAAAGTATGCCAAAAATTGCTTAAAACTAGAATAATTTCTTAATATAAGTAACTTTTCTCTTGTTCCAATGGCAGAGTTTTTTTTTAACTTGTGACAAGTAATTCAGACCTCATTTTTGTCTTTAAATAACTTGAAATTAGACATTTTTTCTAGACTGTTTAGGTGTATGTGGCTCATATTAAGTCCAAAAAGACGGTTTCTACGGAAAATAAGGCAAAAAAACTTGATAAGATTTCAGTGTTTTGCAGTGTGACATGGGGGGAAAGTCTGGTGTTCAGTTTCTCTTTTTGATGTCCAGTACCACTGACTAAAACTTGAGTTTTTTCCTAGTTAAACTAAAAAAAACTCTCTGCCATCCATGATATAGAATCTAAAATACAGTCATAAATCAACCCCCTCCCCATCCAGCTCTAAACTAACCCTCAGAGATCTGTGTCTCCCCCTGCAGGTCATCAACGCCATAGAGCAGGACTACCGGCTGCCCCCACCCATGGACTGTCCCAGCGCGCTGCACCAGCTCATGCTGGACTGCTGGCAGAAGGACCGCAACAACCGGCCCAAGTTCAGCCAGATCGTCAACAACCTGGACAAGATGATCCGTAACCCCAACACGCTGAAGGCCATGACCCCGCTGTCTTCAGGGTGAGTCAGAGAGTTTATCGGTGTTTAAAATATTTGACTGATGTTCCTTTTGTTTGCAGTCACAACATATGGTATAAATAGTTTTGAATGAATGTTATTCTCTCGGCCTGGTATCTGATTGTGGGTTTATTTTCGTCTCTGAATTCATCCCACAACACACATCTTTGGTTTCAGCATCAAGTGACATTGTTGTGAATAATATCTAGAACAATATTTCTGGTCTTATTCTGGTTTCCTTGTTTTAACGTGGAATTCATCCTCCTGCTGCAGTGCCATCCGTGGCACAGTTGACTTTTCTTTCAAACACAAGTGTCTCTTGTTTCTCCTGGCGCCGGGTGGTTATGTAAATTAAAGCCTTTTGGTTTGATAGATCAAAACCTTCCCACGAAACGCTGCGGGTGAAACCTGGTTTGTAGCAGATTTTGTGATTTGCAAAACAAAACAAGTTAAATGCTTTCTGCTCTGGGTGTTAGTTTCCTTTGAGAGGCTGGGTTTACTGATTTCCATTATCCCCCGTCTGTACTTTCATTTGCGGTGTGTGGAGGACCCAGAGCCAGATTTTCCACAGACACTGAGTGGGTATATTGGCTCCCTGAAGCCTATCACTTCATTTGGAAAATTCACTTTATGAAGAATCAGTTTGGAAAATATTGGTTCACGTATAAGTCCGGGGGGATTCTCTTATGTAATGTAATAACTCATGTTTGAATGAAACACAGGTGGTCCACGCAGTCAGGGACCAGAGCTGCCGTTTTCTATCATCATTACTCTTAATGTCTCCTCTTTGTGTCTCCCTCAGCGTTCACCTCCCTCTCCTGGATCGGAGCATCCCCGACTTCTCCAGCTTCAGCACCGTGGACGAGTGGCTGGACGCCATCAAGATGGGCCAGTACAAAGACAACTTCGCCAACGCTGACTTTTCTACGTTTGACGTGGTGTCCCAGATGACCATGGAGTAAGTGCCGATGATTTCTGCTGCTCTTAGGAAAAAGACCACATGAGGAGAGTAAGAGTACGGAGTCCAAACCCTGTTATTTAAGGATAGAAAGCAGCAGTTTCTGGAGATTTGCAGGGTAAAAAAGCAACGAAAGATCTGCTTCACTTTTTCTCAGCAGCACATTGTGTTCAAGCGAAAAATGCATCAGTGCAAAATGAGAGAGGAATCTTTCTAAAAGGGCCCCAAGCAGACTGACCAAGATTCAAACTACATATAACTTCATATGAGCCACATTCACCTGACAAGTCCAGAAAAAAAAAATTACAAGATATTAAAAAAGAAAATGACTCTAATTGCTTAGAAAGAGTTAAATAAGCAGACAAAAGTGTAAAATCATTTTGCCTTTTAAGTTTTTTCAAATCAGAATAATATCTTGCTGCAAGAAACTAAATGGATACAACTTTCTTATCCCAGTGGCAGATTCTTAAACTCTTTGCAGGCAAATCAGGCTTCATTTTTGTCTTTTAATATTTGAAATATGACATTTTTCTGAACCGATCAGGTGAATGTGGCTTGTATTAAGTCTAAGAAGACTACTGAAAATAAGAAAAAATAAGACAAAACATAGGACAGGAAAAAATTAGGAATGATAGACTTCATTTTTGGAGTGTAATTAAGATGAACAGACTAAAGTGTTGCCCCCAACCCTCATGTTAACCAATCAGGTTTCAGGTCGGTAATAAGCGCACTAATATAAATATAAGAATGCTAAATTGCTCTTTCTTGAGTCTGCATTTTTGCAGAAAGACTTTCATGTGCAACTTACCCAGAATCCATTGCAAATTTAGTACCTTGAAGGATTTAATGGTCCAGCCATAGACTGTACAAAACATGGAGGTGGCCTCCACGACGTCACCCGTCTGTTCCTGATACCGTGAAATGAAGCCAATCCACCGACGCAGCCATATTTGATATGACACCAGCTGTGGGTTTCCTTTCGAGCAGCTACAGGGTGCCTGTCAGTCACGTGACCTGAGCTGTGTCTCTGATTGGACAATCAAATTATCCTAATAATTTCTAAACCGCCAAGTTAGAAAAAATCACTCACCGTACAGTGTGTGCTGATAGTGAAATCAGCTGTTTTTTGAACCAGGCTGTAAAAATGTCTTTAATGCCGTAAAAGTCTGTTTTCTGAATGAGTGTGTACATGACTTCCAGTCTTTCTTTAGCCAACCTCAAGCGGATTCTCAACTAACAACAACTTTTAGCACCTCTGCATAGTCTTCATTTTTACTTACAACATGTTGCCCCTTGTTTCAGCCCCTCTTATGAATGTAAACAAATATTTTTACAGTGACAAATATTAAATAAAGAAAAAGACAGAGCTGGATTCAATCAAGGAAAACTTGAGTGTGATGACAGAGAGAAACAAATTATTTCTCCTGTTAGTGGTTGATGCAGCTGATAGTTTTTGTGTTTTTAATCCATGTTTGAAGATTTTTTTGTTCGTGTTTTGACATTGAAACATTTGCAAAAGATTAACATCAAAATCTCTTAGAATTTGATAGTTTGTCTTAATATAGAAACACTTAAAAGAAAAAAATGATATGAAATGAAGCAAATTGAAACAAATGCTTTGTTATGTTTGATTAGGTTACAAAACCTTGTGGCCTCAAAGTGACATTGAGGTTTCCCTTATTTCCATTGTCCTCAATATCACATTCATCTTCAAAACAAAAAACAAGCATGATTAATCATCACAAAACAATGATAAGAAGAATCATTCTAAACAATTACAATGTTATACCCAGGGCCATATATCCAAGTCTTAAACTCTGAAAAAGACAAATTTGAAGTCAGATTTTGTTTTTAAGCGCCTTGTGATGTCATCATAGTGAGTCTAATTCCTCGTTTTTACACCATCTTGAATCTTAATCTCAATTCATGTGTTAATTTTAAAATATATACCCCTGGACCCTCACAGAGTGTCAAGGTGTCAGTTATTTAGTGAGAGTGTGAAGTCTTGAGATGAACCTAGTTTCATGGTATCAAATAAAGCCTGAAAACAAGGTATAGCATCAAATGATTTTGAATTGAAAGATTTTAGAGTTCATTGTGTTATTTCTCTAAGCTTCAACCAACCAGGAAAGCCTCATGGAGATTAAAACTCTCTTTAAAAGAGAGTCCAGAGTGAGATTGGCACCAACAAGTTCAAGCAAAGTCACTGAAATACAACGCATAATTAAAAAAGGTGTTAGAACATTGTGAATCAAATAATAGAAGGTCATCAAAGTGTCCTCCAGCTCCTTCAGTCTGCTTTGAAACGCATATATATAGAGAACAGCTCACAGAAAGTGAACAATAATAATAAAAAGCCCTATAACTGGGTCACAGGGCAAGGACTGTAGCTCCTGGTATGTCTATATATTTAAGAAAACCTTCTGAAGTCACGCAGACATGACTGTTAATCCTTTGTATTAATCAACTTAAGTGGATCTGAACATCAGCCAACAAACACAAATCACAGAAACACACTGAAGTCCAAAAGTGGTGACACATAAAAAAGTTTTTCACCTGACCGTTCCCTGAATGAATACACACTCAGCCTCCGGCCCGCCGTAAAACCTGCGAGGTGTGCTGCATGTAATTAGCAGATGGTAATGATGCAGTTACAAGACTGAACAGTAGGCACAATAGCTCGCAGCCACGGCAGCAAACGCCTTTTATTTCTCCGGCATGTGTTTCTCCAGGAGGCCTCTGTTTGACCTCGGTTTAAGGATTGTCACGAAACGTTGTGAGACGAGCCAAAACATTCAGGGAGAGGTCTTAAAAGTTGGGTTATAATCGTGTTAAGAGCGAGGAGATAAAAATCATCTCCCTGTCGACACAGTTAGAAGACCGAGACCGAGGCGCAGAGACGCTGAGCTTCACTTCTTGGAACAATAAATGTGATAACTGCAGGGATTCAGAATGAGGAGTTTCATCGTCTGGTCAATGAAAGAGTAAAACTAAAACATATGAAACCAAAACTTTTGTGACCCTAAAAGTTTAAAACAAAATTTTCTTTTCAGCAGACTTATAAAGACAGACAAATGATACGACTGCCAGGCTTAATTATAATGAAATCTTTTTTTTTTTTTTTTACTGAAGCACTTCAGTTATGATTATATTAAAATCCTTTATCTAATCATGGATAGATCAGCGTGATTCGAGTCTTCATCAGGGTAAAACGGTGACTGTGTGGGCAGGTGAAACAGTGACTGCATAACTATGTTTGAAGCTCATACCTGCAGATAATTTTAGGGTTTTCACAAAAACTCCAACCTGCACTGCAAAAAATGAAATCTTGTCAAGTATTTTTCTCTTATTTTCAAAAAAATGTCTTTTTAGACTTAATATGAGCCACATTCACCTGAATAGTCCAGAAAAATGTCTTATTTAAAATTATTTGAAGACAAAAACAAGGTCTGAATTGCTTAAAACAGGTAAAAAAAACTGCCAATGGATCAGGAAAAATTTGCTCAAAAATTTGCTTGAAACTAGAATAATGTCTTAAAACAAGTAACTTTTCTCTTGTTCCATTGGCAGATTTTTTTTTTACTTGTTACAAGCAATTCATACCTCATTTTTGTCTTTAAATAACTTAAAATAAGACATTTTTTCTGGGCTGGTCAGGTGAATGTGGCTTCTATTAAGTCTAAAAACACATTTTTTACTGAAAATAAAAGAAAATTGCTTGATAAGATTTCAGTTTTTTGAAGTGTGATAAGTTTAGAGCTGATCTGCATTGGTGAAATGTTGCATTAGTCATCCATTTTTATCAATCAGGTGACAACGAGTGCTCAGATTCTACAAGATCAGTAAAAATAAAAACATCATTAAAAAATGCATTGACTTGCTTTAAACATTTCTCTTTGATTTTATGAACTTTCAACATGGACTAAGATTTGTGCCACTAGAAACTGAATTTGCTTTATTATACAGAATTTAAAAAGTGTGATATGAAACTGACTTTAGTTGGTTTGAAATTGTATTAACCAACTTGTAAATTGAACTCCCTGTGTTCCTTAAATTCAGAAATATAAAATTCAGTTTTAGTTCACCACAAGTTTACAGAAATCCTTTTCACCTCTGGAAAAACTTAAGTTTCAGACAAACCTAATCATTCAGTCCCTGGTCTTCAGATATCATGGGAATGGTGCTATCTCTGCTCGCGCGGCTTGTAGTTTGCGTAGACATGAAGAGGATTTCTGTGAATTTGTGCTTGTTTACTCTACCTCATCAGTTAACGCAATAATCATGTTACACTGAATTGTGTAACTGGATCTTACAGTGGCTGGTGGGTGTCAGCTTGCAAAAGCTTCAACATGACATCAAGAGCAAAAACACAAATGCAAAAGCTACAACACAAATGCAAACACCACAACACAATGGAACTACAGCCCCAACAATTTTATTGTACTTGTTGCACTTGTTGCAATGACAAATAAAGTTCTATCTAACAGAAATTTAAAAGGTTAGTTATCCCAAAGAACAGAGAAAAGCTGCGAAAGTAAGTAAATGATCATCTTTGTTAACTTCATCTATAATAAATAAAGCTTAGTTGGGGTTTCACTTTGTAATGTCCTTCATTGTACTTATATATTTTTTACTTACTGGACAATACGTCATCTTATATTTAAGAATAAGCTTTAAGAATCAATAATGTTAGCATTAGAGCTATATTTATCATAGCTGAAGGCCCATTTACTGACTTTCACTACTTTTCTCTGTCTGTTAGGAAAACTGTCCTCTTAACTCTGTTGTCGCTGCACTTCTGTTGTGTTGTTTGCATTTGCGGCTGACACCTACTGGCCACCGTACAATATGAGTTTTTTGAATTGACATTGAATTTTGAAGTAGATCGAATATAATTTCAAGGCAAAAAAATATATAATTTCTAGATCATGATTTTCAAATTTAATATAATAATTCAGTTTAATAGTTCAGTTTCTAGTGCCGCAAATTTCAGCCCATATTCAAGCCTTAAAATATACATATAAACAGTTTTTTAATCAGTACAAAGAAGATGTGTGATCAATTTTGGACTGCAGAATATATTTTTTTCGGCTTGCGCCCCCCCTCCTTTCACAAGCGTCCACATGTTATTTTGATATTTGTGTGGTGTGTATGTTTCAGATAAAGACACAGATTTGCTAACATTAGCGTAACATCTGTTTCCCTCTCCTGCAGTGACATCCTGAGGGTGGGAGTGACGTTAGCAGGCCATCAAAAGAAGATCCTGAACAGCGTCCAGATGATGCGGGCACAGATGAACCAGATCACGTCTGTGGAGGTCTGACCCTCCTGGCAGAGCAGAGGGGGGAGAGAAACACGGCGGTCGGGGGAAGCAGGGCTCTGTGTGCTGAGGATGGAGTGGATGTTTTTTTTCGCAGTTACAGTGTGTCTGGTCTTCCCTCCGGACTACCATTCATCCCCTGTTCCCCTTCTCCACTTCCCTCTCTCCTCCTCTCATCCCTTCACCCTGACTCTCCCTCCATCCTCGGGATCAGCTGCGGAGGGGGGGAGTCGTGGAAGCAGAAGTCCGTACAGGGAGGTGGATCTGCAGTCGACCCTCTAACACGGAAGTCTAGAAGTGACCAGCAACACATTCTTCAATCTTCCACCAATTTTTCATTTGATGTTGAACTTTAATTTTTATTTTTGGTTTGTTTGTTCTGATAATTTTGTAAAGAATTTTTTAAAGACGTAAAAAAAAAGAAAACTGAGGGAAGGGGAGGAGTTTATCTAAATTTATAGATGATTATAAGGTTGTACACTAGACGGACTGAGTAGGAAAGCTACCCTTTAAAAGGGCAACAAAACAAATCCATCAGACATCTTGAGGGAACAGCGTGCAGAGGACAGCGAGGGACCTGACTTGCACTCCAATCTGTTTCCCCAGGAGAGAAACTAAATTAAAAAACCATGTAATGGACTTTTTTTGGCATTGACGCATTCAGAGTGACGCTGAATCAACGCTAAAGAAAGAGAAATTTTTCATCATTGCAAGTAGTTTTCTATATTGTGTGAATTTTTGTGAAGAAGACTCCGTCTCACCATGCTTCCTCTCACTACGGGCGAAAGTTTGTTTTTAATTCTCCTCTCATGGTCACACCTTCCTGCTCACGATCCTGTACCTGTCACAATGCAAAGACTCGAAACGGCGCAAAAGATTTATACGAGAAGAGAAGAGCTGACTGACTTTGTTTCTTTCCTTACTCTGTGGGAGACAAAAAAAAAAAAAACAGCGACTTCCTGCACAGATCACACCAAAAGAAACAGGTTCTACTGTTTACATCGCAGACAAACAGTTCATCCTCCTCCACGTTCTCTGTGCACATGTTGCACACACGCGCAGAGAGCAGCGGCGGCTCCTGAAGCGTCGGGACTCGTGTTTGATAGCATGCTGAGTGAGTGCTTAATTTCACAGTGCTTTGATTTGCTGCAATTACTGCAACTCTGTTTGGTGAGAGCTTGGATTTGACACACTTTACAGAGAGTATAATGTGGCTGCATTATATTCACTCTTTCTTCTTCCAGTTTTGTTTTCCTTTTTGAAGATTTTATGTTTAAATTAAACTTTTTTTTTTTTACACATATGGGTACAAAAAAAAGAATCATGAACGGACTCTACAATCAGGCAAAATTGCAACGTGTTATATTTTTGCAGTTTCTGTATGAAGATAAGTAGATTGAATATTTTTTTTCCTGCACTGAGTCAACTGTTTGACTCCACTCTGGATCTTCCATCAATGCTAATACTTTAAATCATGACACATGTTGGTGCCAGACCACCGAGCTGTCCGTCATTGTTTGTATTGCTGTCAGTAAGCATGTGTAAGGTCTGCAGGGGGCGGGGGGACGTGGAGTTTGTAGCATTGCAGTGATCCCCTGGAGATGTTGGGTTTGTATATACAGACATTAAATGATACCAGCAGCGAAGAGCTCCTCCCAGGCTCCTGCAGACACGAGCGTCCAGCTGTGAGCCATCGGTAAGATGCGTCCGGTCTCAGCAGGGCGTCCATACCCTGATCACAGCCGCTCTGTCCGGGGCGCTGATTCCCTCCTGCTTCCCTTGATCACACATACACACATTCACACACTGTCTACCACCTGTCTGCTGCTCTCACTGATCTCACCACACTCGGATTCTGCAGTTGTCTGGTTTCGTCTCGGCCAGTTTCAAAGCAGCAGCAGCAGCAGCAGCAGGCGGGCTGACACTCATCAATGCAGCAGTTGTGTCTTGTCTTGTCTTGAAAAAGATCCCTCCAGACCGGACAATGCTTCCATTTCTGAACCAAATCCTCTGCAGCACCAAAACCTTTGTTGGAAAAAAACCTCAGTTTGTGCACCAACCATCCATAACCCTGAGATGATCTTCTTTATCTGCTTCACAATCTCCTTTTTGGTTATTTTCATCCGCACTGACACATCAGAGAGAATTTTTTTGTACCATATGAGACTGGAGGAGGAGAATCATGAGCTGTTAGTCAGAGCTCAGAGACGAACGAGGAGTGACTCTGTGACCTAAATGCCGCTGATGCCAGTGTGCAGTTTTGCTTCTTCAACTAAGCTTTACACTGTCTTCCCTTTTCCATTTCTTAATACTTAACAGCTCATCAGTTTTACGTCTTATGTGAGGCTGAGGCTGTACCTCTCGTCACGGCGCGCAGAATACTCCTTCGTCAGGAAAAACACTTACACAAATTAATCTTAAGCCTACACAAGGCTGGTGAGTTTCTGCTCCGGCCCCATTAAAGCGCGTTCAGACACTTGTCCACAGACACTGCCAAGAGTTTGAGTTATTAATCGAGCAATTATCCTTGAACTCGGATTCAAGGAAGTACCTAAAACTGGGTGGGCAGACGTACTAACTGTGGGATATAAAACCAAGCTGAAGTTGACTTAATGTTGCATCCAGTTAGTGCTGTCTGAACGCCAAGAGCATTCTGTTCCTCCACTCGGTTTAAGGAGGGAGTTTGTTGTGTTTCACGTCGTCTGAGGGGGATAAAAGAAGAGTTTCGATAGAATCTGGAGGGTTTTGAAGCACCACATGAAGTATTTATGTATCCTATTATTTCCGCGGCAAAGAGGAGGAGTATTGTTGCAGCTTGAGCAGAGCAAGAAAAAAAAATGGTGCACTTATGTTGAGTATTTCAAGTGTTTTAGACTCTCTTGAACAAAACACTGACTGCTTCTTTACAGAGAAGCCAAGCTTGTGATCAAAGCCCAAACATCCAAAACTCAACTATTTATTAATGTTGAAAATTCAAGTTAATATTTTATTGAGTTCAAAGAATTTTACCCGATTTGAATTTTTAATTAAGTTATATAACAGGACGTAGCTGTGCAGTATTACAGGAGTGCAGTCTTAAAATACAGGAACATTGGATCTCTTGAAAGTAAAAAATCCACATTTCTAAATGTATATACAGAAAGTTATTTGTGCCCTTTTTTATTTCACTTCCCCCTTTTAAAACAGTTTTGTCAGTTCATTTCCCAGAGAGAAAATGTGCTATTGAATTTTTTTCAGATGTGATTTTATTGTGAAGTTTTACAGCACCAAAAAAAATGCCATCCACACACTCTCTCCAGCCTCTCCAGTTAAAAGAACTGTTTTACAGCTTTTGGAAATTGTAGTAGATGCATTGCGGTTTGTGACGGTCGTAATGGTTTCACACAACGTTTGACTACTTCCAACTTTCAGCAAAACAAACTGTACTTTCTCCTCTTACGTCTGTGAAGCAAGGTAAAAAAAAAAAAAAAAATCACTCTCATTCCTGCCCTCACTGTGTGCCAGTTTTTGAAGGACGGAGGAAAAGCGTTAAGTCTCAGTGTTACTGTTACATGAGAGTGTGCATAAACACAAGCCGTGCCAGCGTGCACCCACCGGGCTGCGTTTGAACGCCGCCCAGCCTCAGTATGGTCAGAGTGAGAGGTCTGCCTCCTGATGTGGGAGACAGAAAATGGCTCCTGTATAATGGATGCGGTTCATAGCACCAGAGTGCCCTCTGCTGCTGTGGTGGTCAAATGTAGCATGCTGGAGGGACTTTTTCAGGAGCAGAGAATCTGAAAGCTGCAGCAGCAGGCAGAGGCTGATGATGGACAAACACTGGCTGCTGCCGCTCAGAGCAAATCTGTGTCTTTCCCTCTGTTGGACAAACTTTCATACCACTGAATTCCCCAGAATGACCCAGTGTTCCCCCCTGTTTCCCCCTCCGTCTCCCACCACCACTCTGGCTATTGGCTTAAGTACAGACGGGGGATCTTCAAGTGTTCCCCGCTCCTTTAGAGCCCACATTATAGACCAGTGCCGGTTCAGACCACTGTGACTGATGTGGGAGATTCTGTATTTCTGTATAAATGTATATTGACTGTAACCCTGTGAATGATGTAACAATTTCATTATTTGTAATATTGTCATTGGTTTATTTTCTAAAAATGGAAAGCCCAACTTGACTCTCCTCAATAAAAAATAAGATCTGTTATAAAATTGTGACGAGTGGTTTGTTTATTCTTTTCAATAAGTTCTATAACTCTTTTGTTTTTCAATAATTCTTTTGCATGTCAGCTGTATCTAAGCACTGAATCGTCATTGGTAAGATTTTTACACTGTAAACCTGAATAAATTGAGTTTACTTGAAAAATGCTTGTAAACCGGTTACCTGAAAAAAAACTGTGTAACGAAATAAGTTAATTTAACTCAACATCTTAAGTAGTCACGACTATTATGGAAAATCATTCCACTGAATGTCTTTAATCAAATAAACCTGATGCTTATTTGTTACAAATCAAAATATTAAGTAATGTTACAAAAATGTTGCATATCACTGTAAAACATGATAAGTTGACCTTACTCAAAATTGAAAGATGTGATATCAATAGATTTGCCTTATGAATGACGTAAATGTAACAATAAAAGTTTAAAGCAGATCCAAACAACTAAGTTAAATAACATTTTTAAAGTACAGCAGGGTCTCATATCCACAGCGTTCCCTGGTTACAAATGCCATCACAACAAAAATCAGCTCTAATTTCTTTAGTAACTGTGAGTGGGGAGGAAAGGCAGTAGATATGAGAGCTGTACATTGAAATATTGTTTTTCAGGGGGAACAAGTTGTCTGAACTCCACGGCACTGACTGGTGGTCTGTGCTCCATAGTACGGGGTCTTATACTTACTGACTTTTGCAGTGTGTGCCTAATGGTAAATATATTTATAAATAAATGTTTCACTGGACTATCATGCTGTTATGGCCAATTTTGAAATTAAGTGTAAAAATATACATTCTTTTATTTTTGACACAGTCAGTCTACACCACATAGAGTATAGACAGCTGGTTCATGCTGTGATACACAGACAAACCGTCTGTTTAATGTGGAGCACAGACAACATGTGCCACTGCTGCACGTTTAGCAGGGTCTTATATCGACTGCGTCCCCTCCTCACTCACGGTTACCAAACGCAGTCACAAACTAATGATTTTAAGTTGGGCTTACTTAAACAGTAACAAAAGATAAATCTACTCAGAAATCAACAGTTTCAACTCTGAAAACTCAGACATTTGGGTAAAATGAACTTACTAACAAATTTTAAGTTTTCACAGCTTAATCTGATGGAGTAATTTGAACTTTGGGGTTTACAGTATAGGTGACACAAATCACAAGTTAGCATTTTTTTATTCTTTAAAATTCCATTCAAATGCTAATTTTCCCATTAATAAGGAAGCAACTTGAAATGCTGTTTAAATAATTAATTTTAGGAGCAAAATGTTTTGTTTTTTCTATTATTTCACACGGATACATTTGATATAATCACAGTAAGTATAACTGTGAAAGTGCACTAAGTCCCAAAATGTCTTCATTTGACCCCTTTGGCTATTGCTGTAGCTTTTAAAAACATCTCATGCCGTCTTAATTTATAATTTATCTTAGAACAGCTTTTCTAAAATTTTAACTTCAAATTGCCTCAGTCTGTGGACTTGAATCAACTTCTGCAGGAAGATCACAGCACTGTTTACCCTTGAGACAACAGCTAAGTTAACAGCTAAGGTATGAAAGCTAACCCTCGGGGATCTGTAGTGTAAGCTAGCTGGGAGTTAGCTGCAGTTTGTTAAGCAAGATAAATGCCTCAATCGTTCATTATCACATTTCTGTGTGTATCACAACTTAAAGAGCTACCATATTGGTAAAAAAAAGAGAGGAAAGAAAATGTTGTAGGACACTGAATGTGACCTAGCTGAGTCACAATGGATGGACTTAGAGGAAAAAATAGCAGCTACACTAACCACTTCTGTTGAACTCAAGATGCCACTGAAGCATCAGTAGCAACACATTTTAACTGCAGAATAAATGTTGAAAAAAATGCCAGCCTTGTTAAATTCCAAGTAAGTAAATCACATCAGAGAAAAGAAGAAACTAACTGCCTCATTTGAGCTCAGTATGCTAACAAAGCATCACAAACTGCTATATGTAGCCGTAAACACAGGTTTAAGGCTATTTAAGTCACATAAAATCTCATTTCCTCCTATTTTTAATCAACTTAAGTAATAAAGTGTGAAGCATTTTTTAAAAAAAATATTTTTATTTTATTTTATTTTTCTGTTATGGGTTGTGAAGTAGTAACCCCCCCTTTTTTTTTTTCTTTTTCTTTTTTTTTTTTAGTTTTTTTTTTTTTAAGTTTTTTGAGTTTTTTACATTTTATTTTCAAATTTTAGCATCTGGGTTAAGTAACCGTAAGCTGCATTTATTTCTGTGTAAGTTTTAAGATTTATTATGGTATTTTTATCATTGAAGTGTGTGATGTTTTTATTATTATAGAAAGCCTTAAAACATTTAGCATTGCGCTGTTTATCTTCGTCTTTCCAGGACAGATGATCCTTTGTTCTACAAAGAAAAAAATTACAGAATTATAACGGCAAAGTGATTACTGTACACCATTTAAAAAAAAATAAGAATATAAAATGGAATAGTGCAACAAGTGTTAGATCAAAAAATATGTACAGTATAAAATGCATACAAGTATGAAATGTGCTAAAGGTAATAATATGTACACATAACTGTAAAATAGTGATCTATACTTGGAAATTTGAGTCTGAAGTAATAAAATCAAGACTGTTGAACATAACAATCTTAAATATTTTAAACTTTAAAAAATAGTCCGAAGACACAAGCTACTTTTCCATGTCTATATTAAAAATACACAAACAGACGCTGGACAGCTCTCTGGCATCAGCGCTCAGAAAAGAGGAGCCTTAGCCACTGTAGTAAAACCATGCCATGGTTTGAATAATTTAACAAATATCTCAAGTTAATGCATAAAAGACACATTCACAGATTTGAAGCCAGATTGCATAAAGTGTGAAGCATATTTGACTCACCAAGAAGCAGCATGGATCATTTTTTTAGGTCAGACTGAGCCTCTGAGCGAGCCTCACTTCTCTCAGTGTTCCTTCAGAGCCACACCACCACTGCTGCATTGTTCTGTGGTTTTATGTCAGAAGTGATTTGACCAACAGGGCTGCCGTCTCTCAGCAGCTTGGTTTTCTTGAGTGGAGGTCAGACTGCCTTCACCTTGCTCTGAGATTTTGAAACCTCATTAGCAGCTGATGTGTGAAAGGCTGGAGACCCAGGCCTGACCCGGCAGAGACTGGCGCGTGTGTTAAAAGGTTTACCCCATGAGCCGGAGAGGAGGGGGGAGTTTGAGAGTTCAGTGAGGAAGAGAGGGGAACCCTGCAGGCATGCCAAAGCCGGTCTAGCTCTGCTGCTAGTCTTGACCACCCGTGAGTCCCCCACCTTTTTACACCTAGATGACTCCAGGCCTCGCACGTCTGAGCATGGGAACTACAGAGCTCTGAGGGTCATAACGTACAACGCTGGGAGGAAAAGAGAGTGTGAGGGAGTATAAAGAGCGTTATGTGACTGAGTTCATGTCAAACAGTAGCTATACTCCACCAGCTGGAGCCCAAAGCTCACACTTTTGTTTATTTATACTTCTCACAACGGTGTGTTTGTGATGTGTGGGCAGGTAAACAAAGACATAAAGCTGCAGTTTGCATGGGAAAAGAGGGATTTGTTGCTATCTCCTCTGCTTCTATAATCCATCACAAAGGCCCTGCTTCCATCTCACTGTGGCCTACTTTACTCCTGATGGTGATAAACATTTTTTTTTTTTAGATGGAGACTGTCTGGGTTGTGGCTTTACATTTTCTCAGAGGTCAATATCAAAACACGCTCAAGGGATTTGTTGTCCTTCATACAGTCACCAAGACTCTTTCTCATCACAGTAGTACAAGCCCCCCTGTCCTTGAATTTTCAGCCAAATATTTGTTGTTAGTTTGTTTATGATAATAGATGTGGGAACATTTGTGTTGGAAGTAAAAAACTTTATTTTTGTTTCACATTATGCAATCCCAAGGGTTGGTCACGTCATTTTATCCTTCTGGATGCTGTTTATCATGGGAAACCTGGTGTTTTATCTACATGAAGGATGCAAGAAAATGGAAGAGTAAAAACATCCCACACACCCTTTATGCTGCATGTAAATAATCAGATAGCACCACCTTGGTTGGCTCAAATGCAACTGAACAAGACATATTCAGGTTAGTAAAATACTTTCTAACTTATTTCTACAATTTCATTGTGTTTCCTTGTTTTTTATTTTATTTCATTTTATCAGACATTTTTTTTTTTTTTACGTTGATGTAACTATGAAAAGTTGCCTTTTTTTGGTTCCTTATATCTGAATGTGCTCAGTTTCTCCCTCCTGAATGGTTCATTCCTTCAGCTCTTACCCATGGTGCTAAGCCCCGCCTCACTCTTTTGACTCCTCCCCCCTGAGGGAAGACAACCAGGAAGTGGTGAGTTCAGCTGCTCTTTGCAGAAACTTAACTTAATGCTTAAAAGTGGGTGAAGTCTTTCGAGTCTCCAGAGCTTTCTTTGAGTTTGTGCCAGAAAAAAAGACAGGAAACAGTTTGACCCACCACTACACCTTTCAGATACTCACTGTTCACCCAACATCTGAGATGTTAAAAAAACCCTGTGAAGCTCTTGATTTAGTATGAGTGCATAGCAAATAAATAATCATGCATAGACAAAGAGCCCTAACTTTTTAATCTTTGCCATATTTGAAACTCAAATCAAGTTTTTTTTTTTTTTTTTTTTGTAGGGATGGGCACCATACAGTACCAATACCTGATACCTGCTATAACAGTACTCAACAGTACCAGTTTTTTGTGTTCATGTGGTAATACATATTGATTTTTTTTAATAATAAAATCTCAAAGTTGTTCAACTTTACGTATTATTCTTCAATATATAAACTTGCAATGCTGTGTTAATTTCAAGTCTGGGAAATTGCTCTTTTACTCTCTCACAGTCACAAAGATGTGTTTACCTAAATATGGTGCCTTATAGGCAAGTGCTACGGGCGCCGACAATCATGGGAGCGCCACCGTGGCTATCTTTTTTGTATAAAGGAAATACCAGATTTAAATTCAGTAATGTTACAAAAGAATCCTGCAAAACATGAAAAAAAACCTTAAAAAGGCCTTATTTTCCTGCACTCGGCTTGACCCTGAAGGGCTCATGATAACACCAACACCGCTCCTCCTCGAGGAGGAGATCACCTGCTCATTTGTGGACCAGATGGACAGGCAATTTATGCTGCTTAAATGATAATGACCAACAGTACGTTAAATAACAGGTATCATGTCAAAATAGCCAAAGCCTTCAGGAGCCATGGGGTGAAAGAGAAGAAGAGAGGAGGAGGAGAAACGCTAAAAAGACAGAGGTATGTGCGTAATAGAACTTTCACTCGCAGTTATGCTAGCTTGTTATCGGTTGTGGTAGTCACGTTTAAGTCCTAACTTCTAATAAAGTTTACGTCAGTGATTTTCACTACTTTTTAATCAGGTAAACGAACATTTTTATACGTGTAGAAAAAATAACCAAGTATAGAATTACAGTTTTTCTTTTGTGAGGCAGGTATCGTTAGAGTCCTACTTCATATTAACATCTTTGTGCACTTAGTAAGCTAACATTTGGCTGATTTCAAATACAAATGTTGCAATAAATAGTTTCAAGCACACTTGCCCCGCCGCTCTGATAAAGAGAAAACATACAAAGGAACCTCTGGAATTAAGCTTTCCAAACATTTTCTTTATTATCAATAAATATTCAACTACTACTACTAACTTGAATGATATATGTGACAAACTTGATTTCTTATTTATAGTATTTTGTTATATGTTCCTGTGATATTCATATTTTCAAATCTTCAATTTGTATTTATAGAGCATTGTATTTCGGTTCCAGACATTTTCTTTTGTATTTATTTAATTTTAATTCAAGTGTTTATGTGCAGGTTTTTCTTGCCCGGGGCACCAAATTGGTTGTGGCCGGCTCTGGTTGGTACCTAAAATTACCTAATTCTGTACCCATCCCTATTTGTTTGGTATTTAAAAAACTTTTTTGTAGCTCAAGTTTTGGCCTCATGACTGATATTTGTTTCAAATTTGAGAGTCCCATTAAGATGCAGTGAAGTTAGTGTGAAATGTTTAAATTTAAATTAAATTAGCCTGTATGATAAGAGCAATTTCAACAAAATGTGTTTCTGTTCAGTACATCACTCTATTTCTGAGTAAATCTCCTCTCTTCATGGCTCACTAACTATGTCACAGAGTTTGTTTCAAACTTTCTAAACAGTCACAAAATCTGAATGAAATATATTTTAAAAAGCAAAGCTTCTTACATCAGCAGTCACGTGGTATTTTATCTTGAATACAAGCCCAGCCAGTTCTCATCTGAGCTTCATATCCTCCCACCTGAATGTTAAAAAAAGGAAAGAAAAGAAAGGAAAAGAAAAGAAAAGAACTGAGGCCAATTTAAGGTTTTGTTGAAAATCAGTCTAAAATCAGTGTTGAACCTGGAGGATCAAAATGTTTGACCTACTTTCAGGTTATCACACTTCTCCTTGAATCACATTAACAGGCTGCAGTGATGCTCTTTGGTTTGCTGAGCTGTAATGATATTGAAAAAAGGGTGTGATTATTGGCAATTTTTTAAATTTCAGATGAAAGTTGCAATTCTTTTTCTTCATTTTTAAACTTAAAAGTTTGTCCATATGCATAAGGAAGGCCAAACAGAGTCTCAACAGTTTATGTTCATACAAATTTCCTTGGGAAATCTGACATTAAATCTGTAAACTGGCGATGTTTCATGCTCCTTCAGAGGTTTTCATCTGCATATCATTACTAGCAAACCGAGAAATATCCTGGGGAACAATGAATCTCTTTAATTTCTTTCATTAAAAGTTTTATAGTGTGTAATTATAGCTGACAGCCGTATGCGGTTTCTGCTTCTCAAAATAAAATATTTGTTTTCTCAACTTTTTCCAACTGGATTCCTCAAAGTGTTTTACAACAGCTAGATTCTTTAAAATTTCCCTCTTCGGCCAAAAAGACAAACAATATCTTTTATAATAAATATAGAAGTTGGAACGCCTGTTTGGAAATGCTTGTAGGACTTCATCACAACACCATGAGAAGTGAAATAATTGGTGGTCTGACTCATTACGCATCACTTTTACTGCTGCTTTAATAAAAATGTCTGCGGAGCATCTGGACCAAACAAACCCAAAACGAGCGGCTCGATAATAACAAAGTTATTGGTTTCCCGCTTTCTAATAAAACATCAAGTCAGCAGTTGGAAATGTTTATTAGTAGTTTCTCGATGGATCTGTGTCCAGATGGTCTGCAGCCTTTTTCCAGGAGTGAAAAGATTGAATGGTCTGTTGGATGAGATCAGTTATGAATTAAAAAGCAGTTAAAAAGACAAAAATAAATGAAGTCATGCTGAAAGAGGAGAGATGGTGACCATTTCTGACCCCAAGGTTTCCAGAAGATGGCGGTCTTACTTCTTATTTTTATGAAGAGTTTATACATGAGCTTCAAAGGTTAATTCAGTTCCCTGCCAACTGAAGTTTGTACGGATGGATGGATGGATGGATGAAGGTAATATAATGTGTGTGTCATTAATCCCTAAGGAATGACTGAACAGATGAACACAAATTATGTTTTATTTGATAAAAAAAAATAAAAGAGAAACCATTTGAAGTAGAAAAACAAAACAAAACAAAACAAAAAAAGAGATAACAACAACAACAACAAAAGAATTATTGATATTACACTATCTTTCATGCAGTTGGATGAGGATTGACTTAAGTTGTTTTCCTTTATTTTTCATTATTTGCTTGTTTGCAGCACAAACTACTAGCTGTAATTTGGGAAAAAGAAGAAAAGTGTAATCCGTTCTTTCATTGAGGGATTATGATGAATGTTTGTCCTGTCTTTTATTTCAGATTCTTCCTCCAAATAAACACTATTACCAAATGATGCTTCAACAATCGGCTGAATAGCAAACTGGGTTTGTAGCATATGTAATGTGAAGCATAACTAGGGATGGGTACTGATTTAGATACTTTTATAGGTACCGACCAATTCGCTCAACAGTACCAGGTACCGATTCAGGTAAAATCAAAAGGTACGGTGTTAAGGTACCTAAATGCATCACTGTGACTGTGAGGGAATGGGAGAGAAGGCAATTTTCCTTGCTGCACATGAACACAGCATCACAGGGTTATATATTGAAGAATAAATATGGTAAATTCAAAAGGATTTGCATTTTCAAGACAAAACAAAACAAAAAAAAGAGACAAACAACAACAAAAACAACAAAAAAGGAATAATTAATATTACACTATCTTTCATTTAGTTGGATGGGGAATTACTTAAGTTGTTTTCCTAATGTTTCATCTGTTGTTCATGATATAAACTGATGAACTGTGGGCTTGTATCTATAATGCATTACTGTCCCGTCTAGTAACTCTTGACATCTGCTTCACACTTTAAAGGCTGTGTGCAAATACCCTAATGTTTGGAATACAGGACACGTCTTTTTCTCCTTTTTTTATCTTCTTATTGGCTGTGTGCTGCACAACGACCAAAACAGAATACCTACATGCAAAAAGAAACTTTTTTATGCAGTATTTTTTTTTCTTTCTTAATGTATTTATTTCTTAAATTCTTTCTCTTCATTTATTTTTTTGATCAACTGATTGAATTCCCAGCTGAAGTTTTCAATTACAAAAAGTAACATGAAATTAAAAAAAAAAAAATCCTCCCGTTTTTACGAGTTAGTATCTTGTAAAAACATTATTTTTTTATATTTTTAAAAACAGAAAATACCTATTTTTGATTATTTTTCCTGATTTTAAGAGTTACTTTGTTGTAAAAAAACAGAAAATATTTTGATCATTGATTTTTCCTTTTTTTCCATAAGATACTTTCTCGTAAAAACAGAAAATATTTATTTTTCATTTTCCTGTTTTCATGAAATACTTTCTCATAAAAACAGGAATCTGAAAAGTAAAGGAATTCCTGAAAATCATTAATCCTCATCTCGATCGGTTATTCAGGCGTGAAGCTCTCTTAAATCTGCTTGACAATGCGTTTTTTCTCCAGGGTCAGCTGAACCAACAAGACAGGCTGCCTGGACATAAGATGATCTGATGTGCATTCAAGCTGGCTACCTTGTTAGTCAAGAAACAAGCAGGCAACTGCTGAAGAACTGGATCCCCTTGGAGTGCAACTGAGGTGCTGAAATCGTCTTTGGCGGCATTTCAAAACCAGTACTTCACCAGTACTTTACTCGGGTGCCTTCGTAAAAAAGACTTATTACAATATCATCTATACTTCATAAACACAGAAGTATCTCCTAGTGTTTCAAATCAAATCAAGAAATAAAACTGAGTAAGGTTTAACAAGTGCAACATGTTTTTTTCATTGAGATGAAGAAATTCCTGTACTTTTCAGATTCCTGTTATTATGAGATAGTATTTCTTAAAAACAGAAAATTAAAAAATAAATAAAAATCCAATTTTTATGAGATACTATAAAACAGGAGGATTTTTTTTTCCGGGTGAATGCAGTATGTTATTGTACAAATTCAAGGGAAAAATAGAAATGTTAGTAAATGTGGTCTCTTTTACATGTCCTCTAAAAAAGGGAAGAACTGTTTAAAAAATATTGATAGTTGTCCTCAAATGTCTTAAAGTTACAGTAACAGGCCTGTTTTGTAACTGAACAACTTGAAGTGCAGGTATTAGTGATGGGAAAAAAAAAGAGAGTGAAAAAAAAAGTTCACACACAAGTAAAAAGTTGGCATACAGTTACCTGAAAGGTTACTTAAGTTCAGTAAAAAGTATCTGTATCTTCTAATTTCCCTCCTGTGGCTTCAACAAATGTTCCCATTCACATCAGACAGTTTGGGATGCAGGAGGTCACAGCAAATTTAGCAAAGTGGTAGCTGTGAGATGAAAAACTGTATGTGGCCATAGAGGACATTAAGGCCAATGTGAAAAAGTGAGTGGGAGTGGAAGAGTTCATCGGCTCATGTTGTGCAGAAAGACCTCCAAATGGGTCAAACCTGTCACAAACCATTCCCATCATGTCCCGCCCCAGAAACATGATGGAAAGTGGAATCAGAATGAAATAAGACATAGTGATTCCTCCGGGCGCAGGAGGAACAGATCTGCTTACCCTACTGCTGCCCTTAATTGGCAAGAAGCTCACAAGTTGGACCCCAGGAGCCGGTTTTAGGAGAGTTACGAGACAGTGGCTAATGCGGCACAGACTGCTAAAAGACCTTGTGCCTGGATTGATGAATTAATGCATCCAAGAAATCTGGACATATGGGCTTTGCGTTCTCTGAATTACATCCAAGTCTAACTGGAATCAGGCCCTTCTTAATACAGGCCAGCAGGTACAGTAAATAAGCCTGAGAGGTGAATGTGGTTCATGCAGAGACCTTGGTTGTAAATAAAAAACATGTTTGAGTCACACTGCTCTGGCTTGGCAGAGGACTTGAAGAAACTTTTAGACAGAAGGCTTTAGTCAAGGACAGAAAATAGCTTTGTGTTCGACGATAATGATACGAATCTGAGCCAAATTCTGTCCCCAGACATCTTGATGCTAAGCTGCAGGTCAAGAGTTTGATTACATACTGAATTATTTTACAAAATTCACCAACGAGACAGCCAATTGTTTTGTCATATAGTATGATAATAACCAGGTAGGAAGCTCAAATAATGTAATAATACTGTATTCAACCTTGCAAGTTGTATAAAGTTGTCTATATCCTGAAACCTAATATATCGGCTCTAAACAAGCATAATATGTGTTGAACTTTGCCACATATTGCAAGAGAAGAAGGGGTAAAAAATTGAGAGCATCATGGATTGATTCAAAACAAAAGTTACTGTTTTGATAACCTCCTTGCCAATTTTAGTCTAGACCTGAAGATTATAGCCTGTGACTCCAAAAATAGCACTGCTGTAGAGTAGACCAGTGACCAGTGTGGGAACAGTGGACAATCCAAAAACAGGCAAAAATGGACAAAAAAGGCCTAAAATGCTTAATTTAACACATTTAACATAAACATATCAGAAAGATTTGACCACCCATGTGCACCAATTGCGTTGTGTTTCATAAATTAAATTAAATAAATCCATTGATATTGTTGTTATCCTGGTTAAGTCACCTTTGGGGGGGGGGGGGGGGGGGGGGTGTATAAACACAGATATATGGAGACAAAATATAAAGATTTTAGAATGTAACCACCATTTTTTGTTTAAACTTTTACAATGATGGATGCAGTATGCATTAGTAAAAAGCTTTTGATTTCATAAGGAATTCCTGACATCTACTTTGGGAAGCAACCTAACCTCACCATGTTTAGTGGTTTCAGGTCGGACAGGAAAGGCAAAAAAAAATTTGTTGGCTAGGAATCTGTTGAATTAAGCTTGTTTGACTCATTCAAATTGACTTGAAAATAACCAATTGTTACCTAAAAAGTTTGTTTCACCTCAGCAGAAGCAAAAGTTCATGTTAGCATTACCACTTCCTTGCTAATACAGGGCTAATTAATGAAAAAGTGACAAAATGAACTACCACTCTGGTTGCCAACAGGACTGCAAAGACCTCCTAGTGTAAATATATGGAACCAGAAAGAACTACACAGCTGCATAGAAACTGCACATTGAGGAATTTTCCAAATAAACTAGAAATTTCTTGTGGGAAGAAGGTGACTGAATTTGTCAAAGTACAAATTAGCTTTTGGCTAAGTTGACTTTGAGTAAGCTTTGTCTGCAAAGTTTTTTGCAGAAGTGACAAAAGGTATTTTTTAGAATTTTATAACTTTCAAACAGAAATTGGCCAAATGAGTAAAATAAATGTGATAAAATGAGAGAAAAGGGGCCAACATCTTCATTTTAGAAATGAGAAAGTTGTAGCAAATAACATGCTAACTCCCATTTCAGCTGTTTTGGCTGTAACTCAAATTTGCTCATTTTCTACAACAAGGAAGATAATTGATTAGCTTGTAATAATTGCAAGATGGTGTTAAAATCACTCTTTTGGAAACATTTGGTATCTTTAAATCAAAACGTTAGACTGGCTTAGCTAGTATGCTAAAGCACTGGTTAACTGCTAAGATAGTTTTGGTTTAGGTGCTGATTAAAAACCAATCAAACCAATGGAAACTAGAGAATTCAGCCAATGGTGAGTCATCTAATATTGATGTTAGCCGGGATTTGCTATGTTAGCTAGACAGAACTCCATGCTAATTCTTGCTGCTGTTTAACATTAGCGCCTTAGTTATCAAATATTTTTACTTCACTTGAAACATGGCCAGATGTCCTGCAGATTACAGGCACTCAGTGACCTGAGTCTGAGATTAATGGCCTCTACATGAATACAGTTAAATGCTAAAGCCTAATTCAGATTACTGATTAACTTTGATTTACAAAGGCACACTCATAACACATAAATAATCTCCAAAAACCCTCAGTGACTGAGCTGTACAGAGTTTTTCTAGAGAATAATAACACTGTTGTCTTCAAATTAATCCGGCAGCAAAGCACAAACATCAAAGTGCAGATTTAACATTTTCTCTGACACACAGAGAGACGTGAACTCTCTGTGACTGCTTTTAGAGTCCCTGAACCTTTTTTTCCCCTTTTTAATTCCTTTCCACTTGAGTTACACAACCCACAGATGCCACATCATGTCGGGCAGAACCAAAGGGGATAACTTTCCCCTCTTGCTCGCAGTGGGCTCCAGGCTGAGCTCTGTCTCTGCCTGCAGCAGCAGGAGGGGGCAAAGTATCAGAGGCAGGGTAAGGGGTAAACGCCTTAATACAGCCAGGGAGGCATCTAACTGATATAACGGACACCAGGAGCAGTAAAACATGGACATATTTATGTTGTCTGTGTAGCCTTTAAGATGTCTAGTTTGATAAAAAATAAAAATAAAAAAATAAAAATAAAAATCAAGACAGGATATAAACACTATTTCAGATCCACTGTCAGAAAGTTAAAAGTTTGCCTAAACTATTGATATCTATTTGCCCTAAAAAAAAAAAAAGAATCTCAACAGGGCCCAAATTTTTAAAAATGGATGTTGAACGGCACCTAGTGGTCAAAATGTAACATAACATCTGGCTGGTTTTTGAGACTAAGGTCAAATCAATTCTTTATAAAACTCCAATCTAAGCAATAAATTAATAAACAAATATATAAATAAGTAAATAAATAAATAAATAAGTTAATAGATAAATGAATAAATAAAAATATGTAATGTATGCAAAAAGGAAAAAATACCTTTCAAACATACTTTTTGTTTGGTTGTTACAAGCAATTGTTGCACTCACAATAAATCAAGTGTGAAAAAATAAATACTAAATCACAACAGCAAGAAGCTAAAGGAAAGGTTAAGGCAGTAGGGGGGCAGTGATGGGTCATCAGGTCTGAGGTTTTTGGAGGTAGAATAAGCTGGTAGCAGTCATCGAGTTTTTAAAAGGTAGGACATACCTTTGTTGATTTCAGGTCTTACTTTGTTAACTACCCTTTCCAAGCCTCTAGTTTATCTATCACTACATTGGTAATCTAGAAACAAAAGGGACTACAGCTTGATGAGAGAAGTTGCCACAGTATCTGTGGTAGTGGCAGTCCAGTCACCATGCCTAAATCTGCTTTATCTTCTAAAGCTAAGCTTCTGAGAAAAATGAGCCTAATTTTATTACCTCTTGTTTCACACACAGGACTTCTTGTGGGACTAAGAGATTCACCCTCTCATTGCCATTAGAAAGAATGCATCTGAAAGGCACACACTCTGGTTTTACTTTTGAAACCAAGAGGATACGTCCACTTCTGTAGGTAAGTGCACCTCTGCTGATTTTTTGACAAACAAAACATCCTTCCCTACAGTTTATAGTTCTCACCAATGGATAAGACACTGTCTGATTGTTGGAAAGGTTAAACTGTTATTCTGTGTCATGATTTCCATTGCGTTCCACAAAGTCTGCAACTTGCAGTTTCTGTGCAGCTGTTTAGCCCTTTCTAGTGGCATCTTTTTTTTACCTTGTGTCGGATTTCCAAACCTGAAATCTACCAGCTGTGTTGTTGACATTTGATGCCCTCTGGTTCCCAATGGTCACTTGCTGGCAAGTTTTTTCAGCCAAATCAGCACATCATAAGTTGTATTTCCTGTATTATATCATCCATTTCTTTTAATTATGGCCTAATAAAGAGAGGGGAAACTGTTAAAAAGTCACATCCTTCTGTATACCATGATGCTTTGTAAGGATGAAGCAGCTACTTGCAATGCACACCAAATAAAGGTTAGGTTGTGTGCAGTAAAAGGATGGTGTTACTCTTGTACTCATAATACTATTATGGCAATGCAGGGTTGTACAGCGCCATCTTCTGGGTAAAACACTGCAATATAGTAAAATGCTGCTCTGCAGGTTGAACCTGTTAAGGGTGTAGCTCACTTTATAGGTTAAAGGAAAGTTTTTAAATTGAATATTTTACACAAAATTTGATGGAAATCTAAAACAATTTCTGCAGCTCTGAGGCCGATATTTTAGACAGATTAAGATTTTCCCCTTTGTGATTATCTCCACAGGTTTTGGTGTTTTTGTTTCAAACCTTGCTGTTTGTCCTTGTGGTACATTCTTCGTTTCTGATTATTTTCCGTTCTCTAATCATGCACTCTTCCCGCTGGTAAAGTTGTATTGTTTTGTGTCTGTCCAATTTGGGGAGAAAAGAGTCTCATCCCATACATTATGTCCTCTAGATTTGCCCATTTAACATTTAAATCAGGCTAGAATCTGGTCCTGTAGGAGCAGGACTCAAATCATTTATTCACATTCTGTTACACTAAACTCAAAGCTCGTTATGATACATTTTGCAGAACTGATGACATGAAAATGCAGAGTTTTTTTTTCCCCCCTGCAGGATTTTATGACAGTGAGTCATTCAGGGCCAAGCGTCAACAGGTTTTTATTCCGTCCAATCACAGAAACAGCAGATTTCAGTGATTACTCTCCCCTCTGTGGATGAATGTGTGAGTGAAATCAGCTGCGGGAATGAAAAATTGCCGACTCCTGATCGAGCTCTGATTTGTGATGGAAGAGGTGGTTCGAGGGAGGAGATGAAATTTAATCAGCAAACAGCTCAGGCGCAGGTTTAATTTAATAAGTTTTCACTGACAGAAATGTGTGATTCATTATGGGATTTGGGATTTAATTTTAGCAACCAGAGATGCAACAACATGCTTGTGTTTGTGATATTAGGCTGCATGAAAATTCATCAACAAATATTAGTTTTCAATCCCCAAAATAGAGAGGAAAGTGGAAGAGTTAAGTCAGGTCAGGCTGAACATTTGATGGACAGAAAGTGAAAAACAGTGAACAGACACTGAAAAATGATCCAGAAACTAACTGAAAGTAGTGACAGACAGCTGAAGTTTTCAGGTTAAAGGAAAGCTTCTTGGACAAACTGATAGCCCTGCGTTGGTTCTTTTTCTAAAACTACATAAAATTAATCTCCCCCAGTGTTAACTCTTGAGGGTAAAGTCATAGAGGTGGTTCATCTGTACAAATACCTTGGTGTGTTACTTGATGACTCCCTCAGCTCCAAGCCCCATATTAACAATCCAGTTAAGACGCGCCCAAAGACTGTATAAAACATGGACGTAGTCTTGCCGACGTCACCTGTCTGCTTCTGAAACGGAAAATGAAGCACATCGGCTATAGCGGCCGTATTGGTAGTGGCAAGGGTTTCACCTACAGCCATAGGGCGCCGGCCGCCACATGACCCTCAGCTGTGCATCTTATTGGGGGAGCTCGCAATCTTAATGTCCTCTGAACGGCCCCGCATTAGAAAAAAATTCACCCCCCCCCGCACAGTGGGAGCCGGTAGTAAAATTAGCGACTCAGACAGGAGACGTTTTTTGAACCAGGCTGTAAATAGGTTAATTTTTGCTTTGAAAACAGCTTTTTTTGGCTTGGTGTGTATGTGACTTCCGCTACTTCCAGAGCCAGCCTCAAGCAAACACTCCAGAAACAGCAGATTTTAGCACTTCCACATTGTCTCATATTCTCAGACCGGAGGATGCCGCTTGGACGCGCCTTGTCACTGCAACATTCTTATCGATTTTAGATGACAGAGATTTGTTATATATGACTGCTTCAGATCAATGTCTTCAACAGGTCGGCGCTGTGTATCATGCCTCTTTGAGGTTCATTACCAACTGTAGACCTTTGACCCATCATTGTGAACTGTATTGTTGAGTGGGATGGCCTTCTTTGCCCACCAGGAGGCTGGGACATTGGAACACTTTCATTTATAAAGCCATCCTTGGACTAACTCCTTCCTACATTTGTAATCTGATCACTCGGAGATGTGTTGATTCCTATGGTTTGTGCTCAAACGACCACTTGCTGCTCTCAGTTCCATTTGCCCGCACAGAACAGGGTAAAAGGGCATTTGTATACTCTGCTCCTTCTGCATGGAACATATTGCAAAAAGACTGGAGATTAACTGATCTTGTTTCTATAAATGCATTTAAATCCAGACTGAGAGCACTCAAATTGTAACTGTTTCTTGTAATATTAGTTTTTGATTGTAAATCACCATAATTTTACTGTGTAACTTTGCTGCGTCTTGGCCATGACTCTCTTGAAAAAGAGGCTCAATCTCAACGTGACCTTCCTGGTTAAATAAAGGTTAAATAAAATTGAATTAAAAACATTACAGTCAAACTTGGATGTGATAACCATAGACTGTAAAAAAAATGGATGTCATCTTGCTTGGCTCAAAGTGAGGTTGCCACAAATACTGCTCCCCCTGGTGGCTGGCTGCAGTATAGGTCAAAAAATCTGTCTCTCCAGTCATTCCAGATGGGCTGTGGTCAAACTTTAAAAAAATAATACACCTCATACAAATGTTTCTCACATTCGATTGTTGTGGTGATTTGAAGATATTATCTGGCTGTCTTGTATTCAAGTCCTCTTTTCTCTGAAAGTTTTATTTTCATTAGTTATAAGAGGTTAAAAATTAGGTTTTTACATTACTTTTAACTATGATTGACAGCTGCAGTTCCTGTGTATTTTTTTCGGGGATTGTAAAATATGTCGGGAGGGAGAGCAAAGGAGGGATTACACTCTGAAAAGGAAAAAACAATTATTATTTTTGTCACCTGGCTCCACTCAGATTCTCTCATAGCCTCTACTGTGCAGTCTGGCTGCACAACTGCTGCCAATGGCTGCGCCTGTGACGGAGGTGTTTTGGCTTCAAAACCATACAATGGTAAAAGGTAGAGCCACGCTGTCCACTCTATATACAGTCTATGGTAATAACAGCATGGATTCTCCTCTTTAAGACATTTGGGAAGTAGAAGGGCTCTTCTTTCATTTCTTTAACACAAGACTTAAAAAAAAATGATGGATGGACATGATTGAGGAGCTGGAGGGCCAAGAACAGCAGGTTCTGTTCAAATATAATCTATCTTATTTTCATTAAGTTTTGGATCTGAGTCCATCCATCTTCTGACATCAGACTGCTCAGCGATGGCTGTGTTGAATGTTCACATTGTGTCCCTAAAGGCAGATAGATCTGGATGTCATCAATACAGAATGAAAGGACAGTTGTGTTTCTGAAATTGATACAGCATTTCCTCCTTGATGCAGCTGCATTAACAGGAAACCATACACATTATGAGAGCTTTTCAGTCAAGGTTCAAATATGAGCATGCTTTGGTGAATTTTGAAGGACTCTAAGCCGAGTCTGAGGATTTTGTACCTCTTCTCTTGAAAGAAGAGAAAAACAACAAAGGATGCTGTTTCTCTCTGCTTTCAGCTGGAACAGAATTTTGCGTTTGGCAGCCATCTCCCGCTCTGCCGTTGTGGGGATTCCCCCCTCAAACGCAGCCCATGTCTTGTTGAAGGAAATCCAACAGGGATGATTTACAAAGTGCCTCCAGGCTTTTCTCTCAGCTGCTTTCCTGGAAAAACAGACAAACACTTAGGAGCTGGAAATCGACAAGGTTATTTTTCCTCACTGGATACTCGCCAGATTCATGGGGAAACAAAGATCCATCTGTCCTGCGGGCCTCTTTAAACCTCTGAACAAAGTCCACCTTCCTGGAGGAGAAGCATGAGGAACATCAGGTCGTTCCTGCAGCTTTCCGTGTGGCTCGGTTTCAGAAAAGATCGCAGAGGAGCTGGCAGTGAGAGGCTATAATTAGTACGTCCAAACACATTTTACACCAGACGTGAATATTGCTTTGTTGGAGCCACTGTGAGGAATTTTTAGCTCATTTTAGTCATGAAAACAACATCAAGACTGTTTCCCTATCATACTTTTTTAATGCGTTTACTGGCACCATGGGGAGACGATGATGATGAAAACAGAGCAGAAACAGACTTTTATAATGTTTTCCACAGGGAGGATTCACAGGGAGTGGATGTGAAAATACAGCTGCAGGAGATTTTTGTCAAAAACATGACTTTATATATTTACAGGACCAAATCAGCGTGAGTTTTTCGCCTGTTGGGGCACCCGAAAAACAGAACATTTACTCACCCTGACAGCAGCCTTACAGGTGTGAACTAAAGGCGTGTTGTGCTCCAAGCCTTGCCAAGCCTTCCTAAAATCTGATTGGCCACCCCAGATGTCACTCAAAGAATTATGGAAGCTGATTGGCTGAAAGAAGTATAACTTATATTGGAAACATCTTTCGGGCAGTGTGGCAAGAGATTGGTGATATCTTTCCTTGATTTGATAAATTTTTGACATTTTTATTGTTGCTGGTGTTTTTAGGTCGAAAAAACAACTAAAACTTAACTTTCTGACTAATGTGTACAAAAGGTGTGTCAGAGAGTAATAGGTACACTCAAAAATGCGAGCAAACTCTTGCACACTCTTTCAAAATGACTTCAAACAAGCAAAACTTTATTCAGATTATATTAGAGTAGAAACTCCAAACTTAAAAATACTGAAATCTCCCATTAGGTTTGTCTAAATGTGTCAAATGTGTCCACAGAAGTATTTACTGAACTAGAAAAGCACTCAGAGAGCGCAGACCCCTGTCAAGCATATCGTGATTGTCACGCAACACTTTAGTCCTACTTTAATGTTATACTCCTTTTCTGCAGACTGTCTGCTACAATTTGGTGTTAGTTGCAGGTTTGTACAATGTTTTTTTACCTGACAGTGTTGAAAATTATGATGACCCAGCACATATTTACTATTCCGGATCTTAGTATCCATATTATTGCCAGGATCTGGATCGTACTTTTACATCTGTTAGAAATTTTGGTGAGCTTGTCTTGTATTGTTTTGCAAAGCAATCCGACCATTTATTGTGGAGTTATATGGTGAAAACGGCCCTATCTCAGAATAAGGAATCTTTTAAAAATATCCTGGATCCAGATGGTGATCCGGATCACCTCCAAAATTTAATAATTTCTTCCTTATCCTGTTTTGAACATTTCCTGAAAATATCATCAAGATCTGTTTGTTACTTTTTGAGTTATATTCTTCACAGGCAAACAGATAAACTCTCCCAAAAACATAACCTCCTTGTTGCCCTAGAAAGTCTGTACATGAGTAGGAAAAAAGGGAACAAAAAGAGAAAAGTATCAGTTTATTGTATCTTAAAAGATGCAAAAACTCCATGAGGTTGTTGGATAACTGCCCAAAGAAAACTGGCCTTATCAAAAGATGTCCTCTGCCCTCTACCCACATTTCCCCACAGGAGGGCAGCGTTGGACAACTGGTCACCCAGTACCCCGCTCCAGAGGACACATTCCCCTCCAAGGTCCCCTCTTGTCTAGACAAGTTGCAATCTTCCTCCATTCTGTGCAAGCGACCAAAGGGAGTGTGAACATTTCTACCTGAATGGTTTAAACAGACAACCTCACAGTTTATCGCTGTTGTCTTGTCTGAGTCGATGAAATTTGTCAACAAACAAAATGAAACTGGAATTGGGCTTCAAGGAGAAACGGGAGGCAGGTGGGACATCAGTCAGGGCGGGCTGATAAATGTCAGAGTTAATATCTCCTCTCAGTCTGCTCGCCGCTCAGGTGGAGACACTGAGGGAAGGTTTTAAGATGCAGTGAGGTGTGTCCTCCAGTCTCAGCAGATTACAGGGCCTGTCTGTAATCCAGGAGGGGTCACAGCTCACCTTTTATCTCCTCACTGGTGACATTACACGACAGTTTTCACCACAGCTCCTTGTGTGACTGATTGGAGGACGTTATTTACATAGAAGCCACAGCGTCACATCTGCTAATGATGGAGGATGATGTTTGAGGGTTTCATTCATTCAGCGTCTGCACACTCCTTGACATTTGTCTTCATGTTGTATGAAAATGCAAAAAACACATGTTGAAAAAATACAGGCTGATGACATAAATTTACATTTTGCAAAAGGCAAGACTAGAAAATCAAAGTGACCATACCACAATAAATGTACTTTTTTGTCATCACCTTCAAAAACATTTATATTAAATGTGTTAAGCAGAAATTTATTTTACTATGTTTTTATTTAGAAGTGCAGTAGCTGGAGGCAGACCAGTTTGGGGTCATTGGGCCACTGTAAAGGTCATGATCATGTTTTTTAATAAAGCAGTGATTAACTATGAGCTCACCAGAAAGAGCTAAATACCCGGAGAATCTTGGAACACAACAGACCCCTTAAACCATCCTGGACCTCATAATTGAGAGCTAAAGTGAAGTTTGACAGGATCCTGTGAAACTGTCTGTCTTTGCCTATCTAAAAAAAATACTCGTTACCAATTCATGCAAAATCAAAAGGTACCATGTTTAGGTACCTGAATGCATCCTTGTGACTGTAAGGGGGTGGAAGAGTAGGCGATTTTCCATGCTGGACATGAACACAGCATTGCAAGGATATGTATTGAAGAATAAATATGTTTAATAAAAAAGGGTTATTAAAAAATTATATTTTTTACCACTTTGACACAAAAAAAGTCCAGAAAATTGGTACCATTGAGTACCGGTACCGATTGCTAGGTACCGGGCATTGGTACCGTATTGTTTCATGTGAAAGGTACCCATCCTCGCTTGCAGTGGCTTGAGCTTTTGGAGTCAGTGCCATAAAGTTGCCAGTCTTTTTCCTGATAGCCCTAGGTCAAGAATCGGCAACCCCTTGTTCTTCAGCCTCCTCGTAGTAGCTGAAAACTTAATAGATATTAAATGACTCCAATAACCTGGGCCCGAAACCATCTTTGCATTAAATACACAAAGTAAAGACTTGATTTAGAATATCGACAGTTGCTGGTGTTTCAGTGTAAAGTGTGACCCTGTTAACTGGTGGCCATCAACCAACAATCACTGACATGTTAGAATAGAATAGAACTTTACTTTCATTGTAACAAGTACAACGAAATTGAAGTCACAGCAGCAATCAAGAAAACAAAAGTAAGAAAGTGTAGAGAAAGTGCAAAAAGGTCCATAAGAAAATAGATGATGACAGCTTGTCTATCGTCCCCCAGTCAGCCAGCCTCCACCTCCACAGGGTCCAGGACTGAGCTTCTTCAGCAGTCTTTTTAGTCTCTGTCTCCTGGATCCTGTCTGCTCACAGCAGGTGAAGCTCCTCCAATGCGGCGTTGGTGTCTGGTGTTAGCTCTGTTAGCCATGTATGTGAATAGCATGATGCCGCTCTGCCCTCTGGTATTCCCTCTGTTGCTGGGTTAGCACAGCTAGCTCATCCATCTTATTGGAGATAGATCTTACGTTCCCAATAATGGTGGATGGAAGGACAGGTCGATGTCGTCACTTCTTAGCTCACACCTGAGAACCAGCACGTCGTCCTTACCTCCTTCTCCTCCCTTTATGGGAAGACATCCGGCCTTGCACCAGTTAGCATTGACATGCTTCAGGCTGCTAACAGCTGAGTTCACATGTAAACAATGCAGCCACGGTTACATGTCGGATCTCCAGAAGAACACAGGTGAAAAAGCAGTGAAAATATCGCTGAAGCCACAAAAAGTTTGGTGTCCATGACCAACAAACGAGCCACACAAAGTAATAATCCACTCCAAATACAAATATTACGAAAAAGAGATGAAAAAGTTATAAGAAACTAATGAAGAAGAGAGAGCTGCTGCAAAAGGCAGCCATAGCCAACAGGGCAGCACCTAGCAACTCAGTTCAACTCAACTTCAGCTCGGTGCTTAGCAGTTAGCATGGTCACTCTTAACTACAAAACACCAGTTGCTCTGTAACAGTCAGAACTCAACAGGAGCTGACTCCATGGTTTAGTATCTTATCTGGAAATTACACACAGAATAACCAGATGTTTTTTATGCTGCTAACTGTCTTAACTTAGTGTTTAAAAAAACGCTGACTCATTTAGTTCAGTGTTCAATTTGAAAGTAGGCTACCACTACACTTCAGTTTGGGGTTTTCACGAGTAAAAATAGAAAATAATATAAATAAAAACTATTAAGATATACAAGATGGTATTTGTTCCTGCTGATTTTAGTCTGTAACCTAACTGGGGACAAATCCCTGACACTAGCTTTAAAGAATCTTTGACCCCAAATCAGACTGAAATTGACTCCAGTAACTTTTTTAAAGTTATGTTTTTGTCATTTTGGCTTGTATTGGATATGACAGCTGAAGATAGCGAGGAGGCTAAGTGTCATCTTTTATTCCTCTGATACTTTTCAGATACACTTTTGAGTATCCTCAGTATACTTAGGATAAAAAAAAAATACCCGAAAGCCCCAAAAATATGACATATTGCAACCAAGCCCTGAAGGTTGACTTCTCCACGAGTCTCCCTTCTGACAAGACAAAGAGCCAATCATGGTAAAGGTTTGGGGTGGACGTTTGGGTCCAAAAGCCAGGTTAAATCTGAAGAGTACGAGGCAGCAACAATCAGGATATTTGTCCGAGGCATCTCTACAGAAGTGCTTCCCTCATGAAGTTGGAGTGCAGAGAGAGTAGAGTCCATCCATCACTCTCCTCACTGCAGAATGACAGCTGAGCAGAGAGAGGGGGTGAGGAAGGGGGAGGAGGATGATAGATTGAATTGCTTTGACTAATACGTGCAGAGAGAGACACTTCACGGTAGCTGTCCTCTCCCCCCTGCTCTCCTGCTGCCTCCACATCAGCGCTTCAATCCGTCTCACACTCAGATGTCTCAATGCCCCCCACTCACTCACTCACCGGCTCACACGCTACGACACACATCACACACATGCAGTGCAGAGCGTGGTCAGGCTATAACACGCTGACATTTTCCAGGCAGGAAGGTGTTGTGAATGATAAGAGAGGGAGGTATGAGTGATTGCAAAACTTCTCGCTGTGGCTCCCTCGGAGACATCCATTAGATTGGAGGAGGATTGATGGGGACATTTGTCTGTCTCTGCTGAGTTTTCCCTTCATCAGAGTTCGGATCATGAGGACTTTTAGACGAGGAGCAGTTAGGGTTAGATGGTTTGATTCTGTGTCCTGTTGTGTTCAGGGTCTGGGTCTGTGTGTAGTTCACTGACAGGACTGCTAATGAGGCAGACCGCTGCGTCGCTCTGTGTCATCTGTCCTTTGTTTCCTGTCCTATACTCGTCACATGTATCCTGACATTTTCTGACAGTGCTTGTTTGTGTGTTTGTAATCAGCACTCCTTTTGTTTTTTGTATTTCTCTTGTTATGAAAGTGCAGCATTGCAGACAAACCAGTGTTTTAAAATGTGTCTTGGCTGCAGTTTTTGCATGTTTGATGTTATGTGAACATTAGCGTTAGTGAAGCAGTCTTACACAAACACCCCTTCGTTTTTTTATTGCTAAACAGAACTTTAGAAATAGCATTACTGATGCGCCTCTCTTGTAAAGCAGATTGGATGACAGGACTGTCAGGAAGAGGGCTGCAAGTGTTTGGGGGATAAAGACACAAAATTAGTAACTTGAACTCTGTAACTAAATCTGGACCAACCACAGTGTCGTAACCGAGCTGCTGATCTGTGACCACTTCTTACACCTGAGACGAGTCTCTTCCCTTCTTCGTCAGGTAAATCAAACTAGTCAGGAGGCAGTCCCTTTCCTCACTTCTCCAGGTCTTCTTTGCTGGGTTTTTATTGAACTCAACCCATTTCCATCATTCAGTTTTGACAACTTTTTGGAACCTGACCATTAATTGCTCTTTAATTCCATAAAGCAAACTCAAAACATAAAGAACTCCAACCTAAACTGAACAAATGTCAGGTCAATCATACACTGAGTAGGCATACTCAGGCCCTATTTACACAACATTTTATCTGAAAACGCTAAAACGCAGTGAAAATAAATCTGTGTTTACACAGAAATGCTGAGGGACTGAAAACGCTGTAGTAAGCATGCCAGGCCTGCAGGTGGTGCTGTAACTGTCTTGTCCAGATGCCGCTTTTGGGAGATCTCCAACGAAGTAGAGTTGAGTGGATCATCTGGTGTATTGGTGAATACTAAGTGCAAAAGTGGAGTAACAGATGCACATTTTGTATGAAGACAGTCAGCAGATACAGCAGATTGAGCAGCACAAGCTCAACACGGTAGTTTGCGACGATCGTAACGGTACAGTTGTCCTGTTGTGTGTGCTCTTGTGAAGCGGAGTGTGACGTCAGCATTTCCACCGAAAACGCCGGCTTACTGTTTACACGGCAACGGTGTCGGCAGCATATCAGAAAAATTCCACTATGGTGGCTGTTTTCAAAAGTTTGCATTTTAGGTCCGCTGGAACGCCGTTTCCGTATTAATGCAAGGCTGAAACGAAACAAAACTTTTGCGTTTCACCCTAAAACCGTTGTCTTGTAAACGGCTCCTCATACATCTCCTACAAAAAAGCAAAAACATTTCTTTAATTTCAAAGCTCTGAGGGGTGCTATAGCCTTGTGCGCATTTATGTTTGGTTAGAGAAATAAGTGGGCTAGCTAGTAACAGGTAGCTAGCTAGAATTTGCTAAATTTGTTGTTAAACTATAACTTGTGAAGTTTAGACTAAATCACTGCACAACATTATATCCTAGCCTTTCTGATAGTGAACCTAATCACTCACCGGTTGAAACTGATTTAAGAATCATGTTTACAGCTTCTTCTGCACTTAAGTTTCTGTTTCTTCTTGAAGCAGCCGCCATCATGAAAGCTTGCTAAATTGACTAAGTCACACATTTTATCCAAAATAATCAAAAATTTTTGACTTAGGCTAGAAATAAAATGGCCTAAGTCACCCTTTTGACACAGGCCATTGTCCTATAGGGCATAAGGAGCATGATCTTTTTGGCGAAAGATTTAAGTGATTTTACCAGGGATGGACAGCATTATCAAGAGATGATTGAAGCCAGAAACTCATTTTTGTCAATAAATGACTCAGGCCATTATTTTAATAGGGTGACTTTTTCTATTAAAAGGAAGGTGGCTGGTGTAGCCAAATCCAGCAAGCCTATTAGTTTATAATTCCACTCCACATCAGTGTGTTCTGGTGAAAACGGTAGACCATCACTTCTGGCACAATGTTACTGCTGTTGTACGTTTTGTGCAACTTGGCTTACAGGACAAAAGGAGAACTGTTTGCTCTAGTTTACTAAGTATATTTACACACTTGCTCATTGCTCATGTAATGGGTGAAGTGTAATCTCTGAAAGTCACCCTGGATCTGTCAATCACCTGGAAATGTTTACGTGTCATGCAAAGCTCAAATGTCACTGCTCTTCTCCTGTGCCTGTGTGTGTGAGTGTGTGTGCTCTCAGAGTGGCACGTGCCTCACACTTGCTGACTAGCTGTGAACAAGAGGGGAGAACGTCTTCGGTGACAGATATATTTTCCTTCACTCATCACATGTGAAGTCATGGCTTTGATGCTGATTTTGGAAAATAAAAAACGAAGCCTGTGTCCTTGATGAGAGGTGACGGGGTGAGGGAGGTGAGGAAGGGAGGTGAGGCAGTGAGGTGTGTTTGGAGTGCTGGGACATGATGTCTGACGCTGCAGGTTGTAAGAAGGAAGGATGGAAGTACACTGAGGAGAAGGAGGAAATTCACAATAAGGAAAAAAAAAAAGCAGTGACGCAGGAGTCACACCTCATGCTCACAGGACTTATCTCCTTGGCAACTATCTCCACCCGCTTCAACTCGCTCAAATTGAAATTGTCCGTGTGTCTGTGTCTCCGTCTCTTTCATTAGCTGACTCAAAGTTAATGTGCCTTTGAATGACATTATGCAGTCTGTGTGAATGCCCCAGCTCAGAGTGTGTCGTCTAATTTGGTCCTCCTTTCCTTTGGACCGACTTGAATCAGACGCACACATTTCATAAACTGCCAACACAAACACTGCTAACCTTGGATTAAAACATATTCCTTGGACACTGCTGAGTTAAATTTGGCGAACTCATGCTGAGCAGCCACTGCCAGGGCATACGAGATGGGAAACGTAGCATGTTCGTGTTGGAGAGAAAGAGGCAGAAATATACACTGGTGTTATTTTCGTCCCTCCACCCTGCAGTGCCACCCTGCATGCCCTCTCACTGCCATCATGCTGCCTGGTGGCTCCAAGCTAATGATGTCATCATTTCAAACCATCTCTCACTTGGACCTCTTGACCCTCTGAGCTGGTGCCAGGGAAACATTAGTACTGATGTGCAGCTGTGGACATGACAAAGCAGTTTTGTGCCAAGATGCTGGAGACAGCTTTGGAGCTGGAAAAAAGAGGAATCTTCATGATTGGCGTTTGAAAATACCGCAGCTATCTCGGTGAATTATTTTTGCTTGCTCGCCTTCAACAAAAAAGTGAAGCACTGGAAGATTAGACTGCTCAGAGCTCAAGGGCAACGGCTTCAGATCTGTGGAGTCGAATCAAAACAAAGCTGATGATGCATGGCTGGGTTAAGACATAACTAACACCCCGGCTTCAGATGTAGCAGATATGACTGGGAGGAGCTGACCTCTGGCTGATGTAATGGCTGTTATTTGTCTTTGGCCTGTCATAATATAAAAAATCACAGGCGTTTCTTTTTTCTTTGTGACGTGAGTGCTGACAGGCAAGAGGAGGGGGAAGCAGGATCCTCAGATCCACTTTAAGTCTTGTAACCATATTCATAACCATAATCATAATACAGACACCTGGGCTTTGGAATCAGCCGATACCGATGCTGATTCTGATCCAGTCTGGTGCCAGTATCAATTAAACATTCCCTATTCCTTAATATGAAGACGAGACTGAGAATTATGATTTTGCAACTTCAAGCTTTTCTACTCTGTAAAACAAAACAAACATATTAAAACTGACCATAACGTTTTTTTATAGGACTACAAATGTGTAAATTTGGGGTTAGTAAATCTCCAGTTTTAACAGGAATTACATTGGTACATTTTGGCAGATAATATAAGGACAGCTAATTTTATTGTCCATACATAAAAACATAAAAATATCTTAAAATGGTACAGAAAACATAAACACACAACTGGTATTCCTGTATGATCATAAGCCAAGAAGCAACCCTGATCCACTTGAGGTTGGTTTCTAAAGGTAAGGCATCACAGGGAGCCACAGCCGGGTTCTACAAGCATGTTAACCCCTTACTGCCTGAATTAATTAACAATTATAAAAATAGATTATTTTAGTGTGTTTTTGCATTCTTACGGATGTTGAATAAAGTGGAGATTGTAAATTTGAGTATAGTACACATAAAAGTTACAACTAATATAGACACGAGAAGTTCATCCCCTGACCAATATATTGTGACACAGTGGATCTGATACAATCTTTGGTATCTGTAGAATATGAATCAATAGGTAGTGATGAGATACAAAGGTCATTTCAGCTTCCTCAAGACCTGACAGGGTATGTCACAAATTTGAGACAACATGCATCAAAGGGCAATATATTTACTCGTACGCACTGTTCAAAGTATCCTTCTATGTTGACTGAGAGTTAAAGATAAATTTGAATAACTAGGAGCAAGACTGAGTTTCTGTTGGAGCCTGCACCAGCTTTGCTTTGTCCTGTTTTTGCACTGAAGGTTAGTTGAGATGGATGGCATTTGTTACTGCCATACCACTTCTTAACATCTGGTTTAGTTCTTGACGAAGGACTGATGCTGATTTTTTCATTTTTTTTTTTTAGGTTAAGGATATGCAGTAAATATATGGGCATCTTAACTAGACATGCTCTAATCGATCGATGCCGATTTCCTTAATTTTGGGGGATCGGTGATCGGCCTATTATTACAAATGAAACTAATCTTATATACCTCCAGGAAGGTCTGACAGCCAGCCATTGTTGCTTTTTGCTCTTAGACCTAAAACTAAGGACACTTTATTGGTTGTTTGTTCAAGAGTTTTTAATAAAATAAGATTGGAACATTGAAGGTATGTGCTGCCAGTTATAAAAAAAAAAAATCAGTATTGGCAAGTCAGGCTTTTTAGAGATAGGTGATCGGTGATCGGCCAGAAAATTGTGATCAGTGCACCCCTAATTTTAATAGTTCAAAAGAAATTCACTTAAACTTATGGGCTATAGAACTTTGATTTGAAACCAATGGTTGACCTCACAGATTGCTTCACAAAGAGCACAATGATGTCTCATGAATGAAGCACATTATTTTTTTTGTGACCTTCTGAACATCATTGGTTGTTTTGCTTCATTAACTTTTGACCGGACTGCTTCTAAGAGAGTTCTTCCATCCTCCAAACTCCTCTCGGTGGTGATGTAATAAGCTGAGACATTTACTTTTCCAGTGTAGGAGTACTTTGATTTGGCTGCAGCTGCTGGGGTCTGGGAGGCAGCTGTCACAGAGAAAGGCCTGTCAATCAAACTCTCCCTCTGGCAGCTGACAAGGTCATTAGACTTCATGTGACTTCCTCATCACTGCATCAGCAGATTACTATTCATTCTGCGTGTTTATGTGTCCTTATGAACTCTGACAGATACATGTGACAGCCTACAGTGGATTCAGTGTTTGTACATAAAGCTCATAAATGTTCACACACATTCAGAGTGATCGGTTGCTCAGATATGTGAATTACGTCTCTCAATGAGAATCCCTGGTTGTGTTTCCACCCGTCAATCAACAGATCTATTTTTGCATGTGCCTGAACCCCAGGGACGTCTGCCATCACAGAGTGCACCGAATGTGTGACATCTTTGCAGTGGGCTCTCTGCAGCGTGTTGCTGATGATCCATGGAGGATTTTAGACCCACTTTCCCCAACAGATCCCTGGTCTGAGTAAAACAGATGGACCATATGCTAAATCCTTCCCTTTGCGCAAAACTGAAAGGTTACTGCACTCGGTGTGCTTAATAATGACACACATGGATTTAAATAATTTAACAGCAAACCATTTTTCTTAATGCATGTCTCTACACTTCCAATTTAGTCCCCTCAGTTTTCTACACTTCGTCCTATTTCTATAGAATGAACAAGGCATCACTCTGAGAGAAAAACATGCCAATATACATTTTGCATGAGCTGTAAGAAAGCATGCAGTACCTCAAGTGACCAAATGAGTCCAAGGAAGAGCCCATATTTAGGACACGGTCACATTGGCCAATCGTGCCGTGCCTAAGCACGCTTCAGCCTTAAAGCACGTTTGGAATGGCCAGTGTGACGGCAACTGTGCCATGCTCAAGCACGATTCGTTTCCGTGCTTTGGCACGCTTCGGAGAGGTGGGCTCTGGCACGGTTTACTTCATGCACGAGCACAAGCACGTGGACAGCGCTAGTGATCCTTGACGTATGATCACCATGAGCGCATCCCTCGAGAATCAATTTAAACGAAGCTGGGTTGTTAGAGGGCTGTGTCGGGTGAAAACGACTTACCATAAGTCTAAAAGTCTCTATAGTTGTCGCAGTGCTCTCTGTGTCTCATTGTGCTGACTCTAATGAGATCGCGCTTCATGTAAACAGACGCTTCACGATGACGTAGGCGTGCACGTGTGTGATACCTGCTAAAGTCTGGATCATACAGAGGTAGTGTGACCGCTGGCCGCACTCTCCAGCTGGGGATCGGCGCTGCAGGGGAGCAATCATGCTTAGGCACGGCATGGTTTGGATAACCAGTGTGACTGCGCCCTAAAACACCTATTTTAACACCTTGCTGACAGCCTGGTACAAAAGGGTTTTGGTCTCTGTAGCTAATGTCTTTGTTCATGATCTTAGCATCAATAGTTGTCTTTCTTAAAGTCACCATTCTGATTACATTCCAAGTGAGAGTTATGCATAATTATGTTGCACACTCGGACAAACAAACGTTGTTCCAGGCGTGCATGGGTTTCAGAATAAACCTTTACTTTGAACATGAAAATACAGAAACACAAGCACAGAAATTCAGCATGGCTGCATCCTGCGTTTCCTCGCGTGCAAGACGTCTGCGCTCTCACATATGCAGTGTTTAGCATCAGTTCCCACGGTTATTCACACTCACACACAACAACATTCAGCACACTCACCCAGTAAATATTAAAGTAAACTACAGGTGCTTAGGCTTAGCATTTTCTGGCAAGCAAACACAACATGTGCGGCACTTCAAAGACAACTAATCAACCCACAAAACTTTGACATAAAGTGACTTACTCACACAAACAGAAGTTTGGTTTCTCTCATACACATTTACCCTCTGTTGCACTACTTTTGCTCACCTGAAAATACAGAAACTGAAGTGCAGAAATTCATGTCCATGTCCATATACATATACATATTTCACACCATTATTATGGGTCCCACAATTAGATTTAATTAAAGGAGTAGCTGGATTGACTGACAGCTGGCATGAAGCAGTCTCAGCTCCATCTCAGCCAGTTTTTGTCTCAGCTTTAAGTTAATTGAAGTCATGGGTTTATCTTGTTTCTTCATTTCTTATGTATCCTCTGTCTCAATCTTAGAGATTCTTGTCTGGTGTTTCTTGTTTTATTTTGTAGCTCTTTCTCTGTGTGTCTGGTTTGGTTTTACCTCCTACTTGTGTTTCCCTCCTTTTTGATTGCACTAATTCAGTTCGCCTGAGTCTTGTCACACACCTGTGTTGCTTCAGCCTGTCTCTGCTTAGGCCTTGTACACACATAGCCTGGTAATTCCAAAAATGAATATCCCTCTTCATTCATTTTTTAAAATACTTTTGTCGATGTGTAACCAGGCAAATCCGCTGATAAGTGAGGCTTGAAGCATGCCAAACCCATATGTGGCAGTGTTGTGAAACCAACGCCAGCCAATCAGAATGAACCCCCCATCATTCAGTTGTGACGTTTCAAACCAAAGTCTCTATTTGCAGGCGTCTACATGAAACTATGGAATTGGAGTTTTCCCAAATCTTAACTTTGACCTGGAGTTTTCAGAGAACATTATTTTTAGTGATGTAAATCTGTGGTTTTGACAGGCCTAAACGTATAGAAATATATCCTGTTTCCCTGACACTCTACATGTGGACATGGCCTCAGTCTATGTAGTTCTTCAGTTTTTTGTCAATTCATCTCGTTGCATTGCATGTTATTTTTTGCTCTTGTTTATTAAAGTAATCATTTTGGCTTTGGATTTTAAGATCCTTGTTCAGTAAATACTCTTAGCTAATCTGCACCTGGGTCCTCCCTTCTTGTGTTTGTGGGAAAATCCTGACATACTCATGTCCCTTTTTAATCAATCTTTTGTATCCTTTTTTTTTTTTTGAAGAAGAAAGACACCTGAAGAGAGAATAAAAAAAACAAAAAAAGATTCAAGTCTTTAAAGGAATATTTTGGAACATTAAAAAGCACATATCAATTTAAGCAAATAAATAGGTGAAGTCAATTTGAGACATTTCATGAAATGAACGGAATGAGTCAAACTTTTTGAAATGATCTAAGTTACATTAAAAAAAAATCTGAATGAATTAATGACAGTTTTCAGAAACTGCTGATATGTTATTAAATTAAAACACATTCAATGCATTCAGATCAATGGAAAACTCACAGATCATTTCTGTGCTTTATTTGCGTATTCTCTCTGCAGCTGAACGTACCTCTCTATAAGTGCAGTGGTCTTTCTGCTGCTAGCCCCAGAGCTGCATGAAAAACAGATGTTCTGGTAATCTTATAAGTCTCCTGGGTCCATCTGTACCTCCTCTAGTGTTGTCTGGTGTCATGAGCGGCACTTATATTCTTTTATTTGTCTCTAACATGCACACACCCATGGCAAAGACAGAGACTTCTCTTAAAAAGCCAGTCACATTGCCCTTTCTACCAGCAGCGCTCCACAGCGCCTGAGGGCTGCTGGGTGGAAGAGCCTGTCCTTGGTCCCTCTGAAATCTATGCTGTGTGTGTGTGTCTCCCTCCAGGAGTGTGTGTAAGTAAAGAAAGAGAAAGAGAGAATGAATGACTGATGATAATGTGACCCTGCAGCTTGGTCACTGAGCCTCCTGTCTTAAAATTAAAGGGATTGCACCGAAGAAAAATAAGATTAGATGAGTCTGAGGGAAGAGCGTGGGCGGGCGAAGGGTTACCAAACACAGGTTTTGATCACATTGTACCAAATGTAATTTCCACTGTGATGAAGATTCATGCTGAGTCCCTCTGCTAATACGTCTGAGGTCAGGCTGCAGTCACCAGTTGCTGCAGTTTGTTGAATTCCCATCAAACCTATGCAATATTCATCCACGCTTTTTGGTTTCTTTTAGAAGTTTTGTTGTTAAAAACTGTCACTCCCCATGAATAATCCTATCCTCAGTGTTATTTTCATCCTCTAATTTACAAAGTCTGTCTGGTATCATTTCTTTTTGTTTTCTAATTTTGTTGGATCTCATTCAAGGAATGAAAGCTGTGTTGGGTAAAATCAAAGAATTAGTGATTTGGAATCAGCTTCTGTGATTAAAAACAGAACCAAAACAAGCACCAGTCAGTCAAAGTCTAAGAAATGTTTTGACAAATTGCTCAAACTGGATAGATTCTGTCTAAATCAGTTGTTTCCTGTTGGTGTTGACAAGAACAGAGTAGTGAACAGTTCAGGCACCTGGATGAAGCAACTTCTCTGGTGTGACCTTTTCTCACTTCATGTTAAGCTGAACCTTGTTGACCAGAATGAAGTTGACGTTTTTAACCAAATGTGCATTTATAATTATTACAATTTTAAAGTCAGTATAGTATCTTTCTTACAGCACCTTTTATTACCTCTTGACCAAGACTGGCTGTCAAAAGTGGTATAAGTTGACAGAGGTGGAGTAATGGAGGCTTTCTCAAGTCAGCACAAGATCAGACTATTGAAATGCATGTAATCAGCCTAGTCAGACAGAGACCCGACTAAGAATAGCTCAGTTAACACACCAAGAAAGTGCAATTGCTATTGGACGATGGTTGAATTCTAAAGGACTTAGCATGCCTTGGTACACCTTGGTATTTAGCATGAGCAAATTTTACCAGGAAAAGAAAGTAGATGACCGTAAGGTTACTACGCTGTAAAACAACATACAAAAATAAAATACATAAACACCAAGTAGTCCATGACAACTATTGTTTTTACTGCACATGATGCTTGCATTGAGAAATAGTTACAGTATATTGAGGTTTAGGGCAGCAAACCATCAGGGTTGTTGAGGTTTAGGGTCATGGTTTGGATTGAAGCAAGGCTCGAGATCTGTGCGAGCATAAGGCTTTTATGCTTTTTAACACTCTGGCATCTGTTGGTGGCCATTCCCAAACTGCAGGGGGTGGTGTATCACAAACGTACATCTATCAAAATACAAAACAAGAGTCAAAAAAGTTTGCCTTTATAACACATTTACATATCTGACTCTGAGATTTTTTCAGGGCCTTTTAACTTATTCCTCTTCTCTGCTGCTAGTGGCAGCAATTTCACACCAAGCATTTTTTTCTAAACCGTTGAGATAGAAAAAAAAATCACTGTGCCGATAGTGAAATCAGTGTTTTAGACCAAAGCCAGACTGTAAATATGCCTGAAAGTCTATTTTTGTAGCTGGATGTGTATGTGACTTATGGTCTCTCTGCAGCCAGCCTCAAGCGGATTCTCAACAAACAGCAACTTTTAGCACTTCTGCATAGGCTTTATTTATACAAACTGGATGTTGCCACTTGGTGAAGAGTCATACAGGTGCCTGTATTTCTGCACTTTGACCACTAGTAGATCCTGTTCTTCCGCTATCTTGTTCACACATCTCCGTCTGGCAGGTTAGGAGTTTTCGAGTGTGCATGGCGCAGAAATTTTTGACGTGAAAAGGACCACGCAAGGGGGCGATGGTGCGAAAATGATGTAATTTGTCTGCATGAAGCTGGGCGGACCCTGCGGATCTGCCAAGCATAAATCAGCCTTTAGGGTTGACTTTTGGCTTCACTTTAGTCTGCTTGGTTTCGATGTGTTACATTTTTTTCTTAACCATTTCTTCACAACTTTCCTCTCTTTATTCTTCTTCACTCTCCCACATTGTATGTACACCACCTCTGTGATTGAGTACCCCACCCTGATTGCTCTCACCTGTGCCTGAATAGCATCAACAGTCTTGTGTTTCTGTCTCCTTCTGCTGGTTTGCCATCATACCTTTTCTCCCATTTTTCCTCATTGTGACCTCAGAGATATTCTCCACCTTTGCAGTATTTTCTCCAAGTCACCTCTTGAACTTCTTTTGTCTTTGGATAATGTTACCTTTGAGGTCTCATTCCACTTTCTTTCATCACTTATAATGAATCCTGTGACTTCATGAATACAGGATGCTTTGTGTCATCTCTCCTGTGTTTTCCTGTTGTTAAAGTACATATCAACACTCATACACAGGACACAAACAGCTAGCTCCTGCTCTCTTGAGTAAACAGGTACATGGCTCCCTCGTGGAGGAACTCAATAACAGAAAACCCCGAAGGCATCCATAGGATGACAAGCACTCCCTGATCACAGCACAAGAGGGTACTGATGCTGTTTTTTCTGTCAGCTTACATCAATATGGTAAACGATATTAACCAGCTAAACTTCAGCATGTTGGAATAGCCCCTATAGGCTTGTAAGCATTTAGGTAGAGGTGGCACTGCACCTTGTCACAGCCTAACAGTGTGTTTTTGCTTGATGTTGTGCTAAAATTACTCATATATAAACTTTAAAAAAAAAAACAACAACTCTGAAAATCTGTGTTTTGTCAAATTGCAATGCAAACTAAATATTGACTGCAACAGATTTGTCAACCACAGCATGAGGAATAAACCTGCTAGGCTGTCAGTGCTAACAATGACTTGGCAAAAACAGTTCAGCCCGAGCTGCTGACACCACACAGATGGCTTCTAAATCTGGTGGTGAGAGAATCACACAAATTCAGGCATCTGAGGGCAGAGCAAAGCCCTGGTTGCCAAATAAACACTTCCCCCAATAGCCCAGATGAGAGGGATAGCAGCGCAGCTTCTCGGTTGCATGAGGGTAACAAAAACCCTGTGCGAGATCAACCGACCATCTCATTTGCCCTGGCAGTTGGCACGACTGGGGAGGTGTGTGTTGGCGGTTGACAAGTCAGGGGAGAGTGCCGGGCTGACAGGGCACACTCCTCGTCAAGTGGCGAACAACGTGAGTGGAAAAAAGCGAGTGTCACAGATTTGTGCATGAGAGGTTTAACATGACATCCTTTTCTTTCCTTTTACGTTTCATTTCTCTGCTTTTACCTTCTCTCTGTCTTTCTGCCTTCCTTCCTCATTTTCTCACCTCCTTTTCTTCCATGCTGCGAGATGACACAGTTAGAAGGCCATGGTTAATCAGAGCTCATCCTGCAGGCAGACGGATGTTAGTACTAGGTTAATGTGGCTTCTCGTCACACTTTGCTGGGCTTTGCTGGCCGTGAATGAGACCTTCTTTTGGCTTTATGGAGAGTAATAACACATCCTGTGTGCTGCCAGGGTTGGGTTCAATGAACTCTTCACATTATTCTTAAAGAAGATAGCTCATAATTAAGCCTCGAGCCTTCTCATTCTTCATAGTATGACATTTCACTTTCAGAGCGTATTATTCTTGACATTGTGAAAGGATAAAACTCCTGTGAGAAACTTTTGGTTTGCTTAAATTCTGTCTTCCTTAGTGGAAAAAAAACCTAACCTCTTATCTTCAGGCTGATTTTCTCTTGGTCATAAGTAAAAGCCACAACTCGCAGTCTCTTCCAGGTCTATAAAGGAGTATCATGGTTCAGGAATCTCGACTGTATTTTGTTTATGCCTGTGCATGTTGGCACATCACCCCCTGGTTCCCCAGCTTGGTGGTGTTTACAGCTGTCTATCAACAACAGCACACAGAGCTGTGATGCACTTTGTGAAGCCTCACTCTTAGTTCTGTTCCTCCTGACGCACACAAAAACCACTGACAGCTGACAGCGACATGCCGGGCAAAGCAACAATGGACACTGACAGCTCAAATCTCTCATTGCTGTGTCATAACATCCCTGTGGACCATGGAAAATTGCTGGTTCTCAGTGTATGGGCAGGAGAGCCACAAAGGTCACTGAAAGGCATTTGAGCCTCAAAATAAAGGACTTGGATTTATAAGAAAGTTTTTAGTCCATTTAAAACACCTTGAATGTGCCCTTATAAGTTTTAAGATGAATTTTTTTTATTTCTATGTGGAGCCATTTTATATGCTTCATTATATAACCTATTGAGTGCTGTTAACTATTAGCAAGCTGCCTTTAATGCTGTCCAAATAGCTAGCTAAAACTGATTGAATAGGTGAGCTAAAACTGATTCTTGATTCCAACAAGGTGATGTGATTCCTTTTGTCTCAAATAGCATTTAAAGATGACTTGAAAGATGAATATGTACCAACTTTTAAATACCTGGGTTTTCTCCTGGATGATTCTTTTAGCTATCATGTCAAGAATCTAACAGAAAAAATAAATAAATAAATAAATAAAAAAAGATTGGTTTTAACTTTCCTTTACACAAACAAAGGCTGTTTTTCATTTTTTGCTTGAAAAAAAATAAAAATAAAATAAAATAAAAAAAAGATTTAATAAATCAATAAATACATCTTTTAACCTGTGCTTGTTTATGGTGATTTTCTTTATGTGCATGCTACCCCAGATGGACTCAGTATCCCATGCAGCATTTTGTTTCTGGTTTAGGGTCCTGCACATGTCACTGTGTCATATATGAAAAAGTAGGTTTGCCTTTATTACCCAGGAGAAGAATGGAGCAGTGGTATACACTCACAGGCCACTTTATGAGGAACACCTGTCCAACTGCTTGGTAATGCAAATTTCCAATCAGCCAATCACACGGCAGCAACTCAATGCATTTAGGCATGTAGACATGGTAAGGACAATCTGCTGCAGTTCAAACCGTGCATCAGAATGGGGAAGAAAGGTGATTTAAAGGACTTTGAACGTGGCATGGTTGTTGGTGCCAGACAAGCTGGTATGAGTAATTCAGAAACTGATGATGTACTGGGATGTTCACGCACAACCATTCCTAGGGTTTACAGAGAATGGTCCCAAAAAGAGAAAATATCCATTGAGCGGCAGTTTTGTGGACCAAAATGCCTTGTTGATGCCAGAGGTCAGAGGTGAATGGCTAGACTGGTCAAGCTGGTAGAAAGGCAACAGTAACTCAAATAACCACTGGTTATAACTGAGGTCTGCAGAAGAGCATCTCTGAACGCACAACACGTCCAACCTGAGGCAGATGGGCTTCAGCAGCAGAAGACCACACCGGTTGACCCTCCTGTCAGCTAAGAACAGGAAACTGAGGCTACAATTCACACAGCAACACCAAAACTGGACAATAGAAGATTGGAAAAACGTTGCCTGGTCTGATGAGTCTGGATTTCTGCTCCACATTCAGATGGTAGGGTCAGAATTTGGTGTCAACAACATGAAAGCATGGATCCAGCCTGCCTTGCAACAATGTTTCAGGCTGCTGCTGGTGGTGTAATGGTGTGGGGGATATTTTCTTGGCTCACTTGGGCCCCTTAGTACCAATTGAGCATGATTTTAAGTCCACAGCCTACCTGAGTATTGTTGCTGACCATGTCCATCCCTTTATGAACACAGTGTACCCATCTTCTGATGGCTACTTCCAGCAGGATAACGCTCCATGTCATAAAGCTGGAATCATCTCAGACAAATTTCTTCAACATGACAATGAGTTCCCTGTACTCAAATGGCCTCCACAGTCCCCAGATCTCAATCCAACAGAGCACCTTTGGGATGTGGTGGAACGGGAGATTCTCATCATGGATGTTCAGCAAATCTGCAGCAACTGCGTGATGCTATCATGTCAATATGGACCAAACTCTCTGAGGAACGTTTACAGTACCTTGTTGAATCTATGCCACGAAGGATTAAAGCAGTTCTGAAGGCAGAAGGGGGTCCAACCCGGCACTAGCAAGGTCTACCTAATAAAGTGGGTGTATCTCTCTACTTAACATGCCACAAAAAAAAAAAATCGCAACAGTGAAATCACAAATTACAACACAAGCAAAATAGAGGCAAATGAGAAAACAACATATAGTCAGTTAGAAAAATTATTTTAATATCCAAGAGAAAAGACAGGCAGTGCTTTCCTCCATTTGTGTTTTCTTCTTTGTTGTGTTTTGCACTTCAGGTCCGTCACCTGGCAACATTATACAGTCTGTGACAGTCAGTCCGGGAAATAGCTCGAAAACAACACTGAAATTACACAAAGCATTGCACACATGAGACACATGATGTTCCACCACAGTAATTGTTACCAGAATCTCATAAAATAAGTTTGTAATTCAGCAGAAAATCAAATTATAAACTGAAGAACTGGCACAAAAATTAATACAAACACAAGCTTGTGTTTAGAATTTGAATATTTACTACTCCAATAAATTCTTGCAAATAGAATAGTTACCCAAGGAACAAGCCATTCAGGCAAACAGCACAACATGAAATATAGATTTGTTTTAGTCTAATATGAATATTTCATATTAAAACCGCTTTGTGCTGCCAAGTCCTAATGATGAATGTTGTGTTTTATGTATGACCACCAGCTCTATTTTTGATGCTTTGATGGTCAAAGATGGCAATGTTTAGATGTTTTGGCTCTATTGCACTGCAGACGTTGATGTTTTTTACTTCAGAGGTTGGGCCAAACAGAGTGACTTTAGACATGATTTAAAGTGAAGGGTACATTGTCTCTGAACCTGACCTGTGTTTGTAGCTCCGTTAAAGCTGTTCAAGAGTGACTGCTGAGAGATTTAGTCTCCTATTAGGTGCAAGGTTTTATTTAACAGGTTGTAAAACTGCTTGGACTGATAATTATGAGATTGAAAATGGATTAGAAACACCAGAGGGAAAGTTTTACTGAGTCATTTTTTTTTGTCAGAGGGGTGTCTGCTGCTTCATCGTGCTGAGATGGATAATAGCTTCTATCTGGACGGGGGAATCAGTTGACTCTGATGGATGTCACTCATATCATGTGCAGTGGGCCATTATGAACTGAAGCCTAATTCCTTTCCTGAAGGGAAATAAGATCATGTCAGTCATAAGTTTAAAATATTATGAGACATCAGGAAGCAATAAAGTAGAAGTTTAGCCTTCGGTCATTTGAAGTCTCTGTGGTGCTTCAACTTTGGAGGGGGTGCATGAAAGTGAAGAAGATAAGAGTGTCTGTGCATATACTATATGCACTATATACATCTAAAAACAGAGAAACAACTGATACAATTTCCTAACACTCTGTTTGCAGTTCAACTTACTTCATACAAGCAACAGTTTACAGAAATCAGTGATTGAAAATGCAAGAACAGCAGCCTGTTGCACATACAACATGTCAGCTCCAGTTTGCCTCCAAAACCATATCCACAGAAGTTTAAGGATTCAGTTCTGTAGAGTAACAAGTAAAACTGGACCTCTTTGGGCCACTGCAACAGTGGTGTTCCTGAAAAAAGAAGGATGAAGTGCATGTTGAAAATGTTACCGGGCCTACAGTGAAGCATGGCGGTGCCCTGGTGATGCTCTGGGGCTGCTTTGCTTCTTCCAACACTAGAAACCTGCAATATGTTGAGTTCAAGATGGATTTAATCAAGTAACATGAAATTCAAGGAGAAAAAGCCATGTAATCTAGAGCTTCCAACTGGATGAGGATCCAAATCAAACCTTAAAGTTTTCCGAGGTTCAGTTAAAGAAGAAATAGTGGAATATTCTAGAGTGGCCTTCAGACACTTGACTTGAACCCATAGAAATCTCTAATTGGTTCAAAATCAAGCGTAGCGTTAGTTCAGGCAGGCCACAACGTCAAGCTCTAACAGCATAGCTGTCATCATTGGTGCAGATCAGTGAATTGCTGGGGTGACTCTCTTGTCCACGTCCTTGTCATTGTATTCATGTCAATTGCTCTGCTCTGGCTGGTTTTTATTTTGCTGCTGCGCTCCCTGCTTATACCATTCATGATAGCTCGTGATGGGTAGGAAGATGTGCTCTTCCTGCCTCAGGCTTTCCATGCAAGCGCGTGGAAGGGCAGGGAGTCCCAGAACCGAACCATACTGCCAAAAGATGTGCAAGTTAATAAAGATTAACGAAAGACTGACAAAGTGGTCCTGACTGAATTAGTTCTTTTTTAAAGAAGGTGGTAACAGCATACCACCCCAAGAGTATTTGTCAACTGGAGTCCATTGGCCATAAGGAATGGCCGAAGATTTCTAAGGAACTTTGTCAGAAGTTTTTCATGAAGGGGCTGACTAACATCGAAACCAAAATAGTTGGTCAAAGACTCATTTTTTTTCTTGAAATTTGAGGAAGCACTTGCAAACAAGCCGCTAAATTGTTCTTGTTTTGTTTACCGTAAACAGCTGAAATGCCTTACATTTAGCAAACAAACCTTCATGTTGTGGATAATGTTGATCTAATTTAAACTTTAGCAGTGTAGTGTAGTGTGGTTAATTTTTTGGAAAAATCTTGAAGACTACACCAAAAGCACCTTGGAATCACCAGACTACACCTAAAGCAACAGCTTTTTTCTTTAACCACCAATCCAGCCAGGGTGAAGTTGCATTATTCAACATCTTAACTTCATATATGACAATTAAGCAATAATGATGGTTTAATTGATTGGTTAAAAATAAATAATTAATGAATTGACTATAGACCTGAAAGGATGACTCTTGGCAAACTCTTGATGCACATGCCAGCCCATTCCACCTCCTGGTGAACCATGCGAGATAGGTGAGGCGTTCAGACCTAATAACTGGTGATCAAACAATACCTGCTCCATTATTGGTGCCCCATGTGGAGCTATTAAGAAATCACAGCAAATTACTGACCAATTTCCAATTTATGCTACATATTTGCTTCCATGTGTGAAGGGTTCAAGCAGTGCTTATAAATTTAAAATCTATTCAAACTACGGCAGAAACACTGGTAATCTGTGGGATTTTATTAAGTTTTCAAAATGCTAACATGATATGAAAATACAAAATTTTGCCACAGTTAAAGGAACGTTTTGCAAAACAGTAGCAATCTTGGTTTGAATTTATTTCAAACACTGAAAAAAAAATCATATTTGTTTATGCATTCTGTCTTTCAGGTTAAGTATGTGCCTTAAAATACCAACTCTTTAGGAAATGGAAGAGGCAAGGGCTCTTTGGCGTCTTTGCTCTGATTTTAACAGGATTTAATTTGACACCAAAGTCAGGACATTTTAAAGTCTTTTGCAGAGAAGCAAAAAACAAAATGTTCATACAGTTTCACTTGAGGTCAAAAGACAGCAGAAAATGTTTCTATAATGATCTCCTACACCCCCACTTCCTCTTCTTGTGGCTGGAGGCTCAGAAAGTTTAGAAATCTGATATGAAAGACTGCATGTCAGCAGTGTTTTGCTCAGAGACTGTGTGATCTAAGTGGACAGAATGTTTTTATTGTCGATCTGAGCAGGAAGTAATGCTACCCAGTGAGTGAGGGCCATCGTGGGCTTTGACTACACTCTGAGAGCTCCTAAAACAATAATAACTGTGACTCACGCTCACTCTCCTCCAGCTGGTAAAATTGGCAAAACAAGAAACCCTTCCCACAATTTTTAGAAGGCCTGTTAGTCATGCAATAGTGAGACCAGTATTGCAGATTTTGGCAGATAGTAAACAGAGCTCAGACACAGTTATGGGGCCACATGCCATCTGTGGACATGAAATATAAGATGCTGCTAAGTGGCAACCTCCTGTGCTGAGAAATTAGGCCAGAGCTGAGGTGAGGCTGGCTCAGAAACGGACCAGTTCCTTGCAAAATAAAATGTCTTTGATACAAATAAACCCTTTAACTGTCTGTTTCTGTTACCTGCTCATTCTTTTATCCATAAACACATGAGGAGTTAGATTTTATGCTTCATCTTATTCCACACTATTCAAAAGTCTTTGAACGTTCCTACACTCAGACGTTAATTTGGGGGAGACTATCACACTGCTACGTTAGCTGAAGACTGACAACTGTAAGTACTTCAACCTAGAAACTGTACATATATAACACTAAAAATGCAACAGTAACTTTACAAAACGTTTTATAATACTATCAATATAGTATCTACTTTGTAATAAGATGTACAGGAGCTAATCTAAACGAACAAAAGATGCCATGATAGCTGGTGCCATCTTGGCTCGCACGCGGTAACCTTACTATGGAATTTACTCATTCACGAACACATAAAGCTGATCTACTTTTACCAGTGGGATATTTAACGTTTCTTTTGCGTTAATCAAAATTTGTACACACTTAAACGTGTGCTCTGACAATACCAACCTGTATTAACAGAAGAAAATAATGAGGCCAGCAACTGAGCTTCTAAACAGTTCAGCTTCATTCAGCAGAATGAAAGAGAAAGGCTAGTTCTGCTTCCAAACAGAGTCAATATGGGGGGAGCCCAGCACCGCACTGCCTCCTGCTGGTGACACTGAAATGTCCAAGTATTTGGCTATTACATCCAAATTAAAACATAAACATATTATATAAATTGTGACGACACATTTTGTGGACGTCACAAACGCAACACAGTAAACAAAGAGCAACTATGGGTAACATCCAGCGATTCTCCGTCTTTGTGGTTGGCATGTGACTCTTTGTTACTAAGCGCCATCAAGTTTTGTTTCAGAGAAGAATGCGTGTCACAAGGAGAAAAACAGCTTCTGTTGCACGGAAAGTGACCATTAGACCAAGGGACTGCAGTGTTGCAGTTCCACCTTCCGGGATGGAATTGGTTAAGTCTGGCACAGGTCCCAAAAAGTGGGATGGCTCATCTCGATTATTTGAGGATCTGTCCTGAGATTAGTCCGTGGAAGCGCCATAAAATGCGTGCCATGCTGAGATGAACTAAATTGAACCGGTAGAAACGGGGCTAAACCTATGTGTGTTACTGGTGCTTTTTGGCAACATATTCAAGTAACACTTGGTTATTTAGCAAGGGGAAAAGACACATTTATAGGCATCTGAGAGATTTATCAGACATTACCCAAGTTGAGAAACAAGGAAGCAGTGTAGCCAACTCCTCATTAAGGAGAGTAGCTCTTGACTGTCCTCGAAGATGCTAAACTACGTTACCATCTAATTTGCATGTAATCATCATGGACGTTGTACAAGTCCTTGGACATGATAACACATAATTAATGAACAGCTACTGCTCTCCACTTACAATGAGTGCATTTCCTGACCAACTCACTGTCTACCATCTCAATTAGAATGGCATGCAGTAAACTTGGGGTATGTCGTACATTAAGCTTCTTGGATATGTGGAGTGTATTCTTCATGAACGTTGGAAAAGTAGGATGTATTTGTTGGCAGAATTTGAAAAAGCCTTTAGATTGCTTCTGTGACCCAAGTGCTCTTTAGATCCACCCTTGGAAGGATGCGCCCCATGAACTGGGACACGAATTATGAGGCTTCGTGCTTACAAACCTCTTGCCCATCTTTAGCTCTACCCTGCAGTCAACCAAAATGCCAAAATTAGGGCTTCAAAATGGCAGCCAACAAACTGTAAAGTCACACGTCAATTATTCATACACTTCATGGGTGCTAGTCCGTCAAATCATTCTCAGGTGCTTTGCCCTTTCCTTTAGTATTTGTAACCTGAAGTCATGGGAGGGTAGTGTGAGTTCAAGTCCCACTTAAAGTGGAAAACACTGTGTTAAGTTACAGTAATACTGTCTGGTGCTACTGTTGCCAGAACAATCTTCCTGAGCCGTCACTTCCATTGCGCCCTTGGCTGACAGAGAACACCCCTGTCCCACGTCCCACTTCCTGTGCCGGCACAGGGCAAGCCGCCCAGAATCCCAAATGTCAGCGGACGGCTTAAGAGACGACAGCTGCTGTTGCATCTTGAATGTCCGCTGCCACATTCTGAGAAGTGTTGAAAAGGATGAACTGACATTTGCAGCAGGTTCCTCTTCACATCCTCTTGTCTCTCCTCTCTCCCTGTTTCCACCACGACACCCCTTGTTTCCAGCCCCGCTGTGGCCATGAATCTACGTGGGGTACTAGTCTTCTTACCAGGCCAAACATCATGCTGGGTTTGACATTCATTATTTATTGATGGGTTGTTCTTTAATTGCAGCAGGATAGTGCTTAGCTGCTCCGCTCTCACACTGGCTGATCCATGGGGAAGGGCCTCCGACTGAGGGCCGTATTTACTCAGCATGCTGGGAGCACCACTGTTGACTTCTAAACGTTGTGACACACAAAAAATAACCTGCAGGGTTGTTTTTTCTTCACTTTCCAATTTGTTAGCATTTCACTCTCTGCGAACACTTCCACTTACTTCCAGACTTACTCTATGGACCATAGGGCAGAAAAACATAATAAACGGCTGAATGGAAGTGGAGCCGGAGAGGATTTCAACTAGCATGAGAAAGTCATCACAAGCCTCTTGGCATGAACACACAGATGCCTGTGACAAACATACTATTGAGATGTGTAATGGTGTAGAACTATTTGTTGTATTCAATATAAAGGAAATGGCAAAATTCTCTTTCAGCCTTAAATACTTTAGAAATGAGACATTGAATTAAGTGTTTCAATCAACAAATGGGTTTGACAATGTTAAACCAGCACTATGGAAACAAACCAATCCTCTCATGTGTTTCCCCTTGCAAGTGTCTTTTTTCTCATAATCCCCATGAAACTATCCCTTTACCCGTTTAATCTACATCTGGCATGGGATTCATTTGCCTCCATATGCAGCTGGACATTAGGTAATTTCACTTGTAAGAGGTCAGGGGTTAAACTGTGGTTGAGAACAAACATGGGAATTAAAAGCTTTCTTAGTTTCATACATGCACTTAAGCATTGAGGTATGACTGGTAATGGGGGTTGCTGGATAAATAAAAGCATGTTGTGCCTGAGTGCAGTTCAGACTTGAATAAATCATAATGTACTCATACATGCTTTACAACTTGGGAAAGCAGAAACACATCAGATCTGTGAAGAGAAATACTGATGCTTTCCCAAAATAGAATATCACTGAAAGATAAAACTGCCATATTAATGATTTATTTAAACACTGGTTTTAAAGTCTAAGTGGTGCTCTTTGGATTACATCGTTTTACATCATCACCAGAAAGATAACACATTAGGATGTGCGTGCCTACTTATTGATAAAACATTGTAAAACTTGATTATTGTTGGTATTTATGCTGTAGTACAGTCACCAACCACTAGCTGTGACTGTAGCTCCAGTTAATGGCTATTGCTGTAATGAATGCCCTACAACCCAGATGAAAACAAGCACAGATGAAAGATGGAATCTCTTAGTATGGTGCAATTTGGCAGCTTTTTGATCTGGAAAACAGAGAAAAAGTTGTTAAAAGCTGCTAGTGTTGCTAGCTCTGATAACGTTTACTACACTTTGCAAACCAGTTTGACATTGTCCTCCTACAGACCCTGATCCCATGTTTAGCTGTGTTGAATGACTTGAGCTCAATTTTTAACTGTATTCTTGCCTTTGTACCAACTAGCTGGATAATACATTTCTGTTTTAACAACTTGGAAGTTAGTCATTTCCAACAACTCTACTGAGTATCACCATATTCAAATTTTCTGATACAAGTTCAGAGCCTTTGTTACTCAAAACAAAATAATTTCCCTGGTGGAAAAAAATAATTGTACTCTAAATTCAGTGTTTGCAATGTTTTTGAAATGTTGGTCCCCTGATTTCATTGAAACGTGGATAAACATCAGAAGTGAGGTAAAATCCTCTATTGACGCTGTGTCTTCACTGACAAGGTCATCGAACCCTCGAGCACCGGCCTGTTCCCCCCTCATGTTTCATTTACACTCCTTTTAACACTTGAGTTACGTGTCACTGCTGCAAAGACTAGAAAATCAATTTGTGCAAGCTGCTCTTGAGAAAGCAATGCCCTGACCGTTCCTCTTGTAGACTCTCAATTCGAAATAGTTTTTCCTGAGGCTTTCAAGGTTAGAAAGGAACAAACTGGAGAAAGCCGAGGAACATTCAGCTCTTCCTGAAAGGCTTGAAAAACTGGGGCGGAAATGTAACATGCTCTTCTGTCTCTGTCCTTTAGTCCTGCATCAAAATTGACTGATAGTGTTTTTTGTCTATTTTTATGGAACCTTGTTTAATTTTTTGTATGGTGTTTTCCATTCACTCTATTTGCTATATGAATGCTTGGCACATAGTGACACTGCAACACAGAGGGCCTGCTAGTAAAACTCTGCTGTAAATAAATGTAAGCCATATGGTTTAACAGATTCATGAGCTTTACTTCAGCTTAATGACACAGTTTTCTTATTGTCAGCTCAGTCCCAAGTGAAAGCCGGTGCAAATCAACATTAATGAGGCGTATATAGTTTTAAAACTCAAATTGATCAAGCATGCACAGAGGCACACCCGGCTGTCACTCCGAGAAAGACAAAAAGCCGAGCAAAGTCAAAGTCATTTGGAGACCAGGAAAAACAAATAGCCCTAGAGATGAATATTCAGAGGCATAATGACTTTTTCTTTTGGATAAAGTTTTTAATGAGCCGGTACCATAGAAGACACTTAAAAATGACTTTTTTGTTCGGAGTCAAGACTTAATGGGCTCAAGGGGAGAAACTGTCAGTAATGGACCTAATTTTGAGTAAAAGTAAACTGTATATAATCAAATAAGTAAAGAAATACAATTTTGCTGTCACATTTAGTGCTAACTAGAAGAAAATAGGAAGGGATGAAACACAGAATATGCATGAGTTTTGACTTTTGGTTTGTATCAGGCCCTCTGAGAGATGAATACAGACTGACAACAGTATTTGTTGTGATTGGCTTTAGGTGAAGACAAAAAACGGAGAACAGAGGACCAGCTGGGCCAACTAGCTCCTGATCAATGAAGAAATACAAACAGAATCAGGAAGGACAATAGGTAAGTTTACTTAAACCGTGCTTGTTTTGTTTGTGAATGTGGTGCACAGATCTGCACTGAAAACAAGAAGCAATCAGCTGCTTAGCTAGTAGGAGTACAAATGCTAACCTCAAGGCTATAAGCTGCTTTTTAGCAAGATTTGTAGCCTCAACTTATCCCCATTGGTTATTGTAGCATTAAGTAGCAGTAGTCAGAAAAAGTAATAGTGCTCATGGCGTAGCTTTGGGCTGCAACTTCGGAGTGTTAGTTGCATCAAATGGCATTTGTTAGCTGGGGTAATACTGCAAAACATCGAGCAACAGGCTGTATAGATAGTGTTAGCTAATACTCAGCAGGATTAATGTTGCTGGTAATGTAAAGTCAAGGGTTTATTTGATGAAATGGTTAGCAAAGGTTAGCAGGGTTTTAATGCTTAATACACAGCCATAGGCTGCTAATTGGGAGTTTTGGTAGTGTAAGCAGAGTTAATATGTCAATTTGTTGAGCTTTAGGCCGACTTTTAAGCATACTGAAAGCATTTGATAGCAAAAGTCAGCAGGAGTAGGAATGCTTATGACTGCTAAAGCAGGAATCTTGGTAGAGTTAGCTAGCAATTGCTTTTGTAATACACCCGAGTCGGTAAAAATTATTCTTGGCCAGAAATCGAAAGTTATGACCAGTTAAATTTACGATTGCCCCTGACATCTATTCTTTTTAAACTCATGCCCTTTGATTTGAATGAGCCCAAAACTGTGAGTTTAACCTTTTTTTGAAGAGGTTAAACTCACACACCTCTTTATATATATATATATATATATATAATATCCAGGTCTACAAAGATATCAAAAGATTTTTTGTGCACCTATTTTCTGATACAGGGAGATATTTTGAGCATAACTAAAATTGTTCTGTGGGTTGATTTTTTTTAACTTGAATTTCAAATGTAAAGAGGCTGCAATGGTATTTCAGAATAAAATTTTAACATGATTTTTCAGCTACTCATGTGTCTTCTAAATCACTATCATCAGCTAGATAAGCTGACAAGATCGCATTTGAGTAGCTAACAGATTGTAGCCTTGCATTTGCATTTTTTGTGGGGGATTAATGAAACTTGTTTCAAACAGACAGAACCAGAAAAAAGTAAATAAATTGATTTTAAAAATCTGTAGCTATTAGCCTCCATCAACAAATACTGGTTGACACCCCTACACAGGGTTTTGTGCTGATGTCGTTGGCCCAGTCTCCTCTCAAAAGTTAGGTTATAAGGGAGTTACGGAAGTAGAATATATCATAGCTATCATTTAGTAATTGTAATGCAGCTCAGTTCTGGATGAATGATAGACAAGCTTGCAGACAAAAGTGTATCCTACCTTCATACAAAAAACTTATCCAGGGCTTTTTTACACCATTAAAATGCTGTCAAAAGACTTTTGGGATCGCGTTTGGGGATTGGACATCTGCATGACTACCCTCAGCAACAGAGAGGCCATTATATCCGCCAGTGTTAGTGCTCTACTTGCATTTCAATGTGAGTCATCTCCATTTTAAGTATCTCTAAGTCCAATTCATCTGAGCTGCTTAGCAATTAATCAACTGACAGAGCCGGGGCAGGGGAAATGTGTGGTCTAGATTATTTTCCAAGAAAAGCTTTTCCTGTAGTTTCATCCTTGCAGCTGTGAGTGGTTAAAAATACAACAATGAAAAAAGTCTACTACAACTGGATGACTAATATTAGCTCAAGCATTAGTCACTTAGCAAGATCCACAATGGCAACAGTTGTGATTCTCAGGCAGCTCGTCCACATTCAGGTTTCTTATTTCTTTTTTGATAATAGAAGAAAAACTAGTTGTTCGGTCATGGATGGTTTGCTTTCATGTGCTTCACCTGCTGTTAGATTCAGATTGTATGTTTTATTCTGCAGCTTATCAAGGATGAATCTTAAATCATTTTCCTAATTTTACTTTCACACTAAACATGTTTTCAAACCAGTTTAAAGCCTTCAAGGGAAACAGTGAGCAACAAGCCACCTCATAAATTAGAAGGCCACAGTATGGTCAAGTACATTTTCCTTTACGTCAGGCATTTATCTATGGGTGGTAATTGTTTAAAGGCGCCTCATATTCCATCTTCATTAACATCCTGACATTGACAAAGTAATGCAGCAGACCTTTCACAGATGGGGCATGCCCAGTGGCAAGCTGCCGGTTCACCTCGAGACACACTGCCCTCCTCTGCTAATTTATTTGCTTTATTTGCTTTGTCTTAAACCAGCTTCCAACAAGGTTTATTAAGTCCTAAATGCATGACAATTTTCTTTAAAACCTTTAGAATAATGAGGGAGACTAGTTGTTGAGGAGCTCAAGCATATTTTGCAATGAGGGGGTAACAATCAGACTCAGATTACTCTTTTGCTAAAACAGTGTACTCCTGCATGTACAGTTTTAGTTCCCCTCCTACATCATGGCAGGTAGCTGCTACCAGCAATGGGTAAACCAACAATTTCCACAGTGTACACACATAGCTTGCAAATTCAACCAGTGCTTGAGTCTTAGAGTTGTTTAAATTTTGGGTATGTACAAGAACAACATCACGTTGTAATGTAAGCTCTGCAGAGTGAGCAATAGCTTGTCTGCAGCGAAAACCTGTACTTCCCAAATGATAACGGCTCTACAACAAGTGATGAGGTCCATTGGGGAAGAGAAAGATGATAGTAGTGCCACAGCTCCAAAACAACAAGTGATAGCTTTTAGTTCAGCTCAAGCAGGAGAGGAAAGAAGATAACTAATTATGCTGCTTGCTGCTGAGTGCTGTACTCCCCCTGCTGGAGAACCGCAAGCACACCCGATACCAGTACCAGGTACTTGAAGACACTTTTTAATTTTTTGTTTTCTTTCTAGGAGACTGGAGCATTACCTTGGTATCTTTGCTCATTAATAGAAAGACCAAAAGCCATAATTTGTGTTTAAACTTTTAATTTTTTTCTTATCTCATTAACATGTTAGCTGGTTGCACCTTGACGGTATAGCCACTAGGGGGATAATGAGTGTGGGATTTAAGGGGTTTCATTTTTGGTAACAAGCTTACATGGATGCATTACTTTTGCTTTTATGTACCGTAAAATCTAGAATATAAGTTTCTAAATCTGCATTTTTTTTTTAAATAAAATGACAAAACATGCAATTTATGACAATTCCTACTACATTCAGCAAGATCCACAATGTGCAATTTCTGTGTTGCTATGTAACTTCCTAGTTTTAACAACATTAGTTTTCAAAAAAACAATTGACTTTGTAGAGCGTTAGCTAGGCATAGTGGCGTAACTATGAGGCTAGCGGCAACAGTGATTACAATGGCAGCTTATCCAAAGCTTCCACTAGATTAGAGCGCCATCTCCTGGATGAAATACTGCATCACAACTGAATAACTCGCACAGCTATTTTGTCGTAATTTTGACATTCAAAAGAAGAAATAGAGCCCTTCCACCTCAGGTACTGTGGACCACCTACTTACTCACCCAAGTTTGTGCAGTGCAGGTAAGTTAACACAATATTAATGTAGCTAGCAAAAACCAGTCCGTAGTGGAAAAATAACTTCTGGCAAACTAGAAATGAGATGTTTCTGAATTTTGTGATAAGTTTTAGCTTTTACTAAAAATATAGCTGGATTTGTTAGAACAACAACAGCACTGTAATCAAATAAGTAATCACACCAAAGTGTTGTTAATAATTATTAAACCTTTAATTATAATAATAATAATAATAATAATAATAATAATAATAATAATAATAATTATAATATTCCTATTGTTCAGGGTAACATTTAATTTTTTAATTTTTATTTATCAGTGATGGTAAAATAGTTTGAGAGACACCAGAAATAGTTTTGCATTTCGTGTATACTGATGATGAACTGATTCTATCGTGAAATGTTATGTTTAATTATATTTTGCATGATGTAGTTTCAGTCAGTGCGACATTATTCTATTTTTATTTGAGTGATGGACACTGACTCTGAGAAAACTCTTCTCCTTCCAGGTGGCACATTGTCAACAAAACTGCAAACGGTGAAACTGCAAATTCGTCTGACTTGAGTGAAAGCCTCGAGCATGGACTGCACAATTACCATCCATGACAACATTATTTCTTTATAAATTTCACGCCACCCTTGTCTCTTGAAGGTGCAGTTTGCCATCACTCTGCAACAACCTTGGTCTAATTGCATTTACCTGTTGGAGCAAATCCCATTTGGGAAATTCAATATACATTCTGAATGAATGGTTTGAGGCTTATAATACCTTTGTTGTCATTTTTGAAAGGATGTTAAGGTCATAGAGGCAATTAAATGTAGTTAGAAGCTGCTAATACCCTAAAGAGACAATTCAGCCTTTTATTTTCTGCAACCTTTAATGAAACTTCTAATGCTTATAATTTGTCAGTGTAAAAATCCTAGGGAAGAAAAGGGCAGCAGCGTTAAAAAACTGCTTCCTCATTTCTTTTTTTCAGACACATCTGCTAATTATTTCTCCCCACTATAGGAAGTGACATCACATGTTGACAGCGTGGTTCAGGCACGCCTCCCTGGAAACAAGGAGAGGGGAGAGGGCATGAGATAAACGGTGGTAGATTCAGAGGCAGACGTTGGATTGGCATGGCTGTGTGCAGCTCAGCTCTACAATCTGCATCCATGAGGCTGCTGCCTGGATATCTGGATCCTCTCTGCAGAGCAACACAGCCTTGATACGGAGCTGTATGGAGCAGGAGTGAGCCGTGCTGTGTTTTCACAGCATGTTTCAGAGCAGTGGGAGATAGAGAGGCAATAATTAGGGGGGACAACCTTACCACACACTTGAGCGATGTTCCGTGAGCTGCTCTTTCTCTCGTTTCAGAGCGACACAGAAGCCTCGGACTAATGGAGGGATGCAATGATGTTACTCTTTGCTTGTCATGCTTGAATCACAGCTTCATATTTCCTTTTGTGTCAGAGACCTTATTGTCTGCGTCTGTCACTGCCGCCGGATCAACTGTGGGGTAGCGTGGTGGACAGAGCCCCCTCCTCAACCCCCCTCTCCCTTGTCTGTGTCCCCGGCTTCTCATCACTCCCGGCACGCTCGTGTCTATTTACCTCTTTTAAGCTACCCTCCCCTCTCTGTAACGCTCCGTCTTTCTTGCTCTCCTGCTCCTTACGGCTTACTATCTCCTTCTCTTTGCTCCTCCAAAGCGGGCGGTCTGCTGTATGATCTCCTGGAAACCAGTTTTCGCTGCTGCTCTGCAGTTTCAAAATTCCTGAACCCTTTCAGATTTCTGTCTCTACGGCTGCAGGATGCTCCTTCACGAGGATTGATCCCTGTCCTCCCCCTGTCACTTCCCCCTTTCCCTCCCTCGTCCTGATCTCCTGCCCTCTGACCCTCACCCTCTTGTTGTCTCCCCTCACCCATCCCTTCCTACTCACCCTTATCCCAAGCCTCTTTCCCCCATAATTCATTCCACCCCCTTGACCATGTTGCCATGTGCCTGCTGGCTCCAACTTATCCTCATCTTGCTGTCCTCTGTGTTATGGACCCTGGGGGAAAACTGCCCAGCAACCTGCCTGTGCCCAGATCCTCACACTGTGGACTGCAGCGGCCGTGGGCTGACCCGTTTACCCGATGAGATCCCCTTGGATGTGCGCAGGCTTTTGCTGGCTGACAACTGGATACCCCGCATCCCATCGGACTTCCTGGTTCTGTACAGTGACTTGGTCTACCTTGACCTCCGGAACAACTCCCTCTCACACATAGAACCAGGGACTCTCAGCACCTCTTCCAGACTCGTGTTCCTTGACTTGGGGAGCAACAATCTGACTGAAATCCCCAAGGGGACATTTGGGGAGTCCCGGAGTCTGATCAAACTCCGGTTGGGTAACAACCCCTACCTGAGCATGGTGAGTGATGAGGCTTTCCTCGGCCTCACCTCTCTCCGAGAACTGGAACTGGAGCGTAATGCACTGTCTACCCTGAAGGTGGGGGCACTCAGTCAGTTGCCCTCCTTGCGGGTCGTGAGGCTGGAAGGCAACCCCTGGGTATGCAACTGCAACTTTGCCAACCTATTCTCATGGCTGATGGAGAACAGTCACAAGCTTCCAAACGGTAAGACGCTGCATCAGAGGCTTTTTCTTTCAATGTGCTTAACCCAAATAAAGCATATCTGTGCACAGCATACAATAGCATTACGGCAAACCCATTACCATAACACTGCTTTGGTCTATTTATATTCCCCTGTAGGAGGGGAAACCCCCCTCTCCCTCAGTTGTTCTAATTTGGTCTCTTTCTTCCTCTACACCAGTTGCACATAAGGTTTTCAGAATATGTTTATGTATAAAGGGACAGTAGCATTTGTTTGGATGTGAAAAACAAAAATTCTTCCATTTTTTTCTCCCAAAACAAAACTCAAAATGAGATCAAATGTGGGAAATGAAACTTGGATTAAGAACTTTAGCTAGCAGTTTCTATGGTTCCACGTTTCACTGTGCATATAAACTGAGCATTGACCTCTATCCTGCGTGGTAGTCAAACCGATCAATTTTCACTTTCTATTTATATCGTAGCATTTCTTTATTTTTTACTTGCCATTTTCTGCTCACTGTAAATCAGATTAAGTCAACAGTTTCCAAAAGAGACTGAAACCCCTGCTCCTTCTCCCTTTGTTTGTACCACTATGTAAATATTAAGCCCCGTACTATAGACTCAGTCTACCTCTGTGATTCAGCCTGGAGGCTTGAGTTAGATAACAACTGGGCCAAAGTTTTAGTGTGCTTGAGTGTGCAAGCAATGTGTGCACACATATCCGAGGAACAACACAAGACAAAGGGGAGCATCAAGTCTCTTTAGAAGTATTTCGCTGTGGGTAAGCTCGCTGCACATGGAGGTGATTTATTTCAGCATCTCTGGATGCTGGATTCTTTGGGTGTTGCAAGATTTGGCCTAGATAAAAACAAAAACCGTCCAGTGTGATAAAATCTCTGTTCCACATTGAATATCCTTCCACATTTGCAGTGCTGAGTCTTCATTGACAAATCATCTTGATTATGTTTCATTTGTATGTGGTAGGAATGTTTGTGCTGAAGGTCAGCCTGATGTGCATTACTGCTGATGTCCTTACGAAGGACACAGACAGCAGTTATCTCATAAGTGAGCCAGCACGTGGGAGCTGCAGAGGCAAAAATAAACAGATCTGACAGTTCAGCCACACATGTGCTGATATGATATTCAGATCAGAGGCAGATTTGACGCATTACATGATTTTAACTGAATTTGATTCAAGATTGTGAACGCCTCTTACAGTGTTTTGACTCCTGGTTTCATGAGGCACATTTTGAAAACATTTTAAACACAGTACATGTTCTTGCACAGGGTGTTATGTATAACGGAGCACAGTTAAGGAGTGGGAGCGTTTATTTCTGTCACCGTTCCAAGGTTGTTTGAGGTGTGAAATGTCAACCTGTATATACAGAGAACAGTTTTTTTCTTTTTATACAGCGATGGCACAAATCTTCTGACTCAACATGGGATTTTTCATGAAGTGTGAGAGGCTTATAAGCATCTCATACAACATGCAGATCACGGTATATTACTGTCCGACCCATTTATAAATCAATGTTTTTTTGGCTTTAAAACTGGCCGGAGAAAAGTCTGTGGCTCAGCTCCCTGAAGAAACCAGCCGGCTGTTGCAAACTGCTGACAACTCACAAAAGCAAACTCCTGATGTACATTTAGGCCGTGGTGTTCTGGGCTATTGATAAATCTTTTACTGTCATCTCCAGGCTTTTTTGCATGTGCCCTAAAAACAGACATTGCATCCTGTGAGGATGCAATGTTGACAAACTGGCAACAATACCTTAGTCCCGCTGGTAAGACTGCAAATGCATTAATCACTGGGTCTAAGTGTTGTCAAATGCAAGCCATAATGAATTGCATTAAGGGTGCTGGCCAAGCAGACATCAACAACAAAGAAGATGCCCAAGGCCCCGGCCAAGCTGCTGGCATGACTGCCAACTGGCCCCGGTGTATATACCACTCAAATTGAGTTAGCAAAGCGTATCTCACCTCATATGCAGCTCTTACATCTCCATCAGTGAGTGTTTGCTGTGCGACCCCGGAGAAAAGTCTAGCACTCACATGTTTATCTGTGTGAGATTTCTACTACTGCTTATTTTTCCTGCTCTCATGAGGTGTCAGAAATGTACTTTGTAATGCTAACCATGCTGCAGGATTGGATGACAAAAAGCATTAAGGCACAAGGACTAATAATTGTTTTGGCTCGTCTTCTTAGGCGATGCAAATTAGTTCCGTGACGGGTCAGAGAGGACAAAAAGATGTTACACTGAACTGAAAATAGTCTCTAAATGAGTCCTTCTCTTTCTCTGGGTGTAATTTATTGAGCAGTGACTTTACTTTTCTTAAAGGAAGTGCTTTCTTAGAGTCCAGTGCTACAGAAGCAGCAAATCCTATCGACAAAGGGGTATTGAATTCCTGAAATCTCACCAGCCTGTTAAGACAAAACCGTTCCTACTACTAGTCTGTGGAGTGAAAACAGAAAACAAGAATTAGAGTAGCTGAAAAATCACAACCCCTACACTCAGATTTTGACAGATATTGTCAGGCAGCTTCTTCTGCTATTAGCGTGTATTGAGTGGTGTACACGCTATCGAACAAAAGCAGCAGGGAGGATTATAGTGAGTTGGATTTACAAGCACAGACGGTTTACACATGCAGGCATCATACTGCCAGACCTAATTAACATAATGACTGAGCTCTCGATCGGGAAAAATGCTCTGACCTATTCCCCGGGACGCTGTTTTGAAAGTGGTTACACAATAACAGATGGACGCTCATTAGTCAATGAAGTTGACTTGATAAGCTTTTCAGGATGTATCATCTTGAACTACCATCATCAGTGTGGGTGTTCCAACTTAACATCTCGTTTGTCAAAGAGGAAATCCATTACTAAGGGACAGATCACTTAAACTCATTTATCTGTCTACTTGTTGTGGTGGCTGCATCTTCGTGTCTTTTTCATCACTGATAAAAATCCATGAAAAGCCAAGAAAGCGCTCCTCTGCATGGCCCCTAGTTAAACCAGAATTGCCCTGTACCTTTCAGCATCCATGAATTATTCTGTATGCAAAGCAGAAACTGTCATAACAAACTTTAGTATGCTCGTAGCCTTGAGTAAAGGATCAGAGGGAGTTTTGATTTTGAGTTTCAGCCTTGGATGCTGTAACCTGGGCATTCAAAAAGTAAGAAAAGATTTTAGATACATTCAGGATAATACAGGTGTCTTGTACTCTGACAACTAATATTGCTGGTCATACATCAATCCACAGCTGCTTTGTAAATATTGAAAAACCACACAACAGTTATAGGTTGTAATCTCTGATAGGCAAGCTAATTTTAAAGCACTGTTTATAAAAGGTGCAACTGAAGGGCTCAGAAGAGTAAAATGCTATAATAACACTAACAAAGGAAGTATTAATGACATTTAAAGGGCTGTGAGGGGCATCTAAGTGATCTTGAAAAATTGTCCATTCTAGATATACGTCTGATTATAATCCACACTTTAAATTGAGATTATCAGTACCAACATTACAGGTTACAGCTTATTTTAAATTGCTACTTCTTAGCTTCCTGATCTGGTTGATCAGGAGCGGATTGATTTACGGCACGTCTAGCTCTCTATGACAACACCACGCTGGCTGACAAAGTGTATTAGTGAGAAGAGAGATCTGTGTTTTTCTCTGCCATAAACGATTTCTGTGATTAATTGTGTAGTGGTGGTGAACACAGGAGCCTAACTGTCAGACAGAAAAAGGACAGAGGAGCATAAGAAAGATAAACGGGAGAGTGATACAGCCAGGGCTAAAGGCTAACACAGGGGCTAAACTGTTTGTGGTAATGTTCACTTTAACCCACATGCAGCAGTTTTCTGCAGTGGTCTGTTTAAACTTGAGAGTCTATCAATAAAATGAAGAGTGAGGTAATGTTAGCTCTGCTTGGTAGATGACTGGCAGGACACAGCTAACCTGAATTTACACATTACAGACATGTCTTAGAGCACCAGACTGTCAGCTGCGCTAAATATATACTGCTATTAAACTACTTACAAACTGACAGAGTTTACATATTGTCACGCTAGCCTACAGATACGTTGGAGCACCGGGCTGCCGATAGCGCTACATATAGGTGGCTACTACAACGTTTGCTTAATGTCATGTTTGAAACCGTATCACTATGTAACCTTACTAATAAATACCTTACCTCAGTGTGTTGCATCCAGTAAAAAAGTTGTCTTGAACAAAGAACATTTGTTTCAATCCAATCTCCATTTTATTCCAAAACAAACACACTCACACATCCAATCTCCAAAATTCTTTTATGACATTGTGCATGAGACTTCAGGCCAGAAAGTGGTGAGGCAGTCCATTAAAACAAATCCTCCTTAAAGCATCTTTAAGGAGATGAATATTAATATAAAAGATTCTGAATTATAAGACTGAAGCTGAAGGAAAATATTTCAACATTGTGCCAAAAAAATTGAATCAAAACATAGTAAAAATACTTTTTACATTGTATTTGTAAACTTCATTGTTGTGCAATTACTGATATATTTAACACTGCGTGTCTCCAAGTGATAGTGCTTTGGAGGACACAGATTCACCTGCAGGAATTCAAAAGTAATTGGCTGTACATTATATATTTGTATCCTTCAGACGAATTACAGCAAGCATCCACAATCAATAGAGTGATCTTGTACATTTCAAAGCGAGGGTCTACACATGTCATACTATGAAACACACACACACTAAAACACAAGCATACACACATAAAGAGATGTTTCACAGCCAAATTCTTCATTCATAAACTGAGCTACAACCTTCCGTTGTTAAATCAGTATAAATCCATTCCTGTCACTGTTATAAATTTGTAAAAGAGAGCCAGTGTCATTCAGAACTGTGTTTGGTTTGTTTTGATCCTTTTTTGAGTCATGAAACATTCTGCTCAGGAAAAGGGAGGGAGACAAAGAGACACACAGGGGCAAGGAGAGCAGCTGTGTGCAGACTGCTCTGCATGCCAGTGTCAAAGGGCAAGGTGATCGCTTTGAATTAGGCTAGTTTGAAAATTATCACTTTGTCAGAGTGCACTGAAAAAGTGAAGGTTGGTAATTACCATCTACAGATGGGGCTATAAAACTGGTCTTGCATAACAAATGTAAATGTAATTTTGGCAAAAAATTAGCTCAATTAGAATGTTGAAAAGGTATTTATTTTATTTTCAGATGAATGTCCCATTGAGGTGGATACACTAAGATTCAGATGAACCACATCACTTATCATATTCTGTCTTCATTATGTAACAGAAATGTTAATTGCAGATAACTGGTTTGCATTATAAATAAACAGTACACATGTGTCGAACCAAAGTCCAGGAATAACCTCGAGGCATCATTTAGTGGTTAAGTTTGTGCATCTAGAGCTGTTAGTTTAATTTTAACAAAATTGTGCTTTGAGTCGATTGACTATTGCAAGGCCATCGTTTTTAGTGGTAGAGTAAACTACTGGTTAGACTACTTTTGGCATCCTATGAAACAAGGCATAGCTCAGCCTTCAGTAATGTCCCAAAATAGAAATAGAAATAGAAATAGAAATAGAAAATACTTTATTTATCCCCGAGGGGAAATTCAGGAGTCACCGCAGCATTTAAGAAAACTAAAGTAAGAAAGAGTATAGAAAGTGCAAAAATGTCCATAAGAAATTAGATGACGACATCCCGTCCACCGCTCGTCCACCGCTCGTCCACCGCTCGTCCACCGCTTGTCCACCACTCTCCAGCCCAGCCAGTCTCCACCTCCACAGGGTCCAGGACTGAGCCTCCCCAGCAGTCAGTTCAGTCTCTGTCTCCTGGATCCTGTCTGCTCACAGCAGGCGAAGCTCCTCCGATGTGTTGCGGTGTCTGATGTCAGCCACGTCCGTGAACAGCATGATGCCGCTGGATTAGCACAACTAGCTCATCCATCCCCCGGAGCGAGATCCCACGTTCCCAACAACGATGGATGGAAGGACAGGTCCACGTCGTCACCTCCCAGCTCACATCCGAGAACCAGCACGTCGTCCTCACCTCCTCCTCCTCAGCTCGAGGGAAATCATCAAGCCCTACACTAGTTAGCATTGACATGCTACAGACAGCTAACAGCTAATTTCGCATGTAAACAATGCAGCCATGGTTACATGTAGGATCTCCAGACAAACACAGGAGAAAAGTAGTAAAAAATACCGCCGAAGCCACAAAAAGTTTGGTGTCCGTGACCGACAATGAACCATACAAAGTGATGATCCACTCCAAATACAAAGATTACGAAAAAGAGACGAAAAAATTACAAGAAACGGACAAAGACGAGAGAGCTGCAGCAACAGGCAGCTACTTGGGTAGCGCCTAGCAACCAAGATGAAAAGATGAAAGAAGTCATAAGCTATATCCACAATTAAGAGGTTAATGCTGCATAACTTTAAGATGACAGTACAGTAAAATGAGATTTTGCACATTTGTTATTCCAGAATATTATTCCATGTCAGTATGACAAAAGATTACTAAAGTTGTTGTGATAACTCTTAAAGATAAGTTGGCATCATCTCAACTACAAGATATATTTCAACTTAAAAATGTCAATGTCCGAATAAATCAGTAATGCAAGTCTACTTGACAATGAAGGAATACAGGTGGGTTTGGGATTAAAAAAGTATTACCCCTAATGCTTTTGTAAATTGTTATCTAAAATTTATTTTCACCATGAGTGAAGTGGGAGAGCATTGGATATAAAAGCGTCAAGCATTTTTGTGAAGCTACAGCCTTCAAGTTAATACCCTGGATGAAATAGAATAGAATAGAATAGAATAGAATAGAATAGAATAGAATAGAAAATACTTCATTAATCCCTGAGGGGAAAGTGTATAGAAAGTGCAAAAAGGTCCATTAGAAAATAGATGATGACAGCTTGTCCATCATTCTCCAGTCAGCCAGCCTCCACCTCTACAGGGTCCAAGACTGAACTTCTTCAGCAGTCTGTTCAGTCTCTGTCTCCTGGATCCTGTCTGTTCACAGCAGGTGAAGTGGGGTTGGTGTCAAGTGTTAGCTCCATTAGCCATGTCTATGAACAGCATGATACTACTTTCCCTGCTGGTATTCCCTCTGTTACTGGGTTAGCATGGCTAGCTCGTCCATCTTATTGGAGATGGATCTTATGTTGCCAATAATGATGGATGGAAGGACAGGTTGATGTCATCACTTCTTAGCTCACACCTGAGAACCAGCACGTCATCCTCACCTCCTTCTCCTCACCTCGTGAGGACACATCAGGCCCTGCACCAGTTAGCATTGACATGCTTCAGGCTGCTAACTGCTGATTTCACATGTAAACAATGCAGCCATGGTTACATGTCGGATCTCCAGACAGAAACAGAAGCCCTTTTCCACTAGTATGGCTTGGCCCTACTCTACTGGGCCTGACTCTACTTTACTCATTTTGTGATTGTTTTCCACTAGCCTGGTTCTTTGACCACTGGGCGGGGACACCATGTCCATGTCATTTTGAGCGCAACACAACAATCGCAAACAATGGAGGACTTGAAGGCAATAGTATACTTGCTGTATAGTCAGTGGCTTTTTGTCAAAAACCCCAAAAGACCTGGACCTCATTGTTGGGCCGGGGAGAAACTTGATGGGACACCATCTTGCAAATGTTTTTAAAAAATGGCGGGTGGGTCTCTTCCTCTTATGTCCCATTTTGTTATGGGCGTCGGGCTCATGACTCATCATTGACGACATTGTCTGACCAATGAGTAGCCAGCAGTCAGTGACGTCATCTTGTAGTATTGACGCAGCTTGCTTGGAACCATAGCGGAAGAGGGTCCCAAAACTATCTTGTTTTAGGAGGTACCAGGCCAGCGGAAAGACGTTGCAAACCAGGTAGGGCCAAGGGGTGCTAATGGAGAAGGGCCAGTAGTTGAGTTGAAATAGGCTAATCATTTTAAACAACTTCCTGAAGAAAATGAGCTAACTAACAAGTCTAAATCAACAAGGAGTGGCACAAGACATCTTATTCAATCAAGATAACTTATCTTGGTGTCAGAACAACAAAATGTATTTTTTGACCCAACATAAAATTTTGAGGCAGCGCTTTACATCATATTTTTAAGTTGAAACAACAAGTTACATTTAACAGTGAGTGTTTGAAAACTTATCGACATGGATTTGGGTCACAGTTTGACATGCTCCCTTTTTTATTCACAAAATCATCCTTTGATCAAAGTGCAGCTGGTGGTAATGAGCTTGAAGATTCTTCAGTTTGAAGCTGAAGTGATCACAAGTCTTGAGTGAGATTTATTGATTCAATGAAGGAACTTATCAGCACGGGTGGTCACAAGTAAAAAACTTCACCTGCAAAAAAAATCTTTAACAAATTTCAGAAGTTTCAATAAAATATGAGGAATCCGAAGTCATCCTGAGATATCTATGCTTCCTGGCGAGATGGCCTGCATAATGTAGCAGCTGCAGAGCCCATGCTGTAAACCCAATTCCCATTCCATTTTGCACATCTTGATTTCCCCTGTGATTTCAAGTTCACAAAGCAGCACACTTTTCTGTTTGCATAACTTTGATTACTGCAGGTCAGCATGAGGAGTGGGTGGAAGATGCTTCAAAGTCTGGGGGTTGAGGGGTTTGTCTCCTATCGGTGAAATAAATCAAGTGTAAAAATGTGAACATCCATCAGATGAACTTCAGAGTCCTGCAGCCTCTGCCTTTTTTGGGGCCCTTTGCTCACTTTTTAGCCACTAATTCAATTCATTAAAGTTTTAATAGAAGGATGAGTGTAAACATGATCCACGGCTGTCTCCAGTGCTCTTGGGTTAAGGATGAACAAAGGCCATGTATAATTCAGAGTGACACAGTTCTGCGGCACATTGGCCAGGGTAATTGGAGCCAGAGCTGCCTACAGGGCAGAGCAGGCCAACTCTCATGAGGATTGAAGTTGAAGCCCATCCAGGCATTGCTATCAACACTAGTCATGACCTGAGCAGTTTCACTACAAAGTAGCAGTTCAGGTGACAGGGTCAGAGTCTGAATTTTCCTTTGCAGTGGATTGAGTTTCTTCCCAGAGACCTGTTACCTCACTGCACACCCAGGGCTGAAAAATTTGATGCCACTGAACAGCAACTCAAAGCAAACAAACAACAACATGTTCTCACTTCCTATTCATAAGATGAGAGTGTTTGTTTGGTGTCTCTGAGCTTTGGAACACAATGATCTGAGTACTGCACTCATTTGACCCTCTTGCATGCATATGCAGTTATGTTAGCTTTAATGAATGTGAACTATTCTGTTAGACATTCAAAATAAACCAGTCATACTGCCATTTGTAAATATGTATGCACCAAAGACACAAATTGGTTAAAGTGGAAGTTAGAATATGAAGAAACTTGTTGTGAAATCCTGCAAATTCAAACCTCCCAAAGAACTTGGTTTGGTTGACTTTCCAAAGCTCTTTTTACAAGTGCTCTTTAAATAACTGTAACTCATCAATCATTTGGGGTACTGAGACAATTCAAAGGGCCTAATGAAGAAGACAAAACAGGCTTTACAGTGATATGCAGGGTATTATGGTATTGCATACGAATCTGAATTCAACAACAGTCCAATCACAGGCAATCATTGATGTAAACTGTTCTTATTACCGTAACTCTTCAACCATTTGGGCAAGCAAAAAAATTCAAAAGCTTCCTGAAAGAAGTGAAGATGAGCTTTCTTGACATAGTTTTGAGTTTTTATCGACCAAAAGAAGGTTTAAGTAGCCTGAATGATACTTGCTATAAGAGAATGATTGTTTTAATGTATTGCCAGTAATGTAAGCGTAAGTCGGGCACACACTAGGGGATAATCGTGGTGATTTTTGTCCCAGTCTCCTCCGTAAGATCAAAGCCAGCAAAGGCCTGATTGTCTGATGTCTGCAGATGATGTTGTCATTTTCCTGTTTTGTCCGGTTGGAGCCGCTCGGAAAGCCTCCGATTAAGAGATTGTAGATAATGAACAGCAGAGCAGGTACAATGTGTTATGTCACGTGTACCAGAGCAAAACCAACAGGAAGACCGAACAGGAAGTAAGAAATCTATCTTTGATAACTGTGGTGACTTTACTCACCTCCAACTCGTGCTGTTATTCATACAGCCCATATCTTTGCCGTCTCAACAACTTTTTTCATAATCATCTTTTTTTTTGTTTTTTCAGATCTTTAAGGTCAAAAACACTCAGCATTGCTTTTGCCTGTTTGTCCGTCATGTTTGTTTACACTGAAGTCACATTTTTCTACGCAAGATTTTGAATATTGAGCGTGGAGAAGTGGATACGCTGCTGAAGAATAGGCTAGTGTGTGGTGTCTTCCCCCACACACTTTAGGATAAGAAGAGCTAGATCTTGTGTGATCTGTCTTTTGTTATCATCAAGTGTGTGCTCTCTAAATGCGTGACTGTTTGAAGAATCCTGTGATGTGTGCCAGTCTGAACTTAGTATAAAACACAGGAAATCTGTGTTCCTTATTTTTTAAATAGAGCCACAATTATGAGGAACAGACATTTGTTGGATAAGCTGCAGAGCTGAGTATGTGGGTTAGGTCAGTGAAAAATTTATGCAATCTCCCCTGCCAATGCCGAATATTATATTCTACTGTTGATATTGACTCTTCAACTCATTTGCTAGAAAAAAAAACTAAAATCTTTTCAAGTGTTTTTTTGTCTTATTTTTTTAGAAAGATTGTCTTATTATGCTTGATATGAGCCACATTCACCTGACCAGTCCAGGAAAATGTCTTATTTCAAGATATTTAAAGAAAAAAATCAGCTCTGAACTGTTTGTAACTCATAAAAAGATCTGCCAATGGAACTAGAAAAATTTGCTTAAAACTTGAATCATGTCTTAATACAAGTAATTTTTATCTTTTTTTCTGGACTGGTCTGGCACATATGGCTCATATTAAGTCCAAAAAAACATTTTCCACTTAAAATAAGACAAAAAAAAAAAAAAACTTGACAAGATTTCAGGGTTTTTTTGCAGTGATGCAGTCATGCTACAACTGAAAAAAAAACATGCTTTGTTGACCTATCGATTGCTGCCGACCTCAATCACAAGTACATATTCGTGCCCTTTATATTTTATCACCTGACTCCAATGTGGAATTAGAACAATATCTTCGAGGACGTGCATCCAGACATGAGGCTTATGGAGGACATACTGTGTCAAATTTAATGTCTGGGCCACTGGCCAAGCAGCCGTATTTTACCTCTTTGAGTGAGCTGCCACACTGCCCCATATGACTCTCACTTCTCGCTGCTATCTTTTACTACTCAACGGGTTTGTGATGAGAAAATATCCATTCCATTAACTCCGGCTGACGGCTTCTTTTATCTTGGCCTAATTTAATGTTTATTTAAAGTACGGATGTGAGAGAAAGTGAGTGCTGGCAGGGGAGCGCAGAGTGTGAAAAGGTGGACTGAATTACACCGTGCGATGGCATCAGCTGCTGCATGTACAGGAGCAGAGAAGGATAATCTGCCAGTGTTAGAAATAAAAGGTGAAAAGCCAAAAGCTTTCTTTTGCTGATGGTGTGCAGCACTATGCATGATGGGTACTTTCCTCTCTGCCTGTGCGTGGTTGAGTGTGAGCATGAATTGCTAAGACCAGCATATTTAGCTGTTTTATCATAATAGAGTTGGACAGTAGACAAACACTCTTGAACAATCCTGGAGAGGAAAAAGACATCTACTCTTCGTCCTCTTGTATTTGGGGATCAGCACATTTCCATGTGTGAATATGTGCTTCGGTAATGAGATTTGAATATGCCCATGGTACAGTGATGTCAGCGAGTTTCCACGCAGAAGGAATCCCCTGCTGAATGATTCACTCTCGCCCCCTTGTCACATGAATGCTTGTCATTTTGTGCATTCATACGCATTCTCCACTCTGTTCCTCTTCAACTCCTACTCCCGCTCTCGTCTTGTATGAGTCTCATACCATTTTTCTTTCTGACCTCTTTTTTTCTGCAACCTTAACGGTAATAAAAAAAAATCTCCCATCTCTTGCGATCATGTCTGCTCAGTTTCACTCAGAATCCACAGAGTTTTGGACTTCAGTGGCACATGCCTTGCGTTAAATAATGTAGGACAGTGAGACAGTCTGTGAGTCATTATCACAGTGGGATTACCTCTGAGGGTCTAGACAAAAGGGAAAGTTAAGCATGAATATCTCCTTCAGGAGTCTGCACTTGCATGATTGTGATGATTCTCCCTTCACTACTGGTGCAGAGATCAATCTGTACAGACAGTGTTGAGGGAGGGCGGAGAAACAAGTCTGTAATATCAGTCTATCACAGCTAGGTAGATCAATCACAGCTGGGACAGCAGATAGCACATCCCTTCAGCTGGCTGTAATCCTGAGTGTAATCCATCAACTATCCATGCCAGGAGTGTAACACAGTAGTGTGACCTGGCGCACTTGATAGTGTGGTGCCATGATTTGTGCTCCAGTGTCACTTTTTGATACCACAGAGGCTTTAAGAGCCATTTATGAGCTCTTGAAATGTGTTATCAGCCCGACCACTGACAGAGCAGATATTGACCCACTGAGAGTGTTGGTCTTTTGAAAATTGTCTCTCAATAAATCCATAAGGAAACTTGCTGAGCACCACATATCGTCCTTTTTGTCTAACTCTCCCCCTTTTCTTCATTAATTTGTTTAACGATGTTTTTTAATGAGTGTTTAGGCGATTTCTAAAGGGTTTGTGACTGTAATTAGGTTTGGTGGTGAGGCTTAAAGAAAATGCTTAACCTTTATTTGACCCATGAAAATAATCCATGCACGTCTCCTCACAGTCTGCAGTGTGCTAATGTACTTTAAATCATATCTAGCAAAAACAGAAGGCATTAATAACACGGTAACAAAACAAAGATAATAATATTAATACACTCACAATTCATTTTCTGTCAAATAATCCATTACACTGCAGACTATTTATTATGCTCATTTTATTGTTCCTCTTTCTATAATTTTACAGAAGTTTTCAAGCTATTACTCATGTTTTGTCCCCAGTTCTTAGCCTGTTTTTAAAGTAAAGCTCCAAATGCAGGTTAGGGTACATAGACTTCTAACTGGCCTCTCCTGCACAATCCGTCTTTTCAACCGATACATCTTAAGTTTGAAAAAGTCTTTAGTTTCACCCAAGCAGCAACCTCCATTCTAATGCAGGTCAATGCACAAGTGTTAAAATCTGCTGTTTCTTGAGTGTCCGCTTGAGACTGGCTGTGGATGTACCAGAAGTCACGTACACACCAAGCCCCCCCAAAAACAGCCGTCTTCACAGCAGAATTTAACCTATTTACAGCCTGGTTCTAAAACATTTCCCGTCTGAATCGCTAATTTCACGATCGGTACACAGTACGGGGGTGAATTTTTTCTAACTCAGCAGTTTAGAGGATAGTCATGATTTTGAGCTTGCACAATCAGAGGCACAGCTCAGGTCACATGACTGACGGGTGCCCTATAGCTGTACTCAAAGCCCTCGCCACTTCCAATATGGCCACTATAGCCGATATGCTTCAAATATTTGTTTCAGAAACAGACGGGTGATGTCGGGAGACTAGGTCCTTAATTATACAGTGTATGGTTTCACCATAAATCCACAAATGACTTTTTGGGTGGTTTACTCACTAAACCGGTATAAAAAACATTGGTCCCTGCAGTTCTATAGTTTCATTTAGCAGACAATTTTGTCCAAAGTGACGTACAACACAAGCAAAAATTTAGACTGAAAGGAAAATCAAGCGTTAGTTCAGGCAGGCCATGATGTCAAGCTCTAACAGCTTAGCAGCCATCATCGGTGCAGATCAGCTGATTGCTCAGCTGACTCCCGTGCCCGCTTCCTATTGGAAAATTGCATTCAGTGCGGGCTATCTTAACAGCTCTAGCTCAGTCTCTGTCCTGCTTCCTCTGCTGGCATTTTGCAACCTACGCAAGCACATGGAAGCGCAGAGTCCCAGAACAGAACCATACTGCCAAATGAAACTGTGCAAGTTAATAGAGATTATTTTGACAAAGTGGTCCTGACTGAAACCTAGTTAGTGCAACAAAGTGCAACAAGTTATTTGGCTACAGGTGTTGCCATTAAGTACAGAATTTTTTGTATAAAATGTAGAATAATCTAGCCAATTAACCACAATTAATTGCTGCAATATACTTTAACCTTCAACAACATTCAGTAATTAGTGCTGAAACTTCACTGAGAGCTCGGTCCTAGACCTTCTGACTCATTTTATCCCTGAGGGCAAAGAGAAGGGCATGCATCCTTCCTTATCCCTTATCCCTGCCTTCCATACATTTTATATCCATCCGTTCCCATATCATCCCCATATCCATCCATCCAAATACATCTGTTTTCGTCCATCCATTTTCAGCTGCTTATCTGAGATCAGGCTGCAAGGGCATTTCCCAGTTTCTCCTGGGGGGTCCCATGGTGTTCCCAGGCTGGAAGGGATATTTAATCCCTATACATATCTCAGGGTCTGCCTCAGGGTCTTCTCTCAGTTCATGGCACCTAGGAACCATCCTTATCAAACACCTGAACCACCTTAACTTACTCCTTTGACGCAAAGAAGCAGCAGCTGTATCCTGGTCTACCTTCTAAAGTCCAAGCTGACCCAATCCGTAAGGTCGAGCCCAGACACCCTACAGAGGAAACTGATTTCAGCAGCTGGTATCTGTGACCTCATTCTTTTGGTCAGAACTCAAAGCTTGTGACCATAGATGAGGGTTTAAACGTAGATCAACTAATAGGAAGAGAGATTTCAAAACAGAAAAAAACAATGAGTTGTATGCATCTACTTCATAGGACAGGTGAAGGTCTGAAAGTGAAGTTTGTTCATTATATTTAACTGCTAGTTGGACATTGTGTGTGATTTTCTGTATAAAAGAGATCTTTGCCCTCATCAACATCATAGCCCTTCATTCAAGCCTTGGAAATCATTGCAGTTTCCCTCATCATCCAATTAAAAATGAAACAAAAAACAAGAATAGCTCAGAACTGAGCCAGTTTAAAGATGAGAAACATGACTTTCTCCAAGCTAACGAGACGATCATTCAGCTTATTTTTTTTCTCGTAAAAATGGTGAGTGGATGAGTCTGGTAAATTCATTAAGACAGCATCAACACTTCCGTTGTGAAAGAAGAGTTTCAAACATCCCCACCCCTGTATTTACTGAAGATACGAGGAAAGTGCGCCTTAAACAGCTCCTCTAACTTTACCTCAGTCACTTTGCTGCCAGTTTGTTGACATCCTGATAGTTTCTTCTCCTAAGTAGGACTAGACGTGTCAAAGCTCCATGTGTACTTGGCATAAGCTTTCTCCCAGCTGTCGGAGTTCTCTTAAGCTGTAGTAGGTTAGAAGTGACAGAAAGCAGCTCACAGGGATCAAAAAAGAAAGCACTTCCCCCAAGACCTGAGTCTGAGATTGTTACATCTTTATACCAAAGTCAAAATGTCTCCTCTTTCAGATGGCACACTTTGTCACAGAAAGCCTGACATGTTCAAACACTATTATTATGTTGTTTGTTTCAAAAGATTCCACTTTTAGCAAAACACCACAGTTGCTCTGTGATTCCTCCTGTTTTCACAGACTTTTGCAAAGCTGAACCCCTCTGTGTGGTTCTACTTCTTTATAGGATCAGTCGAAGATCCAAATCCTGTGTAACTTGGATGTATACACACACACAATTCTCAAAAAGTGTGGGTTTTGTAACCCAGTCTGGCACACTCTTCTTGTTCGGCCTGCCTTTGATCAAAGTTAATCTTGTAATCCTGTGACTCTTGTTCCAACTTTGTGTTCACCAGGGTAATTTCATTCAAGTTTTAAGTGAAGTATCCAGGACAGAAAGCAGAGTCTTAGAGGCCAGGTCTCTGAGGAGCTGAGCTGCAGAATATACAGAATACAATATATGTAGACTATGACTAAAACCATTAATCTTCATCACAAACACATCAAAACCTCATCTGTTGTCACAAGCAGGAACTTCATTAAATTGGTTTGTTAAATGAGTTCAGATCTCACAGGCTGTTAGACATTCAACAGTCAGATTAATAAGAAAAAGTTATTTGGTACAAATTCAAAAGCCAAATCTCTTTTGATTCTCATTTGCCGACTGTATAACAATGTTAGTCTAATTAAACTTCCAGACAGCAACCTCTGCACTGGGGGCTGACATCGGCCACATAGGACAGTAAATTAAAGGTAAATGAATAAAAGAAAGACATGTTGAAAGTGAAGTGAGGATCTTAAGTTCATTAAAAAGATAGTCAAAACAGTGATAGAGTCTGTTTTCCAAACCATCTACTATATACTATATAACTTTACATAAATGTAATTGGTATTAGTGTTGTGGTGGTGTAGTTGTAACGCTGACTCGACTGAGTAGGTATCATGAGGGGCAGAGTAGGGATGGATACCGTTCACATTTGAAACGGTACCAGTTTTCGGTACGTTTTTGTGTTTATGTGGTGAAAAATATCAATTTGTTCCACAATAAAAGCTTCTTTTTTTTTTTTAATTTAACATATGTATTATTCAACATTTAACCTTGCAATGCTGCTTTCATGTCCAACTTGGATAATTCCCTACTTTTCCATTCCTTCACTGTCACAAGGATGTATTTAGGTACTTATACATGGTACATACAAAAAACTGAAATCTTATCAAGTGTTTTTGTCTTATTTCCAGTGTAAAATGCCTTTTTAGACTTAATATGTGCCACATTCACCTGACCAGTCCAGAAAAAAATCTTGTTTCCAGTTATTTTAAGACCAAAATGAGGTCTGACTTGTTTAGAACAAGTAGAGAAAATCTTCCAATGGAACAAGAGAAAAGTAACTTGTATGAAGACATAATTCTAGTTTTGAGCAAATTTTCTAGTGGACTTTTCTTGTTCCATTGGCAGATTTTTTTTGACTTGTTACAAGCAATTCAGACCTCATTGTAGTCTTTAAATAACTTGAAACAAGACTATTTTCTAGACTAATAAGTTAAATGCAGCTCATGTCAAATGTAATAAGACAGTTTTCCCTAAAATTAGAATAAAAACACTTGATAAGAACCAGTTTTTTGCAGTGTACTGATTCTACGTGAATCGGTACCCGGTACTTTTGGCAGAATTTGGTCGAACCTATTAAAGTACCTAATTCGTTACCCATCTCTAGGGCAGAGCTTTCAGTTGCTCTGTCCCCCAACTCTGGAACTCACTCCCTCCTCACATCAGAAATATTGACTCTCTTGCTTCGTTCAAATCAAAACTCAAAACCCATCTGTTCCAATCTGCATTTTCCAACCTCTCTGATTCCTTTTAGCTTTTTGTCACACCCATTTGTCTCTTAGTGTTATTTATTTCGTGATTGTCCTTTTTATTGTGTTTTTAATGAACTGTAAAGTGTCCTTGAGTGTTGAGAAAGGCGCTTTTGAAGAAAAAGTATCATTATTATTAATATTATTAGGTAACAGTAATGCATCTAAAACCAAGTACCCCAAATAAATTAAGAGGCCAATTAACATTGGCTTTTTTTTGTTGTTGCAGTTGTTGTATAAGCATTGCATAGAAACTTCTGGGAATTATCAGCATATTGCACAGTTTGCTATTTTTCATGTCCTACATATGAGATTTTAGCCATATCAGTAGGCACTAGATGCTAGTATGGCAGTTAGGATGACAGCTATGGTGTTTTCCTTCCTGTCAATAATAAAGTTGTGTCACTTAATGCCCCCCACAGTCCTGGAGCACTGCTGTCAATAAGTCTGGGTTGTCAGTGTTTTACTTTTGTAGATGTTTTTTACATTTTCATTTTCACTGTGCATCATTTTTGTATTTGCAGTGCATTTTCTTCAAATGCATTTGTTTAGACTTTTTGCAGAATGGTATCCCCTAGCTGCGTAGATCCTCCCCCTTGATGACTTTCACCTGTTTAAATTTGCATCCCGGCAGAATTTGCCTCGTTTTTTGTCTTTCATTCATAAAGATCATGCAGGACATTGTAGAGCTTTTAGCTTTGTAGGCCTCCTGACATGACCCTACAAATAATGTTTCAGCACTTCAGTGCTTTAAGATCACTAAAATAGTAAACGAAACTCCCATTTAAAAGCTGAGATGATACATTGGATTTCTTTCATTGCATTTTGAGTGCTATTGTTGAACAAACCCCTGAATATTACCACCTCACCGGGCTTCCAAGTCTGTTAATCTGAGTAGTTGTCATCTGAAGCAGGTTGTGAATATATTTTGATCATTTGATTCTTTGGACATATGTTAGACATGGATCGTATCATGCCAGGATTCAGTGTGCTGGTCCTTGGCTGCACCAGGAGTGTTTGCTTTGGCTCCTAATCAGCTGGGAGCTTCATTCTTGGTGCTCGGTTTGCTTCTGACTCACTTAATGTGATCCTGATCCAAGTCTGTTTGATTTATCTACACGGCTTGTTTAGCATACGCTGGTGCGGTGGATCTCTGAGCCTGGTTTCATCCTGTGTATTAGAATAGCTCTGTTTGGATTAGTTTGATCAGGAGATGCACCATGTACACATTGAGAGTATTGGCACGACATCTTCTCAGATGGATAACAAGGTAAAAAAAGGGTTACACCAGGGATATAATTTATTCTGTATACCTCCAAAAAAGGAGAACAGTGTTTTTGTTCTCTGTTGGGCCAAAGCTTCAACAGCTGATTTCTCTAACATTCACCTCCACTCTCTTTGTGAAACTATTAAAAACACATTAATGTGTCCAATTGTTGCAGTGGCTGACATTTCATTTTAATCTGAAAATAGATGCCAGCAAAAAAAAAAACACAATTAACTCCTGTTGAGTCAGGCTCTCTAAAAATGACAGAGCCAAGATATTTCTGGAAATGATTTGGAGATAATGATGAATATTTATATTTTGTAAATTAAAGAATAAATCATGCCAAAAGTGTTTATAAGACTTTGGATATGAGCACAGATTGAGTCTACAGTGGTCTCTAATGATCAGCACCATCTGTGGCTGTGCGTAATCATACTTCCCTCATGTTTGCTTGTAATAAACTTGGTTAATTTAACCTTAACTACTCATTAGTATAATCTCAATGAGAGGAAGTCATTTGGTTATCAGATAATCTGCCTTCTGTTATTTGCTGGAGGTCAACTGTGGGGAAAATACAAGTCTTACAAAGTTTTGCAGAGTGTTAAACATGCATTTAATCCCTACAAAAAGAAACTGTGAAGTGTTTACTGACCTGAAACTGGGGCGTTGTAATGCATCTACTTCTAAATGAATGTCAGGAGAAAAGTGAGAATGTCGTACGAAGGGATTAGTGTCACTGAGTTTTATTGCGCTCAAAGAGTTCAATTACTAGGCTGATTAATAATATAGGGGCTGAGTTGTTGCTGTTCACAATTTTGATGCTGTTTCAGCCACTTTCAAGGCCCTGTGAGGACATAACAAGTGAACCTAAAATGCTCTCACTTTTTTAATACTTAGAACGATTTTTGTAATACTTTAAAATATACTTTTACATATTGTTTGCAGTCTAAATTCTTGCTTGTGTTGTACATCGCTTTGGACAAAATCATCTGCTACATGAAAATGAAAAATTGTAGAGCTGTGTATGTTTTCCTGTTTTCTAATCCACGATTTAAAATAAGATTATAAGCAACAGTGGTGGTTATTCTTTAATGCTATTTCTCAGTATCTGTGGTCAGGACGGATTATCCTGAGATAACATAAGAACAGAACAGAGAGACACAACTTCTGTCCTTTTTCTTGAAGAAAAAGGATTTCTTGGATTAATTTTGTACTACAGGTGGTCACTGGAGCTGGACTTTCAAAAAAGAAAAAGGATGTCAGAGCAGAAGAAAGCTAAACAGGAGAGTGACAGAGCATGGGCTAAAGGCTACAACAGGGGTTTAACTGTTTGTGATAATGTCCATTCCAACCCACAGTCAGCAGTTATTCTGCAGTGGTCTGTGCAAACTTGAGAGTCTATCAATAAAATGAAGAGTGAAGTTACATTAGCTCTGCTTGGTGAGGTTGGAGTTGGTAGATGAGCATAAGTTTTACACGTTACAGACGCGTCTCAGAGCACCGGGCTTTCAGGAACACTGAATAGTAGAGATGCACCGATCCAACTTTTCTGGTCCTGATACAGATACAGATACCTGGGCATTGGGTATCGACTGATACTAATACTGATCTGATACAGGTGTTAATAATAAGCTGCATGCCCTACTGTGGGGTAAGATTGGTAATGTTTTGAGCAAAAGACATATAATGGGCACATATGGAATTACTGAGGTTGATGTTTATTTAATAGTGATGTGTTGGTCGTGAACAATCCAGCTCTTCAAAGTGAACGCCGGGAGCCGGCTCCTGATTGGGAGCAAATTTGTTTTTATTTGGCTCCCGGACTTTTTTTGTGTTTCTTTTTAAAGATGCACGTGATTGGAGCCATTTCATTTCTGAGCAGATGGGTGAGGGGTGGGAGTTACACACAAACAGGGGAACAGGAGGGAGGAGGTAAGGGAAAGAAGAGAGAAGGGGAAAACAAAAATGCACTGTAAAGGTAAAGTTAAGAAAACTGTGACAGCAGTAAAAGGAGTAAAGTCTGCAAGATTATAATCTCTTATCTAGCCACTGATTCTGTGTTGTTTTACTTAAATTGTTTAGTAGAAAAAAAGCTTAAAGTTAATTTGTGAATAGTTCTAGGTTTGTTTTTGTATTTTATAATTAATTTTTTAGCACCCTGTAGAGTGAGTAAAGAAAGACAACTTATATACATCTAAAAAACGAAGCAAAATGCCTTATTTTCTAACGTGAAAAATTAATTTTGCTTACAATTTTACATTTTTGTTTGTAATAAATTCATTTAAGCAATAAAAAAATTGAAGAGCCGCTTGGGAGCCAAAAGAGCCGGCTCTCTAAAATGAGCCATAATTTCCATCACTATTATTTAAACCAGCAGTGTTTCAATGTTTGACAGCAGTTTGGTTAAAACAAAGCTTTTGAACTTACAGAAATGACAGTTCAATTGCAAATGTTATACACTGTAAACTGAATCATAGTTTAGCCTTAGTCTCAAGTTTTGGACCAATCCTTTCCCACTAATACCCGATCCAGCTTGCAGGGGCTGTATCGGGGCCGATACCTGATACCAGGACCAGATTGGTGCATCCCTAATAGGTAGTCTGCTCACCTACTGGACAAAGTTGGATTGTTGTCGCCAACCAATAGGGCTACATAACAAATACATTACCATGTGGCTTTGGAACCCTGGTAAAAGTTGTCTTGAACAAAGAAACGTGTTAAAAAGATTTGCTCTCAAAAACAAATGCACACTTTGGCAAGAGTCACATCCTTATGACAGTGGGTGATAGATGTGTCTTTATCACAGAAGAACACAGGCCAAAGGTGTCACTGTAACTCTAAAAATGGATAGTCCTCACAGCGCCTTTAATCCCAGTAACTCAAGACGGTTTACATTTCATCTTCCCTTGGCTGCAATAACTTATGACACAGTTCCAAGTAAACTGCCAATAGAAAATGCAGACTCATGGCTGCAACTAAAAGCTACTTGAAACCAGAGCCAACAGAAGCCTTCTAACTCAGCAAAATCAACTCATATGAGCAAATCTATCTGCATATGAAAGTTTTATTAATGTAGTTCATTATGAATGGGAATATATGCAGATTTCTGCAAGAAATTACAACAATGGCAGCTTCAGCAGTACTGGGTCTGTGAGTGATGGGTAACGCCTGCAGCTGATTATTGACAGCCACTGGTTGTAAGAATTGACTGCAGATGCTTGTATTCTGGGCTGCAGAGGCTCTGAATGATCTATTTTTGGTGGTGGATGCTGCTAGAGTAAGTTTTGTTTCTCAAAAACCGCACCAGCAAAGACTCCACTGCCACTATTTAAGTAATAAATTGGGGCAACTCAGCTAATGCTGCATGTGTTTGTAATTGACCATGCTGAAACCTATGAAAAAAAAACACATTTTCTGGTAGCAGTGCACATACATTTTTACTATTCATGCTAAATTCCAGAGGCTGTATGACTGGACATGAAGACTCTGAATGATGTGAGAAGCTTTCGCACCTGTATGATAAAGAAGCATGCTGAAAATAGTGCTGACTGTGAAGCCGAGAGTGTTGGATTTGCATGTGCAGTATCTGTGGAAAGTAGCCACCCACATTGCAAGGCTCCATCTCAACCCACCTATAAGCTAACACTCACACCAATATGTCTAGTTTCTCATCCAGTGCATGGGAAATATGCATTTTTTTGCTCCTTTTATTCTCTAGGGCATGTCAGAAATTAGATATGTATTATTCATTGGCTTGTCACTGCATCACAAGATTCTTGGAAGCATTTGATTCAAATTAAAGTCAAAGGTTATCAAAATAAGGCAGTAAAATGTTCAGGGAACACACTCTGACTGAGACTGCCATCGGACCGCCTTTAAATACTGACGTCAGACTGATATCAGGGCTTACTGGAATACATGTACCCTTGAAAGACACAGTCACTGTCCTATTTCTCTGAAATGATGTCCAAACAATAAAGTATGGGAAAGTGACCGAGACACAGGAAGCAGCACAAGCTGATTTATGAAACCTTCATCTTGAGATGAGTTTGGTCAAGGTGCCCCCGTCTCACAGATACATCTGTAAATTTTTAGATGTAACCTGAAGTCATTTGATGGAAGAGAGTAATCACAGAGGTATACAATATCCTTATGGCAGCTGATATCAAAGTGATCCAGGCAGATGTGTATTTAGTCACAAAATCGAAAACGAAACAAGCTTTCAGATTTATCTTATTATCTTGTTAGAGACACAGAGAGGTATCCATCCAGAGCAGCTTGCTCTTCCAATCTGGAGCCACTTACACTCATTGCAGACACACTGGGACAAGAATAGCTGTTCTCTAAAAGGACAAAATAATAATTCTACAATGTTCTGTTCAAGAGATAGCCAGTATAACAGACTATAGTATCACTGTGCCTCACAGCTTCTCAGTATTTGGACTTTCTTCCCACAGTGAAGATGTAGTCATGCTGTGGGTGGGTGGACTGTATACACAGTGCAACTTTAGCTCATAAGTAAAGACTTCTGATTGACCTTACGGTTATTAAATCAGCTCCCACTTTGCAGTGCTTTGGTAAATTCAGCTCTTTTACAACACAACACTCTCTGAGTTATAAACTTGCTTCCAAACAACTCAGCTTTTTGTTGTGTAATGGGAACAGAAACCCACCTCCAGGAATTTGCTCTTTAGTCAAAGGGAACAGAGTCTTCACATTGAAATCTATGGCAGACATTGTCCACTTAGCCTGGTTTATACTTCTCTATTGACCCTACTGCATACTGCATACTGTCCAACCTGGTAGTAAGAAATATTTACTTGTGTGTATTTGTATCATCATCCCTCTGCAATTCTTTGCCAAAGCACTAGTAGGCAGTGTGAAATCCAGTTTGGTTTCCTCTCTCTGCTTGTTTGTCCACATGGAACTCTGGCAAATATGGGCAGATTATGTCAAGACTGAGTTGAAAAATGTGTCTATTGATCATTATTGCAAAAGTATTTGGAGAGAGGTCGTTTAAAGAAATGTATGTTGATTCTGGGAATTTTTTAAGTGCAGGAACTATGATGCTGCCCAGTGAACCAATCGTGAGGTCTGTGGTCTGAGACATTTTGTAGGGTATTTACATCCCATTGTGGAGGATCTGTAATTTACACCCAGAATAAAATAGAATAGAAAAGAATAGAATAGAATACACTTTATTTATCCCCAAGGGGAAATTCAGAAGTCACAGCAGCAATCAAGGAAACAAAAGTAAGAAAGTGTATAGAAAATGCAAAAAGGTCCATAAGAAAATAGATGATGACAGCTTGTCCATCATTCTCCAGTTCAGCCAGCCTCCACCTCCACAGGGTCCAGGACTGAGCTTCTTCAGCAGTCTGTTCAGTCTCTGTCACCTGTATCCTGTCTGCTCACAGCAGTTGAAGTTCATCCAATGTGGTATTCCCCCATGTCGCTGGGTTAGCATGGCTAGCTTGTCCATCTTATTGGAGACAGATCTTACGTTCCCAATAACGATGGATGGAAGGACAGGTCGATGTTGTTACTTCTTAGCTCACACCTGAAAACCAGCACGTCGTCCTTACCTCCTTCTCCTTCCTTTATGGGAAGACATCCGGCCTTGCACCAGTTAGCATTGACATGCTACAGGCTGTTAACAGCTGATTTCACATTTTAACAATGCAGCCATGGTTACATGTAGGATCTCCAGACAAACACAGGAGCAAAAATAGTAAAAATATCACTGAAGAGAAAACCAGTTTGGTGTCCATGACCAACAAACAAACCATAGAAAGGAATGAACCACTCTAAATGCAAAGATGAGCAAAAAGAGATGAAAAAGATCAAATGGACAAGGACGAGAGAGCTGCCGTGACAGGCAGGTGCAGCAGGGCGCCAGATCCGTGTCTATTCTGACTCTGCTATGTTGCGTGCTCTTCCATATATTAACTTAAACCGGCTGTGTGGTCAGTCCGACACGTTGCAGGCAGCTGGTGTTGATAGACCAAGGAGTTTCCTCAATTCCCGCCCTAATGGCGGGCCTCTCTTGGCTCAGCTAGGGTTGTAAAGTCTTTAACTCTTTGTCTCCTGGTCTGACTCCACTCATTGCATGAGTTTGTTGTTATCATCAAGCTAAATATGATCTGGTTTTAAAACAGAACAATTGGGTATATGACTCGAAGTGCCCCGTCCTACTTGAGCTAGGATATAGCTGGAACATACTAGAGAAGTGCTGGTATGAGTTGACAAATTGACTTGAATAGAAACCTATCAGATCAGAACCGTGAGGCGCATCTGGTGTATTTTGGCCAACAGGCTTCTCAGTAGAACAGGATAAAGGGAGTACAACAATACAATGACGGCAACAAGATGCTAAGAGCTGAAATAGATGAGATAACAGAAATACCCTCAAAAGGCCATGAGCATCTTATTTGTGGTGACAGGGGTTGCAGTGTTTCTCTTGCATGTCTTTTCCAGGCTTGTGTTTTTTTCATTATTAATGTATTTGCAGGACTTTTGCAGCTATAAAATCTCATGTTGTCCCTGTAAAACTGTTTCCAAAAGTCCTGCTTAAACAGCACACTTTCTCTGATATTATCTGACTTCTGCAAATTGAACTGAAGCTTACAAATGTTGATGAATCAGTGAAGAACTGAGGTCCAGCATTTGAAAAGATGTATGTGGCTCTGCAGATAAAGTAGTCTGTATGAACTCTATGATGTTTTTCAGTTGCTCCTATGTGAATGCATTTGTCTGGGAGCCCATAAAAATAACATTATTCACTCACTGCGACCCTGGCCTAGTAAATCCGTCTAATCTTGTTTCCTGTTTCCATGCAGGGGTGGAAGGCATGGAGTGTTCCCTCCCCATGGACGGCAGGCGCGTATCCCTGGCCCAGCTCTCCAAGGACAGCTTCCGCGAGTGTCAGGCCACTCTGACTTTAACGGACCTGCTCATCATCATTTTCTCTGGCATCTCAGTGTCCGTGGTGGCCATCATGACCAGCTTCTTCCTGGCTTCAACTGTTCATTGCTTCCAGCGCTGGAGTAAAGGCACCAAGGGGGATGAGGAGGAGAGTGAGGAGTGAGAAAGGGGATCGATCTAAAAGGGCCAGCGTGGCCCTGATACTTCAAACAATGAGAGGACTTGGCAGACAGTGTGTAATACATGCTGCTTCCTCCCTGGTGAATACCCAGGACTGTTCAGTGGAAGGGTCTTGCCATGGTACAGTTGAAGTTGTTGTCTTGGCACACTGATATGCGAAAATGGGACATTTCTGAGAATCGAGCCAAAGCCTGTTTGGGTGCCCTGCTCCACATGCAAATTATATTATAGAGATCATATTATTGGCTGTGAGAGTGAAAGTCATGCTTTATGACTTCTGGCTCTAGCTCAATTATAGGCTAATACTTAATGCCTTCAGATTAAAAAAGAAGAAAGTTAGAAAAGTCTATTGTAGACATTCTCTGTTTAGCTCGTTCTTAAATCTGACTCTACAGTCCTGTAAAATGACAAATAATGAAAAGATCTGCTATGATCTGATTGAAATATGGATGACCAATGACCTCAGTATTTAACTGCCTGTAATACGATATGCTGGCCTTTCCTGCCATTCCCAGTATCTTCTCTGGACAGCATCTCCTGAAAATCAAATGTGGTTCACAAGCACCAGAGAAGGCCAACACTGTTGCTGCTTCTGCATGTAAAATTAGAAAGTTGCAGAGGTTTCAGTCGAACAAAAAGGAGTTGGACAATGGCGAGATGGTAGGTAGCTAACGTACTGTAGGCAGGAAGTTCCCAGCGGGTCCACACATTCTGTCAGCAGTGTATTCATTATATAATCACAAATTTATGTACAAAGAAAACAATGTACAGTCAAACAAAGATCACAAATCATGAGGATTTGTTCTTTAGATTGAGAGCTGTGAAGTGTATAGAAAGATATCCAGAAATAGTATAATCCTTGATATTATGATAAATACGGTATTAAAATAGAGTCTCTTAGAACTATTGTGTCAAATAATGCACTTTATATGGTGAACCTGATTCTGGCAAGCCCCTAATTACACTATGTAGACTGGTTTTGTCTTCATCTGCCAAAGATTAGGGTAAGAGCGATTGCATATAAAAGGGTATTGTGGATTAAATCTATTTAGTGATGTAGGAATAGCTCCTGATTGGGAGGCAGCACTATAGCCATATCATACGTAATATAAACACTGTAAAAGAGTTATGGTCTTCAAAGATTTGCATCATTTTCAGATCTGTCCTCATTTGAATTGGTGGTCTCACCTTGTTAGAAAATGGCACTTGTGTTTTAGCTGGCAGGTCTCTTCACATCAAATAGTTATTCATCACGGCCAGCATGAGGTTTGTCTCTAGAGAGAGAAAATAGAAAGGTGATGATTCACATTTTATAAAAGAGCTTCCAGTATCTTGTTGTAGCGCTGCTGATATTTAAAGTCATCAACATACACAAGAGTGTCATCGCCGTACAGTGCGATTCACACAGAGTAAACCTCAACCTGAATAATATCAAAGCAGTCTCTTGGTTATTTGCTTTATTCTGTGTTCAAACCCCTCAACTGGGATTTGGAACGCTCAAATCTGGACCCTCTTCATGTTCTTACCTCCCAGCGAAGGTATGTTGTGACGCTTTTCACATTCTTGTAAGGCATAAATAATTCAGCAAAACTGAGATACTAAACAGAAAGAATGTCAGGCCTCTCAATGCAAACATGCAGCGGGATAGACGGAGAGCCATGAGCGTACAGAGTCATCGTTTCTGTATCCTCCACAAAAGATCAAAGGGAATTCCTAATGCCCGGATCCCTTTGGAAAGAGTCATTACTCTGAATGCTCAGCATTGTGGAGCACATTGTGCAAAAAATGATATGAAGCGAACGTGGCCTTAGTTATTTTTGTTATTTTCCATCACTTCCCCAAAGCACAAAGATTTCACAGGAAGATAATGAGACTTTAGTTTGTTCGTATTTTGTGTTGATGCAAGGCTGTGTTGATGCATTGTTTCTTCACTCTTGTTACACGCTTGGTTGACAACATCATGTCCTCATAAACAATATATGATTGGTGCTGTATGGAAGTCGTGTTCATGAGAATTCAAATTAATATTGACACATGCTCGTGAAAAATGAATTTTCCCTTTGAAGTCACTGATTCTTTGCTAGGCCCTCCTCTGGATATTATCTAAGAATTGTAGAGTAGCACTTGGCATATCATACTGTTGTAGATAAATGTAAAACAAAAAAGGATATTGTTTAAGAATGGACCAAACTTTGTATTTGCAGGTCATAAACTAGATCAAACTAGTGGCATCCCAAAAACTGTTGCGCTACCTATCCGCCAAAATACACCAGATCCATCTTAGTACCTGTTTTCATGACGTTGTATTCAAAAATGCTGAAACACAGTGAAAAAAATCAGCATTTGCAGGGATTGAAAATGCTGTAGTAAGCATGCCAGGTCTGTAGTTGGCGCTATAACTGTCTTGTCCAGGAGCCGCTTTTGGGAGATCTCCACCGAAGCAGAGATGGGTCGATCAACTGGTGTATTGAGGAATACTTAGTACAGTAGTGGTGCAACAGATCCACATTATGTTGAAAGACAGACAGCAGATTGAGCAGCACAAGCACAACATGGTAGTCCGCTGCTATAGTAACAGGCAGGCTTACCGTTTATACGGCAACGGTGGTGGCAGTGTTTTAGAAAAATTCCACTCTGGAGGCCGCTTTCAAAAGTTTGCGTTCTGGACCAGCTAAAATGCTGTTTCCTTGTTAACGCAAGGCCTAAACACAACTATACTTTTACATTTTACCCCAAAACAGTTGTCGCGTAAACGGCCCCTCAGATCTGTCTCCACTCTGCCAAAGCATCAGATCTGATAGATTCAGAAAGTTGGATCCCTCTGGATCAGATTGGCAAGACTTCTATTCTGAAACAAAGATGCACCAATTTGCAAAGAACGGCTTGATCAGGACAGGAAGTCATGCATAGAAACCACATTAAAACATCCAGTGACTTTCAAAATAAAATTAACTGTGTTGACAACAGATATTGTAAAACAGGAGTCAACAGGTTTGAGGTTTAACAGCCCAACATGAATGAGAAGAACTCCTTGGTCTCCCATCTCCAGCTGTCTGGCAGTCCTGCTCTGTGCCGACCTGAACACACAGCTGGTGTGAGCATGGAGTCAACACAACATCTGGTGTATACTGGCATAAAACATGCACATCCTCCTTTATGTTATTACAAAACATTTCAGACCACAAACCGCCATGACTGATCTGACCAGAATCCTATACATTTTTCATACATTTCCTCAACTCTCTATTTCCAGAGCAAAGACAGCTCTGGTTTGTATTTGTTGTAATCAAGCATTCAACTTCAACTTTAGATATATTATAAGTCAACTGCATCATCCAAAACTTCTGGTCCTGTTAGCCAAGATGCTAAATTAACTTTTTTTTTAATTAACGGTGGTGGCTCAGTTCTGCAAGACAATTAGCTTTGCTAATTCCTCAGCATTACACAAAGCATAATGCTTCTAATCATCCATAACACGGCACAGACAAATTGCATTCCCAAAGGAGAGGCCTGATGCACCTGTATTTTGTAATTGGAAACCTTTACTCTAATCACTCTGCAGATCAATTGTTAATTAGCAGCTTTTTTCCTGTTAGTTATGCACTGATGAAAAAGAGTGGGGATAAAAGCATTCAGACAACCCAAGAAGAGGGCGGGGCTTAGCAAATGATCATTTTCTCTCATAGGATTAAAGGTGGTGTATGCATTTCTAATCCGCTGAATGTGTTTTTGTCAACAAATATGTTCATGTGGTCGGCTTGTTTCCCATTCTGTCAGTCTGTGGTGCTCAAACATCTTCTTGTAGAGTGTACACCACCTTAGAGAAAACACTGATTTCAAACTAAAAGTTGGAGGTTTTTGCTTCTTGAGACAGAACGAAGATGCCTAATATGAAGTTTCATAAAGTGAATCAGAGCTTGAGGGGGCATAAAGGAAAAAATGTGGTTTCACCATGACAAAGACAACAATCATTGAGTTTTAAATGCTTGATAGTGCAAAAATAGCTGAAGTGTAAGAGGCTAATTAGGTCTGAGAACAGAGGTACGTGACGTCGTAGACCGCAGCCGAGCAATCTGAGAGAGTTTTTATACATATCATTATGATTTCCAACTACTGTGTAGTTACTGTACATTAACAAATTGTTATGTTAGCTTAGCTGTTAGCTTGAAGCATATGTTAGCATGACTCGTTTCCTTTCTCTTTCTCATTTTATTAAGCAACAACTATCAGCACATTAGAGCATGCAATGTTAAGTTACCTACCTACCTACTGACCTACCTACCTACCTACCTTTTAAAGTTCAGATTCATGTCTATTTTTCTATTCAACCTTTCAGAATGAAGCATTTATTTACTCTGTCGGTCCCCAAAATGATTTTCTAGCATTGCACACCCTAAAAAGCAGAGACACTGGTGGCTGCTTCTGCAAAGTTTGTCTTGACATTGCTTAAAAAAACCAAATTCAGTGTTGTTTTGTCAGATAAATGTCAGAATAACTCAAATCTAGATGAAGAGACAGGGAGGGGTACGGTGTCGCTGCAGCTGAATGCATTTCAATATGTCAAACAGACACGGTCAAACTGACTGTATGTGTAGCTGTAAATTGATGTTTGGTTAAAAAAAATAAAACCCTTTTTTTCTGTCATGTGATCTGTTATTTTTTTTGTACCGTACCTATAATACACACCAACCTGCACGGGGGAGATTGGGAGTTCCCTGCCTCCCATGCTGAGATTGTAACAACACTTTAAATGTGTTTCAAAGTGGTGTTACCTCCTGTAGCGTGATAATATTAAAACTAAGAATAGTTAATTTCCTTTTTTCCTGAAGTTGGCAGATTTGTCTCATCACAGCAGCAAAGAAAAAAAAAAAAAGACAGAGCCTCATCTGTAAACACGACTCAGCGTGTTATTTCACACTGCGCTGTTATCACTCTGCAGGTATGCAAATGGATGCACTATTTTTGGGAAATGGTGTTGGAGAAATTAAAACTTGAAAAAAATTAAAAACCATCCGCTTGCATAACAAGTATCTTGCCGTTCATGCACAATTTCTCTCATTAAGAGAGTTGGACAATCTGCAAATGGTGTAATGGAATAGCATGCAATCCTACCCTTTGAATCCTTTTCTCCTGGCCGCCTCCAGTGCCTTTCTTTTTTCTTTCTTTTCCTTTTTTTGTTTGCAGTGTCAAGTTCTGTAGCACATGAAGGCGCTGCACAGAGGTGTTACTTCTTTTATCTGCTTACTTTTTTTTCTCTCACATCGATAATTTATTTTATTAAACATTTGTCTACATCATGAGGAGATGCTTTTCTTGGGAAAAAAAAAAAAAAACATGATGTCATTTGATCAAAGATTCAAAAAACCAAACATCCCCTCAGGCTTCGCTCTGTCAGCTAGAGTCACGACACACATGAGAGAGAAATGAGCAAAGACTCACTTATGGAAATATCGGCCATGCTGAGCAGTGATTTCTGCATTAGACAGGGAGGGAAAAAAAGCATGCAACAAACACAGTCTACATTACTGCAGCACTGCAAAAGAGGCCTGTGAGGGTGGTGGTCGTGATGAGGATTCTCTTGCAACCATTTACCTCATTTGGTTGTCATGGCTACACAGCCGGAGGCCCGAGCTCTTGGACGCCGAGGCGGGAAGAGGGAGAGGGAGGGATGCTGGGAAGCATGGCCCTCAGTGTGGCTGCATCGCCTCTCTTTCCATGCATCAGCTAACTGGACCTGGCATTTTAAGAGACGGAGAAAAAAAAAAAAAAAGAAAACATCCACAGCACCAAGGCCCCCTGTGAACTGATGTGTGACTTTCACATCTCGGATTTGTCTGTAAACGTTGGTGTGATGGGTCTGTGTTAGAATATCTGCCGTCAGAATTAGATTTCATTAAAGATCTAATACTACTCAAGAGGAAAAGATCATTAAATGGACATCTTTTCTGTTTTTTAACATGCATAGTATTTTTATTGCTTTAGGACTGGAGCTAAAATACACCACAATGGCAGACGATACAAAAAAATACTGCAAGGTCAATCAAGGATCAACAGCATGAGACTTCACACCTCAAAACAAGCTATTTATTGATTTATTCGTTTATTTTTCTTGTTGCACACAGTAGGCAAATTGTTTTTTGCAAAACAACCCTTCATTTCTGCATTCGCCTACCTGCTGTCTCCTGTTACCGTCCGTGTCTGACCTACAAAGACAGGAAGTGAGCAGGACAGCGAGGACAGAAAGCCAACGCTCAAAGAGGAAGCTCCGAATGAGTAATGACTCGGTGGCTTACAGCGGGGGGATTAGGGTTTAGGGAGGAGTGGGGAAACAGAGGGGTTAGGTTGCACAGTTCAAAGGAAGACACACCTGATGCTTTACTCCACCTGATCAGCACAAGTTTCCAGAAATTGGGGATTTTATGACTTCAACAAACGGAGAATGGAGGAGTTAAATCTGTACATGTGAAGTGATCTCTTCTCCACACCCTCTTTTAATGAGTGTGTGTTTCAGTAACACGCTTGTTGTCATAAAATAATGAGCTTTGTTAACACTGGCTTGTGAGCTGATATCAAATAGAGCTCTGTAGTCATTTGTTTTACGCTAATTGGGAGACTTAAAAGAAGGAGATTACAAAAAGAATATTTGATATAAACCTTTCTTTGAAGTTATAAATCAAAGTGTAGAACAAGAGAAGACATTAAACACAAGTTGAGTTTCACTTTAGCAAAATGAGCCAGACTCTGTCTCAATTAAAGCCAGTCATTACAGGTGTGAATACCTCTTAAGTATCATTTTTGGTTTGATTTGATTTGATTTTTATTTATCTCAGATATTTACAAATGACAAGTAGAAAAATAAATATGTACACAATTGAAGAGCAACGATGTTATAATAATCCAGTTTCTTATATAAATGAAAACAATCAAGAAAAAGAAGACATACCTGCAGTGTTTGAGAAGGGACAGAAGGAAGCTAAAAGCTTGTAAAAACATGCCCTTACCTACAAAACCACATCATTGTTTGGACAAGAAATATCCTGTACTCAGAGTAAACACAAAACTGCCAAGCAAATCAAAGAGGACTACAAAAGCACTCCGAGAGCGCAGAACTCTTCCAAGCATATTGTGATTGTCACGAACACTGAAGTCCGACTTTAATGTTATACTCCCTTTCAGCAGACTGTCTGCTACAGTTTAGTGTTAGTTCCAGGTTTGTACAATTATTTGTTACCTGACAGTGTTGAAAGTTATGATGACCCAGTACATATTTCATATTCTGGATCTTAGTATCCAGAATATTAGCAGGATCTGGATCATACTTTTACATCTGTCAGAAATTATGGTGTCCTCGTCTTGTATTGTTTTGCAAAGCAATCCGACCGTTTATTGTGGAGTTATATATACATATGGTGAAAACGGCCCTATCTCACGATGATAAAGAATCCTTTTAAAAAAACCTGGATCCAGACAGTGATCACTTCTTTTTTTCATCCCATTTTGAACATTTCCCGAAAATGTCATCAAGATCTGTTTCTGTAACTTTTTAAGTTATTTTGTTCACCGACAAACACACTGATAAGGCAAGGTAAGTGAGGCAAGGCAAGTTAATTTATAATGCACATTTCAGCAAGGCAATTCAAAGTGCTTTACAGAGAGAACAAATTAAAAGAAAACAATTAAGATTAAATTAAAAAGCAGATTAAAATTAATAAGATACAATAAAACAAAATATGATTTAAAAACAAAAAAGGTCAAACAGATTATAGGATAAGTGGCAGTGCAGAGTTGCAAAATCGTGCATTTTCTTTTTTATTTAAGAAAAGTTATTAAAATGATTTGTTAAAATGCTCCAATAAAGGGGGCACCAGTTAAAAGGTGAGTCTTTAACCTGTAGTTAAAGGAGCTCAGAGTTTCAGCAGAACTGACATTTTCTGGCAGAAAAACGCTCCCCAAAGCATAACCTCCTTGGTGGAGGTAAATATTTCAACTCTCACATCTTCACAAGAAGCCTTAGAAACCTTGTGATATGTATAACACATGCCCTCCAACAAATTGTTTTACAGCTAGCAACAATAAGCTCTTGTTGTCAACAAGAAATGTGCAAAATAGGTGCAAAATATAGCTTTCAGATGTTGCAGAATTAAGACTTTGACAGTAAAGACTGCTTGAATTTGAGTTTCGCGTATGAAACAAAAGGTGTCAGCGGCACTACATGTCTCTCAAAGCAGGAAGTTTGTTCTCTTGTTCTATTTATGATAATTGAACAAAAGCCTGATTTCTAATCCACATATCGGAGCCTTTTTCTAGAGCCCACAGTGCTGAGGTGACGTGCAGCATTACATTCTGAAGCAATGGCCGTCTGATCAGGCAGCTGTGTTTGACAAGTCCTCAGTAGAAGGCTGCAACCAATCCTATCACAGCTATATTTAGCCCTCTCAAGAACATTTGTCATCTGACTTCATATGCCAATATTTATAGCAGCCTCACTGAACAAAATAAATCTATAAATAACTTTCAGTTTGACCAACCAGACCCTAATATTCTCTGTATGAACACGCTTTGGGCTCTTCATCTGAGGCTTTATCTGTAGCTCTGTACTCCTGATACCCTGCCAGAAAACTACACAGAGGAATGATGTGCATTTGCCACCGCCTGGTCACAGTTTTTGGCAGCAGCATTGAAATATCCTTCAGAATAGAGAGGGTGAGAGGTGAGCTGAGGACACAGCAGCCGTGGGCAGCCATGAGCATCAATGCATGCTTCTAGCAAACTGCTCAGCCACTGCACCAAAACACAGGCTGGCAGGCTGGCAGATTCAGTTACCCACAAACGGTTTATCTTATATAATGTACAGAGACATGCAAAGATGGCTGTTTGGACAAGATTTAGAAAATGAATGATGGAGGGAACAAACTGTTTTGTACTTACAGAGCAGTTCTTACTTTTAGCTCTGATAGTCCGCAGTATCTAGATCCTTATCTGATTTGTCTTTTACTGAGAATAATTCTGTTTTACTGTGGGATAAAATGCATTACTTTCCACTTAATGCTGAGGGCAGGGAGCGATGTCAAAACAATCGCTCATTATATAAGAAAACTTCCCTTATATGCACATAGCGTTTAACTTTAGCACTGAACTTACTCATCCTAATGTCCCCTAACCTTGTTTACCCTTCCCTGACAGAGAAAGGGACATTTTCAATAAAAGCTTCACTTTTTAAAAATACTTTATGCAATCATCTGTCTGAGACCCGTTTCACACTGTGACTGAAATGCGTCATTCTTAGAGAGTTAATCTAGCAGAGAGTGCTACTTAAAGTTTGACAAAAAAGTTCTGTGTATAAGTGTTTACTGTAATCACCCTGAGAGGAATCACATCACCCAGTGACTGATGGGTGTTACAGTGTAGAAATTAATCCAGCAAACATATTAAAAAATGAATGAGGGATGAGGAAAGCTGCTAGCACCCAGTGTCAGGACAGGATGAATCTCAGCATCCCTCAAACTGATTCACTCGAGGTCTGATGAGGTCAGTGTACACTGCATTCATCAAATCCTGAGGAGAGCTCTACATTTTTATGAAGTACTGCTGCTGGAGGAAGTGAGAGCAGATGCAGAGATGACTTGCAGTTAAATAATGGCATCAGGAAACAGAGGAGGAAGCAGCTGAATGAGATATTTGTTTAACAACATCTGGATGCTTCTCTTTGCTGTTTGTCAAAGTCTTGTTACATTAATAATCAGGCAGAGAAAACAAGAAGGCACACATTCAAGAAGACTAAATATCAGACAAAGACCAGCTGGGTTACAGTTAGCGTGTTTGGAAGGTTGACGTGATGATATATCTATTCCTCTCATGAAGGCTGTGGGTTGAGCTCATGTCAAAACAGGCTTTTTGCCCAGTCTCTACTTTTCCTGTTCATTTTCTAACTTTTTTCTGAAGTCTTATCTCCGTTACTATTTTTCCTTTTGCTTCTATAGCAGGTTAAAGATGCTATGAGGACGATCTGTTTTGGCTGGACTGCCTTGCCACCTTCAGGCCTGGAGTCTCACATAAACTGTTGTAAAAATATGACTTTTAACCAGGCATGTGTTTGTTTTGGAACTACTTTTCTCTATACAAGACAACCTTTTAGAGGTAAGTAAATACTTTTCATTAGTACAGTTACACTAGCACTACAGTTTGAAGCCGTACGTCAATAGCCGGTTATACGTAGCGCTAATAGCAGCCCTGTGCTACGACGTATCCGTAGGCTAACATGTCAAAAAGCAAGCTGTCAGTTTGTACAAGAGCTTAGCAGCGTCTGTACGTAGCGCTACTGACAGCCTGATACTGTGAGACGTGTCTGTAATGTGTAACGTTAGTAAATCCTAGTTGTGCCCTGCCAGTCATCTACTAAGCAGAGCTAACGTAACCTCACTTTTCATTTTATTGTTGGGCTCTCCAGTTTGAACAGACTACTGCAAAATAACTGCTGCATGTGGGATGGAATGAATATTAGCACAAACAGCTTAGTCCCTGTGTTAGCCGTTAGCTCAGGCTGCACCACTCTCCCATTTAGCTTATTCTGCTCCTCTGTCCTTTTTCTGTCTGTCCACCATCACTACAAAATTAATCTAAGAGATGGTTCTCAAACAGAAAAAAACACAGATCTCTCTTCTCACTCCTAAACCTCATCAGCTGACATAGTGTTGTCATAGAGACTTAGACGTGCTGTAAATCAAACCAGTCTTCTTCAACCCGGTTGGGAAGCTACAAAGTAGCATTTTCAAAATAACCTACATTGGCGCTGATAATCTCATTTGAAAGTGTGGATTATGATCAGGTGTATTTCTTGAAGGGAGACTTTTTCCAGATTACTTTCAAACTCCTCACAGCCCCTTTGAAGCTAAGGCATGGGGGTGCTGGTTCTGGGATGCTTGAGCCTGAGAGCCTCCCTGAGGTGTTGTAGCCTGACTCAGAACCCAGGTGGGATTCTGGACTTGGTTGGGAGTCCCTGGTTGAACACACTCAATCAAGTCACAGCCGTCAGAGCATAGGGCCCCTTAAGGTTTTCTGCTTTCTGTTGTTGCAAAATTTGCACATTTTGGGCCACTGCTGTAATCTTGTTTGTCAGTTGTTGGGTGCCTCCCTCTGGACTTTGGCCACAAGCAGTTGTAAAGTAGCATCTTTAGGCCATAGGAGATGCCCGAATGAAACCCTGCAGGCTCCTGCTGCCCATCCAGCCCATTTTATCTTCGTGCTTAAGATTGGGGAACATTTGGGGCCACATAGTAGGTTATGTAATTTGAAGGTAAAGCTTACATGTTAATATCACAGACTGTATAAAACATAGACGTAGTCTCCCCGACGTCACTCGTCTGTTTCTGAAACAGTAAATGAAGCACATCAGCTATAGCGGCCATATTGATAGTGGCAAGGGCTTTGCGTACATCTGTAGGGTGCCTGTCGACCATGTGACCCTCAGCTGTGCCTCTGATTGGGGGAGCTCAGGATCTCAATATCCTCTGAACGGCCAAGTTAGAAACAAATTTTCACCCCCTGTACAGTGTGTGCCAATAGTAAAATTAGCGGCTCAGACAGGAAACGTTTTTTGAACCAGGCTGTAAAAAGTAAATTTCTGCTTTGAAAACAGCTTTTTTTGGCTTGGTATGTATGTGACTTTTGGTACTTCTGGAGTCAACCTCCAGTGGACACTCGAGAAACAGTAGATTTTAACACTTTTTGCGTTGTCTGATATTCTTAGACCGGAGGTTGCCTCTTGGTTAGAATAACCATTGGTAGCCTGTGAAAGCTTTCCATCTAGCCCCCAGAATATTACTGCAAAATGCCCTAATGAGAGGAACAAACTATACCACTTTATTTATTTATTTATTTGCTTATTTGTTTTTAATCAAATAAAAAGCTTGACAGCCTTGCATATATGGAACCCAAAATGTTGCACTCTCCCCCTAGTGGCTTGCTGCAGTACAGGTCTTATCAGGTCCAGAATCTGTGCAAAACTAAGAATTTAATTTTGAGTAAGAAAGTGTGAGTTTGTCAACATAAACAAAAACTAAAAACATACCAAATGGGTCCTCTTTGCTTTACCATGCCATCCCCAAAACACCAAACCTCAACAGTTCAGAAAGAAATACTAAATTTGCTCTTGTGCACCACTTTCATCAACTCTTGATTTTTACGGTTTTATAAACACTGTGTTGATTTAATTTATCAAGGTTTGACTGACAAGGGCATTGAGAGAGAATTCAGAGAAAAAAGAAAGAAACTTTACACCGACCAAAGAGAGGATACTTTTTTAGTGATATTCTATAAATAAATACAGACATCCACACGGCCTACTTCAGGTTAAAGCTGCGACAAACTGCTGAAAAGTAAATGGAACAAAAGCCGACAGGAGACAGGCCTCATTTGTTCTCCACTGTGCTTCACTCAGTGAAATATCCTCCCTGTTTACACTTCCCTTTCACAGCCTCGTCACGGCAAAGACTCAGGTGTGACAGTGTCCAAACATGCAATCAAAAGCAGTTGCTGTTCGTCCACAACAAGACTTTCCACCGTCACCTAACAGGGGATGAGCTGCTGCTGATGGATGAAAAGATAAAACTCCCTCTCGTCCAAGTTTCCTGCCACCCTGGGGCTCGGGCACAATGCATCAAAAGGATGCAGCAGTTAGACGTAGTCACCTGGAAAAGGTCAGCCTTGTTTGTTCTCCTTCACTACGTCCTCCTCGTGTCTGGAACAATTAACACGAGGAAGAAGCGGGGAGAGGGCATGTGGGAGGCAGATGGACACAGCGATAAACCCAAGGACTTCCATTAAGATGTCTAAATGTCTCTGTAGTGTGTTTCTAAGCATTGGTGATAAAATCAAGGTGATGATGCAGATGAATGGTTTAATCAATAAGAGTCTCAGCAGCATCCGGTAATATATTCCAGTCAGTGTCAGAACAGTCGGCTGTTTATTTACAAATGAATCACTCAAGTTAGACAGTCGATGTCCTGGCCGTACACTCACTCAGGAAGCTAAATTAAAAGGCTGTTGAGCTGAAATGTATGGATAATTACACACTTACCTTTTAATGGTTAATTAAAATTAAATCACAAGAGCCTCTCGTGTAAATGGATCAATTGAGAAGAGAGGCTCTCAGTTTGTTACTCAGAGTAGAAAACCAGTGGTTGGTTATTCAGAGTTTTCTAACTGCTCTCTCTTTTTCTTTAGCATTCAATGTTCATTCACCTAGATACAGGTGAATTCTGCTTCTCAGGCAAATTTATAGCCTGCTTTTACTCCCAAAGTGTCAGCTTGATCAGCCACCTAGTTTTCGGAAAGTACAGAGAAACCCTCACAGTATAACTCTTTGACTCTGCCCTTTGGTGGATTGTTTTGGTGCTGAATTCAAATCAGTTAACAGTTGGGAAGAACATGCTGCTAGCCAGGGCAAACCAAGCAGTTTCATTGTCTTAACCTCGTCACACTGGGGCCACTTACCTCTCAACCCAATGCCTATTTTCTGAAGATGACATATGCTCTGGGAACGAGGAGTCCTCCCATTTATTTGGTAACTTTTGATGTAGCCAGCAGTTAGTGAAAGAAGACATTCATTGAGACTTTCTTTTCATTTATTGCCTTAGCTGGCCTGCATCTGTCCATCTAAAGTACAATAATCAATGCTAACTTGTCATTTAACTCTTTGCTCTGCACAGTTTTTCCTGCACATGGGTGTTAGGCAAGTTAGCCGGCTAAAAACAGAAACTAGAGAACTTCCAATTATATCTTATATAGAATCTTGAGAAAGATTTTGTATTGACGTAATCTGTGCATGGATTTACCAATCTTCTGCTGGCATGGAAGTTTCATGTTTTCTGGAGCCAACTTGACTCTAGAGTAGCACTCACTGGCTTGATACCCGTCGTAGCGGTGATGTCACCCAATGTTTACTGAATTGGGGTTTTGAGCACAATGATGAAGACCACAATACCAGAAGTATTTACCAGGTTTGGCCTTCAGTCAACCTAGCATGAGGGAAAAGACGTGGGGTTTGAAGTGAGATTGTGCTTTCCTGTTAGGGGTAAAACGCAAAAGTTTTGTTGCGTTTCAGCCTCACATTCACACGGAAACGGCGTTTCAGCCAACCTAAGAGGCAAACTATTGAAAACGGCCTCGAGAGTGAGATTTTTCTGAAACGCTGCCGACACTGTTGCCGTGTAAACAGTAAGCCGGCGTTTTTGCGAGTGCATATAACAGGTTTCCATGTAAACGCAGACTTTTTTCATTGCATATTCACTGCGCTTCAGCGTTTTCAGATAAAATGTTGTTGTGTAAACAGGGCCTCAGTAAAATCAGCAGTTCCCTTGGGGTCGTGCCTATGTTCCCACAGCCCTATGTTCCCCCATTCCTAAGATTATTTTCCTTTTTTTTTTCAAAATCTGGTTTTATTTGTCTGACTTAAGGAAATGAAACCAAGGTCAGCATCTATAAGCTTGGCTTCTTGATCAGCCTATTCTATTTTTCTTGTAATGATGGTGATAGTGGTGATTTCTGGGCAGTGGGAACATTCGGCCTTATCGTCCATGGAAGAAAAGTAAAGTCTTAGAAATGTGGGAACATTGGGCTGTGGAAACATAGAGCTGACACCATTCAATTCACTTGAGTATACCTAATTTTAGAAAAACTTGTTATTTTACCATCATTACAACAAATGAAACGTAAAGACATTCACCCTCTGTAGACGGTGAATACATAAAATGATGAAATACTCAGCTAAACATATGTCCACAAACGGGCTGTTAAGATATTTATTTCTAAGCATGGACATTTTAAGATGGGAGTTAATTGGACTTCCTGGACTTTTGGGGCGAGCCCCTATTGGACACTTGGTGTATTGCAGTTTTTGCATCTTGACAGCTTTATCTTTTAAAGGCTGAGGCTGTTGCTTTGCATCCAAAAGACCCAAACAAGTTGTGTTCTGAAAGTTAGGGAAGCATGCTGGCACACCTGGAAGCTTAGAGAGTGTGTTACCCAGGGAGGCATTTTGCAATTAAAGCCAAAACTTCTAAAGGTCAAAAATCAAACCTTCTATTTCTATTGTCATCAGATATTCACAATTTGAAATGCAGCAAAGAAACCTGAAACTTCCTTTAATTAGTGTTTAAAAAACACATTTGTTTAGACCTGGGTGTCTCAAGACAACATCAACATACAGCATGCTCAGATTCACAATTTTTGTTTAACCCAAAGTTTTTCTGTTCATTTTTTATTTATTTTTTGTAGTAATGAAATCAACATCAACACTGAAAGTATTTTCCTAACATCACTGTTCACGTTCATGATTTTCATGACCTTTCGAGCATTTTCGAGCTCGACAGGAAGTGTAAACACCTCAGCAGGGGAGGGGAAACATTTCAGCTGACAACCGTTTGTCACCTGCTGCTAAGGTCAGGAATAAACGGTCAAACTCAACTTCAGAGGCGGCATTGATGAAAAGTTCTAGAAGCGTTTTGGAGGCTTGAAAGACCCACAGAAGTGGGCAAACTAAAAGTGCTGATGACCACTGTTTGGTGTGCTCAAAAGTTGTTGGACAAACTTTGGAGACCTTCATTCAAGGATAGATGATGTCAAATAATCTGATTTCAACTGTTCGATAATTTTCTTAATAACAATAAAATATGGTACAATAAGAACTGTTTCTAGAATTTTACCATTCATTTTAATGCTGATAATGCTTTCAAAACACTTCATTAAATAAGTCAGATATGATTAACCCCAGAAACACTTCACAATAAATGACTTCTAGGAACAAATTGTATTTAATATCTTGTCAAAAGAAGTTAATTATATATCTCATGGATACTTCTTGAGGATTTCTCAAGGGTTTTACACAAGAAACACTTGACCTGGCTTCATTTGACCCCAGTATAACCCTGATTGCAACATGGATTTATAAATACGATGAAGCGTGATGAGCAGTTAAACCCTCGCCCCTCTGTGTCAGTGATAGACCAAATATAGAGAAGATAAAAGGGAGGAGAAGGAGGAGGGGTTAGGCAGGAGTCCAGATGTGAAGGTCTGCCCATCTCACAGAGGAGTGGAGCAGATGGTACTCACAGCTATCACCGACAGGGCTTAGATAAGTTGATGTGAGAGAGGGCACAGGGCCGATGGGGGGACGATGAGGGAAGTCCACATCTGGTTGGATTATCAGAGCCAGGGGGAGTGCAGGGGAGACCGTGCATTTCTCACAGGGGAGGGCTGACAAGGATAATATAACATCATGATACAATCATTTATGAAAACAAATGCACAAGTTTAACAGAAGGTCAAATGAAATTTGGCTTAAAATAGTCCATATGAGTATATACAGTCAAAGATGGATGTCTCATTATGTTTACACGAATTCTCCGAGAATCTAAAACCAGATTTAGCAAAAACAGGCCCAATGAGTGGTGAAAGGTCTCAGGAGGTGTCACAGTTACAGGCTGTGACTGAGATGTTCAGGGTGTGCAGCAGCTGAGACTTTGCACCAGCAGTTCAGGCTATCACTTTGACCCAGATTAACCCAGATCTGTTCAGGCCAAGACGCTCAGCAAATATTTATTTATTCATACTTATCTATTTGGATCCCCATCGCTCAAGGTAGTAACTGTTCCTCCTGAGCTAGACTCATACAAACAAGAAATTACAGACCTAAAAGATAAATGAAATTAAAAGTCTGGCAAGATTGGAAATGATAACGAAAACTGTTACACACAACAGGCAAAATGTGAGACCAGGAAGACGAAACGACGTGGCCCGTTGTTATGGGCTGAGCTGAGTTAAAGTCCAGGGCTGTTTTTCAGTCTCAGTCCACCACTGAATACTGGACACTCTGGACAAAAGAATGCTGGGAAGTAGCATTTAGAAATAGCACATTTCGGTTTGAATTATCTCTTTTAAAATTGTGCATTATAATCCAGAAAGTGATGCTTTTTTAAGATCACTTTGACAGTCCCCACAGGGGTTGCTAACCTTGCAGAGCAGATGGACCTGCCTGATTCAGTTTCTGAAATCCTGCAGATCTATCTTGCCAGGCTCCATTGACCAACGAATTCACTTGGCTGAATTCTAACCGGCCCAATCAGAGAAAGAGAGGCGGGAGCAGTGGAAGTGACGAGAAGATGTGACGTCAGTAGACTTTCGGACTTGTCAGCGTTCCTTTGATTGTTGAGTTAATGTTACAAAAACAGCAGCAGTCGCCAAACGCCATTATCACAGCTGTTTCTTATGTTCCTGTAGTTGTTTGTCTATTGTATCTCAGCAGGGGTGCACATGAGCTTCGTCATACCGTGGCTTGATGTGGATTGGTCTGTGGTGAGTGTGCAAGCGGCTTCCTCTGGTCTGGGAATATGAGACAATGCTGAAGTGCTAAAATCTGCTCTTTCTCGAGTGTTCGCTTGAGGCTGGCTCTGGAAGTACCAGAAGTCACATACACACCAAGCCAAAAAAGAAATTTTCAAAGCAGAAATTAACCTATTTACAGCCTGGTTCAAAAAACGTCTCCTGTCTGAGTCACTATTTTAACTACCAGCACACACTGTACGGGGGGTGGATTTTTTTCTAACTCGGCTGTTTGGAGGATATTAACATCGTGAGCTCACATCAGACTGGATTACATAGGTGGATGTGAATGTTAGTTTTCATGGCATTGGAGAAATTGTGTCTGATGTAATGGATGGTTCTTCTCAGCTCGCCACTTCAGCCTCCCTGTTGTATTCAAAGCTTTCACACTTGTTAAAAAAAACAAACAAACCTGTGAGTCCTGGGAATAAAGCTGCAAAAACCAAGCCAAAGATAGAAAAACCTTCTCTGACTCATGCTGACTCATTTGCCCAAAACAAAGAAAAATGCTGTGTCAAAAGTCAACTTCCTGGTTAATAAACTGTTTTATTTGAGGAATGAATTCAGCCTCCGGCGGTCGTTCAGCTAACGTGACCAGTAAATGTGCTTACTCAGGGGTCAGTGCCAGTTATCCTAAAACAGAGGAGACGAGATGTCCTCCATCAGCAGACAGGTTGTCACCACGCACAAAGGCGTCCGTTTATGAACAGTAATGAGAGTGGAATTGATGATGTGAACGTTTCTGCTGCTGTAATCACGACATATTTTAAACACTTTCACAGTAAAGACCTGGACATCAGGAGTGTTGATAATAATTCTTTTTTTATGTGAACGTGTAAATAACATGCAGTAAATTTAAATGACTACTCAGAATGGATTGAACAGAGAGTAAATCTTCATAACAACCATGTTATTTCCGACTCCCTAAGCTCTCACGCTGCCCCCAAGTCTCTTGAACAATCCTTCACAATTTGTTCCTCCAACATGTCATTACCCGCTGCTCTGATGATGATGTAGTACATGCTTATTCCATCATTTATTCATGTGTTGTGTGGTGTGCGAGCACAAGTGTGCAGCGAAGCCTCAGCCCCTCAGCCTTGTTTGCCTTTAATCCCTAATCATCCCTGCTAATTAGAGAATAAATCTGCAACATTCCTTGTAAGCACATGGGGTTTTTATTAGAATACATGACAGGCAGAGACTTCGCAAACAAGTTACTGCACTGAGCAGGAAGAGGAGAGAACTGACAAAGTTAGCTCACAGATGCTGCTGAGGGACAGTGTTGTAGTTAAAGGGGATGTGAGGAGTTTGATAGTGATCATGAAAAAGTTTCCATTCTAGATATATACCTAATTGTAATCTACACTTTAAAATGAGATTATCAGCACCAATATTACAGGTTAAGGCTTATCTAAATTTAGCTTCCTGATCGAGGTCTCTATGACAACACCATGCCAGCTGATGAAGTTAAGTAGTGAGATATCTGTATTTTTCTCTGCTGGAAACAATTTCTGTGATTAATTTTGTAGTGATGGTGGACACAGGAGCCTTACTGTCAGACAGAAAAAGGACAGAAGAGCAAGGCAAGGCAAGGCAAGGCAAGTTTATTTCTATAGCACATTTCAGCAAGGCAATTCAAAGCGCTTTACAGGCAGAACAAATTATAGAAAACAATTAAATTCAATTAAGAGCAAAAGAAAGATAAACGGGAACCGGAGAATGAGCACGAGCTAAAGGCTAACACAGTGGCTAAACTGTTTGTGCTAATGTTTATTCCAACCCACAGTCAGCAGTTATTCTGCAGTGGTCTGTTCACACTTGAGAGTCTATCAAATGAAGAGTGAGGTTACATTAGCTCTGCTTGGTGGATGACTGGCAGGACATAACCAGAATTTACTAATGGTACACATTACGGACATGTCTTACAGCACAGGACTGCCAGCTTCGCTAAAAGCCAGCTGTTTACTTGTTGTCACGCTAGCCTACAGATACGTTGGAGCACTGGCTACTACAGTGCGTGTGAGACTCTGGGCCAGAAGGTGGCGAGGCAGTCTAATTAAAACAGATCCTCCTCATAGCATCTGTAAGTTATAGAAAGCAGAAGAACAAAACAGTCTTTATACTAAAGGATGGATTGTTTGTACAAAGTTATCAGCACAGAATGTACTTAAAAAAGCTAAAGCTCTGTTCATTCTGTAGAAACTCAAAAACTCTTACAGCTGTCGTCTTCAAAACATACATTATAGGAAACATGAAAAATGACGATTAAAAATGTTGTTATCAGGTAAATAAGTCATAATAAAATCCTGATCTAATCCTGCCATAAAAACATCCTGACATATCTCCCTATATCGCCCCCTAATGGAGAGCGTTTTCCTTGGTCAGTAGCACGGTTTGCTGATGTTTATGCAGCGACACTGCAGAAAACTGACTGCTTGTCATCTGATATCAAGAGACATTTGAGAGACAGGTGAGGTTTGATTTCATATGTCTATAATAATGGCATAAGTATGTTTGAGGCCACCTAGTGGCGAGAAGACCCCAAAAGAAATAGTTAACAAATAGAGGATTCTCATTTTACTTTCAGGGTCAATAATATGTCATCTAATGCCTTTCCACACTGAATCCACTTTTTTCGTCTGAAATTAAAGCATGTTACCAAAGAAATTCAATCCCATGTTATGTCAATCACTTTTCTGTCCTCATGCTGAAACTTTCACCTGTCAGTATTTTCTTTGGAAGAGGTTTGATTTTTTGCTTTTATCCGCATCTGCCCAGCTGATTTCCTAGGTGGTTTGACTTTTCATTGATTTTGTTTTTCTCGAACTGCAAATTTTCACAATTGATACAAAAACAAAAACATCAGATTCAGTGTGCGTGACGTTTTTATTACAGATCAAAAAAATGCATCCAAAAAAAAAAACAGACTCAGTGTGCCTTACAACGTTAAGAGCTGCTGGCCCTCTTTGAAAATGTTTGGACACCTCTGATATAGATCTCGACATCCAGTTTAGATGGTTTCACAAACCTGGCTCAAAAGAGTGAAGACCACACAAAGTCTGCAATGATTCACAATATTCTTTAATAAGGTAGATAAAATGACAATGAGATGAGGATCTTTGAAAACCTCCTGAGCCCAGCCTGCTCAGGTGTGCTGCATCAGTAACAAGCTCTCTCAGGTTAAACTCCACCCCCAGCTACCTACAACAAGAGAACAGAACCAGCAGCAGAAGAGGAAGACAGATCACATAATGAAGGCCTTCGCTGTCTCAATAGAGCGATGTGTTCTGTCTAGGCTGAATTTCTCCTAAACACCGTTAGATAATCTATAAATTTGCCTTCCTTTGTTTTGACAGTCAGACGTATCACTCACTGTGAAAATTTGCAGTGTAGCATGTAAAGAAAGTCTTCTATAGCAGCTACCTACTGTGTCAGATGCTGATCATGCAGCAGCATTTTACAGGTCTTGTTTGCTTTCATAGCTCATAAAAAGGCATTACTATAAATTTTAATTTGTTTCATGACCAGCCAAAAACTTCCTACAGTAGCTTTAATGTGTGTTTTTACTGTTTCAAATCAAATGCCCAGAGGCTTTAACATCCTTTTATGTAAAAGCTTTTAGTACATTAAAATAAAAGCCCTTTAAAAATGAATCAGTGCTGAAAAAAGCAGGAAACTGAGAGGATGCTCTATGATTTCATCTGGCACAGAAACTGATACACAAGCTGTGACAGAAAACCCTGCCAATGTGATGCTACGTAATCGCGAAGTTACTCAGATTCACTTTGCGGATGAAATGCATATGCTTGACCCTGTCACAGTGAACAAAACAAACAATGGATCCCGGTCTAAGCGCCCCACAATGACTGTCTGTCACGTCTGGGAGTTCAGGCAGGAGATATTCAGAGCGGCTACTTTTGTTTAGCTCAGACAAACGGGAGTACCCTTTGTCAGAAGTTACTAAACGTTAAGCCTGAGTGCTGCTCTGTTTGCACATCGAGGCCAGACTCTGACTCCAGTGAAGTCAAAACAAATCACAGTAATGATCCAACCCAGTAGACTCAGTAACCAGCACAGAGAGGGGCACTTTTTGTGGCTGTGGTTTGTTTTTATCTGAGTTATTCTGATTGATTTTATTCCCTCATTTACATGTGAACACTTTTTACCACCTCAAAGTGAAATAGCAACACAACCTGCTCCACAGTCTGTGATAAAAACTGTGCTTGGAGGTGAGTCATCCCAAACACGAAGGGTGTGATGACAAAGAGAAACACTCGACACACACACAGCAGAGTACTCCAGCCTCTGTTGGATAATTGTCTCGCTGAAAGGTTACAGGTTTGCTTGTTTATTACATTTTCAATAACAGATCATCTTCAAAGGTTAAACTCACTCTTCCAAGCTTCAAACTGGCCTCCAAAGATACATCAGGCACAGAGAAACAGTGACTCAGACTTCATATGAGGCTGCCAACACATGTTCACAACAGCAGGATGATGACATGTCTGAATTAAACATCACCTGTAACTCCGTCATTATGGATTCATGGGGCATAATTGCTTTGCATGTTTCATAGGAGAGAAGCTGTGTGAGTCATGTTAAATTGTAATGAATTTGTCCTCGCCGTAGTGACAGGGTCATAAACGTGTCATTGCACGATCAATCTTTCATCAGAAATGTGTCTCATTAAAAGTTAAACACGTCATTATATGACGTCGCCTGCGGATGTTATACAGCTACACACAATACATGATCAGAAAGGATAGAGCAATATAAGGAAAGTGCTTGATCAGATGCATTTTGAGTCTTTCTTTCAAACAACTCCTGTATCTAACTCTTTAGTGAATGCATTTGTATCAGGAAGCAACAGGTATGTGTGACCATGAAAAGAAACACACTAATGTAGTTTTAAATTAAGAAGTTGAAGTAACTGTACAGGAAACCAGAGAAGCAGCTTTGACCTGTAATTTGACTCAGAAACACTTGAAAATTAAAGTATTACGAAGAAGTTCACTTCCATACAGTTTGTGCCGGTAGAGAAATTAGATATTAAAACATGATTAAAGATCTGCTGTTTGTTCTCTGTGTGTATGTGGCTTCTGGTGTTTCTGCAGCCAGCCTCAAGTGGACACTCAAGGAACTGCAGTTTTTAAGTCTCCTCATAACCAGATGTTGCCGCTAAGAACTGATATGAAGTGTTGGACCCAATGCACAGAACCCATAAAATGCATTTATTTTTGTTTTACTGATATGAACATAGAAATTAGGGTTGGGACAATATGCTATTCTTGTGATTTGTTTCTTTTATGATTTTGGTGTGCTGACTCAATTCAAATTGCGATTCTTTGATATTTAGGATTTTTAGTTTGCTTTTTTACACCAGACCATGTGTTAAATGATGATGAGATGTCTACAGATGATATCAGGAGAGAAACATTTCACCCTTTTCTGGAAAAAAGTGGAAACTTTTTCTTTTTTTGAAAAAAATTCTGTTTATAAACAAAGACTGAAATGATTTAAATTGGGGGGGGGGAAGAAAACAATGATATTGTCAAACAAAAAATCCTGATATCTTGACCCCAATGCAGATATAAAGATTAATCATTCTTCCAAGAAATCAACTTTGTAGAAATAATAGCACAATTTGACAGTGCTCATTCAAATATGTAACGTTATACCATTTCAACTAACTAATTCTGTCTACATAACACTTCACACATCTGTGAGGTTAGTAAGGAGAGTTGATTCCCATTTATAAAGCACATTTTATTTACAAGGCTACACAATGTGCTTCGCAGTAACACACAGAAAATACAAACAGGAGGATCAATTTTTTAATAAGCAAACAAGTTTAAAGCTAGAGAATAAAAGAAAAGGATAAATGAGAGAGTGTGTTGTATAACAACAAGAAGAGACTGCCATTTTTAACAACCACTAAAATGCAAAAACGAGATGAGGATCTTTGATTATCTTACATCACTTGAAATTATTTTAGTGTGATTCCACTCCTGTGTTTTACCCAGTCATGATCATAATCATCATTATTTCCAGAGTGTTTTTTTTTTTTTTTTTAATTGTTTTGTCTATCTTTTTGTTCAGGCACAGAAATATGAGTGCCACATAATGCATCATTCCATAATGATAGCAGATGGTCGGTGGAAGGTTGCCATCTTGTGAAAATGTTGTGTCATTGCATCAGGCCTTCATTGAAAGCACTCTATGAAATTTATCAAATCATTAAAACACTTGACATATTTAGAGGTTTCAGTTGTTGCTGTTAAAACACCAACAAAATAAATTAACTATCTATAAACTCAAGATGCTCTGTAAACCTCAGAAAAGGGAACTGCTGCAAAAGAAGGACAAACCAAATATGAAAGTTCGAGTAGATAAAATCAGATGGACTCACTTCATCTGAAATTTGTTGTGTTCAGAGCAATCATTTACTAAGGTCCAAGGTGGTTGACTTACACAAAACTGTGCAGTTTACGATGTCTGTCCAGGCTTCGCGAGAATAAGTTTCACCTGTAACATTAGAGAAAGTTCACCGTCTAGAATATCCAAAAGTTTAACATTTTCTCTAATAATTGTTAAAAGATGACTCCTCCCAAAACATGTTTTCCTATACTTACAAATATACTCAAATGTTTTTTTTATTGTTTTTTTTGAAGTCTTAAGTCTGACTCATCATCCTTAATATGCTTGTTTCAGCCGTAAGATTCTATAAGTGTTTATGTGAGAGGTCACTGTGGGTCATGTTGGTGATGTTGGAGGGAGGCTCTTGAACCAGAGCAATGAAGGTTGTGTGACATAAGATGTAACTTAGGTTTAAAAGTGTTGTTGCAGTTAAGTCAAATCACCAGCAGAGTGCAGCAGAGGCTACAGAAAGCGAAAGAGAATCAGACAGATCAGGTGTCTTTAGCTCATATGAAGGGCCTTCTATTTTATTTTTCTTGAGCAGAATTTATTTTTTTAAAAGTTCATATGAGACATTTCAGAAATCAGCTATCCAACTTTTTTTTTTTTTTTTTTTTAATGTATTTTTTTTTTAACCTAGTTTGGGTCTAAAAAGAGGTTGTCTTGATTTTTTTTTTTATTATTATTTTTCTTTTTTCTTCACAAAAATGGTCTCATGGTGTTAGAAGTATTGGTTTTACTTCTGAGCAGAGCTGCTTTCTTTGAGTAGAGCTGAGCCCAATTGTTGCATAGAACAACACCACTTCAAAGCTAAAAGTTGCCTATACTTGTACTTCAGCGATTCTGTTTTGTTTAGCAATACCTGGAAAAGAAGACAAGAGGCTGTAGAAAAAAAATCCATACTCTATGAACCATGAGGCTAAATAATCCCTAATCTGAATTTTTCTATCTGCTCTAGTTTGTGCAGGTCTTCCTCTCTCGTCAGTATCTCTCATCAGAACATCAACAAAGTCAGCTGTCAAGGAAAAAAAAAAGGTAATCCCTTCCTTTCTTCAATGTGCCCTTAAACTTTACTGAGATCCAGCGGAGATTAAAGTATTATCCTTTTCCATCAACTCACTTTAGATCTGTGATTTACCCTTCCTCATGCAAGGACGGCGTTCAGATAAGCAGGTTTGGAAAGGTTACTCTCAAAGTTACTTTTGGTCCAGCAGGACATTTTGCTCTTTTCTTACTCTGCGGGAGGAAACATTTTTAGAAAATGTGTGCAGTTATTTCCACGAAAAAAAAAAAACCCACCATCATCATCTGGAGAACATTTAATAAACATTCATTTTTATGATGTTAGCTTAACATGAGTTACAACATCTGTCACATTAGTGAAAAATAATAATTCAAAGCTGTAATGTTTGAACTCCTCTGAGTTAAAACTACTGAATTACATCCTTCTTTCAATTTTCACTCTAATGCTCAAACCCGTACTTAAAGACAGGCCCCTGGGGAATAAGCCTGAGCTCTTTTATGAAGAACAAATTGGAAAGAAGATTATAAAAGTATCTGTGAGAGCTCCAAACTTTAGTGAAAGGATTTTAAAGACAGGCTATAAGGACACATTTTCCTGTTCACTGGTGCGAACAATTGTTGAGCAAAATTCATTTCGATATAAAAGCTGAAATACGCTGTGAGTCTATAAAGTCTGATTCCCAGTTCTGGTTAATGGAGCAGAGATATATTTTACATCTCGGTGACAGCTCAATCACAGGCCCGTGTCTTTTGGTTCTGTGGTTTCTGTCTTTGAATAAGAGTCACTTTTCTTTACAAATGGATGGTGTTTGATCCAGAATGTGATGTTTGATGGACTTTTAAAATGATTTATGTTTCTCTTTCATAACTACTGGAGATCTTTGACACCCTGTGGGGCCTTTGAAATTGTATGAAAGGGACTAAAATGACTGTGGTGCCCTTTTAGAGCCAGCTAAAGAAAATCAGACCTCCAGTGAAAAGCTGAACAGTTTCTGTACTTTCACTTTTTATGTCTAATTACCTCCACATGCAAGGTAGAGACTATAAACATCAAAAACAAAGCTTTTATTTTTCCTTTTTCAAACAAATTTCACAGTGGGTACCCATATGAATTAAACTGTTTCAAGTAAGTACGATGAGCTTTTCTGGAAGTATGTGTAACAATATTGACTCTGGAGTGGTTGGACCCAGGCCTTGACCTCTGACTCAAGACTGATTTAAGTCGAGACCCAACTTTTGATTCCAAGCACTGATGACTTGAACTTGGACTTGAGCACTGACTCCATCTAGACCCTGAGGATGGATCTCAGTGGATTATTATTGGTTCATTCATCCATCCATCCTTTATCGTTTTCTGATTTTCACGTGCAGGGTTGTAAGGGTCTTGGAAGCCTATGAACAATGGTTCAGCACTCACACCAACAGTTTAGAGTGACGCATGCTAACTATACGCAGAAAGGCACATTGTTCATAGATGTCCAAGTTATGTTTTCAGGTTTGCAATGCCTTTAAACAGAGAGGACAGGGCAGAGGAGAGAGCAGGAAACAGAATGAGAGTGTGGTGTTGATGAAAAGAGACTGAGGATGAGCGTTTTGAGCCTCCCCATCTCTTGTCAGTCATCTGAGCTGTGCCTCTGATTGGGTAAACTCATGATCTCTGTTTCTCCTTAACTGGTGAGTTATAAAATAAAAAAAATAAAAAATAAAAGTCAGTTCCTAAACAGTGTATGCACGCAAGTCATTTTTGTACCAGGCTTCAAGCATGTTTATTTCCTCTGCACAAAAAAATATTCTGCACTTGCCAAGGTTTCAATTCTTAGAATTAGACAGGTTAATTATTTAACCAAATTCTATCAGTTTTTTTTTTATTTATTTATTTATTTTTAGTATATATATTTTTTATTTATTTTACTTTTGTTTATCCCTAAGTTAACATTTTAATCCATTTAGTTAAGTGATCTTTTCAGTGTAAAAGTAGTTTAGATAGGCTAAAGTGGTTCCGTCACCAAAAGTCTTGTCAATATAAAACTTATTTCAAGAGTCAGTAACACCCTCAAGTTGCTCGACTTGGAAAAAATGTCATGTACCATCATGCTATTTACAGACATAGCTAACGGAGCTAACGCTAGACATGTATGCCACATTGGAAGAACTTCACCTGTTGTGAGCAGACAGGATCCAGGAGACAGAGACTGAACAGACTGCTGAAGAAGCTCAGTCCTGGACCCTGTGGAGGTGGAGGCTGGCTGACTAGAGAATGATGGACAAGCTGTCGTCTCTGTTAGGGATTTTTTTTTTTCTAGTGGGCACCTATTATATTACTCTATTTTTTCATCATTAAGTCTGGGTGGAGATGAAGTCCACGGGCTTACACATGCACACACATGAAGACATATGGCACACACACAACCTCAGACTCAACGTCTTCTTTGGCTTCGTTAGTTTAGTTGATGCGACAGCACCCAAGTGAGGCTGTGCAGTGACATATGTGCAAGTCCTCAAGTTTTATGTTTGTTGTTCATGTGCCTATATCCTGAGGTGTTTTTTTTCTAATCGCAAACTATGCCCTCCTTGAGAGCATAGTCTAGAATCGTCTTTTTTTTCTCCTCTGTACCCTTTTCTCAACTGAGTGGGGCGCTGTGCACACTGCTGCTCCCCAGTTCCCCCCACTCTTGTCCTCCCCCGTCTGTCATTGTATGTTCTTAGACAGGATGAAACTGCAACATAATTTTGTTGCTCTGAAACATGTGCAATGACAAATAAAACCCATGAAACATTTTTCACTGTATACTTAAATTGCTCATTACATTACATTCTCATTACATTCTACTCTATTCTATTTTACAAGGATGTCCAAAACTGAACCACAAGTCATGGATTTATCTTTCATAGATCTGATCTTAGAGCAAGTAGAAGCCAGAGCAGTGTAGCATGTGCAGATATTTTTGAGTTTATTCAACACCCGCAGGGATCCAAATCAACGAGTGTCTCCACAGACACAGTGTGTGTTTTCACACAGCTCTGTTACCTCATCCATAATTCAGATTTATATAAAGCAGTTTGGAGTCCTCAGGTAAAGGGGACTAGACTTGTGCTGCACTCAGATTCTTCTCTGAAGACTTAGAATCAACCCAGACTCCAACATGACTTCAGGCTCAAACTAGATATAGATTCAAATTATTTGGCTAATGATTTGCTGGTGAAAGGTAAAAGTCCACATGGGGCGCTAGAATCTACACATACCAAACAAGAGTATGTTTAATGATTTTTTTTAACCACATGTAGACACCGGAAAGATTTTGTACACTACATTTTAAAAATAAAGTGACAGTCTTATTTTGGTCAAAGCATCAAACAAGCCCATGTCACAATCCATCATTTGTTACCAGAAGAGAGAAGTGCTCATCAAAGCAGCGTCTCCAGGAGGTGTGTAATGACATTATTGCACCACATGGGGGCGCAGATTCATCATTTTGTTTCAGAATGGAAGCACAGAGTATTTATAGTGCAGCTGTTCTCGTTCAGATGCTTTTCTCCACTTCTCTGTCATCTGATCCTGACTGTTAAGCGACGACTGTTGTAAAAATTAATCTCACAAAACACTGAATCCAATATACCAGTTCTGTTTCACGCTGATGCTTTTCTACATTTCAACTGGAAAAAAAAACAACAACTAAAGTCTCTGCCAACAAATTAGCTTCTCTGTTAAAACTCCTTGCCATAGCATTTAATAGAAATCCAATTTTCTTGGGGGACATTTTAATACCTATAAATCCATTGGGGCCCCTTGCTGCTATCATAAATGGTGGACAACTAAGGTGAGGACATAAAGTGTTATGGACTTTATTATGCTAAATTCATGGTCGAGGGCTTGCCAAAGCCTCTGGAGCCCTGTCCGTCTTTAAGGCTTTATAGTAGCAGTGCTGATGTCTGGTTCTGTGCCAGCAGCTCTGCTCAGTGCTGGGTGCTCTCACAGGCTCAGGCTCTCAGGCTGAGGGGAACAGGGCTCTGAGTTTACTGCCCGAGCAGCAGTGAGGAGTTCACAGTCAGAGTTCAGTATTTACATAAAATAATGGTAGAAAGAAGTTGATCTGAGTGACTTTGACTGAGACTGAGCGACTCGTTGACTTTCAGTGTTTCTCTGAGTTCCTGGAAATGATAAAAAGGAGAAAAAACAGCACACATCTTATCCTCTCGGGCCTCTCTTATCTAAAATTGGAGTCTTATCTGAACAAGTCAAACATGTAATAAGAAGTAATAGCTGTTGGTTCTTAGTGGTGGTCATAAACTGATGGCGGATGCGGATCATATGGAACACATTTACAGTGTCAGACATCTTTTTTAGTAGAAAATAAAGGTCACAGAATGCCTTATCTACTGTGTATGTCATAAGCTAAACTACAGGCTGCAACAATATGCTGATGATGTAACATGTGATTATTGATCTCTTACATAATGTGCTATCAGGATTTCAAATATGCACACAGTCTGAACATGCACTTGAGTGAAATGTTCTCCTCTACAAGTTTTGCTTCCACAGTCTTTATCTGTTTTAAAAAGAAACTGCCTTAGTCATTTTCACAACATGGCAGAATGCAGATGGACATTGACAGTTCAAGGTGGGGCATTCTCACCCCTGTGATGTCTCAACTACAGTATGAGTTACTCAGAGGCAGGAAGATGGAACAAAGTCATTCCACTGCTGTGCCCGCATTCAAGGCAGTTTTAGAGAAGTTAGAGAGATGAGATTAGGTTTAGGTATGACATCAGGAGGATCAGACCCTACCTGACACAACAGGCCACACAGCTTCAGGTACAGGCTCTTGTGATATCACGCACCGACAACTGCAATTCCCTTCCGGCAGGCCTTCCTGTGTGTACATTTAAACCTCTACAGATGATCCAGAATGCAGTAGCCCATCTGGTCTTTAACCAGCTCAAAACAACACACGCCCCCCAGCTGTTAATCTCTCTTCACTGGCTTCCAGTGGCAGTTGGAATCAAATTCAAAGCTCTTCTTCTGGCTTACAAAAAACATTGACAAGAAAGGCTCCTTCCTACCTGGGGTCCCACATCCAGGTCTACACTCCTTCTCACCCACTGCGCTCTGCTTGTGAAAGACGCCTGGTGATCCTAGCCCAGAGCAGCTCCAAATCACTAGCCAGACTCTTCTCCTCTGTTATTCCCAAATGGTGGAATGAATTACCTAACTCTATACGATCCACATTCTACTTTAAGAGATGTCTGAAGACTTATCTGTTCAGGGAACACTTAAGCACTTGAGCTGACCCTTCTCCTCTTTGTTCTCAGGGGTAAAATGAGCCAGAAGGTCTAAGACCCATTTCTTAATGAACTTTTAGCTGTAATTACTGAATGTTTTTGAGGGTTGAAGTATATTGTTGCAGTAAATAATTGTGGTTGTGCAAGCGGCAGCACCTAGAGCCAAATAACTTGTAGCACTTTGTCACACTAACTAAGTTTTTCCTTCTGTCTAAATTCTTGCTTGTGTTGTACGTCACTTTGGACAAAGAGTCTGCTAAATGAAACTCTAGAATCGTAGGTATCGAGAACTGGTTCTGCTTTGTAACTGGTTACACGTTTCAACAAGCTCTGGAACTGATGAGACGTGTATTTCAATTCCACTTATCAGTTCCTGACACATTTTTTAGGATTACATGTTGGAGAGTTAACTTTAAGTTTGGTTTCATTATGTCACATGTGAAATAGCATGTCGGCAAGGCTGTAAGAAGTTCTGCCAAAACTGTTTAGAAGTTTTGCTAAGCTTTGCAAGAAATGATAACACACAAATATTGATAGATAATCTCCATGACATTTCAACACAGCAAAATGCTCTGTCTTTGATGTTCTATGACAGAATGTGAAATCTACACAACATGACATGAGGATGTTGAAGTAAAGTAACAGTGCTGTTGCATACTTGTAATAAGAGAATGGTTCAGTGTTGTTGCAAATCGCACCAACAGGTTTGTCCCTTGTGTAGATGTACAGTTAAGAAATGCAGAAATTTCCTGCTGAGCATCTCCTCACATAGCATAAGAAAGACGAAAGATAAGGCCCAGCGTACACACACACAAATAGATTTTTATGTTATAGTGCTGTTCTCTCACAGCAAGAAGGATCCTGGTTTAATTCTAGGCCCCTGGTTTACAAGTATCTTTAGATTGTCTAAACTAATTAGGGAGAATTACTTTTTGATCCATTCTGCAGCTCTACTCCAATTCGTAATTTCTCCCAAATACCTCCCTATTTATCATGTTGACGCGAATCAAAGGCTCATGCATAACTACCGTCTGGGATGCCTGTTGTCTGACCTGGCAACCCAACTTGGCAACAAGTGACAAGGATGATGTTAGAAGGCAGGTTAACTGGTGTGACTGAACTCACAAGATCAGCCACACCCGCCCTGGTCACATGTATGCTCCACTGAAAAAGGCGCTGAGAGGTGCCAAATCTGCCACCTACAACTACAACAGGTCCATGGTGACGTGAGTGACCAAGAGTGAAGTTGCAGACACACAAGGGTGTATTCTGTCTCATTCTCTGGGTTCTGAAGATTCTTTTTTTTTAAGCATGTTGTGTTTGATAACTGCCACGAACCACACAAACACACACTTTCAAACACACACTCATAAATCCCATTTTTTTCAAGATTTTTTTTAATTTATGTTTCACTTCTGTTAATAGTTTTCTTTTGTAATACATTAACATTTTTTGTTGAATTTAATTAAATGTTGACTTTTGAAAAAACAAAATGTGAAAATTTAGTTGTTGTTTTTTTTTTTAAGTTGTTTACTGACTGTAGTTTATCTCCTTCTTTTTTTGCCCTGTGGATTGGGTCACTGGTCGTGGATTTAATTTTTCGATTTCTCTGGAAATCTCCCTCTTTGTTAGAGTCTAATGTTGGCAGGTATGACAGTATTAATATATTTAGTTTTAAGCCTTATCCACTTAGGCATAAATTCATTTTTCCAAAGATTTTTTTGCACTCATTATCCAATTATTTTTCTTTTCTTTTCTTTTCTTTTCTTTTATCATTATTTATTTTAATTATTTTTGTATACACTCTTCAATTATCTGGGCTAACAGTGCAAAGTGCAAGGATTCTGCACATAATGTCTGTGATTAGATCACAGATTTAATTAGCTCATTGTAGAAAAACTGACTCAATAAAACATTAGCCTTCAGAGAAATCCGGGATCTGCAGCAGTCAATGTTAACACTCAGGCCTCAGTAACAAACTTACAAATTGTTATCTGTTCCCCTAGAAACTCCAGTTTATATATTAGCATCTTTCAGCTCTTCGTTGTGAATCATTCTGCTCTTACTTACCTTGATAAAACAAGTTTGTTATATTAGTTGTTTAAGCTCTGAACTTCTGTACACTTCTTAGTAGTAGCTATGGAAACTGTCTGAAATGAAGACAGGTATACTGAAGAACACATCTTCCTGTTGGCAATGGTTAAACTGGAAAAACAAAACAAAATAAGAAATCCAGCTTGAATTTTAGTGACAAGTCTATTTTCTGACTCATTACTAATGGTAGCTCTGTACCTTAGCTCAAAGTAGGTTGAAGTGAAGTATACTAAGGGTTTGTTGAGAGTAATTAAACTCATATAACTGTGAGACTGTTGTAGCTGTGAAACTTTTGGTTAATGAGAAACTTATAAGTGTTGAATATGTGAAGATAGAGTAATAAAAGTAATAGTATGTAGGTGGTCTGAGTAATATAACACATTCTTGAATCATTAGAGACTTTCTCTCTATCTCACAGAATCACAAACTCCCACATACATGATAAGACCACAATAAAGTCTGAGCACTCCCTCCTTTAGTTTGGCAGGTGTAAAGAGGAGGAAGCATCTGAAGAGGTCATAAACATGAAAGGCCTCTCCTCTTCGTCAAAAGGAGGAAGAAAGTTAACTAGGTGACTCTATGGGCCGGGGGTGTTGGTGGTAGATGATGTTGAAGGGGGAGAAAGGGAGGACGGGAAGCAGGAAAGGACGAGGGAGGGGGGAGAGTGCTGGAAGGGGAGGTGATACTTCTCTGGAAAATGTATTGGTCTAGTTGGAAAAACAGGTCCTTGAAAAAAAAGGAAAGAGGAGAGGAGGAAAATTTAGGGGTGAGGGGAACCGGAGCTTTGGCCTGTGGATGAACCCATCGGGGACTTTGCTTGCTGGGGTCATTCCAAGTTCAGGTCTTTCCCTCGCTGACTCTGCGAGAGCGGAGGAGCTGTCCATGGCTGAAGGGGCCTGCTCTTGACGGCCTCCAGCCCCTGCTGCGAGCCCCCCAGGGGCCCTGTAACACAAACCCATTTCCAGCAGGAGTTCTGCGGGGTGTGTGTGGGGAACGAGGGCATGCCCTGGGTAAACGGAGGTCATTCTTGGGGGTGGGAGGGTGAGGAGAGCCACCTCCACCAATAAATATTTTCCTGACAGTCAGATGAAGGTTTGTTTTTAAAGCTCTCATCCCTGTGTGTCTTTGTGGAGGCTCATGTTACTATTCCCAGCTCTGCAGTGTGAAAAGGAGACAGAGCAAATACCTGCTGAAAGGGAAATCCAGTTACAGAAGAGAAATTGGAAGCAGTTTATTTTTCTAGCTTCATAAACGAACCATAAAAAGCAATTTAACGCCGTTCAGCTCGTCTTGACTTCAAAAAAATAACTTTTCACGAGTGAACTCAGAGTTACACGAGCACCAGGTGCATGTGCTAACCGTGCACATGCAGCAGAGGCATGTGAAGACTTTTGGAAAAGACGAATGAGAGACAATCTATCATTCCACACTCACAGACCAAACAGCAAGTCAGGGGTGGCCAACTAATCAGGCAGTTTGCACAGGCAGCACAGCATGGGTCCTTTGAGTGGATAAGTGGAGCCTCCCATAATGTCAAGAGTAAAGCCGGTACAAGGGGTTAGGCAGAGGTTGGCGGGGAGTTAATGAGATGACTGGTGGGGTGATCAGCGGTGAGAGGTTTGAAGAGCAATGACACGGCACAAGACTCACATTGATAGAGACGGAATGCTTTGGAGATTTATGAAGTGTTTGTTTACCTCCTTTCACATCAGGAGGCCACAAGGACGTGTCAGGACACGATGTGACAGGAGCAGTTAGCATGTTTTCACCAAGATGTTTTATTCTGGAGATATTTTTAATGATGGACTCCCTCAAGCTTGAAATCCTCTGTGCTCCTTACTTCAGCTGTAAATATGCAGATACCAAAGTTTAGAGTCTTATTCAGCGTCAATGATAAGACACGTCCCCTGGATCCAAGGAGGAAAGAGGCCAGCTATCTTTTATTTACTCTTTTGTTTAAACATTAAGTGTAGAGACACAACATGTTTGTCATAGTTAGCAGTTAGCATATGCATGTGACATTAGCATAGATGTGCTTATTTGTTCCAAACTCACGACTGCAATGATGAAAAAAAGTGTTGTTTTTTTAGTGTTTGCATTCTTTTAACCCTAATTGTCTTCAAAATCATCTAAATTAGATCCACAAAGTTCTAAAACTAAACACCTGAAGCCCTAAAATAAATAACTGAGGTTGACACTCAGCCTCCATAGCCAACAATACTCAACCTGAATGTACTTTATGACTCCAAGATGGATCTGAACAATTGTCTGACCATTCATAGGATATGAATACAGACTTTATTGTGTTCAGGATTGATTTAAAGCAGAAAAGACAATTGAAACATGTATTCTTCAAACAAATGTTTCAGTTAAGAGCTCTGTTGGTAGAGTTGGGCAGTAAAAATAAGATGGCAGATCGAAGATTTTTTTTTTTTTGTATTCTAAGACAATTTTCCTTTTGTAAAATAAATATTTTATCCTAATGGTTAACATTACAAAAAATAAAAAAAAAGTTGAAGTTTTAAAATGAGAAACTACAACCAGGGCTTTGCTTGCTGAAAGAGCTAACTGGCGACAGAGAGGATTTAATGTTTTTGTTGGCATGTGGATGCTTCACTGCTCCTTTCAGACTAAAGAGTTAAACTGTTTGCATATATAAGGAATTCATACATTTGTTGTGCCACTAAACTTTGTAACATTGCTGTGAAAGGTATGTGTAGCTTATGGTTTGAAAACTGAGCTTACAAAGTTCAGTCATTGTCTACCAAAAGTTGTCTTGAAGAGAGAAGAGTAGCTCGAAAATAAGTTTTGTATTCAACAGAATTTAATGTTTGTGCTTTTTTATATGCTTCACTACTCTTTGAGAACTAAAAAGTTAGCTTTTAACATGTTTAAGTTATTTGGACATTTAGTGAGATATCGAAGAAAATATGACACCAGGACTGTGGACTGTGACAGGTAACGCAGGATCAGTTCATCAGCTAACCTTTTGTTGCTAGCTCACAGTTAGCTTACAAAGCCTAGTCTTTGACTTCTAAAAGTTGGCTTTATCAGAAAAAAGTAATTTTTAAAAGAGGTCCTGTATGTATTTGTTTGCTTCCATAAGAAATGAGCTACATTTTTCTACAGTAGGTGATTATGGGAAATGTTGTTTTCATCTTTAATAAACTGAGAAATCTACAACCAAGGCTTTGCTAGCTAAAAGAGCTAAATGGATACAATCATAATTCAATGTTGGTCGAGTGTGTGTATGCTTCACTGCTCTTAGAGGACTAAAGAGTTAAACACTGTGTATTTTTTACAGTATTAAGACATTTACCGGGACACTGGAGCTCACACTGTGAAACTGAGACTGTGACATGTTATGCGAAAGTGGTACCTGAGCTAACGTTTTGTAAAATGGATAACATTAGAAATCATCTTTGGTGCTAATGGGACATGTCTTCTTGATCCAGAATAAACAGAGAAACTGTACAACCAGGGCTTTGCTAGCTAAAAGAGATGAATGATTGAGAACAAGACTAATGTGAATGCTTCACTGATAGTTGAAGTAAAAAAAAAAGAAAAAAGTTCATGAAGTTTAGCCATTGATGTTTTCTGAAAAAAAATAAATAAATAAAGGTTTTTAACAAAGTAAGTAGATCTGTATTCATTTTTGCTTCCACAACTACGCCATGGTGTGTGATGGTGCTCATGGGAAATGTAGTCATCATCCTGTATTCATCCACAGAGGTCTCTGAAGTCAAATCGACATAAAAACTCCTCACACTGCCATTGACACTGGTTGTCTTAACACTTTCAGATTCTGTTTTGTAAAATGATGTCAAAGTGTGGAGTTTTATGTCAGAGATCAGCATGTGCAGTGCTCTGAAATCATCCTGTTTCCTTGGCTACATAACTAAAATCCTGTTGAAACGGCCCATGACTCACTGACGGAGGAAGAAACAGTGAAATATTACCCAGAGCGGATCAGGACAGAATCAGGACATATATGTTTATGCACTGAAACTCAAAAACAACCTCCAAGCTTAATGTATGATGACTGCTTTCCTCTCCTTTTCTGTGAAGAGTTTTTGTGTTGATGACATTTAATAATAACTTCTTGTTTTAAAAAGACATTGAGCAATAATGGAATGATTAATTTTGCGTCATACCCACATGATCCCTTTTTTTCCTAGCTGGGAACTTTCCACAAATCTTCCAGAAGTATAAAATGTCTCTGCTAAAAAAAAGTATTTGATGTGATCCACAAAAAGTGACCTAACTCTGAGGTCAAAGGTCAGCTCACTTGAAATGATTCATATACTCCCAGTTCATTATTCATGCTGATCTCACCAATAGTTTGGATGTTATTGAAAAGTTACAGACAGTGAGGTAAAGGTTCCAGTTTTTTCTCAGAAATGGATCAAAGAAGTGATGATAAACATAAAAAATGCTGATTTTAAGTGAAATGATGCAAGAATATACTTGAATATATCACAGGTTCCACTTTTTTGTTTAAATTCAGTCATAAGAAAAGTCCCAGAGTTGATTAAACATCTTGTTTTAGTTTTGTTTCCTGTTCTCTCTGATTTGTGCTTTCAAAATTCTCTTGAGCACGTCTGAATTAAACTTGTTGTCTGCCGCTTCTCTGCAGGAGAACGTTTTCTTATCCTCATTCCAGCAGCCTGATAAGGAAGTTAAAAGTGTCTGGTATTTAAAGACTTTTTGTCTCCATTGGCAGTTCTGCGGGACCTGTCCCGTCTCCTCAAGACGCCGGCAGACAGTTTCTGTCTTGTTGACAACAGTGTGATAGAAAAGGAGAGAAAGCAGGAGGGGTTGTGAAAAAACACAGCATGAAGGGAGAGATTGAGAAAAGTTGAGAGGAGAGAGGTGAAGGAGGGTGCAGGGGGAGGGAGGGAGGTGGGAGTGGGAGGCGGTGGTGGTGGTGGTGGAGGAGGGGGGTGGGCTGTGCGTGAGCAGAGGACCTCCCCGTGAACTGTGCAGTCGCGAGCCGGGTCATTGGGGCGAGGTTGTCAGAGCGTGCCTGAAACAGTACACCCAGGGGTTCAGCCAGAGTTCACACACTCAGTGTGCGAGATCCATGTCCCTCAGTCAGCGCTCGCCAGCCGCACACCAGCACACACACTGCAAAACTCCTCTGTAACCTTACACACGCATGCACCAAGACGAGTCCGAAGCAACAACAAACAAACACAGGTGCACCTGCGAAATGTACGGCATGTTTAAAACATCATCAATCTTCAGGCTGAGCAAACAGCCTCACTCAGTGCCTCGACATGCATGCTGACATATTGTTTTCATATCAGTGTGGGCAGTTTTTCAAGAGGAGACACACAAAACAAACACAGAAGAATGAAAAGTGAAAAGGCTCGCCTCTCTGTGAACCTCAGAGACGGTCACTGATAGTGTCCATAGCCAGCAACAACAACAGCTACGGCAGCAGCAACGTTGCAACACAGTGAGAAAGATTTTCTTTAATTCCAGTCAGTGTGGTTTAAATAGGAGAGGCCACTAAGCCAGAATCCCCTCTGTGTGACTGAGCTCTTTGTGGGAAAGCTGTCTGCTTTACTCCCATTGAAGACTGGTTGGCCCATTGTCAAACCCAGAGCTTGACCTGGTGTTGAACCCAATTGTCAAACTTGCAGTGTAGTGTGGGACCTTGGTGGGGGAGGGAGGAGAGGCACCAGAGTGAGGTTTGAGCTGACTGAGGCGAGTGTTTGTCATCTCTCAGGCCCTGAATGATTTCATACGCCTCGCTTAATGAAGAAAAAAGCTGTAAAAAGTGGAAAATCCCCATCTTTTTGCATTTATAATTAAAGTAGCGATTTCACCCCGACTTCTCACATTTCATCGAAGCCCCTCCGCTCATGTGGTGACCACCCCGATCCTGCTCCCAGTTCTCACGCTGGGGGAGAACTCAGTCTTGTGTGTCACATGAGGATTTGACAGACAGGCCCAGCTGTGGCAGTCAGGCGCCAGAGCACCACGCCCTCCCAGTCCAAGGCAGACAAGGCCCAAAAACCCAGAACAATCCAGTCTTTGTGGATCTACTGGAAACCATCAACTGCATCCAAATGACCGTAAGCAGTAGATACAAGCCAGATGTTGGAATTCCTCGGCTCAGTTCAATCTCAGTCCAGTCTGGCTCATCCAAGCCCGGCAGCAGAGCGGTGGCAGGAAAGTGGGCAGAAGTTTGAATCCCTGTGTTATATGAAACCCAGTCTGATCGAACCGGAGACGCACATTTCAGCTTTTTAAGTCGGTGGAGCTGTCTAATTGAAAAATGACTCCTCTTTGTGACAATTCAAAACAGGCCGCTGTGTAGTTTTCATCATTTTGATGAAATGCTGCACAAAAACCCCGTCAAGTCTCATGAGGACAGCTGTGTTGCACATTACTCAATGTATAATTCCTTCTTTCAACCAAATTACCCCCAGATGCCCTCATCCAGAGGCTTCATGGAACGAGTTAGGAAAGCATCAAAACTGTTTTTGCCACTCAAGGCTGCAGGCGGGTTAAAAAAAACAGCTTCCTGTGCGTCCGTGTGAGCCGGATAACTTCTGCTGCGTGCTCTGAGAACTTGATACAGAGTTTTTCCATCGCAGCCTATCGTGCGATCAGGATCACCAAGAGGCCATGATAATATCTTGTAAGGTCTTAAATCTGACATGTTCAGAGCGATCTAGTGGGAGACTCATTTATCCTTTTGCAAGGCTAATTACAGCCGGCTGGGCGACCACCCCCCGCATCTCCCGCCAACCTTTCACCTCCGAGGTGTTGAGCGGGCAATTACTCTTCTCAGCTTCTGTGTGAAGGATACAAACACAAACTGCCGAGTCCTTTCTCCCTCTGGATTCTCCCTCCATCGCTCATCTCTCTTTCCTCTCTCTGACTCTGGAGTATTCGTAGCACTTGGACAACATTCGAGTGCAATACAAACACTCGCACCCACCTTCGGGTTCAGTAGCGTGTCACGCGTGGGAGGATGGCTGCTGCTGCTGCTGTTTTCGCTGCGTTCAAACCTCTTTCGCTGGCTTTTACCTCAACTTCATGTGGATGTTTTTGTGGAAGACAGGCGTAAGAGAGTTTGAGTATTCTCCAGCTTACTTTAGTTGTCTAGCAGAACGATGAGAGGGGTATGAGTGATGCAGCTGTAGATGCAAACCTTGATATCATCTTAAAATGAGGACATGAAAGCTATCTGCGCGGAAAAAGTCTCTAAAAACCTGGATAATGAGGCATCCATATGTGCTAGACCTCTGGCAAAAAAGTAGATTTTCCACTTTCAGCGAGCTGAGAATGAGGGACAAATTGTACTCTGGAGATGTGAGGGTGTCTGAGTGTGATTTCTGCTCAGACATATAACTAAGCCCCATGCTGACTCAAATATTAAAAAAAAGCTCTCTTCAGCTCCCCCTCTCTGCTTGATAACCCACATCCTCTCCTCAAAACCCTCACTAACAGCTCTCCAGAGGGATGCTTTCATCCTGACGCACACTCTCTGTTTGGTCTGTTTCCATTTAGCTAAGTTCAGGTGTAGTTCACAGAGGCCGCTGACTCTGGTCACGTGACTTTCCTGCAGGCTTTTGAGGCCTAACACAGCTGAGTGATAGATCTGTGGATCCTTTTTGTGCCAAATGAACTCGCAGAGAGTGTCAGCTATTTTACATAAGCACACAAAATATGCTCGGTATCTCTTCTGTTTCTATTCCTGTCAGTCTTATCAGTGTCTGTGGTTTAGCCAGGGTCCATAACCTGCTCATCTAATGCCTCCCTTTGTCATGAGGAGAGCAGCAGCACGTTAAAAAGGTTGTGTAACCCTCTGCTCTGTTTTTCAGATGAGGGCGCTGAGAGGACGCTGCCCTCCATCTGACCCACATCTGATTCACCTTGAGCAAGGCAGGCTGCTGGCAACACACACCGAGCCATGGAGTTCAGTCGTGCTGCGACACTGTTGCATAATCTAAAAAGCTGCTCCGTAATAAATAATTCCGGCTGAGGCGGTCCATCTGGGAACAACATTTTTCTGCAGAGATCTCCTGACGTGATGCCTAGTGGGCTTTATAAATATCCTGAGCCCATCCGCGCAGTGTGAACTGTGTTTCACCCCCACACACCCTTCCCGTTGGAGTGTTTGCCTTCTGCTCGCAGTGAAAAGCAGGCTTTACTTTGCTTTGTTTGTCCCTCAGCGCTTACCTCCCACTTTCTCCCTGTTAACTGTCAGTGTTCAAAAGCAGAACACTGGAAACCACATGTGAAACAGAACTCTCCTGGCTGCACAAAGTAGGTGAATGACCTGGAGGGATTTTTTCATGTCATGAGGGAGCTCGGCGAGATCATATCTGCATATTATCTGTTCCTACACCGGTGTCAGGGCCTCAACCAAATCCTGGAAGTTTGAAAGTACAGTGTGAAAAGTCATCATTATTCCTTATCCATAAGAAATATGGAAAAGTTTTACTCTTAATTATAACAAGATGCCAAGATTCTGCTCATGCACTTATCTAAAGAAAAGAAGACGCTTAAACCCCTTTTTCTTCCAAAACAAGTTTTTGAAAAAGTGAAAATAATTTCGAGTTCTGCTGCCAGAGAGAAAGACAGCCCAGCTTCACCTTAGCTGCACCAGCTCCGAGGAGGGATTTTTAAACTTCTTCAGCTTGTTTGCAAGACTCTGTAGTTCGAATCCTGCCAACTTTATCATTTTATAATCCTTTCTGGACTCCTTTCCTTACATCCTATACAACTCCTTCTCTTCTCATAATATGCAACACAAAGAAGAAGCTGCAGCTCTGCCGCTTTCAAATTTTACGGATGGACCTTGTTTCCAAAAGCTATAAAAGATGAAAACTTAGACCATTTCAAAACATTTTTTGTAGGTGGTTTGTTTGTTACAAAATTCATTGCCTGGCTTCATTGTGCAATATTTGTACACATGGACTCATTCTTCTGAATATCCCACTGTAAACTGAGATATTATTGCAATTGGACAAACACACAGGAGGAGCACATTTTTAGGATCTGAACAGCACACAGATATGACCCATGAGTAACACCAAAGTGTCATAATATATGCATCAAAAGCTCAGACTGTGAGGTTAATACCAATGCTAAGTAGTTTGACCAAAATAGATGGACCTCCAGAACAAGAACCATGTAGTTAATTTGTTCCTCGTGGAAATTATGAACATAAAACTTAATTTCCTTAATCCCATCATTTTTTATGCTCCAATTTATATCTGTTCTTTGTAAAAAGATTTTTTTACTCTAATTATTCTGGTGTCCTTTGATAGACATTGACTCTGTGCATCTGGCAGCAATTGACTTCAAGAATGAGTTATTTCATCTTCATTAGTTTACAATAACAGGATTGTTCTGACATATTTTTGGCATTTTTATGTGTAGTGCCTGTCTGCATCTGTCAAAAATGAGTATCAGTGTAGTTTTTAATCAAGTAACATGAAGTATTTTGTTCCATTACATGCAAAAAAGCACATTTAAGGTCTCTTACAGAACTTTCTGTATTTAAAATGATGCAGCAAACACAATGAGTTTAAAGAGGTTCAGATTAAAAGAGATGTCACATTTCTGTGGCCAAAGTATCAGGCCATCAGAGTAGAAAAAAAGTTTTCTTGCAGCTGACTGCTTAAATGCTATTAATTCAGTATAAAACAGATAATATGGCAAAAAAAAAAAAAGAAAAAGAAGAAGAATGTTCCCCTTTCCTTAGAATAACTTAAGTTTGGACCCTAATAGTTACTCGGTTGTAATGTGAATCAAAGAGATTATTTTTTTTATTTTCATTACACTTAACAATGCATATTTAAAATAATGCAGCAAGTTAAATAATTAATGTAAAGAAAGGCTCAGAGTGACAGACAAGTCGTATCTTGTTCATAGTTGATCTTAACTTCATTCATATATATATATATATATATATATATATATATATTAGCATAAGAGAAATCTGAAATGAATGAAAAGGAGCAGAAAGAAGAAAACTCGTATTGTATCAGCCCCTTCTCTCACAAAAACTTTAAATGCTTCTCAATATGCACACAAAAAAAGTTACACTTTCTGGCCTGTATGCCACATAAACATTAAAGCAAAACGATTCACAAACATAAAACCCGGTTTTACCCCCCAAAAAAGAAAGCGACAAAATCAAGAAGAAACAAAAAAACCCCACCAGACACGGATTTGAATGTCTGTGATTCCCTGTATCTATCTAATGTGTACGTTTTTTGACGATACTAAAGGTTTTGGCTTCTTTAAAATGCCTGTCCAAGTTGTTCCATGATATACCTTTTACTATAATTTTTCTTTCCTTCAGAGTGGTTCTAACTCTCAGCTTTAGAAATATTTCAAATCCTTTTCAATTGTAATTACTCTTCCTTGTGATTGTAACGCTTTGACACTGGTCTGCGGCAGATTGCAAAGAGGAAATACAGCCAATCTTTGCAGCAAACTGTGTAAACAGGGATCATTAATACCATGATTAAAAAGTTAAACTTTGCCTTTTTGAAGTTCTTTTTTAGCTTTCTATGCTTTCAATCAGAGGAGAGTGGATAGAGCCTCATTGAGCCTGAATAAATACAGCAGGGAGTAGCACAGTTAAGATTTTATAAGCACACATAGGACCTCCAAGTTATGTTACAATATCCGCATCCCAGATTCAGTCTGTGTGTGGTTAATGCCAATTGAGTTAAACTGAGTACAGTGCCCAGCACAGGGAATAGTAGTGGTGGTGTTTAGCAGTGTGGAAATCACATGCACAAAAAAGGTTTCCTGCGTTTCTTGTAATCACTTTTTAACCATTTTAGAAGCAGTCTCTTTATTTGGACATCTGAGACCAATTCAGACCAAGAGTGAATAACTCCATCTTAAAACATTTTAAAACTATTGACTCTTTAAAGGCATTTCAGTCAGGACCACTTTGTCAAAATAATCTTTATCAACTTGCACAGTTTCATTTGGCGGTATGATTCTGTTTCGGATTCTCTGCTCTTCCACCCGCTTGCATGGAAAGCCTGAGGCAGGAAGAGCACACTTTCCTGCCCATCATGAGCCGTCATGAACGGCATAAGCAGGGAGTGCAGCAGCAAAATAAAAACCAGCCAGGGCAGAGCATTTGACATGAAAACATTGACAGGAGGAGGTGGGTTGCAAAATGCCAGCAGAGGAAGCAGGAAGGAGGCTGGGCTAGAGCTCTTTAAATAGCCTGCTCTGAATGCAATTTTCCAATAGGAGGTGGAAACGGGAGTCGTGGCCTGCCTGAACTAACGCTACGCTTGACTTTGGTCGTTTCATTTGTATAGCCTATCTGTTGCCTTCAACGACACAATACCTCTATAGTTTTGAATCAAATTCCAGGTATTCTTTAATCTTAATATGTGCAAAGAACTCATTTTAAAAACTTGATGTATTTACAAAGATGCAGCAAGAGAAATGAAGGTTCTGACTGATAGACATGTTGCATCTCTATGCAGTTGTAACTTGTTGCCTGTCTGCATGCAGTTTGCAAATAGTTGAGAAAGACATTCTGTAGCACCTAACTTCATTTACATAGATCATTAAGGAAAGAATAAATGGCATGCCATAAGGTTTACTGTGGACTTTTCCAATTAGGGAATAATAACTTATGTGTGGACCTTGTTAACTTCTTAGTTGGGAGTGTCAGTGTCATTTTCAGTCATTCAACAGATGTTACTACTTAGAGTTTAAAAACGCCAAACAGATCAGAGCTTTCCTTCTAAAAACCAGCTTGAGTTTTAAGCTGAGCACCACCAAACATCTTCATGGATAGTTTGAGTCTCATGGGTCAGCTTTTAAAATCTGAAATCAATCCAGAGGAACTTTCCCTTAATGTACAGCTCTTTGACCCACTCCTCTTTCCGTTAAAGGTAACACATTAATAGCAAAGTTGCCGTGTTCCTTTTTACTGTATTTTGTTTTAAAGACGTTATTGAAAGTGCGCTGGCCTCCCACTGCTACTCTGTTGTTCCTGATCTCATCTCCGGACATGATTCCATGTTTCAGAGAGAACCTTTAATGAACAAGAAGAGATAGCAGAGACACATTTTTCTGCTTATGTGGCTCCCAAACCTTTCCCCTACAAAGATCAGGGTATAGATATTAGAGCTCCTCTGTACTCTGCAGAGAAAGAACTGAGCAGATATGGCCGACAGCCAGTGATGAATAGAATTTATGGAGAGTTATGCCTCTAGCTACTAAAGTGTGGTAAGAGTTTGACCTTGGGTTGTAGATCTATAGCCTCGTCCACCTAATACATATGCATGATGCATCTAACTGTAAAGGTCGCATACTTCCAACAGCAAACAGCAGCTGGAGTGATTGAGTATTTCATGGTGAGGAGTTATTTCTTTAAAATAATCTCCCTGGTAGTTGCTGTGCTTTATTTGCTGCCTGTAGCTACAGCATCAAACAGCTCACGGAGACAGACAGCCTGGATTTGACACCTAACATGTCCCCCTGAGTCAAATGTCTCACACAATTTGTTCATTCATTAATGGATTGCTGCTAATTTCCTACATTTATCTCCTCTGTGTCTTTGTCTGTGTGAGTATGTGTGTGTGTGTGTTTTGGAGGACTGACACCCTCTGAGCTTGCTGCTCCCTTTGACCTTTAACACCACAGTGTATAATAACTCTTACAGTCTGACAGGTCAACTGAGGCGTCACGGCTGGCCCCTTGCTGTGGGTTAGGGCTGAGCCTTTTTATCATACTACCGACCCTGTGATGGATGAACCCGGCAACAAACTGGCGAGGGGGCTAACGGCGTAGTTCAGAGGAAGCGGATAAGGGGCTGTAACAAATAACACCTTGCTGAGCTCCAGTACACCACCTTCTCTCTTGCCACTGGCTCCAGGCTCTTTGAGACATTCTTCTCAGACTGCTCCATCAAGAACACAGACTACCTGAGTTTATTCAAACGTTGACAGTTTTCCTCTGACACTCTGATAAAGGTGGAAGTTATAATGCTGTGAGTGAAAATGGACAATGACCACTTCTTTTCGTTGGTCAGAAACAGAAAAGATAGTGGGAAGAGAAAGTCACAGGGGTGCAGTCTTTCGAATCTCAGAGCGCATGTTGGATAGCCAAGCCTTAAACTTAAGCGGAACTAAAGTTACAAAAACAGGAGTCCCTCAAGTGGCCACTTGAGTCTAGCTGCAAAAGTGAGTCAATTACCATCAAGTTCCATAAAGAAGTTCTAGACTTATCAATCAAGCGTTAAAACTTTGTGATTTCTCTGTAGTTTTAAGTTAGCATCATTGAGGCTAGTAGCTGCTTAAAGAGACCGTTTAATGTTGCTAGCTTTACTCGTCTATACAATGTTTATGTTTTGGTGCCTTTGGAAGATTGTTTTTATGTATGATCAACTTTTTTTTCAACTAAGGGTTGTTAAATACGTCTCTAGCTCAACCATCCTGTTCTGAAGTTGTTTCACAGATGCCAACCAATTATCAATTTCCTATCTTAACATATGACGTGCTAAAACTGCAGTTCTTCGAAAGCCCACTTGAGGATGGTTGCAAAAAAGCAGGAAACCACATATACACCAAGTCAAAAAGCTGACTTTTACAGAATAATTAAAACTCTATAAGTTATTTAACATACTATTTTTTCTCAAAAAAGGGCATGGTTGACTTGACTGACAGGTGGGCATAGACCCACCGGTTTACCTCTTCCTAACATAAAGGGGCTGTGAGGAGTTTGAAAGTGACCTTAAAAAATCTCCCTTCTAGATATATTCCAGATCGTAATCCACACTCTAAAATGAGATTATCAGCACCAATATTGCAGGTTAAAGGTTATTTTAAATTGCTACTTCTTAGCTTCCAGATCGGGTTGACCAGGACTGGATTGATTTACGGCACATCTAGGTCTCTATGACAACACCACGCCTGCTAACGAATCTTAGTAGTGAGGAGAGATAAAAACACAAAGATCTGTTTTTTTTCCCTGCTGAAAACAATTTCTATGACTAATTTTGTAGTGATGGTGGACAGAAAAAGGACAGAAGAGCAGAAGAAAGGTAAACAGGAGACTGATACAGGGGCTAAACTGTTTGTGATGATGTTCATTCCAGCCCACATGCAACAGTTATTCTGCAGTGGTCTGTTCAAACTAGAGAGTCTATCAATAAAATGAAGAGTGAGGTTACGTTAGCTCTGCTTGGACATAACCAGGATTCACAAATGTTACACATTATAGATTTCTCTTCTGGCACCAGACTGCCACCTGTGCTAAAGATAGACAGCTACTAAACCACATACAAACTAACATCATTCACTTGTTGTCATGATAGCCGGATATGTCCGAGCAACGTGCTGCTGATATAGCTAATATATAGCCGGCTACTACAAGGTTTGTTTAATGTCACTTTTCAAACCATAGTGCTATGTAACTGTATTGATAAATACCTTACCCCGGGGTGTTGTATCCAGTAAAAAGTTGTCTTGAACTAAGAAAATTTGTTTTGAGCTGATCTCCATTTGATTCCAAAACAAACACACAACACGCCTCGCTAAAAGTGATTTACGACAGAGTGCAAGACTAAAACAGATCCTCTGCATAGCATCTTGAAAAGAACCTAGGTTGAGTTCAGCATTTTCAATGTGACTTTGTTGACAGTGGGCTTCAAAATTTAGTAATAGAAACAAACGGGTGACATCATCAAGGCTACGTCTGTATATTTTATCATATCACAACCATAAAACTGACTGAAAAAATCCCTAACACACTGCAAGTCAAAGCTTAATGCTGATTTGTCAGGCAGTGACCAGACCAGCCTATCCTGCCGGCAGTACCTGCTTGGTCACGCAAGATAGGCGAGCTGTTGGGGAGTGGAGTTCCAAAACAAATGTTGCTGCAGCAAAAATCTTACCATCAGAAAATTATTAAACTCATACGTAACTTTGCTTTAGCTAGATCCATAACCAAGGAAGCTACGTTAGCTACTAGATAGCCAACAGCTGACATGCTCATTTAACAGCTTGCCAACATTTAAGGTTAACATCTTCACTTTGAAAAATGGGAGTCTGCAACAAATGCATGAGAAAATCTAACATTTCTTTTAAAGTTTGGTGGCAGAACTTCCAAAGTAAGGATGAAGTTATAAAGAAATATAGGCCAACATGTAGTTGTGTTGATCAGATGCTGGTTGAATGCTATTATTAGCTGTTATGCAACAGCAGCTATTGAGCTCATTAGCAGCTAAAATTAGCCACTGGGTAATTTTGATAAATTTAGTTGTTAAAGACAATAGTCAGCTATTTATATGACAAAGTTATACTCTACACAACCCTGGATTTATCTAATTGGAGGTTTTGTGTGTTGTTTAAAATTTAGGATGTGTCAGAACGTGAAGTATTTTCAAAGGTTAGCAGCAAACAAACAGAGTTCTTCAAGGAACAGGTTTTAAACCACTGTGAAGCAGAAACGGGTATGAAGTGTAACAGAAGCACATTAATCTCCTGCAGCAGAGCCATACTCTGCTTCAAAGTCACAGCAAACCATCTGCCAGGAAACTGGGAGTCAGAGGATCTGTGAGTGTATGTGACGTGAATAACGACAGAATCCTGCACAAGCTGAGGTTTTACATGCGTTCAGCATCACTGCACAACAAGCCAAATGGACTCCAGATCCGGGGTGCCTATAATGTATTTAATGGATCATTGGAGGCCAGCTTTCTGAGCCCCTGTGTTGGGATTACAAATTCTTGGATGGCATACTGGAAAAAGAAAACTGAGGCTTTTTTTTCTGTTTTAAGGGAGAGAAGCAGAAACTTTTGAGTCTTTTAAAACAAAGGGAACGGCCACTAACCAAACTTTAGGATCAGTCTCAGTAGACTATGCAGCCAGTCTTGAACTAGGCCAAAATATCCAGGGAAATACACCAGAGAGGCAAGTGTCAAAAAGATAGGCTTGTTTTGTGAGGCCAGTTTTAATTTTCCTCAGAGGTAAGCTCAGAAAGAAATTACTTCTTCAAAAAATGGACTGATTTAAATCATGCTAGTCTCTCATAGGCTATTAAAAGCATGGATATAGGATCCATGATAAAGTCCAAAAGTCGTGGACACCATATTGAAAATACTGACTTATACAAACTTTTGACTAACCTTTAATCAGGCACAAAGAAGATTTCTTACCTCCTGGCAAACAGCTTCAACTTGTCCACCTGTCAGTCAAATCAGCTGTGTGCCTATTTAAAATTTACTCTTGTATATGTTGCTATTTGGATTTATTTTATCCTAGCATATGCATTTTTGAAAGATTTATGGCCCTTAGTGTGTCCAAACCAAGCGGCAACAGTGGGTCATAAAATATGAAGCAGATGTGGAAGCGCTTCAAACTGCAGTTCCTCTAGGGTCCATTAGAGGCTGGCTCCAGAAGCAGCGGAAACCACATACACACTCATTCAAAAAAAGCAGTTCTTTTTCGCAAAATCATGGATGTGTTCAGCCAAGTAAAAGAAGCTTTTTTGTTCCAAAGAACTTGTTTCCATCTTGGCTCACACTGGAGGGGACTTTTTTTTTTTTTTTTCAATATGATGATTACTAAGTCAACAATTGCCTCAAAACTTAGCTTCAGAAACGGAGAGGATGTAATGTTCAGTCTATGATACAAAAAATTAAATTAGTGTTAGCAAGTGTTTGCTCTAGTAAAACTGTACATTTTTATCTCGGGACATGATTTGGAGTCTTTGCAGTGTGCCTCAAGTGGACAGTAGAAGAACTGCAGACTCTAGCACTTTGCAGAGCTTAAGGGCGTGGTCACACCACCCATCCAAACCATACTCAAGCACGATTGTTCCCCTGCAATGCCACCCCTCCCACCCCCTGGACACTACGGCCTGTGGTGACACTACCTCAATATGAACCAGACTTAAAGCACATGCATGGCCTGCCTATGTCATTGTGAAGCGTCTGTTTTCATGAAGTGTGATCTCATCCGAGTCAGCACAATGAGACATAGAGAATACTGCTACAACTTAAGAGACTTTAGGCTTAGGGTTGGGGTTGGGGTTGAAGCATGTTAGGGCAGTGTGATCGCTCAGTCAATTTCTTAACACCTGTCATTGCTGTATGGCCTTTAAATTTACTCACCATTACATCAACTAAAACTGCCAAACCAAAACCACCACAGTAGAAACCAATTTAGTTATTGTGAACTTATTTTTGTTGCTTGCAAAATAACACACTTGAGTAATCATTGATGTCTTAATGTGTAAAATAAGCCTGAAATCACAGACTTCTTCAACACTGACAACAAAAAGAGACATCAGGAACCCTTTCTGAGCAAAAGAGAAGTTTAGACATCTATTAAAGTTTCTCTGTCTGTCAGATCTAAGTCTTTGTCAGAGTCTATCTTTATGAAACGAACCCCAGGGAATGTGGTCACAGCTGAGACAGCTCCACTCTCGGTTTTCTCCCCATGTGATCAAATATTAGGTCCTCTGCTTCCACCTGCGCCTGTCCACTCACTGAGGAGCTGAGCGCCCTCAGCGGAGAGAAAGCTTTCCAAACCTCCTTTGATTTATTCAGTATTTGGCTAACCTTGCTCTGAACCTGCCCCATGAGATTCCCGACCAGTGTAGCCCTCCTCTTCCAGCATACGTGAACTACATGCCTCCTCGACCTAGTTCCATCCCAACATGCTGCTGCTTCTTCTCCCTCTGCTTTCACAACAGCCTGCACCGAGAATGAGAAACAGGCCCTCGAAGGAGGCTCGGGTTCAGAGCCCGTAGAGCCCTTCCCACTCAGTGTGGGTCACCTACTGATCACAATGTGCGGCCCTATCGTGACTACACAGGAGGGCATTTATGGTTCGCTGGGATTCAAATGAATCTTTATGGGCCTTGTCTAGCAGCCAAAGGGCAGGCACCATCCCAGATTTTACAGCCACTCTCTGGGGTTTGCCTCTGGTTGTTTGCTTGCTTTGACTCGTGCTCAGATGTAGGCTGTCTCTTTGTGTGTGTGGATTTGTGGTCCTCCATATTCCTTCACATCTTTATCACCACTGTTAGCAGAGCTATGGCCCTGCAAAGTGCCCATTTCTTCATGACCTACAGCAAAGATCTGGATGGGGAGATTACAACTTCTCAGATGTTCTCCAGACTACTAGGCAGAAAATTAACAAAACAATAACAGATGTCTAGTTGTGTTATAGTCAACAAAAAATACAATCAGATTTTTTTTTAGGCTGTCAGGGTCCTGTCTTTGTTACTGAAAATTTGGTGGTGGACAAACATTTGTCAGTATTTTCCAGTAAACACTGGATTCAAGACAATATCATATTATGAAAATGCTCAATTCATATAATGTTTTATATAAAATTAAAATAAAATAAGATTCCAGTGTTAATTGGAAAGTTTGAGACTTGATTCAGTTTGCAAGAGAACCTCTTTAAAAATAATAATAATAAAACTTACTACAGCTTTTCTCAAAAAATGATGATTGACATGAAATTCACTCTAATTTGAAGGATAAGTATTGGCAAGATTTGACCTTAAAGCTCCAGTGAAGAATTTCCAATTAGGTTTGAAACAGACTTATTTGAATATTGACATATTCTCATGATCCAAAGGGACAAAAAGATCATTAATAATAAATAAATCATTAATAAGAAGATTTGCTGTTTCCATGTCATTATTTTTTTTATATTTGACTCCACTGGGAGGGGGTAGGTGTCGGCTCAAATGAAAACTGCTCACTGCTGATAAATTGCAGCTTTTTCCTTTTTTTTCTTCCTTTAAACAAAAAAAAAGACACTGATAATTTTGCTGTTTAAGTTGAATTAAATCTTTGTTTAAGTGACTCTTAATTCACATGTATATGAGCAAAAGAGCTTAAACTGCTTGACCACAGGGGGCGCCAAATTGATGCAAACCCACTGTTCCACACAGCGGCTTTAAGGCAGAAATTTTGCACACAAAAACTAACAATCCTGGATCCTAATTAATCCTAATTTCCTGGATCATATCTGAGATCATGACCCATCAAGACTTTTTGTCTCAGGATTATTTTTGACTTTAAGCATAGGGCCATGGCCAGGAATCAAAACAGCAACTGTTGCAACAACTTTAGCCTATGGCACCAAGGACAAAACTTCACATTTTGTTAACTTTTTTGTAAACAATGTGGATTTTTTTGTGTATTTGTTTTTTTGTGAACAAGGGTGTTCGTATGAGTAAAAATAAAACTTTGAATACATCTTTTATCCACTCATTTGTCATCAAACTTTATTGACATAGTGCCAAACCTCAATTAATTAGGTCTAGATTTTACATTTGTCATACTATTTACAACTATAACTCATGAAATACGGTATAAAGTGGTACAAGTGGCAAAGAAAAAAATTCTTGTGAGGCTAAAACTTAAAATACAAGTCAAGTTCAAGTTCCAGTAAACTACTGCAAAATATTTATAAAGCAGCAGCTGTGTAGGTCTCTGTTTATCACTACAGGTTGAAGTGTGACTCAGGGTCAGAGTCCTCTGTCTGCGTTCACAGATTAGGAAGAACTTTCTCGCTTACAAGTCACTGTAACAGCTGTGACTCAGTGTTAAGTGAGGTAGCTGCTCATATTCATGGTCTACATGTTACTTCTAAATAAAGATCCCCGGCTTCATGATTAACCTCACAGCACGGAAGGAAACGGCACGGCCTGCGGATAAGCACAAATTTGCGCTCTGTTGCATTTTAGCTGAACATTGCTCTTTGCTCTGAGCTAAATATACTCGGTACAGTCTCAGAAGGAAAAATCAGAGCATCTCGGTACGCAAACACAGGGAGAGAAAGTATGAGCTTGGCAGACAAAGACGATTAATCAAAGTGTCTGTTTAATGTGTGAAAGCAAATACGCTTTTAGAGGGTCAAATAACTTTAAGTGTCATTTAATGCGGTGGAAAAGAGATCGGTTAGACAGATGATGGTTTTACTAAATGCAATATTTTACACAGCAGGAGTGTTACAGGCTGTGGTTGTTCTAAATGATGCTTTTTTGTTCCTTTTACTGTTATTGGTTTTTACTTTCTTTGTGTGGATTTTTCTTAGAATCAGGTCTAGACATAATGAAGAGGTTAAATATGTTCAACAATACCAAAACCTGCTTCTAATGAGGTTCAGCTCAGTGTACTATTTCCCTTTTTAACCACAGCCCTGTGTTTCAATGTGATAAACCTCACTGTGGTCGGATATTTAACCTCATCTCATTAAACTTTTACAGGTTCTGATTCTCTCTGCACCATCTGTGATATAAAAGAGAGCACAAACCCTTTTTAACCTCATTAGTTATTTTATTGCAGCCCATGATCCCTCAGGGTTTGCGTCTTTGTGGAGCGATGCAACCTGAACTTTCCATTTCCAGCTAGAGTTGGTTCTTTTCCTGTCTTTGTGCACTACAGCTCTGACTCTCCCTGAAACTACAGGTGTGAAGCACTGCAGCAAGGACAGCAGCTTTTATTGACGTGTATTTATCAGGTAAGCAAAGAGAGCTGGAAAAAACTAAGTGCTGCACTTTCTAGTCTCTCTGCTGCTTAATGAATAATCGACCTTGTTGTGTAACTGGGATTTGGAAGGAAAATAAGGCGTCTGTGTTCTTTTAAGACTCAAGGTACTCCTGACAAACAAGCAAGAACACATCACATGAGTACTGCTCAGATCAGCAGGATAGGACCAGTGCTGCTGGGTGTGCAGTTGCTGACATGTTGGAGTATGAACACCATTCATCACAAAAATCTCAATAATGTTTTTTCAGCAGCAGGTCTTTGAACCCTAACTGTACAGTTTGAAATCTGTGAATCTGAAAAATGTAAATATATTGTCTGTTCTTTTTTATCATTTATCATTCCTAAACCCAACACTCTGTAACTCCTGACTCAGTCTTGGAAGTCTAATCAGAGAGGTTGAAATTAGCGGCAGTCAGACTTATTGAGTTCCATGCATGCATTTCAAGTGTCGAGACTTTGCAAGACACTCATAAAAAATGTTGATTTCTGTTTCTGAAGTACAAATGTAGTGGTAAAGAAAATATATATACATTTCACCTCCTGTGCTCAGCTGATAGCTTTGTGGTTAAGTTTACCGCCTAAAAGCCCTTCGACTCCTCTCAGAAACAGATGGATAGCTTTACAGAGGCGACACAAAGGCTTTGTTGTAACTTGCTACTGGTGGTCTTTTCCAAGGCGCTAATGAAAAAGAGATTTTTAATCTAGAAGATGTCCTGGTTAAATGAAAGTTAAATGAATGACATCATGAAACAGCATTCCATGATTGAGATTGTCTTTTTTGTTAGATTTATTAGCAGGGTACACTGTGTTGTGCTGCTATGCTGTCACGCTATTATGTAGCTGACGCTGCTATCAGCATCTTGCTGACATACCACCTTCCAAGAAGGGCACGGTTGGCTGTGGAAACCATAGACTGAAAAAAAAAATGGGCGTCATCTTGCTCGGCTTCAAGTGAGGTCACCACAACTACACCACTACTCCCCTTGGTGGCTGGCTGCAGTGTAGGTCAAAAAATCCATCTACCCAGTCATTCCAGATGGGCTGTGGTCCAATTGTTGTGATTTTAAAATGTTATTGTGCTGCCTTGTATTCAGGTCCTTTTTTTCTGAAAAGTTTTGTTTCAGTAGTTGTGCGAGGTTAAAAATGAGACTGTACGTTGCATTTAACGATGATTGAAAGCTGCTGCTCTTGTATATTTTTATCGGGGATTGTAAAATTTGTCAGGAGGAAGAGCCAAGAAGAGATTAGACTCTTGAAAGAAAAAATATAATAAATTATTTTTGTAACCCGGATTCACTGAGATTCCCCCAGAATCCCTTACAGTCTCTACTGTGCAGACTCTGGCTGCATAACTGCTGCCAACGGCAGCGCCTGTGACGGGGTATTTTGGCTTCAAAACCGTACAATGGTAAATGGCAGGGCCATGCTGTCCACTTAATATACAGTCAATGGTGGATACACAAGTAGGATCCAACTCGCACCAAACTGTATTGATCCATACCAGACTGCTTGGTGGAAACAAAGCTTTAGAAAAAAGGTTAATGATTTCAACAAGATTCTGTTATTATTCACCTTGCTTTAAACAAAAGTTATAAATAAGATGTAATTTCCTTTTTCTGATAGACTGTCAAACTTCTTCTCAGATCAATCTTGCTGATTTCAAAACTTTTTTGCGTTTTTTTGAAGAATTGAAGTCAAGTCTCTTGAATAGTGGTTGGATTTATTGACAAAAGCTTTCTTTACTGGTAGGGATGGGTACCGAATTAGGTACTTTTAAAGGCACCAACTGAAATCTGTGAAAAGTACCGAGTACCGATTCATGTAGAATCAAAAGGTACCATGTTTAGGTACTTAAATGCATCCTTGTGACTGTAAGGAAGTGGAAGAGTAGGGGATTTTCCATGATGGACAAGAACACAGCATTGTGGTACCGATTGCCAGGTACCGGGCATTGGTACTGTATTGTTACAGATGTGAAAGGTACCCATCCCCATTTACTGGGCTGTTGCCTTGAAAAGAGAATCATCACCTCAACAAGTTATTTTGTTTTAAAAAAGTTTGAGTAAAATAAAGTCTTTTTTAAGGATTTTATAATTAATCTACAACACATTTGGCTTTTTCTAATTTTAATGGTCAGTTTTAAAACTCAAGCAGCTCCTTTCCCCTCTACAGCTAACAGAAGAGGATTATTTATGTCCCGTCATTATCTTGTCTACAATATGAGCATTTGTGTTTTTTTCCCCCCGCATAGTAAGTAAATGAGTTTAATCTAGAGAGAAAGTTTAACTCAAACAGTTCAGGTTTTGTGATGAGTTTTGCCTCAGGGTTTGATACACCTCTCTGTCTGACCTGATTCATTCACACAGTCTGGACCTCTCGTCACTCCTAAAGACAGAGTCTCCACCACTGATGAGTTCATTTTAGTTCTGGGGGATTACACCATCCCTCTGCACCGTTTTGTGACAGCAGAGAACAAACAATAACACAATTATGCCCCCCCTCCCCCCCAGCGTGCGTTTTATGTTTTGACAACATCGTCTGTCACAGTCACTGATCTCATGCTTGGAATAAATCAAAGGTGTTTCACAGAGCCGTGGGAGTCAACACCCCGACACCAAACAATGCGTGCCTCCCAAGTGTTGACTCTTCTGTTTCATCATGCACAAAGACACACAGCACGTCTCTAAAACTCCATTTATTGTCTGGTTTGGATTCAAAAACAAGTTAAAAGGAGAATAAAAAAGATGTGTAAAAACAGACTAAAACAAGTGTCACAGAAACTTCTAGAATAACTACTGCTTCAGAACTACACATGGCTTCTGTTCAGGGAGAGAATGGCATTCAGTCCTTCATACTATACACACACGCCTGCACACATGCATACAAATGGGACCAGGCGTCGTCCTGCAGGAGCAACCACCTCTCATGTCCTCTAAGTGTTTATCTTCACTCTGGCATGGGGCCTCCTCCACTTCCACATGTTTTTAGGTCCATATTCCCTTCATTACACCCAAGAGCTGCTCAGGTCGCTCTCACATGTTGTGCTCATGTCCTCCCTTTGAACGTGTTCATGCAGGTGTAACTCCCCGAAAACTTGTGGATTTCTTCAAGTGCGACTTGTGGCATGAAGCTGGAGAGTGAAGGGAAACCAAAGAGAGAATAAGAAGCAGGAAAGAAAAAGAAGATACTGAAAGCCAGTTTTGAGAGGGAAGTTTTTGTTTTACCTTTTTAGAATAACAAGTGCGTGCATCGTCCAGGGCAGGTAAAGGAAGGCTTTGTCGGCTCTGACAGCATCCACAGTCCTCTGGGCAACCACCTCAGGTTTGAGAGGTGGAAAGAGCTGAGGAAATCTGTCGATGAAAGGACAGTATTTTAGATAAAGTGGTAAAAAATGAAAGGTAAATGGACTTAGGGCCTCTACATTCTTTCTGTGCACTCAAGACACTTTAAACTGTTGTGTACTTGGACTTATTAATAGTGAGAGTCCATGGCGCCAAACTAGGCACTAACTTCTAACAACCACTGTGGACTTCAGATGTAACATGCCGCTTGGGTTTGGAGTTCTGGTTCAGGGGAAAGGGTGGGTTTTAGTTGGGGTTGTGTTTTTTTTTTTTCCTTTTTTCTTTAACTCTCTAAGTATCTCTGTCTCTATATTTATTATTAGACCTGTTTACAGGGAAAAAAAATATTAACAAAAGCCACTTTTAATTGGTCTCAAGTCAATGATGGTGGAGACTGCTATATGAGAGGAGCATCAGTATTAGTTAATCTCATTTATATACATTCTCACAACACCTGGAGCAACAGGGTTCAGTGTCTTACTCAAGGACACTTCAGTGTGTGACTGCAGGAGCTGGATTAAACCCCAACGTCTTGATTAAGAGACGACAACTCTACAACTGAGCTGCAGCTGCCACCAGGGAACAAAGTGGGGACCTCTTGGCTAATAAGCTCTTTGGTGGACATTCTAACCCTTTTAGACCAGATGCAAATTTACACGTAATAACTTTTAAGGCAGGATGCGACATGTCGAAGTAGAAAGTTTGTTTTAATTTTTGTTTCTTATGCCACATAGTACGTTGCATCTGGCCTTAAAGGTGTAAATGCATAAATGTTGTACCCAGTAAAAATGGGTTAATGCAAGTTTATAGAGCTCCAGGTAAACCCACACATGTACAAAACTCCTAAAAGCTTCTCAAGTTTGCCAGAGAGAGCTACATGTATGAGCATTAACAGCACTCTGCATAAAGGGACATCTTGGCGTCTTGTAAATGATTCCTCTCCATTAACCATTGATTTACTTCTTTACCCCCTTTTTGTTTTTCTCCCAGGTTTGCACCATATGCAAGGTTTAAGTTATCATTCCTGTTTGCTCATGATGATATTTTCTTGAACTTCTTTAAAATTTCCACTGTAGCAACTGCAAAAACTGTCAGGCTTATGTTGCTTCGTCCACCCGCATGTTGCAGACTGTGACTTTTGCCGCATGCTTTTGATTCCATATCCTCCCTCAGTCCTTACTGCCCTGCCCATTAAACACTAGGCCCCCAGTGCAGCATTGCGACTTATCATCAATAAACCTATTATTCATCTCTTCTTTCAGGAACAGTTTGAATTTTTTCTCTTGCTCAAATAGTTGAAGAGTTACGGTAATGAGTACAGCTTGCACCAATTATGGCCTCTGATTGTAATATTGTTGCACCCTGATTCCTGTGCAGTACCATCGCACCCAATATCGCAGTAGAGCTTGTTTTTTGTTCTTTGAGAAGCTGTTTGAATTTTCTTGTTAACTTAAATGGTTGAGGAGTTACGGTAATTTAAAGAGCACTTGTAAAACCGGGGAGTTCAGCTTTGAGATATCAACATTACGGCTAACTAATTTCATCTTGTATACCAATGTTGGTTTGACTATTTGTTGAAAGAGTGAAGTTTATGATCATGAAGAGGCAAGAAAGTCAAAGAAATGTAAATAAGAAAATTCAATCTCATGGCAAAGTTGGACGACTAAGTCCAGACTTGTGATTTATTCTAGGGAACAAGATTAAAAAACACCCAACTTTGTCGTGGATCAGTCTAATCTAGAATGAAACCATGTGGAACATCCTTACACACCTGACTCTCATGCCCTGGAACATCTCTGTATTGGTGTGAAACGGCAGCACGGTGGTGCAGCTCACACCGGGACAGTCCAGCAGACCGAGCGTCAGACTCTCCATGAAGGCCAGAGACGAGGCCTTGGACGTGCAGTAGTCTATGGCTCCTGGGATTGGGGACTGGGACAGGATGGAGTTTATGCACACCACATGGCCGTGCTGCAGCTCCAGCATCCGAGGAAGGAAGGCCTTTGTTGTCTGGAAAGAATGAAATGGGAGAATAAAGACAAGGTGGAGGAGAGTGAGGTGAATTATATTCAGAAGAAGACACAAGAGGAACAGACTCGCAGTGTAACCAGAGATTAAATTTCCATTTCCATTTAGTTGATAATTGCATTTCTGTCTGCATACGACACAGTCTTTTCATCTCTATTCAAAATAGAAATGCCAGGAGTTTCAAAACCCCCTCTGATGTTTCAGGAGCTGAGGGGGGATTTGGAAATACCCCACTTAACCTGCCTTTATAGCAGCTGTGATTGACAAGTCTGCGTTCGCCTGCAATAAATGCTGCTGTGCTGTAACCAATGGAGGAAAATGATAAGGGTAATCTGCAGGGAGGAATTCCCCTCCTGCTTCACTGTCTCAAAGTCGTCTTACCCAGAACTGTCCCATCGTGTTGATGTGCTGGGACTTCAGGAGGGCATCATCGTCGCTGTCCATCAAACTTTTCCCGTGGACTACCGCTGCGTTGTTCACTAATATCGTGACATCTCCGACCTGAGAGCCAAAAAACATAACAATGAAAGAGGAGTCAGAGACCTTGAGTGTTTTTTTTCTGTTTTATCTTGTTCAGAGATTTCACCAGATGGGGGACACAAGATTAAGGCTGCAACGATGAATTGATAAAAATCGATTAGTAAAAGTGTCAATGTTTTTCCATAAACAATGCACTATGCTGCATCATTACTGTATTAGCTCGTCTTCAGTTGATTTGTCTTCTTCCTTTTTGTCGGATTATTTAGCGGTTGGTAACCAGCTGAGGGTGCATTACTGCCACCTACTTGACTGGTGTAGATTACCTGGGCTGTGGGGCTGTATGTGTCACATGTAAATAGATCAGCGTGGCAGAGAAGAAGCCGAACCGGCAATTGAGGGTAACAAGTAAACACAATGTTTTTTAAAAAATCCCAGAGTTTGGGAATTTGTCATGCTGAGTAAAAGCACACAGCCTGTTAATTGACAAAAATGACCCTGCATGGCACGGCAGTATGACTGCAATGACCCAGCACCTAAGACGCAAACATGTTGGGCTCATTGATGACGAGCCAGGAGTTCAACAGTGAGGTGAGGCGCTACAGAATCCCACATACATGTCTTTTATATGTTGTGAAATACATGGTTTGTCTTTAAGGACTCATTTTGTCTTTTTATTAAATCATTAACCTGTTTAAAAACCTTGAGGAGTTCATTAAACTAACGTTAGCATTAGTGTTAGCTGCTACAGATACTGGTAGGGCAGAGGGGATGAACTGCTTGACCTGCAGGTGAGAAGATTGAAGACACAATTTTATTTATTTGCCTTTCTGGCCCACTAAGTTCTTCATCTGCTGACATAACAATGTATTTTCTATTATTTTGCCCAAACTGTTGATTCTGTAAGTGACAATACATTCGTTTTATTTGTTGTATTTTATGAATTTAGCATCTGGTTAGCTTAAACTTTGTTCAAATATGTTGTTTCTTGGAATATATCTTTAGGCAAAAAATAGTCATCAACTAAAATAACAATGCATGTTTAGTTTTGCAAATTTCATTTTTATGCATTCTCATCCTTTTTTTTCCGATTCATTGATTAATCGTAAAAATAATCATCAGAGTAATCGATTATCAAAATAATCATTAGTTGCAGCCCTAGTTTGAGCTAATGTAAAAGCTATGTGTAGTTGTTGGATTTATTAGCAGGGTCCACTGTGTTGAGCTGCTATGGTGTTGCACTATTATTTAACTGCTAAATCGTAAATATAATCATTAGAGTAATCGATTGCTAAAATAATCGTTAGTTGCAGCCCTACATGAAATACTGTAGATAGATAGATAGATAGATAGATAGATAGATAGATAGATAGATAGATAGATAGATAGATAGATAGATAGATAGATAGATAGATAGATAGATCGATAGATAGATAGATAGATAGATAGAATTTATTGTTATTGTGACATACAGAGGCATTCAAGAGAAAGAGCATGTTTACCTTTTCTCTAACCACCTTCGCTTGCTTGTAAACTTCCTCCCGATTGGCCACATCACACAGGAAGTAGTGGCACTCTGTTCCCGAGAGGGAAATCTCCTCAGCTGTTTCCTTCAGGCACTTCTCAGTCCTTCCCCACAGGATTACCTATCAAAAAGATTTTTTAAAAAAGGTTAAAATCACAAAGCCAGGCCTAAATATAGGAGAAGAAGTTTGTTTTCCTCGACCAAACATTGTGTTTGTTTGTGTAATATTTCTGGCAGAGAGGCCAGCTGTAACTCTGGAGGTCTTTGGGCAGTGATGCTCTTTTCATTCAGAGAACAGAGAGGCCATTTTCACTCAAACAAATAGTTCTCCAGCAAGATTAAAGGCTCGGGGGTTGCTGTGTGAATGAACTGTCTCTTCATCCACTCGGAGACTAAATGAAGGCCGGTCATTTGAGCAGGGAACATGAGGTTGGATGGAGGTAGGCTGGGGTGGGGGGTTGGGGAGGGACTAGTGATTGGGCAATTAGATCTGTCAGTCTTTGGGGTCAGGGAAAGGTAATGAAATCAGGGGGTGAGCCCTCCTCATCTCTCAAACACAAATTCTCAAAGAGATTACACGGCCTGTTGGGCAGATGAGCGCCGTCGTTTCTGGTCAGGGAGTCTGAAAACAGTGCGTGTGTGAAGTGCTGAGGACGCTGGTGTGGGATTTGGCCAGCCGCCCGTGACCAAGGTTAATATTTGAGCAAAAAGTCTTGTGGAAAGTGATATTGTGTATGTGAGACAGGCAGGAGAACTGAGTGCGTGTCAGCAAACACATACAAAATGTCTCTTGAAATGTGGCTTCATATGATCACACAGCGTCCTTTGTGTTAACTGAACCTCCTGTTTTCAAAAAGTGCCAATCCTTAAAAAATTCACTCAGCTTTTTAAAAGAGCCAAACATTACAAACTGCCAATGACGGTTTGTTAATTTGCTCAGTCACAACCCTTAAAAATCACCAAATTAACGCACGGCTCTGCACTCTTCATGTGTCTGAAGCTAATAGCCTCAGAAGTAAACCAAACATGGAAACACTGACACTTAAAAGCTCCAGGGACGCCACTGATTGCAGTCTGGAATCTGTCCTTTATTTCTTTATCAGATCTGAAGCAATAAGGGTTTGGCTCAGTGTGTGAGCCGCCCTCGTGTGAGTTGCCTTTGATTGGGCTCTCTGTTTGCTTCATTTGCGGGCCCGTTAAGGTAATCAGCGAAGGCAGACAGGGCTTGATAAATAAGCGAAAGCTTTTAATAGGATTTGAGCCCTTACAAACAAAGCTGACAGCTCTCATTAAAAGTCAGCACTCAAACTGTGCTCTCCTGCTTAAATGTTATTTAATTCATTAGGTTTATCACCCGTCACAACACACAGGACCCTCAGAACAAACAAGCCTGGGCCAAATTGCTATCTGGAAAGAAACAGTAAGGAACAGTTTTTAATTGACCTAGCACAAGCCGCCTCGGCTTTCAGAGATAAACCATTGATTGTTCTAACAAAGCATGTCGAACAAGATGCAACATGAACATGAGCAGCAAGTAAAAGCTCTCTGATCAGCAAATTACTGCTGCAACGCTCAACCTGAAGAGTTACGGTGAGGAAGACTCCATTCACTGCTAAAGTCAGGTTTTTCCCTGGGATGAACTGGGGAAAGAATGCAAAGAAAGGATAAAGATAATCCATGTTTTTTGCATTGATGGTTACAACAAATACTAGGACCAAGACTTTAATGTGAAACCTGCAGATTTTGACCAACAAGGCAGCACAAAGCTTCGCCATTTGTCAAGTTACATCAAGTTTGTTAGTAAGGTACCAACATTTGCTCCACCTTCTAAGCTGATGGGCCTTCACGTGAATTTTTTTCAGCCCCAAGCAATTTGTTCAACTTTCAGTCATTCAGACTGAAGGTGAAAGCAGGATTAACCTCTCCAACTCTTAGTCTCAAGGAATAGAGAATGTTAATTTAAGACTTGCATCCTACTGGATTGGATCGGTATTGGCTGGTATCAAAGCCCAGGTATTGCTGTGGGAAAAGATGGAATGGCTCATCCCGAGTATACATACAAAGGGTAGACTGTAAAGTTCATAGCCCGACTAGGAAGGAGTTATGTCATAGCAATGAAGTGGCATGCATGAAATTAAACATTTTCTGTCACTTATGGCATGGTTAATTTTTCAACACGGTCCATGTTTTCTTGGGTTCTTGCCATGACAAGACGTCCAGACCTTGGGTCATTTTCACGGCTCTCCCTACCCCTCTTGAATTCAGCCACCCACTTTTTCACAATTGATAAAGCTGGAGCATCATCCCCTAATGTAGCAACCATGTTGACGTAAATTTACAAAAAGTGCCAAATTTTATCCATATTCACAAAAAGTCTCTGGTTCTACTTTTCAAAGTCCTCAAACACTGCATCAGCGTCAGTTAATCTGAAAATAAACCATGCTTCAAGAAAATGTTGAATTTAATGTATACCAAGTTTCATCACTATGGCATAACTCCTTCCTAGTCAGGCTACACACTTTTCAGCCCTCCCTCGGAGAAGAAAAAATGGATGCCAGACTGTATCATTTAAATGTGTACAAAATTTAAGCGGATGTAAATTCAGCCGTTTTGAGATGTTTACGTGTATTTCAAAGTCAAATTTTAGTCAAGCTAGCCCAAAAGATGCATTTTTTTATTTATGTAAGTATCTGATTCTGTACAACCATAGCCTGTGCTCACCTATCATAATTCTAATAATAAGAAAAATATTCATAAAGCACCTTTAAAACATTGTTTTACAAAGTGGTTACTTAATTAAGAAAAAGTAAAATAAATAAATTAATTAATTAATTAAAACAAAGGCCAGAGAGCTTATCAACACCCAACCGAACTTGCAATCGAATGATCTTGATCATCGGGATATTGATATAAATGTGCTTAATAAGATAAAACGTAAGAAATCCAACAGCAGGAGAAAAAAAAAGTGCACTTAGCTGAAAATTTCTTAAATTTTCTGGTTATGGGGCATGTGTGAACGTAAATGGTCAGTGTTAGCATTCCAGCTTCACTCAGACTTGTTTTATCTGTTTCGTCAAAAAGACGGTTTGAGTAAATGCAGCAGGTAAATCTGAAATTTACTTAAATCATGTGGACACATGATAGTTCTGATGTGCAACCAGAGCGACTCAACTTCCTCTGCCATCTTTGATACAAAGTACAAGGTGACTTATTCCCCTCCTCTGTCAGACTAAGAGAACTTCATGCTTTAAGGGACCTGTGTGAATGAGCAATTTTGAAAAAAAAAAAAAAAAAAAAAATCAGGGGCAAAGCTCTTGGACATGTCCAGATATTTTCAGGAGATTTTTAGTTACTCCAGCAGAATCTCAGAAACTCTCTATCTCCAGGATATAAATGTATTGGTGGGTATGAACCCTCCTTTTCACACCCATTGTATGAGCCAGCAGAGAGGCAGCACACAGAGGGGGCAGCAGGAGTTCAGGAGGCAGTCGCCTGCCGCTGTCTAATTACTGCGGAGACAGCAAGGTCAGTCGCAGGGCAATACCCAGCTGGGAGCGGTGTGCTTCCCGCCTCCAGCACAACACGCACACCCACAGAAAACCTGCTGTCAGAGCCTCCTCTCTTTGGTCCATCTCCCTTGCAGTGGTCTCCTTATGTAATCTTACCAACCACATAAAAATCAATGTTTTCTGCAAACACTTTCTTCTGGAGTTGTTTCCATGGTGCAGAAATATTCTATAAAAGGAGCTTTGAAGAAGAATGCTGCTCTAACTTGAGCTATTTACTGGGATTGTTCTCAAAGACCTCTCGCTGTGCTCTGAACTTGGATGCTGTTTTTGAAAACACATTGCTCTGGTTTATTGTTTCTGAGCTTCGTTCTGCAACACTTCCTCCTCTAACTGCACACAAGAAGACCTGGCACCCCTCCTGAGTCCCCAGCTCACAATCTTGCTGGATTCTTTCATCAACGCTGTAGTTAGTCTTCCTCACACCGTGAAAACACCAAAGCCCGAGCTGAGGAAAAAGGAAATTCCGGCTGCCAATCACAAAGGGGCTCGAACAGGGGTGAGAGCAAGTTCGTGGAGGTTATTCCCATTCATAATTAGAGCCCTGTATCCTTTTAGCATCTCTTTAGGCAGGGAGTAATTGTCAAATGCGTTACCCCAGGTGTTGTTTTCAAGGCCTTCACACCTTGATAATACCCAACAATGAGGTGCTGAAAAGCGTGGTGACATCCTTTGTTGTGCAGCTGCAGAGTAAAGCTTTTAAAACACACCGGTTTCTTCCAGCTCATTCCCCGAGGAGATGGCATTGAAAGACAGGGGAGGCAGTTAGTGTTTCACTGAGCTTTTAGCCATGTTTTCAAGCTGCTAAAATTGCGCCTTGAGAGAGCATCGGAGACGTGAAGCCCGTGTCACACATGTAGGGATAATTATAACCCACAGCTTTTAGTCGGGCCGCTCAAGGCTTTCTAGCGGGGAAATTACCGCCTCGTTCTTCCATGTGTAATAACGACTCCCATCTGAGGTGATCAAAAATCGAGCTGCTCCGTATTAGCACATTACGGCTAAAAGGGACACCAGCGGCTCATCAGGCACTCAGCTGTGTAATGTTCACCCACTGGATTGGTAGATCAACCGTAGCTTGAAATGATGATGGAAACAGAGCCTGACCTGCTGCGAGGAGGAGAAGTGTGTGTGCAGATAGTGAGGCATCACAGGCCACAGTGACGGCTGCTTGTTAGGGTGAGGGATGGTGAGGGGGGAAGGGGGGTTTTCAGGAATGGGCAGAAAGAGATGAGAAGTTTTATGCTGATTTCAAGCAACCATGACATGCACTGGATTATTTTGGCCACTCATATGTAATCTGTGGAGAGTTCCTGATTATATGTCTTGTGAAAAACTATGACAAATTCCCTTTTTTGTGAATCTGACTGTTTGTTTTTAGCATTTTAGAGCATATGAGTTTTTTTTTTTTAAACTCATCTCACATTTTTGCATAATAGCAGTGTTTTGAGGAATGCTAAGTTTGTATTAAGCATTAAATGTTAAATTAAACACTTTTAAAAAGCTTTTTAAACCCATTTTTATTCTTTGGTTTTTAACCTCGGTGAGACTTAGTTTCCTTGCCTGGTTGTGTTCCCTTTTATTTTCCTTTTTTTTTTTGCAATAAGTTGTTTTTAGTATGTTGCATTTCATGTGTCTGTTTTTCTTGCCTTTTTTCTAGTTTCTAGTTTCTATAGTAAGAAATAGGGATGGGCTATTTGGGGCCAGGGCTATTTGGGACCGAATTAGGTACTTTTATAGGTACCAACTGTCAAAAGTACCGGGTACCTATTCACGTAAAATCAAAAAGGTACCAATTGAAGGTAACTGCATCCTTGTGACTGTGAGGGAGTGAAAGAGTAGGTGATTTTCCATACTGAACATGGACACAGCATTGCAAGTTTATATAACCTTATAAATATGTTAAATTGAAAAGAAAAAAACATATTCTGATATTAAACAAATTGACATTTTTTACCACATAAACACAAAAAAGTAGCAAATATTGGTACTGTTGAGTACCGGTATCAATTACCAGGTACTGGGCAACCGTACCATATCGTTTCAAATGTGAAAGGCATCCATCCCCTCGTAAGAAACCCAGAAAACAATATGAATCTTTACATGAGTGCGTATTTTCAAACATCATCACCGCCAAACTACATGGACTACAGATGTTACACCGCAAAAACTGAACTCTAAACAGCATTTATTGGTTCATTTTTTTAATGAATGTCGTCTTATTAGGATTAATATAAGCCATATTCAAATGAAAAGTACAAAGAAGCCCTGTTTTCAGATATTAAGAGACAAATTGACACCTTATACAAAAAGATTAATGTCTTAAAACAAGAAACTTAACGAGCACATTTTTCTTCAGGCATCACTTTGTCATTAAATATCTTCAAGTAAGACATTTTTCTGGAATTGTCAGGTAAAAATGGCTCATATCAAGTTTAATTTGAAATATTTGCCCAAATAAAACATAAACACTTGCTCAGATTTCAGTTTTGTTAGCGCAACACGCTCATAGCCAACTCTGCTGTAGCGAAAGGGCTGTAAAAAGCCCCCCCGCCAAAATAAAAGCACAGCTTTTTTTGTAATTTTACTACTGCAGTTGTGCAACCATGCAAAATTTAGCCTAATCCTGTTGATATTTCCTCCTTTTGCAACATTTGTTATTGTTTTAATCCTTTTTATCTTTCTTTGAGGAGCAATGCACGCCTCAAGCTCACATGAATCATCCAATATGAATTAAGTCGAGTTCAGTTGAGTTGAGGTAACTTTATGATCTATAGGACAGGGTGTTACACACTTGAACGTCTTCCAGAGAGCAGTAAAACCCTGAGTAACAGCATGAAGAGTTCACATCAACACCCATCTGGGAGAAGATGATGAAATACAACTTCAGTCTCGTAGTAAACAAGTCAGTGCATTGTGTCTCTGATATGTTACCTCTCTGAAGATTCTGTTATTAAACTGATGTGAGACTGTGCTGCTCGCTTTTTGTTCATTTAGTTTTGCACATGCAGCCATAAAAGGCTTCTTATGTCCTCTTGATACAAAGAAAATAAACTCTAGTCTGGTTTTCATTAGATGCAATGAGGACTCTTTGTTTATGTTGCGATATGTTGGCAGAGTTTACGACAGAACAAAGCGTGGTCACTAATTGGTCTGACCTTCTAATGTGGTAATAACAGGACATGCTTTGAAGCATTCTCGAGCACTTCCTCCACAAACACAAGCTGGAATAAATGTCCTAACCACACTCTGAATCCATCAATAACACACTCTCCAGACCTGTCGCTCACACCAGAACCAGCACAGACCCTATCAGAGTGAGTGTCAGCCACATACAGCTCTTTATCACTTCAATCAGGCAGCCAGGCAGTGCAGACCTGCCCTCATGTTGACCCCAGGTTGTTGAGCAATACTTGGAGCAAAATTACGGGCAGTGCTTTTGGTCTCACTGGACCAATAGGCTTCTGAGAGGTTATGATCCCTGCTTCCATAGAACAGTGGAACAACAATACACCTGGGAGAGGGTGGACAGGACTACTGGGAGGGGGAGGTGTGTGGAGGCAGGAGGAATAACTTGTACTGGGCACACATTGAAGATTCAGCATGCCTCAGGAGAACAAAATAATTACTCTAACTTTTTTTTTTGTTTCACCTGAGATCCTAAAACTCAATAATTTGGAACTAAATATAACATATGAGCTGAAACGGGCCTGGAAGTAGGCTGAAAACACTTCATGGGGACACAAATTGATATCTACAAGAGCTTTCTGGTCCAACAAGCAATTTCAAACGTATCAAGTCATTATTTATGCAAAATTTAACAAATATAGACAATTTCAGAAGCTGGGTCAGCTATGGTAGATATCAACAGTGTTTAATCCTTTTTGAAAATACCTTCAATTCATTTTCTCTCCATAAAGTTGTGATTTATATGGTTAATAATGAGGCTTTGTCGAGTTTAGCTTTACGCATGTGCAACAGGTTGTCTGTCAGTGTATGAATTTACCTTTCTGGCCCCCTGCTTAGCGAACTCTTTGGCCAGGTGACGCCCGATGCCTCTTCCCCCTCCGGTGATCAACACCACCTCCTTGGTCAGATCCTTCCTCCTGCCGGGGAACAGAGCTGACAAACTTGCCCTCACGATACAAAAGATCATTTGCACCGGGAAAAGAAACATACGACACGCGCTCTTCAGCTCCATCTCGGGGAAGTGCTCACGCGCTCACGACAACTACAGTGCTTACGCTGCAGCAAGTTTTACTGAAAGCGTCCAAACAGCGACTTATGAGCTGCTGCGAGTCTGTCTGCATGAACATAAAATCATGTGCAGCGTCAGAAAGTGCTGCATGAGTAATCCATCCGCGTAAAAATGTTAAAAATAGCAGATGTGTGTGAGTTCAGGGAGCGCTGACATGTCAGTCGATATGGATCACGCTCTCGAGTGTGTGTGATCAGTCATTACGCCTGTCAGGACGCACAGACGTGAAACACAAGTCCAGGCGACGCTCCGCTGTGTGCGCTACTGAAACCGCTTCGCTTTGGAGTTGTTGTGTTGCTGTCCTGTTCTGGTCTGCCTTATATATCAGCGCCTCTGCCCCGGCTCCGGTTCCTCCACCAGTGAAAGGACCAGGATGCACCTAAAGGAGAGGTTTGTAAGGGCATTAATCCTGATTGACATGTTAAGTGGGGATGAATATTTCGCTCCACAGTGCCCGTCTGCCCTGAGTGGCTGCGTACTTCCCCCTTCTCCACCCCCTTTCATGTGTCTACAGAGGTGGTTCTCAACCTGTGGTCCGAGGCCCCCCAGCGGTCGCTGTAACTGCGTCCCAGGTGGGTGCCTAAATCTTGTTTGCACTGGGTTTAGGATAATTTAACTGACCTGAACTTCACCTGGCTGCATGATGGGGGGGGGGATAATGATGCAATCAGATTTAAAGGTAAAACGACCAAACCAGAATGCTATTAAGGAATGTTAAACACAAGAGAGAGAAAATGAGAAGAGCATTAAAAAAAAAAAAAAAACAAACTTTTGAATTAAAAAAAAGAAGTAAAAATGTTGATGCTCACATTGCATCCATTGTCTTACAATAGAGGAGTGTGAGCAAAAAGAGAGACAAGTTTTTGCCTTTTTTACTGCCTCACATCAGCAGGAGAACTGCATGTGCAAAATCCAGTAAACAGAAGAGCTCAGATATTTCCACGTTAGGCAAGTGTTTATGTCTTTTTTTTTTTTTTGACTATGATGGTCTTATTAGACTTTATATGAGCTATCTTGGTCTGGCAAGTGCATAGTACTTTGAGCAGTGGCCAATTTCATTCTTATGAAGCATCCTTGTTGTCTTTTAATTCCTTTAAATAAGACTTTTTTTTTTTTTTACTTCTTTGAGACATTTCAGGTGAATGAGGTTCCTATAAAGTCTAATATAACAGGTTTTTTTTTTTTTTTTTTTTTTTTTTTTTTTTTTACCAAAAACAAACACAAACACCTGCTTGAATGTCAGAATTTGCAGTAAAATGGGGTCATCACTGGCTCTGGTGTAGGTTGTAAACTGTAGTTGCATTTTAATATTAATCATATTTCTGTCAATATTTCTTCTTTCACCCTCTGTTTGTATTATATCCATCCCTTTTATACAACATACAGGCAACACTAGGGTGACAGACAGTAGACCCTGGTTTCACCTGGATCAAGCTGTGGTTCAAGTTTTGTGTCGAGAGTCCTCTGAATTTAAACTACCTGTAAGAATCAACTGAAGTATTGAGGTTAACAAAGCTGTTTCCTTTTTATTGATGCTCAATAACGGTACGTCTGCAGCCTGTGCCCAGCTTAATGTATGGGCATATTCTGCTGTGTGTCGTCAGTTAGGTCACTATGGAAGCTAGCGGTGCCAAAAGAGCCTAAAGAGTGTTTTAAGCTTTCTTCTTAAAGCAACAGGTGCCTAATGTGGTGCATTTTCCACACATGTGAATTACCTAACTCTATACTACACTTAGGCACTTAATCTGACCCTTCTACTTATTGTCCTCAGGGGTAGAATGAGTCAGAATGTCTCAGACCCAGCTCTTAGTGAAATTTTTTGCTGTGATTAATTGTGGTTAGTTATGGCTACATTATTCTACATCCACAAAATGAAAAAAACTTCTTGCACTTAATGGCAGCACCTGCAGCTAAATAACTTTGTTGCACTAAGGTTTTCCTTTCTGTCAAAATTCTTGCCTGTGTTGTACGTCGCTTTGGACAAAAGCGTCTGTTAAATCAAACTGTAGAACTGAAAACATTACAAGTGTCTTTTTTCAGTCACATGTGTTTGAAATGCTAACATATAAAGCTAAATGAACACAAGCTAACACATGTGGTGGGTAGTCTACAGGCTGAAAGAGGGGCTAACTAATGAAGAATCTTATTGCACCATGAACTCATACTCTACTCTATGAATCCCTTGAAAGCCAGAAACTTAGCTGAGGGCTAAAGTTAGCTACTGTGTTGACATCATGTTATGTATTATGTTGTTTTCTCTGATGGGCTAATACTCCTGTAAATTTTCCCTTTTAATTGTCTCATAAGTCAGTGATCACTGGGGCATTGCTGTAGGCGCCTTGTAACAATACAATCTTTGTTTTATTTGCTGACGCAATTTGCCTAAGGAAATAAAGAAAGCGATTGTGTTAAGTCTTGGAAAGTATTGTGGGATATCTATATCCTATATTTTTGCTTGTTGCTGTATTTCTTGCAGCTCCCATATTCATTGAACTCAATACGCAAGTCAACCTTGAGGTTTTCTCTCTTATTGGGTGTTTTGTTTTCTAATTTTTGTAGTGTGTTTTTGTTGTTGTCACGTTTGGCACTTCAGGGCCAGTGTAGCCCCTGCTAGCAAGGATGAATACTGAGGCTTGAGACTAGTTTAAGTCAAGCCTAATGGGTGTTTACTGAATTTATATGTTACAGTTTGAGAAGAGGTTAAATGTTAAGGTCCTGGTTTTTAGTTTATTTGAACTTACTTTACTTTATCTATTTTACTGTGCAGCACTTAGGTAGACTTTTTCTTTCGTTTATTTTTTAAATATGTCCAGCAAATACAAAGTGGATCAGATTGGACTGATTTGTCAGGCTTCCTTTTACATCATTATTTACAGCCTGAAACAAAGCAAAGCAACAGGATAACAAGAAGATTTAAGTTTTCCACTCCAAGTAGAATGCCAGAAGAACTAAGTGAGATGTAAATAGTGTGGATAAAGCAGTTTCCCCGTGTAAAGGCCAAGCCTATGAAGGAACTAATCAGAGAGGGATTGTTTTTGTCTTCTGGGAATGCAGTTTAAATGTCAGACGATCCTCCTATTCCTGCTGAAATGCTCTTCCTCAGACTTATTTATTTATTGTTTTTTATAAGGGCCAGCTGGGAGCTGATTTTGGCTTCATTTTCTCTCCTTTTTAATCTGTCTCTTCTGCTCTTCCACAGATGGGCTTGTTTGGTCAGTGGCTTCATGGAGATAACTGGGAGGCCTAATCGACTAACCCTTTCCCCGCCCTCCTATTAATTAAGTAAAACAAATAAGCAAACAAACAATAATTAGCTTAGGACTGAAAACAAACACACAGCTGAGAATCCTGATGGTTGAAACCACAACAGTGACCCCCCCAAAGTCAAACAAGTAACCTGAAATATAAGCGGGGCAGTGACTGAGGGACCAAGAAATGAAGAATAACTGTAGCAGTTATCTTTCTGTTTGGCCTCAGATCTCACAATGACATCTGCTACAGCTCCTCCTGCTCCAGTCTCTTTAAGAGCAGCTTCGTAACACACATGAAAGTAAAATCCAGATTATACCATGAGCATACAGCAAACATTTACTTTTGTTTTGGAAGCTCAAAAGGGTTTAAATCCCACTGAATGTGATGCTGCGCACAGTCTGTCCCACATTTGTAACGGTCCTCTCTGTGCTAAACCCACATCCGTTGTCTGAACCCAATTTGTTGTGGAAACAGTATTTTTGAAGCGCACTATATCGTTCTGTGTGTGACAGCGCAATTAGGGAAATAGGTCAGCGCAGTCTCAGACGCTCGGCAGTGTGACAAACAGAAAAAACTGCATGAATACCTCCTAAACAAATCCTGTGAATTCATGGGCCTCAGACAAGATTCCAGTCTGTGATTTTTGGCCCTGGCGCTGTGTTTTTTACTGGGTATTGCTGAATGCTGGGCTTTTTTTGAGCAACCGGGATGGGTTTAAAGAGCAGCCTCACAATGGTTGCTTTGTGCAAGGCTCAGCTACTTAGAGAAGGCAGAGAGGCTCTCGGGGGCTGCTTAACAACACAGAGACAAACACGGCTCCAGATGCTGTCTTCATTTCGGGAAATTTCAGAGATTTACAAAATGTGAACCCAAAGTCAAGCTGCACTGAAGGCTTGTGCTTATATCCTCAGCTTGAGTCTAATTGAATTTAAACGAGAGGGTGAAAAAAATTAAAATAATAAGGGAAAGATTTACGTTTCAGTCAGGGTCAAATGGGTTCAGGCTGCATGCCAAATCTAAAAATGTAAATAGAGTGTATTTCAGAGGACACTGCTCATTCATCCTCATGCTATCACTGCCATCTACAGATCAACAGTGAAAGTTCAGATAAGGATTTACTCACACAGAGGGAGCATCTCTGAATATGTCCTCCAGACACCAAACAATGAAAATGTCACTATGTGCTGAAGGGAGCTGTAAGAAGCAAATGAAAGAAAGCAGAAGAGAAAAAGAACAAAACACCCTCGAAATATCAATAAAATATTAGCAGGGATTCAAGGAAACTTAATGAGCATCATAGAAATGTAAGAGTAATTATAATCTGCTCCATAAGGAATCCAGTATGCCACATTTTACACTGTTTCTGTGGGAAAGATATCATTACTTTGACTGCACAGCCATAAAATATGTAGAAGGATATAATAATGTTTTCCCAGGCAACAGGCAGCCAAACATGTCGTTATGTGAAACCAAGGTCAGACTGCATTGCACACAGACGTAAGAGGGGTGGAGAGAAGCTGAGAGCAGGTAGATAAAACATTTACTCCTAATGACTTACCTTCAGCCGGGCACACCAGCAACATCATGGACATGCGCTGGGCTATTTTAATAATTGGCTTCGCTGCTCTTGTTGCAGCCTCCCTCCTCTTGGTAATTGGACTTGTGTACTCTGAGCTGATGAATTCAGACATTCCTCGCTGGGTTGCAAATAGGAGGAAACTGCACATGGTTCATGGCTTGTTTGTCAGCATAGCAATTGTGGTGAGAAAGCGAGGCATCCGTGGAACTGTTCACGCTTATTATTTCATGTGTTGTATCCCTTATAATTAACTTGTTTCATCATCAACTTAACATAACACATACCATACGGCAAATAGAATCTGCCTGTGTTAGAAATACAAACAACTTCACGCCCTTGTCAAAGATGGCTGTCCTCTCTTTGTCCTCCAGCGAATGATAAAGCTTTGATCAGAGACAGTTTAGATAAGATGTAGCAGACAAAGGTACAGAGAAAGGCAAGGTCATGTGTTCCCCGTCTTTGATGTTGTCATAATAAATATAGTTTCTAAAGGGAGAATAACCTTTAGTCTGACTTTACCCATCATAAAATATATATTTATTCAACTTTTTCTCTCACTTGTGGTAACTCTATGGTGCCTTCCCTGCAGAGATCAAACCCTGCAGTGTTTTTATTTGTCATCAACTCAATTTTATCTGATGTTTTTAACTTTGTTATATTTGTCTAATGCAGGAGGCACACCTGATGTTTTCTTATCTGACCAGGTTTTGGGCTTGAAAGGTTAAATGAGACAAATTTCCATTTCTCAACAGCTGCAGTGTTACAAAACACTTAGTGATACCGTTTGATTCAGTTGTTGTGCTACTGAAGACGTGTCCTGTCTCTTATTATTTGAACTATCTTTAAATCACTTGAACTATAGAGGTGCTTTTGACCAGACAGTGGAATTACACATTATTTGGTTCCTGAGACCCATTGTCATGTGTCTGGTGTAGGTGTAGCGAGCTAGCAGTCTCATTCCAGGGTTGAGCGCAAAGAGGACACAGTGTAGGGATGGGTACTGAATAAGGTACTTTTATAGGTACCAACCAAATTCACTCTGTACTGAGAACCGATTCACATAAAATCTAAAGCTGCGTTTCCACCAAGCAGACCAGTTTGGTTTGTCTCAGTACGGCGCACATTTTGTTTCATTTCCACTGACTTATCCCTGGACAGATCCCCAAATAACCGAGATGAGCCGCCTCACTTTTTGGAACCCTTTTGTATGGGTGCCAGGCTGAATGGATCCACTCTCGGAAGGTGGAGCCACAACACTGCAGACCGTTGATAGGTCAAAAAAATCGTCACTTACCTTACTTTAACAGCAGTGGCTTCTGGCATCCGGCTTACACGCCGTCTACCACCAAAGGGCACAGTTTGCTGAGGAAATGCAAACGGGGATCAGGCTTAACTGTACCAAACCGTACTGAACTGAACCGGACTGCTTCGTGGAAGCACGGCTTAAAGATACCATGTTTTGGTACCTAAATGCATCATTGTGACTGTAAGAGAGTGGACGAGTAGGGGATTTTCCATACTGGATATGAACACAGAATAGCAAGTTTATACATTCAGAAATAAATGTTAAATTAAAAATCTTTGATATTCTACTATTAAACAAACAAATAAATATTAGCACATAAACACACACAAAAGTACCAAAAATTGGTACCAATGAGTATGGATACCAATTGCCAGATACCAAGTATCAGCACTGTATTGTTTTAAGTGTGAAAGGTACCCATCCCTTACACAGTGAGACTTTCCACTCAACTATTTTTTTTTTTTTTGTTGTTGTTGTACAAAACCAAACTAAGACCAAGTGAAGCCAGGTCTCCACAGCACTTTATTCACTCATCATACCTGAGAAGTAAAACATACAGATAACCTTTACCAACTCAACACTGATGAGAGTCCTTCACTTGGTTGGTAGCAACTAACATAGGCTGGCGTCTGAGCGTAACATCTTGTAGGCAACAGAAACCAAAACAGAAAGGTGGCACCACCTAGTGGGGCTATTTAGTGCTGTAACAATAAAGCCACATGTAGACTAACTGTGGGCAGAAGACCCTGGTGTATGGAAGATGAAAAAAAAGAAAGAAATTGCAACCCACCACCAGACCAGCAGAGGGTGGTAATATAGTAACAATATCTATTCATCAAAATAATGCAGGAGAATCTTTATGTGTAGCACCTCAGTTAGCCTGTTAGCATAAAGGATTGTGGCCTGTGCCGGGTGAAAACACCACCAACGCCATGGCCATCTAAACTATAAAGACAGCAGAGCTCAGCCAGGGTTTCGGCTTGAGAAACAGGCTCGTTGATTGACAACTTTTAGCATCCTTCTCAAACCATTTTAGATCATTATTAAACACGTATCTGATGTTGACTTTGTGACACAAACTTATATAAAAACTAAACCAGAATGCATCCTTGATGACTTCTTCCATGAGGATATGTCTGTGGCAGTGTAACCCAAAGCTGGTCAAAACCCGAACCAGTCCAAGTTAAAAACTTTATTGTATGGGTGTTAAAGCCCCTCTTAGAAGTTGAGTGTCTACCTCCTGAACCCGGACTGATACATGATTCCAAAGGAGAGGGGCCTGCTCACTCATGGCTCGACCTCCCGTATTACTTTTAAAAGACTTTTAGCTATACAATGTGCTTTTTTGTGTTTTAATTATCTACTCAGTGTGATTTGTTTTAATGTTTATCATACCTTGGTGGTGCCCATTTCTGATTTATGAATGAATGTTGAGTAGTTTGAGGTAAAATAACTCATCATTCTTATTTCTGATCTTTGAAATTAAACTGAAATTGGTACAAATTACAAAATCCAGGTATGGCGAGACACTATTTTTTGCAATACTAAAGCAAGATGTGTGAATATAGTAGTGCCTGTGACTGTGAGTCAATGTTATCTGTGTGTTGTCAGATATAAAACAGTATGAGAACAAGTAGAGAAAAAAATAAACACATTATTTTCCAATAGCAGATTTTAGTTACCTTTCTAATAAGCACAGCTCTGACTGTGTTGCTCTGCTAACTGTGACCACATTCTGTTGGTGACGTCTGAGACCATATTGCCAATGAGTCTGACACGGCTGTGGTTTCTGTTGGATACTTTTCCTGGTTGCACATGAAAAAACAAGCTTGTTTTTTCCATCCATGAAGCCAGAACCGAACATATTGTCCCCCCTTCCTCCCTCTCACCCCCTCAGGTACCAATTAGCCCCTGAGCACAGGTACCCTGCCCAGCTGGATGATTGTGAGACAGTGACGTGTCACTTCCTGAGTGTAGCTGAGGCCGGGTTCAATGCGGACTCTCGCAGAGAGCTAGTCGGAGGGGACAGAACGGGGCCTAACCTGGCAGCAGTGCTGTGCCAAAGGCTGGCAAGAAGAGTGGAGCGACATCTGCTGTTCCCCTGCGCTCAGGTCCTCACCCACCCGGCCCTACAGAAGGCAGATTTCAACCTGCCCTCATACCAGCAAAATCATGCTGTGCCCATATTGTTCTGTTGCCGGATGGTGTTCTGCTTCCTGCAGTACCTCAATGGAGACATTTCTGTTTGCCAAGATGTGCTGGAAAGCCACCGTGTCCCCACTGAGCTCAGGCCATGCTATGAAAGGTTGCTCTACCCTTCAAACCTGCTTCCTGGGTGCCTCACGAGGGGTTACAGTGAGCACCAAACCCCAGAGTGTGATGGGGAGGTGTACACTATCAAAGCTGCTTCAGAACATTGACTGTTCAAAAAATGGGCCTAGCCAATGTGACATCACCCTCTGGTGTGTGGACTGCCTTTTTGAAGCCTCAAATTTGGAATTTGGCTGTCACCATGTTGCTTTTTCTGGTGCCAGGAGTGACCATATTTGCACTAGAGAGTGGCCCTGGAGAGGAACACGAGGTTTGCAAACGCCAAATAATCAAACGCTATGCAGACTGTGACCATGGCTAAGTCAGAGGCCTGCTAATGAGCTCGATTGCTCATTGCTTTTCCCACAGTCTGAGATTCTATTTGTGATTGTTGTCGACTCGATTTGTTTATTTTGTTGGACTGAGAAAGCTGAGACAGCTTGCAGAACAGAGCGGACTTACTGCTTGTTCCCCCAAATCTCTGTTGGTAGATTGAACAGCAGGTGAGCAATATGTACCAAGCCACCTGAAATCCAAAACCTTTACATCACAGCAGGTCAAAGTCTTATGGGTAAAAGCCAAGATCAGTCCTGACTCCAATGCTTTAGCTGCTGGATTAAGTTTACTGCAGGAAATGCAGGGGCTGCTGACAGAGTGAGTGTAGACACTGGAGACCTTCCCACAAATCTGCGGCAGCTGAAGTTTTTCAGCACCTTGTTGAATCTATACCACCAATGGCCGCGTTTATACACAGTCGATATTCAGGTTAAGGTTCCTGTGTCTGGAATGTTTGGAATAAATGGTTTACCTGCGTGAGCAGAGTTCTTCCTGTTTACATGGTACCCCAATCAAAATGGCAAAATGTCACCCCAGACAGAAGAAGGGAGTCGGCTCTCCAGAGAGTACTGCGTATGCGCAGTACTCTCTGGAGAGCCGACTCCTTTCTTTGAGGGACAAACGTAAACAAAGTCTTCGTCAGTTCAGAGGTCAGTACAGCTACACAGCGCTGTCTGGAGTGACACAGACTGCAGCAGAGCACTAACTTGGAGCGGACCATGATGGAATATTGGTGAAAAACACAAGTATTTGGACGATTAATGCAGTTTTTGGAGCGGCTCTGTCTATGCCCCGATGGATCCCATTATATGGACGTCCGCTGCACGATTTTGGATCTAAATATTTCCCGAAGCACTGCTTGGATCAGGAAAGTCTTCTGGGTGAGTATTTTGTTCTACTTCATTCTATAAACAATGTAAAAGCTGTATAAACCGAAATTATCCTTTAAAAGGGGCATTTACAGTGGGAGGGAGTGCAGTGTTGTCAGTGGGGTACAGATTTATATAAGGCAACCAATTTTACTGTGACAGTTCCATCAGCCCTGACCCGGAAGAGATAGCGCGTAGTTGCTCGTATGGCCACCGTTCAATCTACTAGTGGCAATAAAAAGAACTCCGCTTAAATAGTAATATTTTGGTTGCTCTATTTGCAGTGAATGTAAAAGTATCGATCATGGCGTTTCATTTGTAACTCTAGTTTAACTACTAATCTAGTAGGAGTAGTGCCGTTACACTACTCGTTCCTATCAAAAGTAATTCAACTACTTGTAACGTTCATTACTTGTAGTTGTATACCCAACTCTGGACGTCAGTGCATCAACTAAAAACGCCGGCTTACTGTTTACACAGCAGCTATGGTGGCAGTGTTTCAGAAAAATCCCACAGGAGGCTGTTTTCAAAAGATTGCTTTTTAGGTCAGCAGTAACGCCATTTCTGTGTAAAGGCGAGGCCAAAATACAACAATACTTTCGGTCTCACCCTAAACCTGTTGTTGTGTGAACGGCCCCTCAGATTATGTCCATGTTTGTTATCGTCTTTGTTGGTGACTCACTGCAGGCAGCTCCTAGTGGCAGCTAAAGGAACTGCGTGTTTGTTAGTGCCCACTGTGTGATTAAAAACTCCTTCATATGTTTGGGTATGAATTTCAGAGGGGTCCCTCCCAGCTCCTGGACTCTGAAAAGACTGTCACATAGTGGTTCATGATGAAAGGGTTTCATGATGTGATCTACATCCAAAAGCAGGGCTAGCTCCCCTTCTCTTCCTCAGGTTATTTGTGGTGTCACTCACTTTATAAAAACACTGTAAATATGAACAGGACTACCCACAGCCTCAGCTTCTACTTTCCATCTCGTTTCACATTTTAATAAACAAAAGTGGCCTCCTGTGGCAGAGTTTTCTTCTTCATTATAAGTATATTGTTCACACAGGAGGACTAAAAACCCACACAAATCTTTAAACACAGCCTGATTTATTCACACGGTGAAAAGCAGCCTGAAGATACAAAGTCTGAAAACAATTTCTGGCGCCGGTTAAACAATATAGAGCACACTGCTAAAAGGCAAATGTCATGCCCTCGCTATAGAGAAAATATTTCTTTGTTAGCACAGATGTAAGACATCTCCCGTTTGGTTCCAGGATACTCGGCCTGCCTACCCTTTCTGTGTTTGCCGTCTCCATAGCAACAAAGCTCCTCTATTTCCTCTGCAGTGTCTGTGCTGTGCAGCTATGAGGCCAGGTACATGCACCTACATGCTAACCACGTTCTTGCAGAGTGTCAGCTCGTCTTGTTAGAGATGTTTGACACCAGGTAAAGCATGAAGGGAGCAGGCACGGAGCAGGATAAATGGACTCAACCCGGCTGGAGGATAGAGCAGAAGTATGGGAGCAAGGTGCTGGTGGGGAACTGGGCTGAAGACAGACTTCAGGTAGAGATCATGCAGCTGTTATCTGCTTCGTTTCCAGCAAGGAGTGTTCTCTAATGAGGGCTGCTTGGGAGTTTGGTGTTTAAATTTCTGCTGAGAAGACCACTACCAGTTTATCTCCTTTCCTCTACCACTGTCCTCCATCAGTTATGTGACCTAAAGGCATGCATTTTTCATGACTGCTGCAGTGTCGCTGTCAGACCAAGTAATTAACTGCATGCTGCAAAAAGAGCCCTCAGGTCTGTTCACATAAACACTCCTGAAAGTCTGCAGAAATTCACTACATGTCCCTCACAGTAGGAAGTTTCTTGTGGGGTGGAGGGGTCTCAGGAGGCAGGACATGATGTGAAAAGGACTCTGGGGTAGTCACCATGCAATGTTTACAAGTTACCCAACATGGTGGACAAGCAGGGCGGACAAGGTGATGTGTTTTATATGTTCCTGTTTTTCCATATTCAGAATTCTCCAAAGAAAAAAAAAAAAAAACAATTCTTCCTCTTTAACTTTTTGCGTCTTGCTTCCGACTGTGACACTTTGCATGATAACATCTGAACAAACGCTCTGTCTGTGCACATGATGTATCACTTTGTCTGCTGCTGACCTGGTGGCAGGCTTAAAAATAGCTTCACAGATACAGTCAGTCGTCTGTCTGATGGTCTGTTTTGCTTTTGTAGGTCATATAAAGGCTCCAGTATAAAACAGAGTCTTTTTTATGAGCAGTTAAAAACTCCTCACAGTTCATTTCAGTGTACTGCTACAATTGATTTTGAGAACGCAGACAATCCAGGTCTCAATATTCATCGGATCCAAAACATAACGCCACTCCAGTGGCAGTCTGCCAAGGGTTTTGTAGCACCTCTGTTGGTAGTCAAATCTATAGCAGAGTGATTAGGCGGGCTGAGTTCAGCTACATCAGCACAGCCTCCTGCTGGGAGAGGCTCAAGCTGGAGACTAATTGCATTGACGTGAGGTGCAGCCATAGGCTGCTGGTTCAGGATCTGAGGGGAGAAATGACTGAAGAAATACTGTACAACAGAGCGGATCGATAGTGAAGTGTGAGCTTTGCTGATCCTTTGCGCGGGGCTCATTGCTCTAGTCCCCTTCCTCCTCTGCCTCACTCCTCTCTGCGATGTCTGTTTCTCTCTGTACGACACAGTTCACTCAGGAACCACAGATCGCCAACAGCACCAGTCGTGTCGACTACCGGCCCCACTGGGACTTCAAGCCAGACGTCTCTGAGAGAAGATCTGCCCTGCTGCGAGCTGAGGTCAGCCTTTAACTGCTCTTTCATGGCATTAACACCAATTGAATGCCTGTCACAGGCCTGCAAGTCAGGGATTTCCTCCCCACATCCAGGCCACTTCTGCATAATATTGACGGCAGAGATAAGGACTTGTGATAAAACTCTTTATGAAGCAAGTTTCTGGTCGCACTCAGCAGTCATGAAAAATGTGTAAAATCATCACTCCTACCGGGCACTTAAAGGCTAGTTAAAGCAATTTGCTGCTGTCACATGGTGAGCCTTTGAAGATTATTGTAAAAGAGCAGGTCGTGCCCTCTATATCTTAATCCACTCAAGGCCAGTACATATAGCTACTCTGAGACTGCTGTATTGTCTTTCAGGGGCTTCCATCCAAGCTGCTATTTGCCCACCATGGCCCTCCACCCTCTCATTACTCGGTCACGCAGTATGAGGAGAGCTACGGGCGCAGGCACAACAATGCTCTGCCCACTCTGCGACCCTGCCATCCCGGCAGCTTGACATGGCAGCTTGAAAGGTCTAAACGGCCAATTTCTGGTAAGGCACAGCAAGGCATCGCAGATTTATTTATACAGCACGTTTCAGACACACATGGGGAGCTCAGAGTGCTGTACATACGCAGAGAGGCGTTACAGTGCTGTTTGAAATGACAAGCGATGGAGGTTCCAGAGCAGTTATGTGTCGTTCATGGCTGAAGTTAGAAGGAAAACATAAATAGCAGCATTAAAGCAGCTGTGGGGGACTTCAAACTTGTGTCAGATTTGGCCACTTCTGTGGACTAAGCAGTGTGTCTTTTTTCTTTGCTGATCTCAGCTGTGAAACACTGTTTTATAACCCCTTGCTGTAGACAGTTTTAAATTAGATAACAGCACAGATGAACAGTGCAGATTTTGTGTGGTTCATATTGAGATTTACCAAGCCACTGCTTTCTAAAATCATTCTTCCTTGGCACTAACTGGAAGTCAAATTAAAAAACTAAAGATCTAAAACTGAAGACTGGTTCACCGAGTTCTGAAATCAGCCTTCTGAATGAGCTCAAGTTTATAAGTTGTGAGTGTTGTCTGAATCTTGTTAGAACATAGAAATTTGATTTTTGCCAATTGTTTGACGATAAATTGTAGATGCAATTGTGGCTTTGGCTGCTTTTTTAACTGAATAAAGACATAATTTAGAATGGATGACATAGAGAAAATGTTACTAGATACACCAGACATTTGTATCCAGAATTATATCCACAATACAATAACTAAAGTGTACAGTTTGTATGAAATAGATGTCACTATCAAACAAGAATATGTCCATAAATAAAGCTTTAATGGACTTTCAGTTTGTGTGGATTTTGGCGCCCCCTGTGGACATAATATGCAGTTTGAAGTCACAACTAGAGCAGTAATGATCAGACAAGCTATCTTTAATATTAGAGTGAACAACAGCAGGATCCCTATAGTTACAGGAAGATATTAAGGCCTGGACAGAAACCAGAGGATCTGTTTCCTCTGTAACAATAATCGTCTCAGTTAAGATTAGAAAATTATCTTTGGACGTTATGATGTGAGCATTTTAGTTTAATGTCTCACTAGCTATGTTACCATTACACCTTTTCTCAAAATAAAAGCAATCTATCTGGACTTTTGATAAAGAACAAATGCGCCCTCCCAGTGTTTCCATTATGACTATAAATGAGCACAACTTTAGTAATACAATATGTTATGTCCATTCCTATGCTGCACTGATGATGATGCTGAACATTTGTGTTTTTATTCACACTGGTCAAACGGTCGGCCGTGACCACACCAACTCAAAACAGGCAGGAACAAAAGATTAAATGAAAATCATCATCTCCAGCTTGTCACTCTGACCTGCTCACAGCCTTCCTGATGCCTTCACTACCCACGGTCAAAAACACGTAAACACATAATACAATGTAAACCAGAGTCCATTTGTGTGGCAGTGGACACCTACTGGGGACTTTTGGGAGAGGATCGTGGCCAAGGCGTCGACGTGACCTGTTTTTGTGAAAAGGTGTTGCACTTTTGCACTTTTTATTAATCAAGATTATTCAAAATGTTGGTGTTTTCATGACCATTTTTTATAGGTTTTGTGCAATTTTAGGTGCAATGAAAACACAGCTACTCATGGACACGTTGGACTGCATGTCCTGGGATAGAATCCTTGACCTTTCAATTCAGAGGAACCCGACAGCTAACACTGAGCCACAGCCAACTTTTAGTGAAAATGTAGCGTCCTGTAAAAGAAGCTAAAAAATGTTAGCTTATGCTGCAGATTTATTTGGAAATGATCAGTTAATTGTTAACCATAAGCAGAGCCAAAATAAAAAACATGGTTTTGTAAATTTGCAAATCAGTTGTAAATTAGGTGATTCTTGAGAATGTCTATCCATTGCTATGGTATTATCTGTTGTAAGTTTAAGGATGCACTGATCGAACTTGGTCTGACCTTTACCGTCTCTGTTTCTTGGGTTGCTGTCAGAATTGTTGGTAAAACAACATTAAAATACTTCAAACTGTGTCCTGCAGGCCACTAAAGCCCCCTCCCCTTTGTCGTCAGTATCTGATCTAACTTTTTGACCCAGTTGATACCAGGATCAGATTGGTGCATTCCTAATTTCTGTGCTGTCATTTGTTGCCTGAATTTTATTTTGCACTGAAACCGTGTTTTTCTAATCATCTTTAGCACAGAACTAAATGAATAAGTAAGAAACTGATTCGGTGATCTTCAAAAGTCTCTACTGAGATCCAGTTAATCCTATCCTGGTTTTGTTTGAAAACATGACATACAAATGGGATGATTAATTTAACCTGGATAGCAAAATAAGCCAACTATCATGGACATCCAAAGTCGGATGCTGTTCCCGACGCCATCCTATTGTCCTGATTTTCAGGGCTCTTGGCTTGACCCAAATTTGGACTCCAGAATTCAGTACATGTGGACTTAGAAGCAGTCTTGTTTAGGTAATAGAGAAACTCGATTCAGTCTTGACTTAGATTTGTCTGTAAAGACTGACCTAAATTAAATTTCAGGGCTTGGAAATTGAGACTTGACTCTGACCCGACATTGGCTGAAGCTCATATCTGAGTCTATTAAAAAAATCAGATCAGTTTGTTTTTACAGCTCTGAAATCAAACTGAGCAGTAACTTTTATTCTCTTCTCCTCAAAGCCAATTGCAATGAATTAACCCAGAGTGGAGGAGTTGAAATGCCTTGCCACTACCGCCCGGAGGTTGAGATTATACCCAGGAAATGATATATTAAACCATCCCGGCACCATCACCACGAGTGTCGAGCAAACACACTTAAGCGAATTAAATTTTGCATGGAGCAGACACATCAGCAGTTGTGCTCATGAACAATTAAATCTGTGTGGCCCCAGATGCCTTCCCTGTTCCAGATCAGTCACCAGAGTAATTAATGGCTGCAGTAACATGGCAGTTAACTTTCTCCTCCCTGTGTTCATTCACAGCCAACTCTGGCGCGCTGCAGTCCACAAAGCAGCGTTTGGAAGAGCTGCAGTCCCGCCTCCCTTCGCTGACTGTGTACAGGTCAGCATACCAGAAGCACCCACTTAGTGCCGTCTGCCAGAGCCGCTGTGCCAGGGCTTCACGCAGCCTCTCCAGCCACCTTCATGCAGCCAATCACAACAACAAGGACCTGGATCTGAGACGACGCCCACTGCTGCAAGTGCCAGATCATTGTTCGAGTCAAAGTCCACAGTCACAACAGGTTTACAGACAGCACGGCTACTGCTGAATTATGGATTATGTGTTGCTCCTGAACTGCATGACCTCAAGAGCTTGTACCTTTGAGTGAGAGGAGGAGGCAGCCAGGATTCCAGAGCTGATGTTTTTTTCTGTTTTATTCAGGAAAAGTGGCAGAACAACAAGTCTGAAAAAATAATAACTTTAAGTGAAAGACTATAACTGTTTTTTATGTTTATGGTTGGCTCCATGAGATTCTACTCTTGAAAAAGCCCTCTTTTTTACCTCAGGCATGATTAAAAAGTTCAACACTGCAAAAACTGAAATCTTATGAAGTGTTTTTCTCTTATTTTCAGACAAAAATGAGTCTTTCGACTTAATATGGGCCACATTCAGTTGACTAGTCAATAAAAATGTCTTGTTTAAAGTTATTTAAAGACAAAATGAGGTCTGAATTGCTTGAAAAAAAGTTAAAAAATCTGCCAATGGAACAAGGAAAAAATGCTACAATGTTTGCTTGAATCTAGAATAGTGTCTTTAAACAAGTAAGTTTTCTTTTCTTCCATTGACAGATGTTTTTACTTGTTACAAGCAATTCAGACCCTATTGTTGTCTTTAAATTACTTGAAACAAGTCATTTTTCTGGACTGGTAAGGTAATTGTGGCTCATATTAAGTCTAAAAAGACATTTTCTACTGACAATAAGAGAAAAGCACTTGATAAGATTCCAGTTTTTTGCAGTAAAGTCATTGGAATTCGCTGTTTAAATATATATATATATATATATATATATATATATATATATATATATATATATATATATATATATATATATATATATATATATAGATATCACCAAAAAAAAAAAACAGGAAAAAAATAGATATTTTTATTAAATGATATTTCATTAAAGATACAGTGTGTAGAATAAGGGGTTGTAAAATTCCTTCCATATCAAAATTATTTATGTTTTAATTTTTTTTCAAACTCATTATTGTAAAAAGTATAAGCAAAACAAGGGTTAAATTTGACATGATCTGTTTTCTTTATTTCTTGGCCGAAGACCCCTGAGGTGACTTACCAGAATAATGTTGGTATCACTTCAGCCATATGAAATAGGGAAGCAAGGTAATGTGTGCAAAAACAATAGGTATTCCAACTTTCAACGTTACCACTAAATGAGGTATAATTTTATTTCTTTTTGTCTGTTTTTTGATTGGCCTGTTAGTCTTTATACTGGTCTGAAAACTGTGGAGACACTTGGTCTTGACACCAGATTCTGTTCTCTTAAATTCAGATGAATTTCAGTTCAGCATGGCACAACCATAATGTCATCGGCATCTGTGAGGACGGATAATCAAGCAAAGATCCATAGAAATCCTCCTTGAATATAATAAATTCACTATAATAATTCTGACTCAGTTTCTAGTAGCACAAACCTCAGCCCATACTTATGCCTCTCATAGGTAAAAGTTTTTACCATAAAAACATCAATACAAACTCCTCTGTGCATGAAAATTTCTCTCTTTACTATTTTGTAACTCTTGGTATTATTTTTGTATTTTTCACTATTTGTTCTTTCTTAGCTTCCATAGAAACATGACAGCTTTCCTGGAAGGGGACCCACTCCTTGTTAGATTTAAAAATCTTATTTTAAGTTATAAGAAAATAAAACTATTTCTAAGTTTCATTTGAATCAAATCTGTTCTGCACCTCTGAAGAGACTGTAAGGAGTGTCTGAGTGATCTTTAAAGTCTCACCTCTAGATATACACCTGATGGTAATCCACAATTTAAAATGGGATTATGGACACCAAAATGGGTTATTTCTAAAAGCCATTTTCAGCTTCCTGATTGAGTGTCAAAGTCTCTATGACAACACCGCACCAGCTGCAGAGAGATTTGAGTTTTTCCTCTGCTGTGAGCGATTTCTTGGATTGGTTTTGTTGTAATGGTTGACACTGGAGCTGGACTGTTTGATAGGAAAAAGGACAGACGAGCAGACAAGAGCTGAATGAGAGAGTGATAGAAATTGGGCTAAAGGCTAAAACATAAGCTGGAGTCTAACACACGGGTTGAGTAGTTTGTGCTAATGTTCATTCCAACCTACAGTCAGCAGTTATTCTGCAGTGGTCTGTTCAAACTTGATAGTCTATTAATAAAATGAAAAGTGAGGTTATGTTAGCTCTGCTTGGTGAGGTTGGAGTTGGTTGATGAGCACTGGTAGGATAACCAGGATTCACTAACATTACATGTCATGTTACACATCACAGCACCGCGCTGTGAGAAAGTCTGCTTACCTACTGGACACTAAACTACAAACTGAGTTTACAAAGTTAGCTTGTCGTTACGTTTCAAACAACAGCGCTACATAACTGTCAATAAATACATTACCTCATTGTGTTGCATCCGGTAAAAAGTTGTCTTGAACAAACAAAAGTAGAGCCAAAAAGAAGATCTTGTCTCCATTCATTTTTCTAAACAAACACATGCCTTGGGTAGAGCCATGTCACATCAGTGGGGAGCAAGTGTTCATGGGAAGTGGAGTCTTTGTTGCTTCTCCTGAAAGTCCTCACAGCCCTTTGGGATTTTCAATTTGACATAATGCACATCTATTGTTGTATGTTGTATTTAGCTCAGTTTATATTTGATATTAAAAGATAAATTAAAGTTCTGATATTGTTTTATATGACTGAATGATAAAACCCAAACGTTTTAATCTTACTAAAGTAGTTTGACCAAGGGACATGGATCATACACAACATCACTATAATTTAAGCTAAAAGCTTTCTTCAAAAACTGCATCTATGTGGTTATATTTCCTGGTATGAAAAATAAAAGCTTGCTGAAAGAGGACATTTGAGGACAATGAAAATAAATTAAAATGATGTTCTTTGACATGAATAACACGTCTGTAAGGAAGTCAGTAGTTATAATGTGTGCACTGTGTGACTAGTTTGAATGTTTATGTGAAAGAGGAAGAAAAAAAGAGGCCATACATTATGTCCTCCCATCCAGAGGATAATTACATGCAAATTCCTCCTCTCTGCACTGTCCATATCTGAAACTCAGAAAGTGCTGTTAGTGTTAGCAAAATACTCTGAGGGGAAAAGGGAGTAGATGTAATAAAACAAGTGCTGAGTAAACCTGCAAACCAGAAGTCATCCAAGGCAACATCTGAGGGGACTTGTCTGAGTCTCTTTCCATTAGGCGTTTGGTTACAGCGAATCAAAGTGTTTAATTAGAAAGAATCAAAGACGCTTATGTTTGATGGTCAACCATCTGTGTCTGCCTCCCGTTTCCCCGCCTGCCTGCTGCCTTCAGGTACAGCTGAAGCCCTCTTTTTCACACACTCTTTACGAGCCAGTCAGTCTGCTGCTGATGCCTGCGTGTCACATGACAATTCTGTGCTGTGGGAGAAGTTAACATGTCTCACTGACGGCACTGATGTGTTTGCACTGTGAGCCACATGATGGTGCTATAGCAGCACGTCACTCTCTGAGAGCTGTCAAGGCCTCAGCATCATGGTGTGTACAAATGAGGAAACAATGAAGGATTTAGTGTTTGTGATTTCCATTCCTAATGAAATGCTTAAAAAATAACCTTGACGAGGGAAGATTGTTTCTGTTTCGTCCTGTAATTGATCCTGTTAGTCACATGTACACTAAAAGAGACATTCAGCTCAACACCACTATTAATAACAATGATAATGATGAACAAGTGCAATGAAAGACACATTCATGTACATCTTCGGTGTTTATATAAGAATATTTGACACAAGAAAGAATCAGTGAAGATTTACAAAAGCATTTCTTCCCACCTCCTTTAGAGTCACTTAAATCATAAAAAATAACTGCAAGTCTTTTGGGAGAGTTTTAAAAGTCATGACAAATGCTTTTAGAGCCTCACCTATTTATATTGTATGACAAACCCATTTACACCCTGTCATACTTAAAGAGCAAGTGTAGATAATTGCATTGTATCCAGACCACTGTGTAAGTTATATCTGCAGCCTCCACAGTGGGGCACACTGACAGATTATGACTGCATCGCCCATTCTCTATAATATGTTAGCGTTGAATGAACTCATTTACTCAAAGACTTTCTTATGAGTTATCTCCACAGCTAAAGAGGTTAAGCATCTGGAGTGAAATAAAAGTAACGTAATGGCAGGGAGGAGTGGCAAATCAAAGAAGCAACAATTTACATGGCAGCACATCCCCCAAACTAAGCACTAAATCTAAGCAAACACAAGTTTAAGGGTCTAATATTTTACTTCTACTGCCAGAAATGGAGACATTAAAAACACACATTTCATTGTGCTATACCTGATCCAAGAAAACAGCAGCGAAAGAAAGGGAAGATTTGTCTTTTTTTCTGAAAGGTAATCCTATTAGCACCTCGAGGAAATGACAACACAGTGATTAAAATTTTGCTCTTACATTCTGTAGGTTGAACATAAACCCGAGCAAAGCAAATCCACTCCAAGAAACTTGATGTTAAAAGCAGGAATACTCCATCACCACCTAATCTTATCATCAATGGAGTCCTCGTTACACGCTGGTTTGCCGAGGTGTCTTATCAGGGAGCGAAAGGACAAAAGGGAAAAGTACGCCGTTTGCTGCGGAGAGGACGCTGAAATCCTCATCCACAAAAGCGGGAGAGACGGCATCAGCTCTGAACTGCATGGTGAACTGACGGCTGACACAGTAGACCGTGTCGTCTATTGTGACACACTGGAAGGCCGGGCAGTGCTGCATGCGTCTGGAGCTGCACTCGTACCACAGTCGAGCCACCGAGTGGAAGCGGTACACGCCGATACCCAGCCGGGGGTTCACATCAAAGCGATACAAAAACCTCCCCACTGATACCATATCTGCTGTTCTGTCTTTGCTCGCCACCATCAGACTCTGCTTCCAGGTGTTGGTTTTGGGGCTGTAGCGAAGGAGCATGTACCTCAGAGTCCCCCCGGAAACAAAGAGCTCTCCATTACACACTGTGACGTGATGTGCGATGGCAAATGTATCGTTTGGCAGTGGAGCCACAAATGTCCATCTGTCCAATCGTGGATCGTAGCGTTCCACCGAGGAGAGGCACTCCCCTCCGATGGCATAAATGTAGCCCTCCAGAGCTGCCAGCTTGCAGCGGGGCCTGGCTTCATTCATGGGGCTGATCTCTTTCCAAATGGATGTCAGAGGATTGTAGCAAAACACTCGCTTTGAGGGTGTCATTTCTCTGTCTGTGCCTTGGCAGCCCACTGCCACAAATAAGTAGTTATCCATTGTGCACATGGCACAAGCTTTAGAGATGACCTCCTGAGGGATTGGGCAGAGTGTGTGCCAGACGTCTTTGTAGTCATCATAACAGTACACTGCACTGGATGTCCTCCTCTGCTCTGTCTCTGCTGTCTGCCCTCCTGCCCAGTCTTGAGGATCCATATCTGCCACCATCAGATACTTCCTTCCTCTCATTCTCTGCTTCCTGATTTGCTCCCGCTCACCAGCCATTAGCCGCCCATACAGGTTGGGGTCCATGAGAACCTGCAGGTAGTTGTCTGACATGACTCCCAGGACTGCTTGCTGCACAGCATCGTGACCATGCTTCTTAGCCAGGCACAGAGCCTCCAAACAGTTACCCAGATCGAGTTTACTTTTTAAGCTCTCCAAATCTGTGCCCTCGACTGCTGGAAGGTGCAAAAATGGAGCCCCTGCTACAGTCTCTAGCTCTCCTGCCTCTTTGCCATCCTTCTCTGTTGAGGAAAGGATCATATGGTAAACAGTGATGGACTCATTGCCAGTTGAGGTCAGAGAGTGAGTCATTCGAGAAGAGGCGCCTGATGTCAGAGAGGGGACGGGAAGTTCAGACTGCTCAGCCGCAGACAGATAGCTCTCTTTGCGTAGGAGTGCAGGCCTTGCGGGGTGCTGTGGCTCGGGACTTTGCAGCGAGGACGGATCCTCAGCAGTGTTAAGTGGTACAACCAGATCACGCATAATAATGGGGCTCAGGGAGGAGGGAGATTCTGCGTTGCAGCTTCTATATTCCCCCGGCTGTGACTCAGAGTCCCTCTCAAACTGACCTAGGACTGTGTTTGAGTCTGTAACAGAGTGAGAGGAAGACTCAACATAGTAATCATATATCTTTCCACGCACAAGCGGGTCTTCTTTTCCTTCCAGCACAACGTTAGCATCCTCCACTTTGATCTCTGCCTTAGAGAGGAAGCTGGAGTAGGCCCCCTGGCGCTCCAAGTCCTGCCTCAACTCCCTGCCCACACCCACACTGCCCTCGAGCTTCTGCAGAAAGCAAGGGGAGCGGCGCCCCGTTGTACTGGCCATCCCACTCTCTGTTGGATGGGGAAGGTTCAAAGCAGTACCGAATGAAATATTTCTGGTGGCATCCTCTGCTGGCTTTTGAAGAGTGAGTATGTCTTCTTTCATGTTGATATTTTGGTCACTAGATAGCACACTAAATGCATCCTCAGACTGTTCAGACGGATACAGAGAGGCCTCGCTTGGCATTTCCAGGGCACTGTCAGATGTCAGGTCATCATGGTCAGCGTCTTTGTGTGAAGAGATGGACTCCTCGCCTTCCTCCTCGTAGGTGTCCAGGTCTTTGCAGAGAGATACAGATTCCTCACTCCCTTCATAAATGTCCAGATCGTTGCACTGGGATAGGGATTCCTCACCCTCATCATCGTTGTCATGGTCTTTATGCAAAGGGGATCCCTCACGTTCGTCAAAAGTGTCTGAGTCCTTATGCAAATGTTCCTCACCCTCATCATTAGTGTTGAGATTGTCACACATAGGTATGGATTCTTCAGCCTCCTCATCAGTGTCATAGTCTTTATGCAGAGACATGGATTCATCGTCGTCTTCATAAGGGTCAAGGTCTTTGCACAAGAGTACGGATTCCCCGGCCTTGACGATGTCATGGTCTTGATGCAAAGATATGGATTCCTCAGATGCAATGGAAGCGTGGAGGGATTGGGACAAATGATTTAATTCCTCAACCCCGTCAAAAGTGTCTGAGTCTTTCCGTAGAGGTTTTGATTCCTCATTATAAGTCTTGTAGTCGGAATGAAAAGCCGTTTCTTCACCAAGATCAATGCCAAGATCTTTGCTTGATTCCTCAGCCTCGTAATCACCAAGGTCTTCACACAAAGGTATGGATTCTTCACCCTCATCATCAGTGGCATGATCTTTCTCTAAAAGTACAAATTCCTCATCTTCGTCATACGTGTCCAGGCCTTTGCTCAAAGTTTGTGATACCTCACTCTTGAAATCAGTGTCGAGGTCTATTAATGAAGGTATGGATTCCTTGCCCTCGTCATCAGTGTCATGGTCTTTATGTAGAGTTATGGACTCCTCGCCCTCCTGATAAGTGTCGTGGTTTTCGCACAAAGGTATGTATTCTTCATTCTCATCAAAAGTATCGAGGTCATTATGCAAATGTTCAGAATCCTCACCTCCATCATCGGTGTCCTGGTCTGGTGAGCTTTGACTCTTCAGTGTCGTTTTGCAGTTTCTGCATTTTTCCTTTCCGGGATCTTTGTCGTCAATACTGAGCTGATTTCTCCTTTTGCTCCTCGAGCTGTAAAACCTGTAGGCCCAAGAACCCAGGAGCACAGCGGCCACAGAGAGACTCAGCTTCAACAGCAGATGCATGTCGATCTGGACTCCCAAGAGCTCTGCAATGGGCATGGCTGCAGCGGTGACGGCGGCGACGATCGGATGACTGATCCTGTTGAATGTTGTCGTCAACTGACGGGATCATGCTGTCTGGCTTTCATTGTAAAAGAGCTGATGTGATCTGATGACTGCCTCTCTTTGCCCAAGGGATCAGGTGTAAAACGATACCCGCTGAGGCACTATTTGCATCCCTGGCTGTGAAGAGGCGGGGCACTTGTCATGCACCACCTGTGGTAAGTCAGATGCACTTTGAAAACCATACACAGGGTATGTAAATAGCCAAAAGATCAATATTTGCTTATGCAATTTGCTGACTCACCCAAGCGTTTCCCAGCACTGTCATCCAAGAACTCTGGTCAATAACTTTGAGCTTTCTTTCTTTCTTTCTTTCTTTCTTTCTTTCTTTCTTTCTTTCTTTCTTTCTTTCTTTCTTCAAGCTTTGTTATTGCATCTTTGTTCTTTGTATTTATTTACACAAACAGAAGTTGTCCAAGTCTGACTTTAATGCACCAATTTCTGAACATATCCACAAAAACTTTATGACAGATCATGTGCCTTTGCTTGCTCAAACACATGGCTGGAGCTGCAGGAGGAAACAGTTTGGATAAGGGGTGGGGAGTGATGACAAGTGACATTTATCAAATACTTAATAACCAGGATACATCTGTTTGCACAGCCATAGCACAGATCAAAGGTCCTTGTCTTTGTCAGTGCAGATGCTTAAATCCTCTCTGGGAAAAGAGGCTGAACTCTCCTGTTGCAGAATAAAAAAAGACAACCACTTGGCATGATAAGCACACAGAACTGTAAATAATATAGATAACCATCTGAAGGGTACCAGATGGAAAGATGTCTGCAGAGAAACCTGAAAGTGTCATTCATTTCTGTACACTACATACTGAGATGCAAACCCTCCTCTCTTGTCATGTGGGAGTCTCGTCACTCAGTCCCCGCTGTCAGGCTGTCATTTGTGCGGCTGATAACACACTCAAGCAAGGCTGCGGTCAACAAGAGAGGAGCGTTTGCATTCGAAACATTTTAAAAGCGCATCATATAGAGCGTGTGTTTGGTTACACGATAGCTGAGCCTGCAGGTGCCATAAAAGAAACTGGATTCTGCAAGCATGACTGACTGCTGAATAATTCACAGATGGGCCAAAGAGGCTGCTTCTTATCCCCACCATTGCTCCCAGCTCAGGTGAACCATTCAGAACACTGCTTGCTGAGAGGGGAAAAAAAAAAAAAAAAGCACAACACAACATGATTGCCAGCCATGTGCATTGTTGCATGGAGCCACTTTCACCTCCTCGTGCTTGTGCCATCCGTGATTGGTGTGCAACATGCAGCTGAACAAGAACAGAAGGCCAAAAAGTCATTTTTTAACAGGTGTTTCAGGCTTTTTCCCATAATAAATATGCAGATGGATGAAGCACTGGCAGAGGAGGGATGTAGGCAGTTAAACACAAAAAAATAAAGCCTAATATTTTGTGGCTTTTATATTTCAGCGCTCAATTTGTCAAGAGAAGAAAAGGATAACTGATAAAGGCAAGACATATGAAAAAGACAGAGCAGTCTGGACTCATAATGAGCAGAGACATGTGAAGAAGAGGGCAAACACAAAGCATGAAAAGGACCAGTATTTTCAGTTTTAACAGTATGAGGCATTCATACACAAATGCACACAAGTTCATTTTCCTCCTACTGGCACCGTAATGATAGAAAGATAATATGCACGTTATCTAATGCGTTCAGAAATAAAGCAGATTTGTTTTCTGCAATGTGAAGCGAGCTGAAACAAGCACAGAAAACCAAGAATTGCCTCTTGAATCAGAATTTAAAGCACGGCTGAGTTATAATGCTATACAGTGGGTGGACATGGATTCGTGCCCTTTGCTTCCCTCACTGGAAAATCATAAATTCAAAGCGCGTACAACTCCCTGTTAATAATGTTTGTGCTGTGAGGCGCTCATCTCCAGAAAGCAGGGATGTGCGTTGTACTTTCGGCAAGGTGAGGTGACGTCCCAAACGGAAAGGTCTATCCTTTCTATTCGACTCAGCTTTAAGAAAGTCTCCTCTGAGCTCCAACCTGGTTTAAACCTTAATCTCTTAATACATTTTGTGTCCTTAGAACAGCTTAAACTGCAATTCTTGTGAAGTCCAAAAAATGCAGGATAAGTCTGCTATAACAGTACAAATTGCGATGGTTTAAAAGCAATGTGGGAATCTCCTTGAAGTCATGCAGGGGTCAGTACAATCAGAAACATCCGAAAGAAATTCATATTCAGAGCTTAGATATAATTAAGCCAGAAGAAAATGAGCTTCTGTCTCTCGGCAGAGGCAGCTTGTCCTTCAGATTTCTCTATATGGTGCTGTTTTCATAAATTGGATGGTAACCAATTTCTTCAGCAGTGTGGACTTGCAGTTGTGTGCTATATGTCAGGGAAAAGGCTAATGAGGCCCCCATTATCAGATATTAATGGGTAAGACTCCATTCTGGCTCCTGTCGTAGCCCAAAAAATGAGTTTGTACTGGACACCATGTCTGGTATTGACCTGTTGTTACCAGTACCACTCATTCTTGGAAAGAAGAGGGTTAGACTGACCAGATTCAAGAAAATAAGGTAAAAATAATGAGTTAAGCCAGGACTTTGCTAGCCAGGAGATGTCTTGTCTTCAGACTGTGTACTCACAGAGCGCCAAGAATGTGCAGACATCTCATACATTAAACTGATCATTTAATGTGTTTCAAATTCATAGAATTCTACTTTATGTGAGCAAGAGATGCCAGGATGTTCATAAGATGGGCCAGAAATTTGAAATACAAGACAGAAGCGTCCCTCATAAGCGAGCTTCGAGTACCATACAAGTTTAAATATTACATTCTTGCATTCTATTCAGCTGTTGAAGTAACACAAATCTGTACTGATTGTTCAGTTCCATCACATCCCGCCTTTCGGGTAGCCTAGCTTTGCCACTGCAGCTTGCACCAAAATGAGTGATGGATAAATTACCAAGGGTGTCTCTAAAAGGGTGGCCTGGGCTGGTATTGGCCACTCCAGGTACCATACCAAATCCTGAACTATGATTGGCTCTTGTCTGAGAATTGTCAGAGAAAAGACCCGTGGCGTGTTGCATAGTTTGCTTGTAGCTTTCTATGCATTTAGTAGCACAGGTTGAAAATGCATTTTTTCTAAGTAGGGTGGTTTAAACTGTGACTTTGAAAAATATTTACAGTTACTGGAGAATTAAGCTTAATTTTTATTTATTTATTTATTTATTTTGCAGTTACCACTATCATGTCATACCTTTAACACCTTGATGCCTGTTGTCTGTTGTTTCTCACTTTTACCTATTGATTCATGTTCTACACATACCAGAGATCCAATCAGATCCACTGTATCACAATATAATGGTCAGGGGATGAACTTCTCATGTCTTTATAAACAATATAGTTTAGCTATAACTATTATGTGTACTTTACTCAAATTGTAAGAATGCAAAAACACATAGAAACAATCTATTTCTATAATTGTTAATTAATTCAGGCAGCAAGGAGTTAAGTCAAGTAAGAACCACAAACAGTAATGCCAAATATGTTACATAGTTGAATTAAAGTCATCAAATAGATATGATAATTGGTTATTATGTTATTATATGATGTTTAACCTGCAACTGTGTGTAACATTCTCAGCACCTCCATGACCTGACTGAAGATAGAGCGCCTGAGATTTTGTTTACATTAAGTACTCGCTATTAATACTCTTACTTAAATATGTCTAAGGGTGTCACAATAACTGAATTTCCCCCCATGGATAAAAAGCATTTCTAATTCTGATTGGTGGGGCAAAAGGTGAATAAAAGCTACTCATTACATTTGTGCCAGTGGTTGAATGCACAGGTCATGTCTCGCTTGTGTAAGTCCTGCATCCTGCTGCTCCTGACCTAGTTGAGCCACCCCAGTCCGAAAAAAAATCTGGATACACCCCTGCAGGTTACCCGAAGACAGCATTGTTACATGCCATAGTTTGTTGTGTGTGAATGTGTGTGTTGTTCCTCTGCTTTATACTCCTACAAGTGCAGCCCTGGCTTCCACTGCAGCTACATGTGACTGGGCTAGCTTGTTGCTGCTTGACAGTCAGGAGGACAGGTATAAGAGCAGAGGGAGGAATCAGTTAGGAAGTCAGTGGGCCCTCGGCTGCATGTCTTTGCTGTCTACCAAGACTCGTTCTGCTTCTGGTGAAAGTGTGCTCTGAAATGCCTTTGCCTTTGGACTTTGTGTGTGTTCATTATTAATTTTGTAAGTGTTTGAGCTTCAATAGGAGCTTGTTTTATGTTGTTTTATTACTTTGTAAATAAATCCATTTCTTTTACATCTGTTCAATTCCATTCCTCTTTCAATTATTGCTACCCCTCATCTTCCTACCCTGATCATCTTTAGGGTCGTATCAAGTATCCACAAGTATATTGAAAACAACACAAGCTTGAGAAAGCTGACATGCAGATCATACTATTTCAGGCACTTTGTGGGAGTGTAGTTTTATGGCTCTGCTGTGCAGAAGCTAACAGTGTGCAGGAATAATTTAAAGATACTTACATTGCCAGTTGTTGACAAAGAGTAAATACAATTTGACAGGATGTTTAACAAAACGATTAACTATCTAACCAGCCATGACACTGTCACTGTACCCAATACAATTAGGATGTTTAAGGAGTCAAGAGGGTCAGTGTACTTTTTGAAGCCTGTCAGTTACGTCACCAGTTTATGTCATGCTGAAGGGCTTAAGGCTGTGTTGTGCTTTTCACGTTAATGTGACGCGCAGAAATGAGATGCAGGGTGAGGCTTTTATGCTGTTTAACACCATCCGTTGGTGGCCATTCCCAAACTGCAGGGGGCGTTGTGTCACAAATGTACGTTAACCAGAGTACTAAACAAGAAGTTTGCCTTTGTTTTTAACACATTTACATACGTCCCGAAGATTTTTTTCTGGTTCTTTTAACTGATTTCTCTTCTCTGCCAGGCTGCAATTTCACGCCATGAATTATTTGCCACTCAGTTATCATGGTGATCTCTGCGTGAAGAGTCATACTGATGCCTGTATTACTGCACTTCGACCACTAGAAGATCCTTTTCTTCTGCCATTTATGAGTGTGAGGAAATTTTATGTGTGAAAAGGGCTGCGTGAGGGGGCGTCATTCATCTGCAAGATGCCACCCAGACCCCGCCTTTAGTGTTTCACCACAAAAGGTCCAGTCTTTATTTTTTCAGTTTCTTTTTGGACAAGGAGTCAGAAAGTGGTCAGATTCTTCAAAGAAGTGAAAAAAAAGTTTGAAGCCAGGAAGTAAAATCAGATGTTTGTCAAACAGAGGCTTTGAGCAAGGCTATGTTGCTAAAGTTTAGGTGTAATCAATAGTAATGGTGTTAAGTCTTCTTTAAAACTGTAAACATTTTTTTTTTTACCAGACCTATAAAAGAGTTTTTGGCTGGTCTTCAAACCCTGCAGCCAATCAGAACCAAAGATTAAACCAAGGTGTAAGGAGGAGTCTGATGCCCTGCGCCCTGCAGCTGCTTTTTTACTACCTAACATCTGTTAAATAATCAAACACAGTGTCATAAGTAAAGTCAAGGCTTGTCAGTTTTATCATCTCTCCATTTTTAATACAGGTGAAATGAAACAAATGCAACAACCCTGTTTACACACGCTGCCTCAGGTGAGCACTTCCCTGGAATGGCGGCTAAAATGATCCTACAAGTACTGTAAATGTCTGGGTAAGAGTTACGTATCGTACACAATGTAGGTCACTTAAGATAGTATGTCACAAGTAAATAACTCGGTTACAGGCCAGTGACAATGAGTTGCAGCTCCGTCAATTGCAACACACCAAAAAAAGGAGAAAGAATCTTCAAACGTCACATGCACCACAACCCCAAAACAGCAGACATATGTTAGGTACTTTTTTCACTCTGTCCTTGGAGACCTGCCATGTCGATATAAAAAGCCCAAATGAGAAACAGAAAGGCTGTTAATGTTACTGTCCTTTCAGCCAAGAATGAGCTCTGAAAACAGTGTTGAATGAAGTACAAACAAAGGTGGAGGAGAAGTGTAAACTCCCAGCGATTCTCACAACCAACCCTCACCCAAACCCATATAACCTCTTTAATTATTTTCAATATTTACACTGATGTACACAAAATACACTCAAAAAAGGAGATTTTTTTTTCTAGTTTCTCAATGCGTTTAAATCCTCTGGTACATTCCGAGCCTTCAGGGAAAAAAAAAAAAAAAGGAAAACTTGTATATTAATAAAAAAGAATGTTCTCTTGGAGCATCTGTGTTTGTTCCCCCGAGGGTTTATCAGCTTGTTGCTAATCAGGTGCATCCCAGGACATGAAAAAGACAGGTGTGGTTGATAGGGAGCCTAAGCCAGTTCCACTTTTCAGATCTCAGTCGACACCAATCACATTTTGACTCATCAAAATAAAATGCGTTGTTCTTTTCCGTTTCAAATCAACTGATTTTATTGATCAACAGGCAGACGTGGGACAAGAAACAAAAGAGGGTGTAACTGGGCAGGGCTATATAGGAAGGAGGTGGTTATTGTCATGTTCATCATCTTGTTCTTTTTATGTCTTTATCTTGGTTATTATTTTGTTACAAAAAAAAAACAAAAAAACAGTGGAGCGCCATCTGGTGGTGGCACTGTTTCCTCATTGACTGATGCATGGAGGGCCCGTTGGTGACTGGAGAAGGCTTGCAGGATTTGTGTGTGCGAATGTTGTGTGAGAAGGGAAACTATGTGTGTTTGTTTATGTTTGTGTATGTATGTGTGTGTGTGTGTGTGCATGTGTGAATGTCTTGGTCGAGGGGTTTCACGTCAGTTCCACTGTCACTGTGAGGACAAGTGCCATCGACGTAAGTCCAAGCATGTCAATGCGAAAGGCTCCATCTGCAAAAAAAAAAAAAAAAGAAAAAAATCAAAGGAAGAGTCGGTCAGACAAGGACACAGATATTCATCATCAGTAAGGACACACAGCATAAATAAAACACTGAGGTAAGACACTGAGCCCTTATTTTTACTCATGACTCCACTAAAATACAATAAATTGAATGGCTCTGTGTGATATAACCTTTTCAAAAAGGAAACCCTGGTGGTGTAGTTTAATCCAGAGTGACATATACTATATGGCAGGGGTAGGCAACCTTTTCCATGACTTTGTGCCACTTTAAAATACACTCATACTGAAAGTGCCAACACATCTTTCCTTTATAAAACAATTCTTAGATGATCTGTGTTTGTGGTATTTTTACAGTGATTAAACATGTTCACAGCAGAGTTCCTCCCTCATCTGTCTTTGATTGCTGAATTCTGCCACAATGGCCAAACCATAGACTGTATATAGAGTGGATAGCGTGATTGCACCATTTATCACTGTACGGTTTTGAAGCCAAAATATCCCGGCAGCTGTCAATCATCATTAAACATGACATAAAGCCTCGTTTTTAACCTTGAATAACTAATGAAAACAAAACTTTTCAGAAAAAAAAAGGACTTGAATACAAGGCAGCTAAATAATATCTTCAAATCGCCACAGCAATCAGGCGTAAGAAACATTTCTACGAGGTGTATTAGTTTTTTAAAGTTTGGCCACAGCCCATCAGGAATGACTGGAGAGCTGGATTTTTTTACCTATACTGCAGCCAGTCACCAGGGGGAGCAGTTTTGGTGGCGACCTCACTTTGAGCTGAGCAAGATGACATCCATTATTTTTACAGTCTAAACGTGGGACAACTGGATGTCTGTGCTCTCATGCACAGCCATGCTGAATACAGGAACATCTTTGATGGCAGAAGTTTGATACTGTGACACAACATAACTGTAACTTTATTTGATGGTCTATCAAATAAGATGTCGGCAGCCAATAGGAAAGTCTCCTTTCTGTATTCTAAGTCAGCAAATGGTTTTTCATGATTCGCTATGCAGCACAACTCCCCTCTGTTGCCTGGTTTTGAACCGTACAGAATGTTTTTCAATTCTGAGGCTCAGATTAGCATACTTTGCCAACGCTGTTTCTACTAATTCCAATTTGTCTGTCTGGTCTCAAAAAGACGGCCCACATGTGATGTCGTACATACCACACTTTCAAAGAAAAAGGGTGCATATCACTCAATCTCTGGCAATAAATCCATGTTCTCTTGTCCAACTATGTTGTAAAGAATGGCTGAAATATAGTTTGCTTGCCATGATAACACCGCTAATTCAATGTGTTTGTGAGCTAGAAGTTTCAAGAGATTTGTTATTCAAAGTTATTTGTTGAATTTTTATTTGAGAACATTTATTGAATACATTACAATTGTTTTATTAGTATTTATTTAATTAGTTTATTTTGTTCTCTGTCCTGCTGTAATTGTTTCTCTGTGCATACATAAATCCCCTCCCGTGCCAGCTATGGCACCCATGCCCTAGGTTGCCAACCGCTGCTGTATGTTATTCAGCTTAGACATGGGTTGACCAATGCACAAATTGCTTGACATACTATCCAATCATATGGGTACCTTAGCCAATTAAAAAAATCAAGTTGAGAATTTATCTGATCAAATAATAAAACAAAAGTATGACAGCAGAAATCCTATAAATGAATGCAAAACAGAAACATAAAATATGTCTTTTTCTTTGTCATTCAGAAAATAAAAAAAAAAAAGAATAAGAAACAAGATGTGTGACGTGATGTAGACATCATTTGTTCTGTATGAATCTATAAGCAAAAGACTGAAAACATATATTGATGATACAGCTCCTGGAGGATACTGCCTTGCATGGCTGCCACCAGAGCTCAGAGAGGTCCCCACATGTCCTCTGGCCTCTGGTGCTGTCTACCAAACTCAAATATAATCTTTCTCTCCCAATATTTGGAGAGCTCCAAATATAAAAATTATTTAAAAGACATATATGTGTGAGCTATGAGGAGTGAAGCTCTAGTATTATTTTATATTTTTTTGGAGGACAGATTGGCTTCAGGCTGACCTTCCTTGCTGCAGCTTTCTGATGGGAACGTTTAAGAACCTGGAGCTGCTGCAGTAGGGAAAAGGTGTGACTGACCACAGGCGTGGTTTTGCTGACTTAACCAACGGCTTGTTTGTTTGTGGCTTCACCAACAGAAACACTTTGACCACATCAAGGTGCGGCTGGGCTCATCGGAGTCAGCATGTGATGTTGTAAGGGTTGGAATGATCAGGTGATGAAGTCCTGTGTCTACAGCCTACATTAAAGCAATAGATAACGCTCCCATGACTTGATCCACTGGGCTGTAATGCAGTAAATCCTGAATTGACTGACTTTAAAAAGAGAAATCTCATGGAATTATATTTCACTGAAACTGTAATCTGACCACCTACGTAGGCTTTGTTCTGAGATTAGACATCAAAGGACTCTTTCTGTTTCCTTGGTGATGCAAATCTGCAGTAACTCTGTTGTTTTTGTCTAAAAAGGAAAACCTAATGCTTGGAAAAATTCATAGACAGTGCAAATGTGACATCATCCATCAAGTTGGAGTGTCTAATGTACTGCAGCTGGTTTGATAATTAAGCTGCAAACATCATGGGTTGAGTTCACCCCATGGAGACACAACATGGGATGATGCCAAACCATATAGATCCGCACAGTACAACATGGTAGAGTACGATGTGATACAGAGCAATACTCAACAGCTGTATAAAATATTATAAAATATGGTATGATGGGACATAATGTGATTTGGTATGAAACGTGATAAAATACCACACAATACTACATAATATGATATGATATGACACAGTATGATAGGATATGATAGGCTGAGGTATGATACAGTACATCACGATATAGTATTATTATCAATACAAAACAATACGATATGATACAAAAGAATAAAACATGATACAATACAATAAATAACTATGTGAAATGATATTTTGCAATAAAATAAGGCATAGTAAGTGTAAAAAAAAAATACAGTACAATTTCACACAAAATATGATATGCTAGGATGTGATAATACATGATACGATCAAACTTTATATGATAGAATATGATAGTTTACAATACAGGTTATATTATACGGCACAAAAATATATGATATATGATCTGATCTGATGTGACCTAAAACGATACAATTTGATATCATACCATACCATACAGAACAAAATTATACAATACGTCACAATAAGATATAATACAGATTGATTCCACATACAATATGACATACCATATGATTTACAACATGATATGAAACTATAAATCATATAGTATGATTGTGAAATGATACAGTACAGTGCAATTAGGGATGGGTACCAAATTAGGTACTTATATAGTTAAAACTACCGGGTACCGATTCACGTAAAATCAAAAGGTTCCATGTTTAGGTACCTAATTGCATCCTTGTGACTGTAAGGGACTGGAAGAGAAGGTGGTTTTCCATACTGGACATGAACATAGCTTTGCAAGGTTATATATTGAAGAATTAATATGTTAAAGTGAAAATAAAAGAGATTTTACTTTTGAACAAATTCATACTTTTTAACCACATAAACACAAAAAAGTACCAAAAATTGGTACCGTTGAGTACCAATACCGATAACCAGGTACATGGCATCAGTACCACATTGTTTCAAATGTGAAAGGTACCCATCCCTGGATACAATATGATAATAGCTACAGTACGTAACCATACAATAGCTGTGATGTGCAACATGCATGTTATGTTCTTTACCATAAAGACAGTATCTACTTGATAAAATGTCTTTTCAGCATGACAAACTGTGGCTTTGCACCATGCTGAGGTCATGGGGGTCATGGTGATAAGAACTGGCAAAGAAATCTGCATAAAACACTGTTGTTTTATAAACAAAACAAAACAAAATAAAAAAAATGTGATATGTTGATCAAGTTTACAAAGTCAGGTGGAGAATATGTTACTGGGTTAATTTTTTTCCGACCCTTAATCATCAACTTGATGCATTCCTGTGGTAATTTGTCCTTCTGCTGTGTTGTCTATTGTCTGTTTCAAGCTGACACTGACTACAGTAAAAATAAATACATAAATAAAAAATAAAAACAAAAATCCCTATCAACTCAATATCAAAAAATGGACTATGGTGCAGAAACATTGGGTCACCTTGCATCCAGAAGAGCTGGCCCTCTGGCTTTCAGTAAGCAGACTTCCTTTTAAAACCTGGAGGTCACTTCCACCTCATATATTTTTATAAACTACATCTATGATTTTGTATGTGCACACTGGGAATTACTGTTTGTTAGAGTGTTTGATGATAAATTTCTGGATCATATGTTCTCAGGATTGTTTAAATCAAACTAACAGGTTTTCATCACCATCCCTAATCTGAGTTAATCTCCTCCAAAGTGACATTTTGTGTTCCCTATATTACACCCTGTTTATGGGAGTCATACAACATTAGACAACAACAACTGGATCTTCTCAATAAGCACTTCATCTCAGTCTGTAATGGGCTCATCCAACCATAAGATCATCATCTGAGGTCCCCTCTCAGTCTACAATCAGAGATGCAAGTCCCCCAGCCATCTGTTTGCCTTCAGATTTTGGCTCAGACCTCAGTGTCTTTCTGCCAACCTGAATATCAACTGGGACTCATTTCTGTGGCAGCGTGCTCTTTTTAATAAGGATCACTCCACCTCAGTCGTGCTCCACTGAAAATGCCAGCGGAGAACATATCACATTCTTTCAGCACACGGCTGCTTTTCCTCCAGAGAAGCTTTAAGTCAACTTAGCTGCTTTTACACTCCTGCTTTATATTTCTGACTGAGGCTGCAACACATCTGTTTGTGCTCCTGACGCTCTGCTTCCTGTCTCTGATCTGACCTCTGTTCTAAAAGAGGATTTTAATTTGAATTTTGCACGGCACTATGGGAAATGAGAGCTTGGCTGTTGCATGTCTGCCAAAAAAAAAAAAAAAAAAAAATGCAGATTATTTGATTATGGCTGCTGGCTCTTATGGTATTGTTATTTCTCAGTTAATGATTCCAAAGTGCATCAGAGGATATTTTGTGAAATTTGATACATTTTCATCTACGATTGCACGGCTGCATTGGAGCCAAGATGATAAAATGCCAAAATATGAATATAAACCCGACATTTGCTGTTTACATTAATCTAAACGCACTGGCAGAGAGCTACTGCTGAAGGGAATGTTTAAATTTCACCTGAATTTGACTTCTCTGTTTCTGTCAAAGCCTCTAAATCTGTCGTTTAGCCTATTTCTCAAGATGTTGGCATGGTAGATCACGCTTTGATTGACATCAGCCTGGCTCACTACACAGCACTGGTGCTTGTGACTGAAGACAGCTCTAAACAGCTCTGAGCAGCATGTTTGAGTCTTCATCTTAGCAAAGGAGGAAGATTTAATAAATTAAAACCAGGTGTGTTTCCCGAAGCACCTCTTAAATTGTCAGGACAGGCTTTCCCCAAATATTACAAAATTTCTTGTTCATGCACGTTCCTCAAAGTAGGAAGTTTCTGTTGGTTCGAGAAAACAAATGCATATAGAGAAAGCTTTGCTCATCACTGTGTGGGGCTTTGAAGGTATACAAGATGATGGGGAGAGAGTACAGCACTTTGTTTAATGCCTTGAGTGGATGAACGAGTTAGAAATTTGTTCATGTGACTTAAAAAACAAATTTGGAATCCCTATCATATTTACTAAACGTTTAATCATGAATATAGCCCCGTTTCCACCAAGCGGTTCCGTTCCGTTCATCCCGGCACGGCACACACTTTACAGCGTTTCCACTGACTAATCTCTGGACAGATCCCCAAATAACCAAGCTGTTCCACTTTTTTGGGTGCCAGACTAAACTAAGCCAATCCTTGAAGGTGGAGCTACAACACTGGAGACCGTTGATTGGTTGAAAGAATCGTCACTTACTGTGCGACAGCTGCTGTATTTCTCCTGGCAGCGCGCAGCCTTCTCTGAAACAAAGCTGGACTGTGCTTTGTAACAAACAGCCACATGCTAATCACAAAGCAGATGAATTGCTAGATGTTCCCTAAACGTTTATTGTGTTGCATTTTTTTCTTCTTCGTTGGATTTATTAGCAGAGTACATTGTGTTGGGCTGATGTGATGTCACGCTATCATTTAACAGACGCGGCTATCGGCATCTGGCTTAATCACCGCCTACCACAAGGGGGCATGGTTGGCTGTGGAAATGCAAACAGGACCAGGTTTAACCGAGCCAACCCGTACCAAATTGTACTGATCTAAACCGGACTGCTTGGTGGGAACAGAGCTATAATAGTAAAAGCAAAGGTGCGTATTTTTTAACAGTTAGCAGTGCTAAATCATAGTTAAGTGTCATGACAGTTATGTTAAATTTGCACCTTTACTTCAGTCTTGTTAATATGTTTGTCGTGCCCTTTATATCTTTGCTGTCATTCAGGAAACGCCACTTTCTGCCCTTTGTCTCATGACAGATTGTCGTGTTGCATTTGCCAGCCTTTTCTACGCTACAGTTAGATACAGGGTTTTTGTTGTTACTTTGCCAATGACGTTTATGCAAGCATTGCTGTGGTTTTTATCATTTTGTTTGCATTGTTACTCAAACAAACAGCCTCCTTTTAATGCTACTAAGAGTCAAGCCTTAGGGTCTCTTCATGCCTATCATTACCTTGCCAGTGTGAGATGGTTTATTTCGTTGTCCCTATAAACAAATACATTTTTAATTTTTATGCTTATCACATTTTTATCACAGTTTAAAATATTTCTGTTTATAAAATTGCACTGCCCCTTTAAGGTGTCTCAGGATGACACTGTTTTGACAGTGATGTAAAGATATTACTGTAGTACATCATAATTCTGTATCCTAGGGGCCGGTATAGCCAAGCAGTCTAGGTTGTGCGCCCCAGGTTTGAATCCAAGCCACTTTACTGCACGTCACTCCCTACTCTCACCCTTTTTCCTGCTCTGTCCACTGTCTTGTCCTCCACAATTAAAGGCATAAAAAACCTGAAAAATAAAAACAAAATGTCCTGTTTCCTTCCTTACCCACAGCCTTTAAGTATAGTTATTTAGTTTCTATCTAAAGCTGTCAGAGTTCAACAGCAAACTACAATAGCTTGGGTAATGCTACATCATTCCCCTTCCACCAACACTGAATACCTGCAGCCACCCACAGGGATAAATGTAACTCTTAAAGTAGATAAAACAGCTTTTCTAACCACACATAATGAAACCTGGTGTCAGGGGTTTACTTTTATATAAACAGAAAAGCATAAGCGGTGTAGTTGGGTGGCTATTTTAGATAGCAGGTAACAGGTTCCTGCTGGCTTCAACCATACAAAGCATCTCTTCGTAATGTCTGAGGACTGAAGTTCTGACAAAGATGAATGAATGTAAGCGCCTCATGGGAAGTCTGGTTTTCTCTCTTTGACTGACAGGAGCGCTCCCTTCCACTCGCACCAGGTGGGACTTGTGTATTCAGTCATTAAGCCATCAGGCACGTGTGTGGTGACCTCTTGGGGCCGTGTTGTACACCGATTTGAATTGCATGCAAGGCATGTCTGCGCGTCCATGCTGACCTGATTCTGTCCTTGCTGTGACACACACCTGCTCCGGAGCATTTGCATATTCAGATTTGCATCCCTAAGATACGACTACTGGGAAGGCAGGGGAAAACAGAAAGAGAAAAGGGGGAAAGAAAGTGCAAATGGAGGAGAGGGTGAGGTAAATGAGGTGTTTTTAAAGCAGGAAACACAGACAGGGAGTGAAGCTTGTCTCTGGATTCAACTATTCAAATCTCCTGTGAATGAGGCAGCTCAGCTTAAAGACAGCTCTGCCCGCCATCTGCTGTGGAAGCTGTTCACACTGTACACTGGAACACGAGTGTCACACACATGCACGGGGGATTATATGCAATACAATCAAACCATTCAAATGCATTTCATGGCTCATTGTGCAACAACTACAGTCACAGCGTTTTATTGATTCTTGTTTAAAAGAGCAGTTACACTTTACATTTAGTGCACATTGCTTTTTACTTGTCCCTGCATACCTACAAACGTGCTTCATTATGCAGTATCCGGTTCTCCTCACAGCATTACACTGCAAAAACTCAAATCTAAGCAAGTGTTGATGTCTTATTTATAGTAAAAACTGTCTTCAAGACTATTATGAGCCATATAAAAGTGACACCTCAATTGCTTTAAAAGATCTGCCAATGGAATAAGAGAAAATCACTTGCCAGGTTTTGTGAATAAGGATAATGGCCCAATACAAGAAACTTAACAAGCACAATTTTTACTCCACTGGCAAATTTATTATACTGTTTACAAGCAATTCAGCCCCCATTTTTCTCTTGTAACATCTTGAAGTTAGATTTTTTCTCGACTAGTGATGTGTTTGTTACTTATATGAAATCTATAAAGTCATTTTTTACTTAGTATAAGTTGGTAACTTGCTTGTGTTCCAGTTTCTGCAGTGAGGGCATTACTTTTCTACATTTTTATGTGGGTCTCCACCTTTGACTCACTCATTTTAAAGACTCAGTTTGTTGTTGTTGGGGCCACATTTAGCATGAAAAAAAAATGTATAGTGTGCTTTTATTTAAACAAAAAGGCAAATATAATAGAAGCTCCTAGTCTTATCTCTAGATAAAAAAAAAAAAGTTATAAGACAGTTAATACAAAAAAGAAAGAACATTTCCTGTTATTTATTACAATTAAGGTCATGTTGCAGGCTTGTAATATATTGATATGAAACATTTCTCTAAACTTGTCAGGTGTTTGTGGTTTTAACTCTCCAGTGCACAGTGGTCACTTCAGTGGACAGCTATTTAAAAGTTGGTTCCTCTTAAATCTAGTGGTTTCAGTGAAGGAACTGACTCTCAAACTGTGTCAGGATTTTTTTTCTTTGAGTGTTTTATTCTTCCAAGGGCATGATTTTTTTTATTACTTAATATTTTTTTTTTTTTTTTACAAAAGTCACAGACATGCATCAGAAGGTGAAAAAACTGATCCACTACTACTTTTCTTTGTTGGAGACAACTTTTTACCAGATACAAAATGACTAGGTAATGTATGTATTTAAAGTTTAAAACATGACAAAAATAAACTTTACAAACTCAGTTTGTATTGTGGTTTAGTTCTAGGCTATATTTAGTGTAACTCACAGCCTGGTGCTCTAAGGCCATGTCCACACATAGCTGGATATCAGGGAAACCGCATATATTTTTTATATGTTTAGGCCTGTTGTCCACACAAAACCGCAGAAAATAATGTTTTCTGAAAACCCCGGCTAAAGTGAAGATTTTGGAAAACTTTGGCTTCATGGTTTCTTCTAGACGCCAGTAAATAAAGTTTTTGGTTTTAAAACTCCACAGAGGAATAACAGGGGCTCATTCTGATTGGCTGCATTCTGCTGAAAGCATTCTTTTATTTGTTCTTTTGTTTTAGTTTTTTTTTTTTTTTACACTACTCTCACATATTTGAAATAAAGCATTCATTCATTCATTCATTCATTCATTCATTCATTCATTCATTCAATGTTGAATGGTCAGGAGCATGTTTTCCACTAAAATGGACATATGTGTAACTGTATGAAGAATCAAATATTTGCAAAAACAAAAAAAGGTAATTTTTTGTGCCCTAAGAGGACAAAAGAAAAATTAAGGAAGTAAAAATCTTGGAACAAGTTTTCATATTTCATTTATTAGAGGGTTAAATGCGTAAAATCAGGCATTCTCTACAAGAAATAAGACAATTCAGTTTAATTTAATTTGTCAATTAATAATATTATTTTATTTTATTTTATTCATTTTCAAAAAAGAAGTTTCTTTGTCATTGCTCTTAACACAAGCCACAGTGACTGGAAAAGTCCAGATATACATCTCATTTAAGACATTACAAACAACATTTTTGCAAGAATATTTTTGCTTATAAATTGGCTTGAAAAATTTCTGGGAACAAAGGATTTACATCTAGACTTATCAGGTTGATATAGATTAAATTAAGTTTGAAAAAATATTTTGGCCATATTTTTAGATACACTCAGTAAGATTTGAGTTTTTGCAGTCTAAGCTTTCAAACTTTGAGTGTGTGCCCTGAATTTTTTTTTTAACAACGGTATAACCTGCACTAACCACTAGGCCTTTGTGTCACTTGAGTCGAAAAGTCTGCATAAGAACAGTTTTCAAGGCTAAAAATGAAAATCAGGAGATAACAAATGATGTAAGAGCAAGGGAGAAAGAAATACAGTTGAGAAAAATGTGAAACAGCAACAAGAAACGCCTGAAACAGGGTGAGAGGTTGGCACAGAAAAGTCGACAGAAAGTGAGTATGAAAAGTCGGAGAGGAGGCGAGGAAAGATTGAAGCAGAAAGAGAGGGGGAGTGGCAGAAACAGAGGAGAGAGATGGAGAGGTTGTTGTCACAGCCCTGCGGCTTCTCCTGACAATCCCTCATCTTTACATATGATAATCTCAAAGCCGCAAATGAGCCACTGCTCCACATACGAAACACCAATAATCTCACACTCAACCAAAAGTGACAGGCTCGGTTAGTCTTTGGAAGAGGCTCGCTGCTGCTGCTGCCGAACATCCGAGGAAGATTAATCCTGACTGAATCACTCTCACGCACTCTATCAGGGAGAATGCATTCAGGGCAGAATGAGGAACATCCACCTGTCAATACTTGAATGTGAAAACCACAGTCTGCCAAGGAATTTGCTTCTCTGATCAGAGTCAGATTCCTGCACACATCCTGAGCCTGAGCAGACGGCACAGTGTCACATTTTGTTCCCCGTATCACACGCACACTGCAGCCCTGGAAACATGACGATCAAGCGATACAGCGGGAACCATGGGATGTATTATAATGAAAACACACTCTGAGTTTGTGCAGCTGAGATACTTACTGTTGGGATTCTGTGTGTTTTTCATCATGCTTGGATTCTCTGCAGGAAACAAAGAAGAAGAAAGATCAACTGTGAGACGATGAAAAGCAGAAGCTGTTACTGAGAGACAGAGTGAAGAAAGGAGGAAATTAATAAGAGGATAAAGAGGAGAGAAAGACAGAGGGAAGAAGACAAATAGTCATGTCTGACAGAGGTTGTGGCTTTTCTAATGAAGCTGAACTGAGGCTCCTGCAGCACACGTTAAATGGCACATCCCCCGTGAGATAGAACAGGCCTGTTAATGGAACTGGGAACTCAGAGCAGCACCAGAACAACCAGCAAACGTTGATCAGAAGAGGAACGAGCAGTGGCAGAGAGCTAAGAAGTTCAAAATGTAGATATCTCATTACTGAACTTTATCTGACATTTAAGGCTAAAAAATCACCCTGTGTCTGTTAAACAGATCAATGGACTAAGAACAGACTTTCAATACATACAAAACTTCCATTATTTTACTTTGCAGACAGAAACACACTTAAACCCCCCCAAAACCACCAGGGTTAGAATCATCAGTCCCCTGATTCTAACAGTCATCGCTCTCTCTTTTTTTTTTAATTCTTTTTTTAAAAAACAAACAAACTTATCAAGTGGTTTTGTCTTATTTTCAGTAGAAATTTTCTTTTCAGACTCAATATGAGCCATATTCACCAGACCACTCCAGGAAAATGTGTTATTTTAAATTATTTAAAGACAAAATAAGGTCTGAATTGCTAGTACCTAAAAAAAATCCAATACAACAAGAGAAAAGTTACTTGTATTAAGTTGTTTTTCAAGTATTAAGCAAATTTCTCTTGTTCCTTTGGCAGAGGTTTTTTTTTTTTACTTGTTGCAAGCAATTTAGACCTTATTTTTGTCATTTAATGACTTAAAACAAGAATTTTTCTGGACTGATCAGTTGAATGTGGCTCACATCAAGTATAACAAGACAATTTTTACTTAAAATAAGACAAAAACACTTGATAAGATGTCATTATTTTGCAGTGCTCCTGAGGTATCCCAGCCCAACCTTTAGATTTGATGGTCCTCTTGCATGGACTCTGGTCTTCAGTTCAGCCCCCCTCCAAACCACCAGGGAAGAGAAGAATCATCAGTCCCCTGATGCTGATAGTTTTTTAAAGGAAGTCAAGTCAGGGCTTTGTGCAGGCCAGTCAATAAGGTTTTCTGGGGCTAGTTCTTCGTTGGGAGCCACGTATGTTTTGGCTCGTTTGTCATGTTGGAAGATAAAGCCATGACCCAGTCCCAGATCCAGTTTCCCTCCTGTTTGCTTGAGTTTTTCTTTTTTTTCAGAATCTCCCTATATCCTTCTTTCTTTAGGATTCTCAGTTCCAGACTGGGAACTAAAGCACTCCTCGCACAGCACTGTACTCTCACCACCGTGTTTGACTGTGGTGGGGACTGTTCTTTGGGTTATACACCTCTTTCCCCTCTTTCTCCAAACATAAGCAGCGACTCTCTGTCTCTCCAAAGAGCTCTAGTCTGGTCTCATCCAACCAAAGAACACTTTGTCTGCTTCCAGTCTGCAGAATCCACCTCAGTCTGGCTTGAGGGTGTCTCTCTCTCTCAGTCCATTTTCTGTGACATCGGGGCACGAGTGACTGTCTTCTGGCACTTTGGCAATTCCTGACTCGGTGAACTGGTGTAGTTAGCTTGTTGTTCTCGACTCTTCAGAGGAACAAATGTCTTTTCCATTAGTTTTCTTTCCAGAGACCAGTTTGAAATCTTTATTTTCCTATCTCTGCCAGACTTGGTCTGAAATGTGTGGCTCTATCTTTCTGAAGTTCTTGATGATACGTCTCACTCCACTTCCTGACGTTTGGAAAAGATGTTGTGATAACTCTGTCTATCCTTCTCCTGCTTTGCAGGCATCAACAATCCTTCTTAAAGTCAAGTCTCAAAGGAGTTTTTTTTTGTTTTGTTTTGGCCTGATGCTTTCAGCTCCAGTGATAGTCCTTAACCTGAGCTGAGCTGAGGTTTTTTATCCTGTGTGAAAAGTGTAGGACAACCCACAGGTCTCTCCTGAAAACACTAAAACACAGTGAAAAAAAATCTGCATTTACACGGAAATACCGACTGGAATGTTGTAATGAGCTTGCCAGACCTGTAGTTGGCACTATAACTATCTTGTCCAGAAGCCATTTTTGGGAGATCTCCAATGAAGTAGAGTTGGGCTGATCATCTGTTGTTTTGGTGAATACCAAGTGCAAAGGTGGAGTAACAGCACATTTTGTTGAAAGACAGTCAGCAGATTCAACAGATTGAGCAACACAAGCACAACATGGTAGTCAACAGCAATTATATGCGCTTGTGCAAAGTGAAGCGTGACATCAGCATTTCCAATGAAAACTCCGGCTTACTGTTTACAACAGCAACGGTGGCTGCAGCATTTCAGAAAAATTCTACTCTGAAGGCCGTTTTCAAAAGTTTTGGTTGGCTAACACGCTGTGTCCGTGTTAACGGGGGCCCAAACGCATCAATACTTTTGTGTTTCACCCTATAACTGTTGTCGTGTAAGCTGCCCCTCAGTCTGAACTGAACTGATTAATTGATGGATTGCAAGCTTTGAGCATTAGAAAGTTGTAGCACATGATTAAAGCACAACATTGCTTAGTGCTTTGGCCGCATCATTTTGAGGTGTTGCCACATTTGAGAGGAGGTGCATGTTAACTACATGCGTTGGCCACAAAAATCATTTTCAGTGACCATTCTCCTGCGTTTCCAGACTGTTCTAACCCAACATTGTTGTCTGCTCCTCCAACACTGGAGTCAGAGTCTTTGTCTGCACATCTTGCCCCTAAAGCTAACACTGATAAATGAATGCAGGATATTTCCCTCCTGACTGGTTTGCTCTAAAGTTTCTGTTCATTAAATGGTGCATATATTTCTTTTTTCTTATTTCAAGAGAGAATGATTTGAGTGTTATAACCTCTGGATCAGTGGGGTTTCCTGAGGAGAAGTTAGCAGAAACATCCATCAGGGCTACTTTTTTACATTCATTTGAACATTTCAGACTCTGTAACTTCCCCAGTCTCACTTTAGAGGAAGTTTTAAAAAAATGCACCCTCATCCAGTCGTCCTCACACAGCTACCTGTTCTACTTTGGTGAAGTATGTGTGTATTTTCTGCCACCTTTGAAAATAAGAGAAATTGTCTCCTCCTTTAATAAGCACTGCCGATGTCTACCCTGCACAATACACTCTGACGATGTGTTTTCAAAGTTCTCGGAGGGATAAAGTAATTGCAAAGGAAGAAGCAGAAGGGCTTGACGAGTATTAGCAACAGCGCTGAATTCCACTTTGCTGGCTATTTATTGACTTCACATATGAGCAGGAGGAAGCTACGTACGCGGC